>NC_141696.1:711241898-712441898 GCF_964263255.1 Lissotriton vulgaris | reverse complement strand
ATCTAAATGCATTTTCATTGGTAATTATTCATGCTTCAAACAATTCATTTGATTATGGTTATACGAGTCTAACCTCACAGGGGTTAAACAAAATGTTTGTCTCACCCCTGCTCCATCAGTACCACTGTGAAGACAGTAACAGAAATAACCAAGTAAACTTGAAACCTTGTCCTAAAGTCCAAATTTAAAGCATAGCCATCTGTCTGAAATACCAAAATTACAGAAGAGATCTCTGTCTTTATATCTTTTACTAACACGGAGAGAGACTTCTAGAAGCTCCCCTTCCTACAAATGCACTGTGAGTGTTGGCTACACTCTCTGCGTCGAGGTCACTCAATGGTGCTGGTCAGGCTCTGAGAAGAGCTCTCAGCAAAATTCTTCACATTCTCATCCATGGACACTGTACGCATCCCACACCGTATGTTCAAGCAGCTTATCTCTCTTTCTTGGTGAAGTGAGAAACATAAACAACCTGTGCACACAATTAACCTGGACCTTCCTGCTTTCACAGCTGAAAGGCATGGTCAGACAGACACAAGATGAAACCGTGCTCACAAAATGTATTTACAGCAAAATGGAGTCAATGGTCAATACACAATCTCACAATGTATAACTGCCTGTAGCATTACACTCCACCCCTTGATCAATAACTAATAATTAGCAAAACTCATAGGTGTAATAAGTTATAGCACTAGGACGAAACAAGGATATAAAGTTAGGCATAATTGCATATTGCATACTGCAACAAATAGATACCAAAATACAAATTGTAATGAAAATGACACTTAAAATATAGTGAAGTTGCCCTAAGTCAGGCAACCACCCAAATGACCAATCCCACCACTCCTTGTCCACATCTTGCTTCACCCCCTTGACTAATTCATGCAATGCATTAAGATGTGAATGGAGGGACGTGGAATGGTCAGACAAATTGAAATAAAACAATCCTTCAAAATCTGCACAGCCATGGTTATGTTTTAAAAGCAAATAGTCAATAACAGGCCTATTTTGTAAAGCGGCTTTTCTGAACATCCAATAGCAATTCAGCTAAAGCTTTTATTTATATTTATATTTTTCACCATTAAATATGCAAGCTTGTTTATTATCCTAGTATTATGCACAGTTAACCCAGGAACGCCTACTATGAACATAGCTTGACTAATATATTTGGTTTTAGATAACAAGGTAATTTCAGAATCACAGTCTTCAGACAATTGAAATGTGTCTCTAGCATAGCGAGAATGTAAAGTTGAATGCAAAGGAAATAACATAAGTTCTAATCGTGTTAAGGCACATGGTCCACATATCAGGAATACTGGAATGTAGGTGCATGGAGTATTGCCACATGAAAAGAGCCATCCCTTGGGTAATTCAACGTGCCTAAAATAACTAGCAATAGACACTATATGCTTGCAAGACCTATTGTTATTTACAGCAGTACACAAGCTATTGCTCCGTAATTGACATAATGTACATTGCTCTCTGGAGATATTACTCATAGAACCGTCAAGCTTTAGCTGTTGGCACTTGCCTATTTTAGCAGGATCACATGTAAGATTATAACAAACATCTCCAACAGAATAATTGTATGTAATGATATGTGTTATATTTTTCAACAGATTTCCTGTTGTCTTAGGGCAAAATCTACAATACTCATATAAAGAGAGGTTGGTTTTGACATCGCTCTCCTCCACCTCCTCATGCGTAACAGAACGCCAACAGGAGTAGGTATTGCAACTAAACAGGTAGCAGGTAACAGGTAGCGATAACCTCAAGGGTGCTCTTAATGTTCTGCACACGGAATGGGATATGTTGAGCACATTTTGTACCAAATAGGTCCACATGTTCTCCAGCTGCTGTAATAATATTGTCATTTTAAACATGCGGTTGTGCACCTTGGCTGTGGGCATCCCTGGTCCCCTCCAGACATGCTCAAATACACTCCAAACAGGGCAATCAGGCGATAAACACGTCATGCTGTGTTCTAGAAGAGCAGAGAACAAACCAGTATGATCACTCTTGCAGATAATCAGCAGGCACATGTTCCGATTTCTCCTCTCCAGGTCTCATTATAACTAGGATGTTGTATTTTGCTGTAGCTATGATTTCAGCTGGTTCAAGAGGATTATTGAGGGATTCAATCCATACTATTTCTCCGGGATTCTTATCAGTGGAGCCAAACCCACCATTCCCTCATACAGTAAGAAGGGCTGGGGCAATCCCCATTCTAACAATTCCTCCATAAACTGGCATTTTGATAATCTGAGCAACTCGATCTCCGGGTTGCACTACAAAATCAGTGTCAACAGTTCAACACTATAACTTTTAGCTCTCCTTGGAAATCAGAGTCTATTACCCCTCCTAAAATTTGGATGTCTTTTAAGGCATGCCCGGATCGAGGGGCAATCGATCCAAAATACTACGAGCGAATCTGTTTTCCAACCTCGGTTTTAATTAAAGCTATATCTCTGGATTTCAATCTGTGCATCTATAAAGCATGCAAATCAAGACCTTCAGCCTCTGGGGTGTGGCCCGATATGGAGGTAAGGCTCCTAGAATGGTCTCCTAGTACAAGTGAGGCTGAATCTGCAAATCTGGTATCAACATTTGCATTAACGGAGTTTCTGTATTTGTCAAAGGTCTGTTGTTCAAAACTAACAATGCATCATGACAATTATCTCTCCAACATTTTAATGACCCATCTGACAATTGTTTCCGCTGAGCTTTCAAAAATCCATTCATTCTCTCAATCACTCCTGCAGCTTGTGGGTAGTAAGGGATATTATAAGTCCACTCTATTTTGTGCTGTGCATAATAATCCTGCACCAATTTGCCTACCTAGCTGACCTCTCACCACCTTTTGGACTGATCTGTGCTGTGTATGCTGACAAATGAGACATTGCATAATCACAGTTTTGATCAAATCTATTAGAATATGCATCCCTCTATTCTCTTTCCACCTATTAGTGGCTTTCTCTCCCAGGTGTCCACATGTTTGGTGTGCCCACTTAATCATCCCCACCAAATCAAAATCCTGTGTTGCCACCTCAGCCTTCAAAATGTTGGCATTTTCTTCTGCAAAGGAATTACATCACCGTTCTAAAGAGTCTTTTGGGCCGTGGGCATCTACGTGATCTACAGTAACTGTGCTTGGCAATAACATTTCCCAGATCTCTTGCCACAACTCCTTACCCCACACCTCTTTTGAATGTATGGGCCTGCCATGTAGGAAGCCAGGTAGCTAACCGATTGGCAGTAGATTACAATTCTGTGTATCTAAGACACTTTCCAGGTAATTATTGTTTCAAAGCCTGATACACAGCATATAGTTCTTCAAACTGGTTACTCTGTTCCTCTCCAGTAGTAGTTAACAATTTCTTGGTCACATGATTGTTCGACACCACTTTCTAGTACCTCTTAGTCCCCACATACCTAGCTGAGCCATCAGCAAACAGAACATGTTGCTTGTCTTCTGAAGACAATACTGCAAACGGCTCACCCCGCTTCCCAGAGGACTCCTGTATCTCAGGCACATCCTGTAACACCTCTGCATCTTTCACTGGGACCTGCACCACCTACTCATACAACACTGCATTACATTTGGGGCCTACTCATGCCCTGTCTTGTATATACCACTTCCATTTGATTATGCTGGCTTCCTGCGCATGCCCTATTCTATGGGTCTTGAGGGAACTCATCACCCATTGCATTATAAGAATCTTAGGTCTCAAAATCACATTGTGCCTCAGGGTCAACTGTTCAGTGTCTATCAGGGCCCAATACCTTGCAAGCAACTGCTTTTCAAATGTAGTGTACCTCTCTCCACCATCTGGTAACTTCTTTGCCAAAATCCTAAAGGTACCCTCTTCTTTCCTTGTTTCTGCCACAAACTCCAATTGGCATACTGCCCCTGGGCTATCACATTCAGCTCAACATCCCCTTCTCGTACTGAACGTGAATTCCAAGGCATGCTGCATAGCCTCTTTTGCTGATTCAAATGCATTCTGTTACTGCTCTCCACACTCAACCTCAGGTTTCTTTCTTGTAACCTTGTACAAAAGGGCCAAAATCTGACTAAAGTGAGAGATATGCTGTCTCCATAAAACAAACAAATCAAGTGAACCTCTGAGCTTCCTTCCTATTACGCGGCATTAATCACTTGTCTCACTTATGGCATCATCTCTCTATATCTCTGATACCATTGGATACCCAAAAATTTCACATTTTGAGAGGGTCCCTGTACCTTTGTAGGATTTATCTCCCACCCTTTACTCTGCAATGTATTCCACAATCCTGCCCAGTTGGATCAGCACTTGTTCTTGTGACGTTCCCTGTATTATCAGATCATCAATGTAACGGCAAAGCTGAATACCGGGGAATACCAGTGTACCTCATCCAAGTGTTCTGCCACTCACCAGTGACAGATGGTAGGACTATGCAAAGACCCCTGAGGGAATCTTTGAAATGTAAATTACCTACCATTCCAGGAGAAAGCAAATTGTTCTTCGTTTTCTGGGCTATCGGTATAGTAAAAAAAAGCATTGGCAATGTAAATAGTTGCATACCATGTCCCAGTGTGTCTGTTTTTTCTCAATTAAGGTAATCGTATCTGAGACAGCGGCAGTCAGGGGAGGAGCATTTTGTTCAATTTGTGATAATCAACTGTCATGCGCCAACTAGTTTTACTTTTGCATATGGGCCAAACAGGGTTATTCCACACAGTATTGATTGGAATCACCACCCCGCCTCTATCAAGTCTCAAATGGTCTCACTGATCTCCTCATGCCCTCCCGGAATTCTGTACTGCTTCATTTGAATTATGCCGCTCGCAGTAGGATTTTGGAGTTCTGTTATTTGCCCTGGCGTTTTTTGGCCCCTTTGATGCTTCCCTTGCTGTGGCTGTATTGGAGGGGATCGACTGTGGAGGAGCCTGATTACGAGGACACACACTGCGGGAGCCCGGGACTGCGAGGACCAGCATTCCTGTGATTGCCTACAGCTGGTGCCTCTTCCCGGGCGTGCCCCGCCTCCTTTTTGAACTTTACTGGCGCTTTCAACGCGCATCGCGGGACGCGCGGGGGACTTAGCACGGGGCTAAGCCCGGGCCAAGACGCGGGCCCGTTGTAGCCCGTTAGAGGCCGTGTAAGGCTGGGCTGGGCCACCCCCCTAAATCCGGACTTATTATTACCCATAAGCAGGTGTTTGGTTCCCTTAAGTTTTACATGTCTTTGTCATTCTAGGAATACCCATATTGTTGAGTCATGTGGGCCAGCTACTAACCCTAGTAATCATGAGTACGAGAGGGTCTAAAAGTAAAACTGCTGCGGGGGGTCCTCCACAATCCGGTACACTAGACAACTTCCTTCTAAGGGCTAATTCTTTTATTGATCAGGAAATCTCTTCCTTGGAAAGAAGAGTATCCCAAGACTTAGTGTCTGCAAAAAGATCCTCTATGGGTCAGTTTGCCACAGCCAAAACTCCTGAACAACCCAAGGTCCGGGATACACAAGAAACCCCTACAACATCCCAGGCAGACATTCACACCCATAGTGTGGACATGAATAATACCCAAGACCTAGATGATACTACTCCTCCTACTAATCCGAGCAATACTCAGCTGAAGGCCAGTAGGGAGCAAGCCATCCCAAAAAAACCTATTCTTAAAAAAACCTAACCCCAAAAATAAAAGAGATAGGGGTAAACAACCCAGAAAGGCCCCCCCGGCACCCGACCAAAACCTGTCCATGGCCAATGACCCCCTTGGTACTTCTCCTACAAAAGAAGCAACCCCCAGTGAGATCACAGGAGGTGCAGACATCTCTGATAGGATTAGTGTAAGGGATGATGAGGTAAACATTGCACTCCTACCTAGGATTGCTGCACTTTTTTAACTTTACCTCACCCCTATTGACATAAGATTAGCTCGCATTGAAAAACAGTTAGCGGGCATGTACGATGCTCAAAAAAAAGTAAATCCAAGGGGGCACAATAAAGTAGGGGGACCTAATCCAAGCACAAACCCAGTCAAACCCGCTGCTCCTGTTACAAAAAACCCTTAGCAACTGCGACCAATATAGTACCTAAGTCTGATTCCATTGCCACGAAGGCAATAGCACCCAAAACACAAACCCGTGTTACCCCGCGGAAAGAGGGGCTCTCTCTTCCCAGGGACCACACGCTGCAGCCAAATAAGATCAGTAATGGCAGCGGCCCACAAAGGAGACGACCAGTTCACTTGCCCCCCGAGGCTAGCCCCTATGTGGTGGTCATGACGGGGGTACCTGAACTGAGTGATGTTGAGGAGGAACCCAATTGGTCCTTAAAAAACAAAGTCCAGTATTGGTTAAATACAAACAGGCCCCTACCTCTAAACCTTACTAGTAAGATCTTGACAGTGCGTAGGGTAGCATGGGTGGGACATGAGAGAAAAACACTAAAGGGTGATTGCATATTGGTTAATTTTTTGGACCCCCACACTGTTGAATACATATGTAACTGGAATACTCAGGATAGCTAGGAGGGGATCGCTACACGACACCTCTCCTTTTTCTATCCCCCCAGGAGCGGCCCAACATGTAATTGGAATAATGACAGTAATTGGTACACAGTAGGGCGTCCCCCTAGGAATGGAAACTGGGATAATTGGGGTGCACAAGGTTCTAGGGAACAAGCATACAGGGGCAATTGGGGTGGCTTACCGACCGCCAACAGGTTTAGTTGCCTAGATATGGTGGACTGACAGTCAACTTCTAACAATTCCCTAGTGGGGGTGGGGTTGGTTCAAAAGGTTCTTAGGGAGGTAACAGAAGGGCATTGTGAGCCTAGTATTTTCACTAGTCCCAGGCTGATCAAAGAACATTCCCCTCCTACCATTGAGAGAAACTCTTCTTCCCACGACGAAACAATTCTGCAGTTTTTGTCTGGCTTGGGTGGTGCAGATGTAATTGGGATGATTAACTGTCCTAGTGTAGATCCTTGTGATAGGGGCTCCATTTCCCTCCTTTCATGGAACTTGGCTGGTATAGCTAATAAACTGGATTCACCTGATTGGGGGACATTCATAGACTCACAGGATGTCTGCCTCTTCCAAGAGACATGGGCAAGAGAGGACCATCGGCGTGCAGGATTTGACACATTCTGAATTGGGGCGAATTGGAAGGGGAAGGGCCGCCCGTCAGGTGGATTGCTCATTTGGGTGGCTTCCCACTTGGGCTGTAAAGCAAGGGTTTTACCAACTAACTCATTGGACGTCCAATGTGTACTCCTAGAATGGCCTGATTTAATCAAGTTGGCTTTGATAAATGTCTATTCAAGACCAGTGAGTATAACTAAAGTTTCTAGTACTAAAGTTTCTAGTACCATTGAGGAATTAGCGCTGTTTTTGAGTACTCTCCCCACGGCAGACCCAACCGAACTTAAGAACTACCGCCCCATCTCGCTCCTCCCATTCCCTGCCAAAGTCATCGAAAAAGCCGTCAACAGTCAGCTCGCCGCCTTCCTCGAATCCAACAAATCCCTCGACCCTTCACAGTCTGGCTTCCGAGCCAAACACAGCACCGAAACCGCCCTCATTGCTGCAACAGACGACATCCGAACACTACTGGACAACGGAGAAACAGCCGCTCTCATCTTACTCGACCTCTCCGCAGCCTTCGACACAGTCTGTCATAGCACCCTCATACAACGCCTCAGCAACGTCGGAATACAAGGAAAGGCACTGGACTGGATCATCTCGTTCCTCACCGGAAGAACACAGAGAGTCCGCCTCCCCCCTTTCAAATCAAAGGCCACCGAAGTCATCTGCGGCATACCACAAGGATCATCACTCAGTCCCACCCTCTTCAACGTATACATGAGTCCCCTCGCTTCCATCGCACGCCAACACAACCTCAACATCATCTCCTATGCAGACGACACCCAGCTGATCCTCTCCCTCACCAAAGACCCAAACACCGCCAAAACCAACTTACACGAAGGAATGAAAGAAGTAGCCGAGTGGATGAAGAACAGCCGCTTAAAACTAAACTCGGACAAAACAGAAGTCCTCATCCTAGGGCCTTCCCCCTCTGCCTGGGACTCATGGTGGCCTCCGGCCCTCGGAACTGCACCCATACCTACGGATCACGCACGTAACCTGGGCTTCATCCTGGACTCCTCCCTCTCGATGATCAGACAAGTCAACGCCGTCTCATCATCTTGCTTCAACATCCTACGAATGCTCAACAAAATCTTCAGTTGAATCCCCACTGATACAAGAAAGACGGTCACCCACACATTGGTCACAAGCCGACTGGATTACGGAAACACCCTTAACGCCGGAAGCACAGCCAAACTACAGAAAAAACTCCAACGCATCCAAAACGCCTCAGCCAGACTCATATTGGACATCCCTCGGCAAGCTCACATCTCCGGCCACCTGAAAGACCTCCAATGGCTCCCTGTCAACAAGAGAATAACGTTCTGTCTCCTCACCCACGCACACAAAGCCCTCTACGACCTAGGACCCGAATGCCTCAACACGCAACTATCCTTCTACACCCCCTCCCGACAACTATGATCGTCCAATCAAGCCCTCGCCGCTATTCCGCGCATCCACAGATCCACCATGGGGGGAAGATCCTTCTCCTACTTAGCGGCCAAAACATGGAACTCTCTCCCCACCCACCTCCAACTTACACAGAACCACCTCTCCTTCAGAAAGCAACTAAAAAATTGGATATTCGATAAGTAAAACATCTCCCTCCCCCAAGCGCCTTGAGACCCTCTGGGTGAGTAGTGCGCTATACAAATTTTGGAACTTGAACTTGAACCCATAGTGGCATGTAACCAATCACTGATGCCACCCCACCCATAGGGGCATGTTACCCATCCCCACTGCCACCCCACCCATAGGGGCATGTTACCTACCACTGATGCCACCCCACCCATAAGGGCATGTTACCCATCCCCACTGTCACCCCACCCATAGGGGCATGTTACCTATCACTGATGCCACCCCACCCATAGGGGCAAGTTACCCACCCCCACTGCGACCCCACTCGTAGGGGCATGTTACCTATCACTGATGCCACCCCACTCATATATGTCATGTGCTCCATCACTGATGCCACCCAAACTATAGGGGCATGTTACCTATCACTGATGCCACCCCACCCATAGGGGCATGTTACCCACCCCCACTGCCACCCCACCCATTGGGACATGTTACCTATCACTGATGCCACCCCACCCATAGGGGCATGTTACCCACCCCCACTGCTACCCCACCCATAGTTGCATGTAACCTATCACTGATGCCACCCCACCCATAGGGGCATGTAACCCACCCCCACTGCCACCCCACCCAGAGGGGCATGTTACCTATCACTGATGCCACCCCACCCATAGGGGCATGTTACCCACCCCCACTGCCACCCCACCCAAGGGGCATGTTACCTATCACTGATGCCACCCCACCTATATGTGTCATGTGCTCCATCACTGTTGCCACCCCACCCAAAGGGGCATGTCACCTGTTACTGATGCCACCCCGCCCATAGGGGCATGTTACCCACCCCAACTGCCACCCCACCCATAGGGGCATGTCACCTATAACTGATGCCACCCCACCCATAGGGGCCTGTTACCCACCCCCACTGCCACCCCACCCATAGGGGCGTGTTACTTATCACTGATGCCAACCCACCCATAAGTGTCATGTGCTCCATCACTGACACTACCCCATCCATAGGGGCATGTCACCTATCACTGATGCCACCCCACCCATAGGGGCATGTTACCCACCCCCACTGCCACCCCACCCATAGGGGCATGTTACCTATCACTGATGCCACCCCACCCAAAGGGGCATGTTACCCACCCCCACTGCCACCCCACCCATAGGGGCATGTTACCTATCACTGATGCCTCCCCACCCATAGTGGCATATAACCTATCACTGATGCCACCCCACCCATAGGGGCATGTTACCCATCCCCACTGCCACCCCACCCATAGGGGCATGTTACCTATCACTAATGCCTACCCACCCATAGGGGCATGTTACCAACCCCCACTGCCACCCCATCCATAGTGGCATGTTACCTATCACTGATGACACCCCACCCATAGGGGCGTGTTACCCACCCCCACTGCCACCCCACCCATTGCGAGTACGAGCGGAATTCATTTCCAGATTGACTCGGCGTTCGGATTCAATCGTGTGCCCGCCGGACCTTCGATTTCCCTGATCCCCGACTGGTGAATGCGTGTCATATTCATTAAATGGACACAGCGAAGCGCTCCCTTCAGACAACCGCCTGCTTTTGATTATCAACTTCACGCCCTAATTTTTCAATTTTTGTATTATGTGAAGTATGATAGTTTTTGACTTATAATTTGAACTTATGGTCCTTTGTTTTGTACATAGTATGCAATTTGCCAACCAAATGGTTTCAATTGGTTGATTGTACTGTCACTAATTCCCTCCCATCACATCATCCTCACATGATCACATACCCCCCTCCCTCCCCGGGGCACCGTACAACAGCTTATTCATTGTTCAAATGTCCAGTATATCTAGTATACACCCCCATTGTGATTAAAACAATGTGGATGGATTCAATGTTTTTGTGATTATTTTTTGTCATTGTTTATATTATTACTTACTCATGCTGGGACCCCTTCCTCTGAGTACCCCACCCATAGGGGCATGTTACCTATCACTGATGCCACCCCACCTGTTAGACCCGGCCTCATGGCGTGGTCCTCCCTGAACTGTAGCAGCACCCTTCCGAGCTTTACACCACAACAGACCCCTGAGTCCCCCGGCCTAGCCAACCCTTCCCTACATGTTAACCGTAACCGTCCCCGGACTTCCCAGTCCATGCCTCCATCTTCCCGGCCCGTAGGCCCTGTGTGCCCACTTCCGGGCACCTAAGATGGCCGCCGAGCCAGCACAGCCTAGGCCGAGAGGCGCCACCCTGGCTGGAGGACAGAGCGCTCCCCTTGAGTGAGAGAGGGAGGAGCAGTATCTTTCACACCTCCGACCGCTCTTCGAGGAGTGGGGTTCGATCGCCCCTCCGGCCCCCCAGAGGGCTGGCTCCATGCCTGCTGTGTGTCTGGGACTCCTCCCGAACCTGACATGAATGGATAAAAGGAAAGCGTGGCAGGAAGCCCCAACAAGCGGCCCCCAGGTGCTAAGACCCCTGCAGACCAGAACTCCGGAGATCAAAGAGGAGCAGTCCTATAACTAGAGATGCTCTGGGACTTTCGAGAGATTCGATTCTGGAACGACAAGAGCCCTGCTGAAGTGGTCGCGGCTCGCTTGGCAGAGAAAGACTTATGCTGGAACCACCTGAGCCCTGCTGAGTGACTCGCGGCTCCCTTGCAACTTTGAAACCCCTGAGCCCTGCTGAGTGACTTGCGGCTCCCTTGCAACCTTGAAACACCTGAGCCCTGCTGAGTGACTCGCGGCTCCCCTGAAGATCGTAGACCTCCGACATCGTGCTTGAGCCCTGCTGAGTGACTCGCGGCTCCTTTGCAACTCTGGAACTCCTGAGCCCTGCTGAGTGACTCGCGGCTCCCCTGAAAATCGTAAAACCTCCGACATCTTGCTTGAGTCCTGCTGAGTGACTCGCGGCTCCCTGCGGCTCGAGGATTGAGAGCTGCGTGCCGGATACGTACCGATATTGACACTGATCCCATAAGACTGTCCCGCTACCCCTACCCTGACCGAGACTCGTTGAGTCTTGCTCTAATTGTAACTACCTGCCTTTGCCGATCATAAAGATCCTTTGAATCACAAGATAAAGAAACGTTCTTTAGAAGCTACGGTGCGGTGTCTCTTTGTCGTGGGGTGCTTGTGTAGTGTGTACGATCCTAGATTCGAGACTCTCCCCCTGAGAAGTCTCCCGACAGTGCTCGTCTTTGTACCTAGGGAGGTGGGTCCCAGGGTGGTCAGGTACACTTCCTGCCCTCCCCCTGAGGTCGTCTTCCAACATTGGTGGCAAGCGACGGGATACGAGCCGCAATCTAGAGATCGTACAGTACACGACTAACGCACTACCGAGCAAAGACGACAGAAGAAACCACCATGAGTACCATTGAAGTTGATGCAAGTACTGCATTCCGGGTAGAACAACTGGAGGAGTACACGCACAAAGAACTAAAGGAATTCTGCAAAGAACTGGGAATCGCTACCACTGGCCTCAACACAAAGGAAGACATGCAGAAAGCATTGAAAGCTTGGGTGGAGTCCGGAGCCCCCCGCACAGAAGGAGCAGCGGCGCAGCCAGACAGAGCGGGACTCCCCCAGACAGAAAGCAGCAGCAGCCCGGTACGAACCATCGTACCAGACGGGGGTCTATCCCCGGAAGCCCTCGCAGATCGAGAAAGAAGTCGCCACCACGAGCTTGAGATGGCAAAACTGAAGATCGAAGGCGAAATAAAATTGGCAGAAAAGAAACTTGCAGTCGAGCAAATGAAAGTACAAGGAAAATTAGAAGAGAAGAAACTCCAGCGGCAGCATGAAGGGAGGAGACTTCAGCTGGAGCACGAGCGAAGCTTGAAGGAGCTCGAGCTCAAGGTGAGGAACAAAGAGAACCGGCCCCCGGGGAACCGAGAGACCGTCCCCCCGGCAGAGCCGAAGGTCCACATCCCTAAAGATGTGGTCAAAGAATATTATAAAAATGACGACATCCAGCAATGGTTCAAGGCCTACGAAGTTGCCATGACCTCCCACCGAGTCCCCCAGAAAGATTGGGGGGCCGGATTGTGGGGTTGATTCCTGAGCGAGGGGAAGGAGGCCCTCCTGACGAGATACGGCCTCACCCCAGAAATGTACCGCCAGCGGTTCTGGGACTGCAAAAAGATTCCTGGCACCACCTGGGTAGAGTACGTAAACTTTTTTAGCAGAGCATTCGAAGGATGAGTCAAGGGCAGCAAAGTGACCACCATGGAAGAACTAACCGACCTCATGGTGTGGGAACATTTGTCCACGAATTGTTTTGTGGAACTACGCCAGCATCTGCTCGACAGCAAGCTCGCAGATACGAGGAAGCTGGCCGTCGAGGCGGATCGCTGGGTGAACACCCGGGGCTCCCGGGGCCCCATAGGGGACTACCCCCGCACCAGTCAAGGACCACCCCGCCAGAGAGGAGGGGGAAACCAAGGAGGACCCAGGGACGCCCAGTCTGGTCCCCAGCATAGCCCCCCGAGAAACACACAGCCGAATCTCCCCGCACCTCCACCCGCAACTGCCGGTCACCCGGGAAGGCAGCACCGAGTGACCATCACATGTTATAGATGTCAGAAGCCCGGTCACTACGCCAGTGATCCCCAGTGTCCAATGGCCCCACGTATCTCTACCACCACAGATAGCGAATGTAGCTCTGGGGGAGGAGTTTGAGGACACCGAGGAATGGGAACCTGCCGCCATGGCCCTAGTATCCCTAGGAGATAGAGAGATGGTCCCCGGGAATGCCCTGCCTACCAACACCAAGAAGTACCGCCAGTTTGTAACAGTGAATGGCCACCGAGTGGAGGCCCTCCGTGACACCGGAGCCAGCATCACAGGTGTCCTTAGCCATTTAGTACGAGAAGACCAGATCCTCCCCAATGCCCTGTGCCCTGCGATTTCAGCAGATAACACTGAGATCTTGTGTAAGGTAGCCCTGATACCATTTGAATGGGAAGGAGTAGCAGGTAAATTAAAAGTAGCAGTACGGACCTCCCAACCTGTTGACTGCCTCCTGGGAAACGACCTGGAAGGTTCTCCATGGAAGCAGGTCGAGCGCCGAACCCACGTCGGGATGATGGGTCTTCCCGAATGGGTGTGCGCCACCACCCGATCTATGGCAGTAGGACTGCCCCCCGAAGGGGGAGTTGAGGACGACACCGCCAGCCTCCCCCCGGTGGCCGGCGACGGGGCCGATCCAGCCGAGAACTCCGACCTCTCCCCACGAGGAGAAGATGTCGCTGATGATGAATCCATACACCCCGACCCCGCACAGATCACCGAGCTGGGTGATCTGCCCGAATTGGCGCAGTGGCACCACGAGGGGGGCCCCTCCCGAGAGGAGTTCTGCCGGGAGCAAGCTACCTGTCTTTCCCTGGTCGGACCCCGGCAACAGGCCGAAGCCCAGGCAGTGAGCGACCAATCTGGAACGCACTGGCTGTACTGGGAGAATGACCTCCTTTACAGCGAACAGAAGTCAGCGGAGCTAGGGTCAGCCCGGGTGCTGGTGGTACCCCAACGCTTCCGCGACTTCCTCCTGGGCTTGGCCCATGATGTACCCCTAGCCGGCCACTTGGGCCAAGGCAAGACGTATAGCCGCCTGGTCACGCACTTCTACTGGCCCAAAATGAAAGCGAACTTAGAGGCCCACTGCAAGTCCTGCACCACGTGCCAGGCTAGTGGAAAAAGTGGAGCAAAGCGCAAGGATCCCCTCCAACCATTCCCCGTCGTCAGTACCCCCTTTGAGCGGGTCGGAATTGACATTGTGGGGCCGCTGGACCCCAAGACCTCTAAAGGTCACCTCTTCATCCTCGTCCTAGTGGACCATGCCACTCGATACCCCACGGCCCCCGTTGTGGGCTGGGCGCTGATGGGAATCTTTTCCTGTGTAGGATTTCCCCGAGAGGTCGTGAGCAACCCCGGGACGAACTTTATCTCCCGGTACATGACATCCCTTTGGCAGCAATGTGGAGTGTCCTATCGGTTCACCACTCTGTACCACCCCCAAGGAAATGACCTAGTAGAGCGGTTTAACCGGACTCTAAAGGGGATGATCATGGGCCTAGAGGAGCCCCTCCGGCATAAGTGGGACGTCCTGCTTCCCTACCTCTTGTTCCCCAGAAATCCTTGGAGTTCAGCCCGTTTGAATTACTGTATGGACACCCTGTCCGGGGGTCCCTCAGCCTGGTCCAAGAAGGTTGGGAGACGGCACCCCGAGACCCTCCTCAGGAGGTGTTCCAGTACATTCTGACACTCCGAAACCAGACTAGGAAGTTCCGAGAGCTGGCCGAGGCCAACCTGGAGGCGAGCCAGGAAGAAATGAAGCGCTGGTACTACCAGAATGCCACTCTGGTTGCATTCAAGCCGGGCCAGCAGGTATGGGTCATGGCCCCAGTAAAACCTTGCGCCCTCCAAGATAAGTGGACGGGGCCCTTCAAGGTGATCGAGCGGAAAAGCCAAGTCACGTACTTGGTGGACGTCCAGTCCCCCCGGAACCCCCTGCGGGTCCTGCACGTGAACCGACTCAAGCCTCACTTTGTGCGGACGGAGTTGAGCCTGCTACTGGCCACAGATGATGGGTGGAAGAGGAAACAGAGCCTCTCCCTAACCTCCTGTGCACCAAAGAGAAAGATGGCTCCGTGGAAGGAGTGAACCTCTCTTCCTCCCTCACTCTCCAGCAACGCAAAGACTGCAGTCAGCTCTTGGGGCAGTTCTCTGACCTGTTTTCCTTCATCCCCAAGGTCACGGACTGGTGTGTTCACGACGTGGACACTGGAGACAGCCCGCCGGTGCAACACCGAGCCTACCGAGTACCCGATCGAGTCCGGTCCTGCATCCAGGCCGAGGTCTCAAAGATGTTGTCCTTGGGGGTGGTCGAACCCTCCGACCACCCCTGGGTCAGCCAAGTGGTGCTGGTCCCCAAAGCCGCTGCCCCAGGGGCCACCACATAACTGAGGTACTGCGTGGACTACCGGGGGCTCAATGCAGTCACCCGAGCCGACGCTCACCTCATTCCCCGCGCAGACGAGCTCATTGACCGGTTAGGGTCTGCTCATTTCCTCAGCACTTTTGACTTGACCTGCGGAGACTGGCAATTTGCGCTCACAGAGGGAGCCAAGGAGCGGTCCGCCTTCTCCACCCCGGACGGGCACTATCACTTTCGCGTGATGCCCTTCGGGATGAAAAATGCCCGGGCCACTTTTCAGAGACTGGTAAACAGAGTCCTGGCCGGGCTGGAAGAGTTCAGCACCGCATATCTGGACGATATCGCGGTTTTCAGTTCAGAATGGAGCGAGCACCTCCGGCACCTCTGGAGAGTGTTGACGGCCCTGAGCCAGGCAGGCCTCACAGTGAAAGCCAGCAAATGCTAAATCGGGCACGGATCGGTGGTTTACCTGGGGCACCAGGTCGGAAGTGGGCATGTCGCCCCTATGCAGCCTAAGATTGATGCCATCCAAGCCTGGGAACCACCCACCACCCAAACGGAGGTCCGAGCCTTTCTGGGCCTCACTGGTTACTACCGGAGGTTCATCCGAGGATACGGCAGCCTCGTAGGTCCCCTCACAGAGCTAACGTCCAAAAAGCAGCCCCAGAAGGTGCAGTGGACCCCTGCCTGCCAAGAGGCATTCGACGCCCTCAAGAGAGCCATGTGTACTGCCCCCGTGCTACGAGCCCCTGACTACTCACAAGAATTTGTGGTGCAGACTGATGCGTCGGAACACGGCATTGGAGCCGTACTATCCCAACTGAATGAAGATGGTCTAGACCAGCCCGTAGTCTTCATTAGCCGGAGGCTACTCCCCAGAGAGCAGAGGTGGAGCACCATCGAGCGAGAAGCGTTCGCCGTAGTCTGGGCCCTAAAGAAGTTACGGCCCTACTTGTTCGGAACCCATTTCCGCATCCAGACGGATCATCGACCATTGCGGTGGTTGATGCAGATGAGGGGCGAGCACCCCAAACTGCTGCTGCTCCCTCCAACCACACCAACGCTGACGGCCTCTCCAGGTTTTTCCACCTCAGCGAAGAGAACCCCCAAGAGGATGGGTAGTTCTCCCCGACTTTCAGCTGGGGGGGACGCATGTTAGACCCGGCCTCGTGGCGTGGTCCTCCCTGACCCGTAGCAGCACCCTTCCGAGCTTTACACCTGTTAGAAGGGGCGCTCCCAGGGGAGGACAGACTTGGCACCTGACCACCCTGTGACCCACCTCTCCTAATGAGCACAGTCGAGCACTGGCGGGAGACCCTCTGGGGGAGGATCCCGAATCTAGAATCGTACACGCTGCGCTAGCACCACTTCACAAAGGGACACCACACCGTAGAATTAAGAGAACGTATTCTTTATATCTTCAAATAAAGATGGATCTTTATGATCCGCAGTGTCTTATACACAAGTGAGCAAGGGCTCAAAGAGTCACGATAGGGGTAGGGTAGCGGGACAGTCTCAAGGTTCAAAGTATCCGGCGCACAGTTCTCAATCCTCGAACTGGGGGATACGATGCGATCTTGGGTCCAGCCGGACCAGAGTAGTCTCTGAGCAGCGATCGAATCAGCAGGGCTCGAGTTAGGATATTGCAGTCTTACGGTCTTGGGGAGCCGCGATCAGATCAGCAGGGCTCAGGGTTTCTCAAGGTTGCAGGGGAGCCGCGACAGCGTCAGCAGGACTCGGTGGTCTCTTCCGTTGCGAGGGAGCTGCAACAGCGTCAGCAGGGCTCAGATAGTTCTTCAGGATGCAGGAGAGCCGCGACGAGGTCAGCAGGGCTCGGTGGTCTCTTCAGTTGCAAAGGAGCTGCGACAGCATCAGCAGGGCTCAGATAGTTCTTCAGGTTGCAGGAGAGCCGCTACAGCAACAGCAGGGCTCATGTAGTCCAGGATACAACTCACTTGATCATCCCAGAGCCACCCTTGATATAGGACTCCCTTCCTTTGATGTCCGGAGTCCTCGCAGGCGGAGGCCTTAGCACCTGGCGGCTGGTTGTTGGGGGTTCCGCCTCGGCGGCTCCTTTCATCCTTTCAAGGTTGGTCTGGAGGGATCCCAGACACTCAGCAGGCCTGGAGCCAGCCCTCAGGGAGGCCAGATGGGTGATCGAACCTCATCTCTCGAGGGGAGGTGGAAGGTGTGATCTAGCTACTCCTCCCTCTCTTGGTCATAGGGAGCGCTCTACTCCCTGGCTGGGTATGGCGCCGACGGCCGAGGTCGGGCTGGGGCGGCCATCTTAGGTGCAAGGACATGGGCCTCGGCCTCGGGTACCAGGGAAAATGGGGGCGAGGACGGGGAGCCCACTGTCGGGGATGTGGGTCATGGCGGGAAGGGTCGGATGGATCAGGGTCATGGGGAGCTGCATGGATCAGGGAGGACCACACCACGAGGCCGGGTCAAACACGCGTCTCCCCCAGCTGAAAGTCGGGGAGAACTACCCATCCTCTTGGGGATTCTCCTCGCTGAGGCGGAAGAACCTGGAGAGGCCGTCAGCATTGGCGTGGTCGGTACCAGGGTGGTGCTCTACTGTGAAGTCCATCCCCTGGAGGTAGATTGACCATCGCAGCAGTTTGGGGTTCTCCCCTATCATCTGCATGAGCCACCGTAAGGGTCGATGATCTGTCTGCACTCGGAAGTGGGTTCCGAATAGGTAGGGTCGGAGTTTCTTGAGGGCCCAGACTACTGCGAACGCTTCTCGTTCGATGGTGCTCCATCTCTGTTCTCGGGGCAGTAACCTTCTGCTGATGAAGGCCACGGGCTGATCTATACCTTCCTCATTGAGCTGGGACAGTACGGCCCCGATGCCATGCTCGGAGGCGTCGGTCTGGACCACAAACTCCTTAGAGTGGTCCGGGGCTTGGAGCACGGGGGCAGTGCACATGGCGGTCTTTAAGGCGTCGAACGCCTCTTGGCTGGAGGGGGTCCAGTGCACGCGCTTGGGCTGCCTTTTGGATGTCAATTCTGTGAGGGGACCCACTATGCTGCCGTAATTCTTTATGAACCTCCGGTAGTAGCCGGTGAGGCCCAGGAAGGCTCGGACCTCGGTTTGGGTGGTGGGTGGTTCCCA
Source organism: Lissotriton vulgaris (assembly GCF_964263255.1). NCBI lineage: Eukaryota > Metazoa > Chordata > Amphibia > Caudata > Salamandridae > Lissotriton > Lissotriton vulgaris. The sequence continues at coordinate 712,423,139 of NC_141696.1, read as the reverse complement.
GGCCAGGATGGCATCGATCTTTGGCTGGAGAGGGGCGACCTGCCCGCTTCTGACCTGGTGGCCTAGGAAGGTCACTGACCCCTGTCCAATCTGGCACTTGCTGGCTTTCACCGTCAAGCCGGACTGGCACAGGGCTAGCAACACCCTCCGGAGGTGCCGGAGGTGCTCACTCCACTGGGAACTGAACACCGCAATATCGTCCAGATATGTGGCGCTGAACTCTTCCAGCCCGGCCAGGACTCGGTTCACCAGTCTCTGAAAGGTGGCCGGGGCGTTTTTCATCCTGAACGGCATCATTCGGAAGCGATAATGCCCGTCCGTGGTGGAGAAGGCGGACCGCTCCTTGGTTCCCTTTGTGAGCGCAATTTGCCAGTAGCCGCAGGTCAGGTCGAAGGTACTCAGGTAGCGAGCAGACCCCAGGCGGTCGATGAGCTCGTACGCGCGGGGAATGGGGTGGGCGTCTGCTCGGGTGACTGCATTGAGCCCCCGGTAGTCCACGCAGAACCGAAGTTCAGGGACAGCTCCAGGGGACGCGGCTTTCAGGACCAGCACCACTGGGCTGGCCCAGGGGTTGTCGGAGGGCTCAACCACTCCTAGGGTGAACATTTTCGTGACTTCGGCCTGGATGTAGGTCCGGACTCGGTCAGGCACTCAGTAAGCTCTGTGTCGCACCGGCGGGCTGTCTCCGGTGTCCACGTCGTGGACACACCAGTCGGTGATTCTGGGGACTAAGGAGAACAGATCCGAGAACTGCCCCAAGAGCTGGCGGCAGTCCTCACGCTGCTGAGGAGTGAGGGAGGGAGAGAGTCTCACTCCGTCTACAGAGCCATCCTTCTCTTTGGCACACAGGAGGTCAGGCAGAGGCTCCGTTTCCTCTTCTGCTCCGTCGTCGGTGGCCAAGAGCAAGCTCTACTCCGTCCGCACGAAGTGAGGCTTGAGGCGGTTCACGTGGAGGACCCGAAGGGGGTCCGAGGGGACTGGACGTCCACCAAGTAGGTCACTTAGCTTTTCCTCTCATGACCTTAAAGGGCCCGGTCCATTTGTCTTGGAGGGCGCAGGGTTTCACCAGGGACATCACCCAGACTTGCTGGCCCGGTTGAAACTCGACCAGAGTGGCATTCTGGTCGTACCAGCGCTTCATTTCCTCCTGACTTGCTTCGAGGTTGGCTTCAGCCAGCGCTCGGAATTTCCGGGTCTGATTTCGGAGGGTGAGAATGTAGCGGAACACATCGGGAGGAGGTTCCTGGGGGGCCGTCTCCCATCCCTCCTTGACCAGGCTGAGGGGCCCCCGGACGGGGTGTCCGTACAGTAGCTTAAATGGGCTGAACCCCAGGGACTTCTGGGGGACCTCCCATTTGCACCGGAGGGGCTCTTCTAGGCCCATGATAATCCCCTTCAGTGTCCGGTTAAACCGTTCCACTAGGCCATTTACTTGGGGATGATACGGGGTGGTGAATTTGTAGGACACTCCACATTGTTGCCACAGGGACATCATGTATTTCGAGATGAAGTTTGTGCCGCAGTCACTAACAACCTCTCGGGGAAACCTACTCGGGAGAAAATCCCCATCAGCGCCCGGCCCACCACGGGGGCCGTGACGGTGCGGAGGGGAATGGCCTCGGGGTACCAGGTGGCGTGATCCACCAGGACTAAGATGAATCGGTGACCTTGGGAGGTGCTAGGGTCCAGGGGCCCTATTATGTTGATCCCGAGCCGCTCAAAGGGGTACTGACAACTGGGAAGGGTTGGAGGGGAGCCTTGCGTGTGCCTCCACTTTTCCCACTAGCCTGGCACGTGAGACAGGACTTGCAGTGGGCATCTACATTCGAACGCATCTTGGGCCAATAGAAATGCGTGACTAGGCGGTCATAGGTCTTGTCCTGGCCCAAGTGTCCCGCCAGGGGTACATCGTGGGCCAGGCCCAGGAGGAAGTCTTGGAAGCGCAGGGGTACCACCAGCACTCGGCCCGACCCCAGCTCCGCAGACTTCTGTTCACTGTACAGGAGGCCATTCTCCCAGTATACGGAATGAGTCCCCGTTTGGTCGCTAGCAGCTTGGGCCGCGGCCTGTCGCCGGGGTCCGTCCAGGGAAGGGCAAGTGGCTTGCTCCCGGCAGAACTCCTCTCTGGAGGGGCCCTCCTCGTGACGCCACTGCGCCAACTCGGGCAGATCATCCAACTCAGGGATCTGTGCGGGCTCAGGATGCGAAGTCTCGTCGTCTGTGATGGGCTCTCCTCCTAGGGAGAGGCCGGTGGACTCAGTTCGGTCGTCCCTATCTTCTCCTACAGGGCGGTGGCTGGGTGGCTCGGCGTCGACCGCCCCGAGGGGGGGTAGCCGAGCGGACATGGATCGGGTGGTGGCGCACACCCACTCAGGGAGGCCCATCATGCCCAGGTGGGTCGTGCGTTCCACCTGTCTCCACGGGGAACTTTCTAGGTCGTTGCCCAGGAGACAGTCTACAGGTTGGGAGGCTCGGACAGTGACTCGTAATTCTTCTATCACTCCCCACCATTCGTCCCCACCATTCGAACGGTACTAGGGCCATCTTACAAAAACTCTCAGTGTTGTCAGCGGACAGTACGGGGCACAGGACATTCGGAATGATCTGGTCCTCCCTGACTAGGTGACTGAGGATACCTGTGATACTCGCCCCTGTGTCGCGAAGGGCCTACACCTGGCGGCCGTTCACCATCACCAGCTGTCAGTATTTCTTGGTATTATCTGGTAGGGGGGCCCGGGGATCATCTCTCGGTCTCCTAGGGAGACCAGGGCCATGGCTGCGGGTTCCCACTCTTCGGTGTCCTCCATTTTCTCCCCATGGGCTACGTTGGCTACCTGTCTGGCTGGGGGAGCTGTCGTGGAGGGTCGCAGGGCCATGGGACACAGGGGATCACTGGCATAATGCCCGGTTTGTTGGTATCAGTAACAGGAAATAGTGACCCGGTGTCCACAGTTGCCCGAGGGAACAGGATTGGCTGGTGAGGGGGCTGGTACGGTCTGGGTTTGGCCTCTGGGGGGACTTCGCTGGGGTCCTGACTGGGAATCCCTCTGCCTACCTTGATTCCCCTCTCCCCTCTGGCGGGAAGATCCCTGATTGTTCCGGGGGTAGTCTCCTACGGGGCCCCGGGTGTTCACCCAGCGGTCAGCCTCCACGGCCAACTTCCTTGGGTCTGCAAGCTTGCTGTCCATTAAATGTTGGCGTAGTTCCACGAAACAGTTCACGGACAAATGTTCCCATGCGATAAGGTCTGTAAGTTCCTCGAAGGTGGTGACCTTGCTGCCCTTGATCCACCCTTCCAAGGCTCGACTGTAAAAGTTCACATATTCTACCCACGTGGTGCCCGGGATCTTCTTGCAGTCCTGGAACCGCTGGCGATACATCTCGGGGGTGAGTCCGTATCTCGTGAGGAGGGCCTCCTTCATGTGGCTGTAGGAGGTCTGCTCTGAGGACGGCAGATCAAGCAGGGTGTCTCTCCCCTCGCTCAGGAATCGGCCCCACAACCCGGCTCCCCAATCCTTCTGCGGAACTCGGTGGGAGGCCATGGCGACTTCGTAGGCCTTAAACCATTGCTGGATATCGTCGCTCTTATAGTATTCTCTCACCACATCCTTAGAGATGTGTACTTTTGGCTCTACCGGTGGAACCGCTTCTCGGTTCCCCAAGGTTCGTTTTTCTTCACTCCGGGCTTTTAGCTCGATTTCTTTCAGGCCGCCCTCATGCTCCAGCTGGAGTCTCTTGTCTTCATGTTCTTGTTGGAGTTTCTTTTCCTCCAACTCTCCTTGCACCCGTAGTTGCTCTACCGCTAGTCTTTTTTCGGCTAGCTTCAATTCGCACTCGATTTTGAGTTTTGCCAATTCGAGTTTGTGATTGCGGTTTCTCTCTCTGTCCGCCAGTTATCCGGGGGAAAGGCCCCCATCTGGGTTGTTGCTCCGTACCGGAGTGCTGCTGCCCCCTCTCAGGTTGAGTTTGAGTCGGGTCGGCTGTTCTGCTCCTTCCCCTGACGGGGGAGGGTTCTCCTCGGACTCTACCCAAGCATGAAGGGCTTTATGTATGTCTTCCTTCGTATTTAGGCCTGTGGTAGTGATTCCTCGTTCCTTGCAAAATTCTTTCAGTTCTCTGTGTGTGTACTCTTCTAGCCGTTCCGGAAGGAACGTGGTACTTGCATCAGCTTCAGTGGAACTCTTGGTATTTTTTTTCGACATATTTGTTCGGTAGTGCGTCAGCTGCTTAATGTACGATATCTAGAATATGGACTCGGATCCCGTCGCTTGCCACCAATGTTAGAAGGGGCGATCCCAGGGGAGGACAGACTTGGCACCTGACCACCCTGTGACTCACCTCTCCTAAGGAACACAGCCGAGCACTGGCGGGAGACCCTCTGGGGGAGGATCCCGAATCTAGAATCGTACACGCTGCGCTAGCACCACTTCACAAAGGGACACCACACCGTAGGATTAAGAGAACGTATTCTTTATATCTTCAAATAAAGATGGATCTTTATGATCCGCAGTGTCTTATACACAAGTGAGCAAGGGCTCAAAGAGTCACGATAGGGGTAGGGTAGCGGGACAGTCTCAAGGTTCAAAGTATCTGGCGCACAGTTCTCAATCCTCGAACTGGGGAATACAAGGTGATCTTTGGTCCAGCCGGACCAGAGTAGTCTCTGAGCTGCGATCGAATCAGCAGGGCTTGAGTTAGGATATTGCAGTCTTACGGTCTTGGGGAGCCGCGATCAGATCAGCAGGGATCAGGTTTTCTCAAGGTTGCAGGGGAGCCGCGACACCGTCAGCATTGCTCGGTGGTCTCTTCGGTTGCGAGGGAGCCGCGACAGCGTCAGCAGGGCTCAGATAGTTCTTCAGGTTGCAGGAGAGCAGCGACAGCATCAGCAGGGCTCATGTAGTCCAGGATACACCTGACTTGATCGTCCCAGAGCCATCCTTGATATAGGACTCCCTTCCTTTGATGTCCGGAGTCCTCGCAGGCGGAGGCCTTAGCACCTGGCGGCTGGTTGTTGGGGGTTCCGCCTCGGCGGCTCCTTTCATCCTTTCAAGTTGGGTCTGGAGGGATCCCAGACACTCAGCAGGCCTGGAGCCAGCCCTGAGGGAGGCCGGATGGGTGATCGAAACTCATCTCCCGAGGGGAGGTGGAAGGTGTGATCTAGCTACTCCTCCCTCTCTCGCTCACAGGGAGCGCTCTACCCCCTGGCTGGGTATGGCGCCGATGGCCGAGGTCGGGCTGGGGCCGGGGCGGCCATCTTAGGTGCAAGGACATGGGCCTCGGCTACAAGGGAAAATGGGGGCGAGGACGGGGAGCCCAGTGTCGGGGATGTGGGTCATGGCGGGAAGGGTCAGATGGATCAGGTCATGGGGAGCTGCATGGATCAGGGAGGACCACGCCGCGAGGCCGGGTCCAACAACACCACAACAGACCCCTGAGTCCCTCGGCCTAGCCAACCCTCCCCTACACGTTAACCGTAACCGTCCCCGGACTTCCCAGTCCATGCCTCCATCTTCCCGGCCCTTAGGCCCTGTGTGCCCACTTCCCGGCACCTAAGATGGCCGCCGAGCCAGCGCGGCCTAGGCCGAGAGGCGCCACCCTGGCTGGAAGACAGAGCGCTCCCCTTGAGTGAGAGAGGGAGGAGCAGTATCTTTCACACCTCCGACCGCTCCTCCAGGAGTGGGGTTCGATCGCCCCTTCGGCCCCCAGAGGGCTGGCTCCACGCCTGCTGTGTGTATGGGACTCCTCCCGAACCTGACATGAATGGATCAAAGGGCCGCGTGGCAAGAAGCCCCAACAAGCGCCCCCCAGGTGCTAAGACCCCTGCAGACCAGAACTCCGGAGATCAAAGAGGAGCAGTCCTATAACTAGGGATGCTCCGGGACTATCGAGAGATTCGATTCTGGAACGACGAGAGCCCTGCTGACGTGGTCGCGGCTCGCTTTGCAATGAAGGACTTCTGCTGGAACCACCTGAGCCCTGCTGAGTGACTCGCGGCTCCCTTGCAACTTTGAAACCCCTGAGCCCTGCTGAGTGACTCGCAGCTCCCTTGCAACCTTGAAACACCTGAGCCCTGCTGAGTGACTCGCGGCTCCCCTGAAGATCGTAGACCTCCGACATCATGCTTGAGCCCTGCTGAGTGACTCGCGGCTCCCTTGCAACTCTGGAACTCCTGAGCCCTGCTGAGTGACTCGCGGCTCCCCTGAAAACCGTAAGACCTCCGACATCTTGCTTGAGCCCTGCCGAGTTACTCGCGGCTCCCTGACTCTCCTGGCTCGGCTGGACCCCAAAGATCGCATCGTATACCCGGCTCGAGGATTGAGAGCTGCGCGCCGGATACGCACCGATATTGACACTGATCCCATAAGACTGTCCCGCTACCCCTACCCTGACCGAGACTCGTTGAGCCCTTGCTCTAATTGTAACTACCTGCCTTTGCCGATCATAAAGATCCTTTGAATCACGAGATAAAGAAACGTTCTTAAGAAGCTACGGTGTGGTGTCTCTTTGTCGTGGGGTGCTTGTGTAGTGTGTACGATCCTAGATTTGAGACTCTCCCCCTGAGAAGTCTCCTGCCAGTGCTCGTCTTTGTACCTAGGGAGGTGGGTCCCAGGGTGGTCAGGTACACTTCCTGCCCTCCCCTGAGGTCGCCTTCCAACACCACCCATCTGTGTCATGTGCTCCATCACTGATGCCACCCCACCCATATGTGTCATGTGCTCCATCACTGATGCCACCCCACCCATAGGGGCATGTTACCTATCACTGATGCTACCCCACCCATAGGGGCATGTTACCTATCACTGATGCCACCCCACCCATAGGGGCATGTTACCCACCCCCACTGCCACCCCACCCATAGGGGCATGTTACCTATCACTGATGCCATCCCATCCATAGGGGCATGTTACTTATCACTGATGCCACCCCACCCATAGGGGAATGCTACCCACCCCCACTGCCACCCCACCCATAGGGGCATGTTACCTGTTAATACTGCCTTACCCACCCATAGGGGTCAGTGTGGTAGACAATATTGACACCCCCACCCCTAGGGAGGATGATGCAACACACATCATCAAACATCTACCACAGGCATGTCAGCCAAATACATTTCACAACAGCATCGTGCCAATAGTGTGTAGTGCCCGACAAATACCCCAACCGTGATTTTGATTCATGACACACAAAGTAACTACCATCACATGTGTGAACAACACCAGAGTGTGGGCTACATAAGTCAAGCTTTGAAAAAGCACTATGCCAATGTGTCAAAAACTCCCATCAGTGTGTACATCCAATGTAAAATGTGTGGACACAAAATGCAGCTAAAGTTCAGCATTGTGGCAAAGGGTGAAAATCACCCATCATCACAGTGAGCACAAGGTAGGTGTCATCATGGAAATAGCAGAACATGCCAAACAGTAGGTAAGATTCCTGGGCACGTCAGCACAACACCTGTACACTCAACCTTCATCTACCACCCAATGTAGGAACTGGTGACATACACCTGTGTACTGTAGTGTCCCTTAAGTCACCTGCACATTGACAATACATATGTCTACCAAGTTGCACTGAGGACACAGTTGACTTTACACCAATGAATACCGCACCTGCATGTACAGTGGAGATGGCACAACAGTCAGGGAAGAAGTCAAATTGGACATTGTGAAGCACATCATATGTGCATGGGTGCAAGCCACAGATGTGGCCATGCCAATGAAATATTACCATCCCTGGGCTAAATTAGTTAACCATGAAACACCCACTCAGCTGTAAAGGATGACATGGATACCAACCTGAACATGAAACACATCTCATCGGCCACATGGAGTACACCACATCAACACCTCAGTAACAGACATTTGAAAATCCTGCATCATCACACCAAGGGCAGGCTAAACAGTATCAACAAAATCTACAGCTCAATCAAATGCACGAGGAGAACAAAAAATGCTTTAATCAGCAATCTGCCATCTGGAAGGGAAAATCAACAAAGAAATGTAATCCAATGTCCCTTCGAAAGTTCAAAGTCCAATGATGGTGTGAGTGACACCTGTCATCCATTGCTTGCCTGCACTGATAAGGACTGGGGAAATCCACTCTGAGGGGCATACATGGGGCAGGCCAGGCCCGCAAGGAAAGGATCAGGGCTCAGCAGAAGGAGGTTGTGAAGGGGTGCTGGGTGCAGGAGTGTCAGTGGCAACTGCAGTGAAGGGGTCTGACATGGGTTGTGCCGTCACAACTGTGGAGCACAAGTCTGATGGGCTGGGTGCTGGAACCACTGCAGTGGGCAGGTCAGGTGTAGTGGACTTGGTCCCCTCTGCAGTGCCCATGTCAGACTGGGTGGGCATTGACTCCACTGAAGTGCCTAACACCATGGGAGTGGAAAGGGGTGCAGGTGAGGTTGGCAGGACAGCGGGGGGGACACGCTCCCCACAGCAGTTGAAGCAACAGACAGACAGGTGGTGGTGTCAGTGGAAGAGCAAGTGCGAGTTGGGGAGGGTCTGAGCTTTTTGGGAATGATGTATCTGTGAGTGGGGGAACCTGGGACAGGGAGTGGCGGGGGAACCTGTGGTGTGCTGACCTGGGGGATGGAAGAAGGAGATGGTGCAGTGGAGTTGTGGGGTGGGGATGGGGTCTTGCTCTTCTGGGTATGGGGTGACTTGCGGGTGGGGGCCTCAGTCTGCCTGCGCTTGGGGGAGGGTGTCCGGGTGAAAGGGGCACTCTTCTCTGTGTGTGGGGACTTCCCCTTCCCCCTCTAGTCAGGATCTGCTGGATCTGAGGGGAAGAAGCCTAGGTCACACAGGAAGAGCTTCTTAGGAGATGAGGTTGCAGGTGAGGCTAGGGAAGGGCTCTTGGAGGGAGAGGGATCTGAGGACTGCTGAGTGGTCGTGGATGCGTGTGTGTGTATGCAACCCATCCCCTGTGTGTGTGGTATCAGTCCCCTGACTTAGCTTGCTTGCACGTTTAGACTTATGTTTGGGTGATTGTGTGCTGTCTGTGTGTTTGGGTGACCGTGCAGGTGTGTGTGTGCTGGGGACAGGTAGGGTGCTAGGAGTAGTTGATGGGGCAGAGGCTGAAGGGGCAAGGGACTGTTGGAGGAGGTATACTGCTGCCATCAGTGAGGAGGCCATGGACTGATTGGTCCTCTGTAGGGCAGACATGCCAGATGAGATGCCCTCCATGAACGACACCAGTTGTGTCAACAGACTGGTGTGTGCATGGAAGACACTCAGGATTGATGTCTGCCCTACATGGATCTGTATAAGTAGGTCCACAGACTCCACACTTAGGGCAGCAGGGGACACAGGGGGTGCGGTGCCTGGCAGGAAGGAGACATGCTCCAGAACACGGGAGCTGCCACGGACCTCTGGGGTGGGAGCCGAGGGGAGGGTGGTGGTGGTGGTAGGGGTGGTGGTGGCGGTGAGAGCCTCACTATCAGTTGCTTCATGGCTGCTGACACCTGCCTCCACAAGGGAGTCATCCTCCGAGCTGCTGTGGTCCTCAGCTGAGGTGGATGGTGCTGAGGACTTTTCGCGTGGCTCCCCTCACCCTCCATGCCACTGGGTCCCTCCGACTCCTCAGTCGCTGGCCCAGGCTGGCTCTGGGGCTCCTCCTGTTCCGTGGCACTGTCTCCTGTGCCAGTGGATATATCTGCATATAAGCAGGAAAATAACGACCACATTAGTTGCCTGCACTGACTGCACACACCACTATAAATACACCACATCACAGGCCATGCACTGGCATCCTTAGCTGATATGTGCTCATAATGCCCACATAGGTGTACATAGGGCAATAGCCAGTCTGAACATCAACCATGGCACACCAAATCCCTCCTGGATCTGTACCCATATGTCTGTTGCATGCTGGCTTATGATACCCGAAAGTACACACATACACCACACACACAGTTGTTAAGAATGCAAATGACAATGTAGAAGTACAGTACTATAGTCAAACATCACATCAAATGCCAATCACTCAGCACAGGGGTCTGGATGAATGTATGCCCAGACTCACATTTCCCAATCTTGTGATGCCTAGCAGCACAACACACAATGACTTCCTTACGTCCTGAAAGTTAATGACACAATGGGGTGCATGGAGCACCTCTGACTTCAATGCCGGATCCCTCATCTCAAGTCAATGCCCTGGCACAGACATGCATGGTAAGTCAGCCTTCACTGTCACATGTTATGGGGCAATGCATGCGGACAAAATGAAATAATAAAGTGGATAGCACTCCTATTTTTTGTAAGAAAAATATTATTTTAATCCTTCTTTAACACATGCGTGCTGCAGAGGTGGCACGTTTGTCCACACTCCGTGCCTACAATGCTATCAACCTAACTTGAGTGAATGAACCACTCAACCCCTGCGCACTGTTGCTACTGGTGGAAAAATCCCACTAGATATATCATCATTCTAAATTTTAATCCTGGTTTCAACAATTTAAATTTTCACATATACCAATTTCACCATTCTTATTCGGAAATGTGATGTTTAATCATCAGTTCATTTTAAATAAATTTCAACATGTATTGAACAATCAAAACATTTCAAAACATTTCACTGCATCAACAAAATCTTTCTTGACTGTGTATAGTTGATGTAGCCCGATGCATTTCGAGTCCTATGTGGACTCTTCCTCAGGGGCCTGTAAATATGAACATCTTGTATCAACAATTTCATAATATTGCCTTCTAGTATCAGATTCAAGTTTCAAAAACATATGGATGTACAAAACAACGAACAATCACTTTACATTTCATCTGGAAGTATAATGACAAAATCATGCACTGATAGAACTCAAAACTCCACCACCACACCTCAAAAGTGAATCAGTGCGCTATACTCACAACAGAACCAAGAACTCGGTGTTCCTGCAAACACAAAATGCTTAACTATAAACAACTGCTGAGTTCATATACCAATATCCTGAGACCAACAAACGCCGAACGAAGCATTCTCTTACCTCGATTCTTTTAAATGGAAACCACCGCGTTTCCGTGTCTATACGAGTATACCACCTACAAAAAATCCTTAGCTTCGTCTTACTAGTTAAATGAATTCATAACGCTATCTCTCCAAAACGCCACTCCTTACCGTGAGGCTAATCACCAGCACCTTCATCTACTTCCTGCCGACTACAAAGTAAACACCGGACTTTCCGGGTTAAGAAGCGTCATACTCAGGGTTGAGCTCACAACAGTAAAAACGGACTAAACAAAGTCAATGGGTAGCGCCATTTTAAAGCGGTCACTGAACGGAACAGAAATAAACCTCCGGACCGGTAAACCACAACGCTCACAAAAATACGAAAAAGAAATAAAGAGTGAAGATCAAATGATGATCAAGTGCTCAAAATTCTCAAAATAAAAATACATAGGATGGGTTTCAATACAAATTCAATAAATAATAACAGTGCATTATTTCATTTCACGCGACTCTCAGAAACACATGTATGATGTATTTATCAGATGTACTCATGCTAAAGAGAGGCTTGCCAAAACCTCTACATGCTTCTAGCCTGGCTAACAGTATACAGATTACAGAAAACATGTATAGTATATATTACTGATTGAGGAATTGGCTAGAGTCATTGCAGACCTGACTCGTGAAATTGATGAGATCAAACAAAATCTAGAGGGAAGGATGCAAAAGGAAGATTGGGATAAATCTTTAAATGATATAAACATCACGTTGGAAAAATACACCAAGGAAATTCAAGAAGGGAAATTAAGAAAATTCAAAAGGGACACGCTTGATTACAAGCTTAATGAAGTATACTCTTGGGCTGAAGTATATGCCCAGAGGAGAGCCTATCAACCAAGGAAAAAACTAACCACAACTTCAGAGGAAAGTTTAGTCTCAGATACGGATTTAAGTGCTTCCAGACCATCAGCACAGACACAAATTGGAGAGGCAGCAGGTTCCAATGAACAGATAGAACCTGATCAAACAGCAACTACATCTAAGCCGTCTTCTTTTCCCCAGGCAGGGGATTTAACTCAACCGCCAGGAAAACCAAAACCAAAACAAGGAGAAGTCAGAGAAGGAGCAAGAACAAGAAGCACCAGGTAAACTTGGTGATAAATATTTCTAAAACAGAGTTAACATCTGATGAACTTCAAGTGTTAAACAGAGGACTAGGTTTTGTTCCGACCTATGACACAAATATTTTGGAATGTGAAATAGCATTGTTCAAATTTATGAGGGTGTTAAGACTCAGGCATTTCTTTACAAATGTGGTCCCCACACAAGAAGTTAAAGAGCCCACTGAACTAATGGAATTCAAAGTCAAATCCAAATATCAATCACCGGTTTCGCACAAAATTTTGGATGCATTCGAAAAATCAGTAAGGAATGACCTAGAGAAACTGAGTTTTCACAGATCCAAAACGAAGAATCTATCTGTTTTTGAAAGGAACATTTTGAAAAAACTTCAAATGAATGAGAATATTCATATTCAAAAGGCAGACAAGGGAGGAGCAATAATTGTGATGGATAAGGAATTTTATGTGGCAAAAGTCAACGAACATGTGTCAGATGAGTTAACATATCTGGAATTAGATAAAGACCCCATCTATGAATTGGAAGAAACCCTAAAAATCATCTTGGATAAAGCTTGTGAACTTGGTCACATCTCAATGGCTACGAAACAATTCCTCTCGGTACAGCATCCCAGGCGACCTCGCCTCTATATGTTGCCTAAAGTTCATAAAGACAAATTGAACCCACCCATGAGACCTATCGTCACAGGTTGTGGCACGATTTTTGAACCATTGGGGCAGTACATAGATTCTTTTTTACAGCAATTTGTTCAAGAGTGGCCATCCTATACAAAAGACACTAACCATTTTTTACAAAAATTGAAGAACACCACTATTACACAAGATCTATTACTTTGCACTATAGATGTCAAATCTCTTTATACTTCGATACCTCACCAAGCAGGACTGGAAGCTGTGGAATGGGCGCTGTTGGGGCTTGAAACTATTAGAGCAGAAAAATCTTTCATCTTAGAATTACTACATTTCTGCTTGTACCATAGCTATTTTCAATGGGACTCAAAATTTTTCTTGCAACAGAATGGTACATCAATGGGATTTGCGGGGGCCCCCGCATATGCCAATACGTACATGGCTAAATTTGAAGCAGACTACATTTACTCGGACAAAGAATGGCGAGACCATAGCCTGATATATCAAAGATTTATAGATGATATTTTTGTATTGTGGTCAGGCAACAGAGAAATGTTGGAACAAAAAATCTTGACTTTAAATACCCATGTGGATCAAATCAAGTTCACTCACACCATCAGTGATCACGAAATTGCATTTTTGGATGTATTATTGACATTAAAACAAGGAACATTACAAACTGAAGTGTTCCGGAAGGAGACAGATGTCAACAATTCTCTATTGTTTCAGAGTTTTCACCCTCAGAATTTAAAAATGAATTTGCCTTTGTCACAATATATGAGGATAAAACGAATTTGTTCAGAGTCTGAGACTTTGGAAAAACATTTGGAGATACAAGAAGAAAAATATGTATCCAGAGGTTACCCAGAGAGTGTGCTGAAGAAAACAAAAGATAAGATTGTCACGTTTAGTAGGGAGAATCTCCTGGAAAAGAAACCCAAGAAGATTTTGGACAGACAGGTTTTTGTTTCAAAATACTCTACATGTTCATCAAAAATCAAAAATATAATAACAAGACACTGGGAACTTCTTCAACATGAACCAGACTTTGGGGGTATTTTTTCGCAAAAACCAATGTTTGCGTATAAAAGATCAAAAAACTTGAAGGAGTTGTTGAAGACACCCACAATAAAAAAGAGACAAACACATAAAGGGATGAAAAGATGCATGAACTGTGTGCACTGTCATAATGTGATAGTTGGGACTACTTTACATCACCCCCAGACAGGAAAGACTATTGATCTACACCATGACAGTGATTGTAACTCTAAAAGCGTGATTTTCTACATCAAATGCCCATGTGGCAAATTGTACGTGGGGAAGACGGAAAGAAAACTAAAAACAAGAATATCTGAACATAAGAGTACTATCAGGAATGTCAATATCAAAAGCAATTTAGCTAGACACTGGTCAGAAAATAGGCATAACATCTCCCAGCTACAGTTTTCGGTTTTGGAGAAAACCGAATTCCAAGAAGGAGTGGATCGCACCAGATCCCTCCTACAAAGAGAGATATTCTGGATCAGGTTCCTAGGGACACAGGAACCAAAAGGTTTAAATGAAAAAATAGACTATACATGTTTTCTGTAATCTGTATACTGTTAGCCAGGCTAGAAGCATGTAGAGGTTTTGGCAAGCCTCTCTTTAGCATGAGTACATCTGATAAATACATCATACATGTGTTTCTGAGAGTCGCGTGAAATGAAATAATGCACTGTTATTATTTATTGAATTTGTATTGAAACCCATCCTATGTATTTTTATTTTGAGAATTTTGAGCACTTGATCATCATTTGATCTTCACTCTTTATTTCTTTTTCGTATTTTTGTGAGCGTTGTGGTTTACCGGTCCGGAGGTTTATTTCTGTTCCGTTCAGTGACCGCTTTAAAATGGCGCTACCCATTGACTTTGTTTAGTCCGTTTTTACTGTTGTGAGCTCAACCCTGAGTATGACGCTTCTTAACCCGGAAAGTCCGGTGTTTACTTTGTAGTCGGCAGGAAGTAGATGAAGGTGCTGGTGATTAGCCTCACGGTAAGGAGTGGCGTTTTGGAGAGATAGCGTTATGAATTCATTTAACTAGTAAGACGAAGCTAAGGATTTTTTGTAGGTGGTATACTCGTATAGACACGGAAACGCGGTGGTTTCCATTTAAAAGAATCGAGGTAAGAGAATGCTTCGTTCGGCGTTTGTTGGTCTCAGGATATTGGTATATGAACTCAGCAGTTGTTTATAGTTAAGCATTTTGTGTTTGCAGGAACACCGAGTTCTTGGTTCTGTTGTGAGTATAGCGCACTGATTCACTTTTGAGGTGTGGTGGTGGAGTTTTGAGTTCTATCAGTGCATGATTTTGTCATTATACTTCCAGATGAAATGTAAAGTGATTGTTCGTTGTTTTGTACATCCATATGTTTTTGAAACTTGAATCTGATACTAGAAGGCAATATTATGAAATTGTTGATACAAGATGTTCATATTTACAGGCCCCTGAGGAAGAGTCCACATAGGACTCGAAATGCATCGGGCTACATCAACTATACACAGTCAAGAAAGATTTTGTTGATGCAGTGAAATGTTTTGAAATGTTTTGATTGTTCAATACATGTTGAAATTTATTTAAAATGAACTGATGATTAAACATCACATTTCCGAATAAGAATGTTGAAATTGGTATATGTGAAAATTTAAATTGTTGAAACCAGGATTAAAATTTAGAATGATGATATATCTAGTGGGATTTTTCCACCAGTAGCAACAGTGCGCAGGGGTTGAGTGGTTCATTCACTCAAGTTAGGTTGATAGCAATGCATGCGGACAACATCAGTCTGCACTGCGTCACATTCATAGGTCAGACCCATACCAAACTCTGCAGCTGACAAGTGCACCACTCTGTACCCTGCCACACACTGTTCTTGGACTATGATGAACCTACACCACTCAAATTTAACATATGAGTGACTGCAAACACAACTACATGAATATGAGTATCTCACAGTCTGCTGACAATGACACATAGCTGCTTGAAAGTCACTCTTGCATAGAGCATTGTGCACATTCAACTGACCACACCCCTATTTGTTGCACAGGTATGATCACCATTGTCACAACTCAGATGTCCTGCTGACACTAAAATCCTCAATGCACACATCGGAGTCCCAGTAACATATGCTGTGCAGGACCGTCAGCATAGCAGAATAAAGGGACACAGTGCCCAAGTTAAAAAACTCACAGACTGTAGGGGCCACAACTGTGGATCAGATGAGGAGTGTGACTGACACAATTGAGGGACAAGAGTCCTGGACTCCAAAACCAACGTAATGTCGGAGTATTACCAGGCCAAAAGACTGCAAATTGCATGTCAGACATGTTCACAGATCAGGCATGGACTTACCCCCTCCTTGCTGCTGTCTGGCCTTCACTTACCCATCCATGTCCGGGAAGACCACCCCCAGGATCCTGAGCATGTGGGGGGTCAGGGTCCGGTGTCTGCCCCTACGGCGAGGAGGCGACAGCTTCAGCTGGACCCTCGCGATCCTCCGGGTCCAGCCACGTAGGTCCTGCCACCTCTTCTGGCAGTAGACCCCCACTGATCCCACTGCCTGGGCGATGGTCAGACAGATTTCTTGCTTCTGGTGGGCATTAACCTTTGAGGATGACAAAGTGAAGAGGACATTACCACACATGCCACATAATTGTGCTGCATACAGTTGAGTATACATGTGATCATCACAAAGGTAAAAGAGGTACACAGGTAGTGGGCCCATATGAATGTGCTTTTGTGCTGTAGGTCTGACATGGCAACACTGGCTAGGAATTTACGGCTAGCACTCCTGCACTACTGCAGCAGGACACCTGTTCATCAAATGTACCCACTTAAATAGGTAGCTGAAAGTACTCAGTGCATATGCCTCACACTGCTGTGCACACTTCTATTACTTTTAGTCATACAACTTGCATAAAATGATGGGTAGCGGACTGCACACTCACCTGCTCCCCTGGTTTCCCATACAGCTTTCTGTACTCTGGGAAGACCCCATCCAGCAGGGCCTGGTTCTCCTCCTCAGTGAATGCTGGGGCCCTCTCCAAAGTACGTGCCATTACAGGATCCTGAAGAAGCACAGACAGCAGCAGCAGTGGATTTGTGAAAGTGGTCTGTAGCAAGTAGTGCAGGCAAGTGAGCTCCCTGGGGGCCTGCCAGCCTTAAATCAGTGCTGCAGAGGCAGATTCTGTGACATTGCCCCTCACTGATAGGCCATACACGATTGCATTCTATGAATCTGTCCAATCCATGGAAATGTAAGACTCCTACACGTCTTCCGCATCGTTCAAATCACTCACCTTCAGGACGCCCAAGGATTACAACATTGTTGTACGCATCCAACTGTATTTCCAGCGCACGACTCAAACGTTTTTTGAATTCACGTCCGTCTCCATGACAGCCCATTGCCAATGAGTGTGCTCGGCTCGTTAAACTGACTATCTGACGCATAATTTTTTAACAAGACGCATTCGTCTGGATACGATTCTATGGGCTATGCGTTCGCACAGCTCGGTCCATGCCTGTACGACGCGTCTGCTTACAAGTCACCCGCTTCGGGTCAGATTGCATAAGCATCCAACATGCATGAACCGAGCCGTGCGCATGCATTGCCCATTGACATCAATGTGATCAGATGCGGGTGACTGTAATGCATACGCATCCAGAAGTCAATGAACAACGTGGGAGCACGACTCGGTCCATGCATGTACGGTGCGTCTGCATTCAAGTCAACCGCATCGGATCACATTGGTGTGACTTGCAGACGGTTTAAACAGATTTAAGTGCCATGGCCACACCTTTAACACCACAGCATGTCCCACACTGCATCCCATGGCATGTAAGGCTGTATCACCTGTGTGTGTGGAGGGGGGGGCAACATTTCTATTCTTGAATGGCACTTAGGTCAAGCCACTCCCAGGCTGGGCAGAAGTTCATGGGGACAGGTTAGTTTTGGTGTGGTGCACCTCACAAATGTAATTTCAAAGTGTTGGATTATGGGCATGAGTAATGGAAACAGTACCAGTTTTGAGATGTGTTTGACCTGTCACATACACCATGAGTACAGGGTTGCATGTCATGTACGTCACAGCCAGACCCATGGCTACAATCATGATCTCCTCACACAGTCTGTGTGCATGTTGTGTTTCTGATGTTTGTGGTTCCATGTGCCAACGTGAGACAGGGTCCACCATGTGCCTTGTGCCTGCAATTTCATGCTGTGTGTGTGTGTAAGGGGCATCCATGTATGGCCTGCAGGGACCACAGGGGCCACTAACTGTGTGACTCATTATTGGTTGTGTAATGTCCACGATACAACATGTAATTCCAGTGCACATGTGGCAATACAGGGACCATGGCTATTTCCCTGACATGGAGTTGTGATGCCTGTGAAACATCAGTCCTCCCTTGTCACTGTGTTGTGTGTTTTGAACGTGACAGCAGTCCATGGGTACTGTGCCACAGCCTAATTATTTGCCATTGCACCCCAAAGAACTAATGTACACGTGGGATTAATATGTGAGGTGATGGGCATGAAGGTGACATATATGTCCATAACCAACCGAACACACCTTAGTTAATTGTGAATAGCTATGATGTAAAATTTGATTTTTTGCAAGGTGAGTGTCACATGGGTAGCTGAATAAATGATTTGACTTTGCTCATCTCTGTACTGCAGGGCCCCAGCAGTCCATAGACCGTTCCCTGACCTCGAGACCATGGTGGAAAGCGACAGCATCCGACGGTACTGCTTCACCAGGAGCATGATTGATGAGTTGGCGGAGCAGTTGGCACCAAATCTGCTACCTGCCCGCACATACACGACAGCACTGAGACCAAAGGTGAAGGTGATGACAGCCCTGCACTTCTTTTCCACCGGTAACTTCCAACACACTGTGGCTAGTGTTGGTGGTATGTCACAAACTATGTTTAGCCGTATGCTACGAGATGTCTTGGAGGGAGTGTTGACTCACCTGTACTCCTACATCAAGTTTCCTACACCGGGTGAACTTGCAGAGATCAAGGATGCCTTCTATGTACTGGGGAGGATGCCAAATGTGATTGGCTCAATCGATGGCACACATGTGGCCCTGATACCACCACGGGCACAGGAACAGACATACCGCAACCGCAAACATTACCACTCTATCAATGCTCTGTTGGTATGGCTGGCCGACATGGTGATTACACATGTGTGTGTGTACGTTTCCCTGGTTCGGCCCGCGATGCTTACATCTTGAGGAGGAGTCACATACCGTTGTTGATGTCACAGATGCCAAACCAGCGTGCCTGGCTTGTTGCTGTGTACTGTTTACCATTGTATGTGTTTTTTCTATGTTGTCTCCCACCCCTCACAATAATCAACTAATGTGTGATTCTTTGTATGTAGGTGACTCTGGTTACCCCAACATGCCATGGTTGCTGACACCCCTGAGGAACCCTGTGACAGCATCAAAGATGCGCTACAATCAGGCACATGCCAGAACCAGGCGAGTTACAGAGCGTACCTTTGGTTTCCTGAAAAGTCGCTTCCGCTGCCTGGACAAGACCGGAGGGGCCCTCCCATATGAGCCTGCAAAGGTGTGTTAAATCATCATCGTCTGCTGCATGCTCCACAACAAGACAGTACGGAAGGAGGTGCCTCTCATCCAGGACGACGACGACCAACATCCACCACCTGTGGAGGATCCTGGCCTGGGCCACGAGGCCAGTGATGAGGATGATGTGGGCGACGTCCGCACACAGCTCATCAACAACTTCTTCAGCTGAAGGTGAGTTCACAGGGTTGTCATGTCAATGTCCTGAGTGAGCTTGTGATGTGTTTGTGCAGCTCAGTTGCTGTTAGAGTTTGTCCGTGTGGTACTTGAATCAAAGCGTGCAGTGATGTGTCCTGTCAGATGGTCTGTAGTCCACAATGGTGTTGACATGCTAAGTTGTTAGTGTGTAAGTTTCTGGTGACATGTTTATTGCATTTCCATCCTGTTCTGGTGTCCTTCTGACTGTGTCTCATTTCTGTCCTTCCCAAGGTACTTTGCCAGTTGCTGGGGCAAGTCTGACACCGACATCCAGTATCCACCCTTAAAGCGCCATTTGATGACACTTGGTGACCCTGTGCCCACTGACATGTGTATTCACCTTGATATTGTTGTGTAATAAACTTGTCTATGATTTGTAATGAACCTTTGCTTCACTTAGTAAGGTGTGTTGTCTGTCTTCACACATCTGACTGACATATGGTTACCTCACCTGTGAGCTTGTTGGCTGTGACTGTGGAAAGGTGTGGTGTCTGTGCATTCCACCGTATATCTGACAACCATCTTTGTAGGCAATGTGTCACATGTCCGTCACATCAACATGAGTCGCATAACAGTAATGACATTGCTGTAGTAGTCGGCCTGCACTGTGTGCTTCAGCATTTCATCATCTCCATGACACATACCAAGTTGGAATCACAACATAGGCAGGTATAGTGTAATAGTGATTTTATTTACAAACATGTGTGGAGATAGTGCTGTACATGAGGTTTAGAATCCAAAGATCACACATGAGTTAGAAGTATTGGTAGAGGAAATGTCCAGAGTGAAGTCCACATTCATCTTCTAAATTGGTACAACATGGACCCTCCATGTCATGATGGGAACTTGTATAATGTGCAAAAAGGTGAATGCTTTGCACACAAAGACCAACATCCAAAACAGGTTCTGGGTTCCTGGGGGATGTGCAGGGACAACTGTGGCTCACTTGTCCTTCTTTGGACGACCCCTCCTCTTCTTCTGAGGGGGGTTCCTCCGGAGCAGGCGCTGACGGTGCATCAGACTCTCCCTCAGATTCATCCTCCCTCCCTGTGGCATTTGCAGATGTTGTTGCATGAGATGTTGTGGGCACACAGGGAGGTGTGAACAGATTAGTGCTGATCTGGCGGAGACAGGTCAATATGTCCATATGCACCGCCGTAAGTTTGTCCCACTTGGCCTCCATGTGGGAATGATGGGCAGCCTGCTCCTCCTGCATGTCCTTGAGGACCCCCACTACCTGGCTGAATCCTCTGGTGCTATCTAGTTGGGGGTCATCAGGCAGTCCAGGCCCCTCTGCAGACCGTGACCTCTGCCTAACATCACTACCACCACCCCTAGATACACGGGCTCTACCTGTGGTGGCAGGCACAGTTGACCCGGGGCCCCCTTGGCTGTTTCCACTGGTGTCATTGTTGGTAGCATCCTGGTTGGCCGGGCCCCTGTGCTGTTTGGACTAGGTCTCCTAGGTCGGTTTGTGTTGGCGGGGGTGTTAGGTCTGTGGCCAGATGGTGTTGACATGGCTGCAGGGGGTGCAGGTGTTTCTGATGGTGGGGCTGCCTGATGACTCACACCGGAGGTTCCACGTTGATTGTCGTCATCCGAAGAGGACAGAGCCAGATCGACAACAGAGAGCGCATCCTCCACCAGAGTCTGGGCCAGGGACTCATCTTTACTTGGTGCTGAATTCCCAGTGGCACCTGAGTGTGGAAGAGACAGACATTGTCATGTTACTACAGACATCAATGGTTGACCTAATGCAGCTAAATGGAGAAGACAGGAAGAAGATGGCATCCAATTCCGCTGCCCTCTAGCTTGCTGTGCCACATGGAGCTCTGTTTCCCCAGGATGTCATTAAAGCCAAAAGTAGGAATCTGCCCCTTACCTTGCAAGAACGGCACTGTCTCTACTGTGATAAGGTGATATCTGTGGGCGAGCAGAGTGCCTGAGCTTATTAGAACCAGGCAGTAAATTTTTCTTTCATTTTCTGGTAACCTGTTTTGCTATTTTTTTCAGTTAACCCCCAAAACCAGAAGGGGGGGTATAACAATATGGCTGCATAGAAGCGTTAGTCCTGTGTTCCTATGGGGCCCACAATAATCCAAGACATCCAGGCCTGACTGGAGGCTAATGGACCAAGACAACTACTACTATTGACACCATAGGTGATGCACTGTGAGCATTAATACAAATGGCAGGATTTGCTAAGCTGCACTGAGAGACACCGCATCGCACCCAGCACAAAATGGTGGATCCGAGGGCAGAGAGTGGTGTAGACACTGCGCCTTGTAGTCTCCTGACTATCGGGGTCTGGCTGCTGTCAGCTGGCCATGCCCTGCAGAGATTGGAGGGGCCAGAAATCATCAGAGGGTAAGGCCAACCTCGGAAGTGGCTGGAGAGGAGCTGTGCCGGGACACTGTAGAAGAGAGAGGGAGCGGCCTCCTGTTGCTGGAGCTGTGAATGAGCGGCACGCCTAGCTGAGCAGAGGACACCCTGGTGGGCAACCTCTGATGTGGCCTATGGCTGGGAGCATGCGGAGGGGCTGGTGCCCGCAGTGTGGCCCTTGATGGTCTTCCCGACCCTAGGAGACACATGGAAGGTCATCGCCGGGGTGGCGCGGGTCCACCCACAGATTGCTGAGCCTGACAGTTCCCTCAGAGGGGATAAGGCCGGCCTGCTGCATGCGGCAGCCTAAGAGCTAACCCCAGCACAGCGGGAAGAGGAAAGGAGTTTGCAACTTGGAACAGACAGAGGGGTACAGTGTGGGGAGTCCACCTTGCGCCACAAGGCACACAGGAGTAGACAGACAGATGTATTGGGGTGCTTATCCGTGCCACTTACACTGCTTTCCCCTTGACCTCAGAAACCGGTGCAGCCGCCCTGAAGAGGCACCTGACTCAGAAGTCGACTGGGAATTTGGCCGTGAGGGTCGCTGAACCATCAACTTAGTCCAAGCAAGGAATACATATTTCAAGAGCATGGGCAAAGATAAACCACTCAGAGGCTCTCAACAAAGTTGTATAGAGCAGTATAATGGAGGAACAAAACAAGTGCAAGTGGCCACGAAGGGTGGCCCATCTGGACAGCATGCTGAATAGACCAAGTCCACTGGAGTGAAGATCCTAACCGCGATTCAATAATCAAGACAAGCCCTGGAACTTAAAATTGACTCAATGGCCATAGAAGTTAATCTGCTCAGAGCGGACCTCCGTAAGGTCAGAGAAAGAGCCAGGAGACCCATCAAAATGTGGTGGCCCTTCAGGAGGAGTTCAAAGATCTGTGGGCCTTGGTCCACACGCTGTCGCAGATGAAACACACTGTGGAATCCAGGGTGGAGGATGCAGAGGGCAGATCGAGCAGAAATAGTGTGTGAAACCTGAAGGTCTATCTAGGATGTTCATTAAGAGAGAGCGCATCGCACACTGCCACCAGAGTCGCTGCTGAGTGCAACAACTAGGGCCTTTATAGCCCAAATCCTTAATTATAAAGACAAAGATGTTCTGCTCCAATGGCTCAGATAAACCGGAGAAGTCAAATTGGAAAACTACATTATCACGGTGTGCCCAGAATAAATGCAGAAAGTTCAAGGCCTACACAAATCTTTTCTTACAATCAAAGCTAAGCCCAGAACCATGACCTTGAAATAAATGCTTCCCTAACCAGCCAAGCTAAAGTTGTTGCACCAGGGGAGGGTCAATTTCTCTACTACACATAGGTGGCCTGGTCCTGGCTGGAAAGTGGAAAAGGGCTGACGCATGCCCCGACAAGGGAGGCCACACTGGCAGGAGGGGTACTAGCAGACGGACGGGCTGCAGAGTGGCCAGTTCCAGCCGAAAGATACCACCTATAAGGTGAGACCATCACAACAGTAGGGAGCGGGTGTTCATGGAGTGTGTGTATTGTGCTTGGCTCTTTTGCTGTACCTCACATTCTACCGGTACCACTAACCTGCTGAGGCGTTGACCTCCAGAGGGCAGGATACTGGCCCTGAGCAAGGGGGCTGCACCTCTCTGGGTAAGTATAGACTGAGACCATGGTACTTAACAGAATTTTTCAATGTTTTAAGGTTGAAAGTGCTCCTAAGGGGTGGTTAAGCTGCCCGCTGCATCAGGTGGCCCTTTGGCGAAACACAAGTTTGAGATTTCATATGGTGTTTGTTTACCCGGGGAAGGAGGGGGGAGTTCTCTTGCACCAAATGGCACACAATAGGGCACGTACTATATTCATTGCCCATACAAGGTCACAGATGGATACCATGGGAAAGGAAGGCTTACAGGCGTGGCGGGCTGAAAAGGTTATGGTCGAAAAGTCACTACTTATGTGAAGTTGCCACTACCTACGTGGAATGTCCGGGGCATGAATGATCATACCAAACGACACATGGTTCTCTCATACCTCAGGAGATATGCTGTTCAGATAGCATTCCTTCAGGAAACACACCTTCCTGCCAAAGAAGAACACAAAGTAAGTAGGAATCGGAGAGGACAGTTTTTCTCAGCATTTGTTAAGAGGGTGTCAATATGGATAGGCCCAGGTGTGCTCTAATGACACACGAGTTACATGGTTGATGTAGAAGGGTGTTATATTGTGCTGTATGGCATGCTCAATGGTGCAGAAGTGTGACTAGTAAACACATATGCACCAAACTCAGACAATTGGGGGTTCTTTCATAGAGTCTGTAATCACATTTTAACCCTACCTTGATGTCCCCATATGGTGCGTGGGAGGCTTTCATAGCATACTGATTGGGCAAATGGAAGGCACCCCCGAGATATTGCCCAAAATCAGGTATGTCATGCCAACTTAGGCAGCTAATGGAAGACGCGGGCTACAGGGCTATTTAGGGGGAATATCATCCACACACTAAGGAGCTCTCCCACTACTCTGAGGTACACAGCACCTCAAGAAGGCTGGATAAGTTCCTGTTCTCTCAGGTACAGACTCTCTGATCACTCACCACTTCTGCTCACCTACACTAACAACTTGCAACGAGCATGTATACCCACATGGCATCGGCACCGAGAGGCACACGGTGACCTTGCTTTTAGACTACAAATATTTAGACACCTACATGGAATATGACTTGGAGGTGGAATGCATGGGAACTGTTCATAGGCTGCGCCGAAAGTTACAAAACAACTTGCGACAAGCAAAAGACTGATTGGCTGCCATAGAGAGAGAGGGCACCACAGCCATAGCTCTTTAAAGATGTGCATCACGCAGTGACTGGGATCAGGATGTGGCACTCATATTGACATGAGACGACTCAGTCATGTGCTGCAGGGCAAGGATATGGAGGGGTACCGGTTCCTTTGCCATAGAAAAAGCGTTTGACACGCTGGACTGGGCGTTTATGTTCGCAGTCCTGGAGTGGATGGGTTTTGGACGGCAGTTTCGGTCATGGGTTCGCTTGCTGTACTCTGATCAAACGGCTCGAGTATGATCCAGGGCATGGTCTCCCATAGATGTTCAGTGTACAGGGGCAAGAGGCAGAGATGTCCACTTTGACCATTACTATTTGTCTTGGCTGTCGAGCCCTTGCCAGAAAGACTGTCAAATGCACTGGGACCCTGGAGAATCCAACTGGGAACAATGAATCACGTGGTGTTGATGTACGCCTGGTGTATCTGACTCAGCCTGAGACATCGGTCTCCTACTTATTGGCCGAGCTACATCAGGTTGGTAAGGGTTTGGGACACCAGAATAAGCAGGAGAAACCCTTATTATTTTCTCTGGTGAAAAGTATGATGGAGGACCTACAATATTTGGAGTCGAGTATCGGAAACAGACAGCTTCTGATACCTGGGTCGTAGAGCCTCTCTGCAGAGACAGTACGATACTACTCATCCGTGTTTGTTTAAGTACCACATCACAGTAGTGTTGTCTGTTAGGGCCTGAAATGACTGACCGTGAAGGGAGGGAAAAAGGCCTTGAGAGCCAAACCTATCGCTCGCAATTCTAGAATATTGATGTGAAGCAATTGTTCCTCTGGAGACCAAAGGCCCGTAACCTGCAGAGCCCCCAGATGAGCTCCCCACTATAGAGTGGAGAGCATCTGTTATCACTGTGGCCACCGGATACTGTGGTCCCTTGAGACAAGTTGTACGAAACGCTCTGCTGCAGTGTCTCTGGAGATGCTGACCACCTCCCTGAGATCTCCTTTGTGTTGAAACCATGGCCTGCAGTGTTATGAACCCCAGTGTACCCCAATATAGGCCTAGGTAGTTACACAACCTTTTACCTACATCTGTCCTACCATTGTTCTATATAACGGGTTGGTATTGAACTTTTACCTAGTTAGGTGCTACATGACTGTTGTGTTGTTTTTTTTCGCTAAAACTAGCCTCATGTATTATGCATGAGTATTCTCAGTATCACAGCAGGATTACCATCTTCTGCATAATAACTGTGTATAAGGGTCATCCCGATCGTCATCCTTGTCCGACATGCCCACAGTACACTTATAGGTAGAACCCCTGAGGGTACCTTTTGAGTATGTAAGCATTACATCTTTGCTGAGCAAACCACTGGAGAAAGACTTCCATGCTGACGCGAGACGCTGAGGTCCCTGCACGCAGACACTCCAACACACAGTGGTCTGACATCCCTTGCCAAGACCAAGATGGGTCCCTCGCTCTCCTCCATCAGGTAATGGGGTTGGCTCTCTTCTAATGAGATTCTTGCCTACATACATGCTAGGTACATTTAGGTACATCTAGTTAGGGTTTGCATCGTAGGAGTACACATTATTACTGTTATGTATCTTTATGCCTGCATATATTTATTGTTTTAGCACTATGGTAGAATTCTACATTTTCTTCACTCTACTGGTGCTCATAATAGTATATATCTGTTTATCTCTAATGGTTGTTGCAGCACACGTGTTTTATACTAGACTGAGCTGGATCAATAAATAGTTATTGAAAACGTCCCCACGGTTTATTTTGTTTATCTCTCTGAGACAAAGTAAGCACAAGTGACTGAGCGACTGCTACCCCGAAACCGGTCCCAGGATGCTTGTTTTCAGTCCAGTGAAGACCTGCCTTGGCAGTTCAGGGTGGACTGTTCCCATGAGGAACAGGGTCAAGACTTATTTGCATATGGCTGGGTCCAAACTGGGGTGGTGTGGTGAGCAAAAGAATGATAGATTAAAACCAGATCCCTGTGACTGGGGGTGAATGTTTGCATTGCCCAGCATTCTGTCCGTCAATTGTTTCTTTTGCATATGTCGTCCTAAGTGGGAAGGGTATGCTCAGATGTGGGTCCCATGCTCACTACACCACTGTAT
This sequence comes from Lissotriton vulgaris, assembly GCF_964263255.1. Lineage (NCBI taxonomy): Eukaryota > Metazoa > Chordata > Amphibia > Caudata > Salamandridae > Lissotriton > Lissotriton vulgaris. The sequence goes on along the minus strand of NC_141696.1, from coordinate 712,396,314 downwards.
TCAAACTAGCCTGACTGATGAAGGGTGATGCCCTGAAACTGGTCCCAGGATGCTTGTTTCCTGGCCAGGGAGGACCTGGCTTGGCAGTTCAGGCTGGACTGTTCCCATGAGGAACATGGTCCAGACTGATTTGCATATGGCTGGGTCCAAACTGGGGTGGTGTGGTGAGCAAAAGAATGCTGGTTTAAACTCAGATCCTCCTGACTGGGGGTGAATGTTTGCATTGCCCAGCATTCTGTCCATCAATTGCTTCTTTTGCATATGTTGTCCTAAGTTGGAAGAGTATGCCAAGACATGGGTCCCGTGCTCACTACGTCACTGGATTCAAGCTAGCCTGGTTGATGAAGGGTCATGCCCTGAAACAGGTCCCAGGATGCTTGCTTCCAGTCCATGGAGGAGGTTTGGCTGGTCAGTTTGAGCTGGACTGTTCCCATAAGGAACAGGGTCAAGACTGATCTGCATATGGCTGAGTCCAATCTGGGGTGGTGTGGTGAGCAAAATAAAGATGAATTAAACCCAGATCCTTGTGACTGGGGGTGAATGTTTGCATTGTCCAGCATTCTGTCCATCAATTGTTTTTTTGCATATGTCGCCCTAAGTGTGAAGGGTATGCAAAGACGTGGGTCCCGTGCTCATTACACCACTGGATTCTAGCTAGACTGTCTGTTGAAGGGTGATGCCCTAAAACCGGTCCCGGGATGCTTGTTTCCAGTCCAGGGAGGACCTGGCTTGGCAGCTCGGGATTGACTGTTCCCTTACGGAACAGGGTCAAGACAGATTTGCATATGGCTGGGTCCATACTGGGATGGTGTGGTGAGCAAAAGAAAGATGGATTAAACCCAGATCCTTGTGACTGGGGGTGAATGTTTGCATTGTCCAGCATTCCGTCCATCAATTGTTTCTTTTGCATATGTCGTCCTAAGTGGGAAGGGAATGCCCAGACATGGGTCCCATGCTCACTACAGCACTGGATTCAAACTAGCCGGGCTGATGAAGGGTGATGCCCTGAAATCGGTCCCAGGATGCTTGTTTACAGTCCAGGGAGGACCTGGCTTGGCAGTTCGGGCTGGACTGTTCCCTTAAGGAACAGGGTCAAGACTGATTTGCATATGGCTGGGTCCAAACTGGAGTAGTGTGGTAAGCAAAAGAATGATGGATTAAACCAAGATAAATGTGACTGGGGGTGAATGTTTGCATTGTCCAGCATTCCGTCCATCAATTGTTTCTTTTGCGGACTGTTCCCATGAGGCACAGGGTCAAGAGTGATTTGCATATAGCTGGGTCTGCATTGGGTTGGGAAAGTGAGCTAAAGAACGATGAAGGATTAAACCCAGATCTTTGACTGGGAGTGAGTTTTTGAAAAGTTTCAGCACCCTGTCAATCACTGTCAGGATATGAGCCGAGAGGTGCCTGCCTGGTCTTCGACTCCATGGGACTGCAACTCCCTGAAGTCAGAGTGGGAGGAAGAGGAGGAGGTGTATTTAGTCACCTGCGCACACTGGCCGGTGTGCGTAATTCTTCTACAGTGCCGATGCCTGCAAGGCGGATCCCCACAGGGAATTCCTGGTCGCGTCTCTTTGTGGTTTGTTCTGTTCTCCTGGATAGGAGAACCAGTGATTCCTGATTGGGCGGGGAACTGCTTGTTCCCGCCCTCGCTCCACGGATTCTTTGAACTACGGAGCTGCTCAGCGGGAGTACTGTGATGTTCTGGGCTTTCATCTTGCATCCCTTTTGAACGGTTTCTTGATTTTGGTTCCCCCTCCTTCAGAACTGCCTTCCAAGGGGAAATCAGGAAGGCAGTTATTCCGTTCTTTTGGCAGGCACCGAGCAGTGATAAGAGGTTTCATCACCCCAGGTGCTTTTCTCTCAACTGCCGTTCTCCTTTTCCGGACTCAGCTGAACTGTTTGCCTTCAGGTTACCTTGCCTAAGGATCGTGTTAATTATTATTTGCTTCAGGAGGTAGTGGCCTATGGATTATAGGAATACACTACTTGACAGCCTATACTTTGGGTTGATATTCTCTGAGGATTTACTCTGTATTATTCCCGCTGGATAACCTGTGGATATATAACTTGCTTCTTCCTTGACTATTCGAATATTTTTTGCGAGACAATGAAGTAATTGCTCTATGTTTCTTTTTATGACTTCCTTGGATTGGCTCCTATTTTTGGTTTTCCTGGTGTTTTTTCCTATGGTATGTTTCAATGTGTTTTCTTAAGGTGGAGCAGAAATAAAGCGCGATAGAAAGAAAGAACATTTGTAATATGTCTTTTTCTATCCTAGGAGTATGCCAAGAGGAGTGAGAGCACCCGTTACTGTCATAGGCTGTGTGGAAATTATATAACTGTATGATTCAGGTATGGCTCAGTCGTAGCGAGACTATATGAGTGTAGGATTATCGAGTTGTGTTAAAACCAGATTTCTTCTGAGCAGCCTTTGCACTGCTATAATTTCAGGAGAACCTGTAACAAAGAAACACTCAGAATTGGAGAGCCCGGCAGAAAGCGTTACGCATCAACAGCGCGTAAAAAAGGGAACTGACATCAGCACGCCGACGAGGTCTTCTTATGGCTCCGATGAAGTTGCGTGTGGTCGCGAGCCGAGCCATTCCATTGTGACGTCCTCGTCGATGTGGGAGAGCTATAAAGAAAAGTTTCCATGGAATGCTATCGAGGAGTAATTCAAAAGGTGAGGAATCCACTGGCAGATGTATCCATCAAAAATAGAGCTTTATTATCTAGTAGCTCAGCTTGAATATACAATGTGGTGCGGGAATGTAGGGAACTGGGAGTAAAGACTTTTAGAAGGGCCAATAGAAATTGAATCATTACCAGTGTGTCTAATGAAGGGCGCGAAGTAGACTGCCAGATTTCAGTTTATAGCTTGGAGGGTGACAGAGGCATCAGACGTTATGGCAAAATGAGTCTCAAGTGGTTCCCATACTCTAGTGTTCTTCCCTTGCAGTGGTTACAGCCCTACCAACAGATTAAACGGAACATGTTATTGAGAAGATGGGAGGAGGGGATTGCACCACACTGGGCAGTGTACCCTGGAGATAAGTTAATTACCTCAACAAGCTAGAGAGACATTCAGAATAGGAGGTGAACAGTTCCTACAGTTTGCTAAACCTATGGGAATGGCAAGGCAATATAGCCATGCTTCCTGGACAAACACCAGACCAGCCGTACCTTAGATACGCAGCTGGGGCTACCCAGACACAACACTTGATATCTCAGCTCTATAGTGCTCTAAAGGTAGTCTGGCAAAAAATCTCACCAACCGCTAGGCAGCAATGGAATGAGTAGTTGCCGGAGCCATTAACAGAGAAGGAATGGGGGACAACATGTGCACTGGTGCAACACATAGTGAGTAATGCGAGATTTAAATTGATCCACTTTAACTTTTTGCACCGCACGTATCTCACACCAGAAAGGTTACACAAAATAGACATAAAGAGGTCACCCACCTGTGTTCAGTGCAACACCACTGGAGCCACATTACCACACATGATCTCAGGGTGAGGCTCCATATAAGCATTCTGGCGGGAGGTGGAGACAACCTTAACAAGAATTTACAATGCAACGGTTTCGCCTTTGCAAAAGTTAGAGCTATTGGCATTGTAAATGACAAACGTTTTATTTATGTGTTGTTTTTGAAAACAGATAAATAAATGGCATTGTCATTTACAATGCCAATAGCTTAATCTCTTGCAAATGCGTGACCTATTGCATTTGCACCCACACACACACAGAACCACACATATTTTATTAAATGATTTAAAACTTATTTATTTTTACTTCTACATGGAAGAGTGTTTACAGTTGTTACTCCACCGAATATGCATTTGGTGGAGTAATGAGACAATTACGAGACGAGCCTTAAGCCACTTGGGTGTGAAATAAAATGAATATTCCGCCATACCACAAGAGGTATGGAAAGTGCTATAGAAATATCACTCCTGCTCCTCATAGTCTTATCAGGCGGGTCGCCAGCTTAGGTCACATTATCATTGGCTGCCCTTGAGTCGCCCGTCCGTTAGCCCTTTCCAATAACAAATAAACCTGCAACATAATTTTTCTCTCCAAAAAACAGGTGTGCAGTCATTTACTGGTGGACATTTCATTTGCATGCATTTTTTCTGTGTATTCCAGTGCGGGCGTGCATACTATTGGTTATCTATGCTATGCTCCACCTTCTGGATCTGACTTTGTAGAACATTGCTAAGTTGTGAATATATTCAACATATTCCTCATCCAGTGAAGGGGCCTTTGGCAAAGGGAGTGGAAGCCCCCTCCTATGCAGTGCAATTCCTAAGCCAGACACATAGAGAGGTAGACAATGCAGTGTTAGCCATTTTATTGTGGAGGCCGCAGCGAGGGATGCAACTGCTCCCTAGTGTGGTGATTAAATGAGGGTGTGGCCTCTTTAACTCACAATTCTTGAGCCTCACTTAGCACATTGGCAGGATTATTAACGTCTCAGCTACATTTACTATTAGAAACGTAACACATTTTAAATAGGCGCAGACCACTCGAAATCCTTACTACCCCGAGAGGGTGAATGCAGGATAAGCTGTTAGGTAAGGGGTTAAATCAGTGTTAGCTGGCAGTTATGATCATGCCTATGAGCATTCGATTACCAAATGCCCATATGAGGCATACCGTAGAACTAACTACTCTGCACACTCATTAGCTATAACAGGTGGCGTGCCAAGACCAAGAGTGCCTTGAGGCCCAATACAAATTAGGGAAATGCCTTCCTGTCCCCTGTTTGGTCAGTGAAAGGTAATATTGGGTGCACCATACCCTCAGACGACCCCTGGAGCCCCAGCGCCACTGCACTTATTTCTGCACCAGTGCTAGTTACACCCCTGGCCATGCCCAGTGCTGAAAAATGAACATGTGGCCACACAGTAAGATTACATTGAGGGTTTTATGTGGACCGGTCCTTCTACACAAGTCCAATATTCTCCAGATGAGTTAATGTAGGAGAAAGTAACACATTCAAAGACACACCCTTCCGACTCGGTCAATGTAGGGTGAATATTTCTTGCCCCCCTGCTTTGGGCGAGTGCTAAATAATAGCCCCGCCAACCGCAGGGCGAGCTAACATGAACATGTGTCAAAGTCTATCGAGGGATGACTCAATAGAGAGAAAAAAGTGAAAGAATGCATTAAATACTGCGTCACCGCTCTGAAGTGTGCGGGGCTTACACGAGCATCTCAACTGGACGCCAAATAAGGTGTTCGGAGCAGGATTCCTTTTTATGGGGAACGGTCTAGTTTCCCATGAAACATTTTTTTATGGCCAACTGTCCTGACCGCAGTTTGAAAAATGCTACAACAAGTTTTCCTCCCAACCCTCCCGCGCCTCAGCGCGACACTAAGGCACAATGACATTAAATGTGTAGGGCACATGTTAACAAAACAAGCTGCCGGCAAGAAGATAGCATTTTCCTCAGGAGATGCTACCTCGAAGTCAAACGTTTTTCCTGCATTACATCCGGAGGAGGGGGCTGCTTGGGAGAGGGGGGAGGGGGGGGGGGGGGTTGCACTTTCCAATTTCCTGAAAACTCCAGCCAGCGAGGAAGATTTGGCATTCATGCGTTTGGAGTCAGAAATGTACATGGACCCAAGATCCACACGGTTCACTGCCACTGGCATATACAATACATCACTTGATTTCCGGCGCGCGGGCAGTGGCGGTGTCTCCTGTTGTCACTTTACAACGGGCGACCAAGAGGGTCTGTAAGACTATCTCCCAGAACGGTGAAAGGTTACTCCTTGCGTGCTGTATTCCAGTGTCCCACGGAGAGCTGTGCTATTTGCTGACTTGGGAAAATTGAAATGTGGTCAGGAGTAAGTATTCAAGCATTTCAGTCGAGCAGGTGCGGGCAAACGCTGGCTGGGCCGAGGTGTGGTCTAGACTCCAGGGGAAACTCTGATTTTGGAAGCATAATACTTGGGGTTGGATTCCCGACGGCCCCACTTGGTGTCAATTGCATGATTCAGCAACTCGCTGTATATCTTTGTAGTTTGGTTCGCATTTTGCACACCCGGAGACACTTAAAAAAACAAGCATTTACAAATGGGTCCGGAGACACGGACAGCAAGAGGGGGGCGGGAACGGGCACACGGACAGCGAGAGGGGGGGCGGGAAAGGGCACACGGAGAGCGGGAGGGGAGGAGAGCACTCACCTGGACTTCTTCCGACGGCGGTCGGCCTGGAGGAATGACCCAAAAAAAATTACAAAAAAAAATAAAAAACACTGCCCACTGCCGCAATGACGTTCTACAAGGGGCGGAAAGGGAAAAAATCGCCGGAACGCCCACGAATCGCCTCGGACAATGACGGACAGATCTCTCTTCTAATGGCTAGCCTCCATTTATGGAGCTAGCCAATGGAAGAGAGAGGCAGGACAAAGCCACATACTGTTCCAACATAAGATTTCGCCTGTGCGAAAGCTGCTGCGCAGCGGACGCCAGGCAAAACCTAAAAAGGGTTACCAACACAGCTATAGGAAATATGCCCAGCCACTGCGTGCTCGGGCTCATACCGTGCAGAAAGAGAGGAAGGATCAGATACTGATTTGCCTCTCTGGTACTAGGTAAACGCCAACTGGCAATCCACGGGCTCACCCCTTAGGCGCCTACTTATACATCCTGGCGAATCGATGTGAAGGAATTGGCACTAGAGGAGGAGAGATGAATGAGGGAAGTGCCCACTGATGATAAATTGGAGGAAGACTTACAACTGTGAGAAGACATGCTGAGCAAGTTTCCGGAGCCCAGGAGGGGATGGATACCGAACAATCAGAGTCACCAGAACAACCGAGTCACTAGGTATAATATATGTGATAGGGTGCGGGTTTGTTTACTACTGCAGGAAAGGAGGTCACAGGGGCAGCGGTTATACCTCTCAAGATGATGAATGAGAAAGAAACGTACAAAATTGCAGAACTCTTATTTCCGTGAGTCACATGCGTTTTTTTTGTGTCGGGTCAGAGTCGGGGGATACAGCTGAAATTATTACATGCAATGTTTTTCATTGTCAATGATTAAAACTGCTGCTTGCGTTTCCATAAAAAAAATCAATAAAGATATATATCTGTTTTTTCAATCAAAACCAGGAACCTTCCAGAATAAATTGAAAATAGTATAAAAAGCAACAAAAGGTTCTTTTCAGAATCACAATTGTTGGTTTAAAAACAGATTTTTTCTTGTTGCTGTTTTTCATGTATGTGGCTAACAGAGAACGCGTGTGACTATATTTTATGGGGAAATGTACTAGTATTTGTGTGGCATGGTGCAGCACCCAAACATGCTCTGCTGTGTTCCATAATAGTGAAAAAGAAAAAAAAACAATATCTACTAAGATATGGTGCTATTTTTCTCTCTGTCAGCAGTCAGCCCCCCAGCTGGACCCCCAACAGAGGCACAATCTACAAGCTTAAACAGCATGGTGTCATGTTCCCCTACAAGCCTCCTTCACAATTATTGTTACTGCTGTAACGATGCCCCAAAACGAAGCTTGCAAAGTACTGCAACATCATGAGCGGGAAGACTAGTATACATGTGAAACACCTGGTAGTATTACACCACCATACAGAAGCCTTGCTGTGTCTCACATTCGTAAAGTGTTAAGATATTAAAGGTTACATTTTTATTTTAACACCTTCAAATGTGAAGTAATAATTTGATGTCACTGGATCCAATGTAATAGTAAATCCGAAGTAAAAACAAGGAAGACAGCGATTTTAAAATAAAAAAATCCGACAAAACTGACCACACTGAACCCTAGGGCTTAAAGCCAGACAAATTGGGAAAAGACATACCCCTTAATTTTGAAGTTAAAATAATAAAGCATCGACATATATACATAAAAATCAATCTTGGCTCCGCATCTCTTGTCTGTGAGTGTGTGGAAATAAAGGAAATTTTGTTTCCAACTCTTCTGGAGCTTTAACCCTGCACTGACATTACTTCTGGTGTTGGGTGATCATGCTGTCAATGTCGTTCAGCCACACGTAGGCCTGTTAAAAGACTCCTATTGAAAAATATTTCAGCTTCAGTCGGACAGCTAGAGTAAAGTTTCCTGGGTGTAGCCTTCCATCTGGGGAGAAAAGATCATGTAAGGAATCTGTGAGTACAAGTATCCTTTAGCAATGCATTTCTGTCTTCTATGATCTTGTTGCAATTATTGTGCTATCCTAGTTACTGTCCTTGGTGGGATTGCATGGCCTTCCTAACGCAGTGGCATACACCACTCACTAACATATACCATAACACAATTCATCATAGTTTAACACAACATTACTTAACAAACCAGCCACACGAGTGTTAAATGAGACATTTATCAGATCACGCTAAATAGGAATTCACTGTTTATTATAGTTAATGTTTTTCTAAAAATAAAATTAATGGTTGTTCAAGTCTAGATCAAAAAACTTGCTATGTCTGATTACAAGGGAACAAAATCAGTGTAAAAAATGAATAAACATTAAAAGATTTTCCACGATGAGGAAGCTCTAGGTTTCGCGCAAGCAAAAAAAAAAAAAAAAAAAAAATATATATATATATATATATATATATATATATATATATATAGAGAGAGAGAGAGAGAAACATAAATAGAAGCAGTGGTCTTTCCATTTCTTTTGTGCCTTCAGACAAAATGTCAACAAAATATTCCAAATCTGTAACTATGAAAATATAGTAACAGTGCAGTCACGTTGCAATAGCTATAAAATGCAGCAACCTAAAGCATGAATTATACTCTTTTGTAAACCAAGGACCGAATGCTAAGTCATTCAAAAAACAAAAACGCACGTCTCGATGAACCTCAAAAGAAACCTTGTGAAAGAAAAAAAGGTCAAACAGCAGAGGGAATAAATAATAATAAACATACACTTATTATAATCTCCAGCCATAAAATACCGATCTCCAGTCACAAAATAATGATGGCACTAATAGCTACCAAGTTATTTCATATGAATTTGTAAATTATTTAATTATAGTAAACCACGAACTAATTTAAAGGACCTAAAAAGTTAAGTTAGTTGAAGGCATTTTTATTGCTCTAAGTGCCACACATCTTAACGGGGTGACAATATACACGTTTACGAGAACATATTTTTTTTAATTTAGAGTTCTAGTAAAGAGTATGTTTGTTCCAACTAAATATTGCAGACGCGGTACACAACTCCTACAGAAATGTGCCTCTTCTCAGGTGTGATTGCAGCAATACAAACCTTTCTTTATTTTTCTCAGAACACATTTTTTCCCACGAATAAATATAACATTGTTCTAGAACTTTTCCTATGGCTCGTGTGCCGCTCGCGTTGTGGTGACGTCAAATGTTTACCACAAAACAACTTATGTAGCTGTATTTGGGTCAAATTTGCATTCTTTGTCTATAGAACCGCATCTTCAACCTTGTTCGAGTCGCCTTCAACTGAGTTGTCGAATTCTTGCTTCTGGTCGGAGGCCTCCACCGAGGATTTCTCACAACACTCAGATGTTTTACTTGTATATTCGGTATGGGTGCGACTGCGAACCCCTGGTTGGTATAGCTGCATTGCTGGACGATCCTGCAAAGAAGAAAAAAAAACATCTTATCATACTTTGATAAAAAAGAATAGCCACGGAAAATATTGAAACATTTCAAACCGCAAAAGTGTTGCTCTTCTCGAGTATTTTATGTCACACAATTTAAAAATGTTGACCAGTGAGATTAAATGTTTTTATTTTTTTTACTTAAAGGCTCTCGTCTACTTGCAAGATCTTTACGAACCAAGCACTTTGAGTTCAATAAATACACACTCAAAAATATGTTCTAAAATTGAGATACTCAACGGGTGATTCTTTTAACAACCAATGTATGGAGATTACTTGGTCCACAAATACGGTAATGTATAATAAAAACAATTATTCATTTGGGTCACATTCGATCCCCTTCAATTTTACACTCATTCATGCAATATGTGCTGTACAATTTGAGACCCTAAATAGTGTCATTTTAAACTCTAAAATGACAGTATTTAGCGCCTATTTTGATCTAACCGCCAAAGAAGGATGCCCATGTTTTGCTTAAAATGTAAAAACTGTGCTGTGAATGTATGCAAAAGGGGTGCATAATCCATGTGAACATGTTACTCCCATGTAATTTACCACCAGTGTAAATCGATTGCAAAAACATGTCCATTGCAAATATTATTTGTGCCTGGATAGTTTTCTGCCCCATATTAACACCTGAGTCTAAAAGAATCCAGCTATAAGCAAACACAGAAGAGCGGCCTGATGTTTGGGCACATAGCCCTGAAAAAGGAATCTCTCAAAATAATCCCCTAAACCCAAACTGTCACAATCCCGTTACTTAAAAGAACCCTGAGAAATCTAACGCACCTAATAAAGACAAGAAAATAATTTGATACGGAATAAAGCCCTTGCCAACCCTGACCCAACTTGATACATTCTGATCTACACTCAGATTCCTCATCACATAGCTAATGCCACCTTCTACAAGACAACGTGAAGCAAGGCAAGCAACATAAGTAAATCGCTGTTCAAGACAGTTAAGCACTGCACCAACCCCCTCGCTAAATCACATATCTCACAATCAATAGACAAATGCAATGCAATCAATCACTTCTTTTGTTTGGAAGGTTAAAAACATCAGGGCGCACATCAGCAACATCAAATTGGCAAACATACTCCTCTTGCAGAGTAAACTCCCCAACATCTTCATCTCATTCGAATGCAGCCCCTACAAAGAAGCTGACAACATTTCTGAAAGATGGTAGCCACTCTGACCTCTGAAGTAGACACTTCTCTCTCTCTCTTGTCTGAGTTTAGAGTTGATCCCAGTCAAGAGCTTGCATATGTGTCAAAGCTGATTTGTAGAACTTGACATGAAGACCCAGACAAAGTAGTAATTGTTGAAGTCTTGATGCACCTTTTCCATTGCAAAGCTTTTATTAACCAGTCACTGAGAAAAGGCAGATGTAAATCCTTTGAATACATGGATGGACTGCCACTACAGCTGTACATTTTGAAAATATTCTTGGAGCCATTTTCAGTCTGATGGGAAGGATTCTATGCTGATAGTGACCTTTGCCTACGATGAATCTCAGGAATTTTCAGAAAATAGGCATCTTGTAAATCCACCGACACATCCATACCCCTTTCATAAGTTTTGGAAATATTTGATGTAAAGTCAATGTTCTAAACTTCTGCCTTTTGATGTATTTGTTAACTTGTCTCAGGTCCGGTATTGGTTGAAATTCTTTCCTGGGACCCCATTTGGGGACAAAGATATATCTGTAATAAACACCTTTTCCTTTTAGAGATGGAGGAACTAACTCTATTTCTTATTTTATTTGAAGAAGAAATGTGACTCCCATTCATTAAACGCACAGTTGTTTTTTTTGCACAGGTTTTGTAGGGATTGCAGGTGGAGGGAATTTGAATTGAAGGGTGTAGAATGAAAGATTTCCTAGCTAACGTAACGGAAAGTTTTAATTGTATTAAGGACCCAGAGGCGAGGATTATGCATTACTTTCTTCATTTTATTCACAGCAGCCATTCAAAGTTAAACAAAACCAACATTCCCATGAGTCATAGGGAATAACAGTCAAAACAATAGAGTGTCCATAGACAGATAGTCCTCTTCCAATGCACCAATAGCGGGGCTCCTAGGAGTATGAGTCATCTGTCCCTCTTTACTCTCCCTCTTTCGTCGCTCAAAGCCAGCATTTGTCAAGATCATCATGAGTTCTGTTTGCCGGAATTGCCTGCAGAAGTAAAGCACAATGTAAGCGACAGCTATGGTTAAGGATTAACCCTGTCAAGGAGCACAAGAGCACAAGAGCACAGCATATGAGCACTAAATCACAGCTTATGCGCACAAAACATAAAGGAATCATCCAAGAGCAAAGTCAATTACTTACCCTAATAAGAGAGCAGGTAAAGAACCTTAAACAGGTACCCTGGGTGGGATAATCCTCGCCTCTGGGTCCTTAATAGAATTGAAACTTTCCGTTACGTTAGCTAGGAAATTTTTCATTCTATGTCAGGACCGGAAGCGAGGATTATGCTTGTTTAAAGCTTTCTGACCACCAGATGTTCCATATCTATCACCAACTTAAAATAAAACCGTTTAAAGGTGGTGTCGGAAGACCAATCTGCAGCATTCAGAATGTACTTCAGACAAGCTCCCCGGGCAAACGCTTTTGAGGCCATGGCCCGCGTGCCGAGTGGGCACCAAAATGCCTCAAATCAATACCGGCCTCCTGCATCACCCAACAGACCCAACGGGCGATCGTGGGGGAGGAGACTGCACTAAGAGGCCTCTTGAGCGCGAAAAGCAACTGCCGCTCACCCGGAGGGCAGAACTCCTCCGACATTTCCTCATAAGCCTGGAGGCAAGCAACAACACACAACTTAGGGGAGTCCGGGAAAGCAGGATAAAAAATGGACGTCGACCCGCATTTCGTACGCTGACGGATCGTGAAGGTCACCCCGGAAGGAGAATAGATCCTACCGAGACATCCAGAGCACGCACATCCGAAACACGTCTGCAAGAGATGAGACAAAGGAGCATGGCCAGCTTCGTGAACTGCTCCTTTCTGGACAAAAATCTATTGGGTTGCCATACCAAGAACAAGTTGAGAACCTGGTGAACGTCATTAAACTGAGAGTAACGTGGCTCGGGAGTCAAAGAAAGGCGGAAGCCTCGAAGAAAACGACAACCCAAGGGATGTTTGCCCACTGGAGAGCCATCGACTATGTTGTGGCCAGCGGTTGTATGACGTTTCAACGCATGCTTTTACCACGCATGCCTTTACAACGCAGGTATTACAACGCAAGTTGTTAAAACGACTTGCGTTGAGGGGCGCTGGATAGTGGAATAGTTTAATTTTCTATTCCAACTCAAGTCCCCGTGGATAGTAGGGAAGGTGTTGGATAGAAAATTAAACTATTCCCTATCCAACAGTGCCCTCCAGCGAAAGTCGTTGTAATGACTTTCGTTGTAATTCCTGCGTTGTAATGGTAGTGCATGGTACAAGTTTCGTTGTAAACAATGTTCCCCGCGGCCAGCAGATATAGCGGACCGAAAGGTATTGATGGTTCTGTAAGCCAAACTTTCTTCCATCAAAGCTGCAAAAAAATTCAATATAGCCGTTACATCTGCTGCCACGGGATTAAAACTCCGTCGCATACACCAGCGAACCCATTGTCACCATTAGGAACGATACCGCTTGATTGTACTACCGGCCCAGGATTTGGACATGTATTTCTCAGCCGCTCCTGGAAGGCCCGGGACCGCCCATCGTCCCCTGTAATCCGCCATGCCATGAGAGTCAGGGATCCCTGCGTGATGAGAGGATGAGGAACTCTGTCTGGACTAAGCAGAAGATTCGTAAAGCAGGGGAGTGGGATTGGAAAATCCCCAAAAAGTTCCATACCAGACTTGAGACCTCCATATGGGCAATATCAGGACTATGTCCGCTCCCTGGCGACGGACCTGAGCCGAGACTCTGGTTAACATGGCGAACGGGGGAAAGGCCTCTTCCGCCTCTTCCTTCCAATCCTGCAGGAACGCATCCTTGACCGCCGCCACCGGATCCAGCCTCCAACTGAAGAACCGGGGAAGCTGAAAGTCCAGACGTAAGGTGAAGAGGTTCGTTGAGAACGGACCCCAGATGCTCTGGAGGTCAGCGAAAACCCCCAGGTGAAGTTTCCACTGGCTCGCGTCGTGGAAGTGGCGTGAGTGGAAATCCGCCACCTGATTGTCCAGGCCCGGGATGTACTCCGCCATAACCGAGACATGGTGATCCAGTCAATACTGCCAGAAGTCCGCCGCCAAGTCCGCCAGGGCACGTGACCGAGTGCCCCCGAGATGATTGATGTACCGGAGGGCCGACACGTTGTCCATCTTGAGGAGCACGCAAGAGTGGACCGACTCCTTGGTCCAACATTGAATCCCAAAAAGGGCTGCCAAGAGCTGCAGACAATTGATATGCAGATGTCGCTCCTGCAGAGACCACACACCCCTGGTAGTAAAATCTCCACGCCCGTGCCCCAGCCGGATCTGCTGGCGTCGGATTCGATAACCAAATTGGGCGCCGAACCGAATATGGCCCGCCTGTTCCAGGCTTCCATGTTGGACAGCCACCACTGGTGTACCTCTCTGGCTTTGGCGGAGAGGGCTGTAAGGCGCTAGAGGGCCCTGTAACGAAGAGGACCTGGGAAGATCGCCTGGATGGAGGCCGATAAAAGCCCCACGATCCGGGCAAGCTGACGGAGCAACAGGTATGACTGAGCTAGGGCTCTCCGAATTTTGTGGCGAATCTTGGTCATTTTCCGAGAAGGAAGGCTGGGAGTGGACTCCATGGAGTCGATTACTAACCCCAAAAACACCACCTTCTGAGCAGGCACCAGCGTGGACTTTGCCCCGTTGACCACGAAGCCCAAGCTCTGAGGGAGGTTGACTGCTGCCTGCAATTGCCGCGATAAGGCTCGGGGACACTGCACCATCAACAGGATGTCGTCCAGGTAGACAATCAGACTCATACCTGATGCCCTCAGATGTTCGATCACCGGCCACAGGACCTTGGTGAAACACCAGGGTGCGGAGGACAGGCCGAAAGGTAAAGTCGCGAACTCGTACACTCTGTCCCGCCAGGCGAATTGAAGGAACTGCCTGTGAGGTGTAAAAATGGGAATCGTAAGGTGGGCGTCCTTCAGGTCCAGGCTTGCCAACCAATCATTGGTCGCGCAGCAGATGGATCCCCTCCATCTTGAAGTGGCGGTACACCAGCCGCCCATTGAATTCCAGCAAGTTGATGACCAGGCGCTGCGTACCGTCCGACTTGTCAACTAAAAAGACATTAAAAAGAGATTACTGAGAAAACCTCTGGGATGTGGAACGGACTCCACGATAGCCCCTTTGTTGAGGAGAGAGGAGATCTTCAGGTCGACCAGGTCGACCAGGGCAGCGCCCGAGGCCGAGAAGGAGAGGGGGCATGGGGTAATTGGTTGCGAGGGATCCCGTGGAACTCTATATGAAAACCCTGGACAGTTTGCAGAACCCAGGCGTCTCCGGCGACAGAAGTCCAGGCCCGGAAAAAATGCGCCAGACGGCCCCCCACTTTTAGAAGGGAAGAAGGGAGAACACTCACTGGAAGAGTTGGAGGCTCCACCGCCTCGGTCGCCTCTGCCTTTCCCACAACGTCCTCTGGTCAGGTAAAAGTTCCCGAATCTGGCTTGATCTTGGTATTGACCACCTCCGGAGCCTTGCCCCCTGCCCTGGTCGGGACTGATGGATGAGCGGCCCCTACCTCGTCCGGCCCCCCGGAAAACCTGGGAGCGGAAGACCTTGCAAATCGAGGATAGGGCCTTGTCCAGGGATGTGAATGTACTTACAAACTTGTCCAGCTCCCTGATAAAGGGCTCTCCAAAGAGACCCCCTTAGGCCACGGGTCCAGCCTCCGAATCGGCTAAGTCCCGAAGCTTGGATCAACCTTGATAAGGAGGCTCCTGCGCCTTTCAGTGGAGAGTGCACAGTTGGCGTTCCCAAGGAAGACCGCCATGCGTTGGGCCCAAGCGGAGAGGTTCTCTGGCGAAATAAGGGACCTTGACTGCTTGGCCTCCTCGGCCATATCTAAAATCTTAGTAATGGGGCCTAGGGCATCGAGGAGCTTGTCCTGGCAAGCCCGCCAGGACCTATCAATACCCCTCTTCGGGTCTTTAACAAACTTTTGGAGGAAAGTGGCCATGCGCTGATCAATCTTGGGGGAAGCACCCACCTTCCCTTCCAGCGTAGGACAGGGGCAATCCGCCCTCAGGCAGCTCCTGGCCGCAGCCTCTAACGGCCGGTGAATCCTACTGGCCACACACTGGGCCACTTTCTCAGAGGGAGCCCAGTCCAAAGTCCGGGGATGCAGGACATCATCTGGATCAAGCAGGTCTGCACAAAGGTTCTGGGGATCGGGAACCGATCCGGACGCGCCGGGAGCCAGGGGCGTGATGGGCCAGGCTCATCATCTGCGCCCCCTGTAGCGTCATTCCCTAGAGGCGCTAAGGACGCTGCAAAGTCTTGCTAGTCAAAAACACCTGTTTAAGCCAGGCAAAAGCATCCAGATACACCCCGGAATCTCTAGGCCGCTTGGACGGCGGGGGCTGAGGGCCGGCGGGGGCATCGCCGTCGCTGGAGGAAGGAGCAGGAAGGGCTTGGGAAGCCCTGGCCAGCATGGCGCAAGCTTGCTCAATACGGCGAGACAAGCGCTCCTCTACAGGAGCAATGGCCTGCTCTACCGCCTTGTAAATAGAGTCATCTACCTTATTGTAAATGTAAATGTAAATTGATACTTGTAAATGTAAATTTAAATTGATACTTGTATAGCGCACTACTCACCCGCAAGGGTCTCAAGGCGCTTGTACGAATACCGCTGTGGAACCCATCCTGGCTTTCCCTGTGAGGTGTCCACTCCTGGGCACCCCCAAGGTGGAGGCCAGGCATCCTTAGCGTTGTGGGGGCCGTTGTGGAGATTAAGCAAGCTATTGCCCAGAGTTGCAGAGTGGGACTCCATGATTGGAATAGGCACCGAGGCGAGAATTATCAGGTCCGTGGAATTTTGAGCCCAGGACCCGCCGTGGCGGGGAATTGAACCCTGGTCCCGGGCTAGACCTCTGCATCAGGGTCTACCGCTCTAATCATTGAGCCACACTTCTCCACAAACATTGTAGAAATCCTCATCCCACTGAAGGAAAGAGAGGGGATCCTCCTCCTACTCATCGTCCTGGTAGGGCTCCTCCTGATACTCAGCCATTAAAACAGGAAGATAGAGCACCTCGCAGGTAAGTGAAAACCAGAGAGGAGTAACCTCAAATTAGGGGAGGCTGGGTCTCAGCATAAAGCCAGGCCAGCAAGGCTCGCAATTGTAAGGGCAGAACCCTGGGACGAACAGCCCGGTGCAACAAGAATAGGAGGGCAGCCTGTCAGAAAGCGTCCCAATACAGACTCCCCTCTAGGAGCGTGGTTAAGGCCTACAAAATGGACCCACAATAAAGCAAAGAAGCCACTAGACACTCTGCCTAATGGCAGATACCGACTTGGGCCACACGCGAGAGTTCACGGCGTACTGGCAGGCAAAGGCTCCGGTGTTCGCCCACGTCTCCGAGCCGCGAGCCGCACCACTGAGGAGATGCCATTAGGGAGACAGAAGACTCCCACGGCCGGGCGAGCAAACTGAGTAGCGGTTGGCTGACAATACAAGCAAAGCGAGAAACGGATCAAAATGCCACGGTGAGAAATGGAAGGAAGGCAAAACCAAACCAACCGGCAAGAGAATGCAGCGCAGTCAAGCGGGACACTGAGGCCCCAAAAACGGCACAATCAAGGTAAGTGCAGCAGACACTGGCAAGTCACATGTGAAAACGCGTCATGACAAAGGTAACACATCGCAAAACTGGCAATTCTCACATAGAAACACCGCAAAGGGCCTAACATAGCATGCCATACAGAGAGGCAAAAGAGCAACACTTATCTGGCTGCAGCAGCAAAGAAAGAGGAAGAGTTAAGAGGGACAGAGGACTACATACTCCTAGGAGCCCCGTGATTGGTGCATTAGAAGAGGACTATCTGTCTATGGGCACTCTATTGTTTTGACTGTTATTCCCTATGACTCATGGGAATGTTGGTTTTGTTTAACTTTGAATGGCTGCAGTGAATAAAGTGAAGAAAGTAATGCATAATCCTCGCCTCCAGTCCTGACATAGAATTCTGAATGATTTGTGGTACCAATCCGTCAGTTATTAGGCTTCACTGTGCAAGATTATTGGAAACACTCCATCCCATGACGGTGGGTAACAGAGGATAGGTGGTGGAGAAGTCATTGTTTTGATTGAAACATAATTTTTCCTGAAGAGAAAAGCCATTGATGTTATTACGCACCTCTTACTCTGCTTGGACATTGTTAAGTGCACTATTGTTGCTGCCCTTGTGGTTTGCTTGTGGTAGAACCACCAATGGGTTTGAACACTTTGTCTCTGATGTATATGTGGTCCTTGAAGTCTGCACAGAGATCTATAAAATATCTTCTTTTCCTCCAAACCCACCCCTTCAAAGTTTCATCATTGTTATTCATATGCTTTATCTCACAGTCTGTATGAGTTCTGAAAAGGACTAAAAAAGTGAATAGGTGGTTCATGATCTGCAATTATGTGTCCAGCTTTAAAGATGTTAGATGCTGCATGCGAATTTGCAATTGAAACCAAAAATTGGTCCTACAATAATGTATCCAAACAGCCCAAAATTTTGACAAACTGTAAAACCACTAATGTGGTGTATTTACTATTATGCCCATGCAACAAAGGGTATGTAGGCAAAACTGCACGGATGATGTCCACTCGATTGTCGCAACATAGATCGGCAATCCGAACTAGGAAAATTCAAGCACCCTTAGTTAAACACTATCTGGAAGCAAAACATGATGCCAATGAGATACGCTGGCTCATACTCGAAAAAATTCGGAAATCATCAGGTACATTAAGTACACAAATCCGCAAATGCAGAGAAGTGTATTGGATTTTAATTCTTAACACCTATGCCACAGGAATGAATAATGAAATACCCTGGGACCAGGTACCAAAATACAACTGTGGTTAATCCAATAATAATTTAGGCTTCCGGTGAATTAATGCTAACTGTTCATGAAAAGTAACATATTTCCATCTGTTTTGCCTTTCGTCTGGCAACACCCATGTATGCCAACCCGGTTTGTGCCAAGTGTGTGTTGTGCCAGTACCTAGCATGGTTGGCCTTTGTCCACAATTGAGGTCGAGGCATGTTTTTGTGCATCAGAGTACACCATCATGCGCAGATTCTGCTCGCTGATGTGCTATTCCCAGACAACACCAATACACGACATAGCAACTATTTAATACTACAATATGGCCCCTGTGTTGTTCCCCTTACAGCGCATGGTACTTTTTCTGCGCTTTTCATCGCACTTATTCCTCGGCAAATCGCACGACCGATCAGGCGAATCCACAGTTCCCCTTCTCGTATTACGGCTGCAATACTAGATTGGTAAGATACATCTTTGCACTAAAACTATGAATACTTCCTTCCTACCTTCATTTATATTAATACCCCCTTAACTTTGGAGTTACCCTGACTAATTTCAGCAGGTTTACCCCACCAAAAAACAACCCCCCCTTTCTTCCTTCTCTGCCTCCTCTTCCTTCTTTTTCTTCCCCTTCTCTTCTCTTTTCTCTTCTTTCTCATTTCCTCCTTCTTCTTTTTTCCTTTTTTTTGTTGTTGTCCTTTTTCGTTTTTTTCCCCCTTGTTCATCTTTTTCTTTTTCCTTTTTCGCCCCTCTTCCTTTAGTCCCCATCTGTCTCCACCTTGTTTCTTCCCTGCTCCCCCCTTTAGCTTTCCCACAACATACAGAATATAACTAATCAGAGATAACACCTGGCAGAAATGCATTGGATATTTATTATGTAAGATCAACTATAAACGAATTGGACGCTCTGGAGGGGTGTTTAATTTACCCCCTACATACATCAGAGCAGCCACCAGTGTACATACTCAAGTGTCACTCTGTACATGATGTGTTCACACTAGTGTGTGTAATGAAAAATGCATATATGTACATATAAATTCTCTCTTTTTTTAACAAAATGTAAATAATAGATTTAATGCAATGAATTCACATGTAAAATTGTAAGTAGGACCATGCATTGACACTGATATGGATTTTTGTGTATTTTTGTTATTTTGTATAGGTACATTCGGAATACACATCATGGCTTCCTGAGGAAGGCTGATAGCCGAAATGCGCGTAGCATTTATAATCAATTTTTAGCCATGTTTTTGAATAATTATTGAATTATTAATTCTTGTATTTATGCAATTTTGTATCTCGTGATTTATCAATGTACTGTACACATAAATTGTAATGTATTGTGACACATGAATAATATAATGTGCACAATAACAGTATAGTTATAGGATCTAAACCAATGAATGTAAGATAGTTAGATCCACGACAACATAACTCTAATATTAATAAAGAATCTTTTTGAATATATGTTACAGTTTGAATTGTGTATCCATATTCAGTACTACCTTTTGTCAGTATGAGTCCACCTGCCACATAGGTTCCTACATTTTCGTCTTTTCAAATAGTATATTGATCCCGATTTAGGAACTTTAGTCGGGGATACCTCCTATTTATACACACACAGATGCAGCCAGGACACCAGCCAGAGGGAAATGTTGTGGCATTTATCTCAGGTCTGGTGTTGGTTGAAATTCTTTCTTGGGAACCCTTTTGGGGACAAAGATATATCAGGAATAAACACCTTTTTCTTGTAGAGATGTAGGAACTTGCTCAAATTCTTATTTTATTTGAATAAGAAATGTGACTCCCATTCATTAACAGCACAGTTGTTTTTTTAGCACGTTTTGTTGGGATTGCAGGAGGAGGGAATCTGAATTGAAGGTTGTAGAATTCTGAATGATTTGTAGTACCCTTCCGTCAGTTGTTATTAGTCTTCACTTTCAAGCTGATTGGAAACACCCCATCCCATGATAGTGGGTAACAGAAGATAGGTAGTGGAGAAGTCATTGTTTTGATTGAAACATCATTTTCCCTGAAGAAAAAAGCCATTGATGTTATTAGGCACCTCTTACTCTGCTTGGACATTGTTAAGTGCACAATTGTTGCAGTCCTTGTGGTTTGCTTGTGGTAGAACCTCCAAGGAGTTTGATCGCTCTGTCTCTGTTGTATCTGTGGTCCCAGAAGTCTGCAGAGAGATCTATAAAATATCCTCTTTTCCTCCAAACCCACTCCTTCAAAGTTTCATCATTGTTCTTCGTATGTTTTATCTCACAGTCTGTATGAGGTCTGAAAAGGACTGAAAAAGTGAACAGGTGGTTCATGATCTTCAATTATGTGTCCAGCTTTAAAGATGTTAGATGCAGACAGGACGCCAGCCAGAGGGAAATGTTGTGGCAAAACTCTGTGGTGGCTAAATCTGTGGCATCTATGTCCACTCTAAATACTTTGTTTATGTCGGTCAATGCCAAAAAGGCTTTTGACCGGATACATTAGGCCTACCTACATATGGTGCTTACTAGATTTGGACTGGGGGGGAGATTTCGGCATTGAGTTAGCTGTAATTATACTGTACCCGAGGCCAAGGTCTGGGTTAAAGGTATCTCATACCGCCTCTTTGGTATTTTGCGGGGCACCCAGCAGGGGTGTCCCCTATCTCCCTTTTTAGTTGCACTCTATATGGAGCCTTTTGCAGAACGAATTTGCCAAAACAGCTCTATCACAGGGATCCGCATGAGAGACAGGGTGTATAATATATCGCTCTATGTGGAGGATGGTATGCTTATCTTAACAAAACCGTTCACCTCCTTACCTCCCTTCCCCCTTGCATGAAATAGAAGATCTTCAGCATCTGCTTTTAAGATCAACCTACAGAAAATGCATGACCTTTGTCTGACTATCCCTAGGGTCGATCAGATATGACTGGCGACCATATTCCCCTTTGCCTGGGCAACCAATGGAGTGACATATCTGGGACTCCAGAATTTCCCTACAAGCGAGCGAAAATCCAGGGAGAACTACTCCACCTTCCTTGCCACTGCTAGGGCGGAACACTCAACCAGGAAAAGACATACACTATCCTGGCTAGGTAGACTAGCAGTGGTTAAAATGACCTTACTCCCCTGTATCTTATATGTTATGCAAACTTTTTAGTTGCAACCATTCACCATCGGTTCTGGCTAAATTGCAACATCTTATGGGGGACTTTATATGGGGTGGGAAGAGAGTCTGTATGGTCCATACTCAGACATACCTTGAACAGAGGGATAGTGGGCTGGGAATTCCCCACCTAGATAGATATTACCAGGCACCCCAATTACGGAACATGATAGTATGGTAAAGATACACCTCTGAGAAACATTAGTGCTTTATTGACCGTGCTGTTGCTGGGATCCATATCTGGTAAATACCCTGGGTACTTAAAAAATACCGGCCTGCTGTGGTGTATATTTCACCAGTCCCACAGTGGGAGTGTGGGACACAGTACAAGAAGAACGACCTCTCTCCACATGCACATCACCCCTGACTCCATTCATAGGCCATCCAGACTTCCCACTACCACTGGAAGGTGATAGCTATTTTAAGTGGCAGGAGTCTAACTGTAAAAGAATTGGAGACCTCTTTGATGCTGATGGGGTGATGGACTTTGCCTAGCTCCACTGAGGCACTGGGTCTCGCAGCCCCACATCTGCCCACACACCGGTCGCCCACTGACAGATTTTGAAAAAAGGTTTTATCACCTGCCAATCGGAAAAACGCTTGCTGTCGGTAATATACTCCTTGGTTATCAGACCACTACAACAAACAAAATCCCCAGCGCAGGTGGGAGTCTGAATGTGAGCATGAATTTTCACTTTAAGGAATAACGGGATATTATTCACAGGGCTAGGGCTTCTTCATGCAGCACCGCAGGCTAAGAAATGTTTCTTAAAATAGCCTACTATTGGTACTATATCCAGAGGAAGCCAGGGGGGACTCTCAGTGCTGGCGTTGCTGCGGTCAGGAGGGCACACTTATACACCTGCTGGGACAATGCCTGAAGATTCAGCAGTTTTGGGTGGCTGTTCTGTCAGATATTGACAACACTTATGACAGAGAAATGCCTAGGTTCCCTAGCTACATATTACTGGGACTGCTGAATGCATTGATCTACCCTTTAAGACCTTGCCAGGGGCAAAATATCACTTTGGCTCTGGGGGCTGCCAAACACATCCTGCTGTGGTACTAAAAATGTCCAGACTAGATTTGTTGCATAAATTATGGGAGATTATTGGAGATTGTCGGTATGGAGAAACTGACGGCGAGTGTTAAACACACGCTACCATGCCTTGACAAAACAAGGGGTTCCACTATAAACTTCTTAGCGACTGAATTTGTCTCAACAACCCCTTTGCCCCACCTCCGACACTTTCCTCCCTAAAAGCAGTGCACTGGCTTACCCCAATAAGCCATCTAACAGATAACATGATCTCCTCTCTCAGAGAACAACTAGTGTGTGTGACGCTGAGGGCAAAGTGTACAGGGCTCAATTTCGCTGTTGTTAAGCAGTGGTGACCCCGCCACTATAGGTGTAAATGGTTCATCTACCACAGTTCTGTCATATGTATGTGCATTCCATATGCAGCTATTAAAAGCATATAACTTGCAGTAAAGTAATGTTAGTGCGCACATAATACAAATTGAGTATGTGCCAATTGTAAGAATGGCTATCAGAGAGTATCAGAGTGGATGAACAGTTTTATGTAAGTCGTGATGTAATATTCAAGGTTTATTCAAGAAAATGCGCCTATTTTCTTGACTTTGCTTTCTGTCTGTCAATAATTCTATGCTGATGAAGTTGATATATGTATTGGATGTATATTGAATGATATTAATGTAGATCACTCTGTGATACATACCAGCAGATAAACAGGTGTACTTAATGTTATTTTAGAGTATGAATAATGTTTTAAATGTCTGGATTGGATGTTTCGCTTTAATGATTGTGCATGATTTTTTTGTGTGTGAGTCTGGTGCTTGATATGGATTTCGATGTTGAGGAGTCCGAAATTGTATTATAAAAATAAATAAGTATTAAAAAAAAAAACATTGTATGAGGTCTATCTCTTGAGAGTGGCTATTGTTTGAGTTACACCTTTTATAAGAATGTGAGAAGGCTGCTTTTCATGCTTGAATTTTCTTTTTCCCTTGCTGTTGTCGTCTCCATATTTCAGTTTTCATCGGCTCTTGTATGTATAGATTTCATGCCGTGATATGCACATTAGAAGAGAATATATAGAAGACAGCTGCTGTTGTGTCTATACAGAACCTTGAACTTGAGGCAAAGATTACTAAGAAGCTCTGTGGTTCTCTCCCGCGTTAAAAGAAGAAAAGAGCTGATGTAAAAACTTCAGGCGACACTGGAGAAAATGATATTGTCTGAAGGCCAAAGATCAATTCATAGAAGCTCTGAGTAAGTTCTGCAAATCTTCCCTCAAATCACACAGAGTATTTTTCCTCTCCAATCTCAACAGCCCCAAATACCTTGCGAGGTATCAAAAATGTCAATTTTTTTCCTCGCTTGTAAATAGTAAAATCTTCCCTTCTTGTGAACTTTGTGATGATTTATCAAATTTTTCATGAGATAAAATTCAGAAAATGTATGCTACCTTTCCAACAAGCAAAACACCAGCGATACGGGTAGACTCAAGGGTAGAACAGAGTCATCTATTCTCAAATGTTCCTATAATTTGAGAGGAACCTTCACAGAAAGAGCTTGAGAAATGTAAATCAGGATCTCCAGCAGATCCCTGCCCTACTCGGATCTTACAATTATTTGCCTCCACTATCAACCTGTTGTTCAATAAAATACTGAACACCTCCTGAGAGGTTGGCTATTTCCCTTCTCATTGGAAACAAGCTTTCCTTCAGCCCTTACTTTAGTAGCGTATGGTAGATCCGGCCATCTTGAGTAATTATGGCCCTATCTCCCTTCTACCAGCAGCAGCCAAGATTCTGGAAAATTGGTAATGGCCAACTTTCCCCCTTTCTAGAAGCTAATGACTAGCTGCACAACTCACAGTCTTGCTTCCAACAAGGTATGAGTCCTGAAACGGGCTTGTTGGAAGCGACTGAATATATTAAAGAACATCTGGACTGTGTTCAGTCTACGATGGTGATTATGGTCTCACATGCCACCCTTCTGAATAGACTTAGTGGGTCTTGCTTACAAGGTATGGACTTTTCTTGTCTAAAATTGTTTCTGTAGAATGGATCCCAGCAGGATTTTCTTCATCCTTTCTCATCCCACCCTAAGCCTCTTCTATTTAGCGTTCCGCAGGGCTCAGTTCTGAGTCCTTATTTGTTCAAGCTCTACCTGGGATCGCTGTCCAAGCTCATTAAGTCCTGGGGTATGCAGGTGGTGTCTTATATGAACGACACCCAACTACTATTGTCATTCCAGCAACACTCAGACTCCGCCTTCAGTAAACCCAAGGAATGTGTAAAGGGAGTCGCTGTTGGATGGACACCAATTTTATCAAATTGAATTCTGACAAAACTGAGTTCTTTGCTTTCGTTCATGCTGCCCACCTCCTCCTAGTCTTTGGTGGCCTGAAGAAATTAATACACCCCCAACCCCTGCTTTCACAGATAGAAACCTGGTATAGTATTTGATTCAAGCCTCTCTTTCTCCACCCAAATGAAACAAGTGTCATCAATCTGCTTTGCCAAACTGAAATTTCTGCATTTGATTCCGGAGGATACACATAAGACAGTGGTCCGCTCTTTAGTAACCTCCTGCTTGAACTATGCAAATAGTCTTTATCTGGGCCTTCCTGCCTATAAAATTCAAAGATATCAAATGGTCCAAAATGCAGCAGCTAGACTGATCCAAAGAACTCCGTACCGACAGTCTATACCACCTCATCTGAAACAACTTCATTGATTGCTTGTCAAAAAGTGAATTTAATTCAAAGCTCTTACTCTTGCATTTAGGACCATTTCAGGGGAGGGCTTTGCCTACTTTAAAAAGAGGCTTCACCCATACAAGCAATGTCGAGCACTAAGGGCTAACAATCGTATATATGTTTGCAAGTCCAAAAAATTTCTAAAGCCAGACAGGGAGGAATATCTTTCCAGTTTTGACATCTAAACTTTGGAATGCGCTCCCATTTAGGCACTGCAGAGCCATCTCTGTTTTAACCTTTGAGAAGGATCGGGTAAACTTTCTTTTCAAGAAAGATTAGCCTATATTGCATTTATTAATTTTCAGTGATCAATCTCCGCGTTTAGCGCTGGGACGATGGTGTTGATGGCATTGATGGAATTGCCAACATTTTTAAAATAAGTTGGTCTTTTTCTAAACCATTCAGAGGATGATCTAGGATTCAATGACAGGGAATTAGATGGAGTAGAAGACTCAGATTTAGAGTCTGTAGAAGCCCTTTTTCTTTTTTCCTTGTAGGAAGGTGGACACCTGACTATGGTTACCCCAAATTTGTTGCCTTGTGTTTAGCTGGTTTTCGACTTAGTTGGCCTGGTTCCCTGCTAATCAGGTCCCCAGGCTATCTGCTCTCTCCTTAAAATGGACTCCATGCACCCTAGGTGTATAACCAAATTGGTACTGGACACCTTGTCAGCCCCTCTATAGTGCACTATAGGTGCCAAGGGCATAGGTGCATCCAAGGCCTACCAGGGGCTGCAGCATATCTTTTGCCACCCTTGGCTGGTTCTTAAATTGACACAACTGGCTGATCACTCAGCTGGGGCAAGCTGGTGTAATCACCTCTTGCTTAGATATAGTATACCTATATCTAAACCTATATCTGGACACATATAAACCTATAAGTCACTCCTATGGCAGGCCTTATCAATCCTGGAGGCAGAGTGCTTGGTTTTACGTGAGATGGTGCTCGAGCATGAGCTGAGCCTGTCTGCAGCTGTCGGGAACAACTCCCTTAGCTGTTCCGGGATTATGCCAAACCATATACTCTTAAATGCATTATAGTCCTTCGCGGTTATGTGCTAACTTTGGTTTGGCTTTATCAAAACATGTCGTGTAAGGTGTCATACGATTTGGAATACTATCCCCTCGACAGTCCTGTCGACGGGGATAGCATCCCACCCTTCTAGAGGGAGAAGACATGTTACTTTACTAAAACGCGGGTAATCCTAACGAGAGCCTCAGCATCACAAAATGGATGCTGCTGCCACCGACACAAGTCGTACCTCCTGCTGCTGACCGAAACTTGGCAGAGGAGGCCTGGACAAAGGGTTTCCTGTCGCAGGGAGGTGCTACACCTCCCCAGACAGGAGATAGTGTATTGGGGCAGGGAGGGCTGAAAGAAACTAGACAGTGCCTGGGGCGCACAAGGCTTCCCCTTGCATAATCCGGTCAAACCGGTTCTGGGGCACACCAGCCCCAGTCCCAGCGCGACCCTGGAAAAAGGGAAAGGGGTGTAACCACCCCCTTCCTGGGTCCCACCCACAGGAGGGACCTAGCAGGTAATCCAGCCCACTAGATTGGCATAAGAATGGGAGCAGTGCCAACGCACCCAGATTATCCTGACTGAAACTTATGAAACAAAACTCTGGACCCTTCGACATCCTACTCGACGTAGAAGACTGAAGAATCTCCCTTGTGGTCAAGGAGTGACCACCCTGTGCAAACAGGCACCATCCAGCACCTCGACGTTTGCTTTGTTGCAGTTCCCGCCGGAACTCGAGTGACAGAGATCGACTAGACCCAGCGTGCCTGCCTTCTAACAGCCAGATCCACAGTCCCTGCAGAGCTGAGACCCGTGGAGGCGACCTGAAGGGTGGGGCCCGCCATCTTGGAAAGACCACGAGGCGCTGACCGTGCAGCTCCCGAGGCACCCTCGAAGCTGTGCATTGGGGTTTGAGAAGCCCCAGCCCTGAGCCTCTCTTGCACCGAAGCTCACCCCTCTACACTCACCGAGTGCTGCGTGGGGCCCTTCTGCATCTTTTGGCTCAACGCGTTGGTCCGGTCGCTTGCCCGTTGGCTAGCGGCCCCAGTACCGACAAACCTTTGGTTGCTCCAGACTTGCCCTCGCTCCCCTGAAAAGGAGCACCCGCTCTGACCCTCCTGGTCCGAGTAAGAAGCGATCTTCGAATCCTGCGTGGGTTGCGCTTGCCAAGGTTTGTTTGCTCCAATCCGGACGCGACACCGCCGACAGCGAGAGCCTGCGTGGGACAGCTCGTGATCCACTCCTGGACATCTTCAGTGCCCCAGAGTTCACGTGGCAGCGGAGACAAGCTTCACGACATCGACCTGATTGCGCCCGACATTGCCTGGTTCCTTCTTGGTTCCACCCTGGTCACTGCTGAGTGACCCAGACTCTGTCCCCTCTGCTTTCATATCATCTATATCTTCGATCCACCCTTGGATCACACCGGACACTTCTCTTCTCGACGCCTGCAGCATCTTCATCTTCAGGCACCATCAACCTGCGTGACAAAACCCGACACTACTTTGCACCTGTGCACCCGCTTCCTGTGGGTGAGGTAACTCAGCAACGCCGGTGCTTCTGTACTGGTACTCACCTCTAGTGTATATGTCTAAAGTTTCGTCCTTCTAGGTTAGTCGGAAGTCTCCTTCAACAGTAACTTTGTAACTTTTACGCACCATTGACTTTACATTGGTGCATGTGTGTGCTTTAAGCGCTGCACCCGAATCCCGCGGGCTTTTCCCGACTTCAGCATTGCTAGTCCCGACTGCTCCCAGCGATTCCCCAGGCCCTAGGCCTGACCACTGTTCGATTAGTGATACTTATACCACTTTTTTAATATATGGTTTGCATGGCCCCCCGGCCTCATCCATAATTGTGCAACTTCTATATGTTTAACTGTGCTTTTGTTTAAATGCTTGTGCTTCTAGACTCATAAAGAGTATAGAGGATTATTCTAGTAATAAATACATATATTTTTATAATATATAACTTGTGTGGTGTCCTTTCATTTGGTATCACAGGATTGTGATTGGTAAAACAGCTCGCTTAACACGACCTCTTGAGTTAAGCCTTTAAGGCTGCTTAGTCCATGCTACCCTTAGTATAGCTTGTCTATAAGGTTGACTTACAACCAGACACCATAAGGGATTGTTTGGTCTGATACAAGGTTCCACCAGAATTGGAGACATCATATATCAGGCCAACTTCTCACATTCCTCACAAGAGAAGCCGTGTCAGATTTATGGTGGGTCTTTTTTAAAGGCTTTCTTGCTCCTGTTAGAGGACTGACGGTGAGACCTTTTTCTCTTCTTAGAAGTCAGTGAGGAAGTAGAACACTCACTACTTTCCTCCTCAGAAACGGCAGCAGTTTTAGATTTCAGTTTATGCAACCATAGTTAAATTCTTCCCTCACGGTCTTTGAGGGTTTTGTTACAAAAATGTCTGCATATTATGTATCTTTCACCTTGTGGGATGGATAAAGGCAATAAATACATTCTTTATGAGGATCTTCTGAACGAAGCCTTTTCTTACCACGGGTGGCACAAGGTCTACAGAATATTTCTTGGCCAGTTCTTACATACTGGAACAGACAAAAATCAATTTGGAAATCACCAAAGCTTAAGAACTGAGACAAGCTCAGGAAGACTCTGAGGGAAGAAACCTCTGCTGGTATTGTTTTAACCACATGGGTGCTAGTGGAATTCTGCACCCATGCTGATATTTTTAAAAACCCATTGTTCATGACGAGCTGGGCTCGTCATCAGTGTTTGAGGAGGCTACACCATGACGAGCCCAGCTCGTCATGAGCCTGGAAGGGGTTAAGGGTGCTGTGACCTGATTTGTGATTGTTCAACTTTGGTCCTTTCTTAAAAAGGACATAGGTAGGCTATTAAGCTGAACCTTGCTTTACCTTAACAGTCTATTATATTGATAGATACTGCTTTGCTATGGTACTGTGGCCCTCCCACTTCGACGACAGGGAATGATTCAAGCATGTGAATCTATGAAAGATTCCCCAATGCTGGAGAAATATTATTACCACAGATTCCTCACCTTTTCAATAATCCTTTTCCGGCCTCAGACAGTTTTCGGAAAGGTTTCCCCCCCAAGCAAAGACTCTTCAATGGCACAACCTAGTGCCCCAAGGCACCTGTTGCGACTCTGCTGTTGCATGTGATGTCGCCGGCTTGCAATTCCTCCTCACCTAATGAGGCAGAGAGGTTTTGCACTCTACAGGCAGTGGCAGTTGGCAGCTGCTATTTCCTTGAGGCATGTGTTACTTACCCCTGGTTTGACTGGTCGAATAGGCTCAGATTCTGGCTAAGTGCTATGGGTGTAGCAGCTCCTTCTAACAAATGGATGCAATAAGTTCCTGGAATCCTTTAATGGGAATCGCTTCCTGAGATCTAGTGAGGTCACTTCAATCTCCTTTTGAAGATGGACAGACTCAAGGTTTCCTATGGAATAGACCATTCCAACATGGCGCAAACTTACTGTTCCTGCCTGCATCATACAAAAGAAGCTATTTTGTGAGACATACTGCTTCGCAATGCAGTCAAGAGTAACCTTCTCTTCACACGTCAATACATTAAGGGAAGGGACTGTGGCTACTGAAAGGAGTCACCAATATCTTGGGAAAGCAAAGAAACTAGGCCCGGAAGAGTATTTCTTGTGCAGCTCTTTATAGGATGCGACTTCTCTGAGTTTTTCGGATCACAACCACAATGAACCCAAATGTGGATATTGCAGCTGCCTTTCAGCAACAAGTTCAAGAGCTCACCTAATTGCATTCTGAGAATGCTTTATTGAAGCAGGACATAAATTGCAAGATACCAAGACAACTGTTTTTTAAAGTAAGTCGAATTGGGTAACTGGGCATCAGGTTGAATGGAGACACCACTGGGAAAGTGAAAACAAGGTTCAAATCTGTGAAACAAAAAAACTGAATGGGAGGGAACAAGTTAGGCAAACTTTCACAAAATGAAAGATGGGCCGCTTCAAGGAACAATGTGCACATACAAATTGCCTTCCAATAACAGGTCCATGAACCCATACTTCCTGTTTGCTTGTATAATTGACTGATAGCAGACAAAATATTATCATTGCCCCCTGGAGGAGAGGGAGGAAGGTCACCATTGTAGGAAAGTACACTTTTTGGCATGGTTACCCCCCACTTTTCGCTTGACTCTGATGCATCTTTGAGAGAGTGTACACTGGGTTCCTGCTAACCAGGTTCATTGTGTCTGTGTTCTTTCCGAAAACCTTACCTTTGTTTCCACAATTGGCACACCTTTTGCTCACATATAAGTCCCTTGTAAAAGGTATTAGTGGTATCAAGGGCCTTGTGACCATAGAGGGTCTCTAAGGGCTGCAGCATGTATTAGGACACCTTAAGAGACCCCTCATCAAACACAGACATACTGCCATAGCAGCCTGCGTTTGTTAGTGCTGATAAAAGTGAAGAGTCTACCTGGCACAAATCTCTATGTGCCAGGCATACCAGCACTGAAAGAGGCATAGGTAAGTCACCCCTACAGCAGGGATTTCAGCCCCTAAGAAAGGGCACACTATGCCTCATGTGAGGGCATAACTGCATGAGCAGATATGCTCCTATAGTGTCTAAGTCAATTATTAGCCATTATAAGTGCACAGAGTAGCCATACTGAGTACATGTACTGGGATATTGTGACCATGATTTCCACAGCTCCATGATGGCTTCACTGAATTCCAAGATGCTTGGTACCAAACATCTCAGCTGAATAAATCTACACTGATCCCATGTTGGATTTTATAAGAAATGTACCCAGAGGGCACATCAGAGGTGCTCCCTGAACTCACCAGAGTGGTCCTGACAGGCCCCCACCAGCCTGCTACCTCTAGAAATGTTTCTGACCCCCTGAGGTGGGAGCCTTTTGCTCTTGTGGGTCAGAAACAAAGCCTGATCTGAATGGATGTGCTTCACACCTACTTCTAAGCAGGAACAGCATAGAAAGGCGATGAGCCTCAAAGGCATCCCGTCTTTTATTATGCTGACCAGGGCCTCTACAGCTAATGGAGATGCCTGACCCTGGCCAAGTCCCATTTCTGGCGGCAAGGTTGGCGAGAAAATTAGTAAGCAAGAGAATTGTGTTCCCTCACAGCCAGGGCCACCAAAAAAAGTACCCTGAGCTGAATTGACCCCCCTTTCATAATCCTCCATATTGTTTTGGAGCACTCTAGCCAATAGGGTTAGGGATATGCCCCCTCCCTAGAGGGAGTGTACACAAAGGGTTAGGCACCCTAAAAGTGAGAAGCCCATTGGCTACTAACTTCTGACTCCTGCAACACCCCTAAAATTAGTATTGAGGGGCACTCCTGAACCTTAATCCTCAGATTACCAAATTCCTACAAAGAAGGGGACAGAGAAGAGCTGATCCCTGCAAGACAAGAAGCTCCAGCACTGACTTGGTCCCAGCCCTGCCAGCCTGTCTGCGATGTTTAAACTTTGCAAGCTTCCATGACTTGTACCACAAACCAGCGACCTCCAAAACCCTGGGAGGACTGCCTGCCTTCCATAAATACCCCATATCTCCTGAGGACAGTGGACCTATCCAAAAGAAAACCAACTTTCAAAGACCATAGCTCTGCCTGCGGAACCACGGAACTAACTACCTCTGCACTCAACGTCCACAGCCCGAGTCCCAGTGGCCCACCGGTCCAGCGAAGACACCCCAGCGTTTCTGAGCAAGAGTCCAGTGTGGGCTAACCCCTGCCAGTCTCCATGTCTATGCCCACAGCCTCTGCACGACGACCGCCCCAACCTCGCCCCGCACCAGTAAGCTGTTTTCCAATGCCAAAGGACACCCCTGCACTCAGAGCCCCAGGGCCGTGGGGAGATTAACCAATGGTGCCCTAATGCTTCAGCACATCCCAACTTACCTGGGCAGCTGTAGGTCTCCTTCGATCGGTCTCCTGGCCTGAGCCTGCAGACTTTTTCCGACTTCAATATTCCTCATTGGTTTGCACTAGGTGCCCAACTCTGCGTTGGCACTCTGCACCCTGTTGCCCCATTGCCACTGGAGCTGCAAATTTGGTGCTGCCTTGTGGCCTCCCCTTGTGCTTACCTTAACCACCAGAGACAAGGTACCAAACCGTTCTACTTAGCTGTAAGTAGTACCACTTAGATTGCCCTATTTCTCCATTGGATAACATTAACACCAGATACAGAGTTTGACCTCTTCACCGGGCCGCCCCAGTGCCGCTGGCCGTGCAGTTTTTTCACTTACCTGAACCTTACTTGGTCCTGATTATTTTTAACCAGAAGCTCAATATCGTAAATCCTTTACTTACCTGCATATTGCTGTTTGGGTTTCCTCCCGTAGGATAACAATGTATTGTTGAAAAATGCAATGTGTTTACTTTTTAGACTGAAAAGCATTGATATTGCAAAATGTATTTACAAGCATCAAAATATCTTTGGTTCTATAAATAAATATACCAAGAGTATTATTTTTGTTCACTATTGGTCTCAGATTTAGTCATTGAGTGTGTGTCTCATTTATTGCCTTTGCATGTACACTAAATGCTTAGCACTGCCTTCTGATAAGCCCAGCTGCTCGCCCACACCACCACAAAAGAGAGCATTAGTGTTATCTACTTGAGCCTCTGTAAAGTCTTTGGGTATCCACTGGACTCTGTGCACACTATACCACATTTTGGGATAGCATATACAGAGCCAGCTTCCTACAACCATGGAAAGCAGAAAAGCTACAGCTTGAGTACATTCACATGTAGGTGCCTACATTTATGTAGACTCAGTGTTGCTGGGAAGCAGTTTTTGATCATAAGTTGAGTGTTTACCAAAACAATTTACGAAATTCATTATTAGCTGCAAGGATGTTGTCTGTGCTGCTGTGTGCTGGACAGCTGAGTGTAATTCATGAGTAGGTGGATGTGTTTACTGTCTTGCTGTTAGGTCAATGATGAGCAAAGTGTTGATGGGCTTCCTCAGGTTCCTTATGCTTGGTGAGTCGGCTGCAGTATGTGGGAGAGGATCATGATGTGGCAAGGTTTCACATGGGGAAATGTGTTGCTCTCTGCAGTGCAGGATGTGGAATGATGGGGTAGTTTCCCTTTGGTCTTACCAGGCTAAAAAGATGGCAGCACTATCAGTTGGGAAAGGTGATCTGATCTTCACCAACAAAGGTCTGGAACAAGCTGGTGTGCCTCTGACCAATTCAGAGACGTTTTCTTTTTCCAGAGCAAAAAGGCTTGTCTGTGTGATATTCAGTCAGCTCGTCAGTTGGTAGTTGCCATTTAGCTTTTTACCAGTAGAGTCTAGAGCATATCTGTTTACGGGTTTAATATTTTCAGTGGTGGGAAAGAGTATTCAATTGCAATTGACTGGCAGGATTTGAAGCATACGGCCACTTGCCAATGAAGACTTGGTCTCACGGATGTGACTCTAGGATATCCCTTGATGCAAATGTTTTCCAGTGCTGAAAAGGCTTCATGCTTCTCAAAGGCTTATGGAGGGTCACATGACCTTCTCTCAGGAAGTTGTTGGTACAACGATTTGACCGATATGTACATCCAAATATGTGGGATACTGTTTTTGTCACAAATATGGTAATACATTTTTGAAGCAAAAGTCTGTGTTTTATTACATTTGCACAGCATTATGGGTAAAAAGTGTGATCCACACCAGCCACACTTCTCGGGATTTCCTTGGGACTCTAGTCTTATAAAATTTCTGAGGCTGAGATTTATTTGGGAAAACCAAAGGGGATGATGAACGGAGTGTTAAACATTGCAAGCACTCACCCCCAGTCAACTGATCTGGGTTTAATCCATCATCTTTCTATAGCTCACTTCGCCACCCCAGTTCAGACATCTATTCAGATTTATTTGGGGGTAGGCATCCCGTGGGCCAAATCGTGGAGCTTTCCTATACTACAGTGAAAAATACACTTCCAAAGTCATCTTGAGAAGGTTGTTATTTAGGTTGATTCCTATGCCACAAGGGACAACATACCTATAAACATACTTGAGGTACAGTTTTTAAAGGAAGTGTGAGGATTACAGATAGAAGGATATGTCCCATGTGCAGCAAATTTTAGTGTTTTATGAAATCTAAACATGATGGAAATGTTTGCCATCCATATATGTTTGGTATCATTCTTATCAGAAGATCTGTGGAAACGCAGGATGGTAGGAAGTATTGTGTTGTCAGAAAATATCTGTTTTTTTAGGAAAAGTAATATAAACATGAGAAAATAGCTTTTAAGTAAGTTTGAAGATTGCAGTATACTATGGATAAAAAAGGGGTATGAGACAAGTTGCCCTAGATTATCCTAGGACATTGTAAGGATATGAACTCCAGCCACCCCTCAGGGCAAACTTCTTTTGTAAAAAAAAAAACCTCCAGAAAGGGTGTAGCATTGTGATGTTTTTTCAAAAACTGTAGCAATACAATATGTTAGGACATTTGTCAATGGAAGAAACTGTAGTTTTGTTGTCACATGAATCTAGAAAATAGTAATTTTAGCAATATATTGATGTGTGCGGGGCATTCTTTGTGAATAAAAAAACCCAAAAGCAATGAGACCCATTGAGATCACACCTCACTGGATTTCTGTGGTACTAGTTTTTAAACATGTCTTACTTTTGGATGATTTCCCTATGTGCTAAGAGTCCCTGAAGTGAACCAGTACCTACATGCCAAACTTCCGTTAAGGTGGATTTAGGAATAAACCTAATATTAAGGTTTTTGCCTACTGTTTTTCAGTGCAATACTTCCACCCACAAATGTGGAATACCATTCTTCATAAGACAAAAGTAGCAGTGAAGGGTGGTAGTAAATTACTTTTATCCTATGTAATGGTAAACATTTAGAGTGACTATTGTAAGTAATTAGCAAAAAAATGTTTTTTTGTTGCTGAAATACCTGCACAGTAGTCTGGCATTTGGGGCATTCCAAATTTCTGGAAGGACCGAATGTTACATATCACTTATAACCATTTTCCACTCATTATGTTTTCCTGTGTCAGGTGATGCATGACTGGTACTTAACGAAAAATCATGGTACCCATGGTTCAGTTGTTGGCTTTGGCTACCATGTTTTCATACAGACTAAAAAACTGATATTTCTCTATGCCGGGAGCGTTCTTAGAGCTGATCTTACGGACTAAAGGAAGAAATTCCCAAAAATATGTCAGCCTCTGATTCAACACCTACTAGGGTTAAAATGAGGCTGTTAGATTTGGGGGTCTCTGGTTGGCACAGGTAGGTACTTGTGACAAACAGGGACCTTCTCCTTTAGTCAGGGAAAGGGGATTACACACCTAAAATAACCCCTGCTCACCCTCTAGGTTGCGTGGCGCGAGCAGTCAAGGCTTATTTCAGAGGCGTTGTAAGTTAAGCAGTTGTGACCAGGTACAGTAACCCAGTGACAACACTACAAATGGACACCACACAGGTTTTATATAAAAAATAAGTAGACTTTATAAAGAGTTACCACAAGACCATAAACGACAAAAACACCCACTATGATTACTTTAAGATGGTAGATTAAGCTTAGTTCAGTTCAGTTCTTAGATGCGACACTCTGCGTCAATGTACCTTAAGTTGCGTTGCGCTTCCACGATAAGCAATGTCGCAGCGATGGGAAATGCTGGAAAGTCAGGTGCAAAGAAATAAAGACGTGAAGATCTTCCAGATGCGGCACACTTCTCTGGGATGCGAGAAGTTCTCTGTCTGATGCGTGGACTAGAGCGGCGACATCCAAGATGCGACGGCAGCAGCTCCAGCGGCAACGCTCTTCTCCCACGATGCGTGAAGCTTCCGCTCGATGTGACAACTACAGCGGCGACATTCAAGATGCGACAGCAGCAGCTCAGATGGCGGCGTGCTTCTCGGGGATGCGAGGTGCTCTTGGTCGATGCGGTGCAATGCGACAGTTCCAGCGGTGACACCCTCCTTCTTCGGAGTTGCGACGGCAGGCACAGCGACGGCGACACGCTCCGACCTCGTTGCGAGATTCTTCTCCTGATGCGGTGCAGTGCGACAACCACAGCGGCGACACCCTCCTTCTTCGGAGTTGCGGCGGCAGCAGCAGCGACGGCGACACGCTTCCTCTTTGTTACGGCACGCTTCTCTCCGATGCGGTGCAGTGCGACAGTTCCAGCGGCGACACCCTCCTTTCTCCGGAGTTGTGACGGCAGGCACAGCAACGGCGACACGCTTCTTCTCGTTGAGTCGGCCTTCCAGCTCCTTGCGACACACAGTTCCCCAGAAGGCCCAAAACAGCAGCAGGCACTATCAAAAAAAATCTGGGGAGCTGGGGGGTGAAGTCTGTTATCTCTGAGACTTCAGCAGGAGGCAAGCTCTTTTCCAAGCCCTTGGAGATCCTTCACAAGTTGAAAGCAAAGTACACAAAGTTCCTTTCTCCTTCCTTTGGCAGTAAGGCAACCACTGCAGGCCAATCCCCCAAGCAGCACTTCAGCTGGGGAATAGTCTCTCCTCAGTTTCTTCAGGTTCCTCTCCTCAGTAAAGGTTTCTTCTTGTAGTCCAAAAGTGATCTAATTTCTTGGGAGCAGGGTCACAATATTTATACTCAACAACAAAAGGGAGAGAAAGGGTAACTCCACCACAAAGGTGGGGAGGGAACTCCTGGTCCCCTAGATTAGATATATAACAACAAATGGAGGAGTGCCCTCTTGGAGGTTGGTTAAAACCCCAAAATTATAAGGTGCTTTTCTTGTACCCCTAATCAGGGACAACCTTTGTCCTTAGAAGACCCTTCACTCACCAACCTAGTTGGTGACATGCTTCATCATCGGGGTCCCACCCAGACAGCCGAATGCCATCTGGGTGTGCTGCGACACCTGACTACAGTGGAGCTGGTTTCTGTAATTTTATATGTGCAATTAACTGTAAGTGAGTGTGTTTAAAAATTGCCCAATACTACCCACTTTTGGATTTTATTCCGGAGTGATTGGACAATGTTAAAAACAGTGGGACACCTTTGCCTGGTTAGGTAGGCTGTTGGGGTCAAATTAAGATGTGTGCTAAGATGAAATAAAAAAGTTACAATGTCTATATGTTTCAACCTATGTGTAATTGTGAGGTTTTCGTCAGGACCAGGATGGCGGGATCTGGGTGGTGTACACGCCCTAAGGTGTACCCTGCCCTAGATTCCTTGGTGTACAAATCACAAAATGGGATTCGACCAAAAGGTGTTCTTCTCCTTGAATCTGGAAAAAACCTAAGAAGAAATAAAGCAAAGGGGGAGATGTGGGTTTGTTTTTCTGGGAGAATCAAGTAAATATTGGGAGTAGATGTGATACTTGCATTCTCTTTGCACCTTGTGACAAAGCTCCCACGGTATCAGCTATAACTCAAGACTCTTCCCAGTCAAACGTGCTGAATAATGTGAAACAGAAGGCAGCCATACCGTTCCACAACGGCGTGCTTATGCGTAATCCTGTTGTAGTTTTTTCAGTCATACGTGCTTGCAGTTCTCTCAGGTAGCGTGCTGGTTGTTAGACATCGGTCCGTGCAAAGTAGAAGTGAAGTAATCACACACACTACTATTGTGTCACGGTAAGTGAGTAGTAGCAGGCTACGTGTATTAAAAAACGCGCTGTATCTACAAATTCATACACGCGATTGTGGTAAGTTTAAAACATAGCGTACTAAATATTCAGAACACACATGTGACATACAGAACATATAGTTACTCAGACAGGGTTACATGCTCAAAGGAGTGAAAAGATGCTTATGTTAGCTTCCTTACTTAAAGCGCTCAAATTACGGGCTTCATGGGTTCCGGACCTGCCGTGGTGCAGTCCACGATCTAAATGGTATGGGGAAATCGGGAAATTTTAAGCCCCTGAAATTGGCGTCGTGGGCTGATTCTAGGGTATGGCAGGTCGCGGTATGCACACTTACTTGTGGTAGTTAGCACAGAGGCAGTAAACCTGAGCGGTCTGTGTCGGGAACCCCGTGGATATGGGATGCCGCCCGGCACCGTGAAGTTAAAGCGAGATGCTTCCGGGTGTGCGGGCCTGCCCATGTCACGTGGGACATGGTTGCTATGGGGACCGCTCATGGCGTCCGTGACGTCAAGGTTAGGGGATCGCGCTAAACATCAGGTTATGGAATGGATGCATAAAACAGGGATTGTTCTGAGCATGCAAAAGAGGCATAATCACAACGAAAATTATGACGGTGATACTGTGCATACACCAGAGATTTTCAGGAGCACATATGTGCTTGTATGCACCCAGCATACAGAGAAAACATTAAATTAGAATCAAAAGAAGGCTCCAGACAGGGGGGTAAGAAGTTCATGCATCTATGCCAGATCATACAACGTACTTCACTCGGTCCCTGTGTGGGCGTGTTACTGACGCCATGATGCCAGTCATGCCAAGGTGTCCAAGCATACATGTCTACTGCAGAGAAAGAAGTAAAAAGAAGGGGGACCTGGGCTGTACAACTATTCATACCCAAGAGTCCAGTCCTGCAATTTCCACTGCAGTGTGACCAACCCAGTGTAGGTCTAACAGGTTTTATCTTGGGAGAACTGAATTCCAGAGAATATTATCATTGAGACCCAGTCTATGTGTGGAAAGCCTATAAATCCACCGTTGTTCCTTTTCGAAAAGTCTTTGTTGTAGTCTTTCCCCAGTACTTATCTGTTCAATGACAGCCCAGCTGAGGTCATTGGGGGTATGGTTGGACGTTAGAAAATGTTCTGTGAGCTTGGTTATGGATTGTTTGCATCTAATTGTGCTTCTGTGATCACATATACGTTGTTTTATTTTCCTGCTCGTCATCCCTATGTACTGCAGGTTGCAGGGGCACACTATTCGATACACCACATTGTTGCTATTGCAATTGGTGTGTGCTCGGAGAGTCCACGTTTTCCCTGGTTCCAGGGACGGAGTTTTTGTATTCGTAGTGAGGTGGCACACACTGCAATTTCCGCACTTGTAATGGCCTGTGATGTTTGGTAGTCCCCAGGCATTCAAAACTGTCGGTGGTGTGCTCTTTGTGTATTTGGGCCTGGTATTGACCACATTATCCCTTATGCTTCTGGCCCTTTTGAAGGAAAACAAAGGTTTTTCCCATCTCAGGTTTCCTGTGTTCAGCATTTGCCAATGTTTGTTGATTGACCTGGTGACGCTGTTTGATGCTGTGTTATATGTGGTCACGCAGGTGAGGAGAATGTTCATGTCGTCTTTACTTGTATCCTCTAAAAGTGCTTCTCGCGGCTGGTTTCGTGCCCGTTTCTGGCATTTGTTAAGGATTTTGTTGGGATATCCTCTGGTTTTCAGTTTGGTAGTGAGTTCTTGTGCTTGCTCTTTGTAATCGCTGATCTTACTGCAATTACGTTGAACCCTTAGGTATTGCCCGTAAGGAAGGTTTTCTCTGAGGTGCCTTGGGTGAAAACTTTAAAATCTTAATAAGTTGTTTTTTGCCGTTGGTTTACAGTGGGTTTTGGTGACCAGGCGTCCTTCTTCCTTGCTGATGACAAGGTCCAAAAAGACCATAGTAGTGGGATATTTTGTCTAAGTGAATTTTAGATTAACATCTCTGGTATTAATCCATTCAAAAAAGGAGATTAAAGTGGTTTCAGATCCTTGCCATATGGTTGTGACGTCGTCAATGTACCGTTTCCAGAAAACAATCTGGGAGGCAAAAGGGTTTTGGTTATTGAGGATGTACTTCT
The DNA here is from genome assembly GCF_964263255.1 of Lissotriton vulgaris. NCBI lineage: Eukaryota > Metazoa > Chordata > Amphibia > Caudata > Salamandridae > Lissotriton > Lissotriton vulgaris. The sequence goes on along the minus strand of NC_141696.1, from coordinate 712,356,019 downwards.
CCTCAAAATCAAACACGTACAATCCCGCTATGCTCGGCGCGAAAGTGCTGCCCATAATTGTACCCCCAGTTTGTAGGTACAGGATCCCCTCAAATTACCTTATAATCCCAATATTTATACTCAGAAATCCTTTGTTCTCTGAGGGGAGAGGGGCCTTTGCCCAGTCCAAACCAGTTCTGAAGCACTATGTTTACCAGACTTCTCCTTTTCTTTCACCGTGCAGGGCATGCACATCAGACGCCCCACTGGAGGTGGAGCCAGCATTGTGGAAGGCAATTACAGTCCTGAAGCACTTTGTTGACAGGACTCCTTCTCTTCATTCAGTGTGCAGGGCAGAGACATCAGCCCCTCCCCAGGGGGTGGAGCCGGGATTGTGGAAGGCAGACACAGCCCTATTCAGAGTTCAGGTGCACTCCTCCCTCCCACCTAGATGCAGATCTCTCTATTCACCACCGGGTGACTCAGCCTGTCTCCTGGGATTCCCTAGCCCTGTCACTACCAGAAACCAGACATAGGAATACACAAACTAGCAGAGGTAGGTTTGAATGGTTAGACAAGCAAATACCTACTTTCTAAAAGTGGTATTTGCAAACGCAGAATATTAAAATAAACTTTACTAAAAGATGTATTTTATTATTCTGAATTCAGGCATACTAAACTCAAGTTTCTACCCTGTTCTCTGAGCCTGTTAGGATTATAAAATGTAACAATTCTAACAGCCCATTCTGGCCTCTGGAGAACAGGTAGCCTTGCAATAGTGAGAAACGAAAATGGCTGTAATTCACTATTAGGACATGCCACACATATCAGGGCTTGTCCTACCTTATACTTACAATGCACCCTGCCCTTGGGCCTACCATAGGGATGATTGATATGAAGAAAAGGGAAGGTTTAGGGACTGAGAAGTGGGTGCACTTGCCCAGTCAGCATGACAGTACCAGACTGCAAGCAGGCTCTGCAATGGCAGAACTTAGACACATTTTTCAAGGCTGCTTTTGTGGGTGGCACAACCAGTGCTGCAGGCCCACCAGCAGCATTTGGATTTACATGCCCTGGCCACACTCAGTGCACTAGACTAGGGTCTGAGAAGTAAACCAAAATAGCCAAACATGGAACCACTGATTAACACATCAATTTATAGTAGGGAGCACTTGCGCTGTGGCACTGGATAGCAGTGACACAGTGCCCAAAGTATCTAACACAGCAAAAATACATGAGGCAACAGCAAAAATGGAAGGGAGACCCACGCCAATGGTGCCAGGTCTAACAGAGGCCTAACACGTTCACTACAATTAGGAGCATTGAACTTGACTTAATGAAACTTGGGATAACTGTTGAGACTTGATTCAATTTTGTGAAGGGTTGGGGATTTTTGCTTGCCTCAAATGTAAATATATAGGACATGGCCATCCACGTGAAAAGGGATGGGAGGAGTTTTTTGGGGGAAGGGTTGCTGGAGAGGGGATTGCAAAATTAAAAAAGGAATGGAATTGCGTATATTAACTGCTGTATATATAAGATGTTCGTGCCCATACTCTTCTTTTAAAAAAAAACTCTTTCAATGAAATCATCTCAGAAAATGTGCCTGCTGATTTAGGATTCTGGGCAAGGGAACCACTGCTATTGATAGGTCCCTCATCAAGGAACACAAACAGATTTTCTTCAACTTCAGTGACAATGGTGTTCATATCACGCCTCTTGTTGATTCAGGAGGTGCATGGTTGTGGTGGCTGCTTAAATTAGTACCTGGAAAGTCATCAGGGACATTAGAAAGGCTCTAAAAGTCAGATGATTTTTATTTTCTTCCATGCTTGCTTGTTTGTTTTTTCATAATTGCCTGAACCACGCTTCTGGCCCCAGGGTTGTAGGTGAAAGCTGTGTCTTAACCTATTTTGGTTGTTTGCATCTGAGCGCTGCCACCCCCTGGGGTTGTAGGCGACTTGCTGTGTATTCAATTGAGAAGGCAGTATTAATAAACAGAATTGATCCATAAAAGCCAGATACTCTGCCCTGAGTTTCAAGTAATAAACAGGGTGGCAACCTTTTATGGACAGAGCTCCTAGGTGAGTTCGCCATCATGAAAGAAATGTATCTGTCACAGTTTCTGGGTTGGAGGTTTCTGTTGAAATGCAATGGAGTATTGTAAAGATCATGTATTCCAGTGCAGAGACCCCTTTTTCATTATAGTTTGAAAACGTGTTATTGAACATGTAACAAGTGATGAACTGCTATTTCATAAAATGCACGTTTCTGGCATGTACATTTATTCTATAATGTGTAATGAATAAGTTGTGAAGTTATGATAAGCCAGATCATGCAAAAACAACATTCAGTAATTATTTAGTGATTGCTTAGTGCAGTAATTAATCCAGGACTGTCATCAATCTTATGTGAGTTTCCCTCCATAATCAGGGCCGGACTAGGAACTGAAACCGGCCGTGTCAAAGTGCTCGGCTGGCCTACTTTGGGGAGGGGAGTGGGGGGGGTGTTGCGGGTGAGATGTTTGCTTGGGTTGCATATTGCTGGCCCCAGGTAACAAAAACGGCCCCCAGGGGCCCAAAACCAGCCCCAACCCTGGCGGCCCACTGGGGAAACGCCTGGTGCCCGCTACAACCTGTCCGTAATTGAATTATTTTATCTATTTTAATAACTTGCTTTTAGGTTTCTTTATTTAGTTTTAGATTCCTTAAACACATACAGAACAGGTTCCATTTTAGCTAGAGTCTCCATTTTACCTAGCTTGTTTACCTTTGGCCCAGATATTGCATGTCATTATCTTTCATAGAACTAATGAACGTGCCAATTAATATAAACAATGACTTTGCAAACACCTAAGCTGACATAAGTCTGATACAAGTTCCTTGTTATCACTGTCTCAAGGTTAGCCAGAGAACACTTTAGGTAAACATGAGGTAAAGGTGGAGCAAATGATTAGGCGATTTTTACAGAAATTGACATATTTTTGTCTGCCTTATCATTGGCCCCTGTATCTCTGACCTAGATACTGCATGTCACTATCTTTTTAGGAACCTGTGAAGGCGTCAAATTATTCAGAAAAGGACAAAAATAAAAGCACCTAAGACGACATGGGTCTGAGACAGGTAGCATGTTATTTATATTTTAAGGTAAGATAACAACAGTAACATAAACAATGTAGTCTAAATTGATGTATTTGTTTATACCAGGGTTCTCCAAAGTCGGTCCTGGAGGGCCAGATTTGTAGCATATACCCATTTAAATAAATGTAGTTATCTTAAAAATCTGGCATGGAACTGGCCTTCCAGACTGACTTTGGAGAACCCATGCATCTTAAAACGAACATAATGATGTATATAGTTTATCTCAGAAATTCCTCAAGTGAGATAAGATCTGTGGCTGATATTATAAACGCGTCTTGAAGTGGCTATTGAGAGAGAAAGAGAAACTTCACCCAGGTTGCAGATTGCAGGTTCAAATAAGCACAGCACCAGATTCCATCTTGACTGAAGAAGCCTCTAGCAAGACTCTCAGAGGCTTTGCTAAGCATTTTGCCTCCACTAACTGGTGCTAGTATTGTGTTCTCGCACAGACACAGCCTCCTTCTCCTTGTGCTCGAAATAACTGGCAAGCTATTCCAAACAGACAACAAATCATGTTGTCCAGGTATACCCACCACCTCTGAAAAACAGGCTTATTATTTATGAATCTGTTAGAACTAGCATAGAGCTTAGAGGTAGCCCAGTGAGGGCGTTAAGGGCTACACATTGTGATGTACGGTGTATACCTGTTACTAAAATGTTTAGCAGCTTTTGATTCTCACCTTCTGTGTTGTTACCAATATCATGTGCACTAGGTCCTGAGGTTTAAAGAAAAACTATTTTAAAATAAATATGTTGAAATGCAAATTCTGTTTCCAGAGATCTTGAATGTGTAGATCATAATTGAGCGATTGTTTGGATTACACTGCTCCCTATTAGTAACCCTAAGGCATTGACATCACCTCAGCTATGTGCTGAGTGAGGTCCACCGGTGCTTCAACAACCTGTTGTTCGCATTTAACTGTTGGTGGATTGAACTAAGTTCATTTGAGTCACCCATGAGTCTTGAAACAAACATTGTAGAGCTAGGCCAGAGTCTTACTTTATGCCTCAGGAGGTTCCTGCTGAAACCAGATACCATGAAGCAGACCAGCTTATTTGCACCACCACGAAATACATTTTGCTGTAATTAAGATGCGCAGAATGTCGTCCAAGTTGTTGCCCTTCACAGCCTACTGATTTTCTGGGCATTGCTGAAGAGGCCCCATGCATAGTCCTGCAATCAGAACAATAGAAATACACAAAGATAGGGACCCTAATGGGAAAGATATTTGTCAGGCTGATGATTGGGAGTCTCCAGGATAAGTTGACTTCTCCCAGAATGGTTAAACACTCTCTCCTCCAAACGAAAAATGTTTACTTGCACTGTGTCTAAAGTTGCCCCCAGACAGAACTTGGTTAGGGGATGTTACTGAGTTCTGGATGTTTATCTGTAGGCCTAGACTAAAAAAGCACTCCAAAGGAAAGTCTGTCCGTGGCCACCTACACACTGAGGCAACCAGCGGTCGACCATACTGCCCACAATCCGGAGGAGATTATTACTCATGCTCAGTCATTATTCACAGGTATTACAGAAGTAGGAGACCTTAGCATTTGATCCTGTCAGTATCAAGGTGCTTAGTTGATTGAGCTTGCTCAGCCTCTCTCAATTAGTTAATGGCTCAACACATAAGGAAGGACATACACTAGATTGAAAGTTTAGCAATACAAACAGGGTAGACTCTGACATACAGTGGAACTACCCTGGACTGACCACCATATGGTTCTCTCAATATGGTCAATATGCAAAATTGCAAAGAGGATCTTCATCCCATTTAAACCTCAGACCCTGGACGAAATTAGAATTCAGCTACATCTATGGCTTTTAATATAAACTTAAACTTGAGTAGGCTGTCACAGAAGCTGGTAACATTAACATTCTTTATTAAAGTAATGTTATGTTATCAGAGCTTATATAGCGCACAGCTGCCCCAGCAATGGGGCATCCCGGCGCTTCCAGCATCAGAGAACGGACCTGATCACTACAGCAGGATAGCTCTAACATAAAACGAAGACCAGTGAGCTATATTAATGGAAAGAATTAGGTTTTGATAGCTTTCCTAAAATCCAACAGACCCTCCAAACCAAGTATTTGAACCGGCAGGGAGTTCCATAGTTTGGCCGCCAAGCAACGGAAGGACCGCCCCCCCGCTCGACAGCATTTTACACGGGGAACACTGACCAAATGCTACCCCAAGGAACGCAGCGAGCGGGGGGGGGGGGTATACGGGGTAAGCAGGTTACAGAGCAGGCTAGGCGTAGCGAGCTTCAGTATCTTAAAAGAAAGACATAGAGTCTTAAATTGGATCAGCTCCACCATGGAAAGACAGTGAAGTTTCCGGATGGTGTCAGCAATAGGACAGAACCGAGGGAGCCCCAACAAGGTTCTGGCCGCAGAATTTTGGACACGCTGCAACCGGATAATTTCAGCCTGATTGGCGCCCAATAGCAAAGAACTAGCATAGTCCAGTCGGGATAGAATAGTCGACTGGACAATCAGCTGGCGTGTTGGGGGTTCAAAAAACTTTAAGAGGGGTTTAAGGCCTCGCAAGAGGCAGAAACACGTGCCGGCAACTTTTTTGGTATGGATTTGAAAACTAAGAGAAGAATCCATCTACACCCCCAGGTTTTTAACCTCCTACTTCGGTTCAGAAGTCTTGCCCAGAGCCTTCGGCCACCAGTGCTCACCCCACAAGCTTGCATTCTTTCCGACTAGCAGAACCTCAGTTTTATTTGCATTTAGCTGCAAATAGTTGGTGGTCAGCCTTTCAGCAACGGCCGTCAGGCCATCTCTAAACCTGGAGGCTTTCAAAGTAGAACCTTCAGCCAATGCAACCACTAGCTGCATGTTGTCTGCATATGAGACCATTGTGAGGTGCCACTGCCTGGTGACCGCTGCCAGCGGCTGAACATACAGGTTAAATAATGTGGGACTCAGAGCGGAGCCCTGAGGCACCCCCTGATCAATGGAATGGGCCCTTTTAGACCTGGCATCTTTGGCGTGGTTTTTCCCTATCTTTTTTGCCTCTACCTCCTGTATTTTTGATGCTGTGCTGGATTTCGTTTTTGCTGGTTTAGATGCTTTGGACACTCTGCCACTGCTGATCAGTGCCAGAGTGTAAGTGCTCCCTATGTAAAATGCTATTCTGATTGGACATACATATTTGGCATATTTGTATCACCATGAAGTCCCTAGTAAAGTGCACCGGGTGTGCCAGGGCTGGTGATGACAAATGCTACTAGTGGGCCTGCAGCACTGATTGTGCCACCACAGGAGTAGCTCTAAAATGGTGTCTCAGGCCTGCCACTGCAGTGCCTATGGGCAGCTTAGAAACTGCCATGTCCTCCTGGTCAGTGTCCCCACTGACCAGGCCTGACCCTTTCCTTTTTGTGCACATCAGTCACCCCTATGGAAGGCCCAAGGTACCCCCCTGGGCAGGGTGCAGTGTATGTGAAAGGTAGAGCATGTACTGATGCAGGTGACATGCTCTGGTATTGAATTACAGCCATTTTCGTTTTTCACTATTGTAAGGCTATCTTGCTCCATAGATTAACATGGGGGATGCTGGCTACAGTGGCTTGCAGCATTTCTTCCCATAGGAACAAGATAGGACATAAGTATCTAGTATCCCTGAACTCAGAATTTAATAACACATCTTTTAGGAAAGGTTGTTTTTAAATCCTGTGTTTGAGAACAGCACTTTTAGAAAGTTGCTGTTCTCTTGTCTGACCCTTCTGTGTGCCTTGGCCTGTTTGTGTATTGACTGTCTGGTTTGAGAGTGACAGGGGCTGGGGATTCCCAAGGAGGCTGGCTGAGTCAGCCCTAGGCTGAATGACTGCATTTGCATCTGGAGTGGTGGGAGGAGTTAGCACCTGGGACTGAATAGGGCTGTGCCTGCCTTCCACAATGCTGGCTCCACCTCCTGCTGGGCGGCTGATGACCCTGCCCCTCACTCTGAAAGGAAAGGAGCAGCCAGGAAAACAAAGTACTCAGGAGACACCCAGAACTCAGGAGACACCCAGAACTGGTTCAGACCGGGCTCAGGGCCCACTTGCACAAAGAGAACAAAGACTTTTAGGGGTATAAGAACAGGACCCCTGACAACAGAAAATTAGATCATCCTGGAATCAAGAAGGAACCTCTGCCAAGGAGAAAGCTGAATCTGAAGAAGGAAGACTGTCCTGCTATTGGTCTGCTGGACTGACCTGTTGCTTTGCTGCCAAGGAAAGGGGAAGGACTTTGCTGTGGTGCTGTGTCCCCTGTCTTGAAGGAATCTTCAAGGGCCTGAGTAGAGCTGGCTCCCTGTTCTGAAGTCCCAGGAACAAAAGGACTTCACCCCAACTTCCCTGAACTCTGCTGAGAGAGTTCTGTCCTTCCTAGAGTGCTTGATCCAGTTGTGGGGCCTCTGGAAGTTGTACCTGTGCTGGGAAGCTTGAAACTAAGCTTGAGAGACTTTTGCAATTGAAAAGTGTCGCATCGCTCGCTTGCGGAGCGCATCCCCGACAGTGCGAGAAGTTTCCCGCCGCTAGGAAGGTCAAGATCGTCGCAGCGCCTGACGCCGCTGCCAGAGCTGTCGCATCCTTCGTTTGTGGGACGCACCAGACCGGTGCGGGAATGTCGAACATCGCTGTGAGTGTCGTCGCAGAGCCTGTCGTCGCTAGGTGAGATCGCCGTACCGCTTGCTTGCGGACCGCATCACGTCGCTGCGAGCATCGTCGCAGAACCATCGCATTGAGGAGCTGCGAGAGAGAGGATCATCACTGGACCGCGCATCGTCACCCCGGAGATCGTCGCAGCCCCTACGAGATCGTCGCATCGTGCCTTTGCGAGAACAAACTTCCTACGGAACCTACGCACCGAAATCCATACAAGTGGCCTTCCTCCCCATACATACCGGATTCATCGCAACACGCCCGCTGCTGCAGCGGGGCTGTCGCATCGCCTCCCCAGGGTCTCAGGAGCAACGCATCGCTTGTTTTCCACTGCACCAGCTTCTGCTTTTGGAACCTCATCGCAACTAAAAGGTACTGTGAGTAAACGTGACGCAACTGTGAACTTTTCACGCATCTGTGGATTATTTTATCGCAACCTAAAGAACTTACATTCCAACCTTAAGAACTCTTCTGAAACCATATTCTTGAACTGTGTATGTTGGATTTTTGTCGTTTTGGTCTTGTGTAGTTTAGATTAAATACCTTTATTTTTCTAAACTGTTGTGGAGTCAGTTTGTGGTGTTTTCACTGTGTTACTGTGAGTGTTGGTACAAATACTTTACGCATTGCCTCTGGTTAGCCTAGACTGCTCGTGCCAAGCTACCTAGAGTGTGAGCAGGGGTTATCTCAGAGGGTTATCGCCTTGCCCTGACTAGAAGCAAGGGTCCCTATTTGGACAGTGGTACCTACCTCTGCCAACTAGAGACCCCCAGTTCTAACATTGGTGGTCAGGCGGTGGGATTTGAACTTGTATTTGTACTAGACCCACAGTAGTTGGTGTACATCACTAGTGAGTGCAGGCCACTACACCACCGCATACTACTGGTTTTTGATTTTTTTTAACTATTTTTGAGTAACTCTTCTAAAAACATCATGTCTTTGAATGGGAAGGCACCCAGTAAGGAAGCAGAATTAGAGTTTTGCATTGAGGATCTGTATTACAAAGTTACACAGCTTCAGCAATTCTGCAACAAGTTTGAGTGCCCAATAAAGAGCGGCTTACGGAAGGAGGAGCTGCAAAGAATCTTGAAGGCCCATTGGGAGGCCCAAGAAGGAAATAATGATGTTAGTGGAGGAAATGGTTTTCAAGTCACAGATCTGCCAGTGGGCAGAGTAGGCTCAGAAGCTGGCAGCAACCATTCCAGCAGGGGCCTCAGCCCAGAAGAGTTACAAGAAAATCAGAGAGTAAGAGAATATGAGTTGGAAGTTCTGAAAATTAAAATGAAGCAATTGGAAATGGATAAAGAGAGAGAAAAGGCAGCGGAGGAGATCAAAAGTGCCCGCGCCTTGGATGAAAAGAAATTGCTTTTGGCTCATGAGTTGAGCATGAGAGAACTGGATCTTAAAGCCAAGAAGGTGGATGCCAGTTCAAATGGTGGCAGCGCGCAGCCAGTGCATGAGGGTAAAGTATATATTCCCAAAGACCTGGTGCAGAATTACCATAGGAGTGAGAATATTTATGCCTGGTACACTTCGTATGAGATTGCATTGAGAATGAATGGGCTGCCTGAACAGCATTGGGGGGCGGGCCTGTGGAAACATTTTGAGGCTTCTGGGAGGAGTGCTCTAGAGCCCTTAGAGATGGCAGGTGCCATGACCTACCCCAATATGAAGGAGGCCTTATGTCTCAGGTATGGCCTTACTCCAGAGCAGTATAGACTGCAGTTTAGAAACTCCAAGAAGAGAGAGTCTGAGACTTGGATGGAATGTGTGAATCAGTACTCACATGAACTGGAATGTTGGATGAAGGGCAGTAAAGTAACTGATTTTAAGGGGTTGTTGCATTTAATCAGTTGGGGGCACTTGAGTAGTCTTTGTGTTCCAGAGCTGCGCCAGCATCTTTTAGACAGCAAGCTCACAGACCCCATTGAGCTTGCTAAGGAGGCGGACCGCTGGACCAGTACCAGGGTCCACAGAGGAATTGTGGGTACCACAGCCAAAGGTGGGCAGGGTCCCCAGCAGAAGAGTGGGGGGGCGACAAGGGTAACCAAAAGGAGTTCTCACAAGGGCCCCAAAATAGTTCCCAGGGAAAGGAATCCCAACCCCCCAAACCTAGACAGCCATGGCCCCCTAAGGGCAGGCGGGACAATAGAGACAGAAGAAATAACCAGGGTCCCCCTACCTGCTATCACTGCAATGAGGTGGGCCACATCGCTCCAAGCAGTCCCAAGAAGAAGCTAGCACCCACTGGTGCTCCTGCCCCAGCGTTAGCTAGTGTAGCTTTGGGTGGGGATTTGGTTTCTAGTGACTGGGGGGAGCTAGCAGTTATGACCCTTGTCTCGCTAGGATACCGAGAGATGGTCCAGGAAACCTTACTGCCCTCTAACACTAAGAAGTATGGGCAGAAGGTGACCATCAACGGGAGGGAGGTTGAGGCTCTGAGAGACACAGGAGACAGCGTGACATCCGTGAGGTGTCAGTGGGTGTCTGAAGAGCAAATTATCCCTGATGTACTCCGCCCTGTAGTGGCAGCTGACAGCTCAGTGAGCCTCTGCAAGCTGGCGCGTGTTCCCTTTGAATGGGGGGGAGTCTCTGGTCTTTTGGAAGTTGTTGTCAGTGATGCCTTGCCTGTAGACTGTCTGTTAGGTAACGACCTGGAGAGTTCTCCATGGAAGGATGTACAACACAGAACTCATTTGGAGATGTTGGGTCTGCCTGCGTGGATCTGTGTGACCACGCGTGCTATGACAGCCAAAAAGGGTGACTCAGCAGAACTGGAGCCTGAAACAGTGGCCCAGAGACCTGCCAGGAGAGGAAGAGGCAAGGGACGCGGGAAACCCCCCCCCCCCCAGCAGTTCCCACGGTCCAGGAAGGAGCAGAACCTGAGGGGGATGCCCTGGAACCTACAGGGGAACAGGTGGCCGAACTGGGAGACCTACCTGAGCTGACCCATTGGCAGCAGGAAGGTGGTCCCTCCAGGGAGGAGTTCTGCCAGGCGCAGAAGGAATGCCCTTCCCTCGATGGTCTGCGGCAACAGGCTGTAGATCAGGCAGCAGGTGGAGCAGTCAGAGACCACTTTATCTACTGGGAAGATGACCTACTATATAATGGGCCTAGGTTTGCTGAGCCCGGTGCAGCCCGTGTGCTGGTGGTACCCGAGCGCTTCAGAAGCTTCCTAATGGGTCTGGCTCATGACGTGCCTCTTGCAGAACATCTGGGGCAAGACAAGACCCTGAACCGGCTTGTCACCCACTTCCACTGGCACCAGATGAGAAAGCACGTTGGTTCCTTTTGCAGATCTTGCCAAACCTGTCAAGCCAGTGGCAAGACTGGAATGAAGTTGAAGGCACCACTTCAACCCTTCCCAGTGGTGAGCACCCCTTTCGAGCGGGTGGGCATAGACATAGTAGGGCCCCTGGACTCCAAGACAGCCTTAGGCAACAGGTTCATCCTGGTCTTGGTGGACCATGCCACACGATACCCGGAAGCAGTCCCTCTCAGGACAATCACAGCACCCGTGGTGGGCCGTGCATTGATGGGGATCTTTTCCCGTGTGGGGTTTCCCAGAGAGGTGGCCTCCGACCGGGGTACCAACTTCATCTCTAAGAACATGAAGTCTCTGTGGGAGGAGTGTGGGGTAACTTATAAGTTTACCACTCCTTACCACCCTCAAGGAAATGGGTTGGTTGAAAGGTTCAACCGGACCCTAAAAGGTATGATTATGGGCCTAGCGGAGCCCATGAGATGGAAGAGGGACATCTTGTTACCATGCCTGTTGCATGCCTACAGGGAGGTGCCTCAGAAGTCCTTAGGGTTCAGTCCCTTTGAACTCCGGTGTGGCCACCCTGTTAGAGAACCTCTCTCACTGGTGAAGGAGGGTTGGGAAAAGTCCAGTGGGAAAACCTCCCAGGATGTGTTCAGCTATGTGCTGGCCATCCGCAACCAGACACAACGCTTCAGGAAGCTCGCTCAGGCGAACCTGGAAGCAAGCCAGGAAGAAATGAAAAGATGGTACGACCACAATACCACTCTGGTCGAATTTCAACCTGGGCAGAAGGTGTGGGTAATGGCGCCAGTGGAGCCTTGCGCGCTCCAAGACAAGTGGACTGGGCCATATGAGGTGGTGGAAAGGAAAAGTGAGGTAACCTACCTGGTTAACCTGAGGACTCCCAGGCAGCCCCTGAGAGTCTTGTATGTGAACCGCCTCAAATCACACTTTGACAGGTCTGAAGTAACCATGCTCATGGCTACAGATGCAGGAATGGAAGAGGATAGTGAACCTCTCCCTGACCTCCTGGCAGTTAAGGAGCAAGATGAGTCAGTGGATGGTGTGGTCCTCTCGCCCACCTTGACCCCAGAGCAGCAGAGTGACTTTCGCCAAGTGTTGGGTCAGTTCTCCTCCCTGTTCTCCCTGAACCCAGGAGTCACTAACTGGTGCGTCCATGATGTGGACACTGGAGACAGTCTGCCTGTGAAGCAAACATTTTACTGGGTAGCTGACAAGGTCAGGGCCAGCATCAAGGAAGAGGTTTCCAAGATGTTGGCGCTAGGGGTTATTGAGCCCTCCAGCAGCCCCTGGGCTAGCCCAGTGGTCTTGGTACCAAAAGCTTCTGCGCCAGGTGCCACTCCAGAACTCAGGTTCTGCGTGGACTACCGTGGGCTCAATGCGGTCACGAAGACTGACGCACACCCCATCCCCAGAGCTGATGAGCTTGTGGATCGGTTGGGAGCTGCCCAGTACCTCAGTACATTTGATTTGACTTCTGGGTACTGGCAGATTGCCTTAACTGATGGGGCCAAAGAGAGGTCAGCATTTTCAATGCCAGAGGGGCACTTCCAGTTCTGAGTCATGCCCTTTGGGTTGAAGAATGCCCCTGCCACGTTCCAGAGACTGGTTAACCAGGTACTGTCCGGGCTGGAGGAATTCAGCGCTGCATACCTGGATGACATTGCTGTGTTCAGCTCCACGTGGGAGGAACACTTGCAACACCTCTGTGAAGTGTTGAAGGCTCTGCAAAGGGCAGGCCTCACTATCAAGGCCAGCAAGTGCCAGATAGGGCAGGGACCTGTGGTGTATTTGGGACACCAGGTGGGGAGCGGCCAGGTGGCGCCCCTACAGGCAAAGATTGATACCATTCTGGCTTGGGAACCCCCAAGACACAGACAGAGGTGAGAGCCTTTTTAGGTCCCACCGGGTATTACAGACGGTTTGTCAAGGGATATGGCACCATTGTCGCCCCCTTGACAGAACTCACTTCTAAGAAGTTGCCCAAAAGAGTGGACTGGACCGAAGCCTGCCAAACTGCTTTTGATGCCCTGAAGACTGCCATGTGCACAGCACCGGTGCTCAAGGCACCTGACTTTTCCAGTGAGTTCATAGTACAGACAGACGCTTCAGAGCATGGTGTGGGAGCAGTACTCTCACAAATCACTGAGGAGGGAGGAGACCAGCCGGTAGCTTTCATTAGTAGGAGCCTACTCCCCAGGGAACAGAGGTGGAGTGCGATTGAGAGAGAAGCTTTTGCTGTGGTCTGGGCTCTGAAGAAGTTGAGGCCCTACCTGTTTGGGACTCACTTCCGTGTTCAGACTGACCACGGGCCCCTCAGATGGTTAATGCAGATGATGGGTGAGAACCCAAAACTGTTGAGGTGGTCCATCTCCCTACGGGGGAATGGACTTTACGGTGGAACACTGCCCTGGTACAGAGCACGCCAATGCTGATGGTCTGTCCAGGGTTTTCCGCCTTAGTGAAGAGAACTCCCAAGAGGGTGGGTAGCTCTCCCCACTTTCAGCTGGATGGGACACGTGTTAGACCTGGCATCTTTGGCGTGGTTTTCCCCTATCCTTTTTTGCCTCTACCTCCTGTATTTTTGATGCTGTGCTGGATTTCGTTTTGGCTGGTTTAGATGCTTTGGACACTCTGCCACTGCTGATCAGTGCCAGAGTGTAAGTGCTCCCTACGTAAATTGCTATTCTGATTGGATATACATGTTTGGCATATTTGTATCACCATGAAGTCCCTAGTAAAGTGCACCGGGTGTGCCAGGGCTGGTGATGACAAATGCTACTAGTGGCCTGCAGCACTGATTGTGCCACCCACAGGAGTAGCTCTAAAATGGTGTCTCAGGCCTGCCACTGCAGTGCCTATGGGCAGTTTAGAAACTGCCATGTCCTCCTGGTCAGTGTCCCCACTGACCAGGCCTAACCCTTCCCTTTTTATGCACATCAGTCACCCCTATGGAAGGCCCAAGGTACCCCCCTGGGCAGGGTGCAGTGTATGTGAAAGGTAGAGCCTGTACTGGTGCAGGTGACATGCTCTGGTAGTGAATTACAGCCATTTTCGTTTTTCACTATTGTAAGGCTACCTTGCTCCATAGATTAACATGGGGGATGCTGGCTACAGTGGCTTCCAGCATTTCTTCCCATAGGAACAAGATAGGACATAAGTATCTAGTATCCCTGAACTCAGAATTTAATAACACATCTTTTAGGAAAGGTTGTTTTTAAATCCTGTGTTTGAGAACAGCACTTTTAGAAAGTTGCTGTTCTCTTGTCTGACCCTTCTGTGTGCTTTGGCCTGTTTGTGTATTGACTGTCTGGTTTGAGAGTGACAGGGGCTTGGGATTCCCCAGTAGGCTGGCTGAGTCAGCCCTAGGCTGAATGACTGCATTTGCAACTGGAGTGGTGGGAGGAGTTAGCACCTGGGCCTGAATAGGGCTGTGCCTGCCTTCCACAATGCTGGCTCCACCTCATGCTGGGCGGCTGACGACCCTGCCCCTCACTCTGAAAGGAAAGGAGCAGCCAGGAAAACAAAGTACTAAGGAGACACCCAGAACTGGTTCAGACCGGGCTCAGGGCCCACTTGCACAAAGAGAACAAAGACTTTTAAGGGTATAAGAACAGGACCCCTGACAACAGCAAATTAGATCATCCTGGAATCAGGAAGGAACCTCTGCCAAGGAGAAAGCTGAATCTGAAGAAAGAAGACTGTCCTGCTGTTGCTCTGCTGGACTGACCTGTCGCTTTGCTGCCAAGGAGAGGGGAAGGACTTTGCTGTGGTGCTGTGTCCCCTGTCTTGAAGGAATCTCCAAGGGCCTGAGTAGAGCTGGCTCCCTGTTCAGAAGTCCCAGGAACAAAAGGACTTCACCCCCAACTTCCCTGAACTCTGCTTAGAGAGTTCTGTCCTTCCTAGAGTGCTTGATCCAGTTGTGGGGCCTCTGGAAGTTGTACCTGTGCTGGGAAGCTTGAAACTAAGCTTGAGAGACTTTTGCAATTGAAAAGTGTTGCATCGCTCGCTTGCAGAGCGCATCCCCGACAGTGCGAGAAGTTCCCGCCGCTACGAAGGTCGAGATCGTCGCAGCGCCTGACGCCGCTGCCAGAGCAGAATGCTTGGTTAATTTTGTATAAAGAATCCTTTTCTCAAAAAATAGGGCTACAGTTTGGAAGAAGGATATATGGAAAATGTCATAAAGGTATCAATGTGTGTATATTGTGTATATATATGTGTGTGTATAATGATGTACATATACGTGTTTGTTTTTTGTCTTTTGTAGTTGAAAATTCAGGTATACAAATCAAAATAACCTGGAACCAATTATTCTAGTTGATGCAAAAAATAAACAAATCAATTAGAAACGTGTATCGTGTTGTGTAACTCAGATGGACTATGGAGGACCGTAAATGAAGTAGAATTCGTTGTTGTGATGTGATATATTTCACATAGGAAGAGATAATTAATTTCTCTTATCCTTTGGAAAATAATTCAGCTTAACTTTTTGCCCTAGGCATCACCTTTTTTTATATATTATGACGCCGCTGCCAGAGCCGTCGCATCCTTCGTTTGCGGGACGCACCAGACCGGTGCGGGAACGTCGAACATCGCTGCGAGTGTCGTCGCAGAGCCTATCGTCGCTGGGTGAGATCGCCGCACCGCTTGCTTACGGACCGCATCACGTCGCTGCAAGCATCGTCGCAGAATCATCGCATTGAGGAGCTGCGAGAGAGAGGATCATCGCTGGACCGCGCATCATCGCCCTGGAGATCGTTGCAGCCCCTACGAGATCATCGCATCGTGCCTTTGCGAGAACAAACTTCCTACAGAACCTACGCACCGGAATCCACACAAGTGGCCTTCCTCTCCATACATACCGGATTCGCCGCAACACGCCCGCTGCTGCAGCGGGGCTTTCGCATCGCCTCCCCAGGGTCTCAGGAGCAACGCATCGCTTGTTTTCCACCGCACCAGCTTCTGCTTTTGGAACTTTGTCGCAACTAAAAGGTACTGTGAGTAAACGTGACGCAACTGTGAACTTTTCACGCATCTGTAGATTATTTTATCGCAACCTAAAGAACTTACATTCCAACCTTAAGAACTCTTTTGAAACCATATTTTTGAACTGTGTATGTTGGATTTTTGTTGTTTTGGTCTTGTGTAGTTTAGATTAAATACCTTTATTTTTCTAAACTGTTGTGGAGTCAGTTTGTGGTGTTTTCACTGTGTTACTGTGAGTGTTGGTACAAATACTTTACGCATTGACTCTGGTTAGCCTAGACTGCTCGTGCCAAGCTACCTAGAGGGTGAGCAGGGGTTATCTCAGAGGGTTATCTCCTTGCCCTGACTAGAAGCAAGGGTCCCTATTTGGACAGTGGTACCTACCTCTGCCAACTAGAGACCCCTATTTCTAACAGGCTCGAGATAGAAATGGGGGTGCAGAGACTCAGAAAGATCTACCGGTCGGAAAAGATCTGAACCATTCCAGAGCCAAGCCCATTACACCTGCCTCCTCCAGACGTTGTAACAGAACACCATGCGGGACCATGTCAAAGGCGGCACTAAGATCCAACAGGATCAGTGACGCCATCTGACCGGAATCGAGGATGGTCCGCAGGTGTTCAGTCATGGCCAGGAGAGCAGTCTCTCTACTATGGCCGGAGCGGAAGTCATTTTGCAACACATCCAGAATGTTGTTGGAGTGCAGAAAGTTAGTTAATGTAATGTTAACATGTGCCTCCGCAATCTTAGCCACCCAGGGAAGATGAGATATAGGCCTAAAGTTCTCAGGTTTAGCTGAGTCCAGCGATGGTTTCTTAAGAATGGGGGACACCCATGACCACCGCACCGACACCGTTGCTGAAGAGAAGGAAGAACTAATTATTTGGCAAAGAGGAGCCAGGAAGAACGAAAACTGAGCTGGCTTTAAAGAGTCAGCTGCGGAGCCAGATTTAATTTTCACACTCAGCCGTGTAAGCTCGTCTTGAGAAATCTCGGGGATGACCGTCAAACTGGAGCGAGGCACAGGTCTTGAAGAGATAGAAATAGGGGGAAAGGTCATAGGAGGAAAAGACCCATAGATAGCGCGCACTTTCTCCACGAAGGAGGCCAAATCTTCACATTGGTGTTCAGATGGGTGCAATGAGATTACGGGTGCCGAGTTTTTCCTAGCTCTGTGATCTTTTAAGATCTTGACAATACATTTAGCAGGGTTGGAACTAAGCTCACAATACATCAACGACAGTTTGTGCACTTCTCTGCTCCTCAGGGTCCCCTCCACTACGAAATTAACTCTTTGTGCTAGACTGAGAAGGCACTTTTCAGCAGGACTAACCATGTCTCTGTATCCGACCTGCACCCCATCACATTTGGCCTGAACTTATGTCTTTCTCCCAGTCTCGCACAGCCAGATAGCCGCGAGTGGCACTTTCGGCTTTTCAGTGCTATTTTCACTTAAATCTTTAAAATTGCAAATCTCCGGTTTAACTGATTGGATTTTTGTCAGTTTGGTCTTCATTTAGCTATAAAATGTTGCTCTATTATTTTTTTATTGGTGTGAAACTTTTCTTGTGTTGTGTTTTCACTTTATTACTGTTTGAAGTGCAGCATTAATACTTTACACATTGCCTTCAAGCCAAGCCTGACTGGTCTGTGCCAAGCTACCAGAGAGTTAAACACAGGTTAATTTGGGGTTTGCTTGTGCCACACCCTGACAAGGATTGTGGTTGCTGCTTGAGTAGGGTTTAACCCCTCTCAAACAGTTATCCCGTTTCTCACAGGGAGGTCATTCTAGAATGGCAGGAGGAGCTTCATGTGAAGAGCAATACTCTTGGGGATTTAAGAAGCATTGGGCCTGAGTGATTCAGTATTGCGCTGTCAAGGCATCAAACTACAAGTATCTAATCTCTCAGTGGGGCGTGCCCCAATGTTACTTATCCACCTTTGGGAACATGAGATGGGATAGGGTTGCTAATCTCTGCACACAATTGTGACCTCCTTCAGCCTGGCTGGCATAGGTGGAATCTTGGTCTTTTTTAACATTTGTGTAGTTTCTGCTCAGACGGCCAACCTTGATTGCTCTTCCAATTCTTTTGTCTCTCATAAGGGATATTTATACAGCCCCAGGAAGTATCTCAGCCTTTAAAAAGGTGCATGACTACTGCTTAAGTCACCAACTCCTACACTTGTCCACCTGGCATAAGTGTACTCATTTGATCCATCTCCACCTTGTGCATGTTGCCATTTGGATTAGTGGGCATTAGCAGGTTACAGACAATTTCCAGTGTGGATGCGCACAGCACCCTGTTGCCCCTCTTTCCTCTGGTGTCTAGCATACTTGAAACCAGAAAACATAACACAAAACCTGAGAGAAAATTCTAACCACCAGCTAATTATAGACAAAATAACAGCACTTCTCTAGCTGTGCATGAAAGAAACCAACACACTTCTTAAATAGGATCACAACAAATACAACACTCTGCCACACACCACACACTCCCATTGCTTTGGCACCCCACAATGAGCATAAAGTGCCACATAATATTACAATACAAAACAATACAATCGTGCTCGAAGGGCCTGCTGTCAACCCAGTCCAGTACAGCCTTTTCAGGGCACAAGACTCTAACCAGATTTCCTTAAATTAAAATGAACAATGAATGACATTAACAAGCCTTTGTTGTCGTCAATTTCTCTTCCATTACCCAAGCGCCAGTCTTTGTTCCCTGTTATTCTTTAGAAATGTGTTCACTGATTACAACAGTTAAGCAACACTCTAATTGGTTCTAAAGGTATAGAAAAAGATGTTGCACACTGTGCGATGTAATTAACCAGAGTGGGTACACAAAGACACGCTCTCATATAACAATTTCATTAGAAGTATGCCTTTTTGGAAAAACAGCGTGTTTATAAATTGTTTCTGCAGAGGTAAAAACTTCGCCATAGGGGAATATTTTTCGAATGAAAAATTATCCCAAAAGAATAAAAGAACCTTATTTTTTATTCGCTCCTTTTTGGATGTCACACACTTGTCCTCTTTACCCAGTTTGTCAAGCGACTCCATACTGAAGCTGTAGCTGTGGCTCCCCTTCTTCCCTCGGTCGTAGTTATATCCTTTTCCCCATTTGAAATCTTCTTCATTTCTTCTCACAAACTTCTCAAACTCATAGTTGTTCCTGTGTTTTCTGCCATCATCTAGCCAATACCTTGGTCTTTCTGGTTCTTTCTCATGAAACCTCTTCTCCGTATCCCTTTGCTCTTTGTCACTTTCACTTTGAAACCTGCCGAAAAGAATGTAATAATTACAAATGTATCTGTACACCTAGGTGAAACTCAGTTGCACAGATGTCATTCATGAAGGCAAAATCCTATACCTAATTCACAGAATTAAAAAATGGTTGGATATCGCCCTCTTAAACAGAATTTTCACGCACAGAAATTCCACCAGTAAAGTGTCATTTGAATATGGGCAAAACTAATCACTAGTGGCTATATGCAAGCTCCAACATGCAAGTTTCTGGGTAGTAACAAACGTTTTGAAGGTTGTATCCTGCCCTGAAAAAGCGCACAGATTTACTCATTTTAAGGGTGCTTATGTGAATGGAACAGAAAAAAGCAACATATGTAAGGAATAAGGGCAAAAGGCTTCTCAGATAGAAAAAAAAATCCTAAACGAAAAGTCATATGATTACTTCTGAGATCCTACAACAGTGCCAGAGTTGCAGAACTTCTCCTTGAAATCTTTGAATTCGATTGAAATCCAAATTTCACTCAAAATGTAGGCCTGCATCTACATCAGTAAATACGAGACTATAAACTCCTGGTTTTCTGAATTGCGCCCATATGTACTATAACTGTTGTTGCATAGAACATACTAAATCTATGTATACCACCTTGTTTGCTACAGACCTATCGATGGGTGAGTCATTTAGTGTAAAACATGAAAACACAAGAAAAGGGGCCTTTTCCATCTATGAACCCAGGATCTCAAACAACATCCTGTTTCCAATCTGCTCCAATCCTACTCCTGCTTAGGAAGGAGCGGAAGATGCATCCCTTTACAGGACCGTACATCATAATGAAGTTCACTTCTGCTCCTAGATCCAGCTGCATCTCCAATCACTCATTCACTAAATCATTGCCTTTGTCCCTATACTGCACTCCGCTCGGTGTGGCTGTTACATGCGATACAAAAACCACATACGTGCATACAAATGTTTTTTTTCCAGAGCTGGGGGACATTTGTCATTATGCCCTTCCAGATCTTGGCTCAGGTCTGTATAGTTTAGTTTGGATGATCAGGATTGTCTTCTTTGCTTTTTAATCTTTCTGCAGCAGAGCATGGCATGCTGATCCCTCTTCTAAGTATCTGCAGATGACACCCAACTTCTACGTTTATATAAACATACTGAAACCAGGTTGAAGCATGTCTACAACATTTTGAATGATGGGGAGCCAAAGATGCTGTCTACTAGAATGTTAAACGAAAAAGACAACTTGCAGTTTGTGTGTCCAAAGCCCTCCTCCTGATGTGATTCCATGGGATTTGTCCCTCAACCGTGCCAAGCTACAAAAAACTATGGCAAGAAATCTGCTAAGATGTCAGAATGTGATTGTCAGAAAATCATTTAGTATAAATATTATCTGACATAAATGTAGTCTACAGGAATATCACCCATTGGAGTTAATGACAGGAAATCTACAACCAAGAGGACTATATTTATGTGAATGATATTTAGGACAGAATATTATTTGTACATGATATTTCTGTATAAAATGTACTGACATACACCCTCGGTTATTCCATGCATTTCACTATGACCTCTTCTCGAAGAGAAGATGGATTTATTGGCTCAGTTCATGAGCCACTATAACGGTTGTGCTGCCCATGAATGCCATCAAGCCATTGAGTCAGAACCTGCAGTTAGACATTCGAGGCAAACGCCGTTCACCGTTCGTCCACCTCCTCATGCTTTTTCATGTATCTATACTTGAGTATGAATATATACTTTGTACTGTAAGTACATTTCTTTTCTTTATTCGTCATGAATTCTAATTTTATGCTGTTCTTTTCGTTACTGGTTACCATTTTATTTAAAATATTTAAAGGATGGAAAAAAAATGAATACACCATTTCAATAAATCTCGAAATGGTTGAATGATTGTTATCTCCTCTAACCTACAGACATACGCATGCATTGCTGTTCGTTGTAAGAAACAATAGCACATTCAAATGTAAAGCACACTAAACAAATACTGACACAAGAGCCTTGGCTGATGATTGGATCCGAGTTTGAATGTGAAAACACAAACTGAAAATTTGGATAAGAGATGTACTTTTCAGATTTTTGGGTGGAAACAACACAAACCTTTTTGACAATCTATGATTCAAGCTCCGTACAGCAGGTTTAAGTTTTATAATATGGTTATTATCAACTTATTTGACTGTCCACTCCCTTAACATTTGGCTAATACAACTGAATTATATCATTAAACAATAAAAACAGGAGGGTGTGGTCCCGTTCCAAACACATATCCCGTGCATTCCCAAAGCAAGACGAAGAACCAAGATATTCTACGTTTGAAGAAAGGCCATCTGTATCCCCAGTGGGCCAAAAGTATGCAAGAGATGAAGGTGAAATGAACCGTGGCCCCCTGAGATCTATACATTATGGTGGTTGGTATAGGCTACGTTGACTTCATCTACTTACGCATACCTGATGCATGCTAACACGAAGATGGAACTGATAAAGATGAACTCCTGATACATTTGTGGTTGCATAGGCCAGAAGGGCTTGGTCTGTGTCTGTGCATAAGAAATCTTTAAACTCCAGGGCACACATGCTGTTTTGAGATTTTAAAAAGTGGCAGTTTGATTGAATATTGAAAAAAAGCACAACAAACTAGTTAGTGGTCTTGTCAGTTTTAATCATACAAAAGAATATGCCGACTGAGGTGCAATCAATACATGGGGCTTCCAAGTGAATCAAAGACAAATACTGCAGGACGCGAACTGGAGATTACCACACAGAGTCTGGAGGACTGTGTATGTACACTTACCCACTGCCAACGAACATTCATCACAAAAGACACAAGAGGTACGACTACTTACAAAGAGTCAGTGAAAACTGTGTCTGATACATGAGTGGTATGAAGGCAGTCGGTGAAAAGAGGACATTCTCTGATGCAGGTCCTGTGGAAGTTCTTGAGTGCAATATAGGGCCACTCAGCCAGGCTGGATGAATGTATTATAATTTCATCAATAAAAGGGAGCCAGTTAAAGGTTCCACGGTGAATGCAAGAAGCGGTGGTAGCGGACTAAGGGAACCTATCTGGCACAAGGAAAATGTAGTGCTAAAGGAGGACGGTGCCATAAGAGGGCAGTCAAGGTCACACATCTGGTCCTGTTGGAGATTGTAAGGTCTTTGGCCCAAGAGCACACATTAAGAGAGAAAAGATACAGGGGCGTGGTTTCGGAGCCTCTGGAAATGGCCGCCGCTGTTCCCGGGAGCTCTGACGGGACGTGAGGCAACGGGACATCTCCAGGCCGCTATTTTTCTCCCTGGACCCTGTAACCACATAATATAGCGATCGGAACCCTGGCTCTACAGAATGCGACCGCTGTGAGAGCGCAGGGTGAGACCAATGCATGTTTTAAAAAAAAAGTTATTTACCAGCCGCGACTCAGCGCATCGTCGTGGCCGCATTTTGTTTTTCATCTCTCCTGCGACTTCCCGCCAGAGGCTGTGAGAAGTTATTTCCTCACAGCAGAATGCCCGCTTATTGTTATTATGGCCTACTTCTTTTGCTTTTGACAACCATTTCCTCCATTTGACCCTTATTTGTATGCTGCTGCCTCCTGGACTAATGTAGTCTGTTTTTCACCTCATTCATTCATCAGTTTGACTCTAGGTATTCTTATAATATCTGTGTGGATTCATTTTTTATAATTTTTCTTCATATTGAATAAGGTGGTCCACCTCTCGCCGCTCCCCATGGCAATGCTTCGCACTAATCGTAGTGCAATTCTTCATTCAAATCAGGCGGTTTTAGAGGACTACGACCCTTTTAATGTCCTACAAGACCACATGGAAGATAATATCAATTACTTTGTTGGCCCCAAGTGCTCTGCTCCATCTACTCCTTGTCTAAACGCAAACACTCTAAAATACCCTCTGCTTTGGCGTCTGCATCAGGCAAACAAGTAAAAGTGAATCCACCTTCTCCTACTAACTCTTCCTCCTTAATATCCATGGAGCTTCTTCTTGATGAAATTCGTGCTCTTAAGCCACATATGGAGGAAACCGATATCCGACTGTAGAATTTGGAAGCTAATTGGTCTCTCACTGAGCAGGGAGTTGGGGACCTAGAAAAGCGTGTTGATTCTGTTCAAGGATTTATAAATCAATTTCCTCTCCTGTCCAAAGAGATAGAGCAACTTAGGCAGCAGATTGAAAAATTGCAACAGCCGCAATAACCTAAGCATTTATGGCTTAATTGAAGGCCTTGAAGGCTCTAATCCAATTTTCTTTTTTCAAACTTTCTTGTCAACTCTTCTGGGTCTTCCTGACAGCCTAGCATTGAATATCCAGCGTGTGCATCCTCTAGGTCAGATCTCTCGTTCGCCATCATCCTCTACGAAACCTAGAGGAGCTATTTTGTATTTTTTAGAGTACACAGATTTGCTCAAGGTCCTCCATGCTGCCAAACAAAGTGGAAAAATCTCTTGGAATGGGTTTAACCTCTTTTTTGCCCAAGAATACGCCAAGATAACCGCTGAACGTCGGAAAAGACTCTTGGAGATAAGACCCGCGCTACGCAGTCTGAATGCTAGATATGGCTTGTTCCGCCCAGGCCTCTTCAAAGTGACTTATAATAACAAAACAACTAGTTTTTTTTTTAAACCTTTATTGGCTCGAACTACAGAGACACAGCTGCATGCCTACAACCTCAAGGGCCAGCCGCGTTATGTATATATAAACTGAACATCAGACAAGTGTATACACAGCCCATCAGCCAACAACCGGGGGGTCTGGCGGCGTAGCCCTCGAGGGGCCAGACAAGTCAACCAGCGAGCCTTCTAGAAATAGTGTGTTGTAGTTATCTGGCGTGATTACAGTGTTTTACCAACAGCTCGTCCCCTCCCTCCCTCCCCTCAACACCAAAGCTTAGATTAAAGGCAGGTACGTTCGTGTCGTAGCTTAACCAATCCCAACAACAACCCAAATAAAGACTCCCCCCCCACCCCTCTCTCATTGCGTTCACAGTGCGAAGTAAGGGTGTAAGTGCCATAATGAGGCCGTATCCAATGTCACATCCATGCCTATTCTAAATGTTCGCAAGAGCAATGCCAGCGCTACGTCTGAGCCACCCAAGCCAGTGTGTCTGCCGCAAGTTCCACGCCCCAGTCATCCGTAAGGTAAGCAGTGTGTCCGCGGTGCCACCCCGTTCTCTATCCATCGCTCGGCTCTCCCCCCTCCGGCGAGCTCCTTGAAGCAGTCTCTGAGGCATGTGTGCGTCCCTCCAGTACCGCTATCCATTGTCAATCTGCTGGCCCTGGGTCCTCTTCTCCGAGCCAAGTGCATGAAGTCAGCATTGGCAGAGTGACAACGCTCACAGTTTGCCGTTTGTCACAGGCCGTACCTATGGAGTCTTTCCGGAGTGTAGTAGACCCTCTGCAGGAATTTAAAGTGGATCAATCTATGCCGCCCATTAAGTGAGATCCACTTTGTGCTTTCACAGCAGTAGCGCCATACCACATCGTCTAACGTGGTCCCCAAGTCTCTTTGCCAATCCAATCTCGCTTTCATGGGCTGGTGCTCACCTTGCGACCCAGCTATCCTATAAAGATTTGTAAGAAGTTTGCGGGACTCCTTGGCCTTAATGACATGTGTCAGTTCTAGTACTTCTGGCGGCTCTGCCATGTCCGCACCAAGCAACTCCGTAAGAGCACACCGCACCCTATGGAATTGAAAGCGTTGCAGCAGTGGTATCTCTCTGTGGTCGCCGCTTACTTGGACCCAGGTTTTGACCACGCCATCCTGAAAGAGGTCGCCTGCTCGGTGCAAACCGAGTTTCGTCAGATCCCTAGTTACACCCTTTTCTCCCAAAGGCGGAAGCCATAGCATCCACTCCAGGGGCATATCAGGTGAGTATAGCAGGGCCCCTCCCTGCTCCTGTAGAAGCGAGTGCCATGCATGGTTGGTGGCAGTGATGGAGTCCAGCATTCCGGTCCTACGGGCCAAAGGCCTGCAGATCGTGGCCGGGAGCGGTAGCGGGTGTGCAAACAGTCACTCCATGCGAACATGTGGGATCATCGTGTCACCATGTATCCAAGTGTGCAGGTGCGACACCTGTGCCACCCTGTAATAAAGTTCAAGGTCTGGGGCACACAGGCTTCCCATACTGTAGGGCAGAGTGAGGATGGACCACCTAACCCTGGGTTGCTTCCCCGCGTATGCTAAGTTAATCGTGAGACTCGTCAGCCTCTGGATAAAAGTCTTAGATAGTACTATTGGAATGGCATTAAATAGGAAAAGGAACCGCGGCAGGACCACCATCTTCATAATGGCAATGCGACCCATCAAAGTGAGCGGCAGCTTACTCCAGAGCACTATGTCATCTTCCAGCTTGCTAACTGCTCTCCCATAGTTTTGGCTGATGAGCAGCTCCGGATCCGAGTGGAGTTGTATTCCAAGATATCTAATCGGGTCTTCGGACCACTGGAGCGGGTATTCCATCTCTACCTGCTTAGTCGCAGGCGTGAGAGGAAAGACAATAGATTTTGCCCAGTTGACTAAGGCCCGAGAGCGCCCCGAAGTGAACCACCTCTCTCAGCAGCGGGGACAGGTTAGTTGCGGGGTTATGAACGTGGAACAGCGTGTCATCAGCGTACATTGACACCACTATTTTGTAGGTCGGGAATCGTATGCCTTTGTGGCTGTGGTACTCTCTCAGCGCACAGGCCAGTGGTCCTGCCGCCAGAGCATACAACAACGGTTACAGGGGGCACCCTTGGCGAGTACCTCTGCCAATGTAGAGGGGTTGCGAGACCGCGTTGCCGACTCGCACTCTAGCCGAGGGTCCCTTGTAAAGGGCACCAACCATTTGCAGGAAGGGCTCCCCTAATCCCATCCTTCGTAATATCTGGAGTAGGAACGGCCATTCCACCGAGTCGAATGCCTTTTCCATGTTGAGGAATATTGCCATGGACGCTATGTCCTGCTTGACATGCTGGATAGTCCCTAACACCATTCTGACATTATACGTCAAATTCCTGCTGGGTATAAATCCTGCCTGCTCAGGGGCCACTAATTCGGGGGCTAGTAGCGCAAGCCTTGTCGCCAGGACTTTGGCGTACAGCTTAGCATCTACGTTCAGCAGCGACAGCGGCCGGTATGATCCGCACTCGTCGTGTGTCTTACCTGGCTTGAGGATAGTGACTATCATTGCCTCCCTCATGGAGCTCGGCATGCTGCCCTGAATACAAATGTCACTCATCAGAGCGAAGATATGCGGCAGCAGTTGCTCCTGAAATGGTTTGTAAAAGTCTACAGTCAGGCCATCCATACCAGGCGCGCTGCCCATGCGCATAGAGGCCAGGGCCTCCCTAATCTCGCCAAGTTGTATAGGAAACATGAGAAATTCCCTTTGTGAGTTAGTGAGGAACGGGAGCTTTATATGCTCCAGGTAATCCAGGATTTCAGCCGACAAATCACCGCACTTCGAGGAGTACAATTCCAAGTAGTAATCTCTGAATATGTTAGCTATATCCGCCTCATCTGTGGCGCATTGGCCATCAGTAACTTTCACTTCCGTGACCAGCGGCTTCCCTCTCCTGCCCTTAAGGATGTTAGCCAGAACAGAGCTGGGCCTACCACCCTCCCCATAAGTACGGGCGGTGGCGTATTTTCCCAAGTGTTTCACCTCCCTGTCCGCCTCATCGTGGTACTCCGCAATGAGGTGTTTTAGTTCCTGCCCCGTAGCGTCATCCGGCTGGGTCAGCTGCCGTCTCTCAAGGGCATGCAAATGGCTTTCTAACAAAACAACTAGTTATGAAGATCCAACGCTCCGCCAACAATTTTTGAACAGTTGTAGAGTGGAATCCAAGGATGTGCCTCGGCCATGGAATACTCATATATCCCAGAATTTTCTGTTTGTTATTTGTTTTGTTCTTATTAGTGATTGATCTCCCTCCTGCTGTATTATGTCGCATTTTGTGGTATTGATATGTTCCTTGTTAAATTCTCTCTTTTTTCCTTTCACCAGGTTGCGGTCTTGTGGTCCCTCGTTGTTTTTTACTCTCTTCAGTTTTCCTGGAAGGTGTTCTCCTCTTGCCGTCTCGTCCTGAGGTCTTCCGTTCAGCGTTCTACCTCCTGTATGTGGCACCACCAACCCTGTTCTTATGGTCTATTTGTGGTATGTCTTTTGGTTACAGTATTTTTTCATCAAGCGTTTGTTTTGTTTTGCCCTTTTGTTTTGTGTTGTGTTCATACCTTCTCTCTCTTTCTATATAATCTTTCTGTTCATTCCATTTTCTGGTCCTTTTCCTATTTCTTGTATTCTTTTTATCCTTTACCTCAAACTCTCTCTTTTACTATTTCATACTTTTCTGCTTTATTCCTGTATTATTCCTCTATTTCAAACTTCAGTCTCATGAGTTACCATACAATATTTTATTCTTGACACATGTATATAATTTTTCTTCTCAAAGTTTTTCGCTATATTATATATCTTTAGATGTCATTAAATATCTTATCTTGGAATGTTAAAGGTGTGGGTTCTCCCATTAAGCGACAACGAGTCCGGTCTCATGTAGCAAATTTAAAAGGTGACATTGTGTTATTGCAAGAAATTAATGTAAAAGATGCTGAAATTACTAAATTACGTCGTGATTGGGTAGGCCATGTTTTTCCGTCACCTGGCTTTGGGAAACAGAATGGTGTTGCTATTCTCTGCCATACACGGTTAAATGTCCAACTCATAAATCAAGATGATTCTGATGGCAGATGGGTTGTAGTGTCTTTGCTGAATAATTAGACCCCTTTAACTATTTTTAATTTGTACTCTTCCACTATACAAGATAAATAGTTTTGGCCCCAGTTCCTCTCTTTACTGATGCAATATACTGATGACTATCTAATTTTAGGTGGTGACTGTAACACGATTATGGATCCCTTTTTAGATAGAAGGTCTAATTTCAATTCTCACCCTCTCCTATACACACTCAATTAACTTCCACTATATCTCAAAGATCTCTTGTAGACTCCTGGAGACTTTGCCACCCTATACTAAGAGAATACACGTATTACTCACCAGGTCACTCATCTCAATCCGGGATAGATTATCTCTTTATTTCCAAACCCTTGACCCAAAACATTATCCACTCTGACATAGGCTCTATTTTAATCACTGACAATGCCCCGTTTCCTTAAGTCTAGACTTACTCCCCCCCATACAGGGTACTAGGAGGTGGAGGTTTAATAACTCTCTCCTATTGGATTCCAAATTCACATTGGCTTTCCTTGATTTTGCATCCTTATTTTTCGCAGACAACGAGTCTCCTCAGATATCCCCTCAACTTATATGGGATACTTTTAAAGCTGCCTCTAGAGATTTCATTATTTCATTTGTTGCCCAAAAAAAACGCAAGGCCTCTCAATCCATACAATAACTTAATACATATATTAAACAATTGGAACATTCTTATGACTTAACTAAGAATCAGTCCGACTTGGATAAACTTCTTAAGGCCAACTTCTCTTTCAATAAACTTTCCACTGAATCTGCAAACAGTACAGCGCGCAAAATAAAGCTGGCAGCCTTCTTGCTAATTATCTCAAAGTTAAAAAAGAGCACACTAAAATGTAATCCATTGTAACCCCCTCTAATATTACAATCCATAAAGACGAGGATATTGTGACAGAATTAACTGATTTTTATCAAAAACTTTATACTCCTGAATCCCCCCTCTATTGACTGACATTAATCAATATTTGTCCTCCATTCCCTCACATTCTTCTCCAGATGTAGATTTCTCCTCTTTAGAAACTGACATACAAGCTAAAGATATTCTTGAGTCCATTCAGTAATTTAAAAAGGAAAAGCCCCTGGGCCAGATGGCGTTACAATAGAATTCTACTCACATTTTTCTAATCTACTTAATCTCAAGCTCTATCAATTATTTTCATTTTTTATAACATCAAATAAATCTGAAGGATCCTTTCAGAAAGCTTTGATTTGTCTTCTTCCCAAAGAAAATAAGGATTGCACTTTATGTAAAAATGATAGGCCTATTTCTTTAATCAATTAGGATTATAAAATACTTGCGAAAAATCCTTGCGCTCCGTTTGGACAAAATTTTACCAAAATTAATTGGTAAAGAACAATGCAGTTTCATCAAGGGCCGTCACCTTTCTGACAATACCGGTCTCTTTTTTAATGTTCTTAGTAAGTCCCATTCACATAACATTCATCAGCTGCTGTTGCACTAGATGCTGAAAAAGCATTTGACAGGGTTAACTGGAAATTTATATTATCTTGTTTGGTTTGGTTTTGGTCCTAAATTTCTTTCTTATATCTAATTATTGTACTCCTTTTCTAGATCCTTTATTTTAGCCAATGGCCTTGTTTCTTCTTCGTTTCCTCTCTTCAGAGGTGTCAGATAAGGATGTCCACTTTCTCCTCTTCTCTTTATTTTAGCATTAGAACCTTTCCTAACAAAAATCCGCATGAATAAAGATATTACTGGTTTTCCATATGGAGATAAACATCTGAAGCTTTCTGCTTATGCAGATGACATTCTTTTATTTATCTCCAACACTCAAACTTCTATTCGAGCCTTTTTATCAGAAGTTTCAGATTTTGTGTCGGTATCAGGATATAAATTTAATGTGGATAAATGTGAAATTCTCCCTCTTTATAAGTTCTGTTTTCATGCTGACTTCTTAGCTTCCTCTTTTCATTGGAGTACGACTAAGATCAAATACTTAGGCTTATGGTTCACACCTTCTATTAAAGATACTGTAACACTAAATATAAAAACCTACAAACAATTCTAAATAATTTTACAACTCGTTGGCATCTTGGTGGTGTAGATTAGATTCTATTAAAATGATGATAGTCCCAATAATTTTATTTTTCTTATCTAACCTTCCAGTTAATATCCCTAAATCCTGCTACAAGAATATCTACTCTATTCTATCAAAACATTTTATGGCAAAACAAAAAAGCTAGCATGTCCTTTACCAAACTTAAATGTCATAAACATTTGGGAGGAGTCAACTTTCCGGATTTCTCCTCATATCACACTTAATTGTTTCTTACACATTCTGCCTCTCTGTTGTCTGATCCCACCTCTCAACCATTTTGGGTAGAAATTGAATCCTCCTTCTTTCATCCTTTCACCTTTGAAGATTTTGTATCGTTATCCCATATTCCAAAGAAATGTTCTCTCCCCATTCTTAAAAATTCCTGCAAAGTCTTTCTTCCCCTTTTCCTGGATGGTCTGGATGATTGCTCACGATTCTTGCAATCCCCTATTTGGTATAATCAGCATATTAAAATCTGAAATAGGACTCTTTTTTGGAAGGAATGGATGGATCTCGGTCTTATTTGGACTCACCAACTTTTTCAAGATGGTACCTGTATCCCTTTCTTTGTAATTCAATCACACTTTTCTCTACCACTATCCTTCTACCCCATGTATAGGCTATTGAGTACAGCTGCTCAAAACAGCTATGATGCCCTTACACCTTTCCTCACACACATCAAATCTTCTCCTCTCACTCTCCCTTTTTTACTCTCTTCATGCTCCGCATCCAAAATTTATAAAAAATTACAAGACACCTCTAATTCCCGAGATAAATCTAAAGTAGAAAGTGATTGGGAATCAGATTTAGGTGAATTGTTTTCTATTTTAACCTGGCACAAGATTTGGTCCAAAATAAGGAAATCTTCTAGAGCAGCAAATACGACTCAAACACTATTTTTTATATACAATAGGTTGTTGACCACTCCTGACAAATTACATAAAATTGATCTCTCTATCCCCACTACCTGTTGGTCTTGTTTGGCCTCGTTAGCAGATCTTAAACATATTCTATTTACTTGTCCAATGATCCATGATTTTTGGGCCAACGTGTGACAACAAATTAATTTAAAAAAATCTACACAGTTCCCTTTTTCACATATTTTTCTAGGCAGTCTTTCAGAGATATGGTCCTCCTCCACTATTAATGCATCCATTGTTGACTTACTTATAGCTGTAGCATTCCAACAAATCACTTAGTCATGGAAGAATGCCTCGAATGTCTCTTTCCAAGCCTGGTGGTACAGAGTTTGTTATAACCACAGATTAGACAGGGCTTACGTTTACCCCATTACGCTTGCTATTAAGCGAGATTTATTATGGTTACCCATTACTAATTTCTTGAACATATCTGCTCAGTCCTTACCTTTACATACCCCTTGCAACGAAGAAGTATCCAAACCTCCTTGAAGTTAAGAATGATTGTTTATTATCTATTGTGTTTTATCTCTTGGTTATTTCATAAGTTTTTATTAGAGGATTAAATATGTACCATCTGTTACATTTTGAATGCAATGTTCTGTGGTATCACATGATATATCCTCCCCCCCTCCTATACCTTCGCCCTTTTCTGTTTCTTTCCCCCTTTTTATGATATTTTTGCACTATGTTATATTTATATATTATATGTTATTGCTACTATGTTGTATTTTGATATTCAATAAATTATCTTTTAAAACTACAAAACAAAAGAGAGAAAAGATACAATCAATTAACTCCTTAACAGACTGATGTTTGAAATAAAGGACTGATGATTAATGAACAGATTAATGGACTGATGTACAGGAAATAAATACCCATTACGCATCAAATCCGAACATTTCAAGCCTCATCAATATGTATAGTCCTTTTGTAAACCTCTACAAAAGGCTACAAATGGAGAGAGGGATACTTGTAAGTGACAGCAGACCTCCATACCTGAATTCGCATTACTCAATGGAAACAATTTTTTCCTAAAGCAACCTCTGTCCCTTAAGTTATAGGGGCTGTTTTAAAAAATAAAACAGGCATTCTGTGAATGTGGCTGCTGTCTCTCGAGGACAGCTTCCATTTGTTTTCCGAGCAGCCCCTGGGGAAATATCAAGCACAAAATTATCAATCCACATAATACCGTAGTCAGAATATTGATTACCAAAAATATCATAAAGGTAAGTACATATGGTAAAGTATAAACTTATAGTTCTTAGCTCCAGAACCACATATCTTGAAGATAAACACATTTTCAAGGTGCATATATGTGGAGTTGCGAATAGCAAATTTATACTTGATATATATTTATCTCGACAATATTTTGGTAGAGTAGATATTCTGGCAATGAAATTATTGAAGCACACTACTTAAAACTTGATATTTTGGTACAATGCCTCCCCTGTAACTGTACTTGCGGCACCAATGAATGGTCAGTGTTAAAGAACAAGACACAAGAGTCACATTACTGACAAAGAACACTAAGAGTCTCTACATGCCATGGATCAAGGGGATGGAAACAGTTGCACATGGGACATTGGAAACCAGTGGCACAGGCAAAAAGACTATACTTCCCAGATAAACATACTCTTTTGGATCAGACAGAACAACTCACTCAATAGCCCACACAAGGGGCAGTAGTTAGACCTGCACAATTGTTACATTTCTGGGTCAATTACGGAAATGGAACATATGAAGCGATTTAGGTATCTTGCAACAGCAGTTGAAAAGGTTCCTTTGCTTGCTTCCTAGTTTACTCCTGTTAGTGCCCTTTCCTTGCCTTTGTGGACCTTTTCTTACCTCTTAAGGAGGAGAAGGGTGAACTGGCCCCAGGGTTCCTCTGTTATCATAAGCATGGCATGATGAGTCCACTATAAAAAATATAATTACCATTCTGAAGGCGGTAGCTGTCCTTTAGAAACAGCTTCCACTTTGCACATCTTATCACCCTGCCTTTTGGGAATCAGTAAGAAAACAAGTTACTTACCTGTAACTTTAGTTCTCCAGTATTGGTATCTTTCATAGATTCACATGCCTGAATCATTCCCCGTCGTCGAGACGGGAGTCTCCGGTATATAAAAAAGCAGTGCTTAGTAGTATAGCAAACTGAAAAGAGGCCTAGGCCCATTTCCCTTTTGCAACCCATAGCCTTTGTTATGTAAAAAAGGCCCAAACTTTTCCCTGAACCAATCAGAGCTCCTCACCCTCTAGAACACTCCTGAGAGAACCTTCTGCCCCTCAGATTTTTCGCGCACTTGTGCATATAACACACTTCTTGTGCTAAATCCGAGGTGAGCCTCTCAGGGGAGGAGGGTGGGTGCATGTGAATCTATGAAAGATACCAATACTGGAGAACTAAAGTTACAGGTAAGTAACTTGTTTTCTTACTCCAGTATTGGATCTTTCATAGATTCACATGCCTGAATCAGAATAGCGAGCAGTGAAAAAACAAAGCACATTTTCCTGATACATTACATAATCATGCAATATCATTAGAAAATGAGGCATAATCTCATATACACATATACATACTTATATAAAATGTGACTTTGTAAACAAGAGATTATGGATGGAGGGATGTAAGAAAGGCTCACCGTTACTGGATGGTATTCCGCAGTACCGCCTCTCCCACCGCCGCATCCGATTCTGCGGCTGCCTCCAAGCAGTAGCGCCTGGTGAAGGTGTGCGTAGATGCCCAGGTTGCTGCTCGGCAGATATCCTGGATTGGCACTCCTCCAAACAGTGCAGTGGATGTGGCCACCGCCCTCGTTGAATGGGCACGGACTCGTGCATTTAAAGGCTTTCCAGCATCGTGATGACAGTAGACAATCTCACTGGAAATCCATCTGGCAATTCCCCTCTTTGACAGAGGGAAACCTTTCCTGGGTGTGCTGAAGGCGACAAATAACTGGGAAGACTTGCGGAACGCCTTAGTTTCTTTCAAGTTAAATTTCATACATCTCTAAACGTCCAGCGAGTGCAATACTCGTTCTGCCACTGTCGATGGATGAGGAAAGAAACGTTTCAACACCAATGGTTCGTTCAAATGAAAATCAGTTGGCACCTTCGGAATGAACTTCGGGTTTGTCCTGAGAATCATTCTATCCTCCTGAAACTGTAAGAAAGGCTCCTGAATCGTGAGCGCTTGTAGTTCACCTACTCTTCTCGCTGAAGTCAATGCACTGATAAGAGCAACTTTCCAGGACAAGAACTTCAGGTCTGCCCTGTGTATCGGTTCAAACGGTGGTTTCATCAATTGAGAAAGTATAACACTCAGATTCCATAATGGTGGTGGGGAGGCTTTACTGAAGGAAAGACTCTAAATATCCCCTTCATAAATTGTTTGATAGTCCTTGAGGACCATAAAGATGGGCCTGATGATGACCTCCTGTAGCGGGATAACGCAGCCAAATGCCCCTTGATGGAGGCGTGTGCTAATCGTGACTTTGCTAACAGCAGAATGTAAGGTATAATTTGATGAGGTGCAGCAGTAAGATTATGAACATCATGTCTCTTACACCACTGACAAAACCTCTTCCATATCATCCTGTAGGTTTTGTTCGTACTCTCCGCTCTGGCCTTGGACAGGATCTCCCTACATTTGTGTGAGATGTTCAGATGGCTAAACTCATAGTGTTCAGGAGAAAGGCTGCTAATCGCAAGGATTTCGGGTCCGGATGGAGCACTTGCCCCTTGGACCTTGTTAGAAGCGATGGAATAAGGCGCAACCGAATTGGACGGTCCTCTGACAGCAGCAGTTCCGTGAACCAGTGTTGTCCGGGCCACCACGGGGCTACTAGGATCAGCCTGCACGGCTCTTTCTTGATCTTCACCAGTACGCGGGTGGGAAGAGGAATTGGAGGAAAACCATAGGCCAAGATGCCGGACCATGCCATGGAAAACTCATTCCCTCAAGATCCCTTCTGGGGAAGCCAGCTTGCGAAGTACTGGCATTTTCTGTTTTCCTTTGTAGCGAAGAGGTCTACTATCGGTGTTCCCCATCTTCGAAAGACGCTGTCCAGGATCCCCTGATCTAGCTCCCATTCGTGGCAGGACAATGTTAGCCTGCTGAGAGTATCCACCTTGACGTTTTGATCCCCCGGGAGGTGGTCTGCTGCCAATGATATTCCTTGCTGAAGAGCCCATTCCCATATCTCCTGGGCTTCCTGAGACCGGGAGAGAGATCTCATTCCCCCTTGCTTGTTCACATAATGTATTGCCGTAGTGTTGTCTGTTCTTACCAACACCGGCGAACCTCTTTTGTTGGGATCTGTTATTTCTCCCTCTTCCTGGTCATCCTCATCTGTGGTGACCGGATTCTGGTGGTGTATTATTCGAGGAGTTGCCAGCCTACCTTCTTGTTGTGGCACCCTGTTTCTAACTGGAGTTGTAGGGATGGGATTTCCTGAGTAGCTGGTGCCGGCGGAAACCTCTTTCCATAGTCTGCCAGCATAAACTGCAGATCTATCATCATGAAGCATGGCATTCCAACCATTCCTTCCTGGCACTCATGGCGATAGTGCTGTTGCTGTGGTACTCCCCATATCACTCCTCACAGTCCTTCTCATACTTCACATGTAATTGTGAGGGACTAATAGCGTATCCCAAAAGGTTCTTTTCCTATGAATCCTGCTCTTGAAGCAGTTGCTGATGATTTCTAATCTTGGAATTTTCCTCGACGAGCCCGTTGAGGAGATTGTCATCGTCGACACTAGGTATAAAGAGCTATCCGTCGTCGACGACATAGTCACCGTTGCTGGTGACCTCGTCCTCGACATAGTCGTCGTCGCTGCGGTCTCGTAGACGACCACCGTCGTCGACGGCCATCGTAGACAGCCATCGTAGACGACCACCGTCGTCGACGACCCTCGTAGACGACCACCGTCGTAGACGACCACCGTCGTCGACGGCCATCATAGACAGCCATCGTAGACGACCACCGTCGTCGACGACCCTCGTAGACGACCACCGTAGATGACCACCGTCGTAGACGACCACCGTCGTCGACGACCATCGTAGACAGCCATCGTCGTCGACGGCCATCGTAGACGACCACCGTCGTCGACGGCCTTCGTAGACGGCCATTGTAGACGACCACCGTCGTCGACGACCATCATAGACAGCCATCGTCGACGACCACTGTCGTCGACGACCACCGTCGTCGACGGCCATCGTAGACGACCACCGTCGTCGACGGCCAGTGTAGACGACACCGTCGTCGACGGCCATTGTAGATGACACCGTCGTAGACGACCACTGTCGTCGACGACCCTCGTAGACGACCACCGTCGTCGACGGCCATTGTAGACAGCCATTGTAGACGACCACTGTCGTCGACGACTATCGTAGACGACCACCGTCGTAGACGACCACCGTCGTAGACGATGCAGTCGTAGACGGCCATCGTAGACAGCCATCGTAGACAGCCATCGTAGACGACCACTGTCGTCGACGACTATCGTAGACGACCAATGTCGTAGACGATGCCGCCGTTGACGGAGAGGCTGCCTTAGTCTTTTACCTCAGAGGTATAAAAGACTGCTTCATGAAGGGTTCTTTGACCAGAGGAAGTGATTTTGACGGCTCAGAAGTCGTCTTTTTAACATGATCTTACCCCAAAAGCATGTCCTTTCTTCTCCTTTTCCACAGAGTGAGGAGATTTTGAAGGACTGCGCCCATAAGACCCATGAGTGGTCTTTTTGAGGGCCTTCTCAGGACGTTCCCCTGAGGAATGAGTTTGAGGAGATTTTTATCTCTTATGAGATCTCCTACATGTTGAGGACGCCGCCTCATCACTTTCACTGGGGAAAACCTCCTTTCTGGCCTTAGCGTTTGACACCCTATTAAAAGGCGCCCTCCACGACCTCTCAGAACTTACTTGAGAAAATGCGATATATCTTGCGGTCTGTGGCCTGCGGGTATAGACAGTAAATTTAGTCAGTGTGAGGTTCATCAGTGTAGTGCAACCTCTTGGAACAAGTTGTACAGGCTCTAAATGATCCTTTCTTCTCCTTTCCAGACATTCCTTAAAGAATGTATTTGAAGATAATCCATAGTAGAACAGAATCCAGAAGAATTCCTAAGAACAAAGTTCTTTAAAGAAGTTAAAAAACACAGAGTTTGAGCAGAGCTCAAAGGAGACTCCCTAGCACAACGTGCGGTAGAAAAATCTGAGGGGCAGAAGGTTCTCTCAGGAGTGTTCTAGAGGGTGAGGAGCTCTGATTGGTTCAGGGAAAAGTTTGGGCCTTTTTTACATAACAAAGGCTATGGGTTGCAAAAGGGAAATGGGCCTAGGCCTCTTTTCAGTTTGCTATACTACTAAGCACTGCTTTTTTATATACCGGAGACTCCCGTCTCGACGACGGGAATGATTCAGGCATGTGAATCTATGAAAGATCCAATACTGGAGTAACTAACCAATCGTTTTTGACTGCAATTATAGTCAATACATTGTAGAGCGAATCACAGAGATGTTAACCTTTTCCTCCTTTTGAACCCTGTGACATGAACTTCTGAGATCCAAAAGTCTGTGACTTTGTTCACCAGGCACTAGTATCCCAATTCAAAACAAGCATTTGTAATGGAATCGTTCTTGCATTTGTGAAAGTTAGAGCTACTGGCATTGTAAATGGCAATGGTCTTTCTTTTACACTAGCCTCGGAGGCTGCTGAAAGTGTCACTGAAGAATGTTTCACACCAAAAATGTGAAAAAGCAGTACTTTCAACTAAGAAAGACTGTCAACAGTTTAAGTGCCTGCGTTTAATTTGACCATTTACAAAACACTCTCCTCGTTGTGTTGCTGCAAGAAGGAAATTGAATAAATTTGTCGCCTTTGCATGGGTTTGTGATTGTGTATAACAATATGGTGGGGGGGAATGAAAATGGAGCTTTGGAGATGTTTTCAATCTGGTTGGCTGCTTGGAAGCAGTGCTTTGCACCATGGCTCCTCGACTTGCATGCCGCCTGCTCTGAACATCCTAGAGCTGAATTGTAATGTAGTAGGTACTGCCCTCTCTCTGGGTCCAGCTGCCTGCCCCATTTCTGTTGTGATGCACCTATAAGTATGCAGCTGAAGGGACAGCAGTGACGCAACATGTAATAATAGTCTGCTGCGGCCCTCAGCTGAGACACACATGAAGTTTGGTCAGCTATTCACCATGCTTAAACCAGAAGCGCAACTGTTGTGGGGGAGAGGAAGCGATTGCAAGCTGTGATGTTGACTTATTACATTTTAAGACTTCAGCGTGAAGCTTGGCATCCGTAAAGCAGGTGCTGTGGAGATGTAGAAGTGAAAGCATGGCGTCCATGAAGCGGGTGCCTTGTTGGGCCATGAAAACACTAACTTGTGCATTGAAGGGCAGGGATACTTCGACACGCCCCTACGAGTCCTGAGCCCACCATATTGGCCGTGGAGCAATGGAGATTTGTGAAACCGGATAAAGAAAATGAACCGAAAGTATAGTTGAAATGTTCAACTTTATTTAAATGGTTAAAAAGCCTTATGTTTTTTAAAAGGTTACCAGTCTCACAAGGATTGGCTGCTTTGACAAGTGAGCAGTGCTCTGGAGACAGCAGCAAGGTAAGTGGTTGACTATGGAGGAGGGGTGGGGAGATGAGAGGCGTGGGCAGGAGAGCAAATTGGACCAACAGTGAACTGTGCGAGGGAGGTTATTGTCGGCTGAGCAGATTTGGAAAGGCAATAAATTGGTTTGCCAGTCTGCAATAAAGAATTGTAAATATGCAGTAGTGGGTTGTGAAGGAAAGCAGCGCAGTTTATAAATAAATTAAGGTGGGAGATCAAGGTATGTGTTAAAGCACTGTGCTTACCTCTGCCACGCCTTACATTTCAATTGAAAGCAGTGCTGAGGAGAAAAATTAAAGAAAGACGCAGTGTTAAAGCGTGACGTAAACCTCTGCCATGCATTACATTTCAATTGAAGTGGTGTTGTGGAGAAAAATGTAAGAAAGATGCACAGCTATGGCGCTCCTTAAATTTAAAATGAAAGGGGCTCTGTGCAGAAATGAAGAAAAGTGTGTACCATGCTGTATAATAAGTCGAAGCTGGTGCGTCAGCAAGCCACCAAATGAGACCTAATAAGAAAAGAGTGCTCACAGAGAAACAAAGTGATAAGAGGAGGCAATTGAAAAGATGGCGAGGAAATGGGCCGAGCTTAAAGTTCATACCAGAATACAGCATGTCTCGAAGAGACAGTGCAAGCGCTGCCTTTGGCGCGACCTAAAAGGGCCAAGTGTGCACTAATTTCAAGTTAGTTGTGCAAATAACTTGATATACAAGTGCTAATCCATATTTGGTATTCTCAATATGTTGATTTACACTTCAAAAAAGATCTACGTACACTTACAATTTGAAGTCGGAAAATCTTCTCCCATGGGTGCGTAGAGGGCGTTCTAGGGTTTGAATGCTCTGGGAAGTTTGTGCACACGCACAAACTAATATGTATGTGAGTATTTACACACTTTTTTATTTTTTTAATTTTTTTACTGTTTTTGTTGTTTTTAATGGTGGGAAAATATGTAACCACCGATAACCTGTTGTTTTAAGGTATTAAAAACACTGGAAAAAAACATCAGAATTTACCTAAAATAGAAACTGAAAACAGGAAAGCCTACTCATGATTTATGAGGCCACTGAAAGCCACGCAGGGTGGCTTTTTTTGTTGTTGTAAACTTTGTTTTTGAGAGTTTCTGGGTACATAGAGTCAGACAGAGTAACAGGTGCGAGGCAGCAGAACAGCGAGTAAATCGGTGAGCATCGGTGTACAATATAACACGAGGGCAGCACCCATGAATATGCAATACATATCCATACATATAATTGTTCATACAGTGTAAACAGGAGGCACCATATATCATATCAGAACATAATCAACATACACATTGAGGAAAAAATAACACCAGAAAAATGCAGTCTGACTCCCAACTTGTGAGCATACTTCCTGATCAATACAATCCCAGCTTGCCACATTCACCTTATCCGACAGTATTGCAGTCAGGGTTCAGGTATATCTGGGGAACGCCCCCATCTGGTGTTGTTTCATGTTGTAGTAAGTAGGACTGCAAGGGCCCCCATATATCTTTAGGCTTAGAGGCTGTGGGTAGAGTCTCTGCATGAATCCTATTCTGGTCTTGACAATAGATCATATCCTGAACCCATTCCTTAAATTTAGGAGCTCACCTCCTACCCCACCTGCAGGCAAGTCGTCGTTTGGCAACCAGCAATGACACATCTAGGAATTTCCTACTGCTCTTGGGTATCTGTGCCGTGTAACCTAACAAAAGCAGCAACGGGTCTTTGGGAATACTGACTTCTAGAATCATATCTAGTGCATCATGTACCTGTTCCCAATACTGCGCGACCTGAGGGCAGTCCCACGCTAAATGCAAGAACCCGGCCCCAGGCCGCCTACATCGCTCACAGCAGTCCGAGTCAGTGAGGTGAAAACAGCATTTACGCGCAGGAGTATAATATATTCTGTGTAAAAATTTGTAATGGATGATTTTAAAACGACTGCTAGACGATATGTGTCCCATGACCTCACAACAATATTTCCATTGCTCATCCGTAAATTCAATGTCCAAATCCTCACTTCAGTGTCCCCTAGCCGTGCTAGTCACTTCCAATGTGTGGGTGCAGAGGCTATCATATATGCGTGATACCATGTGTGCACCATCAGTGCTGCCTAAAACAGTGTCTAAGGGGGCAAGACTGGTCGGTTTCCTAGGGTAGTCTAGAAGGAGAGCCTTCATACATTCCCTCAAACGTATATAATACCACAACTCCAGTGGGTTAGGAGCGTGCTCCCCAAAAAAACAATCACAAGAGCGAAACTCTCCTCCAATGAACAGATCCCCCCATGAAGTCATGTGGAGCACTCGGCACATTTTCTGAAATCCTACCTCTTGCAGGAGTTCTATACGGGGATGATATGTAAGAGGCAGTCGAGGGGCATAAAGCAAAGGAACTTGTACTCTATTCGAAATTCTTTGCCAGGGATCCATCATGCTCGGCGGAGTGTCCAATATACTAACAGGCCAGTGAACGATTCCATTTAGGGGTACAGGATGAGCAATTCAATCTTCCACAACGATCTGGGGCATGTAGCGGACAGGCTTAACCCAATAATAGAGATAATGAGCCTGCGAACTGAGGTAATACGCTTCAAAATCTGGTATGTCAAAGCCCCCTTTATCATATGGCAGCGCCATAACAGCCCACTTAAGTGTCGGCTGATGACCCCCCCATACTAGTCTAATTAATTCGGACCTCAGAGTCTTAAAGAAAAAAGCACCTGGGTAATAAGGAATATTAAGAAAATAATATAGGAAGCGAGGTAACACAACCATCTTAATAAGGGAAACCCTGCCAGCCATCGATAAGGGAAGAGCAATCCAACGCGTGATAGTGTCAGACAATTTCGTAATAGCTGTACCATAATTTAATCGTAACATCTCCTCTCTATCCCTGGAGATCTGAATCCCCAAATAGTGCAAATAAGAGTGACACCACTCCAGCGGGAAGTCCAAGGAAAAATTAAGCACCGCAGAAGTCAATGGGAAAAACTGGGACTTCCCCCAATTAATGGCAACTCCCGATAGCCTGCCAAAGACAACGAATTCACGCAGCAAAGCATTCAGATTATTTTGAGGATCCTTGACATAGAGGGTAACATCATCAGCGTACAATGAAAAAGACAACTGACGCTGAAAGCACCGAAACGCCCTGGCTTGATGTAACTGTCGGATACGAGACGCCAACAGCTCAATCTCTATAGCAAAAAGTAAAAGGGAGAGAGGGCACTCCTGACGAGTGGCGCTCGAAATCCGGAAGGGTGCCGATAGATGCCCATTGGCAAGGACTGTCTCCGTAGGGTCAGTGTACAACAACTGTATCCATGCTATAAAAACCGAGGGAAACCCCATTTTGCGTAACACAGTAAAAAGATAGCGCCATTCCACCGAATCAAACGCTTTAGAGGCGTCCAAAAACACCGCTGCAAGTGGGATCTCAGGAGCAACCGTTTGTATGAGCGAAAAGAGCGTACGGAGGTTGTGAGACGTCGCTCTCGTAGGGACAAAGCCTGATTGATCGGGTAATATTATCTCAGTCATGAGTAGTGACAACCGTGTGGCCAGCACTTTAGCCAGGATTTTAGCGTCACAGTTGATGAGGGACAGTGGTCGGTAAGAGTCACACTGTGTAGGGTCTTTACCCGGCTTCAATAGGGAAGTGATCACTACCTCCTGCATCGACCAGGGCAGTATTCCCATCTCCAGAGAATCCTCAAACACCTTCTTCAACACCGGCGCCATAATATCAATGTAGCACTTGTAGAATTCAGCGGGAATTCCATCTAGCCCCGGTGCCTTACCGTTACTCAGAGACATTACGGCCTCCCTTATTTCATCCACTTCCAGTGGGGCACTCAGGAATGTCCTGTGCACATCGCTCAACCAGCACAGTCCCAGTTCCCCTAAAAAACCGTCCAGATCAACTTCCCCCTCAGATTGTGTAGTGTATAAGTGTGAATAGTGTGTATGAAGAGCATTCAGGATGCGATCATTGTCCCTACAGGCCTAACCTTCTCGGTCAACAATTTCCAATATAGTGTTAGTGCCCCTGGTCGTCCGCATCACCTCTGACAATGCTCTCCCTGGTCGTTCCCCCTCGCTATATTTGCGGGCCACCCAATATTTATTTCTAAATTTCGCTTCACATTGCACCTCCTCCTCAAATTCAGATAATTTATGTCGAAACTGTTGATGTGCAGTCCCCGCGTCCTGTCCCGTCATCTGCCTCTCCAGTGCCCGTAGCTCACCCTCAAGGCTATGTAGTTTGCGCTGGATAT
Organism: Lissotriton vulgaris; assembly: GCF_964263255.1. NCBI lineage: Eukaryota > Metazoa > Chordata > Amphibia > Caudata > Salamandridae > Lissotriton > Lissotriton vulgaris. The sequence continues at coordinate 712,313,058 of NC_141696.1, read as the reverse complement.
CTAGGAGTACCCCAAAGCTTTTGGCAATACACCACCCCTGAACCGTGACCTTGAATGCCTCCCACACCATCTCAACACTATCCACTGTGTCTTTACTACGAGGGAAGAAGTCCTTTATATCCTCCTCAAGTTCGGCCCGGAACACAGTGTCCAGGAGAGCAGTTGGTTGGAGCTGCCAGCTGCGTCTAGGGCAGTCGTAGCCAGGTATAACCATTGTGACCATCACCGGGCAGTGATCGGATTGAGTCCTGGCCAGATGTCTAGCCTCAGTGATGTCGAGTGCTAGGTCACTGGACAAGAAACAGTAATTTAGTCTCACCCATGTACCCGTGTAAGAGGTGAAGTGTGTACCTTCCTTAATCTTTAGATGCAAATATCTCCAGCTATCTACCAGCCCGCCCTCCCCCACAATGTCCCGCAGCGTCTCCCTCATCCTGGGATGATAGTGTGTATGGCCATCCTCCCTATCTAACGCGGGTGCCACTGCCACATTAAAATTTCCCCCCAAATAATATGCTGAGATCCCACATCCAATACCTTCCCCCATAATAGTGTGAGAAACTCCGGCGTGTCCGTGTTCGGAGCGTAACAATTGACAATGGTAATCGTGTATTGTCCTAGTCTACCCCACAATATCACATATCATCCTGCGTTGTCCACTTGTTGTGCCAGTAATGTGAAGGGAACCGCCCGGTGTATCAGTATGGCAGTGCCTCTAGCATAAGAAGAATAATTAGAGAAGACTCTGATCCCCGCCCACTTACTAGCAAATGAGGAGATGGTCTGGGGGGTATATGCGTCTCCTGTAGCAACACTGCATTTACCATGAGTCTATCTAGGTAGGCTAACACCTGTCTACACTTACGGGCGTCTTTAAGCCCTCGTATATTCCAGGATAATATTGTACACCTGTCTGTAGGGTGGTCACCCATCACTGTGCCGCATCGTATATGCAAGATATGGCCACCTTGTGCGCACCTGTACCATAAGCAGCCAGCAGCTAAAATCACCCATAATCCACTCTTGGTCAAACAACCCCACTATAGCAACATGAAACATTACTCTCAAGTCTGCTTTCATTACGAAGCATCCCCAACTGCTCAACAAATCCCTCCCTTGCCCAGTCCCCTCCTGCAGTGCAGTTAAACAATAGAGGTAAACATAGTCCAATTCACCCCCCCACTGCCTCCCCATCCCCACCCTCCAAAACAACCAGTCACACCGCATTATCCCCACTGTCTTCCATCCCCCCATTCACTGAAGCATCCCCAACTTGCCAGATTCTACCACCCCTCAACCCCAACGAAATTAAAATCGCCAGTGCAATAACATGAACCAATATGGGGGAATACCCATAGGGGATCAGCATCAGACGTTCACACAGCCACCGTCCCCCTCCAAGCCCTTGAACCTGTGCGCCCACCGGGCCCTAACTGAGAAGGGATGGTGGGGCCTGGAATACGTTACCATAGGAGCCACTGCAATTGTCCCAGGCCCGTTGAATACATAATGTCCCCAGCCTGCCTGCTGTTTCAAAGCGTTTCAGTACCACACATACAGCCATTAGTAAGGCTACCAATGACAGGCATAATAAGTCAAGCGTCCTCATCTTCCTCTTGCAGGTTGTCGTGCTGTGGCCGATCTCGCCCAGTCTCTCCCCGCTGCATCCGTTTCAGGTGTCGTAGATAGTCCTCTACCTGCTGCGGGGTAGTAAAAAAGAGTTGTTTGCCCTGGTGTGTCACTCGGAGCCTCGCCGGGTAGAGTAAGGCATAATCTATCTGCGCCTCCCGCAGCTTCTTTTTCACAGCTAGAAATTTGCGCCGTTCTTCCTGCATTAATGGGGTGAAGTCAGGATAAATAGAGAATGTCATACCTTGATACACCACTGATTGCTTTGTGCGCGCAGCGCCGAGGGCCACATCGCTGTCGCGATAATTGAGTAAGCGCGCAATTATGGGTCGTGGCGGTTGTCCCGGTTTCGGTTGTGGGCCCAGGGACCTGTGCGTACGTTCCACTATGAATTGTGTGGAGAAAGCATCAGTGCTGACCGCAGACAGGAGCAGCTTCTCATTGTAGTCTTCCATCCGCCCTGTGTTGGTTGATTCCGGAATGTTAGTCACGCAAATGGTATTACGCCTACTACAGGCCTTCAAATCCTCATTCTTTCTTGTAATGACCCGCAGTAGGTTGTCCATCCTCGCCAATTGCGTTGTATGACTCGCAGTGGTATCATCCGCATCCAAAATGCGCCGCTCCACCTCTTTCAGCCGTTCCTCATGCTGGTCCACCTTGTGTACTATTGTGTCCATTCTAGAGAACATCCGGTCCACCTTGTCCACCACAGTAGCGAACCCCTGACGCATTTCTTGCAATATTTGGTGCATGTCTAGTTCCGGAGGCGGCGCTCCACCGCTCGCCCGTTCCACGCCATGTGGAGCAGCCACTGACGATGCTGGTTTGGGCCCCCTCTTTGGCGCGTCAAAAGATGCTTTGGCTGACGGGTATCCTGCTTCCCCATAGTGCCGCGCATGAGGTAGTGTCACAAACCCGCTTCAGCCACACAATCGCTAGCCGCTGTTTTTCTGAGTCAAGGAAGGTCCTTGCACCGGCAGGCAGCAAATCACTGTGTCCCCGGTACCAAGAACACCAAGCGTCCGCACCAGATCCTCGTGCAATCCCGTCAGCCACGCGCCGAGAGGTCAGGCACCCGTAGTATCAGGCCGCAGGGCAGATCAACCACCTTAGCATGCTTCGAATGTAGAGTGGAAAAACCAAAGGGGATGATAGATGGAGCGTTGACAATACAAACACTCACCCCCCGTCAACTGATCTGGGTTTAATCCATCACCGTTCTTTAGCTCACTCCGCCACCCCAGTTCAGACATGGCCATATGCAAATCAGTCTGACCAAGCCATGTCTTCCCTGGACCGGAAACAAGCTTCCCAGGAACGGTTTCTGGCATTACAGCCGTCTTCAGCCGGGCTTGCTTGAATCCAGTGGCAAAGTGAGCAAGGGACTCACGTCTGAGCATACCCTGCCAACTTAGGGCGAACAAAGAAAAACCAAAGGGGATGATGGACGGAGCGTTGACAATACAAACACTCACCCCCAGTCAACTGATCAGGGTTTAATCCATCACCGTTCTTTAGCTCACTCCGCCACCCCAGTTCAGACATGGCCATATGCAAATCAGTCTGACCAAGCCATGTCTTCCCTGGACCGGAAACAAGCTACCCAGGAACGGTTTCTGGCATTACAGCCGTCTTCAGCCGGGCTTGCTTGAATCCAGTGGCAAAGTGAGCAAGGGACTCACGTCTGAGCATACCCTGCCAACTTAGGGCGAACAAAGAAAAACCAAAGGGGATGATGGACGGAGCGCTGACAATACAAACACTCACCCCCAGTCAACTGATCAGGGTTTAATCCATCACCGTTCTTTAGCTCACTCCGCCACCCCAGTTCAGACATGGCCATATGCAAATCAGTCTGACCATGAGCCTCATGGGAACAGTCCAGCCCGAACTGCCAAGCCATGTCTTCCCTAGACCGGAAACAAGCTTCCCAGGACCGGTTTCTGGCATTACAGCCGTCTTCAGCCGGGCTTGCTTGAATCCAGTGGCAAAGTGAGCAAGGGACTCACGTCTGAGCATACCCTGCCAACTTAGGGCAAACAAAGAAAAACCAAAGGGGATGATGGACGGAGCGTTGACAATACAAACACTCACCCCCAGTCAACTGATCTGGGTTTAATCCATCACCGTTCTTTAGCTAACTCCGCCACCCCAGTTCAGACATGGCCATATGCAAATCAGTCTGACCATGTGCCTCATAGGAACAGTCCAGCCCGAACTGCCAAGCCATGTCTTCCCTGGACCGGAAACAAGCTTCCCAGGACCGGTTTCTGGCATTACAGCCGTCTTCAGCCGGGCTTGCTTGAATCCAGTGGCAAAGTGAGCAAGGGACTCACGTCTGATCATACCCTGCCAACTTAGGGCGAACAAAGAAAAACCAAAGGGGATGATGGACGGAGCGTTGACAATACAAACACTCACCCCCAGTCAACTGATCTGGGTTTAATCCATCACCGTTCTTTAGCTCACTCCGCCGCCCCAGTTCAGACATGGCCATATGCAAATCAGTCTGACCATGTGCCTCATGGGACCAGTCCAGCGGGGCACAGATAGGATTGCTTCAGCAAGGGTCATCGCCGTCCACCGCTCGAGCCACTACTCTGGACTTGATCCAACATCGCCCGCATCTCAGCGCCTAGCAGCCCCTCCACGCATTCCACCAGGTATACCACCAGTCGATGCGGCACCACGTTATCAAGAGTTCGGCAATCTTCCAGCGGGGATCTTGGGGAGCGGCTGGTATATGTCCCCCTCCGCCTACAGTCAGCGCCACAACAATAGTGTCCAGCGCCACCACCGAGGGTCGTAGCATACCGCAACAGCGATATTGCGTCAGTTCTTACCAGCTCATGTGCGCTGCAGGAGCCCCTGATATTACACCAGTCGATGCAGACCACGTTGTTGAGAACTCACAGATAGTTTAGCGTGGGGCACAGGGAGCAGCTGGTTCATGTCCTCCTCTATCCACAGACAGTGCCGCAGCAATAATGTCCAGCGTTACTGTCAGGGATCGCAGCACACCGCAACTGCGGTCCGGCGCCAGCACCCGCCAGCTCATGTGTGCCGCCGGGACCCCCGGGGCATAGCCGCACAACCACTGCACTGCTGCTGCCCATGAGATCTGCGGGCGATGTCCGTCGTCCCGGGTGTCTCAGTAACGCACCTCATTCTCATGCGTTGTCCCTCGGTCCCCCGACAGCAGGCAGCCCTCCACTGCGGCTCGCATCCGGCTGCCACTCGGACTCCGGCCGCGCTCAGCTCAGCAGGCCTACCACCCTTGTGGCGAGCCAAGGACTTTCCTGCCACAGGGCGCCGAATACACCACACCGTCCGTTGTTCCAGCGCTGTCCCCGGTCAAAACTTCTACACTGCCTTGTTCCGCCTAGGGGGGGCGGTTTCGCTCCAAACTTTAACAGAGGCCAGGATTCAGGTACTTGCACACATTTGTACAGTGACTTCCCGATAGTTACTGATTTAAGCAGGATAAATGAAAGATTTATAGTCCAGGCAGCGGGAGCCTCACCAAATGGCGGCCATTCCGCTTGTGCGCCCGCTCGCACCCGGAGTATTTACACACTTTTCCATGGCCCATACCCAGCTTGAACACCAAGGTTCCTGCAAATCAATATCAAAAGTGAAAATGGGGATAGAACATTCCCATAACTGATGAGGGTAAAGAAGGAGGAACTTCTTGAACCAGAAAATATTTTTTCAATGGAGAAAGAAACATTTTAAATGGCATCTGCACTACAGCATTGCACATAGACATGTGTAACATGTACAGGATGAACAATTACACATGCAAAAAGGCCTCTGCATGTTCATAGATGGATTACAGAGAATAGATATAGGCTTTCTCCAGGAATCCGTTGAGAATTCCCCAAAAAGTTCGACATTTACTTTGGATGTAGGAGAAAACCTACAAGAGTCAATTTCAGATTTTTTATGTGACTAGAGCACCAAGATTTCTTAGGAGTTCAAAGAGAAGTGGTTAGCGGACCATGGACAGAAGGCAACCAGAATAATGTCGCCATAGGTGACAAACTTAGTGAACAACACAAAGTACCCAAACCACAGTGACTCAATATGTTTTTTTGATACAGGGTAAGAAACCAATTTATTGTCTTGTCGCTTCCCTAGACACCATTATTTTGTGTCAATCATTTTGTATTTTTTATATTTTCAAAGAATTGCTGACAGAAAAAAACATTGATTGCAAATATTTACAAGGCTAAACAAACTTTAACAAACATTAAAGGCAAAGACTATTTACACATTTAGAAACCATTATGTCACACATTAGAAAGTATTCTCACATCAGACATTAAATAAAACAATTATTGAAAAAATAATACAAACATTTTTACCACAAACAACAAAAAACTTGCAAACACTGAATGAGAGAAACTAGGGGTTGGGAGGATAGAATATAAGTAATTAAATGACTTATATATATTTTAATGTTGGACCAGCCGGTCCTAGCTTTTGTACAACAATGACACTTTGTATCTCCCACACAACACTGCCGACGCGTTTCTAGACCAGACTGGAGTCACTGGTCTGTCATCAGGGCTGTATGTGTCTTGTATCTGCAGGATACAAAAGCAATGTTTTGCTTAGTCTAGTGTGTGGGCTCCTTATTACCATGAAGTAGCTAAAATGACGGTATGCGCTACATACCAAGGCTGCTCAATGTAGAATTTCAGAGGAGGTCTTTTGGAGGTCCTTTTAAATGAATAGTGTGGCCGAACAGCAAAGCCTAGAAAGATTTTAAGGATGTTTTTTAATTACATGATTGATTCATTCAATATGCTAGTGGCTGAGTCAGTTTGGGGAAGTGAAAGCATACCTTTTACTTTGGGTAGTGCCGAGTGCTGGCAGGATCCATTAGGAGCGGCGTAACCATCAATTTGGATTCTGAGATATAGGAGAGATTGACATTCAGAGGCTTAGCGGCGTGCAAATGGTGTTTCACACTCGCTAGGAGAATTCGAAGAAAGGTTGCCTACCTTGATTTGATCTCTCGTTTGCGCATGAAAGGGGTTGTTAATTTCAGCGTTCTAAAGGGAAAAACAAAGCGCGACCTTAGTGGGATGTTCTTGCTAGTTCAGCGCTAGGCGAGCGCGTGTTAGTGCAAATGGGGCAAATACCTGTAGCTGGAGCTGCTGCTCTGTGCTGCTGGATTCGAATTTCTCTCAATAAAGATGGCCGCCGCTGTTTCCTGTTTGTTATATGCAGAAACTGTGCTGATGCATTATCGGGCATGTAGTCCCATAAATCGCAATTACTTAAAAAAAATGTTTGTTATTGTCAGAAAAATCATGAGTAGGTGCTGGGCATATTATCGTCAACACCTTATCATAGTTTGGAAGTAATGGGTACATCACTCCCAAATATTTGATGTATTGTTTGTTTTAAGGCAAAGAATGACTCTGCTAGGACAATAGAAACCAAAAGAAGGGAGTGTCTTTTTTAGACAAAGGCAAACAAACTAAACCCAGGTACAAGATACCATGAGAAATGCGAACCCGGAGCAGCAATTACAAGTCATAGGTAACTCCTCAACTGTAGTCAATTTGTCATCTAGAGTTCTGACTATGGAGGAGGAAACAGTACTCAATCTTGGTCTAAAATTCGTACCTAGTAGGAACACCGATTTCACCAAATTGAAAATGGAGGCAATAGAATGTTGCCGTAAAATCAGACTGAAGGCGTTTTTCGCCAATGCTCCATTAACCTCTAGTGTAGAAACAACTGGTTTGAGGAACAAATCTACTTTTGTTCCTTACACTAATATCCCAAAACAGGTTCAAGCCTTCGAACAGACATTACCGTCTTCCATCACCAAGATGGAGAAAGCCAAGACCGTTACCAAACAAAATATGAGTAAAAAACAGAGAGACATAATAGGTTCGCTCAAAAATGACCCTTCCATAGTGATTAAACCGGCGGACAAGGGCGGGGCGATAGTCATCTGGCCCCGTCCTATGTACCTGTCAGAGGGTGGGAAGCAAGTCAACAATACCATCTGGTATCGCGCACTAACAGAGGACCCCACAAAGGACATCCAGGGACAAATTGCGAGAGTCTTGGACTCCGGCAAAGAAAGTGGTTTCCTGGGCAATAAGGAGTATGATTACCTCTTAAAGAAGTGCCCTAGGAACCCTGTCCTCTATCTTCTTCCGAAGATACATAAGAGCTTGACAGAGCCCCCCGGATGTCCCATCGTGTCGGGCTGCGACTCCTGTTTAGAGCAGATAGCGCAATATGTGGATTTCTTTCTAAAGCCATTTGTGTGCCAGGTTAAATCTTATTTGCGTGACACAATATTTGTATTTGTATTTAATTTATTTATAAAGCGCTAACAATCATCCTAGGTAGGATATCACGGCGCTGAGGTTTGGTGCTGAGGGGTACGGTGACCGCATTGATTACTGATTATTCTGGTTTAGGGAAGAGTAGTGTCTTTAATTGTTTCCTAAATGATAAGAGACATTCTGTCAGTCTGAGATTGGGAGGTAGATCATTCCACTTGGTTGCAGCTAGATGAGAGAAAGCCCGCTCTCCCATCCTGACAGTCTTCACGTGGGTAGTGTTTGCTCTTCCTGAAGTTCTGGATCGAAGGTTCCTCGATGGTCTATGGAATTTGACTTTATTGTGTAGAATGGTAGGGCCTGTATTGTAAAGTACCTTGTGTGTGATACACAGTAATTTGAAGTTGGCTCTTTGTCGCATTGGGAGCCAATGTAGTTCTCGCATGCAACTTTTGGCCGAATCATATCTCTTCTTATTGCATACAGCCTTTGCCGCGGCATTTTGCACTATCTGCAGTTTAGAGAAAAGATAGTCTGCCATTCCAACAAACAGAGAGTTGCCGTAGTCCAGTCTGCTCATCAGCAGCGACTGGACAAGGGTCTTCCTACACTCAGTCGGAATCCAGGGGAAGACTCGTCTGAGCATTTTCAATAATGCAAAGCCTCTGCCACAGACAGTGGAGACATGTGATTTCATGGACAGAGCACTGTCCAGTACCACAACCGACTTTTTGAACAAAGTCGAAGGTACCATCTTTGATCCGCAATCGCAAATCATGGTTACAGTGGACGTTACGTCCTTGTATACCCAAATCCCCCAGGAAGAAGCCCTAGAAGTCATGCAGTTATATCTGGACATGAGAGAAAGACCACATCGGGTTCCGACTGTCTTCATTTTAGAATTGGCAGCAATAGCACTGAAGAGAAATTACTTCACCTTTAACGGTCAGTTCTACATGCAAGTGAAGGGCACCGCCATGGGATGTCCTTATGCCCCAGAAATGGCGGTGCTCTTCATGGCGCAGAATGACGAAAGGTTTGTGGACATGAATAATCCCTTTAAACATCAAATACTACAGTGGTACAGGTACATAGACGACGTCTGGCTCCTGTGGCAGGGGAGCCAGACCGATTAAATGGCCTTTCACGGATGGCTTAACACTAGGCACAGAGATATAAAATTCTCAATAGAAAATAGACCTAGCCGGATGACTTTTTTGGATATTGAAATGAGGTGTGTGGACGGTCGGTTGGTTTCATCATTGTTCAGGAAAGACACCGACAGAAACACGATTTTACACCACAGGAGTGCACATACCCGCAGTCTAAAAGCTAACTTACCCTATGGGCAATTATTAAGAATAAGACGGAATTGCTCAGAAATACAAGACTATGAGCTGCATGCCCAAGCATTTTGCTGTGATATGCAAGAGCGTGGTTATCCACGGAAGCTCCTCAAACATTCTCTTAAGCGTGCCAAATATACGCCTAGAGAATGTTTATTACAAACCAAACAGCGCGCACCTTTGGAGAAACTCGTGTGCGTCACCACCTTCTGCCCGGACACACACAAACTAAGACAGGTTGTATTAAGGAATTGGCATTTGTTGGAGGGGTTGAGCTGCCCGTTCCCCAAACCCATTTTTGCCTACAGAAAAAACCGCAGCATTGGCCAGGAACTCATCCGAGCTGATGTGGTTATTCCTAAGCCCAAGAGCGACTTATTGGCGCAATGGAATCTCAAGCCTATCGAGGGCCACCACAAGTGTGGTAACTGCATCGCCTGCTCCAGCACAATAGAAGGCGACGAGTTTGTACATCATGCGATCAAGTGGAAGCACAAAGAATTTTCTAATTGCAGAACAAAGAACGTTGTGTACATGATTCTATGTCCGTGCCAATTAATTTACATTGGAAAAACCAGTCAGCAAGTCAACCAAAGAATAAGCCAGCACCGATCGCGAATTAAGAAAAAGGTGATGTCTGCTCCAATGGTGGAGCATTTCTGTGAGAAGTCCCACAATGAACAAGAATTCAAATGGTCTGTTCTGTACACTATGAATTCCAGGTCAAAATGCCACGACGTCGAGCGCGTTCTGTTACAAAAGGAAGCGTATCTGATTTTAAAATTTAACAGTGCACAGACTGGTTTGAATAACCTGTCTGAGATAGCGCATATCTAGTTAAATCTGTCCTGATTTGCACCGGTTAGACATCCCTGGTTTGCCCGCTGGTCTTGGTCCTCTATCTCATGAGAATAGGTCCCTGGCCCCAAGAAGCCACCCAAAACGCTAGCACATCCTAGCAGAGTCATTCTTTGCCTTAAAGCAAACAATACATCAAATATTTGGGCGTGATGTACCCATTACTTCCAAACTACGATAAGGTGTTGACGATAATATGCCCAGCACCTACTCATGATTTTTCTGACAATAACAATTTTTTTTTTTAAGTAATTGCGATTTATGGGACTACATGCCCCATAATGCATCAGCACAGTTTCTGCATATAACAAACAGGAAACAGCAGCGGCCATCTTTATTGAGAGAAATTCGAATCCAGCAGCACAGAGCAGCAGCTCCAGCTACAGGTATTTGCCCCATTTGCACTAACACGCGCTCGCCTAGCGCTGAACTAGCAAGAACATCCCACTAAGGTCGTGCTTTGTTTTTCCCTTTAGAATGCTGAAATTAACAACCCCTTTCATGCGCAAACGAGAGATCAAATCAAGGTAGGCAACCTTTCTTGGAATTCTCCAAGCGAGTGTGAAACACCATTTGCACGCCGCTAAGCCTTTGAATGTCAATCTCTCCCATATCTCAGAATCCAAATTGATGGTTACGCCGCTCCTAATGGATCCTGCCAGCACTCGGCACTACCCAAAGTAAAAGGTACGCTTTCACTTCCCCAAACTGACTCAGCCACTAGCATATTGAATGAATCAATCATGTAATTAAAAAACATCCTTAAAATCTTTCTAGGCTTCTCTGTTCGGCCACGCTATTCATTTAAAAGGACCTCCAAAAGACCTCCTCTGAAATTCTACATTGAGCATCCTTGGTATGTAGCGCACACCGTCATTATAGCTACTTCATGGTAATAAGGAGCCCACACACTAGACTAAGCAAAACATTGCTTTTGTATCCTACAGATACAAGACACATACAGCCCTGATGACAGACCAGTGACTCCAGTCTGGTCTAGAAACGCGTCGGCAGCGTTGTTTGGGAGATACAAAGTATCATTGTTGTACAAAACCTAGGACCGGCTGGTCCAGCATTAAAATATATATAAGTCATTTAATTACTTATATTCTATCCTGCCAACCCCTAGTTTCTCTCATTCAGTGTTTGCAAATTTTTTGTTGTTTGTGATAAAAATGTTTGTATTATTTTTTCAATAATTGTTTTATTTAATGTCTGATGTGAGAATACTTTCTAATGTGTGACATAATGGTTTCTAAATGTGTAAATAGTCTTTGCCTTTAATGTTTGTTAAAGTTTGTTTAGCCTTGTAAATATTTGCAATCATTGTCTTTTTCTGTCAGCAATTCTTTGAAAATATAAAAAATACAAAATGATTGACACAAAATAATGGTGTCTAGGGAAGCGACAATAAATTGGTTTCTTACCCTGTATCAAAAAAACGTATTGAGTCATTGTGGTTTGGGTACTTTGTGTTGTTCACTATTGATATTAGGTCTAGCCCTCACCACATAAAGGACCTAACCCCTTTTGTTCCCAATAGGTGACAAACTAGGCACAATTGAAATTTCTGTTTTTAATTGGTCAAAACAGATAGTTACACAGTTTGAGGGTGTGATTGTCTAAAAGACTATTGAGAGAGTACTGGATATCAACACATGTATGCCAGGTCTGGTGGCTTAGTGGACTAATGCATTCACTATAGGGACCAGTGTTTGACCTCCTGCTTACAAGTTCACATCCTGGTGGGTCCACTCAGCCTTTCATTCTTATGAGGTCGATAAAATGAGTACTATTATTATTATGTTATTCAGCACTAAGATACCTTTCTGGGTGAATGTGTGCTTTACAAATACACATGTAATGCCAATAATGATAAATATACAGTTGATTTAAAGTTCAGTTGAACACAAACCTGCAGATTCAATCAGCATTCTCCATTTCATCAACAAAGTTTAAAATTCAAGTAAATGGTAATATTTTATATTTTTATTGAATGCATTCCATACAAGGGACTGAATCATATAGTTCCTCCAGCAACGAGAACTTAGGTCAGTGTTAAAGGAAGGCTTACGGGGTCTCAACCCTAACAGCTAATGCCTTCCTAAAAATGCAGAATGTGGTTAGTAATGGAATGTCTCTCTAGTTTGACTATTTCCTCAAATGAGTGGAATTAATACAACGACTAATTTCAGAAATCAGCCGCTTAACAGTGAAAGTGGAAGATAGAGGATAAATGCATTATATAGTGGTTTAGTCACCATACCTCTCACCATACCTCTCACATGTAGCATATTAGAAATCATGTCCACTAGATTTCCTTTCTTATCCTTCACTGCTGGGGTGTCTACACAATACTGTGCAAGCTACTTTCTACAGTTTTAAAACAGATCAAGTTTTACCATCAAAAGGGGACTTAATTCACATGCCATGAAATATATATATATATATATATATATATATATATATATATATATATATATATATATATATATATATATATATATGTATATATATATGTATATATATTGTATACACCTTTCTGTTGAAAGAGATGAGTCGCACACGCATCGCGTTGATTTTCAAAAGATTTATTCAGCTCCGTGTTCATTTCCTTTCCCAATGCATTTCGACCGTACCACGGTCTTCTTCAGGGGAGGAGCTTGGCATGTCTGTTAGCAGCGCTGCAGCTGCAGGGCCATGTCGGAGCTTCTATTAAGTGTTCCAGCCCCAATGGGCGTGTCTTTTCATCTTGAGCATCCTGGTCCTTGTAGTTGCTTGACTGCAAATAATTTCCCTTTGATGGGGGACAATTTCGCCAAATTAGTGGAACGCGATTCCCCAGCAATTCTTTTCCGTAACTGTTGGGACCTCTGCCATGGTCCGGTCCATGGTGGCTGCCGCTACCCTGTTGCCTTGCGGCGGAAAAACTTAGGCGGTCAATTTCAGGCAGTGCCGGCGCTCTTCTTGGGCGGTGCGGGATTCCGCGGCATGACCAAGCCGTTGTTACATTGTATACACCTTTCTGTTGAAAGAGATGAGTCGCACACGCATCGCGTTGATTTTCAAAAGATTTATTCAGCTCCGTGTTCATTTCCTTTCCCAATGCATTTCGACCGTACCACGGTCTTCTTCAGGGGAGGAGCTTGGCATGTCTGTTAGCAGCGCTGCAGCTGCAGGGCCATGTCGGAGCTTCTATTAAGTGTTCCAGCCCCAATGGGCGTGTCTTTTCATCTTGAGCATCCTGGTCCTTGTAGTTGCTTGACTGCAAATAATTTCCCTTTGATGGGGGACAATTTCGCCAAATTAGTGGAACGCGATTCCCCAGCAATTCTTTTCCGTAACTGTTGGGACCTCTGCCATGGTCCGGTCCATGGTGGCTGCCGCTGCCCTGTTGCCTTGCGGCGGAAAAACTTAGGCGGTCAATTTCAGGCAGTGCCGGCGCTCTTCTTGGGCGGTGCGGGATTCCGCGGCATGACCAAGCCGTTGTTACATTGTATACACCTTTCTGTTGAAAGAGATGAGTCGCACACGCATCGCGTTGATTTTCAAAAGATTTATTCAGCTCCGTGTTCATTTCCTTTCCCAATGCATTTCGACCGTACCACGGTCTTCTTCAGGGGAGGAGCTTGGCATGTCTGTTAGCAGCGCTGCAGCTGCAGGGCCATGTCGGAGCTTCTATTAAGTGTTCCAGCCCCAATGGGCGTGTCTTTTCATCTTGAGCATCCTGGTCCTTGTAGTTGATTGACTGCAAATAATTTCCCTTTGATGGGGGACAATTTCGCCAAATGTATATATATATATATATATATATATATATATATATATATATATATATATATATATATATATATATATTACCAGTATGTATATATAGTTAGGATTTTTTCTCTATGGGATTTTTGAAAATTCTATGTCTAATAACTTTGGCGTTTGTGGACGGAATCGGCTGAAGTTTTCAGGAAAATGGCACATTTTGTTTCTGAGCAGCCCCTAAAAATTTGGGGGGGTTCGTCAAGGGGGGGCCGAGAAAAAAGGGGGGTCCCAAAACGCGTTTTTCCCATTCATTTTTCCATAGGGCGTTTGGCCTCACTTTTAGCTCGAACGGCTGAATGGATTTGCACGAAACTTGGCAAAATTGTAGGGACTGTTAGCCCGATGTGCCTTTGCTGGGTCTCAATATATGTGCTCCAGTGGATTTTGAGAAATTAACGTTTTAAAAAACAGATATATCTGTGACAGCGTCCCGGGTAGCGCTCCGGTTCGCGTACTTTTCGCGTTACGGAACTTTGCAAAGCGAAGCTGATTGGCTCTCCGGTGTCTGTCAACATTCTAAACAGTCCGGAACGGCCGCCATCTTGTCTCTCGGTAAGATCGAGAGACAAGAGGAGGAGAAAAATGAAGGGGTAATTTAATGAAAGGGGGCAAGGTAGACCCCTCTTGACCCTCTAGGAATGATGTTGGGGTTATTAAAGGGTCCCGTGGGGCAAATAAAAAAAATTAGATTTTTCGCGGTAGAAGCGCTTCCCGGTTCGCGAACCGGGTCACGAAACGGGAATTCGCCATTTTGTGTTTCGTTTTAATTAAAGTACAAGATGGAGGAAAAACAATGTGAGAAATGGGTATAAGGGGGTACGGCAGACGTATCCTGACCCCCTATGTTTTCTGAGGGTGGCTGAGGATGCTCATATATGTTGATACATGTCTTCCAGCGGCTGCGCGTGAGCGTTTTTTTTTTTGCTGCGTGACGTCTGTTAACGTTCGATTTGAAGGAAATCAGGTAGTGTTGACCGCCATTTTGTCACTGCGAGTAAATATTTTGTTAAAAATAATTGTTATAAATTAATCCGTATTGATAGACATTATCTGCGCCATCTTGCCTTTTTTCCAATGCCACACTTTTGTCGTGCACGGCAGCCATTTTAGATGCCTTGACCAGACCCACTCTCTGCACGCCGCCGATCCTCAGCATGGCTCCCCACCCTCACAAGCATCTCCCCCACGCACTGGTCACCCCCACTCTCTCTCTCATGCATGGGCAATAAACCTCCCCCCATCTGCGTTGCTTTTCCATGAGAATCACACCCTGTGCCCGCCCGACACCTCCCTTTCACCTTATTCACTACCGCACCCTCTGACACTCCTCTTCCTCTGTGTCTGATTGTCCAGGCCGGTCCCAGGCTATCACCTAGTCGTGCGGATGTAGTTTATGGCCCCAACTGTAAAGAATCACCCCTCTTCAAAGGAGTTACAGTAGATCAAGGCCCCCACCTCATGAGATTCGTCACACCACACGCGTTCCTACTATCTGATAACGATCCTGTATTGTGATTGGGGAGGGGATTCTCACTGTAAGGGTGTGTGGGACCGAGCCTGAAGCGGAAGATTCCAGGCATGCCTTTTTGTACATTAAAGTCTTCACAATTATGTGTCACATTAAAAATATATAGCACTCCAACAAAGTAGTAGGATTATAACACTTTAATAACTTATAAATATATACAACGCTCCAACAAAGTAAACACGTTAAAAAAAAAAAATTTAAACAACTATTTACATGGCAGCCTGCTGCAACATCCATATCAAAGCAACAATGGGCTGCTTTGGTTTGTCTTTTAGTCAGTAGCGGTCCGTTGTGCGAATAGGCCAAAGGCAGCACAACGCGCCGAGATCCGGACGGCACCCAGGTGGTGTCCAGTAAGTTGTTGCACTGGTCTGGCCATCCTACAATGTTGCGCCGAAAAACGGCGTGGGGCGCCCCGGGTGGGGGGTGGGGGGGGAAGGCGGAACGAACGGGCCTCCCCCACCTCCCCAGGTGGAGGCTCCTCTGCTGCTTTGGGCGCCCTTTAGCGTTTCAGTCGCCATCCAGTTGGACGGCACCCAGGTGGTGTCCAGTAAGTTGTCGCACTGGTCTGGCCATCCTACAATGCTGCGCCGAAAAACGGCGTGGGGCGCCCCGGGAGGGGGGGAGGCGGAACGAACGGGCCTCCCCCGCCTCCCCAGGTGGAGGCTCCTCTGCTGCAGTGGGGCGCCCTTTAGCGTTTCAGTCGCCATCCAGTTGTTTAGCGCCCGCTTTTGCGGCACTGTGCCTCATCCGCCATTCAGCTGAGTTGCGCCCACTCTTGCGGTGCAGCGATAGGCGGCTGCCGCAGGACTCTTAAAATGGCGGCCGGCTCTTCGGATTTGGGCCTGGTCCACTAAAATGGCCCTGGGACACATTTGAACTCGGACATTTGCCTGCTACGGCTTGGGCCCCATTCTCGAAAGCGTCCCCTCAGCCTTGAAGATTCTACAAAAGTCATCGGGGCCCCCGACTCCCGCAGGCTTCCGGTGGGGAGCGGCTGCCATGATTGCTTGCGGAATGGCCACGACGGAGCCACGAGATGGTGGTGCTCTCATGCTGACGCCAGCTTCAGTCTGAAACATCCAGAAACACTGTAGACTACCAATTTGATGACTTCCGGTGGAGCCCCAACGTGACCCGGTAGGGAAGAACTTGCCCTCCCCTCTTTTGACTGATGGTTCTTGTTGCCTGTCCCCTCTGTTGTTATCTAACGGAACCTTTTTGGATTGCCGAGTGAGAAAAAAAAAGGTGGGGCTTTCATCATTTGGGAAAAAAAAATGTTTCAATCCAATGAAAAGTGTTATTTTTAGGTCATATGATCAAGCCTTCCATCATTAGGAAACCAAAAGTACAATGAACCAATGAAAAGTTTTATAAACAAGTCACATGACCTGTTATGCGGCTTTGGGCTTTAAAAAGCCTACAAAATCCGCTGGCCTGTGAGGCGGCGTCAGTAGAGGACCGATGTGCGAATAGGCCGAAGGCAGCACAACGCGCCGAGATCCGGATGGTACCCAGGTGGTGTCCAGTAAGTTGTCGCACTGGTCTGGCCATCCTACAATGCTGCGCCGAAAAACGGCATGGGGCGCCCCGGGGGGGGGGGGGGTGGGGGGGGGGAGGCGGAACGAACGGGCCTCTCCCGCCTCCCCAGGTGGAGGCACCTCATCTGCAGTGGGGCGCCCCTTAGCGTTTCACTAGCCGTCCAGCTGAGTTGCGCCTGCACTTGCTGCTACAGTAGGCCGAAGGCAGCACAACGCGCCGAGATCCGGATGGCACCGAGGTGGTGTCCAGCAAGTTGTTGTACTGGTGTGGCCATCCTACAATGCTGCGCCGAAAGTCAGCGTGGGGTGACCGGGGGGGGGGGGGAGGCGGCGCAAACGAGCCTCTCCCGCCTCCCAAGGTGGAGGCACCTCATCTGCAGTGGGGCGCCTCTTAGCGTTTCACTCGCCGTCCAGCTGAGTTTCGACCGCTCTTGCGGATACAGCGATAGGCGGCTGCAACAGGACTCTCAAAATGGCGGCCGGTTCTTTGGATTTGGGCCTGGTCCACTAAAATGGCCCTGGGACACCTTGGAACTCGGACGCTTGCCTGATAGGGCATGGGCCCCATTCCCGAAAGCGTCCCCTCTTTTGACTGATTGTTCTTGTTGCCTATCTCTTCTGTTGTCATTTAACGGAACCTTTTTGGACTGCCGAAAGGGGTTCTGGTTCGACCGCTGGTTGGTGGAGACATTTTGATTATATCCTGGACCTGCCGGGCCTCGCCCAAAATGGCGCCGGTATAAATGGGACTCGTAACTCCTTGTTGTGTGCTGGTTGCCCAACCTTGATGTCACGAGATACGTATGCAGTTTTGAAGCACATGGCGGGCGGGGACGAGTACTGATTGAACATTTGGATATCCCTATTGATATTAAGTTCTGATGTGTTATTGATTACTGTACTATTGAAAGTTTGAATTAACGTCACCCATGGTACTTGCACGCAAATGTATATCTAGATAATTTTATTGTAACTGGCCCTGTCGTACTTTAATTATAAAATGTACGTCCACCGATTCCGCAACTGTTAGACACCTTAGTTCTTGCAACCTAATGGCCCGCCCGTTACGTTCTTTTACAGTGTAAATGTCCCCTCATCATATACGATTCCAGTTTGCTCCGTGGCCGGCCCACGTGGTTATAGGCCCGTATTTGTATACTGACATTTTCACAATAAAGGTTTTTAAAACAAAACATGGTAGTAGTACCTAGATTGGTAAAGTTTTGAATAATAGCCACTGTTTTCGAATCAGTAAAAGGCAAGTGAAATAAAGCAGCCCGATTACATGACGGTTAAAAGGTATAATACGCAGGAACGCAGTAAAGATAAATGGTCAAGGGCTGTTGTGTTTTCCACTCCTGCAACATAAAGTGATCAATAATAATCCGATATTCATGCCTATCAGCGACTAAGACAGCAGGCCAAGCCTCTTTTCTTCAACGGCTCCCTCATGGGACGAAGAAACGCCCTTTTTCTCAAAATAGGAATATGTTACTTGCAGGACAGTTGTAAATTTCCCGGGAAAATACATTAGCCTGGAACATTGTTAGTGATAAACTGTAAATGCATCTGGGTCCTTTGCTTTACAAGTCAGAGTGAGAAAAAAAAAGGTGGGGCTTTCATCATTTAAGAAAAAAAAATGTTCGAAAGCAATGAAAAGTGTTATTTTTAGGTCATATGACCAAGCCTTACATCATTAGAAAAACAAAAGTAAAATGAACCAATGAAAAGTTTTATTAACAAGTCACATGACCTGTTATGCTTACGTTACGCGCTGCGCGCCGCGCTCTGGATCGCTTCCGGGAAGCTGCGCCTCGCGCACCGGAGCACTTCCGGGTGCGCTAACGCGGCACGTCATATGACGCATTACGCGACAACGCAGGTCCAGAATATAGTCAAAATGTCTTCACCAACCAGCGGTTGGAACACAACCCCTTTCAGTAGTCCAAAAAGTTCTGTTGAATGACAACAGAAAGGACAGGCAACAAGAATCATCAGTCAAAGAGGAGAGGGCAAGTTCTTCTCTACCGGGTCACGTTGGGGCTCCACCGGAAGTGATCGAATTGGTAGTCTACAGTGTTTCTGGATGTTTCAGACTGACGCTGGTGTCAGCATGAGAGCACCACCATCTCGTGGCTACGTCGTGGCCATTCCGCGAGCAATCATGGCAGTCGCTCCCCACCAGAAGTTTACAGGAGTCGGGGGTCCCGGTGACTGTTGTAGAATCTTCAAGGCTGAGGGGACTCTTTTGGGAATGGGGCCCATGCCCTAGCAGTCAAGCGTCCGAGTTCCACGGTTGCCCAGAGCCATCTTTAAAACACGAAAATGTTTTGCCTACCACGTACTTGACATTTTAAAGCTTTTGATATTTGCTATTAAAAAACCATTGAAATTCACTGAAAAAACCATAGGTTATAGACCATATATAGTTAGGAATTAGCATTTACAAAACCTTGAAAATTCACTGAAAAAACCATGGGTTATAGACCATATATAGTTAGGAATTAACATTTACAAAACCTTATTTTACTCACACAAAACCATTGAAATTCGCATATATAGTTAGTTGCACTAACTATATATCGCGCACCCGCAATCCACTGCAGATGATGTCACATATTACATCATTCATGACATGGTCAGTAACATCACTGATGACAACTCAAATGACATCACTGACAACATCACTGATGACATCATTCATGTGATAATACGATGAACCTCTTCAGACTCTAATATAACCTTAGATACACTCAGTGTAAACAGACACTCACAGATTGTCACTCATCCATGGAGTTACTCATACACCTAGTCAGTCATGCAAAGAATCAATCACACCTCCATTTCCTCAACTATACAGTTATACACTCCTTACTTATTCAAACATATTCTAACACATATTTACTCTCTTATAAAATCACTGATACAAGTTTTCAATGATCCATGCAGCCACTCACACATTCACTGGCTCTTATACACAGTAATTTATATATGTCAACTCTCACATGTACTGTGTTTTACATATGTACTTACTTTGACATGTAGCACTGAGATATCCATTCACTCACCAATACACTCATGCACACAGTCAACCACCCATACAGCTGTTTCCACATGCAGTTTTGAACCCATACATCTAGTGAATCAACTGTTCACACATCTATGCACAGAGTCACACACCTCCTAGCCACCCACACACACACTCACTCTCCCATACAAATACTTGGGCAACCAATCAATAACTCATATAGTTAATCATATAGCTACTGATCAACACATGTAGCAGTTTACAGAACAACAGATATAATGATGCACAAATTAAGACAGTTTAGTCACTAACCCATGCTCTCAGTGAGACACATTTAATCACTCTCTCATACAGTCAGTCATGCACCTACTAAATCCTTCATCCAGACACTTATACATCCACTCATTCTTCAATATGTAAGACATATTTTAACTTTACAGAAACATACAGTCACTGGATGATGTCATCAGTGATGTCACTGACCATGTCATGAATGATGTAATATGTGACATCATCTGCAGTGGATTGCGGGTGCGCGATATATAGTTAGTGCAACTAACTATATATGCGAATTTCAATGGTTTTGTGTGAGTAAAATAAGGTTTTGTAAATGCTAATTCCTAACTATATATGGTCTATAACCCATGGGTTTTCAGTGAATATATATATATATATATCCAAAAATAACAGGTTGCCCCAGTTGGTGACACCACACACAGAGAAGTTGAACAGCTTTTAATGGCAGGCAGCAGTTACAGCGTATGAATCCTCTGCAAGCTTCAGTGAATTACCCAACGCGTTTCGAGCGTCACCGCGCTCTTGATCACCGGTCAACAGGTGAGGAATCAAACAGGCAGGCTTTTGTGCATTCATTATAAGTCCCGCCCCTCTGGGCGTGTGCCCCGGGACATGCTTGTATTCGTAGTTACTCCCAAGTGGGTGCCGTTTTGTTCTCGAGTGTCCTGAACAAATGTTCCATAGGTTTGCAGGAAGGAAAACAACCCTGTAGCACTGTCTTTTAAACATCCTGACATGCAGCCTTCTCCGTTCCCCAGGGCTTGGTGATTACCAAGCACCCGATCTGCAAACACGCAGCAGGGTGTCACCGCGACTGAGCCGGCCGCTCAAAATCCAAAAATAACAGGTTGCCTCAGTTGGTGACACCACACAGAGAAGTTGAACAGCTTTTAATGGCAGGCAGCAGTTACAGCTTATGAATCCTCTGCAAGCTTCAGTGAATTACCCAACGCGTTTCGAGCGTCACCGCGCTCTTGATCACGGGTCAACAGGTGAGGAAACAAACAGGCAGGCCTTTGTGCATTCATTATAAGTCCCGCTCCTCTGGGCGTGTGCCCCGGGGCATGCTTGTATTCGTAGTTACTCCCAAGTGGGTGCCGTTTTGTTCTCGAGTGTCCTTAACAAATGTTCCATAGGTTTGCAGGAAGGACAGTGACAGTGCTACAGGGTTGTCACCCTTCCTGGCCTTTCCCTGTGAGGAGCCCACTCCTGGGCACCCCCAAGGTGAAGTCAGGCATCCTCAGCGTTGTTGGAGCCGTTGTAGAGATTAAGCAAGCTATTGCCCAGAGGTGCAGAGTGGGACTCATGATTAGAATAGGCACGAGGCGAGAATTATCAGGTCCGAGGAAATTGAGCCCGAGACCCGCCGAGGCGGGAATTGAACCCTGGTCCCGTCCAGACTACTGCATCAGGGTCTGCCGCTCTAACCATTGAGCCACACTTCTCTACTGCTACCTACATCAGGAATTTTCCGAATTTTTACAGAATCGGTAAATTTACCTAATCGGTAAATTTACTGATTCTGTAAAATATAGCCCCCTACATCTCAATCACCAAATACCGGTCGGTAATGGCCGAATTCGGCCATTACCGACCGGTATTTGGTGACCTACATCGGGCCCTTAATGCTTTATTTGTGAAATTGAGCCCCAGTGGGCATTAGTATATCCCTTATCTGTATTTGGTCTGTTGGGATTGTCCTATTCCTGTGTATAAAAGTGAATATGAATGTGCTCAAAGTATCCCATTGATTCATAATGTGTAAAAGTGCAAGAATCCATTAAAATTGTCACGCGGTAACTGTAAGTGGACCACAGACATCCATTATCTGCTCAGAGATACCGTGTGCCCCCTCTTAAAAAGTGAATGTTCACATCTATGTACAAAAGTATATATTCAAAAATTCATGTGGTCAAATCCTTTTTCAATTAATAGCAATCAATTTATTTCTATACAGCATGAGCCCATACTGTATGTTTTACATCAAGTTCATGAATCAACCAGCAAGATCAGAGAAAATGTATAAAAAACAGAAGAAAGGGAAAGAAAGGACAGACTATCCCATTCCAAGCATCATGCCCGTTGCTCTAAAATCATAAGAAAATGAGTAAATATCACACTATAGGCAAGTGTGGAAATCTTCACTTGAGTTCAATCCTGTAGCATGCTTTGTGTCAAGTTCTATTATGTACCGTGTCTCTAAGAGACGGAGTTTGGCCTCTCGATTGCCTCCTCGTTTCATGGGGTCAACCGAATCTATCACATAGTACTGCACCAAGTTGGGGTTGCTGTTATGTGACTGCTCAAAATGCCTGGCCACAGGGTACGTTTGGTCTTTACTCGCAATAGCTCTAATGTGCTAGAGTATCCGTTTGTGGGCAGGTAGTTTAGTACTACCAATGTACCTGAGCCAACACAGACACTCCAGCACATAGACAGCGAAGTCTATCCTACAGGTCAATCTTTTAGTGATTTGGATGGGTTCCGCATGGAATGGACAGGTGTACTGAGTTCTATTGCTGCCAAATTTACACGCTTTGCAGCTCGGACATTTTCTAAAACCCTTAATTAGTGACATCCATGTTCCTTGGGTAACTACTTCTGGATTATTCTTGACAAGATTGTTTCCCATTGTTTGGGATTTTCTGAAAGTGAGGTCGGGTTTGTTGGAGACCAAATCTCCAATCACAGGATCCCCTTGTATCAAATTCTATTTGCGGGTAAAAATCTTCCGCAATTGTTGGTGTTGCTTGCTATAAGTGAGTATCATT
The DNA here is from genome assembly GCF_964263255.1 of Lissotriton vulgaris. Classification (NCBI taxonomy): domain Eukaryota; kingdom Metazoa; phylum Chordata; class Amphibia; order Caudata; family Salamandridae; genus Lissotriton; species Lissotriton vulgaris. The sequence continues at coordinate 712,289,927 of NC_141696.1, read as the reverse complement.
CTAGTTTGAACTTTTGGAGAGCTTATGACTACCTCCTCTCTCTGTGCTTTTGGAAGCAGAGCCTCACCTCTGGATAGTTGTTTAGTTTTATTATTAGCATTATCCACAACACCCTAGGTATAGCCCCTAGCCAGAAAGCGGTTTTTACTGGCCTGTTGGGCAATCTGGCATTTTGAATCTGTGCTGTAAATGCGTCTGATACGCAGCATCTCCCCATATGGGATGCTGGTTTTCAGATGCTGCGGATGGTGACTCGACGCATGCAGCACAGTATTCCCTGCAGTGGGCTTCCTGTATAGACGAGTTGCCAGTGCGTTACCCTCCACGTAAACCTCTACATCCAAGAAGACAACAGATCTAGAACCTATTGTGGATGTAAAGTTGAGGTTAAAGCAGTTTGTATTCAATTTGTCCACAAATGGATTCGCGCTGACTTTTGAGCCTTTCCAAATAAAGAACAGGTCATCAATATACCTTAAATATACGACAACATGACCCTCCACTATCTGACCATGCTCTCCCCATATATATATATATATATATATATATATATATATATATATATATATATATATATATATATATATATATATATATATATTTATATAAATCCTATAGATATTTAGGTAAGCCCACAGGGGCTTAATTTTCATAATTTTTACATTAAGCTGGTGACAAGCGATGACTAAGTGTTTATTTTTTGCACTAACATAACGCCAGAATGTCAACGCGCGTCATTGTTAATAAAGTTTTTTCAAACGTGTTAAAAAATTGATCCACATAACAACTCGTAAAAAAACATCGTAGTACAAAGCACTAAGTTGTCTAAGTTTTGAAGTTATATTGAAAATATAAAAAAAGTTTCCAATTAACCGCTTGGTAATCATGTTAAAGTAAATGTGCAAAACATCGTCTTTACATTGATTTGTTAAAAACTAAGTCTGTCCTTGCTGTCAGTTGACTTGTGGTCACTGACGTCCATGCAGTTGAAAAAAACTTTGTTTCTTTAAAATGGCCGCGCGCTTTCCTAACCACAACCAGTGATCAAGACTACTGTGTAGTCGAAACGCGTTTGGCAGCGGCAATAAAGAAAATCGTGAAACCTCACTTGGCGTGGTCATTTTGCAAAGGATTGTGAGGGACTCGATCCAAGGAGTCCTATTGAGACGACGCAACTCTCGATCTGGTGGAGGCAGTCAATACTTGGATACTTGCTGTATATATATATATATATATATATATATCCCACAAATGATTTTGCGAAGAACCCAAGCCGCTCAGTGATGGCAGGCCCTGGCGGGCTCGCGAACCCATACAAATCCACAAATGCGTTGTTTCCAAAATTCCGTAAAACAACAACACCACAGCCCAAACTTCTTCCAGCATGACGATTTATTAGGCAATACCACTCTTTTGTGGTATTGCCTAATAAGTTGTCATGCTGAAAGAAGTTTGGCCTGTGGTGTTGTTGTTTAAAGGAATTTCGGAAACAACACATTTGTGGATATATATGTATATATCGTAGGACTTTATTACGAGTGTACCTTTAATTTCAATAGGGCAGGTAAAAGAAATTCCTTGGCAAGTCAAAGGGTGTTTAATTATAACGCAATAATATAGATTATAATAAACGTGCAGTATTAATGTGCAAGCTTAAATACAAGAAAGTTATTCAATTATTATGAATACAAAAATGTACACAGCTGCCATAGTTATATGTACTAGGTCTGAAACAGCTAAAGTTATACTGCTAAAAATTAGTTCACTTAGATAGGCTAACACATTACATGATATTTCTAAGAAAAGATGAGATGATGTACAGTGGAGATATTACAAAAATGTGTAACTTTAAACCTCTGCAAAAAGATGCTTTTTCATAAGATTAACATTTATAAAAATGATTCACATACGTCTCGTAGAATGTATTTGTTTGAATGGAACTTACTATTGCAATTTATTAGAATTTAGTCGTTTTAACCGGGAAGTTGTACAACGATATACGTAAAATAAGCACATTGAACTCTTCAACCATCTTGTATTTCCATTTCAGAATATCTTATTGCAATTTTTTTTATATTTATTTAAAAGATGTTTCAACTTCTACATAGCCTACTGTGTGGACTTTAGTTTTGAAGGATAGTATTGTACAAGTATATGTCGGAATGTTAGACCATACGCAGAGCAACATTTGTTGCAACAAATCTAACTAACACAATTGATAGATTTTGTTGCAGGGATTCTGCAATAACACAGAACTATGCGCAGCAAAACAGGACCTCAGTGTATAGGGGTGTACCAACCTACAACATCAGTACCCAAAATCCCAAACTCACTAGCTATAGTCTCTCATTCGTTCTCCTCTAAATATCTTGGAGCTACAAATGATTAGACAACCCACAACACAACACTCCCAACTCTCTCAGGAATTGCGGGAGCAAGACATACTCTTTCGGTCACTCACTCGTACTTGTCTACAATGAGAATAGGCAGAGTCACTGGAATAGTTCAAAATGTTTATTTTAACTATTGTGCTCTACAATACAGTATATGTGCCAGTACTAGCAGAAAAATGCATGAACTCAGCACAGTTAGCATTGTTACAATTCCATTGAATACAAAAGGAGAAGTCATGTTATCTAAAGACTGTAGAAACAAGGGCCTTCAGACCCAACCACCCTCCCCTTGACTAGAAAAAGTTTATTTTATAAAAAGGACGATCTCTGGGCTTTGACAGCTGACCCCATACCTTAAAGCCTGGATGTAAGGTTTACATCATAGGAACAGAGAATCTCTTCTCCACGGAACAGCTTTCTCCAAGTGTGTTAAAACAACATGCAACAAGGTAATATCAAAGCACGAGTCGTCTGTACTGCAGCTGTGTGTAGCATTTTATGTGTAGGTGCTAGGAACTGACCAGAACAGAATAACACAGGGTATTGTTGATCGACCTTGCCATCATGTTTAGAATAAACTCCAGGAAAGGCAGAGAACGCGAAAGCAGCCCGTTCTCATGTGAAAGGCACAAACAGAGTCTTGCAAAAACAAAGTCATGTAGTAACATGCGCAAAAGCAGCATCATGACAGTGAAGCTCATGCTAACTTAGCAATGTCGACAATGTCCCTAGCCGCCATATAACACCCTCCCCTTGGTAAGGTCATAGGACATAGACAAAGGACCCAAACAGAGTTCAAAAGTCAAGCAAAGGTCAAAGCTTTTGAAAAAAATAAATTGTATTTTTTTTTTTATTTCCGCCCAAAATAAGAAAAAATTGTTTCAATATTACCATTGTTGCCTATTGAACTAGAGCTGTCTCCGAGATAATGAAGTTATTATGAAGGAGTTATTATGAAGAGGGTGGGAAGTCCGCCAAGGTGTGCAAACCGATGAATTCAATTCCCTCCAAAAGGTCATCCCTATCGTTGGTAGAAAAAAGGGATGTCATCCAATTAAGTAAGTTGAAGGAACAAACGTGCTCCTCATATTCAAACGCCTATAAAAGCATGAGTGGGCAACTTGAGTGATATTCGATGAAACTCCGTTGCAAGACGTTCTGCGCAGCCACACAGATATCCCATTCAGCCAATACTCCAAGTTCACCATACGGCCATCCCCAGAACAAGCCTGGTCATGAGCCTCTAAGGGGCCCATCAACTGGATAAAATCTGGGATTGAACGTGATTTGTTGGAGAGGCATACATCCATTGCCCAATAGAAGGGCCATCGCTGACAGTAAAACACTGGTTGCAGGCAAGTAAAGTAGGCAAAGCGAAAAGTTAAACCATAACTGACGTCAAGCGTTGCTAATGGCAAGCATCCAAAAACTTGTTTATTGTGATCATGGTACAGCTGCAATTGGCTTGGTCTGTGCAGTACTACAAATGATCAGCCTTTACGCAGCAGGAACAGGAGAAGCAGGATTCCAGCACCTAACGCAATACTTTTTTTTAAATGAATTTTTTTATTTTTTAGCCATAGATTTACTTCATAATAACAACTTATAATACAACAATAAAAAGGGGACACATCACATATGACATATTTAGGCAAGTCAAGTCAAAAACACTTTATTCGATTGTTTTAAAATCATAAAAGTATGCTACAGAAACCGTTTCAATCATACAAACAAGTTATTAAAATCATGTTAAAAATTAATGTTAAAAATAGAAAAGTTCATATAAAAACATCTTTACCATCACATTTATCCATAATAACAATCTTACAGAACCTTACAATGTACAAAAATTTAAAAATGTTGGCAAACAAGAATGTCGTTACAGTTATATGTACAAAGTACTAACAGCCTGGGGAAAGAGTGCAAAACGTGCGGATCATAAGTTCATTTTTAACGCGGGTCAAAATAACAGATAACATTGGCCTATTATTAAAGTCAAGAAGTCAATCAACGTTAATTATACAGCCTTAATCTTTTTTGTTCTAATCGGATTGACATTGTCAGGAAGTTGGCTACCCCATACATTACTACTGTAGTTTCCATGAGCTTCAGATACAGTAGGGCTGGTTTAACCTGCATAAAATCTTAGGCATATATAACCTAAGAGGAAGCTCATTAATTAAAGCTTGGATAAATGGAAAGGAAAAACAAACAAAAAAAATACCAAACAAGCTGGGGTATCAAACAGCATTGGGTTTCAATGATCAATTCCATTGAAGACTGGCCCATATCTTTTTAAATTTAAGCCATGATCTTCGACCTCTCGCTTTTGCAACAGCTAATTCCATTTCATATGTTTGCCTACGTAAAACCCAAAATTAATTACTACTTGGACTCGTACTTTGAATCCACACTCTAGCAATACATAATCGTGCGCAAATTATAAAAATAGAAATGGAAAGATTTCATATAGCTATCCATGTCTCTTTCAGCCCCTAATACTATTTCCTTTTCACCAATCTGGACGTTACGCCCTATTACCATTTCAAGTGCAGCTATGACCTCCGCCCAGAATGAATTCAAACTTGGACATGTCACAAACATGTGCTTTAAGTCTGCAGCCAAAAAACGAGCCAAAACGTTGTGCAACTTGCATAATTTCGATTATAGCCTCATCTGGTTTAGAAGAATAAATGGCAATGACGTCTGCATACGCAGTTAATTTAAGTTCCATGCCATTAAGCACAACCGGGCAAATCCTTATATTTTGCAACAAGTGTCTTACATAGGGCTCAATATATAACGCAAACAATAACTGGGATAGCGGACATCCCAGCTGAGTTCCCCTTCTAATAGTAAAGTAATCGGATGTAAGGCCATTCAGCTTCATTGCCGCTATCGGGTTGTTATATCATTTTTGAACAGCAGCAATGAACCTTTGACCCAGGCCGAATGATGACATAATTGACCATAGTGCTCCCCAGGCCACTCAGTAGAAGCCCTTCTCTGCATCCAACATCAATTAGCCTTATACATCAAATACAGCAATAGCTGTATTTATATGCATTGCTGTATCTCTACCGGGGACAAACCCATGCTGCTGTTCTGAGACTAATTGAGGTATTATTGGGGCTAACGAAGAAGCTCAAATTTTAGAAAATATTTTAGCCTCAGCATTTATCAGTGAGATTGGGCGATAAGAGCCCATTTCCTCTTCTGGTTTCCCTTTCTTAGGGAATACTATGACATTAGTAATCTTCCAAGTAGGTGGAATATCCTCCCTGTTTATAATGTTATTAAACAATGTAATAAAAACTGGTGCCAAAATATCTTTAAAACGTTTATAAAATTCAAGCGGGATAGTATCTTCAACGACCGCCTTGCCATTCGTTAAAGAGCTTAACGCTAACTTAACCTCCTCAAGTTCAACATCTCGTTGTAACCCCTCAGAGTCTATCGGATTCAGAACCGGCAGCTCAGATTCTTGGATATAATCCATAGTTGCTTGTGTATTACTAAGCACAGGTTCATCGTATAGATCAGCATAAAAAGTCTAAATTGTTCAACTATATCTTCTGATCTCCCTGTTAGCCTGCTGAATTTGCCTTAAAATGAACTGCAATGTGGCTCCTATAACCTATGCCTTCAAGCAATCCCACACCACTGAAACAGCCGCAGTACTCCTGTTATTTTGTAAGTACTCCTGTAAAGTATCCTGTATAAATTTGCCATAGTCAGGGTTGCTTAAAAGGTGTCTAGGAAATGTAAATTCCCTACGTGGCATCTTTTCTTCCAACTTGATTTTTATAGTTAGCATCACCGGATTGTGGTCCGATGTAATCTTTCTACATACTTCCATAGTTGCATTATCCAGTATTGCCCTAGTAGTAAAAATCATATCTATTCGAGAGTAGAGATGTTCTGTCTAATAGAGTGCAGGGTTTTATCCACAGATTTAAAAATAGGTGAGGGAGTTATGACGCTTGTGATAGGGACAAGAGGCAAGTGTACTGGATTAGGCATAATCTCTACACTGGTAGACTCCTCCATAGGTTGGGTTTGGTGTTTCCGGTTTTGTAATAGATCTGAAGCGAGGTGGTCGGTTACCTTTTGCAGCAATAGCGAGTTCATCCTCTCGCATTTATTTAAAATGCCAGATACACAATCTTTTAAAGTTTCTACGATGTCGCTTGAGATCTTTATCAGCATAGGTTCGATGGAATCTGTGAGTACCCTTTCTAGTATGTCTAAAATAGAGCCTTCGAGCTTAGTTGACGCTTGACGTGTTTTAGTACTGGCTCTATACCGTAGCGTTTGCATCTTGTTGGGTCTCGCTCGTTTTCTGATTCTAGAGGTTTTGGGTTCCACCTCCGGTAATTGGGTACTCTTGAGAGTCTCCGGAGCCACTATAGGGCCCTCCAGGTTCTCTATATTTTGGTGATCAGGTGCAATGTTATGAGCAGTGGAAATAATGACATTTGGCTCTAGAGGTAATCTTGCCTCATTTGGTTCGCCAGTAGCACCTTCCAGACCAAGTTCTCGTTCTTTCTCGGCGATTTCTTTGTTTAGCTTCCCCACTTGTGAAGTTAGATACGTCAAGATGCTTTCAGAGGTATTAGTTTTACGGGCTATTTTAACTTTACTAGTGCCCCCGGAAATCGAGGTTTGGAGTTTTCTCTTACCCATGTTCGTATAGTCGATGTTAGGGATCCGGCCTGTCCTGTCCTCTGCCGTCCACGGACGGCCACAGACGGCCCGCCCTCTGCCCGGGCTCCGCCCGCGCGCGTCCCGCGACGCGGGAGGTGCTCCTGTTGTTTATGCACCTCCGGCCGGAAGCTGCGAGGGTCAGGAGGCGGCGTCCCGGTCCCGGTCTTGCGGGGATGCTGGGTAATGTAGTCTTTGGTGGCAAAGTGGCGCTCCTCCCCACTCGGCGGCCGACAGCACTCGGCGGCGGGGGAGAGCGGCAAAGGTCCGTGGCCCCAACTCACCACAGGTACGCTGTGCTTAGTGTCCTGGATGCCCCCAAACTTCCGTGCCAGCTCATGGGGGTATTTCTTCATTGAGCCTATGTTTTGAGAGTACTGTTTGTGCGGGGACGAATAAAATGTGAACTCTGGGTCCATTGGGTTTAAACTCCTCCAAGCATCATCCAACTGGTGTAAATGCAGGAGCTCCAGAATTGCCGCCCTAGTCTTCAACATTCTTGCCCGGTGTGCTGTATTAGTTGTGTAAATCTTTTTATCCATTTTTATCCATTTTACTGTTAAAATCACCCATTACTATCATTACTATCCCATTAACATCAGTTCAGAACATATAAAATAAATAACTTCCGGACAATCCGTATTTGGACCATAAACCACACATATCGTAAATTTACGCCCCCTATTCAACAATTGGGCAATTGCTCATCTGCCTTTTTGAATCAGCTAGTGTACGTGTTACTGTTGCTCTATAGTTTTTCAATTTTAATATCGTTACCCCTTGAATAGAGACTACCTGCGAGGTGCATACCACTACATCAAATCCTAGCCCAGTCCCTAAATGCTACGTGTGTTTCTGTAAGTCCCAGTATATGGGTTTTAAATGCACGAATCTCCTCCATTACTAACCGTCCCCTCCTGGCCTAATTGAGCCCGGCTACATTCTACCACATGTATTTATCATCAGCCATTACCTCTTCATTAATTCTTCGCTATGGCTGCTTCCTCCTATAATTCGTGCTCCTTTCCCTTTTGTGTTTCTTAAAGTTAATCTATCTAAATAAACTAAAGCATGGCTTTTTACCCCCCTTCCCTACCCGACCACCCCCACCCTCCTGTCCCCTCCACCCAATTAGTCGACAACAACCTAATGCCCTTCTCTGCCTACTAGGGTGCCTACCATCTTCCCTTCCTAACCGCACCCTGTACCTACCAGAAGGAATAACCCACTGCCTCTGCTGTCCACACTGACAGCTTAGTAAGGCGCCTCCCCCTTCCCTGAACCCCCCAGTCCCTACCTCCTCAACACCCCAGTGAAATATACTAGTGTATGAAAGCTAATACAGTTTGAAAGACCAATAATAAAGTAAAGTATAAGTAGCAGAGCAAGCAAGAGCAAACATAATCCAATATGACCAAGTACCACTAATAAGTACATACCATCTGCCATTTAGCTAACACATTCTTTGCCTCTAACTCAGTAAAGAAAAAATGTACTTGGCCCTTTCTAATAGACTTGAGGTGGGCAGGCTATTGAAGAAACACTTGAGAGCAAACTGTTTTAAGAGGATTCATTAATTGCCGCAATCCCCATCGTTTATCCATAGTAAGTTTGCACAAATCCTACGGAACAAATATAGACATATTGTCCAGTTTAACAGGAGTTGCTGGGCAGGCTTTAAGATATATTGACTGTCGCAGTAAAAAGTTCCCCAGAAACACTAGTATTGGTCTTTAATAGTTTGGCCTTGTCTGTTTTTCATGTTGCATATTCAGAGGCAATCTATGCGCTCGCTGTATTTGTGTGTCCATTTCCCAGTCCTCCAGCACAGGAAAAGCTTTTTGAAACAGACTGACAACATAACTCCTGGGTTCGGTCCCTTCGGCCCATTCTAGAATGCCAAAAATCCTTATGCTCTGGCACCGTTGGCAGTTTTCTAAGTCTTCAATGTTGGCCTACATAAGCATAATTTGAGACTCGTGTGTCTTAGTTATATATTTGTTGCAAATGTATTAGCCTCTTCCACTGCTGCCACACAATCCTGCAGTTCCACAACATCTGTTGACAACTGAGCGACCTTTGAGGTAACCTCCCCTAGTGCCTGCTTTATCTCACTACTACCTGCCCTGGCTTGTTGATAATATTCTTGAGCCTCGGCCGTCTGGTTAGTTAATACCAAACGCCAATACAAAGGGGAAGCCTCCAAATATGCTGGAAAAAATAGAATTAATAAAATCCGGTATTACTTCAAATATATTCTGAAAAGAAGTCACAAGGCCAGATTCCATACGTTTAAAAAAATGTGAATGGCCTTTCGTGTCTGACGCATTAAATATTTGATGCATAAGCTCCCCAAAATGTTGTGGGAGGTTAGTGTTCAGAAGGGACTGTATTTCACTAGAAGTCCTAGCCACCTGTAACTCAAAGGTCTCTGGGAAAATGTGAGAGACACCTCTCGTTGGAATAAAATCGATTTGAGCCTGCTCAACTTGTTGAAATCTGTCGGAATGGAAGGCCAAAGTGAACTATCTAGACTCCCATGAAGGGGTGGAAAAAGCACATTGCTACAACAAGTTCTGTGTGAGAAAACTGTCACTAAATATGGGACTCCTGCCCGTAAACCACAGCAGTCTTGGTTGTTCAAAATAGGATAACTGCCATTTGTAAGCAATGTAAGAGCAGGAATTACTGACGGGGTCCCTTTAAAAAAACTAGCAATATTGGGCACTGACACATTACACACGCCGTGCAACTTAACGTGTTTGCAAATCAGGGAATGTCCTATTGTGGAATCGCAGTCTTCCCTGTAAGAAAAACTTCCTTACCCTCCCTCCGACATCTGTAAGTGAAAGGTAGGGACCACAATTCATCTAGAAATGCACTACCCAGTGGTTCAAAATGGCCAAATGTTGCACGCATGATTTAAATTGAAATAGCAAAAAAAAAAGGGAGATAGATAACCCCATGAATTAACCAAACAGCAGAGTTCGTTTCTGCTACCGAGAACGGCAAGAAGTCTAATTGTTCAATATGCAATAGTGTATATGCAGCATCTTTCATAGACATAAATCATTGTTTATCAGTCAGAATAAATTAAATAAACAAAGCAGTGGCATTCAAATAATCCCCAAGGGACCTTTCCCATGTTGAGAGTTTGTAATGTCCAAGCAAATTGCATAACAGATCTTAACTGATTTGACCATCATTAACACAGAAACATCACTTTGAACAATATCAATAACAGAGGAAACAATATTGTCTAACGTATAAATGCGTGAGGAAAGCTGTTAATGCTGTTACCTACTACGACAAGGACCTTTTCTAAATTGGCTTGATCAATTTGGCGCCGATGAAAAGGAGCTTCAATCTGCGAAAGCTTTCAGATTTCATTGTATGCTGCATAAAGAAATCGCTTAGCTCTATGATTCCTAGGCCCTAAGATGAAATCAGCCAGAATGATGTCATGTAACAGCAGAAAAACACGTTGTTTCCCTGCTGTCAGCTTGGAATGTTCCAACCATTGTTGGCATAACTTACCCACCGAATATGTGGTGACCGAATGTGTGATGTTGCAGAGGATCAGGTCTAGTCTGAATGAAACCTGGCATAGCATTATAAAAACGAACTTGACATGCATTTGTATTAGTTTGCCACGCCAACCATCCGGAAAAATCAACTTCAGAGACATTGAAAAAGTCATTTCGAAATAAAGCTTGCAATGCCTCGATGGTATAATTTGTGTGATTGCGCCAATCATCATATTCTGCTAAAGACGGAATGGATGGAGTATTTACATTTTTGACAGTTGCCAGGCCAAAACAAATTGTTTGGTACACTGTATCATTTAAAAACAAGATTTGAGCTGGGATCAAGCAGGCATGATGTAAAGCTTCAGTCCCCTGAACCTGCCAAGGCTTCATACCTGGGATTGATTTTAAATCAACAGTCTCATCCAATGATCATAACCCTGCATAGCCAATTCATTTTGAAACAAGTTGGCATAAATCAATTTCCTGTAGGTCAACATGAATTTGGATTGTGAAGATGATCGAAGTTTGAAGTAATAGGATTCTAGATTAGATATATTATAATCTGTAAAATAAGTGAATTTATCCCTAAGATTTTTAGAACTCCCCTCTAGGGGAGTAGGACAATGTTCCCATTGTGTATAATTAAAAAACGGTCTTAACGTGTTTGTTTTGTGTAAAAAATGGATGCCCATAATGTTGAAAACAAAATGAATCCCCATAATTGGTAGAATTTAAATACAAATCTTCAGCATCAAAAGTAGCATAATATTTTAAATCAGAAAACAATGCATGTACTGTTTGCACATTCCAATCATCAGAATGTATGTCCCGTGTCACCGCATCTCCTAAAGAGAAGCGAAACATGTATGGTACCCTAAGTACCTCGGTCGGGCCCTGGATTTCGTAGGCTACTTTGTCTCAAACTATGTCATCTGCAACCAGGAATGCTGAAATGTTAACATGAACCTGATCACGTTTCATGATATGGGAGGATGTGTGAGGGGCCAGAATTCCATCGACCAAGTTTGCAGCAGAGCGTTCTGGCAAGTAATGACCATTGTTGAGCAAAAATAACACTGTCACAAATCCAATTTACATGGAGAGGAAAATCAGCATAAGCACCAGCCAAAACTAGGTCCATGAAGGGACTAGGTAAGTCTTTTTGAACCAAGAGAAAAAAATACTTAATTTAGTCGGATTGTCTGCCAGACTAGATGTCGCGGAGGACGAGCCAGAAGAGAGGCTGGCATGATCTCCATAGTAGCCACTCGTAGGTCGGTTAATCAGAGGTGGAAGTGTCGGGTCCACTTGATGTTCTCCAGGACTGTTCGGCACCACACTCAGGATGATAAATATATTTGACATCCATAGTAGAAGATAGGGGTCGGACTCGTGAAAGATCAATAATAGTGTCCATCACTTTCTTAGCCCGATGAGGAACAGTAAAAGATGATGAGGTCAGTGGATCGAATGTAATTGCGTTGCACAAAACTGCAGGTGTGACACTATTCAGAATCCGCCACATGGTGTAGCTTGACATGTCCACTGAAATATATCTGCTGTCTTTGTGACCTGGTAAAGGTGGTAGAATAACTGTACAAGTACCCTTCAGTCCAAGCACCGGAACCGGAGCACGATAGAAGGGACCAAATTATTTTTTGTTTTCCAGCTTTTCTCGTACCAGATCTCCGGTTTTAGGAAGCCAACCAGCAACTGGAATCAGCAGTGCTGCGTCAATGTAAGAGGGTAAATGTTCAGTTGCATAGCTGTAATGTGTCTTTTGTAGATCCCGTAACACAGTAAAATGATTATCTACGTCAAAGGTTGTGGCAGCCGCCACAATGTCTAGACCATCAAGGTCTGGCACAAACATTTTAATGTCAAAGAGTATTTTTTATGGGGTCTGCCCACCAAGAGATCTTCTAGGGAGATTATTAAGTGCACGTTGAACATGTGGGCCAGCCAGTTCCTGCCAGTACCCAAGACTCTAGCTGTCAAGGATTGCTTTGCTCTCAGGCCTGTATGGAGAGGAACACTGCACCAGCACCCCCATAGACGTCATCGCATCCTTGTACGCCTTAGGGGCAAATGCTGGACCTTGGTCAGAATGGAAGGTGCCACGGGCAAACATCCCGACAAAGACACGCAAACCCCTGATGACATTATGAGTGTAAGCACTGCGTTGTTGACCAAACCCAAAGGAATCTAGTGCACAAATCAACTGCAACACATATATATTTATACGCAGTATCAGAAGAAAGAGGACCCCAGTGATCAAAATAGATACAGCCAAAAGTTGATTAGAAATACACAGCTGTGTTTGCGGTGGGCGGGTGACCGTAGAGGGCTTGATTTGCTGACAAATGTCACCAGAAAGTACATAACTATGGGTCTGTTTATATAAACCACGTCACCAGTAACGTTGATATAGAATAGAGACTGTCACCGACACACTGGCATGTGAAGATGCTATGCCTTCGTGTGCTGCTTTGATCAAGGTAGGTCTGCGGTCCATGTTGGGAATCATCCGATCCCCAACTGAAGGAATGAAAGCATAAGGAACTGTTCTGGAGTTATGTGATAAGAGTATTTCGAAGGGAAATGCTGAGGATAAGCAGTTCCATCCCTCATTGCAGCCACCGCTGCCAGAATCTCATTATCTATTTTAGTTATGGATCTTGTAACTGTACTGCAGACTTGGCAGCTTCATCAGCCAAAGAATTACCAAGAGCATGTGCTCCCACATGCTAATTGCCAAGAGTATGTATAACATGTGTGAGGGGCAGACGCTGTTAAAGATCTGCCACTCAAACCCAAAGCGTTTTATGCTTAATTGCGCTGCCTTTAGAATCTCGATTGTCATTCCGAGACCAAATGCATAAGTTGTCATTAAAAGACTGGGCACAGTAATAAGAATCGCACACAATAAGAGTATTCACATTTGGTTCAGCAAACTCGAGAGCAAGTACAAGAGCACGCAGCTCTGCCTATTGTGCCATACAGTCTCCAAGTGCCTGAGTGAGCACAATGGAAGACTTAAACTCTCCATTATCAATTGAGCCAGAAACAATTGTGCAAACCGCAGAATAAGCATGTTTTGAACCCGTGGCCTGTTGAGCCAAGCCATCCATATAAATGATGCAGGCATACTCATGTAGAGGTAGCAGGATGAATGTGTTCATACTGTAAAAACTACTGTGTCTGAAGTGCAACATCAAATATAAACGTGACATCAGTCAATGTCACAGAAGTAGCCCATAGCATCTAACGGGGATGTAGTGCTTTCGAGTTAGGTACACTTGCCTTAGTCACAGTTTCCAAAGCAGGGAAGGGTGTGACCATAAGAATGTGTTTGCCTTGCGCCAGTGAGCGTTCTTTCAGAATTGCCATCTGTACTGCCGTCAAGATTTTTTTAACAGTTGAAAAGTGCATATCAGCGGCAGTATATAATTGTGATTTTATGCAATAGGTACTGTGTCTCCCTCATTGAACGTCAAGTAAGTGAGACCCACTGGCCCAGAAACTATATTATTATCAGGTTTGTGGTGTTATCATGCGTCAACAAGTAGTTTGTTGCAAGCGAGTCAGTTTGCAAAGAATTTAGAATAGAGGTTTGTTACGGAAGCCAATTGGCAGAAGAAAAAGTTGGTTGTATCAATGCATAAATCGGCTTGATACGTTGGGCATAATCGGGAATGTATGTCCTCCCGAAATTCAAGAATCCCAGCAAGGACAGAAGTTTCTTCAGTGTAGAAGGGGGTTGCAATTGGGCACATTTCTCAAAGAAGTGTGGGGCTAAGCCCTTTCCTTCATTATTGAGCTCATAGCCCAAAAAGAGCACTGCCAAATGGGCGATGTGCGATTTGTCAAAATTTCATTTATATCCATAGTCAGTAAAGGTCAAAATAATCCTCTTGACTTGGACAAGATGGGGCATAAGCTCGCTGTCCGTCAGATAAATGTCATCTATGTACGCAAACGCATCAGGGTTTATCTGGTTCAACAAAGACACGAATCGTGCCGCAAATGCCCCAGGGCTATTCTTAAACTCCATAGGCAATCTTGTAAATGTTTTCTGATTTCCGACGGCAGTGAATGCTGTTACGTCACGGCTCTCAGGAGCGAGATTCTGATTGTATCAACAATTAGAAATATCAAGTGTAGTTTTGTATTTTTTGCGAGCAAGATTATTCACCAGCGCAGAGCTGTGAGTGTTCTGCACTGCAAAAGTGCGACAATGACTGTTCACATTTTGGTAATTCAATACAATCCGATATGAACCATCAGGTTTTGATTCCATATAGAGAAGATTACTCATCGGTGATGTACATGATTCAATCACTCCTTAATACTCCAACTGTGTTAGATTATCACAAACAGAAGCCTTTGCCTCACGTCCGATTGGATATTGTGGTTGTGGCTGTGGCATAGAGCGTAAAGGTATTTCATGAGCCAGTGAATCAACGTCCCAACCCACCTGATTATGATACACCGCTGGGGCTAGGGCCAGAGCCCACTGAGCTGCGAAAGTCTCTGCAGGCTCCTCCGGAACATAATGCGAAAAACTTGGAAGTATCAAGTCTTCCCCTCTAGAAGCAGCTAACACAAATGGTGGAGGCCAATCTGCCTCCGCTAACAAAATGTGATATGAGGAGGTTAGATTTTCCCAGAAACCGTCTACGTTGGACGAGTTATATCACCTTCAATTTGGAAAATTATTTCATAGAGCCTATCCGGGGGGGGGGGGCACCTGGGGGTCTGCAGTCTCTGTAATGAATGTATCAGTTGCTGTCGCCTCCAGACAGGGATGCAGAGCCTCCCGCACTATGGTAACCTCCGCTGCACTGTCAAGCAGAGTCACTGCCCATGTCTAATCTAGGAGTCGCATTCTCACTGTCTGAGGTATATCTCGCTGTTAAAGCGGCAACTTTTTTCTTTTGAAGCGGGGTTCTAAAACGAGGTAGATCCTCTTGTTTTCCCTTGACTTCAAACTGTCGAGGCTGATCTCGTCCCTGTGGCGCAGGTTGACTCTTGCCACGATCTTGGCATTCCCCACCACCGACTTGAGAGCCAGATGTGTCCTGTGAAGAACAAGGAGAGCGCTGATCAGGGACTTGAAATCTATCAGGGG
This sequence comes from Lissotriton vulgaris, assembly GCF_964263255.1. Lineage (NCBI taxonomy): Eukaryota > Metazoa > Chordata > Amphibia > Caudata > Salamandridae > Lissotriton > Lissotriton vulgaris. Next base: position 712,274,169 of record NC_141696.1, on the reverse strand, counting down.
ACTTAATTTTCTTACGGTCGCTCAAATCATAAGTACATTCAGAAGACTCAGGTGTCGGTGAACCAGCACGCGAACCTTGCATCTGTGATTGCTGCCCCTGCTTTTTATTCTTCCAGTTCTTTTTAGGAAAGACTGGACGCCCATCTTTATCAGTCTGGTACTTTTGTTGAGTTTGAGACTGGATTTGCGTCTGAGTAAAAGGCTTAACTCCCAGACTATTGCGGCCTATGGTCTTGTAAGCTTTTACAATATTCTTTGGTATTTTGTGTGGCTTGTCCACATCCGCCTCCAAGCGGTTTGCTACTCGAAAGCTTACTGCATTGCCCTTGACATTGGTAAGGATCATATCATCAACCACGTAAAACACCCCCACCAGTCCCATCCTCAGCTCTATAGCTGCTTTGGCTCCGGGTTCATCTTGAACACGCTTAATCACAGAGGGATGTACGGTCATGGAGGGAGTGCCGGAACACTTCGAATATACTGCTGCAAACACCTTACCCAAGGTGTTACAATCAGCTAACTCAGGAAGTAAGTCTTTAGGTAAACTAATGGTCAATATCCTGTGTTTTTCCACAGGAGAGGTATTGGGAAAACAGCCTCTAGTTGTCCAAATTTTTCAGCAAGCAAATAAGGTAATTCATCCTTATTCTGTGGATGCTTGCCCAGTACTGAATAAACCATAAGGGGGCTGATGGTCAAACCAACAGGTCCCGCAGGTTGCGCAGGAATGCCAGGTGGTCCCATCTGGACGTTGCACGTGAAGTACTGAATAACAGCTCTATGTACGCGTATTAAAAACGTATTTAAGACGCGAAGGTCTCCAATTGCAAGAGTTAAATAACGTGGTTGTGGGGTGTACCCACCGTCACAGCTGTCTCTGGAAACAGAAGTGAGGAGATTGTGGACAAGCACAAGCACTAGTCAAGCATCTCGCAGATAAGAACCAGACCAAACGTTGGGGGTGACATGTTGCAGGGATTCTGCACATACACATAGAACTATGCACAGGAAAACAGGACCTCAGTGTATAGCGGTGTACCAACCTACCACATCAGTACACAAAATCCTAAACCGACAAGCTATTGTGTCTCATTCGTTCTCACGGAGCCCAAAATGATTAGACAACCCAGAACACAACACTCCTGACTCTCTCAGGAAATGCGGGAGCAAGACTTACTCTTTTGCTCACTCACTTGTACTTGTCCACAATGAGAATAGCCAGAGTCACTAGAATAGTTCAAAATGTTTATTTTAACTATTGTGCTCTACAATACAGTGCATGTTCCACTACTAGCAGCAAAATGCATAAACTCAGCACAGTTAGCATTGTTACAGTTCCATAGAATTCAAAGGGAGATGTCATGTTATATAAAGACTGTGGAAACGAGGGCCTCTAGACCCAAACACCCTCTCCTTGACTAGAAGAAGTTTATTTTATAAAAAGGACGATCTCTGGGCTTTGACAGCAGACCCCATACCTTAAAGCCCGGATGTAAAGTTTACATCATAGGAACAGAAGAGCTCTACTCCATGGAATGGCTTTCTCCAAATGTGTTAAAACAACATGCAACAACGTAATACCAAAGCACGAGTCTTCAGTACTGCAGCTGTGTGTAGCATGCTATGTCTAGGTGCTAGGGACTGACCAGAAGAGAATAACCAGGGCTTTGTTGATTGACCTTGCATATCGTGTTCAGGCTAAACTCCAGGAAAGGCAGAAGATGTGAAAGCAGCCCGTTTTCATGTGAAAGGCACAAACAGAGTCTTACAAAAACAAAGCAATGTAGTAACATGCGTAAAAGCAGCATCATGGCAGCGAAGGTCAGGCTAACTTAGCAATGTCAACAATTTCTCTAGGCGCCATATAATACTTTCAATATGATGAGGAGTAATCCGGTTCCTAGCAAAATCTCAGATAATTATTTGATGGAAGAAGACGGAGAAGCAACTGTGCAGAATTTCATAAAAATGTGTTGTTTAAATAAGTGCCTGTTCCCGGATTAGTTTAAGACTCTTGACACTCATTTCCAGACTTCTTTCCTTTCCTCCCTTGCCAATCTCTCACGCTGGCTCACATAAGCAGACACTTGTTCGCTGAGTTTGTTTGATAACCATATCCCAGTTGTCCCAGGCCCTGTGCTTTATGGAGTTTCCTGAAACTCTCTTTAGGGAACGTTCTGCTTGCTTTGTTCTCATATTATTGATTTGAATTTATTGAATCTTTATGCTAGCACTGACTCTCTCGATATAGAGCTCTTTACTGGTTCTAGCTGACTCCTTTCTCTAAATTCTTAGAATATGGATTCTTTCCTTTATGGAAAGCACCTATTAATGATTTCTGTACTGTATTGTTGTTAACATGATTTGAATAGCTGATTAATTAATAAAATGGGGCTAATAAATATACGCAACTAAAGACTTGAATTAATAAAACCTTGAAAACGTACCCAATTCTATGTCAGGACTGGAGGCGGGGATTATGCTCTAATTTCTTTTATTTCCATGCTCAGCAATTTCAACTTCAACAACAAAAAACTACAATAACCATTTTTGTTGTAGTCCATAGAGGGTTCCCCATCCTCCAATCAGATGATGCTCCAGGTCCACAAGGGCGTGCTGTTGCTAATACCCTTCCTCTTTCTTTCCTGCTCTCAGCAAGATAAGTAATGTTTTCCTATCGCTCCTCGGAGTGACAGGGTTTTGTCTTTAAAGCCTTAACCGCGGCGGTTTTTCTGCCACGGTGCAGGCGTTCTGAAGAGTGGGCTGGGCTGCGTCGGCCGACGGCAACACTAGGGAGGTACGCAAGTGGTTAAATCTGTAACAGTTTGCTTTTCTTGCCATACTAAGTTGTTATAGGCTTTATTCCACTTCGAGCACTAGCGCTACTATTCTGTATGTTTTTTCGACAGTAAATGTTTGCCTGTACGCTTTTCAGGCTTAGTCATAATTGACTGTTGTTTGTAGCATTTATCCTTTGCGCGGGAGCTGTTTATTTGCTTCGCTTGCGGTCCTTCAGAGGCACAGTGCGGTGTTGCGCCCTGGGTGGCAGGGGGCGCGTGTCCGAGTCTCTCTGATTCGCGGCACGCTAGACGCGTCGGGATCAGAGAGCTCTGACCACCCACCCGGTGTACACGGCCTCAAGCTCTGGGACTGTTACGCCTGTCTTCGAGCGGATCCGTACTGCAGTGCCAAGAGTTGGATCCCCTCCCGGTACAGCTCAATACGTACACGTATTAAGGTACAACCATGCTCTTATCTCATTATTGATAGATTGTTGTCACTAAAAGGAGATTTACCATAACCCAGCCTTAAAAGACACATAACACTCGAAATATATGTGTTTTTCCTTTACATACAGTGTGAACTTTTGAAATCCCGCATTACTTGGTGGGTGGAATACTGAGAGAGGAACATATCCGCGTTCCTAGAAGTTTAAGCGAACTAATACCAGTAAATCTCTTTTTGAATATTGATTATATCCGCACATTGGTAAGCTTATTTTCTTAAATCTCCTTTTTACTACGTTGATGTCTATGACATTTTCCTTTTTCTTATGCTTTCCTGCCCCCACCCTCTCTCCTCCTTTTTTTTTTAAAAATAGAACACTCCAACAAGACTACAACTGATCTCAGCCCACTAGAACGAGGTTGAGCCACAAGGTATGCACTTTCCGTTCTTTCTGAAGACAGTCTTTTCACTTCACCATAAATATCGAAAGCACCATAAACTCCTCCCTTAGTACACACGCTGTAAAATAAAATACAATGCCACAAATTCACAAGCCAATGTATTTTTTGATCTTCACAATCGAGTGGCACGTTTTCACTTTATAACCTTTTCGTGTAGGATCGCCGTGCACATGCCACACGTGAGAACACTTATTTAGGGACACAACTTTGTGTCCTATCACCAATTAGCTATCAACCAATGGTATGCATAAAATTCGTGGGGTAGGTATGCTTAATCATGGAAGTATCGACACCAATCACAATCACAACGTGTGAGGCCAACAGCACTTTAGAAATACACGTGTGATTCACCTTTGTCACCAACGCATTGTTAAAAAATATGTTATATATAAGGATGAAACCTATACACACGTTATTCTCTATTATCAGCCCTGAAGAGTCGTGTTGACTCACCAAAGCACGACGAAACACGTGTCGGCTGACTGTGGACTATTCTTCGAGTGTGGACTCATTAAACCATCATCTTTAAAAAGAAAAAACACCCAAGAATCTGCAACTGTTTTTTACCTGCTTGTGTTACACTTGACTATTTCTATCTATACCTTGCTGTATGTGCGAGAGCATTGCTGTTTTATGTACTGTTAAGTCATCTGACTTTCTTTTGGATGGTAAAGGGCTTTTTTCCGTCCGCTCTCTACGCACTACCTACTTACCTACTTACACAATACTCTTTAACGTAGAAATTGAGGCAGAGCGCCCCTAGTATCTGAAATCCTCCCAAAAAAACCCTGTACAGCTGTCACTCTGGGACTGTTATGCCTGTCTTCGAGTGGATCCGTACTTAAAAAAATTATTAATCTCCCTTACGCCCGCGCGGTCGCTCCGTATTAACGCCGGTAGGCGAGTTTGTGTTTGTTTTTCTGGACGATCTTGCAGTGCGGGTTTGCAACGCTCCTCAGGAGTTTCTATGGGCAGGCCCTGAGCAGAGATACCCTTGGAGAACATGTCAAAGGTGAGTCGCCCCTGCGGGCTTTGTTTCCAGCGCACACATGGTGTGTTTAAATAGTGCATGGTCACAGCTTAACCTCACCCCCCTGCAAGGTAATTCATTACTAGAGCTTAGAGCGTTGGGGGCTGCCACTCCATATAGAGATTGCTCATAGTGTCAGTCAACATTGTCTTGTCCTAACATTATGGAGGAGTATGTGGAAGAGAAATATGTCCAAGGCATCCCCCTGGATGACAATTTCTGCCATGCGGTGGATGCATCCATCCACTAGGCTGTTTCTGCTGCCATGGGGCCATTTGAAAGGCGCATTATGAAATATGTAGCCGTCGTTGAGGCGCTGCGCCCCCACAAATGCAAGAGTGAGTCGCAACGGCGATTCGGACGCATTTGACCGCCTGAAGAAGGCATTTTTAGCCAGCTCCAAGAGAGATTTGCAACTTAGCCCCTCAGTGCTGCCAGATTTCCCTTCCTTGCAGCATGATGATGACGACTCTGTAGAAGAGTCTGCGGACGAGGCTGGTCCGTCCAGACCCTGGCATCCCTCAGAGCCCTCAGCCACCGACGCCCCGGAGGGTGAGGTACCTTCAGAAATGCTAATTCCCGAAGACCTCGTCCACCCCCGTTCATCGGAGTGGACTCCTTCCAGTAAGGTTTCGGCATTTGTAGTGGGGTGCCTCCGCAAACCCCTTGAAAAAGAAGTTAGGGCTTACCTTAAAGCGGAATGCCCACGCCCTGCCCTACAGGGCAAAGTGGCTTTGACCCCGGAGGTGGACCCTCGTATGGCCACCTTCCTCCAGAAATACATCCGCAAACCGAAGAAAGGAATTGACCGATCCTGACGATCATGTCAAGACAAATTATTAGATATTGCGGGCCCCCTCACCAAGGTATTGGAGTTGGCGGAAGAAGCTAAGGCATTGATAATAAATTGTTGATATATTAAGGGTTTGAATTATCTTCTTACCACAATGGGCCAGATCCACCAGCCTGTCTGAGCGATGATTAGATTGAATGAACAGTAAACCAAATATTTAAATGTACCCTGATTCTCGCTCCAACACAAGAGAGTGCATCCAGTGCCATTTCGATCTCAGATTTTGGCAAATGCCAGAGGGAACTTATGAATAACGAGTGGAAGAATACCTATCAGAATCACCAATTTCCAAAGTAATTCCTCTTTTGTAAGGGAACCTTCATGGGTCCAATCATAATAGTTTCTAGTCCTCATTACTCCTGCACCTCCACTTGCCAGAGTTACCCATGTCCTTGATATTGGTAATTCCATACGGGAGCATACTGACTGGACCAGACTCCCAGGCCCTCATAATGAGGTCCACAAAGGTGCACAGAGAAACAGCTTTTTATGGAAATATGTAGGAGGAAGATATATATATATATATATATATATATATATATATATATATATATATATATATATATATATATATATATATATATATATATATATATATCTTCCTCCTTTGCTTGAGAAACAGCCACCGCCACCAAACCAGAGGGCGTGTCGTCGGTACCGGTTACCCGAGCTCACTCCGGTATAATCTCCAAACCTCCACCTTGGTATTACCCCAGGGAAGACTACGCCATGTGGTGATCAAACATCCTTTATTGTCGGTTATTCAACGTGTTTCACCTGAACCAGCAGGCTTGTTCACGGATAAGGTTTTACCGTACAAAACACCATTTAAATCTCATGGGAGTGACGTAAGTCACGTGAACCTACACAATGCATAGAATGGGAGAACAGACTTGTAGTTTTACTATCTGTCCATTGCTGCTCGTAAATTCTGATTTAATTTTGCAAAATCGATATATCTTACAAATTGTAGATCGTTTAAAATATATTACAAGATAGAATTTAAATGGCACTATGAAACTTCAAAAGCCATTAAGCGCTAACACATGCATCTGTTTCATAATCGATGAAAACAAAGGCTAATGGATATAACGTCCAGCCCAAGTGGGCCAACGTATCATGCGTATATTCTAATAGTATTTTAAACGTGTTCACAGTATTTCGCAATCTTTCATATTAATCACACTATCTAGCCTCAGTGGGCAAGAATCCGCCAGCTAAAATACTACAACATTGTTAGAAAAAAAGTTCACAAAAAGTGTTTTAAAATAAATGAAAAGAGACAAGAGAATTAAAGCTTTTCATGTATCACAACATATATGTGACCTTTTTGACTTTTTATATATCCCAGACAGATCACATTGCAAACAGCATGCTATTTCATAAATGCGTATAGAGATCTTCATCTATATTCAAACCAGCAGGGTATTTCGAATTTAACTCTACTATGTAACATGATTCCAATTTCCGTAGTTGTTTTTCCCTATTTCCTCCTCTGATGTTTAAGGGGACAGCATTGATTACAAAGTAGACTAAACTTTGAACGTCTTTATTATGCACCCGTTTAAAGTGACGTGCTACCGGATACGCCCTGTCTCCATTTTTTATCGCTCTCAAATGTTGTAAGATCCGCTTGCGTACAAGGAGTATAGTACTTCCCACGTACTGAAGATTACAAGCACATTTCAAAACATAGACAGCATACACTGTCTTACAGTTGAATTGACCTTTGATCTTTTTGGTTCTCTTTGACAGTCCAGGACTATATGTTGTCATATTCTTTCCATGCTTTTAGGCTTTACATTTCATGCATTTAACAAAGCCATATTTACGTTTTAACCAAGAGGAATTCACATTACTCTTTTTCTTGGAAATCATGTTGCTTACTAGCACTTGTTTAAAATTTCTAGCCCTGCGAAATGTTATCAATGGTCTCTTTGGCAACAAAGTACTGAGTATAGGATCATTTTTAATTACATGCCAGTGTTTCGACAAACTATTCCTGACTGGACCATGTAATTTGTTGAAGTTGGTAATCAATCTACATTCATTCTTATTTTCTTTGTTCTCCTTTGTCTTAAAGAGGACTTCTTCTCTAGTCTGTTTCCTCACTTTGGCCACAGAAGTTGTCAGACAATTCTCAGTATATCCTCTCTTTCTAAATCGATTTTTTAACTTCCTTAATTCCTTCTCTTTTACTTCTGGTTCGCTACAATTCCATACCACTCTCAAACACTCACCATACTCTTCACTAGGTAAGACGGATGGAAACTCCCTGCATGAAGCAGTGTGTTTCCAGCTGTTTCTTTCCTAAACAATTTCGTCTGTAGCTTACAGTCTTTGACATAGATCGTCAAATCTAAAAAGTTAACAGAAGAGCCGCTGACCGTACTGGTGAATTTTAAATTTAGACGATTCTTTTGCAATTTGGCAATACATTCATTCACAGATGTTACAGTGCCTTCCATACTATGAATAAGTCATCTATACAGCGACTTCAGTGTAAAATATTATTCTCCCACTCCTCTTGGTACTGCTTCCCGGCCACCTGCTCCTCCCACCAGCCCATATGCAAATTAGCATTGCTGGGGGCAAAGCAGGTGCCAATCACAGTACTGCAGGTCTGATGGAATAATTCATCATTAAAGATAAAGAAATTGTTCTTTAAATAGGTGGATACCATGGCCAAAAGCATCTGGGTATGGGACCACAAACTAATGTGTCTACCCTCCAGAAAATATCTCACTGCATTCAACCCTTCTGCATGCTTAATGCTAGTATACAGCATTGTAACATCTATTTTTACCAGCAGTAAATCTTGTTCCCATGGTAGGTCATAGATGGTTTTCAGGAAAGCCCCGGTATCCTGTATATATGAAGGGAGCAATTTTACTAGCGGAGTGAGAAAGGAATCAACAAACTTAGAAGTATTTTCCAATCCACTTCCAATGGCAGATATAATAGAACCGCCAGGTGGATTCTCAATATCTTTATGCACTTTAGGCGAAAGATAAAAAACCGGTGTCACTGGGTTGGTGATTTTTAAAAACTTGAACTCATCTATTGACAACAGACCTTGACCATACCAATCATTTAAATCTGCATTGTATTGCTGGTGGCTTAACAACTTGGTATTTGCTGTTACTCTAGAGTAGCACAACTTGTCATTCAATTGCTTATATGCCTCATTCAGATATTTCTTCCTCTCCCACAACACCACGTTCCCACCTTTGTCTGCATTTTGAACCAAACAATTATCGTTTTTCTTTAATTTAAAGAATAAAGCAGATTGTTCTTTCTCTTGCTTAGTAAATCTTTTATTTGCAACACTCGTGCATTTCTCCAAATTTTTGAGGTCGTTGATCACTAGGTCTGTAAATACATCAATAGAGTCTCTCGCTGATGTAATAAATCTTGAACTTGGTCTAAAGGATGTCGATTCTCTTTCATCAATTGCAATCCATTCTTCATTCGCCAGTATTATCGCTTGATCATTTTCTAATACTCCTTCTCGTGTGACCAAGGTTTCTGACTCACTCGCCATTTGGTGCATCTTCACCATTAAGTCCATATCATTGACTTGTAAATCACCTATTGCATTTGGATTACTCAACACAGTTCTGCCTGTTGCTTTATTCGTACTTTGATTGATCGCAAAATGCTTTTTCAATTTGAGTAGTCTTATATACTTAAAGATATCAATACGTGTCTGGGCATAATTAAAATCTGCTGGTGGACAAAAAGATAGTCCCAGATTTAAGATTTTTTCTTCTTCTGTTGACAATTGAATATTCGTCAGGTTGATAACAGATGTTTCATTAACATTATACATTCCATTCTCATCTTGATCCTCAATAATCTTTTTCAGTTTGCGTTGTTTGGCGCCTTTGCGCCTCTGCCTCTTCCCCATGGCGGTTTGGCGTAATTTGTTGGAATTCGCAGTCGGAGATTAAATCTCTGTTCCTCTTGTAAAAAACCAAACTTGTCGATTACTGAGGGTACTCTACTTGCTGCTGTGCCACTTTGCCCCTCATCTGCTGAGGTTTCCACTTCAGAACTCTGTAGGCTGCTCAAGCCTGATTGCATCTCATTTGTGGCTTTAGCGCTGTTAGTAATTTTCAATCTGCGAACATTCTCAAACTTCTTAGCAAACTTATAAATTTGTCTTCACTCATAATCTCCCTTGTCACGGAGAAACCTTGAGCCTTACGTTCTTTGATGGTGGTTTCCAATTTCTTAAGTCTATCTATCATGTCCTTCTTGTATTTCACTATTACATCTTGGTTTACTTCTTTGTCCAGCATTTCATTTAACTGTCGTATTTCTTCCAGCATTTTCGTGCAATCTATTTCCGCATATTTAATCAATATGCCAAGCATGCGACTGGAGGATTCCTGGTTGTTATCCGCCCACTCGCGGATCATATTCAGGTTGGGGTCCTCGTAAGTAGGAGCCACTAAAATCCGCAAACCTCTGGGTATCCTCTTCACTGCAAGATATCTCTGTAAAGATTTGGATTCCCACCATTTTGATGATTCTCCACGTTTCAACTTCTCCAAACGTTTCAGTTGTACTAAAACATCCGACATTTTACCATCACTCGTTACCGTTGTGCCAGCTGTAACAGTTGTGCCTGCTTTTGTATCATCAAAAATTGATAGAGCCGCTTCTTCTCTTTCATTTCTTCAACCGACATGATGTCTCACTCTGAAGTTGTTGCCAACTTCGTTCACCAACCGTCAGCATCCGTGTTGCTTCAATGCTCATGGAAAACGACTCGCTCTGACTTTCCCTCTTCCTTCAAACGCACTCATACACGTATCCTACCCGAACTTTTCTCACCATCGAGTTCGGTCTAGCAACCTAGCGATTCTGCCACAGGTTCAGGATAACGTGTTATCGTTGCACTTGCCGAACCGGCTTTCTCCAATCTGGCGCTGAAGGGGGGCGGCGGCAAACACTTCTTTCTCCTTTGCTTGAGAAACAGCCACCGCCACCAAACCAGAGGTAGGTACTTGTTACCCGAGCGTACTCCGGTATAATCTCCAAACCTCCACCTTGGTATTACCCCAGGGAAGACGACGCCATGTGGTGATCAAATATCCTTTCTTGCCTGAACCAGCAGGCTTGTTCACGAATAAAGTTTTACCGTACAACAAAACAGCATTTAAATCCCATGTGAGTGACATAAGTCACGTGAACCTACACAATCCATAAAATTAGAGAACAGACTTGTAGTTTTACTATCTGTCCATTGCTGTGCGTAAATTATGATTTAATTTTGTAAAATCTATATATCTTACTAATTGTAGATTGTTTAAAATATATTACAACATAGAATTTAAATGGCACTGTGAAACTTCAAAAGTCACTAAGCGCTAGCACATACATCTGTTTTATAATCGATGAAAACAAAGGCTAATGGATATAACACTTTACACTAGATTACACTAGAAATATGAGATAGTGAGGAAGGTGCTAACGTCGAAAGTTGGAGGCACCCCTGCCGATACACAGCTAAAAGTTAACCTTAAACGGGCAGAATAACTTTGTGGCATATATCCGCCGAATGTAGTATAAATATGTATATATGACAAATTGCAAATGAATTTCGTAAATATATGAAATAACATGTTATTATCTGTATATATAGATCGTAACCACTCCAATATGGCGGTAATCTTTGAGTCCATTGGCTATTTCTATGCCCAAGTAAATCATGTGATCGCAAGTATGGCTGTTGACAAAAACATATATAAAAATGTCGGGTTTTTGGCGCACTAGCAGTAAGACCTGACAAAGGCTGATGCTGAAACGCGTTGTGTTTTGCTGAAAATAAAAGCGGTTGAGCCAAAATGATAGTCGTGAGTGCCTATCTTCAGTGATATAACATATATATATATATATATATATATATATATATATTCACTGAAAAAACCATAGGTTATAGACCATATATAGTTAGGAATTAGCATTTACAAAACCTTAATTTACTCGCACAAAACCATAGAAATTCGCATATATAGTTAGTTGCAATAACTATATATCGCGCACCCGCAATCCACTGCTGATGATGTCACATATTACATCATTCATGACATGGTCAGTGACATCACTGATGACATCACTGATGACATCATCCAGTGACTGTAAGTTTCTGTAAAGTTAAAATATGTCTTACATATTGAAGAATGAGTGGATGTATAAGTGTCTGGAAGAAGGATTTAGTAGGTGCATGACTGACTGTATGAGTAAATGATTAAATGTGTCTCACTGAGTGCATGGGTTAGTGACTAAACTGTCTGAATGTGTGCATCAGTATGTCTGTTGTTGTGTAAGATGCTGCATGTGTTGATCAGTAGCTATATGAGTAACTATATGGGTTATTGATTGGTTGCCCAAGTATTTGTATGGGAGACTGAGTGTGTGTGTGGGTGGCTGGGAGGTGTGTGACTCTGTGCATAGATGTGTGAGTAGTTGATTCACTATATGTATAGGTTCAAAAGTGCATGTGGAAACAGCTGTATGGGCGGTTGACTGTCTGCATGAGTGTATTGGTGATTGAATGGATTTCTCAGTGCTACATGTCAAAGTAAGTACTTATGTAAAACACAGTACATGTGAGAGTTGACATATATAAATAACTGTGCATAAGAGCCAGTGAATGTGTGAGTGGCTGTATGGATCATTGTGAACTTGTGTCAGGGATTGTATAAGAGAGTAAATATGTGTTAGTATATGTTTGAATAAGTAAGGTGTGTATAACTGTATAGTTGAGGAAATGGAGGAGTGATTGATTCTTTTCATGACTGACTAGATGTATGAGTAACTCCATGGATGAGTGACAATCTGTGAGTGTCTGTTTACACTGATTGTATCTGAGGTTATATTAGAGTCTGAAGAGGTTCATCGTATTATCACATGAATGATATTATCAGTGATGTGATCAGTAATGTCAAATGAGATGTCATCAGTGATGTCATCAGTGATGTCATTTGAGATGTCATCAGTGATGTCATTTGAAATGTCATCAGTGATGTCATCAGTGACGTCACTGACCATGTCATGAATGATGTAATATGTGACATCATCAGCAGTGGATTGCGGGTGCGCGATATATAGTTATTGCAACTAACTATATATGCGAATTTCTCTGGTTTTGTGCGAGTAAATTAAGGTTTTGTAAATGCTAATTCCTAACTATATATGGTCTGTAACCTATGGTTTTTTCAGTGAATTTCAATGGTTTTTTAATAGCAAATATGAAAAGCTTTAAAATGTCAAGTACGTGGTAGGTAAAAACATTTTTGTGTCTATGCAGGCTGATGTGCTTTGAACGCTGCCCCCCCCCCTTTTTTTCTTTTAGGAGTATTCTCTCTTTGCAGATAGTGAAGGGTAGGTAACGCAGGCCTTTGCCTCCGTTGGAATCCGTCGTGCCTGCTTCTCTCTCCATTTGATTGATTGTTATCCAAGCATTTACTGTTTTAGAATTGGATCTCTTTGCTTCATTCTCTAATAACAAACAAGCACAGAGTCGCAATACTCTGTTTAGTCTTTGCAGATAAAAAAAACAAAAGGAATCGAGCAAAATCAGTAGGCCACTAATGGGATCTCTTTTTGACCTCGCTAAAATAGAAACATTAGGAACTACCCCTCATGAGAAATACGAAACTAGTGAGATGAACTGAGCTCGACGCCATGATGGCTGCAAGACAGCTCGGCTCCGCCACCCACCCCGCCCAAATTCTATAAGTTCCGGTGGAGCCCCAACGTGAACAGGTAGAGAAGAACTTGCCCTCCCCTCTTTGACTGAAGGTTCTTGTAGTCTGTCTGCACTGGGAAGGTCTTACATCTGACGAATTCTCCCTTCCAGGTGGGGTCCCTCAAGGATCGGCACTATCTCCCACTCTGTTTAATTTATATGTCACCCCCTTAGCTGCCTTAGTTCAATCCCATGGTCTGCAATTAGTATCCTACGCTGATGACACTCAAATAGTAGTCTCAGTGTCCCAGTCCATCCAAGCCACTGCGGAGCGCTTTAAGAACTGTCTTCTCAGTGTAAAAAAACTGGATGAGCCTTAACTTTTTAAAACTAAATGCAGACAAGACCGAGATAATTGAGTTCGGTCAGAAACCATCGATCTGGAACAACCTCTGGTGGCCCCCAGAGGCGGGCTCCTGCCCAAGTCCAGCAGAAAAGGTCAGGAACCTTGGCTTTCTGGTTGATAAAGATCTATCTTGTAAGGCTCAGATTAACCAGGTAACGTCTACCTGCTTCCATACCATCAAGATCCTTAGGAAAGTTCTACCTTATATCCCCCCCACATTGCAAAAAACTGTTATGGGTGCCCTGGTAATGTCCCGAGTGGACTATTGCAACTCTCTCTACTTGGGCACAGGAGAAAAACAATTGAATAAGCTGCAGGCAATTCAAAACGCCGCAGCCAGGGTTCTGATGAATTTACCCTATCGTCACCCAACGTCTAAAGTCATTAGGAAACTTCACTGGCTACCAGTCAGGTGTAGAATTCAATTTAAAGCCCTCTGTCTGGCCCACAGATCTGTGCACGGTTCGGGATCTGACGATCTTGCCAAGCTACTTCCTCGATATGTGCCATCACGTGCGCTGAGATCAGCCGGTCTTGATCTTATCTGCCAACCCAAAATAAGAAGACAACGCTGGGGTGGCAGATCTTTCTCTTACCAGGCTTCCAGACTGTGGAACTCTCTACCCCCTGCACTGCGCTCACAAAAATCTAAACTTTGTTTCAGAAAAGCACTGAAAACCTGGCTTTTCTCCTCGTATTAAGACTGGCTCACACTGCTCTCTAGTCACTCAGCGCCAAGACGCCGCGGCATTCGAGCGCTTTACAAGTACTTCAGTCAGTCAGTCAGTCAGTCCTCTGATTCTGTCACTGCCACTTCATTGGTGGATATACTGGCAGGTCGGGGATTATCCACCAAATCAAACTGCAGATAAGATGCCTTCACGCTGCCTCTCCCCCCCCCCCCCACCTCCCCCCCCCCGGGCACCCCACGCCGTCTTTCGGCGCAGCATTGTAGGATGGCCACACCAGTGCGGCAACTTGCTGGACACCACCTCGGTGCCATCCGGATCTCGGCGCGTTCGAGTCACTGTACCGCAAGAGCGGGAGAAACTCAGCTGGACACGCCGTCTTTCGGCGCAGCATTGTAGGATGGCCACACCAGTGCGGCAACTTGCTGGACACCACCTCGGTGCCATCCGGATCTCGGCGCGTTCGAGTCACTGAGTCACTGTACCGCAAGAGCGGGAGAAACTCAGCTGGACACGCCGTCTTTCGGCGCAGCATTGTAGGATGGCCACACCAGTGCGGCAACTTGCTGGTCACCACCTCGGTGCCATCCGGATCTCGGCGCGTTGTGCTGCCTTCGGCCTACTGTAGCAGCAAGTGCGGGCGCAACTCGGCTGGACGGCGTGTGAAACGCTAAGGGGCGCCGCACTGCAGATGAGGTGCCTCCACCTGGGGAGGCGGAAGAGGGCCGTTCGCGCCGCCTCCCCCCGGGCACCCCACGCCGTCTTTCGGCGCAGCATTGTAGGATGGCCACACCAGTGCAACTTGCTGGACACCAACTCGGTGCCATCCGAATCTCGGCGCGTTGTGCTGCCTTCGGCCTATTCGCACATCGGTCCGCTACTGACGCCGCCTCATGGGCCAACGGATTTTGTACGCTTTTTATAGCCCAAAGCCGAATGACAGGTCATGTGACTTGTTTATAAAACTTTTCATTGGTTCAGTTTACTTTTGGTTTCCTAATGATGGAAGGCTTGATCATATGACCTAAAAATAACACTTTTCATTGGATTAAAACATTTTTTTTTCCCAAACGATGAAAGACCCACCTTTTTTTTTCTCACTCGGCAATCAAAAAAGGTTCTGTTAGATGACAACAGAGGGGACAGGCAACAAGAACCATCACTCAAAAAAGGGGAGGGCAAGTTCTTCCCTACCGGGTCACGTTGGGGCTCCACCGGAACTCATCGAATTGATAGTCTACAGTGTTTCTGGATGTTTCAGACTGAAGCTGGCGTCAGCATGAGAGCACCACCATCTCGTAGCTCCGTCGTGGCCATTCCGCAAGCAATCATGGCAGCCGCTCCCCACCGGAAGCCTGCGGGAGTCGGGGGCCCCCAAGACTTTTGTAGAATCTTCAAGGCTGAGGGGACGCTTTCGAGAATGGAGCCCAAGTCCTAGCAGACAAGCGTCCGAGTTCCAAGGTGTCCCAGGGCCATTTTAGTGGACCAGGCCCAAATCCGAAGAGCCGGCCGCCATTTTAAGAGTCCTGTGGCAGCCGCCTATCGCTGCACCGCAAGAGTAGGCGCAACTCAACTACATGGTGAGCGAGACGCTGTAGCCGCAAGAGCGGGCGATAAACAGCTGAATGGCGGATGAGGCACAGTGTAGCAAAAGCGGGCGGAATGGCAACTGAAACGGTAAAGGGGCGCCCCACTACAGCAAACGAGCCTCCACCTGGGGAGGCCCGTTCACGCCGCCTACCCCCCACCCCCCCGGGCGCCCTACGCCGTTTTTCGGGCCAGCATTGTAGGATACCAAAACAAGTGCGACAACTTACTGGACATCACCTGGGTGCCATCCACATCTCAGCGCGTTCTGCTGCCTTGGGACTATTCGCACAACAGACCGCTACTGACGAGGCCCCCCCCCCCCCCCCCCCCCCCCGGGGCGCCCCACGCCGTTTTTCAGAGCAGCATTGTAGGATACCAAAACCAGTGCGGCACCCAGGTGACATCACCTGGGTGCCGTCCAGAACTCAGCACGTTGTGCTGCCTTGGGACTATTCGCACAAAAGACAGCTACTGACCATTGTTGCTTCTGTTTTAAAAAAAAAATGTTCATGTGTTTTCTGTTTTTGTTGCGTTCTATATATTTATAAGTTATTAAAGTTTTATAATCCTACTACTTTGTTGGAGTGCTATATATTTTTAATGTGACACATAACTGTAAAAACTTTGATGTACAAAGAGGCATCCCTGGAATCTTCCGCTTCAGGCTCGGTCCCACACACCCTCACAGTGAGAATCCCCTCCCCAATCACAATACAGGATCGTTATCAGATAGTAGGAACGCGTGTGGTGTGACGCATCTCATCGGGTGGGGGCCTTGATCTACTGTAACTCCTTTGAAGAGGGGTGATTCTTTACAGTTGAGGCCATAAACTACATCCGCAGGGCTAGGTGATAGCCTGGGACCGGCCTGGACAATCGGACACAGAGGAAGAGGAGCGCCAGAGGGTGCGGTAGTGAATAGGGTGAAAGGGTGGTGTCGGGCGGGCACAGGGTGTGATTCTCAGGGAAGAGCAGCGCAGATGGGGGAGGTTTATGGCCCATGCATAAGACAGAGAGCGGGGGTGACCAGTGCGTGGGGAAGATGCTTGCGAGGGTGGGGAGCCATGCTGAGGATCGGCGGCGTGCAGAGAGTGGGTCTGGTCAAGGCATCTAAAATGGCTGCTGTGCACGACAAAAGTGTGGCATTGGAAAAAAAGCAAGATGGCGCAGACAATGTTTATCAATACAAATTAATTTATAACAATTATTTTTAACAATATATTTACTCGCAGTGTCAAAATGGCGGTCAACACTTCCTAATTTCCTTCGAATCGAACGTTAACAGACGTCACGCAGCAAAAAAAAAAAAAAAAAGCGCTCACGCGCAGCCGCTGGAAGACATGTATCAACATATATGAGCATCCTCAGCCACCCTCAGAAAACATAGGGGGTCAGGATACGACTCCCGTACCCCCTTAAACCCATTTCTCACATTGTTTTTCCTCCATCTTGTAATTTAATTAAACCGAAACACAAAATGGCGAATTCCCGTTTCGCTACCGGTTCGCGAACGGGAAAGCGCTTCTACCGCGAAAAATCTATTTTTTTTATTTGCCCCACGGGACCCTTTAATAACTCCAACATCATTCCTAGGGGGTCAAGAGGAGTCTACTTTGCCCCCTTTCATTAAATTCCCCCTTCGTTTTTCTCCTCCTCTTGTCTCTCGATCCTACCGAGAGACAAGATGGCGGCCGCTACGGACTGTTTAGAATGTTGGCAGACACCGGAGAGCCAATCAGCTTCGCTTCGCAAAGCTCCGTTACGCGAAAAGTACGCGAACTGGAACGCTACCCGGGACGCTGTCACAGATATATATGTTTTTTTAAACGTTAATTTCTCAAAATCCACTGGAGCACATATATTGAGACCCAGCAAAGGCACATCGGGCTAACAGTCCCTACAATTTTGCCAAGTTTCGTGCACATCCATTCAGCCGTTCAAGCTAAAAGTGAGGCCAAACGCCCTATGGAAAACTCAATGTTAAAAACGCGTTTTGGGACCCCCCTTTTTTCTCGGCCCCCCCTTGACGAAACCCCCCCAAATTTTCAGGGGCTGCTCAGAAACAAAATGTGCCAATTTCCTGAAAATTTCATCCGATTCCGTCCACAAACGCCAAAGTTATTAGAATTTTCAAAAGTTACATAGAGAAAAAATCCTAACTATATATACCTTCTGGCGACCGCCAGTAGGTAATGTATATATATATATATATATATATATATATATATATATATATATATATATATATATATATATATATATATATATATATATATTTTTTTTTTAAATATTTATATAGTATAAGTATATATATTTATATATGGGCAAGAGGTAGGCTTACCTCGAAACGCGTAGGGGTTGTTTTTTTGCCAATAAACCTAAGCACTGCACAAACGATTTGGGCCTCGACTCTGGTGTCTTTGAATATGAAGATTACGCCAGGAATTTGATATATATATATATATATATATATATATATATATATATATTCACTGTTCACTGAAAAAACCATAGGTTTTAAGGAAAGTTATAGTTAGTTGGACATTTCACTCGTACAATACCAGAGAATTTCCCCCGTTATAGTTAGTTCAGCTAACTATAACTTGCGCCCCTGCAATGCACTGCTGATGACTTCACATATTACATCACTCATGACATGGTCAGTGACAACACTGATGACATCTCAAATGACATCACTGATGACATCATCCAGTGACTGTGTTTCTGTAAAGTTTAAATATGTTTAATATATATAGGGAAAGGCGTATTGAAGAATGAGTGGGTGTATAAGTGTCTGAATGGATGATTTAATAGGTGCGAGACTGACTCGATAAGTGAGTGATTGAGCGTATCTTCCTAAATGCATGGGTTAGTGACTAAACTGTGTGAAAGGCTCAATCTGTCTGTCTGTTGGTGTGTAAGCGGCTGCATGAGTTTGTGAATAGCTACATGAGGTTCTATATGGGTTATTGATTGGTTGTCTGAGTATCTGTATGGGTGCCTGAGTGTTTGTGTGGGTGGGGTGTGTGTGACTGTGCATAGATGTGTGAGTGGGTGATTTACTGGGGGCATGGTTTCAAGAGTGCATCTGTGATGGACTGTATGGGTGGGTGAGTGTGTGTATGGGTGTGTAAGTGAGTGAATGTATATCTCAGTGGTATGTGTGAGTAACTACATATGTGAAAGGCAGTATATATGTGTGTTGGAGTATATAAATGGCTATAAGTGTGTGAGTGTGACGAACAAGTTACTTACCTTCGGTAACTCTTTTTCTGGAGGATACAGTATCTGCCTGTGGATTTCTCATCTTGTGAATATCCCCTGCGCAGCAGCCATTCGGAAATTTTTGTAGCTCTCCACGCCGACGAGGTCATGGACAACGTCACAGAGGGTACGACTCAGCTCGCGACCACGCTGACGTCACTGGATCCATAATAGGGCCTTGTCGGCGTGATGACGTCAGTTCCGCACCTTTTTACCGTGCCCCCGAGGCACACGGACGGACCAACATAAACAAGTATAGTATACAAAATATACAGTATTTGAACCAACACACATAGAGTGAAAACAATTTAAAAGGTAAAAACAATCAAACATTTCCATTGTAAAATACAACATAAATACTTGCTGGTATAGAAGAGTGGACAACGGGGAGCTCGGTGGGTCAGTGAGGAATCCACAGGCAGATACTGTATCCACCAGAAAAAGCGTTACCGAAGGTAAGTAACTTGTTCTTCTGATGGATACATCTGCCAGTGGATTCCTCACCTTGGGAATAGAATCCCACAGCAGTCCCCTCTCCCGGAGGAGGGTGTCCACTGCTCTATACCAGAAAATCTTGGAGGGCAGAACGCGCAAAATGGCCGACCCTCCTTACTTCGGAATTTAAACAGTAATGCTTCGCGAAAGTGCGGAGGGAGGCCTAAGCTGCCGCTCTGAAAATGTCCTCTACAGGTACACCTCTAGACAAAGCTGATGTTGAAGACGTTTCCCTAGTCGAGTGAGCTCTTATACCCTCTGGAGGTTCCTTACCAGCCAGGGCGTAGCAGATCTTAATGCACAAGATAATCCATCTTGAAAGTGTGCGCTTGTGCACCGCTCTTCCTTTCTTACAGCCAGCAAATCCCACAAAGAGCTGGTCGTCCACACGATAGTCTTTAGTTCTATTGATATAAAAGCTCACCGCCCTCTTAGGGTCCAGACGGTGAAGCCGCTCCTCCTCCTTGGAAGGGTGAGGGGGAGGATAGAAGGTAGGAAGGGTAATGAACTGCCCCAGATGGAAGGGAGATACCACCTTAGGCAGAAAAGCAGCCCTGGTCCTGAGTACCATTCTTTCAGCATGAATGGTCAAGAATGGGGGTTTCGAACTAAGAGCTTGAAGCTCACTTACCCTCCTTGCCGAGGTAATAGCTACAAGAAAAACAGTCTTAAAAGACAATAGCCTCATGGGACACTTGTGCAATGGTTCAAAAGGCGAACCCATCAAGAAGGTTAAGACAAGATTTAAGTCCCATTGAGGCACAATAAAAGGAGTAGGAGGGAATTTGTTGGTAAGTCTCTTAATGAAACGCAACACCACAGGCGACTTAAACAAAGATGGCTGGTACGGCAAACAAAGGAATGCTGACAATGCCGAAAGATAACCTTTTACCGTAGCCACAGCAAAACCCTGCTGGGCCAGAGAGAAAGCAAAATGAAGAATGTTGGATAAACAAGCCTTTAAAGGGTCAATAGACTTTTCCCCACACCAATGGACAAATTTAGACCACCTATATGAATAGATAGATTTGGTGGAGAGACATCTGGCGGACAAAATAACGTCCACCACATCAGGAGGAAGGGAAAAAGAATTCAGGTTGCCCTGTTCAATCTCCAGACATGAAGGTGTAAGCTCTGTAGGTGGGGGTGTAGAACCTGCCCCTGCGACTGCGAGAGGAGGTCTGCCCTGAGAGGGAGACGGGGTGATCAATATGACTTGGGCCCAGTCTTTGTGAATCTTCCTCAGAACCCGAGGAATCAAGGGTATGGGAGGAAACGCGTAAAGCTCCCTGCATCGGATACTGGAAACTGCAGGATGATGGGCAGGGAGCATTCTCGTGAATGGCAAACAGGTCTACCCGAGGAGTTCCCCACGTCCGAAAGACGTGACGAACCACCTCCGATGAAGCCTCCACTCGTGGTCGGCCGAGAATTGCCAACTGAGGCTGTCTGCACTTACGTTCAGAACTCCAGCCAGATGATTTGCCATCAGACAAATCTGATGGTCCTGAACCCAGGACCAGAGTAGGCGTGGGCGGAAAATCCGTTCCGCTCGCGGATTTTGCGGATTTTCGGGAAATCCGCAATCCGCGAGATTTGCGAATTTCCCGCAAAATCCGCAAATCCGCGAGCAGCGGATTTTGCTCGCACTGCTCGCACTGTTCGCGTGAGTTCGCGCCCCGCGAATAAGTGCAAAATTGCAGAAATACGATCTTAGCAAAACTGAAAGTAACTACTTACCAGGTTCAAAAGTTCAGGCTCATCATTAGTAGCCATTTCCTGGAGTGCTTCCTGAGGGGCCCCTCCAGAGTTCAGTTGCCAGTTGAAACTATTATGTGACCCTGCTCTGAACCTCAGAATAGTTACACATATGCCACAAAGGTCCTGAATTACAGCTAAGGGAGACAAGCAGGAGCCAGGCTGGAAGTTAAAATCCATTAATCAGCCCCTAATTCATTATTGTCAGTTGGGGCAGGGCAGGTGTTGTAACTAATTTTGCAACAATGAAAGCACTTAGCAAGTGCAAAAGATCACTAATCAGGGGGCACTAAGGAAGCAGGTGCCAGCTAAAAAAATATTCTGTGACACATGAATCAGCCCCAAATTAATTCAGGTCACTTGAGGCAGGGAAGGTGTGCTTTGCTTTGCCGAAAATAATGTACACTGGACAACCAGAGGGTGTGGTGATGAAACAGAGGGTGGCATGGGTGGGCCAGAGGGTGGCATGAGTAGTCAGAGAGTGGCAGTGGTGACAGAGAGTGGCAGTGATGAAGAAGAGTGTCCCAAACAGGCTGGACACGTAGAAACAACAAGTTCGCGAAACTTGCGACCCGACAGGTAAGTTCGCAATTTGCGAAAGTGTACAAAACCCTCGCGAACTGGCAGAAACACGGGCGAACACAAAAAAAAAAAAAATCCGCAAATTCGCGGGAATTCGCGGATTTTGCGGATTGCGAATCCGCAAATCCGCAAAATTCGCGAACGCGAGATCCGCAAAATTCGCTCATGCTTAGACCAGAGACACTGCAACCCTACTCCTCCCTGCTTGTTGACATACCACATCGCGGTAGTGTTGTCCGTTAGGACTTTAATTGACTGACCGTGAAGGGAAGGGAGGAAGGCCTTGTGCACCAAACGTATCGCCCGTAACTCTAGAAGGTTGATGTGAAGCAACCTTTCCTCTGGAGACCACAGACCCTTGATCTCCAGATCCCCAGAGGAGCACCCCACCCTAGAGTGGATGCATCCGTTATCACTGTGGCAACCAATGGAGGTAGATTGAAGGGCTTTCCTTGGGACAGATTGCCCTCCACGCTGCACCAAGACTGATCCGCGGCAGCTTCTCTGGAGGTCCTCACTGACCCCCTGAGATCTCTGTTGTGCTGATACCACTGCCTGCGGAGGTACCACTGGAGCGCTCTCATGTGCCAGTGCGCGTGGTTGATTAGCAGAATGCAGGAAGCAAACAGACTGAGCAGACGAAGGACCTTCTGGACTGGAACAACCGCTCCACTGAAAAACAAAGGAATCATTTCCTGAATGTCGAGAATCCTTTGAGGACGAGGGAATGCCCGACACACAGTAGTGTACAGTACTGCCCCTATGAACAGGTTGCGCTGTGAGGGCACCAGGTGAGACTTGGGTACATTTATCGAAAAACCCAATTCGTACAACAGCTGTGTCATCACCTGCAAATGATGAAGCACCTTCCCTGGAGACTGCTTTGAGAAGCCAGTCGTCCAGATAGGGGAAAACTGGAATCCCCAATCTTCTGAGATGGCCTGCCACCACTGCCATCGCCTTGGTGAAGACTCGAGTAGTAAGTCCCAATGGGAGAACCGCAAATTGATAGTGCTGCAAGCCCACCGTGAAACAGAGATACTTCCTGTGCGACTTCAGGATAGGAATGTGAAAGTATGCATCCTGCAAGTCGATTGGCACCAGCCGGTCCCCTTGCTGCAGCGCCTGAAGAACCTGCGCAAGGGTGAGCATCTTGAACTTCTCTTATTTCAGAAAAAGACTCAAGATCCTGAGATCCAGGATTGGACGTAACCTGCCATCCTTCTTGGGAATCAGGAAATACCGGGAGTAGCACCCCTGACCCCGTCCCTGCTCGTGAACAACCTCTATTGCACCTTTCTTTAATAATGTTAGGACTTCCTCCTACAGGAGAAGGAGATGTTCTTCCGAGAAAGCCCCTTGGCAAGGAGGGTAATTTGGAGGGAATTCCCGAAAGGGAAGAGCATACCCATTCTCTACAAGATTGAGGACCCAAAGGTCTGTAGTGACAGATTCCCAATCTTGCAGAAAATGAGTAAGCCGACCCCCTACAGGACCAACATAATCCGGAATGGGGAATCTAGGGCTGCTTTCCTGCAGTGAATGGAAGGGAGGTGGAGGAAGAGGAGGAGGAGGGTTGACGGCCTCGGGAACGACCTCTACTTTTACCTCTATACGATTTGTATAGAGTATTCTGTTGTTGTTGTTGCTGCTGCTGACGAGGCTGGCCATATGAACGAAAGGACGACCTCCCAAATCCTCTGTATTTTCGGAAAGAGCCTTTAGGTTGAGCTTGCAAACCAAGAGATTTAGCTGGTGCATTGCTGTCTTTAAATCTCTCTAAGGCAGTGTCCGCTTTCTTACCAAAGAGCCCTGAACCATCAAAAGGTAGGTCCAACAGAGTAGCTTGAACATCTGTTGAAAAATCCGTAGACTTCAACCAAGCACTCCTTCTAGTAGCCACTGAAGAACCCATGATCCTTGCCACCGAGTCAGCTCTGAATGGCTTGACGTGCAGCAGATTGGGTATCGCGTAAAACCTCCTTAAAATTCTTCCTGTCTTCCTCAGACAGCTTAGGCAGCAACTGTTTAGATGAGTCCATCAAAGCATGGATGTATCTGCCCATCAAACATGTAGCATTCATTGATTTCAATGCCATGCTTGCAGAGGAAAATACCTTCTTGGCAGAGTGATCAAGCCTCTATGATTCCCTGTCAGCTGGAACTTGAGGGAATGCTCCCGAAGATCTCTTTGAGCATGCAGCCTACACTAGAAAGCTCTCTGGAGAAGGATGACCGGTAAAAACTCTGGGTCACCAGGAGCCATCCTATATCTTCTTGCTATAGACCTGGAAACTGCAGGCGCAGAATGAGGCTTTCGCCAAACCTCCAGTACAGGCTCAAGACTTGCCTCATTGAAAGGCAAAAGAGGCTCAACAACTGAGGAAGGTGAATGGAGAACTTCCGTTAATAAATTTGACTTAAATTTTTGAATGTCCAATAATTCAGCCGCCTTTTTAACAACCACATGATACGGTGCTACATCTTTTGAAGGAGCATCAGAATCAGGAGAAAACTCCCATTCAGGAGAAATGTCTGGGCCGCTGGCCTCTCCCAATTCAGCAAAGCACTCACCTGAATCATGCAGTTCACCTTCTTCCCTATCCTCACGATATCTTTACTCTTCTAAAACCCTCTGGGCCTCTCTACTGGATCTTAACCGCAGCACAGACGTCAATGGATCCACAATCGGATTCGGAGCTGGCGTTGTGCATGGATCCAACGGCGCTGCTTGCGCCGAACGAGGCCGAACAGATGGCGCAGGTGAAGATGGAAACGGCGTCGGAACCCTAGGCGCCGGCAAACTCCAAGACGGCGCTGTCGGAAGGAACGGCATGAAAGGGGCCTGGGCATAGGCTTGAGGAACCCCCAAATTGAAACCTAATGGACCCATGGGACCCGCAGGTGCACCAGAGGGGTACATAGCCCTGTGAAAGACTCCATACATAGCATTAAGGTAATGCGATGGGTCTTGTCCTGGAGCTGGAAATGGAGGGTAAGCTCCTGGGACCGACTCTGAAGCAGGTGTTCCTGAATTCGGGCCAGCCGGTGCCGATGTCGGAACTTCTTCTGGAGTTACCTGCTCTTCTGGCACAGGAAGTTCTTGTTCTTGAGCCAGAGAATGGACTGAATCCAGTGACGGAGTCGGCGTCGGTGATCGACGCGGAGAGGCTTCAGGCGAAGCCAACTTCTCTGGTGAACCTGGAATTGATAACGAAGGAGATACATAATCTTTTCTGTGACGTCGAGGAGAGGTCGATCTCGGCGCCACTTCTTTATCAAATCAATTTCTTGAAGAGTGCTTCTTTTTCTTATGTTTCTTCAGCTTCGAGTGTCCCGACGTCGACTTCCAGCCCGACCCACCTTAACCTCGATCTCCTCCTACCTCTCTTCTTACCCTTCCTCATTTTGGCCATAAAAAGCTTTGCCTCTCTCTCTTTCAACGCCTTTAGATTCATCTTCCTGCAGCATGGACAGCCATCGACGTCATGGTCGGAAGACAAGCACCAAGCACAATCTTTGTGTGCGGGTCAGTGATGGACATCTGTTTACCGCACTCCCTGCAGGGCTTAAAACCAGATTTCCTCGCAGACATCATCGAAGGAAACAAGAGAAACACTGCAAAATAGCTAGATATACAAAGTAACTATGGAGAGTCCCAAAAAAACGTTGCCATCGACGGCACAGAAAAAAGGCAACTGATGTCATCATGCCGACGAGGCCCTATTATGGATCCAGTGACGTCAGCGGGGTCGCGAGCGGAGATGTATCCTCTGTGACGTCATCCATGACCTCGTCGGCGTGGAGAGCTACAAAAATTCCCGAATGGCTGCTGCGCAGGGGATATTCACAAGGTGAGGAATCCACTGGCAGATGTATCCATCAGAAAGTGGCTGTATGGATGAGTGCTTGCTTTTATCAGTGATTGTATAAGAGCATACGAATGTGCTAGTTTTTGTATGAGTAAGTGAGCTGGTGCGTGTATAACTGTATAGGTGAGTAAATGGCAGTGTGATTAATTATTTGCATGACTGACTAGGTGTGTGAGTACCTCTATGGATGAGTGGTGATGTGTGAGTGTCTATATGTGTATGAGGGCACATGATAGTCCTGTACTGAGTGACCATAAGTATGGATGACTGTACGGATGAGTGAGTAGATGTGTGTGTAAACCTAAGAATTAGTGAGTGGTTCTGTAGTTATTGGTGTTGGAGTGTCTATGGTTTTGAGAATGGCAGTCTGTAATTTAGAGTGAATGTATCAAAGGTTATACTAGGGTGCGAGAAGATGCATCAATTTATCACATGGATGATGCATCAGTGATGTCATTTGAGATTTCACAGTAATGTCACTGACAATGTCAGGAGTGATGTAATAGTGACGTCATCAGCAGTGCATTGCGGGGTGCGAGTTGTAGTTAGCTGAACTAACTATAACGGGGGAATTTCTCTGGTTTTGTACGAGTGAAATGTCCAACTAACTATAACTTTCCCTAAAACCTATGGTTTTTTCAGTAAATTTCCAAGGTTTTTTAAATGCTAATTTCTAGCTATAACGTGCCTGAAACCTATTGTTTTTTCAGTTTATTGCAAAGATTTTTTAAATGCTAGTTTCTAACTATGCCTACAGAGGTAGGACATGTGAAGAAAGATGAAAAAACGCACAGAAAGAAGCAAAAGAAATGCACAAAGAAGAAACAGTAGTCCACAAAGACGTAGAAAAGTGAAGGAAGAAGCAAGACATGTGCAGAAATAATAAACAGAGGAGCAGAAAGAGGCCTTGTTGTAAAATCATCCTGTGCTCACAACTTTTCAGACGGGTACTGGTGGTAAGTGACTCTGACTAACCAGGCCTAGAGCCAGTGCTATGCTAAAAGACACTTAGAATACAGTGAAAACGCCTACGTACACTAGGGAACACTATTCGTTGGGGTAGCCCTGTTATTATTTACATTATAGGAGTGAGAAATTATTCTCACTACTCAGAAGGCTTAGAGGAACTTGCGAGGGGAGTGCACCCTCCCATGTTTCAACACTACTACACACAAACAACTCCTGTGATTGTTGACCTGGGAAACCCAGATGTCCGCAATCACTAAATCTGAGTCAAATCGGGGCGTGGCTGGCGGCCGAGCATGGCGGTAGCCTAAAAGGCAAGCTCCGTAGATAGAGCGGCCTCTCCGTACATCCGCACACTTATCCGCATAAAGTACGGTCTCTGCCGGAGGGACCCGACGCCCAGGACCGGGCGGTGTGTAGGGCAGCGACTCCTGGCACAATCCGTCACCGGAGAAAGAAGGTACGGCGAGCGGCACCGGTGGCCTGCAGAGCGGCTGAGATCCAGGGGCTGTCCCACAGACAAATCCGACCGGAGGCAGCGCAGACCTGGGCGCAACACATCAGAAGCGCCCGGCGTGACCACAAAGTGGCAGCGGTGACCCCATAGCCTGACGGGGATACTAACCGGAACGTTTGGTGACAGCTAAGGTGCCAGGAGTGGGCGAGCGGCGGTGCCGGTGCACATATGACGAGCCAGACTGAGGGCTGCAGTAAATGATAGTGCCAACTGCGGGAAGGAGCGGGCCGCCATCTTGGGGCAGCGCAACAAGCCCAGACATCGGGTGGCTTTAAGTGTCCATAACAGAAGGTGGTGGCGCCTGTAAATATCGTAGGGGGAGAACCCAAGTGAGAGGCAGCAGCGCTGGAATTTGCATACGGAGGGGGCTCGAGCGAGGCGGCCGGGCCCCGCAAGCACAGTGACAATGCAGCCGCAGGTCTAAGTGACGGGCGCCTACAGATGGCCGATCAGTGAGAACCCGAGAGAGAAGACCTGCTCTTGTGCAACCGGCCTTATAATAACCCAGATGGTGCCATGGGGGGCCCTGAGAGGTACCGTGTATACCAAGAGTGACGCTGTGGAGCGGGGAGGGACTGATACCCGCATTGATGCGTGGGCGCCCCAGTGAGCCCAACCGGTGGAGAGATACAGAGGCGCACGGAGCGAGGAAGACTGCATTAGCAGCGTGAAGGGCTCGGTGGTGACGGGCACAAGATACAGCCGACAGGGGTGGTCCCTGGCATGAACAGAGGCCGCAGTCGGCAGGTGTGATGGGGCACACTTAGACACCCATGCGCACTGGCAAGTGAGCACCTGCAACAGCCGACACAGCAGAATAACGCCCATACTATCAGCGTTGTCAGCGCGAAGCGACGGATGGGTGGTGAATACTCTGATTCGCAGTGATTGCCAGCGGCCCAGCATGCCAGAGAACACCAGCAGCATAAAGCGCACCTTCCCCCTGGGTGGTGCGGGGAAGTAAAATCAGCTGAAGACGGTGGCGGTGGATCAGTCACGGATTGTATGGATTACCAGTCTCGACCTGCCAGCACTCAGGAGACCGCGACACGGGAAAACCACACTGGGTAAAACGCAAGGTGTAAAGTCGCTGCAGAGACGGGGTGCCACGCTGTGCTACGAGCCTCACACTGATCAAGTGCGCAGCCAGTGTTAATTAATTGTCAAAGTTGTAAGGAAGTCCTGAGCTGTACCCACTACACACCTCATATCCTGCTCCATACTACCACACATAGGACCGGGCACAAAGACGTGTAAACCAAGATGCAGTGGTGGCTACCATGGCGGGCAAGGTGGCACCACGCAGACCCGGATTGATAAATTCGCCTGCGATAAGAGCGTCTCATCCCCAACTGACGCAAGGACACCAGCTGGTAAATCGGCGGAGGGCGCAAGTGGGAAGAAAGCAACACTAGATGACGTCATGAAGGCCTTGACGCAGGTTCAGGCAACAGTAGGCACGATCTCCACTGAGATTACTCTCATCAGGGCAGACTTCCACAAAATGTCTGAGAAGGTGAGCGCCATGGAGGTGGTTACGAAGTCACTGGTGGAGGACGTCTCGGAGCTCCAGACGGCGATGGAACGTATGTCGGCGGAGAATAAGGTACTGCGAGAGAGACTGGATGATCAGGAAGGGCGCTCCAGGAGGAACAATGTAAGGATCCTTGGAGTTCCGGAATCTGAGGGTACTAGAGCAATGGACCTCTATGTAGAGGAGCTGATAAAAAAGGAACTCCAACCCAAGGGCCTGTCCGCCTTTTTCTCCATAAAAAGAGCCCATTGGGTCCCAGGGGGACGGCCAAAACCTGGAGCAGCCCCACGACCAATCTTCTCCAGACTATTCAACTTTCGGGACAGAGATGTCATCCTGCAGGCGGCACGAGTGTCGCCGCCGGTCAAAATCCAAAATTCCACACTGGCCTTTTTCCGGACTATACGGCGGAAGTTGCTCGGCGTAGGAGGACGTTCTTGGATGTAAAGAGAGAACTCAGGGCACGAGAGATCCCGTACTCGATGCTATTCCTGGCCAGGCTGCGTATAGTGGCGGACAACAAGACTTGGTTCTTCGACACTCCTGAGATAGCACGGGACTGGCTGGACGGATGGAGGCCGACCAACAGTCACGTCGGTCACACAGGACGCATAGGAATTAGAGGACAGGAAGTTATCCAAACTCTCAAGCTTCAGGCCAGAAATGGGGGGACGCTCGCCAGTGAGAGAAAGTGCAGACGAAAATGCTGACGTGGAATAGTAACTGCCCGGAGAATGCACAACGTTAAAATGATTCTGCTGCCTGCCTGGCAGGCCACCACTGGACACTGGGCCGAGGGCTTCCGAGGAGAGTAAGAGGGGCCGTAGTCTCCGGAGAGTCCTGCGCCCCAGCGAGCAAGTATAATCTGTGTGGGGAATAGGTTGAGCACTCCGCTAAGTTGGGGGGGCGGGCAGTTTCGGGTCCGTGTAGCAGGAGGGCAGGGAGGGGGGGAGTTGGGGGAGGGGCTGTTTTCAAAGTTTCTTAAATGTTTAATTCTTTTTAACTGTTTTAGTTTCTTGGCTCAAGGCGACATGACACAACACACTGCTACCATTGCTAGGGAGCACAGACATAGGAAGACACCCAGTGACCGTTTGAATACACCACGCGCCCTCTACTCATTTCAGGCTAGACGCAGCACATCACACAGTAGCAGGTTGCATTGGCCCCGAAAGGACCCGTCCGCGTGCGGAAAGGTTAGGCTACCCAAAATTCTAAATGGCAAGTCAACAGCGGGCTGACACTCTTGAGGTGGAAAATCAAATAATTCCGGTGACACCGCTGCAAATCATGTCCAGAGATTGGGTGACAAGATCAAGCGGGGACTAGTGATGCAGGGTATCAGGAGAGTGGGCCCGACACTGGTTCTTCTCCAAGAAACACACCTAATGGGTACTGCTAGGCAGGCCCTGGATAGGCGAGGATACCATATGATAGCACACTCGGAGTTCACCTCTGGATCGCGTGGGACGGGCATATTATTGCGGAAATCCTCACAGTTCATAGCACAGACCACCAAAATAGATGATCAAGGCCGCTTCGCGGCAGTGCATGGACAGTGGGAGGGTAAGCAGTTAAATATAGTATCGGTATACATCCCACCGGCGTTACATGCCGTAGCTTTGCCCGACCTGGGGAAGTTCTTACTAGAGCTCCCGGAGGGCGATCTGATCATAGGAGGGGATTTTAATGCAGTTATACATAATACCCAGGATAGATTCCCACTTCGAACACAAACACTTGGTCCTTCTCGATTCGGTAACTTCTTGGAAGCACAGGGATTGATTGATATTTGGCGCCACATGCACCCAGATGAGCGGCAGTACACCTACTACTCAGCTACACATAATATCCTGTCCAGAATTGATTACTTTTTCACCCTGGGCACTGGCCTTCTCACGATAGACGAGGTACAGATTAGACCGAGAGGTATCTCAGACCACTCACCATTGACGTTAACTTTATCCAGTCAGGAAACGACCCGTAGAAGAGTGTATCCGATCTATCCAGGGTATCTCAAGGCACCGTCCGTTGGTAAAGAATTGAAAAAGGCGACCCAAAACTACTTTGCAGAAAACTTGACCTCGGTTGAGTCCCCCTCGATCGTGTGGGAAGCCTACAAGACAGTCCTGAGAGGGCAAGCCATCTCGACCATAGCAGGCTACAAACGAGCTCAGAGGAGGGAATTAGTGGAGCTTGAGCTAGAACTTAGCAGAACAAACGCGGCCCACATGGCAGACCCATCAGACGACACATTGCATTCCCTTCAGTTGCCCCAGCGGCTCCATGATGACCACCTGAGACGCCAAACGGTGGCAGATGTAGCGGCGACCGCACATAGGCTATATGACATAGGGGATAAGGCAAGTAAGCTTCTGGCCTGGCTGTACAAAAAGAAGGGGGGCAACAGGACCATACTGCAGATAGCTTATGTGAACGGGGTAATGCACACGCGTCCTGAAGAAATTGTAGACACACTAGCCGACCACTTCCAAGGGGTCTACTCTCCAACTGTCGAGGTAACAGAGGGAATGGCGAGGGCAGCTCTCCGCGATGTGCAGACGCCGACTCTGTCGATGGACGCAGCAGAAGAACTTGATTCTGACTTGACAACTGAGGAGATTCAGTTGGCTATCAACGCGATACGGTCGTGCAAGGCCCTCGGACCAAACGGGATACCAATCGAATGGTATAAAACAATGTCAGAGTCCCTGTGTGAGCCCTTGCTAGCAATGTACGAGGAAAGTCGGGAAGGAGGAATCTTGCCCCCCGATCAACGAATAGCGACTATTGTGGTGATCCCAAAGCCAGGTAAACCACCTAGTGACTGCACGTCCTATCGACCGATATCGCTTCTTAACGCGGAGGCTAAAATACTAGCGAAAGTATTGGCGAATAGGCTGATGCCCTACCTGGAGCAATTGATCCATCCAGACCAGTCTGGCTTTATGCCGCATAGAAGCACGGCGCTCAACCTTCGTAGAGTACATGGAGCACTGGCGCGAGCATCATTATTGAAGGATCCGGCGGTTATACTGTCCCTAGATGCCAAAATGGCATTCGGCATGGTGGAGTGGCAGTACCTCTTTGCGGTACTAGCCCACATGGGATTCGGCTCTAAATTCATCTCCTGGGTGCGGGTGCTGTACACGGGTCCTGTAGCACGTGTGGTGGTGAACGGGCATATCTCCCGTGAAATACCACTGGCGAGGGGAACCAGACAGGGGTGCCCACTCTCACCGCTACTATTCGCGTTGGTTCTGGAGCTGCTGGCTGTTACCATCAGGAAGACCCCGCTGCTGAAGGGGATCTGCTGGGATAACAACTGGGAGGATAGAGTCTCCCTGTATGCAGATGACATGCTGATTTACCTGACAGACCCAGAGAGAGGTGTCCCTAACCTATTGGAGATATGTGACACACACGGGCGTGCATCTGGATACACTATAAACTGGGCGAAATCGGTCATCTACGAGCTAAAAGGCCCGTCGCCGACTCTTCCTGCCGCTTGCCCCTTGACGGTGGCAACCTCCTCCTTTAAATACCTGGGGATCTACGTCACCTAAGATGTTGCTGAATTCTTTGAGAGTAACCTGCAACCACCGCTCACTAGGTTGCAGAGCGATGTACGGCACTGGAAAGCCCTTCCACTGACGCTGCTAGGCTGAGCGGCATTATTCAAAATGATGGCGCTGCCATGCTTCCTGTATGTGCTCGAAAACACACCGACCCTGATACCTCCAAGTTATTTCCAAAAAGTTACGGCTATAATGACAGGCTTGTTATGGGGGGACGGCCCAGTTCGTACAGCGCATACAAAACTTAATAGAAGCTGGTACGATGGTGGGATTGCCCTGCCAAATATGCAGTTGTATTACTGGGCGGCACAGCTCAAGATTATTAATCAATGGCTGCATGCCCCACGGAACGACCCGGCCTATCTCGCAGACAGGGCCCAGTTAGGCACACACAGTTTGCTGGCACCGCTATACCACAAAGGAACAGCGGCAAAATTAACGGGACCCACCAAGCACACGGTAACATTGTGGCATGGAGCACAGGCGAGACTGAAATGGGGGGAGTCATAACAAAGCTAACACCATTATGGGACACGAAGGCTCTGGGACACCTACGTCACACTAAAGGATTCACCCAATGGGATAATATAGGAATCTCCACGGTAGCAGATATGTGTTCAAGAGAGGGGGTGGTCACGTTCTCGCATCTTCAGCAACACTACGACCTAGGTCCTACAGAAACATACAGATATGTGCAAATTAGGCACGCCCTGATGGCAGCTATCCCAGCAGGTACCACGGTCCCGGAATCCTCACCGCTTGAAGATCGCCTACTCACTGACTTCATGCAGGAGGGGGCTACCTCCCTTACTTATCGTAAACTGCTAAATAACTTGCCGAACCCACTAGAAAAGCTGCGGGACAAATGGGTTGCGGAGATAGGAGACATGGATGAAACAAACTGGAATGCAGCAATGGCATTTCCGCGTGAGGCGGGCATCTCGGCTAGGTTCCATCTGGTGCAGATAAAAATTCTACATAGGGTATACTACACCAGGACTACATTGTACAGACTACGCAGGGCGACACACCCACACTGTCTCAGGGGCTGTGGAGCAGAGGGTACCTTCATACATACACTCTGGGAGTGCCCAGCCCTTGTGGGCTACTGGCATCAGGTGATGCGCACCATCTCGCAAACACTAGAAGTCTCCCTAGCACCCGACCCCCGTGTGTGCTTGCTGAATGTGTGGGGCCCTAATGAACTAACGCATCAAGGTAGGCTATGGGGCACCGTGGGTACAATGACAGCCAAAAGAGACATAGCGCAGAAGTGGGGGGCGGCGGACTTACCAACCTTGACACAATGGTGTAGGAATATCGATGCACTTATGATGACAGAGCGGGCAGTCTATAAAATGAGAGTGAACCCTCGAAAATGGAACAAAGTATGGCAGCCTTGGAATACTTACAGGGGGGATTTATGTGATCCCTTAGAGGAAGACGATATTGATAGCTCGGAGGACGAGATGGAAGAAAATTAACGGTCTGGGGTCATTGGCTAATGACGATGCTGGAAGTAGGGGGGAGTCCGGGATGCAGAATAGATCAATAGCGTGGAGCCGAGTTGAGGATGGGGTGGGTGTGATAACGGTATAGGATAATGTAAATGTCACAAAGAAAGGACAGATTGTTGATAACAGGGGATGTCGTTCATTTAATTATTGAGTCAAAAGTTAAGTTATGATACCACAAAACACAAAAGCAGGATGGCACTAGATTTGGATGATAAAAACGACGCACAGTTGGTCATGTATACTGGTGGGTGTGCTGCCGGACCAATGGTTGACGGCTGAATAGCTGTGTATTCTCTTTCTTCAGGTTGGAAAGTGATTGTTATAGCCGGCCCCAGGGTTGTAGGCACATTACTGTAATTTACTGGAAATGTCAATAAAGTCTTGCGTTTAAAAAAAAAAAATCATCTGAGTCAAATACTCGTGGAATGTCCCTACGTGAAACTAGGAAAGTTCTTCACCCGAGGGTGGGGAAGGAGGCAACTCCTTATGTTTTATATTCCCTCACACACCCTAGTGGTGCCATAATCGGGACACCCTGACGCCTAGAAGTCAGGGTGGGCTCAACCATATCTCAGGGAGCGCTTAGAATATTTTTGGGGCCAGAGGGGGGTGAATGAAACAAAGCCATTTGCAATGACAGGGTGGGAGCTGCAAGGCTCCCGCCCTGTCATTGCAAACAGCAGTGTCCCAGGGTGGGCACCCCAGGACACTGCAGGAGTTACAGAGGCGCAAGATGGCTGCCAACACTTCCTGGTTTGGAGTGTTGACAGCCAATTAGAATAAAGCTTGTGGTCGGGAGGGTGCGTGGATCCACCGCCCCTCTATATATCGAAACTTTTATTTTTTTATTTTCTCAGCAACTACTGAACCGATTTACACCATTTAAAAGAAGGACACTTTCTGAAGCAAGCACTACCTTTTTGCCAAATTTGGTGTAATTCCGTTCAGCAGTTCATCCGTGGTGCGTTTTAAGTTGGTCCCCCAGAGGTGTGAAAAGGGGTGTGGCCTGGACCACCTCTCTGCAATGCAGCCCTGTGGCGCTTACTGGAGGTACCTGGTGGGCGAGTTGGCCCCCAGGGACCCTCAGTATTGAAGGGGAATTAATTCCCCAACTTAAAACGCGCCACAGGGAGCGTTTGCAGAATCTTGCTGGGAGGGGCCGGGGCCTACGGCACAATCTCGTGTTTTTTTAAATTATTTTTTGGGGGGAGGGGGGTGTGTGGCCCTCCTCCTTCCTTCCTTTTTTTGGGCCCTGGGACCCATCCCCCAAGGCCTGACCGCCATAAAAAAAAATATATATATATATATTAAAGGGAAGGGGGCCGCTGTGGCCAATTCCGGCCCTGCGGACCCCATTCCACTGGGCAAGGCAAATATTTTTATTTTTTATGGAGGGGGCTGCTTGGACCCCCTCCTGAGGCCTCTATTGGCCCGGAGGACACCATCCCCCGGGTCACTTCTAATTCCGTGGACCCCTTCCCCCGGGGCAGGCCCTATCCGTTGGGGACCGTGGGAGGAGCCGCATTGCACCCTAGGTCCTGCCGGCTCCCCGCGTCCTGCGGGAGACGGCATTGCTTTTCCAGATGCGGAGCTGCTGACATGCAGCTCCCCTTGTGGAAAAGCAATCTGCTTTGCTTCATTGAAGCGAGAGCAGGTTTTCCTGCTCTCGCTTCAATGAAAGAAAGCTGTTTGCAATGACAGGGTGGACACCCCGGGACACTGAAGGAGCCGGCCCTGGGGGGTGGCGGTCCCCAGGGCCATGAAGAGCTCCAGGAGGGGGGCCCGCGGCACCCCTCCCACCTATAGCACAGTCCCGGGGAGGTGGTAGTCCCCGGGGGTCCGTTATGGACCCCCAATTTCAATATTAGGCAGCAGGGGGCTGTGTGCCCCCGCAAAATAATTAATAAAAGCCCCGGGGGAGGAAGTCCCCGGGGCTTGGGGGGGCATTGGAGGCCCCCCACACATTAAAAATGAGAAGCCCTGGGTGGTGGCGGTCCCCGGGGCTGCTGGGGGGATAGTGTGCCCCCCGCAAATATTTATGGAAAGCCCCAGAGTGTGGCGGTTCCAGGGGCTGCGGGGCCTCCCTGGGCCCCTGCAAATATATTATCCCTTTTCCCCGGGACTTGGTCCACCCGGGGACTAAATAATAACGAAGCGCGGGAGCCAGCACTTTGCTTTTTTTCCGGCCGAAATTCACGCTGCGTGCGTAAATCTCGCCTATTTTTTAAAAACCCCTGGGGGTCCTTGTGGGACACCTTGAGCTGGCCTAGGGGATCAAGGTGTTTCTACCCTGCCCCCTTTTCTTTTTTTACCGAGGCACAAGACTGCCAACCCTTCCTGGTTTGGAGTGTTGACAGACAATTAAAATAAAGCTCGTGGTCAGGAGGGTGCATGGATCCACTGCCCCTTTATATATCAAAACTTTTACTTTTTTGATTTTCGCAGCAATGACTGAACGGATTTACACCATTAAAAAAAAAAGACGCTTTCTGAAGCAAGCACTTCCTTTTTGCCAAATTTGGTGTAATTCCGTTCAACAGTTCCAGCTGTAGCTGTGTCTAAAATCTCCTATGGGAAATTCAATTTTCGACCTCTTTTTTTTAATTTCTCAGGAACTACTGAACGGATTTACACCATTTGACAAAAAGAGTTCTTTCTGAAACAAGGGCTACCTTTTTGCAACATTTGGTGTAATTCCGTTTAACAGTTCGGGCTGTAGCCGTTCCCTACGGAAATGAACATGGAGAAAACACGTTTTGGAACCCCCTTTTTTCTCGCCCCCGCTTGCCAAATCACTCAGAAACTTTCAGGATGGGAGCTGACCAGAGCGCCCCACGAGTTTTGTAAATTTCGCGAAGATTTTTCAACCGCCGCCAAAGTTATTAGAAACTAGGTCTAACTATAACTACCTACTGGCAACCGCCAGTAGGTCATATATATATGTATATTCCTCCTTCTAAGAAGGAATTTTTCAGATGTGGATGAATACAAAACCCAAGCGGCAGATCTTAAATGGAAACTACAACAAAGAAACTACCCAGCACCGGTAATCAACAAAGCCATGAAGAGATCCCGTAACAACAACAGAGAGGCTCTTTTAGAAGAAAAAGTGCAAAAAGAGCCAAATAACAGCAGACCCATATGTGTAACCACCTACAATACACATTCAAATGAGATCTCAAAGATCGTAAACAAACATTGGCGCACTCTGGTATGCGGAGACTTGGTTTTTGATAAACCATTCTTTGCACATAAACAAGGTAAAAACCTAAAAGATAAAAAAGCAGCCGGAGCAATCTACTGTACACGGGATACAGGGCCATTATCCATGTGGCAATTGCAGAAGCTGCCATTTATCAAAGAAAAGTAAACAACTGACATTCAAGAACGGGACCACATGGGACCAAAGAAAATTCACAAGTTGCAACAGTAAACATGTCGTTTACATGATTAGTTGTCCCTGCGGCCTTGAATACATCGGTATGACGACAAGAGCTGTCAAAACCGGAATGAGTGAACATAAGAGTAACGTAAGGTGCAAGAGAAGCACCAGAAAAATGTCTGCACATTTTTTGAGTGAAATGCACTGTGTAAACGATCTGCATTGGACTGTGATTGAACAATTACCCTCTGAACAGGCCTATTCGAAAAGGAGCAGTGTTGGGTGTTCCGACTCGGCACCCACCTGACTGGCCTCAACGACGACATTCCGTGGGGCCAGTTGAATTGATCCTATGTACTTTTCCTCCCTGCAGGGCGGACACACCAGTGTCTGTGCCAAAAACGTATGCCCTTCTGGCTCAAGTACACTGCAATTCAACTACAAAAGGCATTAGCATACAGATAGATAATGTGGATCGTATGCTGTGTTAAGCTACTGACCTAAGTACACTGTAATTTATTAATGCTTGATATTTAACACACTAGCAAGGAATCTGGTTTATATATAATGCCCCATAACCTCGACTGGATCCAGGGGGGTGGCATTACGAGTGCACTAGGCTCCACCATCCCATGAGAATGACAGTTAGCAGTTCTAAACCGTGTTCCCCCAAACGTACTTTGCTATGTCCACTAGGGCATCATTTTAATTAATTGTATAGTTTGGCCGCGCATTTAATACCTTATACATGCGCACAATGAGAGACAGAGCCTTTAGAGTAAGCAAGTGCGCAGTACATCTAAAATACACTTGCGCTTTTTGATAAGATGACCCTGACTTGGAACTATTCTTATTTCCGTAGTTAATTTTATTTGTTCGCACGTCATTAATAGTACGCGACATTCAGCTCACTCATTAGAAAATCCTCTAATACCGTTACTGTAAATATTAATCTATTTTACATCCGCGCATGTGCATTCAAACACCGGCACAACTGTGCACATGCGCACATACTTATCCTACTCTACGCATGTGCAGCCTTAAACCGCAGCCTTCGGAGCAAACATGAGAACACCGGCAGCCCAGAAATACCTTATATGGCGCTCAGTTTTCCCAGTGCTTTACCAATTTACCAAACAATTAACGGCGTTTGGTGGCAGTATTTAAAGCCTTCAACTGAGCTCCTGAAAATATCGACGGAGCCTCGGACGGGGGAAGTAAGACGGAGGCAATGTTCTGGAGTCATGAGTAACCTATGACCATTTTAGCAACCTTTTCGTCATCCAAGTCCGTTAAACCGGCGCTCCCATCAACTGAGCACTATACCATACTTTTCTTACTTATAGGGTGCAAATAGCACAAATACCCCACCGTGTGGAGGCTCATGATGCCAAACAGAACTTTTGCAACAAATATGTTCTTCTTTTTAATAAATACATTCTCCTTTTAGAAAATGGCCCTAAGTTTAGATCCCATCTATAACTGCCTCAAGTAAATGAACTAGAGCGTGTGTTTTTGTTCTATGTCATGTGTGTCTTGCATGTGTTCTTTTTCCACAGGGCACATTTCCACAGTAGGATGACATAGAAATGTCTAGAAATTGATGCCCTCACATATTTTTAGGTCACTGAACCAGAATCCGAAGATTTTCACAGAGATAATAACCATATTTTGGTCTCTTTTTGTGTTCTTTTTCCTCTTTCCTTCCTCTAGGTCTCTCATTGTAGACACTGCAAATACAGAAACATAGGCACATTTAACCTTTTGAGAGTAATATCACTTTTTTTATAAAACAAACCAAAATATGTTTTCGGAGGACATGAGTAAGGTGGGGATCTGTGCACCCTGTCCTGAAGAAGAAGCCTAGCTTCGAAACAGGTCGACAAAGCACACATGAGGTACTGTACATTAACATACAAAAGCCCTCACAATCACCCTTTTAATAGTGCCAGCCCGAGGGCCCATTAAAGTTCTTTAGACCCTACGTGCCAGGTCCTTTTTAAACCTCACACCATCACTCTTTCAGAACTCATCACTCACATAATAAAACACAAAAACCTCACACGCACCACACATAGCCAAAATTCAAAGTGCTCCCGCGTAGTCGCTGGTTAGTAGCATGCCGCATCCCGTAGAGGGGTGCGAAGACCCCAATGATGAAGCAAGACACCAAGGGTCCTTTTGGTGTGTGAGGGGTATTTAAAGAACACAAAGTGCTCCCCACCACTGTAGGGACCACTATAAACACTTCCCATTTGTGGATTCTTTTAGTTTTATACAACCTGTTTAGGGAGAACGGATCCACTTTGTCTCTCATCTCCCCCTTTTGTTATATTTAATATTTCCATATGCAGCACCGGAGACACGTTGTGCCACTAACTCTGTTCAACTCAAGCCGATCCCACATGTGTAACTGTGTCCTAAGTCCTCAATTGCAGTGTTCCTTGTGCGTGGCACCGACCACAGCACCAGACTCCCTCTGATCAGTGAGGCATATTTCCATATGCAACAGTGACAACATGTAGTCCCTCGAACCCTTTTTTAACACAAGCCGATCCCACATGTGTAACTGTGTCCTGAGTCCTGAATGACAGTGATCCCAAGTCCGTGGTAGAGAACACAGCACCACACTCCTTCAATCAGTGAGGCATATTTCGATATGCAAGCCGGCGACACGTAGTCCACCAAACCCTCTTTAACACAAGCCGATCCCACATGTGTAACTATGTCCTGAGTTCTGAATGGCAGTGACCCCAAGTCTGTGGCATGACCACAGCACCACACTCCCTTCGATCAGTGAGTCATATTTTGATATGCAAGGCCGGCGACACGTAGTCCCACTAACCCTCTTTAACAGAAGACGATTCCACATGTGTAACTGTGTCCTGAGTCCTGAATGGCAGTCACCCCAAGTCCGTAGCACCGACCACAGCACCATACTCCCTTTGATTTGTGAGGCATATTTCGATATGCAAGGCCAGCGACACGTAGTCCCAGTAACCCTCTTTTACACAAGCCAATCTCACATGTGTAACTGTGTCCTGACTTCTGAATGGCAGTGACCCCAACTTCGTGACAGCCACCACAGCACCTGACTCCCTTCCATTAGTGAGGAGTATTTGCATATGGAAGGCCGCAACACGTGGTGCCACTGAACCTGCACTACGCAGGCCGGTGGGGCCACCAACATATGCACATGGCTGTGGGCCCTTCCTCATCACTACCTCTGGCCTACACTACGGTCAGCAGGACTCACAATTCAGATAAACTCCCGACTGCACATGACGCACTCCAGTAGGCAAGACACATTACTCCCAGTGAGGTCGTCCACACCAAAGACCATCACAGGCTCATACAGTGTCAATGCTTCTGGTGCCACTAACCCTATTTAACACAAACCAATCCCACATGTGTGTGACCACAGCACCAGACTCCCTTCAGTCTTATTTGTTGTTCTTTACTTTAAAAAGTTTTTTTTTGTATGAAAATCTATACATAACTAAGATTCTTCTTTGTCCAACCGCACAGAGACACTTCCGGGCCCAAGAACAGTGTTGGGGGTATGTCGGCAATGTCGGAAGAGGGTGCGTTACCTGCTAATGGGGGGAGAGGGAGCGTAAAAAGGGGTATCTCTCACAGAAAGAACTCAGATATGTTTTTACAATACCTCGGACAGATGCCAGCTGACGGACTGAATCACAATTTGATTCTTCAATACTTATGTAGTGTGAGTTATGAACAGTTCGCACCCAGGCTCGCAGAAGGACAGCTGCGGCCTGTCCGCTCGACTCACACATGCAGTACTATGAGCCGTTTGTGTCATTGTGACTATCCCTGCATTGTTCGGTCGTACGCCGCGCCACTCCATTCCGATTATGTTCCGACATTGGCCTAACATAGCTACCTGTCGCAGGGGTACTCGCTGTTGGTTAACAGGTCAGTGGTCTAGTTCTCAACATCTCATGGCACTCCCTGAGGGCAGGTTTTCACGCGCACCACACCTATCCCGCACATGCGTCACAGGCCATGTGACCACGAAAATATAATAGATCGACAATGTCACATCCTTTATTGTCGGTGCTAACTAGCTGGCGGACGCTCCACGGGTCTCAACCATAAAGAGTCCATGAAAAGTTGTGCAGAAGGTTAGTCGCACGCTCAGCTGTATAGCCGTCAGGGGACTACCATACCCTTGTCGCAGACTTCATATGCATAGGGTTAGTGCCACCCGAAACTCATGTGACCATCACGGGTCTACCACCATGTGGCACGGACTTGAGTTCCACAGGCTTAGCGGCACCAAACTCTGAGGTGCTCTCCACCATTGATGACTCAGGACTCAGTGACACTTTTTCCGCGGCCCGCCGGGCCGCGGAAAAAGCTCATATGGTCTCCACCATTCAGGACTCAGCGACATCTGTCACATCCACGGACAAGCTAATGTGGTCTCCGCCATTCAGGACTCAGGACTCAGCAACATCTATAAGATCCGCACAGAATCTGATGTGGTCTCCGCCATTCTGGACTCAGGACTCAGCAACACATCTGAGATCGGCGGAGTTTTGACAGGCATGTGCGTCCGCCCACTGCTGCACACTCCGCCGGCATCAGGTAAATATTTGCTCATGGATGCGCAGAGGCGACAGTCTCTCTGTCTCTCTCTCTCTCTCTCTCTTCATTCCTTTCCTTCTCTCTCTCTCTCTCTCTCTTCATTCCTTTTCTTCTATCTCTCTCTCCCTTCTCCCTTTCTCACTCCCTTTCTTTCCTTCCCTCTCTTTTTCTCTCTGACTTGTTTTTCGTTCTCTGTTTCTCTTTCTGTCCTTTGATATGCGCATTACACACGTCCTTATTTTGTGCTTTATTTTCCAGGCTCTGTCGTCGACATCAATGGGCTGCACAGGAGTCTTCCACCTTGTTATTTTTTATGACTTTTGTTAAATTTTGTTTTAGTTTATTATTTATATGGTTTCTATATGTTTATAAAAAAATAAAGTTTGACCTAAAACAATTATTAACCTTTTTCGTTGTTTTATTAACTGTTGTGTGACTTTTTCTTGTTCTTATTACTGTTATTTAGTGTTATCCACCATAGTGTTACATTTTGGGTCACATATTGCTGAAATACTGGTGATGTCTGCAGTTTGCACCATCTTCAGAATACTGTGTTAGATTTATATCAACTTTAGTTGCATTAAAGTACTGATAATGAAATGCAGAGTAGCCGTTCCCGTGCAAAAAGACACGAGGTGCCCCTTTGCGATTTATTCTAAATACTAAAATCCTGTATTGAATTGCACTGAGGTAGTGGCTGCACTCACACTGTACAAACAAAATCAATGAAGAAATCTCTTTGTATTTATATTGATTGGGAATAGTGTTTTAGGTGCTGGGTCTTGATGGGATACACTGCCCAGTTCGTATAATGTTCTGCACACGAATAAATCCCATCACAACTTTCACAACAACTGCAATGTGAAAGAAATTCCGGTGATAAACCACGTTACCACCAGGGATTTTACACCTGATTTCTGCTGGTGTTAAGCAGGACGACTCAATGAGCATGATACAGGGATACCCATGAGAGCCACAACACTCAATGCAGCAACCCCAGACCACCAACGCCCCCCAAACCCGCATCTGAGCAAGTGTGTCCCTGTGGTCATTGTGTTAGCATGATAAGCACAGGCCCTGAAACATCACACTGTGCGGTCTTCAGCAGACCTTACCATGTCACCTAAGCGTTGGCAGTGACCCTGGACATGTAGCTATGCATACATCCTCCTGCATGCACAATAGGCGTGTCCTGGTCCGGAATACACAGGTCAGCGCAGGGGTATGCCTATCCGGCAAGGAAAACAAGGTGTCTCGCACTTGTCCGTGTGCAGGAAATGGGGTAAGTGCGTCTCTGTGTTCTGTGTAGCCTGCCACAAGGGCCGCAGCAGACAATGTTGTAAAGTGGCATGCACCACCACCAAACGGCACTCTCATGGTGTAGTTGGAATGCTGCAGTACATGCTCGAATAGGCATTACAATGCTGTGACAAACGAGTGCACAGGATACAACAGCGCACCACACAAAAGTGTGGGGGCTCGTGGGAGGAAGTAGAAGCTGTTTGGCAACGTAACACACAGTCAACCCGCCCATGTGCCACGTGCTGGGCATCTCATCCAGGATGACCACATTCACAGACATCCCACGACTGGCCTTTGTACACATCCTTTATGAATGCAGACTGGTTTTCACTTCTATGCTCATTCAGTGGTGTGATGTTGGCGTGTTGTGTGACTTTTGCTCCTTGTTGGTGTGTTCCATATTGACCATTGTTTGTCTATACTTGTGCTGTACTTGATTGTGCATGTGTGCCACTGTGACCATCTCCCCCCGCCCCCCACTGCCTGCTTCTTCCTCTTCCTGGTGCTGTTGTTTCTATAATTTTGTTCCTCCACACATTAATACATGTAAAAAACAAATTACAATAGTTCCTTGATTCTTTTAGGTTTCAAAACTTCTCTATTAGTTTCTTTTTAATTTTCCTTATACACAGTTTTTTTCATATTCAACGACACATAGAAGTCAGCTGTGTAACGTATTCTATCTACCTACTTTCTACAACATTCTACAACACGTGCAGGTTAAAAGTTAATAATTTTTTTAAATCTAACAATATTTTTTTGCAACATTTTCTCATACATTTAACGCCACGTGCAGGTTAAAAGTTCACAAATGTTTCTAAGTTCGAACAGTGCCTTCCAAATGCAAGTAGCAGGTGTGGTTGAGTTGAACAAATGTTGTCCTATGATATGTACTCCACGTGGAAACTGCTTTTTCTTAACCAATGACAAAGATGCTTTTCCACAAAACAAATGTCCACCCTTCTTTTAAAAAGCAATGCTTTTCAGCTCCCAATCACATATTGTTTTGTATGGCAAAACAAAGTAGTTCCCCATCTTTAAACATATCTCTTATTCTACGAAGGAACTGCATGAGCTACAGACATCTTTCCATACCTTCCAGCCATACCTCCAAAATGCTAGTGTGGATCGTAGGATATAGCTATATTTACTGGTGCAAGAGGTATGCAGAACAGAGATGTATTGACTTAGACCTAGGTTTACAAAATGTGGACATTAAATGGTTTGCACAGAGAGGATTGAAGTGGCACCAATTATTGCCTTTGGTTAAAACCTGTTTGCATCTCTAACACCCTGACCTCACGATGTGCACTGTGGTAGAAACAACCTAAGCACAGTGACTGGGGTAGGATTGGAAATGCTTATGAAGGACACCTTTGAACAATTGATGTTACTTTTGCCTCAAACTGTCTTTGTATATTCCAATATATGCCAAAGATAGAAGTGGAAATGGTCAAAACAATTTTGTCCTCAGATTGAAAAATCTAGGAAGAAAGTCAACAAAGCTGTGTCTGCATACC
This sequence comes from Lissotriton vulgaris, assembly GCF_964263255.1. Taxonomy (NCBI): domain Eukaryota; kingdom Metazoa; phylum Chordata; class Amphibia; order Caudata; family Salamandridae; genus Lissotriton; species Lissotriton vulgaris. Next base: position 712,229,309 of record NC_141696.1, on the reverse strand, counting down.
TCAGAGACCACAAAATAGGGTCCATCTACAATAACAACATATGTTTTGATATGGCTGATATCTACAGAAGTGATGGAGTACACTTCACAGATCAGGGAAATCGAGTTTCTCTGAATAACTTGAAGGTGTGCATCCACACTTATATGTAGCTACAACTAATAAACACAAGGGCTCTTTTTAGAGCCACCCTATAACTGACAACTTAGGCCTGCTATTTTAGGGCCAGGTGAAGGCAACTCCCTGACCCTCGCCAAAATGTATTCTCCACAGAGCTGTGGCGCAGCGGCCAGACCATCTAACTTTGCAGCACAGAGCTCTCGCTTTGATCACTAGGTCTACTCACCCATAGGGGTGAGTAGTTTGCGGTTTACAAATACCATATTGATTTACCTTCGCACTCCCTGTATAACACCACCTAAACACCATACACAAGTTGACGTGTTCCAAACAAAACTTCCTCCTACTACGTATAAAAGATTGCTGACACTACTTGGACAGGTGTGACACAGCGCCCAGAGCACATAACTTCACACCATAATACACATAGTTTGGGCTCACGGTTTCATCCCGAGTCCGGCAGCAGCTCAATTTAGCAGCATGACACTCTAGGCAATACCTCACTTAATTTCTGTACCCCACACTTTCAGACCGGTAGCGGTCAGTAGTTCAGCAGCTTTATCCCCAAGTCCAGCAGCAGCTCAGCTTACGCCCCCAGCGCCATCAGACCCGTAGGAGTGAGTAGTTTGCACTTTACAAATGCCGAATTGATTTGATACGCGCAAATTTACCTTTGCACTCCCTGTTTAACACCCCCTAAGCACCATACACAACTTACAATGTTCGAAACAAAAGCTCCTCCGAGTAGGTATAACTACTTGCTGACACTACGTAGACAGATGTGGCACAGCGGCCAGAGCACATGACTTCACAGCATATGACACACAGTTTGGCCTCACGCTTTCATCCCCGAGTCCGGGAGCAGCTCAGCTTAGCACCATGAGACTCTAGACAATACCCCACACATTTTCCGTACCCCAGGACTTTCAGACCAGTAGGGGTCAGTAGTTTGTACTAGTAGGTATAAACACATGTTGACACTACTTCCACAGGTGTAGTGCCGCGGCCACGGCACAAGATTTCACAGCATAAGACACACAGTTTGGGCTCACGCTTTAATCCCTGAGTCCCGCAGCAGCTCACCTTAGCAGCATCAGACTCTAGGCAATACCTCACTAAATTTCGTAGCCCAGCACTTTCACACCGGTACAAGTGAATACTTCACTTCGCACCCCCTCTATAGCACACCCTAAACACCCCACAGAGGTTACAGTGTTGCTACCCTCCCCTTTCCCACTTTTATTGCCCTTTTTTCCCCTTACTCACTTTAACGGAATCACAAAATGGCGGCTAACACTTCCTAGTTGCAACCGCTCGCAGCCCTCTCAACCAATAAGCAGCAAGCTCGTGCTCGTAACGCCTCAGCCAAACAGATGGCAGAATTCCCAAATATTGGTATCTGTAAATTTCGATATTTCTCAAAAACTTCTGAATGGATTTACACCAAATAAACAAAAGCATGCTTTCTAGACCAATACCCTTCTCCCTGCCAAATTTGGGGTAATTCCATTCATCTGTTCGACCTGTAGCTTTGTCTAAAGTTTCCTATGGAAATTAAAATGGAAAAAACATGTTTTGGGATCCCCCTTTTTTCTCGACTCCCCCTTGACGAATCGCCCCCAAACTCAACATAGGGGCTGATATGAACAAGGAATTAGTTTGGAAAATTTCATGAAGATTCATCAAACGACGCCAAAGTTATAAGCAAAACAATAAATGTTCTTCCTATGGAAACTAGGTCCTAACTATAACAACCTACTTGCGACTGCAGCGCCAATGCAGGATGGTGCTGTTAGGGGGCACGAACTTCACTGCTGGAAAGCGGGGCAGATAGCAGCATTTGTGGCACTTCTTTCCACTTGGAATTCTACTACAGTTCAAATGTGAAGGTACTGGAAGCTGCCCCACAAGGGTAAGAGTATTGAAGCACTGCAAGGTCCAGAAGGCTTTACAAGATTCCACGCCCACTGGGGCAGGTGTTGGGAATGTATATAACTGTGCGCAATGAAAAACTGCTTCTTTAATCCCCTCTGAACTTTGCCTCTGAAGAAAGGATAGAGAAATACTTAAACGCGTCAGGCTGACATTTACTTTGAAGACTGCATTTGTGTGTTTATCTGCTGAAGCAAGATGTGAAATGGATGCAAAATTACGAGTGCCAAATAAAACTTCAAGTGGCTTCCTTCGTCTTGGGGCTTACCTGTTTTGTTGGAATTAATAACGGCTGTTGCCCAGCCGGGAAGGATAGCCCACTCCTTGGGGCGGGTCCGTGCAGGCTTTCAACTGTTGCCTGCAGTCACGGAATGAAGACCTGCAGCGCCAATGCAGGGTGGTGCTGTTAGGGGGCACGAACTTCACTGCTGGAAAGCGGGGCAGATAGCACCATTTGTGGCACTTCTCCCCACTGAAGAAAGGATCAAGAAAGCCTGAAACGCGTCAGGCTGGCATTTACTTTGAAGACTGCATTTGTGTGTTTATCTGCTGAAGCAAGCTGTGAAATAGATGCAAAATTACGAGTGCCAAATAAAACTTCATGTGGCTTCCTTCGTCTTGGGGCTTACCTGTTTTGTTGGAATATATAAATATATATAATATATATATATATATATATATAATCCAAATAATCCAAACCAAAAGGAATGAAGCGGCACACAAATTCAGTTACGAGTGATCAATCTTGAAAAACAACGCATTTCAGTTGAGGCGACCTTTGTCAAGTTACCCAAGTGGCTGCAGGCAAACCATTAAGTATAGATGACATCATAATAGACATGAAAGAGTTACTGCAACGTGAAAATGTATTTCATTGGGGTTAGTGTCCTGAAAATAAACATAAATTATTGCATAACAATTACCATACCGTAAAATGAGGAGCAAATTAAATTGAGTTGAAGCTGGAATGCAGTGCAAATACGCCCCCTAACGCAGCAAAATCAATACGAGCATGTGAAACAAATCGAAACATGGTCACCTTATTGTTACATGAATTTACGCCCCATGTATTTTTTCATCCAATGCAAACGCTAGGTGGATAAAGCAGAGAAGCACAGTTAATTTACGGCAATTTCGCCATTCGAGCAATCATGATCATGACCATGTCGATAGAAAGAGAATCTATGAGCATAATACAGATTCGTGATACAGGGCGTGTGAGAAGGTGGCCTGGTATATGCTGTCCATTAATTAAAGTGGGCACCCTGTACCAGTCCTCACAACCCATATGATGTATGAGATCAAAGATAACCATTAGAAAGCTATCCTAATGTTAGCTGTGGAGAGCAGCCTTCAGGCTTAATCTTGAAGGAATGTAAAACAGCTTGTTTTACCAGACTATCACCTCCTGAATGACTAAATGAAAAGAGAACCACACAGTAGTTATATAAAAATATGTATTTAATAATGTAACATTGGGGGCTTGGCTTGGCGCCCGGCGAGGACGGCAGCTCTGATGTGAGCGCTCCGGGTCGGCAGGGGTCTTCGCTGCCTTTCTCAACTTACCTGCGCCTGCAAAGTCGATTTTCCCCGACCGGAGATCACAGACACCAGCGCGCTCATGAATGCGGCAGCACCCGAGCGGCGGAATGATCATTTTCACCAGTTTTGTGGCGGACGCGGCTCTCTGACAGTCGCGACCGCCATTTTGGTTCCTCTCAGCGCGATTCACGGCGCACCCGTTCGCAGGTCATGCGTGCCTGCCACGGAGCTCTACCTTCCACCAACTGCTCATGGTGAGCTATTTCCTTCATTTCTGCATTACCGCCGCATGCATTTGATACACGCCGCTTTTAAGCGAGATTCACTCGCGTTTTTTATAAATTCGGCGGCCATTTTGTGTCATTGGACTTCTTCTTCCCTCAAGTAACCTGCCTGTACACGCAGTTTCAGCCTACTCTCTGTTAAAAGCGCTGCAATTCCCCACGCTTTCCTATATATGGTTACTTACAACTTGTGGCAGCTTCTCGCACTGTTTTTGCGCATTCACCTTTATTTGCTCTTCTCACATCCATAATGCGCCTTCCCTGATGGACTTCTTTTGCTCCATAATATGCCACTTCTCTGCATTTCATCGTCATGGTGATTTTTTGCTTCATTCATCATTGTGTTAACTCCTCCAATTAACCATATGAACGCTGCTCCACACATCTTTCTACCTCCCTGGCGTTCTTGAATTCCGAGCGGATAGCCTTCTTTTCCTTCCTTTTTTTTTTGGAGTCTGTGTGCCTTTCTTCAATCAGGTGTCCCTGCGCACACTTTTAGGTGTCTGCGGGCACGCAGTGAATACTACTGGACTTCATTTCTCCCTAACAGTGACTCTTTTTTTATGGAAAGAAGGGCAATTCCTCGTACTCCCAAGACTCCACGTCGTGTTTTCATTAAAAACTCAAAAGTCTTCTCTGCATTGGCGCACCTCGAGGCTTCTCAGGCGCTCGTTGCTCAGATGTTGCAGTCTAACACGGAGCGGCCTGTCCAGCCTTCAGGGAAAGTCACGACGAAACGCCTTAAAAAAGATCCTCCATCACCGACAGGATCCACATCGGCTGTCTCCATGGAGATGTTACTGGAAGAGATCTGTGCCCTCAGGCCCTTCATGGAGGAAACTAATTCTAAGTTGCAGGTTCTCACTGACAACTGGTCTCAGATGGATGCTAGAGTGACTACAGTGGAACATTCTCTGACTTCTCTCCAAGAGTCATCCTCCAAGGTGTCACACATGCAGTCACAGATTTCCTCTCTCCAAAAGCAAGTTGAAGAATTGGAGAACCGAAACAGACGCAATAACCTTCGACTCTACGGCCTGGCGGAGAATTGTGAGGGGACTGATCCCATCGCCTTTTTCAAATCATTTTTACCCAAGCTTCTTCATCTGCCTGAAGGTACTACGCTTAACATCCAGCGTGCACATAGGCTAGGCCGCCTCTCTTCTACTTCTTCCCCTTCTTCACGGCCAAGAGGTGTCATCATGTATTTCTTAGAATATACTGACCTTCTCAAAGTCATCTCAGCGGCTCGTGCCTCACCTCGTCTTCAATGGTCAGGTTCCAATCTCTTCTTTGCGCAGGATTACGCCAAAACCACAGCCAACCGTTGCAAAGCCTTTTTAGATATGCGACCAGAGCTTCGTTCTATTGGAGCCAGATATGGCCTTTTTCATCCTTGCCTGTTCAGAGTCACTCACAACAACAAGACAACGACCTACGAGGATCCTGTTCGTCTCCGAAGCTTTTTGAACGCTGCACAGGCGTCTGATATGGACTTATATGGTTCTTCATCAGCTTTTCCTCCATGACTCTTGTATGATGCGGCTTTGTTGTCCCAATTAATCTGCATGTTTGATGTTTGATGCTGGTTGTTTTGCTGTTCGCCTTTGTTGGGTCTTCCAGCGTCTTCAGTTTCTATGTTCCTTTTTAGATTCTTGCTCATTTTCTTACATCCCTGTTCTATGGATATGTAATGTTCACTAGTGTATTTTGTATCCTTTTTCACCACTCACCTTTGTTCTGTTTCCTTCTCTTCTTACACATGTTATTCCCTTTTTTTCTTCCTTGCAGGTTTTACAATTTGTATTGCGTTCTCCCCTCGACTTGCTGGTTCGCTTACATTGGATGCTCTGCCTCCTCTAGTTGGCGCTCCCCCCTCACTCCTTTCTCCTCGTCTCCTCTCCCTGGTGATCATCCCTCCTCCTCTCTGCCCTCCGTAAGTATGTTCTCCCTTTTCTCCCTGGTGTTCGCTTCCCTTTTTGTATCTTTTTTTCTCTCATCTTCACTAGTTTCCCTTGTTCCACAGGTGTCTTCCTCTCTTGTTTTTCGACAATTCTTCTGCTATAAATTCCTTCCTATCACTTTCTCTTTTCCTTGTACTACCTTCTCATGTTTTTTAATTCAACAGATCTTAACTATTACTTTTTTACTCTTTTTCCCCATTCCTCACCCTCCTTTTCAATCTTATATTGTATTGCCTTTTATAGACTTTCTTACTCTCTTTGGTTTTTCTCCCCCTCTGGGTTCTTCTCACATCTTTTTTCTTCATGTTGATATTTTCCTCCTTTCTTATGTGATATGTCTTTGAAAGTAATTACATGGAATGTTAAGGGCATTAATTCTCCCATCAAACGACAGAGAATTTTATCTCACCTTGCACGTTTAAATGTGGATATTGCTTTTTTACAAGAAACCCATTTATCTGCTGAAGAATCTGTTAAACTAAAGAGGAGTTGGGTGGGTGATGTTTACTACTCTCCTGGGGATGGTAAACGTAATGGTGTGGCCATTCTCTGTCACAAAGCTCTTTCTCACTCTTTGCTCGCTCAGGAAATGGATGCTGATGGCCGTTGGACGTATACTAAGCTCTCTATCAAGAATGTTCCAATTTCTCTTCTAAATGTTTATGCCCCTACTACTGGTGATCCTACTTTTTGGCATTCATTTTCCCAGCACATTACCAGATTTATTGATGACAATTTTATTTTAGCAGGAGACTGCAACCAGCCCCTAGACCCCTTTTTGGATAGAAATTCCAAGGCACACTTCATTCCTAATAAGTCACATAAATCCTTTTCTCAAACTATCTCCCAGCATAAACTTACTGACGCTTGGCGTTTATGTAACCCAGAACTTCAGGAATTTACTTTTTATTCTCCATGCCATCACTCCCAATCCCGGATTGACTACATTTTTGTTACCCACAACATTGTTCAAACTCTCACCCATGCTGAAATTGGTCCGATTTTACTTTCCGACCATGCCCTCACTTTAGTTCAATTGGATATTTTACCCAAACCAGTTGGTCCTAAACGTTGGCGTTTTAACAATTCTTTTTTCTTAGACCCTAAATTCACCACCTCCTTCACTGCCTTCTCAGATGAATTTTTCAACTTCAATGACAATTCCCCCGTCCCCAAGCACACCATTTGGGACGCCTTTAAGGCTGCAGCAAGAGACTTCATAATTGGCTTTGTTGCAAAAAAATGAAAAGCTGCTCGCAACTTTACAAAGGCTATCCTTCTGGATATTAAGAAATTGGAGCATTCTTATTTTACTTCCCGTTCACAGGAAAGTCTAACTGCCTTGATTAACGCTAAAATGAAATTTAACAAAAAATCCACGGACGATGCATCCTTGTATCTATTGAAATCAAGTGCCAAGTTCTATGGGGGCAAAAATAAGGCTGGTAAGATATTAGCTAATTATCTAAAAGTTAAGCAAAATAAGTTGAATATTGAATCGATCTACGACGCTAACTCCACTCTCAAACACACAGACGCAGATATTCTTACTGAATTTTCTACCTTTTACAAAACTCTATACTCTTCTGAAACCCAGCCCTCTTCTCAATCCCTAGACAATTTTTTCTCTACCATTCAAAAACCAGCCCACTTCCCACTTGACCTTTCTCACTTAGAGCTTGACATATCCCAACAAAAACTGCTCAAGGCACTTCAAACTCTCCAAAAAGATAAGGCTCCTGGGCCAGACGGCTTTACTGTAGAATTTTTTCTTCACTTTTCAAAGCTTCTCATCCCAAAACTTCATTCCCTCATTGGCGCTTTCCTCACCTTGGGTTCCTCCTCAGGCTCTTTTTCAGATGCGCATATCTGCCTCATACCCAAGGAGGGGAAGGATCCTCAACATTGTAAAAATTACAGACCAATCTCTTTGGTTAATATTGATTATAAAATATTTGCGAAGTCTCTCGCGGCACGTCTTGATCTTCTTCTCCCAGATCTTCTGGGTGAGGAACAGTCGGGCTTTGTCAAAAGTCACTTTATTACTGATAACACTAGACTTCTCTTTAATATTCTCTCTAAATCTCGCCTTTTACCCCATCCCCTTGCGGCCATTGCCCTGGACGCTGAAAAAGCGTTTGATAGGGTTGAATGGACCTATCTCTTTCATACCCTCCGTTGGTTTGGTTTTGGTCCTACTTTCATTTCTCTAATTTCATTACTTTATTCCAACCCGCGTGCAGCGGTTTGTGCCAATGGTCAAATATCCTCTTTTTTTTATTTGAAAAGAGGTGTTCGTCAAGGATGCCCCTTGTCTCCCTTTCTCTTTAATTTGGCCTTAGAACCTTTCCTTTCTAAACTTCGTCAAAATCCCTCCATCCAAGGTTTCCAATTATCAGTCTCTCACATCAAATTAGCCGCATATGCGGATGACATCCTTCTCTTTGTTTCCAATCCCACTGTTTTGATTCCCGCCTTCCTCACTGAAGTGCGCGCCTATTCCCAAATATCTGGATATAAGCTTAACAACGATAAATGTGAGATCCTACTCTTGACAAAATGTACATTTAAACCTGATTTTGCCGCATCTAATTTTACATGGAAGCCCTCTAATATTAAATACCTTGGGCTGTACATCACTCCCACCATTCCAGATACTGTTTCCCTTTGTATGTCCAAATGCAGCCATAAGTTAGCGGATCTCACGTCCAAATGGCACCCTCTTTATCTATCCTGGTGGGGTCGCCTTGACACCATTAAAATGATGCTGTCTCCCATTGTCCTTTATACTCTCTCTAATATTCCAGTCCCCATCCCTTCTAAATTTTTCAAAAAGATTAATTCTACTCTAACGTCCTTCCTTTGGAATAAAAAGAAGCCTTGAATGTCTTTAGCTCGTCTGATTCGTCCTAAGTCAGAGGGTGGGGTTAACTTCCCCGACTTTCCTGCTTACCATAAAGCGTTTCAACTGCGACAAGCCTCCTTTTGGCTACAGGACCCTAGCACTCCCTGTCCTTTATGGACTAAATTTGAACGTCTTCTTCTTTCTCCCTTTTCCTTTGCCGAATATCTTTCCTTCTCTCGTAAACCCGCTTCTATTTCTACTCCTATTCATAAATTCACTACTAAATTGCTCCTATCTTCTTCTCATTCCCCTCCCACAACCATTGCTGATTTTCTTTCCTCTCCCATCTGGCATAACACTTCCTTGCTCATTCGTAACAGACCCTTCTTTTGGAAAACATGGCATTGCAGGGGTTTGTTGTGGATTTCCCAACTCTTTTCTCACTCCTCTTTCTTACCTTTCACTACTCTTCGCTCCCTTTATGACTTACCTACCTCCTTTGCTCGCAACTATCAGTTGCTTAAGGATACAGTCCTAACAAACTATAATCGCCTTTCTCAGCTCTGTCCTCCTCCTGCTTCACCCACTCTCCCTTCCTCACTTCACTCCTTTTTACGCACTACACCAAAAGCTGCTGCTATCTACAAATACCTTCACACTGGTGAGTCTGTCAGACCTAAATCCAAGGTGGAGGAATGCTGGGAGCACGACTTGTCTGTGTCCTGGTCAGTTTCATTTTGTGACAAAATCTGGATCAAGATCCGTAAATCCTCGAGAGCGGCAACCCTTACACAGACTTTGTTTTTTATTTACAACAGACTTCTTTTTACACCCTTTGACCTTCACAAACGCTTTCCAAACACTCCCCACACATGTTGGTCTTGTTCATCACCACAAGCTACTTTATTTCACATGTTATTGTTATGTACTCCTGTTTGTAGTTTTTGGTTACAGGTCTGGGCTCAAATTAATCTGATTTTTCATACTTGTGTCCCTTTTTCTCACACACACGTCTTCATGGGCAGCCTTTACCCTTGCTGGGACAATGTTGATCTAAAGCCCCAGATTGTTGACTTACTACTGGCCGCTGCCTTCCAACAAATAACGGTCAATTGGAAAGACTTCTCCAATATTTCCTTCAAGGCGTGGTGGTTTAATGTCTGCCATAATCATAGACTTGACACTGCTTATGTTTTTCCGGCATGTATGGCTACAAAACGCATGGACTTATGGTTTCCTGTCACGCTTTATTTGGACTCATGTACTAAACGTTTGTTTCATCCACCACCTTCGCAACAGGAAGTCCTCAAACCTCCTTAATTGCTCGATGCATTCCACTTTTTCTTCATTGTACCACTTTCTTATTCCTTTCGAATGTTTTCATGCTTACTATGTCTGCTGTTTAACATGCCTTTCCTTTACCTTTTCCTTTTTCTTTTCTCCAGTATCCAGATTTACCTTCTCATAATATTTGCATTTGTATGCTTGTTTTATTCTCCTCATAGTCTTTAAGTTAATATTCCAATGTACTTTGTTTTGACACCTGGTTTTTCTCTTGTCATTATCAAATAAAATTTTCTTGAACTTAAATAATGTAACATTCTCTACTAATCTCTACACAAAATTAGAACATAAAGCACACAATACTGAATCAATAGAACATTTGTAAGTAGCACAATACACAGCGGGCTCCAGGGGTGGACTGAACCATACACTAATAAATGGTCTAACAGTCACGACTTGACTAGCCACAGTGCCTAGAGCATGTAGATTTGTTGGGACCCCGAGAAACTACCCAAGGCAGTGACACAGGGAGCCCACAGAGGACAGGTGCAGTGAGGAAACACGACCGTGTGCTCCGTACAACTCTATGGGAAAGTCGTGGTTGCAAAATTACAGTTTAAGGACACTTCTAAGAGGACTTCAAGCAACCCCTTTGGAACATTGGAGGTTCTAGAGCCAACCCACCAGTGAGTACTGGAGTATCTGAGATACCTATCCCAGAGGAGCCAGGTGCATAGAGGTCAAGTGGTGTCGGAAACCTTTGCCGTTTTCAATGAAGAGCTGTAAAGAAGTGCTGCTTCCAGGAAGGTGAAGAGTGTCTAGGGGAATCCAAGCCTGGATTCTAGGTGAGAGGAACCTGGAAGCAGAGGGGACAGAGTCTGGGTCACTTCAGGTGACCAGGGGCTCGGTAGTCGAATGCTCATCGATGTCGGGTGCTTCCGGTGCGAAGAAGGGATGCTTGTCTTTGCAGCCACGAGGACCAGGAGATGTCGAGGATGACCAGGATCCGGAGGTGAGCTGTCCATGAAGGATGTCAAGTGCTGAGGGGTCGATGTCCGGCTGGTGCACCAACAAGCCTTAGCAAATGCAACCCATGCAGGTAGAGAAAACAGGTTACGGTGTGGGCCAGCAAGGCCCAGGGGACTCTCCAAGCAATGGAGAGCCAGGGAACATCTGGAGCAATCAGGTAAGCCCAAGAACAAACAAGGTGACCCTCGCCAGGACCCACAGGCCAATGGACCAAGAGTCACAAGGAGACCTCAAGTGAATTTACAAAACACCAGGCCAAGGAGTACTCAGTGCGTGGAGGCTGGATTTCTTTGGTGCAAATGCTGCTCGGGGTCAGGACTACACGGAGACCAATGCACAAGCTCGGGTATCACCAACAAGCATATGCACTTGCAAATGTACGCGGTGCACAGGGGTTCGGGTCACACGGTCCCCACAAGGGATACTGGTCTCAGAATTGCTGATAGGTCAGATCAACCTCAGGGACTTTTGGAAATCCACCTTCTGTGTTGCTGAAATCTTCGGAGTCCTCAGGAGCTCTGGAGAAGCAAGCTGGTCAAATGCACTTAGGTGCCTACTACTGCAGGGGAGTAACTCCTTTACTCCAAGGGAGTTTCTTCGGTCGTGCAATCGTTGTGCAGGTAGTCGAAGTACTTGGTTTCTTCTTAGTAGAATGTTATCCAAGTAAAACCTAAAGTCCTGTAGCCAGGTAACCTAGTTTATACCCATGGGAAGGGGTTGGAAAGATTCTAGGGGCCATCGTAGGGGAGGTACATGTTCGGTATATTTCTTGTTGATATCAGTCCACACCACTTGCTCCTCCCACCAGCCCAGGAATAAATTTGCTAGGCTGATGGTGAAGCAAGTGCCCATTTCTGCTCCAGACTTTTGTCGGTATAGTGTCTTGTCAAATAGGAAAATGTTCTCCTGTAAACAATATAACATCATTTGTCTCAACATCAAGAGAGTAAAAACATGTAACTACGATTCAAACAGAGATGGAATTCGGACAATGTTCTGTCACAAGTTAGTAATAAATTACTGAATGTGAATCAGATTGATGTTTTGTTCGAAAATAGAGAGACATCCCGTAAAAAAGGTAGCTAATAGCCCCTGTATCATTACTACATACAATGCTAGATCAAACAAGCTCAAAACCATCATGAGTAAACGTTGAGCCTCATCCAGGCAGACCCTGTAATTGTCAAAATTGTAGGTAATTCTCTGGTAGTAACCTACAAAAGACCAAGATCACCGAAGGACAAATAGGTCCTGAGTTTCCATTAGTCAGAACCAGCTACTTCTTGGTTACAGGTCAAAGAAGGGTTTTAAAGTCCAATTTCTGTAAAGCCTGTAAATTTACCACTAGCTGCAAAACTTTTAAAACACATGATGGAAAAGACAGATCACTCCAAGAGACACATCTGCCTTGGGCAAAGAGATCCTCACTGAACATCAATGGGTATAATCTGTTGATAACATCTACCCAATCATCAAATATAAGGGGTGTAGCAATCCTAGCGAAAACACGTCTTGGTTTGGGAGTACGTCATCTTTCAGATCCCCACGGTAGTTGGGCCATTGTTAAACTTGCAATTGGTATTACTATTTGCACCATTTATGCTTCCAACCTTGACGATCCTGCAGTGTTTGAGGTGCTAGAATCTGAACTTGCCACCTGGCAGGGCCCACTAATTTTATGTGGCGACTTTAACATATCACTTCATCCACTGCTTTGTCACTCTGGTTTGAAACAGAAATATGTTGGTCGCAAACCAAAGGTATATCAGGCTCTTAAAAAACTAGTAGAAAGCTTCGGTTTAGTTGATGTATGGGTGCAAAATAATCCTCAGGACCCAGGTTATACATACTTCTCACATCCACATCAAAAACACGTCCGGATTGATTATATGTTGGTATCTAGTGACCTAGCACCTCAATCATTAATAAACAAACCTCCGAAAATTATTTCAGATCATAATTCACTTGTTCTCTTGACTACATATGGCGCCTCAATTACACAACAAAGGCCTTGGTCGTTTGACAGGAAGCTTCTGTCTAATAACGAATACATTACGTTTATTAAAAAATGGACGGAAGAATTTTTTAATATCAACCGGTTTAGTGCCTCAAGAAATATCGTGTGCGACTGCTTTAAATCCGCACTTAGGGGGGAAACCATAAGCTTTCAAAAAAAGGCCAGAAAGAAATTAAGAAACGAATATGAGGTAAAGGTTTCAGCCCTGGCTAAAGTCGAAGAAGAACACACCCTAATGATCTCGCAGGGACAAGATGCTAGCCACTTGATGTATCAAGTAGCAGTTCTGAAGTCTGAATTAAACTGTAGTCTCAGCCGAAAAGCCGCCCAAACGTATAGAACCCACAGGAAAAAAGCTTATGAGAGTGGTGTAAAGGTTGGCAGGCAGCTGGCACTCCGAACCCGTCAGAAGAATGTAATAAATAACATCCCCTCAATAACAGATAGCGGGCAGACGTATACCCAAGCGGCCGATATTATCTATCGGTTTCAACAATTTTATCAAAAATTGTATTCGGAGGAAATGACTGCAACCGAGAATGACATAAAAGGATATCTCGATAATCTTCTTAATAATCCCGAAGCTGTGAGACTGCTAGATGACATTACCAGGGAAGAGCTAGAAACTGAAATCACACTTGCCGAGGTGATAGCTGCACTATCTTCACTAGCGTCCGGTAAAGCGGCTGGCCCAGACAAACTGCCAATCGACCTCTATAAAATTCTGGGTCATCAATTATGTCCCCTTCTTCATGACTTATTTCTAGGGGTACAGTGGAATGGGGTTCCCCAGAGACCTGGGATGAGGCTAATATAATTGTTTTTCTGAAGAAAGGGAAACCTCCCGAGCAACTAACCTCGTACACCCTATATCCTTAATCAATTCGGACTCCAAATTATATGCCAAGGTGATGGCAATCAGGCTCAGTGGGGTCATTGAACACCTTGTCTCTCCGTGGCAGCATGGTTTCGTCCCGGGTAAGGGGACTACTGACCATACACGCCGTGCCATAGCCCTGTTCGATGCCATGTCTGCCGCGGGGAGTCAAATGTCAATGATCCTACTGGACGCCGAGAAAGCCTTCGATCGCGTCTCATGGAACTTTCTGTGGACAACCTTGTATTGTAAAAATTTTGGCCCCAAATTTGTGAAATCAATCAAGTCTATGTATCTATGCCCCAAAGCTAAACTCCAAATGTTTGGATTAGAATCTGGATGTATCAACATTGCAAGAGGCAATAGGCAAGGGTGTCCTTGTTCACCCCTGCTCTTTGCTCTGTATATCAATCCGCTAATTTTGAAATTTTTGGAGAGTAATATTATTAAACCAGTGCTCAGTGGTCATGTTGAGACAAAGGTATTGGCTTATGCCGATGATATTGCCGTCATTACACCGGACCCGATTGAGGCTATCCGTGAAATTGAGAAGCTGACAATAGAATACGGTAACTGCTCGGGATACTCCCTTAATAGAGGAAAAACAATTATTTTGTGCACTGACAACACTGTATGTTTGGATCAAAGGAGAGCCGAGAAGGCTACCTATCTTGGCGTAACCATCTGCTCTAACACTAAACAATTAGTGAAGCTTAATTTCGATCCTCTCCTTGTTAAGATAAAGACGGATCTGGACAGGATAAACAGTCTTCACCTTTCAATTATAGGCAGAGCCAATTTTATAAAAATGAATGTGTTACCTAGATGTTTATATTTATTTCGAGTGATTCCTCTAGCTGTGGAGCATAAAACATTATTACTGATTAATTCTCTTATGTCCAAATTTGTCTGGTATCGTGGTAAGATCCGGAGATCCCATAGTCTCATGTCGCTTCCACTCCATAGAGGTTATGTTATGTTATGTTAAATTTGATTTATAAAGCGCGCGCACGAGGTGGCCTCACAATACCTAATACTATTTTTTATCATTGGGCAGCATTTCTTAAACAACTGACCCCTTTAATCAACTTTCCAACTGAAGAAAGTATGATGGACATTGATCCAATACCTTCAATTTATGAGCTCCTACTTGGTCATGAAGCAAAAGGCTTATTTTTAAAACAAACCGAAGCAAAGTATTACAAGAAATTTAAGGGAGAAATCATAATCAGTGCCTGGAAAATTTGGGATAAGATTACTAAGCATATGCAATTTGGGAAAATAAATCTGTATACACCTCTATGGCACTCAAATCTAACATATGGTCTTGAGTTTGATCTAATCGCAAGGAAGTGGGAAAGGCTGGGTATTAAAACTGTCAACGACTTTTTGCTAAATGAATTTGATACAACCTTTTCTGATCTGAAAATCAAATATGATTTGTCTAACGGAGATTTTCTCAAGTTTGCGCAAGTATTTGCTAAACTTAAAGCTAAAGAGTCTTTGATTTGTTTGTCAAGAATTGAAATTATTGATGTTATGCTTAGAGTAAATACTACAATAGGAACATTCTACAATATTCTTTTGACTAAAACCCATAATGACCTAGAAAAAATCGAAACAAAATGGGCGACTAAATTAAATAATCCTAATGTTGATGTAGATAGAGTTTTGGAGCTGAGCCACAATCTCTTCATGGCTAGCAATTTGAAAGCACAGCTTTTTAAAACCCTATTTGATCTCTATTATACCCCGGACAAACTGTTTGCTTGGGGTAAACGAGAGAATGACTTATGTCCCAGATGTTCACAAGGACCTGCGACTCTTATCCACATGTTTAGTAACTGCCCTGAGCTGGTTCCAATTAAAAGTATGATCTCAGCATTTTGGGAAGAGATATTTGGCCAGAAATTGCCCGAGTCGGAAACCCTCTTTTTACTGGGACATGATCACTCTTTAAAATTATCGAAAACCGAAGAAAGATTGCTCTTTATTGGCACAGCAGTATTAAGGTTAATTTTGTCTGCTCGCTGGAAAGAGCCCGACCCCCCCAGCTTTCAGATGTGGCTAGCCCGCTTTTTAGCGGTTTATAGCTATGAAGTGGCCATTTATGATACTAGGGGATATAAATCAAGGAAGCGGGGGATGCAATCTGGCGACCGGTTACCAACTGGAAAGCAGGCCTAACCCCTGCCTCTGGGAGTATCTGATTTGGCTGATTCCAACACATATTGTTAATAGCCCTGCTGGATCAAAATTGAGTACATCTTGCCCCAGCTTATACCTTCTCATATTCCTTTTATCGCCCTGCTGTTTCTTATTTTTTATTTTTTTTATTTTCATTCTCATTTAGTTAAGTATATCTTAAGTGTTTATGCTGTATTTATAATTATTGCTCCATGGTGCTCCATGGTGTTGCTATTCTGGTATGTCTTTGTTTGTTCTATTATAATGTCTCTTGCTGTTTCCTGATTCAAATAAAAAATTTATAAAAAAAAAAGGAAAAGACAGATCAATTGCGAAATTCATTACTTGAACCACAGAATTTGTAGTTTACCTGTTAGAGTGTCCGTGCGGTCTTAGATATATAGGAAGCACCAAATTACAGCTAAACAAATGCATCCTAGAACACCAAAGTGCATTAATCAATATGGATTTTAGCTATCACGTAGTGAGACATTTCTATAATTCTCACAACAGCAATAATAAACTACTTAGTTTCTGTGGAATTGACAGAGTAATTAAACCCATACGAGGACTTGACAGGGATAAACACCTACGTACTCTCGAATCCAGGTACATAATCGATCTTAATACCAGTATGCCTTTCGGGCTAAATAGGGAGTAAGAACTGTGCACACATAGAGGTACATAATGGCCCATTTTCCTATACTACCTCTGCATGCATGATTACTCAAATGGACATTTGTCCTTTTTGATGTAATGTTTCTTGACACTGAGATGCATTTTCTTTTCTGTTTTCTCTTCTTTTTGATAAGGGTTTCTTATCTCTATTTTTAATTTTTGGGTGCACGTATAAATGGTCAGGACCTGTGGCGATCCATACATACACTAGCTGGGCACTGGCCCACGATTAACCCCTTCCATGCTCATGACGAGCTCAGCTCGTCATGAGGCACAGTGGAGCTGTGCTGATGACGAGTTGAGCTCGTCATGACACCAGCAAAATGGCAATTTCCAGCACAGGGGACAAATAACCACAGCAGCGATGTGGTTGAGGAATGGTTTATAGGTAATCTGATTTTGTGTTCATATCTGTGAATTTACTGCACATGTGGTGTGTTTGACAGCTTACGGTTTGATATCTGACTGGCTGGAGATCATTCGGATGAATGGCACTGTATGAAATTGCCCGCCAATCACATTACACATATTGAAAACACTAAAATGCTGATATGCATCTTTTATCCCGAGCTGGCTATCCAGGACAACTTGTGGCATATGCCATCGATATCAATTTATAATAATATCGTGGTGTCTTAGGCATATTATTATTGTGCTTTTGCTTTATTATTTTTTTCTTTAGCGACTGATTGTTCGATCAACCATTCTACGAACTGAAATTGAATGTGGCGGAGAAATCAATACCGCCCTATCCCACGAATTTGTATTATGCTTATAGATTCTCTTTCTACCATCAAGGTCACATGATCATGATTGCTCAAATGGCGGAATTGCGGTAAATTAAATGTGCTTTTCTGCCTTCATGTGTTCAGGAATGTATAACATCCACCTAGCATTTGCATTGGATGAAAAAATACATTGGGTATAAAGGATTAGTTACTTACCTGTAATCCTAGTTCTCTTCCAGGGGTATACTCATTAAAGTCATAAGCACTGAATATTCTCCGCCCACGAGCGGGCACCCGGAGCACATAATGAATACATATATATGTGTAAATATATAATAAATTACACACATATACATGTATACACTAATAATATGCAGCCCAACCATAACTTATAGGCTAATAAAGCCATAATTACATATTTTCTGCAGAATGAAAATAAACCATAGAACCAATGCAATAAAAAGGCAGGAGCCTAAAATGCATTCCACAAAAAGAAAAAAACTTTTATTTTCATCAAGGAAACTGTAATAAAAGGTAATTAGCCTATGTAGTCTGCATAAAGAAATAACATCCCTGTACAGAAAATCAGAATGGCACCTCGCCTTTAAGGCCTCAGAGAATCTGAACACTTTGCCTTTAAGGCCTCCAGGAGGAACTCTGCTCCCATCATGCCCCACAGGTGACAGTTAGGTCAGTTCTTATGTACGGTACAGTAAACCTTGCAGGTATCTGCATATATAAAATCAAAACAAACATATTAAACCATAATGCTCACCCGGGGAGGTGGGAGGGTGCTTATGACTTTAATGAGTATACCCCTGGAAGAGAACTAGGATTACAGGTAAGTAACTAATCCTTCTCTTCCAGGGGATACTCATTAATAGTCATAAGCACTGATTAGAGTAGCAACCTCATACCCACAAGACACGGGTGAACAGAAAAAAGGATTAACAACAGCTTTAACACACAGATCTCAGCTAGAATTAGCGAATAAATTCCTGAGCAATGCTTGTCCAACCTGTGCATCAGCCTGTGTGTCTGAGACAATGCAGTAATGGCGAGTAAAGGTATGTACCGAAAGCCAAGTAGCTGCCTTACAGATTTCCGCCATGGAAACATTTCTAAGGAGAGCTGTGGTGGAAGCTTTTCCTCTCGTAGAATGAGTCTTTGGTCTTCCTAACAAAGACCTGTTTGCCAACTGATAAGCTAGGACAATACAAGACACAATCCATCTAGATATGGACCTCTTAGAAGCTGCAGAGCCCGTATTAATAGGACCATAGTTAATGAACAAACAGTCTGAGTGAAGAGCTCTTTCAGGAGGATTGTTAGGATTTGGGGAAAAAGTTGGCAAGGTTATAGTCTGATTAATGTGAAAATCTGACACTACCTTGGGCAGAAAAGCAGGATGCGTCCTGAGTACCACTCTATTAGCATGGAACCCAGTGAACGGTTTTTTGCAACACAGAGCCTGGATCTCGCTCACTGTACGAGCAGAAGTAATGACTACAAGGAACGCTACCTTCCAAGTTAAGTGTTGCAAGGAAGCCTTGTGGATAGGCTCAAAAGGAGCACCCATTAACTTAGTTAACACCACAGCTCCCAAGGTGGGGAAGGTGACCTGACTGGCGTATACACCTTTCTTAAACCTTCCAGAAAATCCTTCACTACAGGCATCCTAAAAAAGGAGGTCTGAGTAGGCGATTTCCTGTAGGCCGTGATCGCTGCAAGGTGCACTTAATAGAGCTAAATTGAAGACCAGACCTCGCCGAATGTAAGAGATAAGGCAGAATCACCTGTTCCTGACCATGGATAGGATCAAAACCATTGTTGTCACACCACAGAAAAAATCGCTTCCATTTAAATCCATGAGATTTCCTTGTGAAAGGACGCTTCGTCTCCTTAAGGATATGCATACAGTCTGGATTCAGCTGCAAGTGCCCATATTGGATGACTTCAGGGGCCATGCTGCCAGGTGTAGAGAGAACAGGATGGGGTGGAACCAGCCGCGTAGCTAGGGGGGGGGGGGGGGGGGGGGGGGGGGCGGCCCGCCCCAGGCGGCACCTTTTCTGAGGCGGCCGCACGGGCCGGCACTGACTGTCTGGACAGAGACTGAGGCCGAGGCGAGGCCCGTTGCGGCCGCATTGGCCTCTATGACTGTAGGGCGGGCGGCGGCGCATTACATATAAATAACACCATCACTTCACTTGTTACCAAATGCCATGATCATCTGAAGAAGTAAACACTGCACATTGAAGTCAAGTTCTTATGGGCATTATAATAAGTACTTATACTGTAAACTTGCTGTCGGTCGGGTTCGACTTCGAAATTAAATTCAGCATTGTGATGACCGCTGTTGCCCCAATGCCCCCCTCTTCCCAGCCTCGTTCACACAAACGCACACACACACACACACTAGTCCTCCAGGGCCGTCAATCCAGGGGTAGCGTGCGCTGCGCGCGCTATCGCAACCAATGACGGCCCTGTAAGGACATTTTTGGCCAGCCCTCGCTGCACCGTACCAGTGTGACGCATTACGCGCTCACCGCCCGCCCCGCGCCCCCTACGCTCGCCCCTCGTCGTGTCGAGGAGTGCGTCACTCCTGTGGATGCCATTCTCCTCTACTGACTTCTTGCATCTTGCCTGCAGCCTGCATACGGCCAGGGCCAGCGGCACGCACGAAACACCTATAAAATAATTCAGGTGAGGAAACCCTGATAATGTCATGAACATTTTGTTGGTTAAGTTTGCCATTGCCAAATTGCCTAAGCTATGCGCTGAAATACACAAAAGGTAATGGAAGACTTGCTAGTAATTTGTCTAAGCAGTTTGCCAAAGCTAAAGTTGAGCGACTAAATATGTCACATTTTCTTTAGCTGGAGTATTTCCTTGAGACCTCAGAGTCTCTCGAGGCATGGATCTGTCTTTTTGCTATCAATGTGTATTCAGTCTAATGTATAGTATCAATGAAAATGATAACATCCAGCTCCAGATAGAGCATGACAATACCTGTGACGTCTTAAGTCTTGGGCAAAGCGGGCAATTGCCCATGGCCTCCGCCTTTCAAGGGGTCCCCGGGGAAAGTGACTGCTCTCTCGATTTGACCTCTTTTTATTCAATTTCTCTATCGAAACCTCTCTTCTTCTGTGCCTACGTCTCCCTCTGACTCTGTTTTTTTTACCAAGTGTAACCTTATTCAACTGTTTGTTTCACCCTGTTGAAGTTTAAAGTATAATTCAGTGTTGTCTGGAATCATGCAGGCTTAAATAAGCAAGAAATTGGTAATACCATTCAAAATTCTTCGGTACAGGGGCCACCAAAATAAGTCTTCTCTGGGTCCCCTAAACTTCTTGTGATGACACTGATCAATACGTTTGAAGAATGGCTGAAGAATGACGGTCGATGGAGAGTCTTTTTTCCTATTTCTGATGAAAATGAAATGGTCATATAAAGAAATAAGAAACAGCTTGAAGACACTCTGGGAAAAATACCCGAAGTTTCTGTAAGATTTATTTTGAATGCTGTCCGTGACAGAACTGCTGGAGTGGTATCAAGGCGCTGCACCAGCAGCGGAGGTCATGGGCGGATTCTTGGATGCCTTGTGCCTGCAGGAATATGTAGTTTGTTTGTTTAACGGGGGTGCCACCGTGCCAGTCAGAGGCGGGAGTCCTGATTGTGATCAGATAACATGTATGCGGGCTTCAGTGTTTAATTTTCAGTGTGCTTGTTAAAGTACATGGGCGGAACCACCATAAGCACCACACCTTTTCTCTGGAGAAAAAAAACACCAGGTGGGAAATATTCCAGAACTCGAATTATATCTATTTACCTCCAAATCTGTCAATTGTGATCTTCCTATCAAGGCAAACGCTGCCATTTTTTACTTTGTTAAAAGGCTGCCCCGAAAACAGTGAAATAAATTAATTTTATATCGTTTACATTCCGGAATAGATAGGGAGAAGCGTTTTACATGCGCGTGCGGTAAACCTTACAGTGCAATCCTATTCTGGCACAAGGTGGTATTCTCTTGTTAACGTCACCCCAAGCTTTCACAATCGCACTGTGAAAAGAACTTTATATCAGCGATCTGGCTAATGGTTGATGCTATCGGGAATGTGAGAGACACTGATTCACGGGGCTTAACAAGAGAAATGTGCGAACTAATTCCTTACGAGTAACACGACCAGGTTCTGTTGATTAATAAAATGATATTTATTTAGGACCGTATTGCTAGACTGAGCGAAGTTAGCCTAACTTCGCTCAGTCTATGCAGCTTCAAACCAATCAATGTCAAATGCTAGGTTTCATCGTCACGGAAAGCACAAACAGAATACACTGGTTATGACCAGTTAGAGAGCGTCAGCGTTTGCTAACATTAGGGCTCGAAGTGCCTGAGTGATAGATACATCTGCTTCCTGTAACCTGCTGCACAGCTTTTCTGTGTGTCCTGTCTTATGGTAAAACACACAGAAGCATCACACACTCTCATGGTTATAGTAGATTTAGATTAACTATCACAAGAGCTTGAATACTCAATGGCCTGTTAGTTACTTTAGTTTTAGAGAGGGGCAACAACCCCTATATACAAACACTGTGAAGTATGTGATACTTTTCTACTTGTGTATGTACATGTGCTGCCAGTATTGATACCCTGGGATGGTTTGTAATTTGACCTGTTTTCATCCTTCCTCAGTTGTGCAGTGTTGGACCGTTACTTCACCGGGTGGCAGTGTGATGCTGGGGCTCAGTGGTGGACTTTCCTGGAAGTTAGTGGAGTGGTGGGGTAGGTGTGTGGTACTCTGAGCTGGGAGTCAGGTGGCAGTGTAACAGGGATAATGTGGTTGTCAGAGGAGAAGTGGTTGTAATGTGAGGGGGTGCTACTGCTTGTGATATGGGATTATGTAGTGGTGTGATGGGGAATCGTAGTTTGGTAGTGAGAGATGGTAATGTGGGTCTCTCAGGTAGTATTGCTATGGTATTGGTGATAGTGCTGTGGTGGAATAGAGGAAGGTGGTATTGTTATACCAGTTTTACTGCAGTCGGGGTTAGCAGGGCATTTATTTTGCGATGCTGTAATGTGGTTGGATTATATTGTTGGAGAAATGTAGTGCTTGGCTTACTTGTGATTTGCATTGGGTGGTAGTGAATAGTGTTGTGGTGCTGGAAGGTGCTAACGTGGTAGTGCTGAGGTGGTTGTGTGTTGATTGGGGAGTGTTTAGGGCTGAGGTGGGGTTGCCAGCGTGGTGGTGTGGGAGAGTATTGAGATGGTATAATGGTTAAGTGATGCAGAGATATTTTAAGGCGGTCCAATGGGGCGTTAGTGTGATGTTGGTGGGTAGCAGATTGGTGATGGTTGGTGGTAGTCTGTCTTTTGTTTTGTTTTTTTAACCTTCGGGATCAAGTTCACGCTATATAAAACTTTATAAATAAATAAATGTAACTTGTATGATCAAGGTAACTGTTCGCAGAAATACTACATGTCGATCCTCGGAGACTCGGACATCTTTCAAGTGCTCACCGTCCTTTTTCCCTAGCACCCTTCCACCCGACCCCCCTCCCCCTACCCCCCCCCCCCCCCCGGGCAGCAATCTGAGGGGTAGCCCCGGGCGCCACAAGCTCTAGCTACGCCACACTCTCCCCTTCTTTTTGGACAGAAGATCCGGGCGACACGGCAACCTCCTGTGTGGCACTTCCGACAATTGAAGGAGATCTGGAAACCACCATTGGCGTGGCCACTCGGGGGCAATCAGAATTATCCTGGAATTGGTTTTGTACATCCTGTTGATTACTGTTGGTATCAACGGGTCGGTGGAAAAGCGTACAGTAAGTTCTGACACCAGTCTATCAAAAGGGCATTCCCTTGAGACCCGACCTGGGGAAACCTGGTCGCGAAGACGGGGCATTTTGCGTTTCCCGCGTCTGCGAACAGATCGATATCTGGTGTTCCCCATGCTTGGAAAATACTGTTTGCGACTTCCTCGTTGAGGACTCAATCGTCAGCCTCGACGAAGTCCCTGCTGAGAAAATCCGCCTGCGAGTTGAGGGACCTGGGCAGATGCACCGCTATTATCGACAAGTCTCTCGCCAGTAGCCAATTCCAGATGGTCTGGGCTTCCATGGACAGAGTCCTGGACCTGGTACCCCCCTGCTTGTTTAAATAACACATTGTAGTTGTATTGTCTATTTGCACCACGAGGGACCGAGACTGGAATGATGGAAACAGGGACTTGAGAGCCAGACGAACCGCTCTTAGCTCCAGCAGGTTGATGTGATAGCCTTTCTCGGATTCTGACCATAGCTCTTGTACTTGCAGAGGGCCCATATGAGCACCCCAACCCTGGAGAGAGGCGTCTGTGATCAGAATTTGAGTCAGAGGATCTTGATGAAATGGCACTCCTTGCATTAAGTGTGATCTCTTCATCCACCACCGGATGGAATCTTTGGTGGACTGATGAAGGAGAATTCGATCTTCCCAGCACCCCGTCATTTGTCTCCACTGATCCTCTTAACACTGTTGCAGAGGATGCATGTGCAATCTTGCGTTTGGAACTATGAAGATGTACGATGCCGTAAATCCCAGGAGAGAGGATACTTGACGAACTGTCGGGTAAATGGATTGACGAAGAAGCTGACATTTTCACCTGATTGATAACCACCTCTCCTCCGAAGGACACACAGTTTCTTTTTCTGTGTTCAGGAGAGCTCCCAGGTAGTGGATTTGCTGGGTTGGGTTCATTATTGATTTCTTGAAATTGACCTGAAGACCCAACTTGTGCATGAGATGAAGGCATATTGAAAAATGATCTTCCAGAAGAGATGGGGACGAACTTTTCAGGAGCCAGTCGTCCAAGTAAGGGTATATGAAAATCCTCTGTTTCCGAAGGAAGGCAGCAACCACCGCCATACACTTTGAGAATGTTCGGGGAGCTGACTTTAGCCCAAATGGAAGAACTGCATACTGGTAGTGATGAACAGACACTTGAAACTGAGAAATTTGCAATGTCTTTTTGAGATTGGAACACGAAAATATGCGTCCTTCAGGTCGATGGAACACATCCAGTCCCCCTGATGTAACTGGGGGAATATTTGATGGAGCGCTAACATCCGAAACTTCTCCTTTCGAATGAATCTGTTCAACAATCTTAAATCCAGTATAGGTTTGAATTCTGCATTGGGACCTTTCTTTCTCACAAAAAGAAGCAGGAGTACAGACCTTGGTTTCTCTGTGGAAGAGGAACTTTTTCTATGGCTTTCTTGCACAGAAGGATGTTTTCTTCCTTTTGCAAAAGCTTTAGATTTTGATGAAATACTGTCTTTGGACTTATGACAGGAGGAGGTCTTTTGAATTTGAAGAGATAGCCATTTTGAATTATGCCGATGACCCACCTGTCCTTTGTCTATCTTCTCCACTCGTCCAAGTATAACGCAATGCTTCCTCCTACCGGAGTGGACCACAGCTGCGGAGGAAGATCTTTCTCATTGCTTTTGAGGCTGTTTCGCAGCAGAGGACTGTTGTCAGTTTCCTCCTCTGCCTCGCCCAGGTCTGCGCTGTTGAAACTGCGACCGCTGTTGAGACTGGCCCGGGTTTCGCGAAGACCAGTTTGATGTTTTCCCACGCTGTTGAAACAACCTCTTGTCGTAGGGACGAAAACGTCGGCGGAACTCCTTCTTTTTCTCTAGGCCCACCGCCTTCGGAGTGTCCAGTTCCGCCTTCATCTTGGCCATCTCATCAGCTGCTTGAGACCCAAATAATGTTGTCACGTTGAATGGTAGGTTGACTATTTTCCTTTGGGAATCTGGCTTAAGGACTGTGATGCGCAGCCATGCCGACCTTCTGGAACATATGCCATGGGTATAACCCTGCACTGCAAGATCCGCCGAATCCGCCGCCACACTTATACTTTGATTTGCCACCAATCCACCTTCTTCAACAATCTCCAGGAAATCCTTCTGATCTTCCTTAGGGAGCTTCTCCGCAAACCTAGCCATAGAGTCCCATAGAAGACGATGATAGCGACCCAGTAAAGCCGCAGTACTGGCCACTGTCATGACAGATCCAGCTGTGTTACACATCCTCCGCCCAAGGAGTCCATGTTTTTACTGTCTTTCTCCAGAGGAGCAGATGAGACCAATGTAGCCGGATGGGCCTTACTGGCTGCCGCCATTATAAGAGAATCTGGTGGTGGATCTGTGCGCAGGAAAAGAGAATCTTGATCAGGTGCTTTACACTTTTTCGCAACTCTTGAAGGGCCTGAACCCACTGTCGCTGGCGTCAAGAACGTCTTCATTGCGGGCTCCAACAAACCAGGCACCAATGGAAGAAAAAGTCTAGCAGACGACTTATGATGCAAAGTTTCAAATATGACAGAAGACTTCACAGGAGGCACTGCCATCATGATGTTGAATTTGCTAGCCCCACCGTACAATACCTCATTGAAGGTTCCTAAATCATTCACCGGAGATACCCTGGAGGGTGGCTTTGATGAAATCGTGGGTGAATAGTCTCTGTAAGACGACCTCGTTGGAGAGGAAGATGCAGGAGACCTATGCCTTCTCTCAGGAGTAGGGGACCGATGAGACCTACTGCGCTCCCTAGAACGCGAATGTCTCCTCACCGGAGACCTAGATCTTCTGGGAGAACCACCAGCCGGTGGTCCTGAAGCTTCCAAAGCAAGCGGTCTTTTTTTATTATGCCTTGGCTGCATCTTCCAATGGTGGAGGCTTTCTAGCCATCTTGGAGACATGTTCACAGGAGGTGTTCTACGCACCGAAGAGCCCTCCGGGATAACCTGCACAATCTGAATTCCCATAGTTGGAAGAAGAGGCTGAAGAAGAACTCTGAATAGAATGTCGAGATCTAGAAGCCGGAGTAGGCACCTCTCTAGGGACCAACTGTCCATCCCTTGACGCTGAATTCCTCGACCTTGAGCCAGAATGCGCAACAATAGAAGATTCTTTGTGCGGAGAGGCTCTAACCACTGAAGACCGGTCCACAGATGCCTTCGACGTCACGTCTTGCGACTTGGAGGGTCAGCCAATGCCCTCGTCGCCGGCTCCGACCTCGACAAAGACCTATGACAGGTCCGAGAGGTCGATCTGGAATGTCTCGACGCCGACCGTGAGACAGGTGGCGGAGACTTCGACGTCGACTTCCTCGGTGTCGAATGCTTTCTCGACGTCGACAGGACCCTTTCAAGCCTCGAGCCCGAGGCATGTCTCGACGTCAAACCATGTCTCGACGGCAATCTTGATCTTCTTCTTTTTTCAGGTCTCTCCGTCGTATCTCTCGACGTCGACCTCACTCTTCCTCTCGACATCGAGCGCACTCTGTCTCTCGACGTCGAATGCCTCACTCTCGACGTCGTCCTCACAGCAACCGACACCAAATGCCTCGACGTCGACAAACTTCTCGACGGCGACCTCGATCTAAGCTTTGACGCCAATTTGTGCCTTACCGGCGATGTCTTTGACGTCGATGGACTTTTTTCTGGTCTCAACGCCGACATACCTGACGGCTATCTAGATTTCGACGTCGAATGCTTCCTGATGTTGTTTTTTCTTGCTTTTACCTTCAGGAGAAGCAGACCTTCGACTTTTTGTTGGAGAAGAGGGCCTTCCAGATGACAATACACTCTTGCCCCCTTTTCATGATGTCTTTTTCTCTCCAGAAGTCCCAAAAGCGGAATCTTCTCTCTTTCCTTCAAAGTTCTTCTGAAAAGCTTGAGGCAATAACATTTTTCCACATCATGTGTGGAAGGAAGACAAATCACACAAACAGAATGAGGATCTGTTTTAGAGATCTTCTTCCCACAGGAAGGACATTTGTAGAATAAAGGTGGCATAACTGACTAAAAAATTTCTGAAAAATTTGTCAGAAAAGGTGGAAAAACACCACCAACAGCAAATACTGTCAAATAAGACAGGAAAAAAACAAATTCTGACTGAAAACAGTCAAATTCAGCAGAGCTCAAGTTCCAGGTTCCTCACAGAATTAGCCGGAAAAAAAGAACTGTCCAACTGTCACCTGTGGGGCATGATGGGAGCAGAGTTCCCCCTGGAGACCTTAAAGGCAAAGTGTTCAGATTCTCTGAGGCCTTAAAGGCGAGGTGCCAATCTGATTTTCTGTACAGGGATGTTCTTTCTTTATGAAGCCTACATCTGCTAATTGCCTTTTATTACAGTAGCCTTGATGAAAATAAAAGTTTTTTTTCTTTCTGTGGAATGTCTTTTTATTGCATTGTTTCTATGGTTTATTTTCATTCTGCAGAAAATATGTAATTATGGCTTTATTAGCCTGTAGGTTATGGTTGGGCTGCATATTATCAGTGTATACATGTATATGTGTATAATTTCTTTAGTACTATGTACTCTTATTATATATTTACACATATATATGTATTCAGTTATGTGTTCCCGGTTCCCGCTCATGGGCGGAGATTATTCAGTGCTTATGACTATTAATGAGTATCCCCTGGAACAGAATCCATGTAACATTAAGGTGACAATGTTTTGATTTATTTTACATGCTTGTGTTGATTTTGCTGCATTAGGGGGTGTATTTGCACTGCATTCCAGCTTCAACTCAATTTAATTTGTTCCGCATTTTACGGTATGGTAATTGTTATGTAACAATTTATGTTTATTTTCAGGACACTAACCCAATGAACTACATTTTCACGTTGTAGTAACTCTTTCATGTCTATTATGACGCCATCTGTACTTAATGTTTTGCCTGGAGCCACTTGCGTAACTTGACAAAGGCAGCCTCGGCTGAAACGCGTTGTTTTTTCAAGATTAAATCATTCGTAACGGAATTGGTGTGCCGCTTCATTCCTTCTGGCTTGGATTACTTGGATATAGCTATAGTTACAATCTAGTTTCCACAGGAAAAACATTTTTTGATTTGCTTATAACTTTGGCGTTGTTTACCCCATGGTAATTTACATAGGAAATTTTGCGACGAGCTACAACCCGAACTGATGAACGGAATTACCCCAAATTTAGCAGAAAGGTAGAGCTTTTTTTTAAATGGTGTAAATCCGTTTAGTTTTTGAGAATTACAAAAAAAAAGAGTCAAAAAATCTTTTTCCCAAAGGAAACTTTGTGCAAGGCTACAGCCGAAACTACTGAATGGAATTACCCCAAATTTGTCACGAAGGTAGTGCGTGGGTCAGAAAGCGAGCTTTTGTTTAAATGGTGTGAATCCGTTCAGTAGTTGCTGAGAAAATTGAAAAATAAAAGTTTCGATATGTGGGTGGACGCTAAGTCCTGTGCACAAGCTTCACTGTGATTGGCTGCCAACACTCTAAACCAGGAGGTGTTGGCAGCCATCCTGTGGCTTAGTAGATGTGAGTCGCTGGAAAACAAGAAACAAAGGTATAAAACAAGAGAAGGGGGCAGGGTAGCAACACCCTGACCCCCTAGGGCTGCTCAGGGGGTCCCAAAAAAGATTTTTTTCTTTTTTAAATTTCGGCACGTTAGTACAGTGGTGCAGGGAGGGGCCGGGGCCCGGCATAGCAAATGTGCAAACGCACCCCCTGGCACATTGTAAATTGGTGGATTAAGTCCCCTTCAATCCTGAGGGTCCCTGCGGGCCAACTAGCCCACCAGGTACCTTCGGTATGTGCCAGGGAGCTGCGTTGCCGAGAGGTGTTCAGAGGCCAGGCACCTTTTCACACCTCTCTGCAACGCAGCTCTGTGGCGCTTACTGGAGGTAGCTGGTGGGCTAGTTGGCCCCCAGGGACCTTCAGGACTCAAGGGGAATTAATCCCCAACTTAGAACGTGCCAGGGGGCATGTTTGCCCAGTAGTGAAGGGAGGGGGCGGGGCCTGACATAGCAAGTGTGAAAATGCACCCCCTGGCACGTTGTAAATTGGGGGATTAAGTCTCCATCAATCCTGAGGGTCCCTGGGGTTAAACTAGCCCACCAGGTACTTCCAGTATATGCCAAGGAGCTGCGTTGCAGAGAGGTGTTCAGAGGCCATGCCCCTTTTTACACCTCACTGCAACGCAGCTCTGTGGCGCTTACTGGAGTTAGCTGGTTGGCTAGTTGGCCCCCAGGGACCTTCAGGACTCGAGGGGATTTAATCCCCCAATTTACAATGCTCCAGGGGGCGCGTTTGCACAGTGGTGCAGGGAGGGGGCATGGCCTGATGTGACAAGTGTGCAAACGTGTGGCGCATGTGAAGTTGGGGGATTAGGTCCCCTTGAAACCTGAGGGTCCCTGGGGGCCAACTAGCCCACCAGGTACCTCTAGTAAGCACCAAGGAGCTGTGTTGCAGAGAGGTGGTACAAGGCCTCACGTTAGCACAGTGGTGCAGGAAGGGGGCAGGGCCTGACATAGCAAGTGTGCAAACACACCCCTGGCACATTGTAAATTAGGGGATTAAGTCCCCTTCAATCCTGAGGGTCCCTGGGGGTCAACTAGCCCACCAGGTACCTCCAGTATGCGCAAGGGAGCTGCAATGCAGACAAGTGTTCAGAGGCCACGCCCCTTTTTACACCTCTCTGCCACGCAGCTCTGTGGCGCTTACTGGATTTACCTGGTGGGCTAGTTGGCCCACAGGGACCATCAGGACTCAAGGGAAATTAATCCCCCAACTTAGAACGCGCCAGGGGGTGCGTTTGCACAGTGGTGAAGGGAGGGGGCGGGCCTGACATAGCAAGTGTGCAAACGCACCTTCTAGCACATTGTAAATTGGGAGATTAAGTCCTCTTCCATCCTGAGGGTCTCTGGGGGCGAACTAGCCCACCAGGTACTTCCAGTATGTGCCAGTAAGCTGCGTTGCAGAGAGGTGTTCAGAGGCCACGCCCCTTTTTACCCCTCTCTTCAATGCAGCTCTGTAGCGCTTACTGGAGTTAGCTGGTGGGCTAGTTGGCCCCCAGGGACCCTCAGGACTCAAGGTGATGTAATCCCCCAATTTACAATGCTCCAGGGGGAGCGTTTCCACAGTGGTGCAGGGAGGGGGGGGGGGGCGTGGCCTGATGTTCCAAGTGTGCAAATGCGTCCTGTGGCACGTTTCAAGTTGGGGTATTAAGTCTCCTTGAATCCTGAGGGTCCCTGGGGGCCAACTAGCCCACCAGGTACCTCCAGTAAGCTCCTGGAAGCTGCGTTGCAGAGAGGTGGTCCAATGCCACGCTCCCTTTTTACACCACTCTGCAACGCAGCTCTGTGGCGCTTTCTGGATATAGCTGGTGGGCTAGTTGGCCCCCAGGGACCCTCAGGACTCAAGGGGACTTAATCCCCCAATTTACAACGCACTAGGGGGTGCGTTTGCAGAGTGGTGCAGGGAGGGGGCATGGCCTAATGTGACAAGTGTGAAAACACGCCATGTGGCGCGTTTTAAGTTGAGGGATTAAGTCACCTTGAATCCTGAGGGTCCATGGGAGCCAACTAGCCCACAGGGTACCTCCAGTTAGCGCCAGGGAGCTGCGTTGCAGAGAGGTGGTCCAGGGCCACGCCCCTTTTTAAGCCTTTTTGCAACGCAGCTCTGTGACGCTTATTAGAGGTCGCTGGTGGGCTAGTTGGCCCCCAGGAACCCTCAGGACTCAAGGAGACTTAATCCCCCAATTTACAACGCACCAGGGGTGCTTTTGCACAGTGGTTTAGGGAGGGGGCGTGGCCTGATGTGACAAGTGTGCAAACGCGCCCTGTGGCGGGTTTTAAGTTGATGGATTATGTCACCTTGAATCCTGAGGGTCCCTGGGGGCCAACTAGCCCATCAGGTACGTCCAGTAAGCTCCACAGAGTTGCGTTGCAGAGAGGTGTAAAAAGGGGCATGGTCCCAGATCACCTCTCTGCAACGCAGCTCTGTGGTGCTTACTGGCAGTACCTGGTGGGCTAGTTGGCCCCCAGGGACCCTCAGGATTCAAGGGGAATTAATCCTCCAACTTAGAACCCGCTAGGGGGCGTGTTTGCACAGTGGTGAAGGGACGGGGCGGGGCCTGATGTGACATGTGTGTACTTATGCAATCAGTCTGCCAAAACCCAAGCACTTATAAATTCACCATGCACTCTCCTTGCAGTACTCTTATCATCCACTCAGTATCCATGTACTCATGCAATGACCCAGGCACTAACTCATGGCAAATACAGAGGAGGTCATGCTAATCGCAGTGGTACCCCAACGCATAGTGTTCCCTAGTGTATGTAGGTGTTTTCACTGTATTCTATAAGTCTTTTAGCATAGCACTGGCTCCGGTCCTGGTTAATCAGAGTCAGTTACCACCAGTACCTGTCAGTAAAAAGTTGGGGCCAAAGGAGGACTTTCTGCACATGTGAAGGTTCTTTCTGCACATCTCTTGCTTTTTCCTGCACTTTTCTTCGACTTTCTGGACTTCTGTTGACTCTCTCAGCATTTGTCTTGCTTCTTTCTGCGCTTTTCTTCCTCTTTCTTCACATGTCCTACCTTTGTAGGCATAGTTAGAAATTAACATTTAAAAAACCATTGAAATTCACAGTTATAGTTACAAATTAGCATTTAAAAAACCTTTGAAATACACAGAAAAAACCATAGGTTTCAGGGACGTTATAGTTAGTTGGACATTTCACTCATACAAAACCATAGAAATTCCACCGTTATAGTTAGTTTAGCTAACTATAACTCGCGCCTCCGCAATGCACTACTGATGACGTCACATATTACATCATTCATGACATGGTCAATGACATAACTGATGGCATCTCAAATGACATCACTGATGACATCACTTATGACATCATCCACGTGAAAATCTGATGCACCTTCTCATACCTTAATAAAACCTTTGATGCATCCACTGTAAAATACAGACTACCATTTTCGAAATAAGTTACTACGTACGCACGGACTGATTCATAGGTCTACACACACATCCACTCATTCACCCATACAGTCACTCATACCTGCAGTGACTCATCAAAACAACACTATTATAGGCACTCATACACCTATACAAACACACACACAGCTACTCATCCAGTTACTCACACATCTAGTTAGTCATACAAAGAATCAATCACACTTCTATTTACTCACCTATACAGTTATACACACACAACCTCACTTATTCATACAGATACTAACATATAATTACTCTCTTATACAATCACTGATACAAGTACACACTGATCCATACAGCCACTCTCACAATCACTGACTCTCATGTATAGTCATTTATATACTC
This sequence comes from Lissotriton vulgaris, assembly GCF_964263255.1. NCBI lineage: Eukaryota > Metazoa > Chordata > Amphibia > Caudata > Salamandridae > Lissotriton > Lissotriton vulgaris. Next base: position 712,196,660 of record NC_141696.1, on the reverse strand, counting down.
CAACTCTCACATGCACTGTGTTTTACATATGTAGTTACTTGGACATGTAGCACTGAGATATCCATTCACTCACCAACTCACCCATACACAAACTCATCCACCCATACAGCTGTTTCCACATGCACTGTTGAACCCATACAACCAGTGAATGAAGCATTCACACACCTCCCACCCACCCACCCACACACTCAGGTACCCATACAAATACTCACGCAACCAATCAATAACCCATATAGACACTGTTTTAGCTACTCACCAACCAATGCAGCAGCTTACACAGCAATAGACAGACTGATACAGACATTCACAAAGTTTAGTCACTAACCCATACATTCAGTTAGACACATGTAATCACTCACTTATACAGCCAGTCACGCACCTACTAAATCCTCCATCCAGACACTTATACACCCACTCATTCTTCTATACAATTTGGCCAATATATATATAAAACATATTTAAACTTTACGGAAACACACAGTCACTGCATTATGTCATCAGTGATGTCATTTAAGATGTCACTGACCATGTCAGGAATGATGTAATATGTGCTGTCATCAGCAGTGCATTGCGGGGGCGAGAGTTTAACGTCCCTGAAACATATGGTTATTTTCAATGAATTTCAAAGGTTTTTTAAAAGCTAATTTGTAACTATAACGTCCCAGAAACCTTATATACTATATATATATATATATATATATATATATATATATATATATATATATATATATATATATACCAAAAAATGCCCAGCATTTGAGGCCGCACAACACTGTGATGAAGGAAACATCCTTATTCAAAAGAAACAGGCAACTTCCGATTCCGTGATACATCCTGTGGCCTGACGCGTTTCGATGGACTTTCACCATCTCTTCAGAGGCCTCGTGAGCAGGAAAAAATAACGTGCATGACTCGCCGCCCCTTGCACTTTTAAGTACACAGTACCTTAATTGGCTTCAGGTGTGCCGATATTGTTGCATTTTGGGCAGCGTAGTCCATTTAAGCACTATTCACCCCCTCCAGTGGGTAACATGCCCACGATTATTTGCAGGATAAATATTTTTCAAGCCCTCCATTAGGCTTCCCGAATCGGACTTTGCCTGTTAAGTTACAAATCACAGTACCATTTACAGGGGGAGGATTCCCCCTGTCCGCATCCTTGAAGTTCTTAGGATGGTGCGATCCCTTTACGGCCTGGAGCAGCCGTATACACATGTACCAAAAAATGCCCAGCATTTGAGGCCGCACAACTTTGTGACGAAGGAAACATCCTTATTCAAAAGAAACAGGCAACTTCCAATTCCGTGATACATCCTGTGGCCTGACGCGTTTCGATGGACTTTCACCATCTCTTCAGAGGCCTCGTGAGCAGGAAAAAATAACGTGCATGACTCGCCGCCCCTTGCACTTTTAAGTACACAGTACCTTAATTGGCTTCAGGTGTGCCGATATTGTTGCATTTTGGGCAGAGTAGTCCATTTAAGCACTATTCATCCCCTCCAGTGGGTAACATGCCCACGATTATTTGCAGGATAAATATTTTTCAAGCCCTCCATTAGGCTTCCCGAATCGGACTTTGCCTGTTAAGTTACAAATCACAGTACCATTTACAGGGGGAGGATTCCCCCTGTCCGCATCCTTGAAGTTCTTAGGATGGTGCGATCCCTCTACGGCCTGGAGCAGCCGTATACACATGTACCAAAAAATGCCCAGCATTTGAGGCCGCACAACTTTGTGACGAAGGAAACATCCTTATTCAAAAGAAACAGGCAACTTCCAATTTCGTGATACATCCTGTGGCCTGACGCGTTTTGATGGACTTTCACCATCTCTTCAGAGGCCTCGTGAGCAGGAAAAAATAACATGCATGACTCGCCGCCCCTTGCATTTTTAAGTACACAGTACCTTAATTGGCTTCCGGTGTGCCGATATTGTTGCATTTTGGGCAGCGTAGTCCATTTAAGCACTATTAATCCCCTCCAGTGGGTAACATGCCCATGAATATTTGCAGGATAAATATTTTTCAAGCCCTCCATTAGGCTTCAAGAATTGGACTTTGCCTGTTAAGTTACAAATCACAGTACCATTTACAGGGGAAGGATTCCCCCTGTTCGCATCCTTGAAGTTCTGTGGATGGTGCGATCCCTCTACGGCCTGGAGCAGCCGTATACACATGTACCAAAAAATGCCCAGCATTTGAGGCCGCACAACACTGTGACGAAGGAAACATCCTTATTCAAAAGAAACAGGCAACTTCCGATTCTGTGATACATCCTGTGGCCTGACTCTTTCGATGGACTTTCACCATCTCTTCAGAGGCCTCGTGAGCAGGAAAAAATAACGTGCATGACTTGCCGCCCCTTGCATTTTTAAGTACACAGTACCTTAATTGGCTTCCGGTGTGCCAATTAAGGTACAGCGTACTTAAGAAGGCAAGGGGCGGCGAGTCATGCACGTCACTTTTTCCTGCTCACAAGGCCTCTGAAGAGATGGTGAAAGTCCATCGAAACGCGTCAGGCCACAGGATGTATCACGGAATCGGAAGTTGCCTGTTTCTTCTGAATAAGGATGTTTCCTTCATCGCAGTGTTGTGCGGCCTCAAATGCTGGGCATTTTTTGGTACATGTTTATACGGCTGCTCCAGGCCGTAGAGGGATCGCACCATCCTAAGAACCTCATGGATGCGGACAGGGGGATCCCTGCCCTGTAAATGGTACTGTGATTTGTAATTTAGCAGGCAAAGTCCGATTCAGGAAGCCTAATGGAGGGCTTGAAAAACATTTATCCTGAAAATAATCGTGGGCATGTTACCCACTGGAGGGGATAAATAGTGCTTAAACGGACTACGCTGCCCAAAATGCAACAATATCGGCAAACCGGAAGCCAATTAAGGTACTGCGTACTTAAGAAGTCAAGGGGTGGCGAGTCATGCACGTCACTTTTTCCTGCTCACGAGGCCTCTGAAGAGATGGTGAAAGTCCATCGAAACGCGTCAGGCCACAGGATGTATCACAGAATCGGAAGTTGCCTGTTTCTTCTGAATAAGGATGTTTCCTTCATCGCAGTGTTGTGCGGCCTCAAATGCTGGGCATGTTTTGGTACATGTTTATACGGCTGCTCCAGGCCGTAGAGGGATCGCACCATCCTAAGAACCTCATGGATGCGGAACGGGGGAACCCTCCCCCTGTAAAAGGTATTGTGATTTGTAATTTAGCAGGCAAAGTCAGATTCGGGAAGCCTAATGGAGGGCTTGAAAAACATTTATCCTGCAAATAATCATGGGCATGTTACCCACTGGAGGGGATAAATAGTGCTTAAACGGACTAAGCTGCCCAAAATGCAACAATATCGGCAAACCGGAAGCCAATTAAGGTACTGCGTACTTAAGAAGGCAAGGGGCGGCGAGTCATGCACGTCACTTTTTCCTGCTCACGAGGCCTCTGAAGAGATGGTGAAAGTCCATCGAAACGCGTCAGGCCACAGGATGTATCACGGAATCGGAAGTTGCCTGTTTCTTCGGAATAAGGATGTTTCCTTCATCGCAGTGTTGTGCGGCCTCAAATGCTGGGCATTTTTTGGTACATGTTTATACGGCTGCTCCAGGCCGTAGAGGGATCGCACCATCCTAAGAACCTCATGGATGCGGACAGGGGGAACCCTCCCCCTGTAAATGGTACTGTGATTTGTAATTTAGCAGGCAAAGTCTGATTCGGGAAGCCTAATGGAGGGCTTGAAAAACATTTATCCTGCAAATAATCGTGGGCATGCTACCCACTGGAGGGGATAAATAGTGCTTAAACGGACTACGCTGCCCAAAATGCAACAATATCAGCAAACCGGAAGCCAATTAAGGTACTGCGTACTTAAGAAGGCAAGGGGCGGCGAGTCATGCACGTCACTTTTTCCTGCTCACGAGGCCTCTGAAGAGATGGTGAAAGTCCATCGAAACGCGCCAGGCCACAGGATGTATCACGGAATCGGAAGTTGCCTGTTTCTTCTGAATAAGGAGGTTTTCTTCATCGCAGTGTTGTGCGGCCTCAAATGCTGGGCATTTTTTGGTACATATATATGCACACGATGCTCTATGTTCCAGAAAATCTAAAAAATCTAAAAATTATATATGTCATTTCCCTAAAATATCATTATATGTAAATGAACTACAATATAAGGAATATGTTTTTTTGGACGTTACCGTTATTTGAATCTTGCCTTGGTATTTGACCGCTATCTAGAAGTATTTTATCTATGTCTATGTCCATACCTAGCCCTAGCATGTGACCCAATTAACATCTGACACTGGCACTTTAAAAGAACGACTCACAGTAGTGAACACTGTCATGTGAACAAGGCTCCTCGGAGCCGAAACGTCATGCGGCTGCTTGCACCTGAATAAAACGAAAATTGCACTCAACCTGGTCCGTGTCTGCGTGTTCTGTGGTGTGGAGGACTCCTAATCCACGGAGGAAAAGCGCTGCTCTCTGGATATATTGACCGGCCAGCTTCCGAGCCGATCGACACACGAGACCCTCCTTACTCTTTGGTCAGCACCTGAATCGGAAACGCTCCTGGAACCGCTTCTAGGATTTTGTTTAAACCCCGGAAGGAGTAAGGCTTGCTAGACCCCCATCCACCGCTGAAATATACAAGTTGCAACCGGGAGTGAATGAGCCCACGAGTTGGCGTGCCGAATTGAGGAAAAACCGGCAGCATTTGACTCAACACACCGGTAACAAATCAGACGTGGTATACTATTGGGAAAGGAGTCAAGTGCTTGGGCGTTCCTGCCATCCAACGATTGAACTTGGAACATTCAGGACGCCTATCTACAAACCAGGAAATAGCAAGCATGTCGACTGACAGTGTTGGAGACCGGGAGGCATTGGCATTAACAATGTTTTCCGATAGTTCTCCTCCCCCAAGTAACATCCGGGAGAAACCTGACACTTCAGCCAGTAGCAGCGGCAACAGTGCTTTACGAGACCTGGTCAAAACATTGGAGAAAAAATCCCGCAGTGACCAGTCAAAATGGTGGGAATCCACATCGCTACAAAGGTATGTGGAAGTAAATCGTATCCCCTGCGGATTGTGCATTTTAACAGCTCCCACTTATGATGACCCTAACCCTGATTTAATGAAGGAATGGGCGGAATGTAATTTGGAAGCATCTTGCCGTCAAGTTCAGATCTTGATTAAATATGCGGACATTGACCGTGCTAAGTTACTAATTGAAATTGAGACTATAAATGAACAACTATTAAGTTTGGGCGAAAGTGAGGAAAAGGAATAACTCCTTAAGGCAATGAATGCGCGCCTGAAAAAAGAGGAAGCGAAAATTATCGGGAGGAAAACGTACAAATTTCAGCGAGATTGTAACGATTACGATCTAGGACAAATATTTACGTTCTCTCGAAAATATGACTCATTGCGCGGAGGAAGCAATAAACCTCAAACTCAGCCCAAGCATAAAGCAAATAGACAAACCAGGGAGCAGGTTGACACGACAAACTCCACATTTAGTTCGGATTTCAACTCTGGATCTAAAACGGAGCGCCGCAACCAGGCGCAAGCGACTGGCATTGCAAAACCGTCACCGGGACAAGAAATTGTTTTTTTATGCCAGCAAAGACTACAAACCCTGAGGTCAAGCACTCAGCAAAAACACGCAAGCAGCGAGCAAACTTCAGGAGGCGCCAGAGGTCCAGGGCGTGTAAGAGGAGGATATCAAAGGAGAAAGAGAGGCAGAGGCCAGGGAACTGCAACCCAGTCAAATTAACTTGAGGTAAGAACCAAACGATTGTCAACTTAACTCCCTTTAATTTAACAACCAAAGAGGAGGAGATATTAAATCTGGGTTTGTCTTTTGCACCACAGTGAAATTTCGATTATCCAGCAACCAGATGTGACATTTATAAAGCAGTAAGAAAACTTAAACTGCGTAAACTTTATGCCTCTAAAGCCAAACATAGAGAGAGAGTAACTAAAGTAACTAATATGGAGAATACAGATGTGCTTACTCAAGGTACTCGAACCATAACAAAACTATGGGAGACGGATGGAGTTGGGTATGATGAGAACACACAAGAAAGGGAAAATATAGGGGACCTGGATGAACTTGGCAACAGGTTATCAACAACTACACCATTTAAACCACCCTCAACCTTTACCCCGGTACTCCCTAGAGTCTCCATTGACATTTTTCATGAGAATGTGGTGGGGGGATTGAAAGAATTAAAATGCAACATGTCCAAATCCAAATGGAAATTTGACAGACTATCACAAGGATATAAAGCACTTATTACCCGCCTAGCAAAAGAGAAAGATATCATTGTTAGAGGAAGTGATAAAGGTGGGAATATAGTGTTGATGACAAAAATTAACTATGATAGAGAAGCATACTCTCAAATCAACAACAGGGAATGTTATGAACGCATCAAGGTACAAACTGTGGCATCGATCAAAACTGAATACCATCAAAAATGTTCCCGCTGGAAATCCTCCCAATTGATCAGTGATGAGGAATATAAATACCTAAAAGTGGACAACCCTGTATTGCTGATTATGTACTTTATCCCAAAGGTGCACAAGGACCCATTAATCCCCCTGGTAGACCGATCATCTCGGCCAGAGGAAGTCTACTTGAACGAACCTCGATTTACATAGACTATTTTTTACTGGGCTATGTACAACAATTAGACTCTTATATACGTGATACCAGTGATTTTTTGGTAAAAATTAGAGAAATTAATTGGGCTCGGGGGGATCGGCTTATAGCATTGAATGTAACCTCATTGTACACCAGTATCACACATAAACAGGGATTGATTGCGGTGAAACATTACTTGTCTAGACGCACAGAAAGATTTGACGCACACAACACAATGTTACTGGACATGTTGGATTTCTGTTTAAAAAGCAACATCTTTATGTTCAACAACTTGATCTACCGTCAACTACAGGGTGTGGCGATGGGGGCCAGCTTCTCACCAAGCTCCGCATGTTTGCACATGGGGGCTTGGGGGGAGTTGGTTCTCAGAACCACATACCTGAATAAAATTGAGAACAATATCATTGCTTGGCATTGTTTTATTGACGATTTGTTTATTATTTCGAGAGGCAGTAAGGAGTCAGCATTGATGTTTATCAATAACATCAATAATAATGAATTAAATCTCAGATTCACTGCCACACTCAGTCAGGATACAGTAACCTTTCTGGACACGGAGGTGTACATTGATAATGATCGTTTACAAACTAGGATTTTCCGTAAATCGACTGCTGGAAACAGCAGTTTACATGCTGCCAGCGCACACCCCAAGCACCTCATATCAAGCATCCCCTATGGGGAGATGCTTAGGATGAAACGTGGGTGTAGCGATCCTGTTGAGTTGAAGAAGGCTCAAATGGAAAGTAGGGCGCGGTTCCTTGAGAGGGGATACTCAACTCAAATGATAGATAGGGCCATCACCAAATCTAATACAATCACCAGGGAGGAACTCCTTGAGGGTAGCCTCCGAAATACTAACATGGATGATGAAGATGAAAAGGGGGAAATCCGACTTCAGAATTATCACTGGGTTCAGTAGGAAATCTCGGGACATTTACAAGATTGTCAACAAACACTGGCCCTTAGTGACTAGTGACCCCATTATTGGTGATAGTTTATCCAAAAAAGTATCCCTAACATACAGCAGGGCACCCTCCCTAAAAGAACAAATAGTGGATACTAATCCAGAACCAGTTAAAAAGAGCACTTGTTGGCAAACAAATAAAGGATTTTACAAGTGCAAGACATGCAAGGCGTGCACTCATGGCGTCAACACCAAAACGTACAGGGATGGTTTTAGGGATATAGAACATCAAATTTCACAGGTGTTGACATGTAAAACTGAGTATGCGATCTACATCTTGCAATGTCCCTGCTCATTAAAATACGTTGGGAGCACTAAACTCCCTGTGCACCAGCGTATACTCCAACATCTGAGGGCCATCACAAATAGGGATAACACCTACCCTGTCGCCCGTCACTATCGTGATCATCACCAGAGCAATAACAGCTCGCTCAAATATTATGTAATTGACACGATCAACACAAACAGACGTGGAGGTGACAGGGCGACAAAATTAAGAAAGCTGGAAACTAGATACATCCTCCTACTTAACACCAAAGCACCGACAGGATTAAATGTCACAGAAGATATGTACACGTGCCTGTTATAATTTAATCATGAATCTTGTACTATATGAAACAATTACATCACACATACTAGATATCACTCTCGGCTGGGATGAACTAGGGTGTACATTTATAAGTAATGATAGACTGCTTTGACATGGAATCTCTGAAGCATAGTTGTGGCTGCTAACTGATCAGAAAAAAAAATGTGTTTTTTATGTTAATATAAGGGTATGGTGTTGCTGGTCCAACTCGGAGGGTCCTTATATCCCAGTACTTGACTTACAGAACACCAATCATAAACCCATTAATTTTGTTTTTAACTCACAATATCACTTGATATATGGACGGGGTTGGTCTTCTATATGAAAATATGTAAAAACCTCAGGCAATGATTTATTTTAAGAAAGGACTGAGAAGTGGAATGTATAATGCACATATTGCCAATTTTGCAAGTGACATTATTTGATGGTTTGACTTATTTTGGTGGAAAGAATGAACTTCCTAAAAAATGTTGTGTACATTTTATGCGTGTGTTTGCACAATTAACAGTACAAAGAATTTCGGGTACTGATAATATAGAATTTTTGCACATTTGCGTAATTTGCACACTACATTAGGCACTAGCACTTTAGCACTAGCACTTTAATTAGAACTTGGTGCAATATTTCTTTCCCAAAAAACCATCCCAATGTTTACATTTTAAATATTTGTATAGGATGATGAAGTATTTAACAATTTTATGCATATATATTAAGTCAAACCTATGTTTAGCTATAATCTTGCATTTGACAAAATAATGAAAGGAAACTGCATTTAACACATTAATTAATTTTTGTGCAATATCAACAGGTATTTAACCGTAATTAGCAAATTCCACGATGCTCTATGTTCCTGAAAATCGAAAAAATCTAAAAATTATATATGTCATTTCCCTAAAATATCATTATATGTAAATGAACTACAATATAAGGAATATGTTTTTTTGGACGTTACCGTTATTTGAATCTTGCCTTGGTATTTGACCGCTATCTAGAAGTATTTTATCTATGTCCATACCTAGCCCTAGCATGTGACCCAATTAACATCTGACACTGGCACTTTAAAAGAACGACTCACAGTAGTGAACACTGTCATGTGAACAAGGCTCCTCGGAGCCGAAACGTCATGCGGCGTGCTTGCACCTGAATAAAACGAAAATTGCACTCAACCTGGTCCGTGTCTGCGTGTTCTGTGGTGTGGAGGACTCCTAATCCACAGAGGAAAAGCGCTGCTCTCTGGATATATATATATATATATATATATATACACATATATATATACATACATATATATATATATATATATATATATATATATATATATATATAGTACAAAAAACAAGCGTATTGCTTTTGTCAATGAACATTTCAATAAAGAATTTACAATGAAGAATATTAAACATGTGTCAGTCTGCTAGGAGCAGTGAAGAATAAATGAGCAGGTCCGGAGGCTCATGGATTATTATTCCAGTGAATTTTTGGGGGGTGTCCTGGTTCCCACAGACCCCGCTTCTCCGCCGGCTCCCTTCAAGCAGCCCCTGCCTGGCCAGAAAAACAACAGAGTCTTTGGGGATGGGGTCCCGGGGACATTGTCACTGAGCCAGCACTAAGTGATGGTGTCCCCAGAGACATACCATGGCTTGAGGTGAGGGGGCCTCACACCCGTCCCCTAAATTTCTATGTACAGCCCCTCAGGATGCAGTCCACCGGGGGTCTCAATGAGGCTTGTGAAGGAGCGCAACAAGTCTTCTTCCTCATACCTTTTTACTCTGTCCCGGGGTTGGGGTCCCAGGAGCCTGGAAATGGGCTTGGGGGGCACAGGCCCCCTCCCCTTTATAAAACAATCAGCCCTAGGGGATGTGGTGCCCGTGGCCTAGATAAGACTGGTGGGAAGGAGCTGCATGCCCCCCTCTCCTTTTAAAATATTATGTGGCATTCCCTCTCCCTGGCCCACACCATGCTGGCAATGGGCTAAAAGTGTTCGAGCCCACGCTTTATTAGTAAATAAAAATGACAACAGATAGTCTGTGAATTTGCAGTAAAAAAAAATCTAAATGATTTTGGCCTTGGGGATCCCTCCGAATCCGCCCACTTCATCAGGCCTATCAGGCCCAGGGAGGCAGGGTGTGCCACCATGCCCCCTTTTATTTATTTTTGTACTTATTTTGAAAACAGATGTTTAAGTAACTGAGTCCTAAAGTGGCTGCCAGCGTATCTTTGTGGACATAATGGCAATCAATCATATCTCATCTCTAGATCTGTTAGCTCTGCGGTGTGAAATATCTATATAATTTAAACATTACTTTCTCTAAAACTACTGAACGGAATTACACAAAATTACAAAAAGAATTCTTTCTGGACCAATATCTTTTTTTCTGTCAAATTTGGCGTGATTCCATTTATAGCTGTAGCGGCTGTACCTGTGTCTAATTTTCCTATGGGAAAATAAACATCGAAAATGTGTTTGCCAACCATCACAACCCCCTCCAAATTTTTCCAGCCCCGCTTTTGGGATTACCCTAAAACTTTCCAGGAAAGAGCTGAGGTGGCTGATCTTTTTGGGAAAAGTTTTGTGAACATTCGTCAACCGGTGCCTAAGATTTTAGCAAACCAAAAAAAGCTTTTCCTATGGAAATGTGCTACTAGATATAACTTCCACTGGCGACCACAACTGGGAAATACATATATATATATATGGGGCGGTGTTGCAGTTAATCGGCTGCACGTTGGGCAAGGCGGATTTCAACCGAGTCCCCGCCGAAGAGGATCCCGTTTGGACTAAGGGTGATGTGGTCTTGGGGACGCAAGGGGGCATGGACTGTCTGTGGCTACAAACATTTTTAGAGGGTCAATTAAATGTGGCGTCAACCCCCCCCACCTCGCAAAGAACTTTCACAGAGCCTGAATAATGCACTCTGGGACTTGCAGGCTTAACAAATGGCGCCGCATGAACACTCACCTGAGGGCGGGGCTAGTGACGAGCTACAGATCAGAAGGAGATATTTGAATCCACGAAATGCTGATTACGAACACCTCTGGCACTGAAGAAGGCTGCTGAAAGCCGAAATGCATTTGTCTGCCTTGTAGCGAACTACGGACAATAAATGCCTCCAAGTTTCCCCGTTTGTTGGTCTCTTCTTCTTCTTTGAAGGAGTGGTGTGTTATATATATATATATTCACTGAAAAAAAACATAGGTTATAGACCATATATAGTTAGGAATTCGCATTTACAAAACCTTATTTTACTCACACAAAACCATTGAAATTCCATATATAGTTAGTTGCACTAACTATATATCGCGCACCCGCAATCCACTGCTGATGATGTCACATATTACATCATTCATGACATGGTCAGTGACATCACTGATGACATCACTGATAACATCTCAAATGACATCACTGATGACATCACTGATGACAACATCCAGTGACTGTATGTTTCTGTAAAGTTAAAATATGTCTTACATATTGAAGAATGAGTGGATGTATAAGTGTCTGGATGAAGGATTTAGTAGGTGCATGACTGACTGTATGAGTGAGTGATTAAATGTGTCTCACTGAGTGCATGGGTTAGTGACTAAACTGTCTTAATTTGTGCATCATTATGTCTGTTGTTCTGTAAACTGTTGCATGTGTTGATAAGTAGCTATATGAGTAACTATATGGGTTATTGATTGGTTGCCCAAGTATTTGTATGGGAGACTGAGTGTGTGTGTGGGTGGCTGGGAGGTGTATGACTCTGTGCATAGATGTGTGAGCAGTTGATTCACTAGATGTATGGTTTCAAAAGTGCATGTGGAAACAGCTGTATGGGCGGTTGACTGTGTGCATGAGTGTATTGGTGAGTGAATGGATATCTCAGTGCTACATGTCAAAGTAAGTACATATGTAAAACACAGTACATGTGAGAGTTGACATATATAAATAACTGTGCATAAGAGCCAGTGAATGTGTGAGTGGCTGTATGGATCATTGTGAACTTGTATCAGGGATTGTATAAGAGAGTAAATATGTGTTAGTATATGTTTGAATAAGTAAAGTTTGTATAACTGTATAGTTGAGGAAATGGAGGTGTGATTGATTCTTTGCATGACTGACTAGGTGTGTGAGTAACTCCATGGATGAGTGACAGTCTGTGAGTGTCTGTTTACACTGATTGTATCTAAGGTTATATTAGAGTCTGAAGAGGTTCATCGTATTATCACATGAATTATATCATCAGTGATGTGATCAGTAATGTAAAATGAGATGTCATCAGTGATGTCATCAGTGATGTCATTTGAGATGTCATCAGTGATGTCATTTGAGATGTCATCAGTGATGTCATCAGTGATGTCACTGACCATGTCATGAATGATGTAATATGTGACATCATCAGCAGTGGATTGCGGGTGCGCGATACATAGTTAGTGCAACTAACTATATATGGAATTTCAATGGTTTTGTGTGAGTAAAATAAGGTTTTGTAAATGCAAATTCCTAACTATATATGGTCTATAACCTATGTTTTTTTCAGTGAATTTTCAAGGTTTTGTAAATGCTAATTCCTAACTATATATGGTCTATAACTAGACTGTCCTGTTTTCAGTTTCTATTTTTGGTAAATTCCGTGGTTTTTTTTCAGTGTTTTAAATATTTAAAAAAACAGTTGTTATCAGCAGTTACAAATTTTCACGCCACAAAAAACTGCAGAAAAAGTGTTTTTCCGGTGTTTATGGAACGTTTTACTTTTATCATTGCGTGCTTTCTGCACTGAAAGAACATGGTATATAGACAGTGTACGTATAGTGTATATGAGGTCCAAAGAGATTTTTGCAAATTAATCTTATTGTAGTACACCATACAATACTTCTTCAGTGAGTCTTTGGTCATGTGCGCTCACACTTTCCTTCCCATGTAAACTTTTGTGAAAAGGCCATCTCAGCATTCATAGCCCCTTGGGCTGAGAACCGTCAGCTAAGGGACACAGTTGGGATGACTCTTTCTTTGATGCCACATAAAGCACAAAATGATAAATATTTGCGTTTTAGTTCCTAGGAATAAGAAAACAGTGTACCAGAATGGACTAAAAAGTCAATAGCATCCCTCATTAAATCTGAAGATTGTAAAGATGCTTTCAGCATACCATCTAACAAGTGGAAAGGATCTCTTCACTTCAGCTCGGGTATCAATTTTGACAGGTCATCACACAAATGCTTTATATACGTAGCCGAATCACTGCAAATACAAACAATATCACTCCAATCTTTGTTAAACTTGGAAAGAACCTTTTTTGCAGAACATAACAAGTGACACTGCGTTCCATGTTTTCCAAAAGTCTGGTGTCACGTTTTCACCACTATCCCAGATGCTTGGTGATATATATACTTGTCATTATACCTTGCATTTAATGTTTAAAGCCTGAGGTGTTAGCAATTCACCTACTATCAATACTGACCCACTAGAAACTATGGTCTGATGTATTAAGGGTTTTTACCCATTCTCAGTGGGTAAATGTGATGACACATATTAGGAAAGATTTTTATGAAACTAGCCATTTTACCTATCAGTGAAAGAATCAAATGCAGCCAAAATATCAAATATGAGTTTGATATGTCCTGATTCTCTACAGTTTATAAAATAAATAAACTAGACCTAAAACATGAAACTAAACCCTGCATCTTTAGACCACAGGCCATAAAACTGAAAAAAGTTAAAGGAGGAAGAAACAATATTTTAGTGGCATCTCTAAAGAACAAAACTCAAGCAGAATAATGTTAGCCAGTCTTTCTTACTGCTAGCTTCTATAACAAAGTTACATCTTATTGACCCCTTCAGTAAGGACAAAATTACTCTTTAACTTTTTTTTTCCTTTCATTGAATGGCATTTCGTTTGTGGTTGTGCAGGTGTTTTTTCAGTGTTTATATGTTTTCACCGGTGAGGGCTATTTTTCTTTCAGTGGGGTTTTATCAGTTATTATAGGTTTAAACCTAAAACCCCACAGCCTATCTATAACCTATGGTTTTTTCAGGGAATTTTCAAGGTTTTGTAAATGCTAATTCCTAACTATATATGGTCTATAGCCTATGGTTTTTTCAGTGAATATATATATATACATACATATATAAACATATATCATCGGTATATCTATATAAATACAAACATAAATGCATGCATACATATACTTATATGCATACAGATGCATGTTATTTACATGAAAGTTGAAAAAACACTAATAAAAGCAAAGCTAAAAAGCCACCTCATTACAAACCGAATGGCTTTAACTTAAACGAGGGCGAGATCTATTGCATTTTCAATGCTTGTTTACTTTGGTTCCATCAAGAAGGCATTCAGATGTGTCACACATTTGCCATAAATTCTGAATGTTAGCACTCTAGTTGCACATTAGATCACTGTAGTAAAGCTACTGCTCACCAGGGACGTCTTCTGCTGGTATTCAAAGTGCATGTTTCAGTCTGCATGTCAGAATTTTTTTCATGAAATAGAAGAGGATTTGAGAAGTCACTCAAAATGATCCCTAATTTTTCTTTCTGAAGCACTAATCATACTTTCTATGGCAAAATTAACCCCCTCATGTTGTTCCTTTTTAAATTGAGTGTTTTCAGACTTACCACTTCATTCCAATCAAGATGGCTTCTGGTGTGCCATACTTTTGTCATAAGTAAGACTGTTAGCGCTCTAGTTGTTCTTTAGAACACTCTGGGACATTCTGTCATTGGGCTATACTTGGGGTACATATGGGTGATATTTGGGCTACATTTAGGCTCTTTTGTCTCTGGTGGCCATCTTGGGAGACTGTATGTCAGAATTTTTTAATGAAATTGAAGAGGGTTTGAGAAGTCACTCAAAATGTGCCCTAATTTTTCTTTCTGCAGCACTAATCATAATTCATATGGCAAAATATACCCCCTCATTTTGTTCCTTTTTAAATTAAATGTTTTAAGAGTCACCACTTTATTCCAATCAAGATGGCTTCAGGTGTGCCATACCTTTGTAATAAGTAGGACTGTTAGCGCTCTAGTTGTTCTTTAGAACACTCTGGGACATTCTGTCATTGGGCTATACTTGGGCTACTCTGGGTGATATTTGGGCTACATTTGGCCTCTTTTGTCTCTGGTGGCCATTTTGGGAGACTGTATGTCAGAATTTTTTAATGAAATAGAAGAGGATTTGAAAAGTCACTCAAAATGTGCCCTAATTTTTCTTTCTGCAGCACTAATAATACCTTCTATTGCATAATATACCCCCTCATTTTGTTCCTTTTTAAATTAAATGTTTTAAGAGTTACCACTTTATTCCCATCACAATGGCTCCAGGTGTGCTATACCTTTGTAATAAGTAGGACTGTTAGCGCTCTAGTTGTTCTTTAGAACACTCTGGGACATTCTGTCATTGGGCTATATTTGGGCTACATCTGGGTGATATTTGGGCTACATTTGGGCTCTTTTGTCTCTGGTGGCCATTTTGGGAGACTGCATGTCAGAATTTTTTAATGAAATAGAAGAGGATTTGAAAAGTCACTCAAAATGTGCCCTAATTTTTCTTTCTGTAGCACTAATAATACCTTCTATTGCATAATATACCCCCTCATTTTGTTCCTTTTTAAATTAAATGTTTTAAGAGTTACCACTTTATTCCCATCACGATGGCTCCAGGTGTGCTATACCTTTGTAATAAGTAGGACTGTTAGCGCTCTAGTTGTTCTTTAGAAAACTCTGGGACATTCTGTCATTGGGCTATACTTGGGCTACATCTGGGTGATATTTGGGCTACATTTGGGCTCTTTTGTCTCTGGTGGCCATTTTGGGAGACTGCATGTCAGAATGTTTTAATGAAATAGAAAAGGATTTGAGAAGTCACTCAAAATGTGCCCTAATTTTTCATTCTGCAGCACTAATCATACTTTCTATGGCAAAATATACCCCCTCATGTTGTTTCTTTTTAAATTAAATGTTTTAAGAGTTACCACTTTATTCCAATCAAGATGGCTTCAGGTGTGCCATACCTTTGTAATAAGTAGGACTGTTAGCGCTCTAGTTGTTCTTTAGAACACTCTTGAACATTCTGTCATTGGGCTATACTTGGGCTACATCTGGGTGATATTTGGGCTACATTTGGGCTTTTTTGTCTCTGGTGGCCATTTTGGGAGACTGCATGTCAGAATGGTTTAATGAAATAGAAAAGGATTTGAGAAGTCACTCAAAATGTGCCCTAATTTTTCATTCTGCAGCACTAATCATACTTTCTATGGCAAAATATACCCCCTCATGTTGTTTCTTTTTAAATTAAATGTTTTAAGAGTTACCACTTTATTCCAATCAAGATGGCTTCAGGTGTGCCATACCTTTGTAATAAGTAGGACTGTTAGCGCTCTAGTTGTTCTTTAGAACACTCTAGGAGGCTGCAGTAGAACACAAAGGAATCAACTGACAGTCTCTGTCCTTGTTGGATGTACATGTTTTACTGAGAATGTCAGACTTCATTTTCACATGACTGAGAAAGATAATTTGAATTTACAGAAAATATGCTTTCAGTTTAGCTTATAGATCCCCTTCCAAACCACTGTGGGAAAATCATGAGATATTAGTTTTCTTTCAAACAATATTCATGATATCACAGCAGAAGGTTTTTTCACATGGTAAAATCACCTTAGAACCCACCACAATTCCTAAAACGAGCATAGTACCATCAACAAATGATTTATAATGTAACTAAAGTCCTAAAACCCTCTATTAACTACATTGCTTTTTAATGAGGTGCTATCATGTATATTGGTCCCAAGATGGCTGCCAACACTTCTTGGATGAAGTGCTGACAGCCAATCAGATCAGATGTGTGGTTAGGCTCCGCCCAGATATATATCTTTTTTTGAACCTAAATTACTCAAAATCCACTGGAGCACATATATTGAGACCTAGCAAAGGCACATCGGGCTAACAGTCCCTACAATTTTGCCAAGTTTTGTGCAAATCCATTCAGCCGTTCGAGCTAAAAGTGAGGCCAACCGCCCTATGGAAATTAACATGGGAAAAACGCGTTTTGGGACCCCCCTTTTTTCTCGGCCCCCCCTTGATGAAACCCCCCCACATTGTCAGGGGCTGCTCAGAAACAAAATGTTCCATTTTCCTGAAAATTTCAGCCAATGCCGTCCACAAACGCCAAAGTTATTAGACATAGAATTTTCAAAAATACCATAGAGAAAAAATCCTAACTATATATACCTACTGGCGACCGCCAGTAGGTAATATATATATATATATATATTACCTACTGGCGGTCGCCAGTAGGTAGTTATAGTTAGGATTTTTTTCAATGCAAAAATGCCCGGGGGCGTCCAAGCGCTAAAAACCAACAGAGAGAGGGATGGTTCCGGGGGTTTTACTGAGGGGAGTTGAAGAGGAATGTTTTAAGCTGTTTCCGGAATGAGGAGAGGTTGGGGTTGGCTCTCAGATGAAGGGGCAGGGTGTTCCATGTTTTGGAGGCATTGTGAGCGAAGGTCCTACCGCCGGTTCTGGACTTCTTTATTCTGGGTGTTATGGCCATGAAGGCCTGGTTTGATCGAAGATTCCTGGTAGGTTGGTAGTGAGAGACTAGGTTACGGGTGATGAGAGGGCCTGTCTTCCAGAAGGCCTGGTGCGCAATACACAGGGCTTTGAATTGGATTCTTTGGCGGACTTGTAGCCAATGTAATTTGATCAGCAAGGCTTTGGCAGATTGACGACGAGGGAGCTGAAGTAGTGTACGGGCTGCGCAGTTCTGCACCGCTTGTAGTCTCCGCAAAGTATATTCTGGGGCAGCGAGGTAGAGGGCGTTGTTAAAATCCAGGCGGGACTGGATCAGGCCCTGGATGGCTACCTGTTTGGCTTCCATGGGTAAAAGATGGAGAACCTTCTTTAACATCCTAAGGAGGCCAAAACAGGTAGCTGAAAGTTTGGTGGCTTGGGTGCCAAAAGACAGGGATCTGTCCAGCCATACCCCAAGGCTCTTGATATTGTCCTTGGGAGCCGGGGGGGTGCCTAGGCAGGGTGGCCATAGAGCATTGAAAGATCTAGGGTCGGCAGGGCCCAGTAGCATTAGCTCTGTTTTATCCCCGTTCATTTTAAGTGAAGAGGAGGACATCCAGCTCTTTACCTCCTCTAGACATTTTCTGAGCCCTCCTCTCTTTGGCATGTTAGCTTCCTGCGCCAATGAGACCACCAGCTGAGTGTTGTCAGCGTAGGAAATGATCTTAACTCCGAACTGACGGACAACCTCAGCCAGTGGCCTCATATAAATGTTGAAGAGCGCCGGGCTTAATGAGGAGCCTTGTGGTACTCCGCATCTTAATGGTCTGCTGGTAGATGATGATTCACCGTCGAATACCCGGAAGGATCTGTCCTTCAAGAAGGGCTTGAACCAAAGCCAGGCTTTGTCTTTTATGCCGATGTTAGCCATACGGTCAAGCAGTATGTCATGGCTAACCGTGTCGAAGGCCGCGCTTAGGTCAAGAAGGATCAATGCCACTGATCCTCCGTGGTCCAGGATGGTTCTGGATTCCTCGGTGACCATGAGGAGCGCGGTTTCGGTGCCATGTTTTGGTCTGAAGCCTGTTTGAGTGGGGTCCAATAAGTGGTGGTTTTCTAGGTAGGCAACCAGTTGGCCGTTGATGTGTCTCTCTAGGATTTTGCTCAGCCAGGGTAGTAGAGAGATTGGTCGATAATTGCTGAGGTCTGAGGGGTTCAGGCTAGGTTTCTTTAATAGGGCTCGAACCATGGCTCGTTTCCATTTCGGCTGGACTATGCCGGTAGTGATGGAAGAGTTTAGGAGGTCCATTATGATGGGCAGGGTGACTTGGGAAGCTGACATAACGATGTCTGGCGGTGCTGGGTCGTCAGGGGAACCTGATTTGACTTTCCGAGCCACGGATTCCAAAGTCGTAAGATTGAGGGGGGGGAAGTGGTCCAGTGTGGAAAGAGGATGAGAAAAAGGGGGTGTCAGAGTAGAATTGATCTGAATTGGGGGGGTGGTTGGCACGGAAGGGAAGGATTCGTAGATGTTAGTGATTTTTTGAAGGAAGAAGTCTGCCATCTTGTTGCAGTGTTCTGTGGATTTGGTCTCAGACAGACTAGGTGGCAATTTAGTGAGATTTTTCACAATTTGGAAAATTTCTCTAGGTTTAGATTTGGCTGAGATGATTTTTTTTAGAAAAGTATGCTGCTTGGCTGGCTATGATTTGTTCTTTGTATTCTTTGAGTAGCTTTCGGTATTGAGTTTTATTTTCTGGTGAGGAATCCAGACGCCATTTCCTTTCAGCTTGCCTACACTGGCGTTTCTTTGCCCTAAGGGATTCTGAATACCAGGGGGCGGATTTGTGGGAACGTTTAGTTGTGGTTTTTCTTTTGGGAAGGGAGTGGTCAAGTGATAGGGTGATCCATTCTTCATATGTGTGGTTTGCAAGGCATGGATCCTCAATATGAGGCGGTGCGTTGCTGGTCAATTTGGTGATCCATTTTTCAGTTGAAAGGCGAGACCAAGGTCTGGCTATTCTTACTGTGGGTCTGGCGGCTACGGGCCTAGGTGTGGACCATGAAAAGGGGACTAATAGATGGCCAGTCCATGGGAGGGGGATGGGTAAACCCGTTTTCAGGTTAGAACAGTTGCTGAATACTGGATCCAGCAGGTGACCTTGAACGTGGGTAGGGGAGCTGACCGATTGGTGTAATTGCAACGCTGCTAGGTCATCTGTAAGTATGGTTGCCGTATGGTCTGCTACAGAGTCAAAGTGAAAGTTAAAATCACCTAGCAGGGTGAAGTTAGAGGAGGTACTGGCTCGTTCGGCCACAATCAGTGCCAGTTGGTGGTGGAATTGCTTAGGGGGACCGGGGGGGGGGCGGTAAATGAGGGTACCTGTAAAGCAGTTGTTAGGGGAGAGCTCGAGGCTGAAGGCTAGGCTTTCGCAATCCGGGATGGTTTCTGGGATAACTCGGCAAAGGAACTGCTCTTTGTAGATGATTGCTAAGCCTCCTCCTCTCTCTTTAGGCAGGTCCTGATGAGACTTGTTATTGTGAATAACTTTGGCGCCGGTTGACGAATCTGCCTGAAAATGTCCTCAAATTTGCCTCGCGGAGCTCCGGTCCTTCCCTGAAAATTTCGGGGGGATTCGTCAAGCGGGGGCCGAGATAAAAGGGGGGTCCCAAAACGTGTTTTCTCCATGTTAATTTCCATAGGGCGGTCAACCTCACTTTTAGCCCGAACGGCTGAATGGATTTCCACCAAACTTGGCAAAATTGTAGGGACTGGTAGCCCGATGTGCCTTTGCTATGTCTCAAGATATGTGCTCCAGTGGTTTTTACGAAAATTAACTTTGAAAAAATATATATTGGGCTACATTGGGCTATATATATGTTAGAGCCCAAATGTAGCCCAATGTAGCCCAAAGATGGCCACCAGAGACAAAAAAAACAAATGTAGCCCAAATATCAGCCAGATGTAGCCCAACTATAGCCCAATGACAGAATGTCCCAGAGTGTTCTAAAGAACAACTAGAGCGCTAACAGTCTTACTTATGACAAAAGTATGGCACACCTGAAGTCATCTTGATTGGAAAAAGTGTTAACACTTAAAACATTTAATTTGCAAAGGAACAAAATGAGGGGGTTCATTTTGCCATAGAAATTATGATTAGTGCTGAAGAAAGAGAAATTAGGGCACATTTTGAGTGACTTCTCAAATCCTCTTATATTTCATTAAAAAAATTCTGATATGCAGTCTCCCAAGATGGCCACCAGAGACAAAAGAGCCCAAATGTAGCCCAAATATCAGCCAGATGTAGCCCAACCATAGCCCAATGACAGAATGTCCCAGAGTGTTCTAAAGAACAACTAGAACGCTAACAGTCTTACTTATGACAAAAGTACCTTTAGATATACATATATAAAAAATATTTATTTTTCAGAAAGATACACATTCACTGGATGATGTCATCAGTGATGTCATTTGGGATGTCATCTGTGATGTCATGAGTAATGTCACTGACCATGTCATGAGTGATGTAATATGTGGCGTCATCAGCAGTGCATTGCACGCGCAAGTTATAGTGAGTCCAACTAACTATAACGTGGGAATTTCAATGGTTTTATGCGAGTAAAATTGCCACCTAACTATAACTGGTGTGAAACCTATGGTTTTTTAAGTGAATATATATATATATATTCGAACTTCCTCCCATCACACTTAAGACGCAGAGACTGGAGGAAGAGATCCACTTTAATGAGCCAGGCCCTTAACGACCCAGCAACCCAGAGAGATATGTTTCGGCTGAAAAACAGCCTTTTTCAATCTGTGGAGTGCCATTTTGGTTACCTCTTTATACTCTATGTAACATAGACATAGAAAATATACTATAACCTACACTTGGGCAGTAGTAATGTACACTCACACAACCATAGACATAAAAGTTGCATATGGGGTTAACCCCTCCCATGCTGGTGACGAACCCCAGCCGTCGCGCCCTGCGGTGGGGTTGTGCTGATGACGGCTGGGGTTCGTCACGGCCCCGCCCTGTTCTTTTTTTTACCGCACAGCGGTAAAATCGCTGCCGCAGCGAAGGGGTTAAACAGTGTGTCTTGTGTATTGGTTTCACCTTTGCATTGTGTTAAGTTGGCATTTGCTAGTTAGAATTTTAAACGCAATTTTTCCTTTCCTGCTGCCTCTGCACACAACACATTTTGTTAATAATGCTTTTCGCCTAGTTAGGTATTTTGCTTTACACGAGAATAACATGTTTGCTTATAATATCAGTCTTGCTTGGTAAGCTATGTCTGTACAGTGAGTGCCGAGGCCTTCAAGGTTATCTCAACACAGCGTTTATTGTTTGGATTGATCAGCGCACAGAGTAGGCATAATATGTATGCAGCTGTGGCCAACTTTGGGTTTAGGCGCGGAAGATACTGCACTGCGCAAGGCAAGAGACACACACTTGATGAATATCCGTATGCAGAGTGTTGGTGTAGAAGATGATGTGATCCATTTCCACTGAACCTAAAGGTATGGGCCCGCCCTTCTAAACCCAAAGAGACCTTCTGTAGATATAATATAATATACTAGCTAGGGAGGGTAAACTGAGGTTCTATTTAGACCGGTTTCCTTTAGCATTTTAACATGCTTTCACCCTTTGTATTTTATGGAATAGTAACTATGCTTTTAACCTTGATCTTTATAATATGTTTGCTTTTATTAGCTAAGATACTGCGTTTGAGAACACTGCATTAGAAATAAACATTTCAAACTCGCACGTGTCCTCATTGACTCCTCGTTCTGGATTGATATGTTAGTATAACGAAAGAGTGTTCATGTGTTCCACGTTTCCTGAGGTGTTCTAAGTCCATGTTCTGGGTTGTCTAAATCATTGGGGTTTTGTAAGTACCAATGAGACACTGTTTGCTAGTCTGGTAGGGGATTTTGGATACTAAGGTGAGTTTTGGCACACCCTAATTCAGTGAGGTTCTAAGTCTCTATGCACAGTTCTGTATAGGAGCAGAAATCCCTGCTACATGGCGCCCGATCGTTGGTGGTCCTATTACATGACACTTGAGTAGTACTTATATCGGTCCTTAACACCCTTCGCAATTGTTTCCGGAAAACAGTAGTGTCGGAAAAACCTGCCTATATTAATTTAGGTCCTTTCAAGCTTGATTCTTTAAACACGGTTTACTTGAATTACTACTCAGTTGTGCTACGTACTTTTTGTTGTACCTTTCTCCTTCTGTGTCACTATGGCTGCGGTGGACATTCCGCAACATAGTCGCATTGTGGTGCGCAATCATTTGCAGACTTATAATGTCCCTGTGGATGGCAAGGCTGTAATCATGGTGGTGAGTGCGAAAGTAGCTTACCCTTACGAAATATTTTATTTGTGGGTGACCTTCCCGGCTGTGAACGCAAATACAACTGTGTTCGACACCTACACTGCCACGGCTGTTCCAAACGTATATGCTCCGTATAGGACACAGGAGGTTCCGATTAACGCTTGGCAGCACCGGGTTTGGTTTAATGGCGTTCTACCCCACTCTTTAACAGCTCCGATGTTAGGTCCTTTGTCTATTCCAGGCGCAACTTGGCCTGTTTTGGCTGGATTTACACCTCATCGTTAGCACGGTGCGTGTTCCGTTGCTGAGTTAAGACGACTACATGTAGTCCCAATTAGCGTGATTAGGTCGTTAGTGCAGTACATTACCCGCAATCTCCGCTTGCCGAGAAGTTTGACCAGCTGGAAGCAGTATTTCCTAACACTGCTCCTGGTGAAAAACACAGGATTCTAACAATTAGCATGCCTAAGGACTTGACTCCAGAAATTGGTGACTGTGATTCGTGGGGAAAGATCTTTGCAGCAGTTTATGTGAGGTGCTTTGGCACTCCGTCCATGAGTGTCCTTCCGACGGTCATTAAACGTGTTCAAAATGAGCACGGACCTGAGGCAGCGGTTGAATTGGGTATGCGCCTATGCGACTCCTTTGACGTAGTTTCCAATCTCATACTTCCAAATGTCAACGGGGATGCGGTGAACTTTCAGGTGTCCAATGCATTGCAGGCGATTCCCGATGCTGACAAACCCTGACAGTTACAGAGGATTATTGTGGCGGCTTATAAGACCGTGGGCCGCAATAGCGTGGGTGTCAAGCCTTTTTCCACTAAGGAGAAAAAGCAACCCCAATGGCCGAAGTCAGAGAATGACGATAAGCCCAAGACCAAAAAACAGAATTGGCCGAAAAAACAAAAACAGGGTAAACAACAACAGCAGAAACAGGAGTCTCGTCCTGCATCACCAGTGCCTGTGCCTACGGAACGTGTTTATAAAATCACCTGATCGTTTTCAGGTTTCTGAACAACGCTCTCCTCGTTCTTTTCAGGACTCATCGGCCTCATTGACCGGTGGTGGAGGTGGCGGCAGGGACGCGACCAGCCCTGCCCGAAAGACGGTAATGGCAAGCAGGACGATTCAACACCGAAGAGACCCCAGTTTACAAAAAAGAAAGTTGCCGCTTTAACAGCGAGATATTCCACAGATAGTGAGAACGCAGCTTCTGAATCAGACATGGGCTCTGACCTTGCTGGACAGCGCGGCGGAGATTACCATAGTGCGAGAGGCCCGGCGTCCACTACTAAGGTGACAGCGACTGATTTATATGTTGTTGTGGAGACAGCTGATACTAGAGTAGCCCCCCTGATAGACTTTATGAAATAGTCCTTTTAATTGAAGGTGACATACAACGTAAGATCAAAGGGGTGTTTTGGGAGAATCTTACGACTACATATGACATTTTGTTAGCGGAGGTTGACTGGTCCCCGCCTTTTGTGCTTGCAGCTCCGAGAGGGGAGGAGGTGATCCTCCCTAGTTTCGCGCAGACAGTCTCGAAAGAGCATGCGCTGAATTTTGCAGAAGAGTGGGCTAAGGCTCTTGCGCCGGCTTTGTACCATACACAGTGGGGTTGGAATACATTTTCCCCACACCACGAGATTCCTTTACGGTCTATGCCACAGCCTCAACCTCAATATCATATCCGACGTGAAGCTAAGGCTTCCGTCGCGGAAATCCTTGAACAATTGGAATATCAAGGTGTGATTGAAACTTGTGTGTCACCGATAAATAACCCACTTTTTACTGTGACCAAGCCTGAGGCTCATACCGTTTGGTATTGGATTACCGGCATTTGAACTCGCATTGCCGTACCTGTGCAGTACAGAATACACACGGCTCTGCTCTTGTAGATGGTCTCGTGCGTAAACGTTTTAAAACTGCACTTGACATCTCCAACATTTTTTTTGCCCACAATTTGGATGAACTGAGTTCCCAGTGGACCAGTTTTACCTGTGGCGGCAAACAACGCCACTATACTCGTTTACCTATGGTCTATAAGAATAGTCTTGGCGTGTTTGCTGCCCGTATTGTCTCTCTTTTAGAGAGGATAGACACTGATGCGTGTTCGTATGTGGATGACATATATCTCACAGACGACGAACTTTGGGCACATCTGTGTCGCGTTGACCGCATAATTTGTAACTTTGTGGACTTCGGTTACAAATTTAACTTTGCAAAGTCCCACATTGCAGAGTACACAGTGCTGCTCCTGGGCTATGAGTTCAACAATGAAGGTCGAGGATTGGCCCCTCACTTCTTGGAAAAATGCGCACAACTGCGCGCTCCTACAACTCTGAAAAAATTACAGTCCTTGCTGGGATTTTTGAATTTTGGGCGTACTTATATTCCCGAATATGCCCAGCGTATCAATCCTTTGTATGCTTTGATACAACCTACTTTTACCAAATCTTGCTGGCTGCTGGAACATTCAGCTATTTTGCAATCTTTGCAAGCTGATCTTCTAGGATCTAAATTCTTACTGACTCGTGATAACCACACCAACCTGGTGATCAGAATCATCCCAGGGGTGGTGGGTTTCACATACCTTACTTTTAACGAAGGAGACACAGTACCTATTGCTTACAAGTCACACTTGTACACTTCGGCTGAAATGTGGTTTTCCTCTGTGGAAAAAGTATTGACGGCAGTGCAAATGGCGATTCTCAAGGAACGTGCGCTGTCACAGGGAAAACGCATGTTGGTTGTACCCCGTTTCCTGCGTTAGAAGCAGTGACGAAAGCCAGTGTACCAAATTCTAAAGCTTTGCACCCTCGGGGGATACAATGGGCAGCATCTTTGACGTCTCCGGATGTCACGTTTATTTTTGATGCCTCCTTACAGTCGCAGGAGGTTTTGCAGTATGAATTTGTTCATCCTGCCCCTTTGGCTATGCGGACTTTGGAGGACTTCCATTGCATCATATACACTGATGGTTCTGCGCAGGTTGTGCATGGGTCTAAACACGCATACGTTTCTGCTTGCGCTATTGTGGTAGGTGCCATGGTGAATGACGAGTTCAAGTCCAAAGTCGGGCACACGCAGACTCTAGGGGTCTGCACCGCACAATTGGCAGAGCTTCGCGCTCTGTTGCTTGCATTGGAGTACGCTGATCCTGGTGTGTCAACTCTTATTGTGAGTGATTCTTACTACTGTGTCCAGTCTTACAATGAAAACCTTTTCTTTTGGATTCAGAATGATTTTCGTGATTCCAAAGGTAGCACAATAAAACATAAAATGATCTGGGTCCGAGTGGCTGAGCTTAAAGAGCAGTTGCCACTCGTGTTTGTGATTCATACTCTCTGTCATCAGCGCGTGGGAGTCCCCGCTGTTGGCAATTCGCTTGCCGATGAGGCAGCAAAATCAGCGGTATCAACATATTTGGTTGCAGCAGTTACACGTTCCAAAAGTAAGATTGATGATGATATCTTGGCAGCTGTTGCTACAACTGAGAAGGGAGGTAAATATCCAAAAGGATTCCCTTCGAAGTATTCATACCACTTAAGTCCTGATAAAGTTCCTTATGTGAAAATTCCTGACGTTGGTGAGAGATTGCTTCCCAACGTGGACCCCAGGCCTACTCTGATTACGGCAGCCCATGAAGGTGTTGCGTCTGCGCATGCGGGCGCTTCGGCTACTGTAGCTCAGTTACAACAACGTTTCTGGTGGCGGGGGCTGTACAAACAGATGCGTGATTATGTCCTTCAATGTGACATTTGCCAGCAGTTTAAGCCTTCGACTGTTGCGCGTCTGCCCCAGAAACAGTTGTACATTTCTAAAAAAACCCTTGGGTGTGTTTGTTTAGATCACTGCGGTCCCTTTTCTTCTGATACTGCGTATAAGTACATCTTAGTAGCAGTTGATTCATGCACACGCTTTGTGTGGGTGTATCCTCACCGCAGCGCTGATTCACGGACTGTCATAAGAGACTTGCGTATCTTTGTAGGGATTTTTGCCTGTGGTACCTTCCATTCGGATCAGGGTCCGGCTTTCGCCTCTAAGGCGTATAAGGATGCCATGACTTCGTTGGGGGTCCAAGTCAAGTTTTCGTCTCCATACAGACCTGAGGGTAATAGTGTTGTGGAACGGATGAACCGAGATTTAAAGCAGTCTTTGACGGCTCGAGTTATAGGCACTGGTAGGAACTGGCTGGCCCATCTCAATGGCGTGCAGCATGCTCTTAATAATCTGCCTAGAAGGTCTATGGGTGAGCGGACCCCATACGAAATGCTCTTTGGTATCAAGATGTATGTACTGGATCTTGACGGACTAGACTCGGTGGCACAAGCCCCCTCCTTTGACGTAGATGAACATTGCAATGTTTTACAGGCTCTACAAAAGACAAGAGACAGTCTTGCAAAGGAATATTTGCCCTCCACCTCGGATGATGCGTTACAGATATCGGTAGTTGGCTGGCTACCCCAAGTTGGAGAACTGGTTTGTGAGAAGATCGATAACAAGAAAGAATTTGGTCCCTCTTATCGAGCTTCTTTTCCAGTGCTTGGAGTGAAGGGCATAAGAACAGTCATTTTACCACCACTTCCAGGTCGTAAGGAGAACAGGTATATCTCCATTGACTATGTCAAGATACACAGAGTGGCCGATTCTTCTTAGTATGACACCGGCAGTCTCATGTCCTTCGATTTTGAGAAATTCTGTTTTGGCCCCGGTTTCCAATCCTGTGCCTGATGTTGCTCTCGAGTTGCCTGCAATTTCCAGTCCTTTATTGAGTATACTGCCTGGTACTCAACATGATGAAACTGACTATACTTATCCTACTGACTTATCAATGCCTGATTTGCAAACTCGCTTAGCTACAGAATCCAGATTTTCATTTGACACTGTATCCCACACATCTAAAAAGCCCTCGAAGATTTCTAATTTGGCAAGACTGTTTAAAAAACATTTTTTGATTCCCCCTTAGACTTATATTTGGATGGTGCTTTTTTATGACAATTGGTTTTGTATTTTATTTTTTACGTCTCATCAATGGACACTATGTCGAGGAGAGAACTGACATTCGACATATCAATGGAACTTTGGCTCCCCATTCCTCATCGCACAGAGTGCAGAGAGACTTAGCTTTTGTTAACATCACTGCTTGGCCTGTCCTAGATGGTATTGTATGGGATGCGGTTCGATTTCAAATTCATGGGCCCACTGAGGTTATAAATGTCCACAATGTGCTTAGAGTGTCAATGAGGGATGTTGTTACACAAAATATATGTTCTGATGATTGGGATGTTCAGGCAGTTGAATCATTGTTTTCTGATTTGAAATATTATGCTGCCTTTGATGCTGAAGATTTATACTTGGAGTCTGCTAATTACGGTGATTTGTATTGTTATCAACATTTTGGCAATCACTACCTGCATAAAGCTAATACCAGGCGACTCACTGTAAATTACACCCAGTGGGAACACTGTCCAGCTCCAATACAAGGCAGTTCTGCTACCTTTTTGAAAAGGTTCACTTACTTTACAGATTTTAATCAATCTAATCCTAATGCCTTTTATTTTAAAATGGGTGATAAATCCATATCCAAAGTTAGACTTACCGATACTAAATTATTGTATTCGAAGTCCTTTCTAGACAAGTTGGCTGTTGGGGGCTACGAGTTGTGGAAGGATACAATTGACCTTAAATCAGTTTGGGGTCCTAAAAGCTGGCAAGTGCAAGGCACTGAGGCTTTGCACCATGCATGCCTCATCCCGAACCATATGTTGTTTTTGAATTCTACAGTTTCACAAACAACATGCTTTGGATTGGCTACTCCTAAAAGATTAAATACTTCTTCCTTTCCTGATTTAGAGGAATATTCCGGATGGGGTAATTTTACTAAATATTCCATGAGAGAGTTGCAAACTCTATTATTGAATTCCTCCTTTAACATATCCAGTTTGGATCCAAAAGGCTGGTTGCTCTGGCACAGAAGTGCTGATTCATGCTAGCATAGTTTTCTGGGTTTAGCTCATGGCTTTACACAAGTCAGGGTAGATCCCCATTTTGAAAGTGGCCATTCTGTGACTACCTATTTATTCTGTGGGCAAATTGTGTCAGAACTGGCTCAAACATTCTACCTTGGCGTCAGTTAAACTGCATTTATCTAAACTGACTGATGATGTTGATCTGAATGATTTTATTAAAGGCCTGGCTAAAGGTAGATCAAAAAGATGGATATATGCGGTTTATAATGAAATCTGGAAAGCTGCCCAGATTGAGGCGGCTACCCGCCTTAGGGTTATAGATCAAGCTAATTTAGAAAAAGTGCTAGCAGTTGTAGATAACAGCATTAACACGCTCTCTTCTCGCATTTACACATTAGATAATATTGTGTCATCTGTTGTAGATATTGTACGAGATGAGGTGTCTGCCCTGTACCACGGTCAAAATCAGTTGCGTTCCATTATGCAGTTTGCATGGACATTGCAGACCCTTAAGGCCTCTAAAGTGCCATGGCATTACTTGAATACGTCTGCCTTGTTTGCCCCCTTTAATTTGACTGACAAGCAACGCTTACTATCAATAACGGATACTTCTTTTTCCATGTTGCACATTGAGAAGTTAGAACCTTCACCATTTTCTGTGGCGGAAGCCAATGCTGCTACATGGATTATTCATGGTTTGATTACTCTTCCATTTCCTTTATTTGCATTTACGAATTGTGTGAAGTACTTTGCCATTGGCAGATACGAGCCTCTGGGAAGTTCTTATCTCCATGAAGCCTGGTCGCTTCCTTTTACATACAGATGTCTTAGGGAGGGAAGAGAAGTTTATTTAAATGGTGAAGAATGCGCTGAAACACCGGATCATTCCTTAATGTGTCGACATATCCAATTACATGGCTCTTACAACCAAAACGAGCCTAATTTAGCCTGTGTTTTGAAAAGTACACCAGTGCCTGCAATAGTTCCCACATTCACGTTGCTGGCTAACGGGAGTTATTTACTTTTGAACAATGAGGATTGTTGTGGGTTAATTAAAGGGATTGCTTATGTCGTTACAGTCAGTGAACGTGTAATTTGTTGCAAGAATGTAATGTATCCACCCCCGCATGGGAAACTTGATGTTTCCATCTGCCCTAAGATTCCGACCTTGAAGGCAGAGTTCAATAGGATGAGTCGCATAAGAGCTCTATTGTTCCAGAAAGAAGTTGCCCTCACATCTGCTCGTGAAACATTTGTCCTTCACGTGGCTAACACCCGCACAGAAGTACATGCCTTAATAAATACTGATTTGCCCTTGCACTTCGGTGAATTAATTCATACAATCTTCAATGCGTCCTCCACTTCGGGGCTGGCTCACTTTTTTAAAGTTGTAAGCAGCGGCTTAATGACTTCCTTCCAAAATATTTTTGGAGTCATTCCGGCATTCTTACATTCTATTTTCTCCAGCCTGTTTGGTGGATTTCCCTTGCTACTGGCTCTTGCTGCTGGCGTCCTATTGATGTTCTGTCTATTCCAAAATGGATGCACATCCTGTTTCAAGAGGGGCTGTCTCGGCTAGGGCTCCTTCGCGCCCGGATGCTTGAGTACTATGGTGCGCTGCCGCTTGCCACACTGAGTGCAGCGTATGGATTATCGTTTCGATGTTCCTACTTTACATGCGTTCAGCCTGTTTTCCATTGCCTGAGTTGTGACTTCAAATGGGCCCTGGATTTGTGTCTCTGCAATACGGTATCTCCAGATGCGGATTATAATCAATTTATGAGTCCCTTAGTTGCTCATGAATTACTTTGTTCTGATGGAGGGATTATGGCCTTTGCAGCGATGCATGGTATTCTGGGTCGTTGGAATGTGTTCGCAGCGGCGCAAGATTTCTTGGCTCGCAGTTTTCTCGAGAACCCACTGAGTTGTCCTCTGATGGTGCAAGAGGCTCTGGTAATCCAAGAACATGTATGTTCTTTCCCGTTGTTAAATTGGATGGCTGATCAGTTTTCAGATGATGACAGTGACTTCCTGTTGGAGGCTGTTGCTGCTTATTTTGCCTATTCATTATTAAGATGAACTTGGTTTGCAGACTCAATTTTTTTAAACCTACACATCAAGTTGGATTTGGAAAATATTTTTGGGGACTCTCGAATGTTTTTGGGAAGCATAGCCTATTGACTTTATCAATGTCCATAGCTGAATTTTTTTTTCATGACTATTGCCTTTTTTTTCCCCTTTCTTTGATTTTTACAGTGCCAAATTGAAGACTTGTGTTTGAGCTATCGAACTTGAACTCTGCGTTCCTAAATTGTCCCTTTATATTTGTCCTATCAGTGCATGGATCAAAGGGAGGGTCTCTTGTTTACTGGTTTCACCTTTGCACTGTGTTAAGTTGGCATGTGCTAGTTAGAATTTTAAACGCCATTTTTCGTTTCCTGCTGTCTCTGCACACGACACATTTTGTTATTAATGCTTTTCGCCTACTTAGGTATTTTGCTTTACACGAGAATAACATGTTTGATTATAATATCAGTCTTGCTTGGTAAGCTATGTCTGTACAGTGAGTGCCGAGGCCTTGAAGGTTATCTCAACACAGTGTTTATTGTTTGGATTGATCAGCGCACAGAGTAGACATAATATGTATGCAGCTGTGGCCAACGTTGGGTTTAGGCACGAATGATACTGCACTGCAGGAGATACACACTTGATGAATATCCGTATGCAGAGTGTTGGTGTATGAGATGATGTGATACATTTCCACTGAACCTAAAGGTATGGGCCCGCCCTTCTAAACCCAAAGAGACCTTCTGTAGATATAAAATAATATACTAGCTAGGGAGGGTAAACTGAGGTTCTATTTACACCTGTTTCCTTTAGCATTTTAACATTCTTTCACCCTTTGTATTTTATGGAATAGTAACTATGCTTTTAACCTTGATCTTTATAATATGTTTGCTTGTATTAGCTAAGATACTGCGTTTGAGAACACTGCATTAGAAATAAACATTTCAAACTCGCACGTGTCCTCATTGACTCCTCGTTCTGGATTGATATGTTAGTATAACGAAAGAGTGTTCAAGTGTTCCACGTTTCCTGAGGTGTTCTAAGTCCATGTTCTGGGTTGTCTAAATCATTGGGGTTTTGTAAGTACCAATGAGACACTGCTTGCTAGTCTGGTAGGGGATTTTGGATACTAAGGTGAGTTTTGGCACACCCTAATTCACTGAGGTTCTCAGTCTCTATGCACAGTTCTGTATAGGAGCAGAAATCCCTGCTACAAGTGTTGACAAGTTCAGGACTAATGAAAGAAAGAAAATAAAATAAAATAGAAAACATGTGCATACTCATATTTAAAATGCATAAAGCTTAAGGTTGCACAGTGTATTCTATTAAGACCATGATGGTCTGGTGCAGTGCTTAACTCAAATATATGTCACAACCTGTCAAGTAAATTTGGTCCACTTACATTAGTCCATGCAAAATGTATTTAAAAAACATTATTCACTGCAGCCGTTGTCTAAGCCATGACATGTGAGGCAAATAGTTTACTTCATAACATGCTGGTTACTATAACAGGTAACTGAACCCCTCCCAAAGGCTACAGAATATCCTTACATGCATACATAATATATATACATATCATATATATATATATATATATATATATATATATATATATATATATATATATATATATATATATATATATATATATATATATATATATAATTAGAGCAAAGGGTGAGCGCTGTAGGTTGTAGGTACTATATATTTTCATGCCATATAATTATCTTATATAAGCACTTATATTTATATAATGCACGCTTTACACTGTTCTGTGCCATTTATTAGTTATTTACATATTCCAAAGGCTGCACTGCTTTGTACAGTAAATTCAATAGCTGTATGGTGAGAGTTATCGTCAATTATGTCATTGGAGATGCTATCCGTGATGTCATTAATGATTTCATTGAACATGTCATGAGTGATATAATATCTGAGGTCCTAAGCAGTGCATCATGACAGGGCCGCAAGTTATGATTAGCTCAAATAATTACAACTGGTGAATTTCAGTTTTTTTTTTATTTAAAAATGAATGCTTTAAATTACATTATCACCTAACAAAAAACACACACATTAATAGGGCAGTCAAAGAGTCATATATCCTAAAATAAATGTCTGTTAATGAAAATATATAACTTCAAATTACAGCAGAAAAGTGCATTCCTTTTTTACATTCTCTGTGGTGAAGAAAAGAACATTTTTATCTTCCTATCTCGGTAGACAATGTGGTCTACAAGAAAAAAGACAACTTCACAAATGTATAAGCAATTGCAAAACAAAAAACATTTTTTTTCTGTGTTCCTCCATATATTGATAAAGAAAAACTGCTGGGGCAAAATAAATACTTTGGAGAAGAGTGTATAAAGGTTACCCATTAGCTGGCAATTGAATTTTTCAACAATAAAAACGTTGTGCTCGCTCTTCAATGCCCTCCTTGAAAGTAATAACATATTGAAAATATACTAGAATGGAATTCCATTGAAGGTAAGACATTAAAAAAACTAAACGTGGGAAAACAAATGTTGGTAAAATGTTAAAAGTTAAACTAAAATTGGACTTACTTTTCTTGGGCATCTTTAACACAACTTCCTGATTGTCTGGATTTTAGGATTGCAGATGCCGGAGATTTATCCCATTTAAAATCGTCCATTTCGGATTCTTCTTTCTCATCTGCTTTTTCGGTGGATGACTCATCTCCCCTATCAGACTTTTTTAAGAGCTGCAAGTAAAGTATGTAAACCCTATTAAAATGATAGCTTTTTCCAAATGCGCTATTACAAAACCATGAAGTTTCTGTATATGTGGGTACAATTGCAGACGCTGTCAAAAAAAATCACAAACAACCTAAATACATAAGTCATAGAGCAATATTTTTACCAATTGATTAGTTTGTTCTCAGCGAAAAAGATATTTTAAAGAACACTGAAAGATCTAAACATACATATATGATGACAACCCCTCACAAGATGTATGGCTAGCCATAATATTGTATATCAATATCATGTAGTTACACATTTACAAGCAACATGTCTCTGAGCATTTCCTCTATTTCCTTATAGCAAACCAAGGTCTTGATTTAAGTGGTCCCAGAGAATTCCAATGGGGTCGGTTACACAAGTTCCCAGCTCTTGTTGGAATTACAAGATCTGTGACATTCCGCAGAACTGTTGTTTCTCACCTGGAGACAGCAGTTGCTAAAAGCAGCTGCAGACTCCAGGTGATACTCTAGAAAAAATGGGGAACAACGTGTGCCCACTTATACCCTCTAAACTTCGGGGTATGGTGTGGGGATGGAGTTACCAATCCAAAATCTAGATACCTCATTATGAGACCCTATGTCTCTAATGCAGTGGGTGGGAAGGGCTGTAACCACTTACCCAAAATGGGCTGTCTGGCCAAAAGGAAGAAAACATTTTCAAACAAAGCCTGCAACCGGTGTAAATCTCTTACATAAGTACATGGGGTACAGAATAAAACATTTGCATAATATTTAAAATACGATTAACTTCTGTTAGCCTTTCCCAGTAGAACTGTGCAACTAAAGAATGTGACCGCAACAGATGTAAAAGATGTAAAAAACTGACCTGCACAATACAGCACGATGGCCAATTGAAAACCTTATTCAAGACGAATCCTTTTATATGTGATTTAACTCCAGTTAATATATTACGCCGTTCAGTCTTTGTTCCTAATACTCATAGTGACCGCCACTAATTTAAGTTTGTGAGGCGGGCCGAAAGGTCCAGAGAGCAAGCAGAAGCTTTGCTCTCCTTAAATCGTTCAAGAGTGGAATCAGCTTTTTCTCCAAAAAAGTGAATCCTATCAAAGGGCATGTTCATCGAAGAGGACTGGATGTCTCCCAAGAGCCCAGTTGATCACAGCCACACATGGCGGTGAGGGTCAACAATGGTGCCTATGGCCTACCCAATGGAATTGGTGGTGTCTAAGCAACAATGAATCGTGAACTAAGAGCATCACAGACATCTTCAATCACCTGAGAGAGTAAAGGGTTAAGGTCTTTGGGCACACCAGGGATGGCTTGAGCCACTGAATCCCAAAGGGTATGTGAACAGTGTCTCAACAAACAGCTGGCATTAACAAATCAAAAGACCAAACTGGCAGAAGAAAAGAAACATTTGCCGAATCTTTCCACTTGTTTAGAGTCCCTGTTTGGAAAATAGAGTGAAATGCGTTAGGATTACAGTGGCTGGTGGAATCTTGCACTACTAGGCTTTCTTGCGAGGGTTGCTGCGAAAGAAAAGCTGGGTTGCCAGGGCAGCCGGATGCATAGGTCTGGAGTGATGTCGGAAACCGCTGTTGTTCTCACTGGAAGGACTTCCAAGAAGAGCTGCTGCCGGGAAGGAACCTGAAAGCAGAGGGGACAGAGTCTCAGTCACTTCAGGGTGACCAGGGACTCAGTGGACGAATGCCCACCAATGCCGGGTGCTTCAGGTGCGAAGGCGGGATGCTTGACTCTGCAGTCACAAGGGCCAGGAGATGTCGAGGAGGACTAGGAGCCGGATACTAGCTGTCCCACAAAGGATGTCGAGTGATATGGGGTCAGTGTCTGGCTGGAGCACCAACAAGCCATGGCAACAGCAACCCACACAGGAAGGTCAAGCAGGTTACGGTGTGGACCAGCAAGAGCCAGGGGATTCACCAAGCAATGGGGCGTCAGGGCACGTCTGGAGCAACCAGCGAAGCCCAACAGACTGATAGTGCGACCCACAGGCCAAATGACCAGGAGTCGCAAGAGGACCTCGAGCAAGATTACAAAGTACCAGCTCACGGAGCACTTGGTTCGAGGAGGACAGAGTTCTTTGGTGGAAATACTGCTCGGGTCAGGACTACACAGAGTCCAATGCACAAGCTCGGGAATCGCTAACAAGCATATGCACTTGCAAAAGTACGCGGTGCACAGGGGTTCAGGTTATGTGGTCCCCACATGGGATAATGGCCGCCAACTTAGTGAGAGCAGCTCAACCTCAAGGAACGTCGGAACCCACTTCCTGTGTTGCTGGAGTCTTCAGAGTCCGGAGGAGCTCAGGAGCAGCAGACTGATCAGTTGTGTTATGGTGCCTGCAAATGCAGGGGAGTTACTCCTTCATCCCAAGGTAGCTCCTTCAGATGTCCTTGATGCTCCACAGGTCCTGCACAGAGCCTGTATGTTGCACAGACACAGATGATGCAGTAACGGAGAGGGGGATGAAGTTAGGCCCAGTCGATGTCCAGTGAAGTCCAGAGTGTCCAGACAATCGAAGGTCAGTGTTTTCTTGTTCAGAATCTTGTCCACGTTAAATCTAAGGTCCCACAGCCAGGTAAGCCCTTATCTATTCACAGGAGAGGGTTGGACATGTCAAATCTAAGGTCCTACAGCCAGGTAAGCCCTTATGTACCCTCGGAGAGGGTTGATCAGATTCAGGGGATCCTCCTAGGGGAGGGTCAAGACAGAGGGGAGGTTACTCCCATGTCCTTTGCCAAGGTTTGTGCAAGAGCAGGAGCCAACGGCTCCCAGAACTGGTTTGACCTGGACTATGCACAGGAACACCAAGTGTGCCCCAGATGCAGACTTTCAGGCACTTTGGAAGTGCACCCACCCGGCCCCAATACACTAAATCCTGTCTGGGAGGTGGTCACACCTCCCTGTGACAGGATGCCTATTGTTCTGCCTTTCCCTGCTTGAGCTTGGCTCAGCAGCAGGATTGCAAAAATGTGCCTCTGGTCGGCAGCAACCATTTTGAGTTGTCCGGGTCGAGAAGGCTGGTACCGGGAAGACCAGTGACCCCACGAGGCTCGCTTCAGAAGGGTGAAATCATACCTTCCACACCGGTTACCGGTGTGGAGGTATGATTCCTGGGTGTTTGAAACCAAACACGACATAGCATTTACGACGAGGATATAATGCACCTCTACCATATGTCTGGCTGCATCACAGACAGCCCGGGAGAATGGTCTCCGAAGGCCGCAGAGGGGCTCTGCTCATGCAGGGGCACCCTCTCACAGAAAACGCAGCACCCTGCCTTCAGGATTGTCAAGGCCTGCTATAGGGGTGACTTATATGTTTTAAGTGTATTGACCTATAGATATAGTAAACCTATATCTAAAGTAAGTGGTGTAGGCACCAGCTTACACTGGCTGCAATGGCAGGCCTCTAGTTCCATTTTGCATGGCCTTTCATGGGTGGCATAATCTATTATTTAGCCCATGGAAGGCCTCTGGGGGTACCTATGCCCTGGGTACATGTGTACCATATACTAGGAACTGACAAGGGTGCCCCAGTATCCAATCCGGAGTGTACCTACTAAGTACATGCATGAAGTTTTAAGGAGAAAGCAGATAGACTGGGGTCCTGATTAGCAGGATCCCAGTTAGACTAGTAAAAAACAATGTTACATCAGGCAAAAAGTGGGGGTAATGGAGAGGTGTGGCTCACTGGTTAGAGGCGGCAGACCCGAGAGCAGAGGACGGCCCGGGACCAGGGTTCAATTCCCGACGTGGCAGGGTCGTGGACCAGGGTCAGCGGACTCGATAATTCTCATCTCGGTGACTACTCTAACCAGGGATCACACTCGGCAACTCTGGGCATTAGCTTGCCTCATCTCCACAACGGCCCCCCACATACGCCGGGGATGCCTGGTTTCACCTTGGAGATACCCAGTAGGGACCATCTCACAGGGAAAGCCAGGACGGGTTCCCCAGCGGTCTACTGCACAGAGATACTCCTTCGGGAGTTGATTCTAGCGCATTACAAACCCACAATAAATAAATAAACCATAAGAAGCAGATCCTACTTTCCTAAACAAATTCACAACTGAAAAGTTTACGAGTCCAGTCTGAAGCCAGAGTAAGAAGCATAAGGTGAGGAATCTGCCTCAGAAAGAAAAGAATCCGAAGTAGCATGCAGTGTTGGCTGACAAGTGATTAGCTACCAGGGTTAAGGAAGGGTTGGAGTACCATTTCCCTAAGCCAGGGAGAAAGGAACTCCAGCCCTGCCAAGTACTACGCATAAAGGGTTAGAATAACACAAATTAGTGCTGTTATCTGCATCACCACACTAAAATGCATTAGTCTCGCATATACAGAGCTCCTCCACACTTTAAGGGTCAATGATATTAATCACTTGCAACCATATATCAGTTTTTTGTACAACGCCCGACATAGTTTTTTTTTTAACTCGGTTGAGATTGGATATATTCCATCACTTGACCAACTTTCCAACTACAAACGACTGGTCTGCAACACTACCAAAATGCGCTTGTGATAATTTGGCATACCAAAGTAGGATGCATATTGCTTTCTTATGTAAATTTTATAAAGCTTTGAGGAAGAGTTTAATATCACTTATGTTGAGAAAAGAAAATTATGTATAATGTCATCATGCATTCTTGTTTCTGCAATATTTACTTACTCCACCTATTTGCAGTATCATGGCACTTTACTTATGAGCGGAGCTAAATTGCAGGAAGCCCTTGAATATCTTTAATGATTTTGTAATGAATAGATGAAAGTGTACCATTAGCGCTGTTTGCGCTGGTTGACCATAATGTGATCCTTAGCAACAAAAAAAAATGTAATGTCTTTTTATGATATTTTGCATTGTGTTTGTATGCTTTTAAGATATTAACAAAAAAGTCGACTAAAGCTTATTTTGACTTTGAGTCGTATTACAAATAAAGGGTAAGTAAGTATAAAGTTTACATTGTCTAGTTGTGAAAAGAAAGTAGGCCTAAATTAAAACTGCAAGGCATAATCTGCATATTTTCAGGAAAGTATTAAATAGCCAGTAGCCAAGTCACCTCTGGGAACATGCTTTAATTTTTGGAAGAATAAGCTGATCCCAACAGAAGCTTTTTCTTTGTTTTCACTTATATGGGGACATCACAGTTTCACTTGAGTGTTATGAAGCTCCAGGACAAGTTCTCTGATGTGCCATGAGTATTAACACCTTTGGAAATTTGGATGTTTGGCAATGTATTAAAGTGACTGAGATCGAGATCATAGTTCAGGAATGAGATTCCAGATAGTTTCTTGAAGTGTTAGACTTTGATCACACTGTGGTTAGTATGCAGAGAGTCCCGACCACTTTGATAACTTGGGCAAATGAGAGCAGATTGGAGATCACATATGAAAGACATTTAAAGCATGTTACTGATGTTACGTTTGTGGCTTCTTAACCGCCTGGACGCCCGGGAACTGGGGTACTTTTCAGTGTCCAGTGATTCCTAGAGCTTGCAAGACACCATATAAAGCCTAAAGCTTCGGGCTAGGGGAATTTCTCATCTGGGGCTGCTTCCTTTTGTGCTCCTGGACTCCTGGCTGCAGCTCCTTCTCTCTTCAATTCCAAAACTGCTGTCACGTGCCTGAAGGTATATAGCTGCTTTTTAAGGCTGCTTTACAACTAGTCTATATCAGGGTTTGCCCTTTTTTCTTTTCCCCTTCCTTCCATCATAGCTGTTCCTCCCTTAGTTTCTTCCTGACTTTCCCAATCTATTATTTTTTCTTTCATGCAGTGGATGATGTCATTTAATTTTCCTGTTCTTTTACTAGTTAAAGGCCTCAGTCTGGTTGGAGTCGCAACAAAGCTGTGTTCTTTCACATGTTTCATACCTCCCTCCACTTGCTGATCCTGACTCTTTGCTTTTGGGACTTCTTTGTCTGGATTTCTGACTCATGGTTTTCTCTAACCCTGTGAAGACTTCATCAGTAAGGTGTTTTTTACGCCATTGGCTTTTTCCTCCGGAGAAGGTGCAGCTTTTCAAGGGTAATTACCTATCACATATTCCATTGTGTGGTCACATCATGGCTTTCGAAAACAGGTGCATCAGTAGAAGACCCAGCTCTGGATTAGGTGTACATGTACAACCCTGAAAAAACTGAATGCAAGACATGTATTCCATCTGCTGAACAGCTCCGTGGTTGATGCACAGTTACCAGCTGAAGCCACTGCCGACATGAAGAAGAAAACAAGTTACTTACCTGTAACTTCAGTTATCCAGTATTGGTATCTTTCATAGATTCACATGCCTTAATCATTCCCCGTCGTCGAGGCGGGAGTCCCACGGTAAATAAAAAAGCAGTGCCAAAAGCACTTTGTAGTAGTAGGCCCTAGAAAAGGCCTGAGGCCTATATTATAGTAGCCTATCTACATCATTATGCTAAAAAGACCAAAGTCTTTGCTCCAACCAATCAGCTTACAGCACCCTCTAGAACCTTCCCTGCAGAGCCAGCTGTCCTCAGATTTTCGTAGCACAAGTGGGAACAAGTATCCCAAACTTAGAGAACTGACTCTCCGGGGAGGAGGGTGGGTGCATGTGAATCTATGAAAGATACCAATACTGGATAACTGAAGTTACAGGTAAGTAACTTGTTTTCTTATCCAGTATTGGGGTATCTTTCATAGATTCACATGCCTGAATCAGAATAGCAAGCAGTATACCAAGTATACAGTAGGTTGCGGATGGTGGGAGACGTGTGCTGATAAACTCCCAGTTGCATCCATTATTTGTTAAGAGAGGCTTGATAATGCAAACCTTCAAAGTTAAAACATGAGTTATAAGAACTAAAGAGACATGCATAATAAAGTCCAAACATGGATATGTAAATCTCATACACATCCAATATATCTACTAAAGTACATATAAATATAACATGTTAAAATCGCATAACCTCATGCATATCATGAATAAAGGCAAGCATAGATAATATTTAAAAAGTCAAAGGGTAACAGAAACTGGTATTAACGAAAAAGGTAGCGTAAGACCACCTGTCCAAGTGCCGAACCCTCTTGACATGTAGACTAAAGGCAGTAATGTCTCGTGAACGTGTGGACATTTTTCCATGTCACAGATCCACATATCTTCTGGAATTACTCCAGCCTACAAAGCTGTGAATGTTGATACTGTTCTAGTCGGAAAGAGCTTTGACCTTCCTCTGCAAAGGTTTGTTAGTCTTGTCATGGTAGAAAAGATGCTAATCAACTGGCTATTCTTGCCTTTGTTACAGCCGTTCTAAGAGTAGCTTGACCATAAGCCACGAACAGCTGGCTGGATCATCTGATATCCTTAGTTTGCTGTAGTTAGAATATTAAACAGCGTTAAACCTCCAGCGAGTGTATTACTCTTTCAGCTGGAGGAGACGGATCCAGAAAGAAAGTCTTTAATCTTATCGGTTCGTTAGAGTGAAATTGTGTTAGTACCCTAGGAATGGACCTGGGATTTGTCCAAAGGGTTACATAGTTCCGAGGAAAATGTAAAATTGAGGTGTTCCTTTATAGTGAAAGCTTGGATCTCACGAACCCTTTTTTCCAGAGGTAAGAGCCAGTAAAAGGGTAATTTTCTAGGTGAGGAATTTGACATCTGGTTAATGGATCAGCTCCAATGTACACTGCATTAACTGCGCTAGCAATACCGAGTTCCCACTCTGGGAGGGTGCTCGCACTGGAGAGAAGGCTCGGAAAAGCCCTTTCATAAACTGTTTGGCAAGTGCCAAAGAGCAGAAAAAAGAAAACTTTAAACATTTCCTAAATCTGGAAGACGCATTTTTTTTTTCCGATGAAAAAACTAAGCCCACACTTGGCTAGAAGAGCAGATAATGGAGAACTTGTTCTGCAGTAACTAATTGAGTGAATGGCATTCACCTCACACCAACCGCAAAATCGCTTCCATTTGAGGCCCTGATTGTGCCTTGGGTACGAGATTTGGCCAAAGTTTCACAACAGTTCTTTGAAACGTTGATGCCCTTGAACTCTAACAAATGATAAGCTGTGCGTGCAAGTGTAGTGACTGTGGGTCCGGACGAACCACTTGGCCTCCGTCCCCTGACAACATCGTAGGCTCAGGCCGTAGCCGAATGGGCTTGCCTGTAAACAATAGCAGAAGTTCTGAGAACCAATATCGGCCAACGGGGCGCAATCGGAATCAGATGGTAACCTTTCAGCTTCATCTTGCAGAACACCTTCGGAACCAATGGCATTGGGGAAAAAGCGTATGCACAAACTTCTGACCATTGCATGGACACGGCATTCCTTCTTGATCCCTGTTAAGGGAACCTGCTGGCATAATATCGGCATTCCTTGTTCTCTCTGAACGCAAATAGATCCCGTGCCGGCTTAACCCAAACTTGGAACACTGGGTTCACCTGTCCCTTTCCCAGCTTCCACTCGTGACAGTCCGACTGAGACATGCTCAGAGCATTGTGGAGAGCCCTGACGTGTTCAGCTCTCGAAATCTTGTGAAATGCGACACCTTCTCACAATTCCTGAACCTTTTGCGAGAGTGTAGCCGATTCAGTTCCTCCTTGTTTATTGATATAATACATGCTGATGATATTGTCGGTTTGGACTAGCACAGAGGAACCCTCAATCCTCAGGAGGAATGCTTGGGGGAACAGAACAGCGTTGTGGAGATCAAGCCTGTTGATCTGCTGTTGTCTTTGTCTTTGAGACCATTTTCCTTGAATTCTGCAAATCCTGCCGATAACCTCCCCATCCTTTCATGGAGGCATCAGTCGTTAAAACTAACCCTGGAATGGTTTGCAGGAACGTGCGACCCTGGGTTATATTCTCTGTCTGCGACCAGCAATATACCTAACTTATCATGCACAGCGTAACCTTGATGGTATCGTCGAACGAACCCATTGTTTGTCTTCCTGAAAAGGTCTCATTTTGAGCCATGCTAAGGGTATGAGATGTATCGTTGAAGAGCACATCTTCAGGAACGAAGCAAACATTTGAACTGAGACTGCAATTTGCTGTCGTTGAGAATCCGCCCCAGAGACAAGACGAGATGGGTACATCTATTGTGGCAATCTTGGTTTCGTGTTCTGAAGGACCTCTGAGCAGTCATTCGTCTAGATAGGGGAATACTTGCATTCCTCAAGATCTCAATGCTGCTGCCACTGGTACCAAGTACTTCGTGAAAGGCTCTTGGTGACGATCTCAGCCCAAACGGGAGCACTCCGCACCTATAATGGGCGCCAGCCACGTGAAAGCGAAAATATTCGTGCTGTTTGGGGTGGACAGGTATGTAGAAATTTGCATCCTCTCCATCCAGAGAGGCCATAAAATATTCGTTTAAATAACTTATTTGTTGTGAAAACGATGGGGACCCCTGGGCGGAGTAGTATATGGTTGTTTGATAAATTCCAGGGAGTGGCCAT
This sequence comes from Lissotriton vulgaris, assembly GCF_964263255.1. Classification (NCBI taxonomy): domain Eukaryota; kingdom Metazoa; phylum Chordata; class Amphibia; order Caudata; family Salamandridae; genus Lissotriton; species Lissotriton vulgaris. Next base: position 712,153,398 of record NC_141696.1, on the reverse strand, counting down.
TGGTTACTAGGTATAGAACCCATTGGTCTGACATAGTTCCCTGTCACTTGTAAACAAAAACCTGAAATCTTCGGGCCCACGTGAGAAAAGGGTAAAATGATTGGAGCCCTGTGGGGATCATGGCTTCCTGTTAGCGTCTCAGCCTTGATACTTAAATCACTTTCGACCACCCTGACGGGAGAAACTAGACAGACTATCTACAGCAAGATGCCTGGCTGCAAGGCTGTACCGAGATTGATGCTGCTCCTCCTCTTGATGAAAACCTCTTCATCTCGCTCCTCAGAAAGATCCGCGCCCATATTGAAGGGTGCTTAATGATCGTGCAGTATCAGAGCCAGGTTTTATAACTAAAAGGGCTTCTTTAAAATGTTTACCCAACCAAAAACTCTTCATCATAGGCCATGCCAAGAATCTTTGCTCAGGGCTTAAGGTAGCGGCTTTAAGCCATCCCTGGCATCTAAGCCCTGCTTCCCCTGCTAAGTGACGGAGGTTGGTGTTGTCGATGTTCAAGGCGCGATCTAAAGTTTTGATGCAGCATGTTCACCTTCCAACAGAATCTTTCCTGCATCCCGCCTTCGGTCCTCAGTAATGAGGTCATTGAAACTCGTTATGTCCAACCATATTCGACAGTCAAAACAACCGATCATGGATAAAGGATTGCCAGCTCTACTAGAGGCCGCTGCCCAAGTAGAGAATTTTTTCCCCATAAGGTCCAGACGACATCCTTCTTTGTCAGGCGGTGTGGTAATAGGCATTGCAGGATTTTAGATTGTTGTTGAGCGGGCTGTGAAATTACTGAATTTGGTCAAACAGTTGCCTATCAGACCGGATGGGCTGCTAGTAGGTACACATCATTTCTGTTCTATGCGCAGAAACACTGGAATAGACTTAGTCTATTATAGGTACTACTCTCGTAAGCTTCCTGCATACCTTCTCAAAACCATGAAGGAGATATTCTGTTTGCTCGCCTGTAGCTGGCAGTCAAAATCTAGCTGCTGCCCAATACATTAAAAATATATATATAATGCTGTTACCGCTGAAGCCATCGCAGCCAATCGCATCATAGACTTTGTCGTAGACATGGTTATGTAGGCCAGGTTAATGCAGACTAGAACGACGTCATAGATAACCGTCATGAGCAACCATCCTAGACGAGGCTGTCATAAACGACAGCCATATACAATTCCATCGAGGATGAGGCAATCATAAGTGAGGGCATCCGTAGATGAGGGTAACACAAATGTGAGACCATTGGTAGACCTTTCCGACGCCAGACAAGTATAGACCAACTAAGATAGCCTTGAAAAAGCCCTGGAGAGGGCGAAACACGTGTCGGCAGTGTAAAGCTGGGAAACTTTTAACATGTTTGATCAATAAAGAACTTGAAGCACAAGACTTGGTTTTGGATCCATACTTTGAAACTCCTATTGAACTATTGATTGAAGTTGGTGTAATAACCTTGGGGAGAGGAAAAGAATACTACTATCCTACAGTAATGTTCTCTTAGAATGGACTTTGAAGAGGGTGCTTGCGCAATTTGGTTGTTCTCTTGACCATCGTAGATGAGGCCATCTCGTAGAAGAGGTCATCGTAGACGACCATCGAAGATAAGTCCGCCGTCGACGATCATAATAGATGAGGATTATAAAGGTAAGGCAGTAATAGTAGACATGGAGTTACGTTATATACTCCTAATGTCAGGTCAAGTGGACTTCCCTGATGCAGTGTCAGGGAAGAAAAGGGAGTTGAATCCTCTGCGAGAAGTGCCTATAAAGACTCAAGGTGAATCTTATGGCTTTTATGCGCTCCCTCAGTAGGCTCCTGGCGCGACTTCTCCCTTTGACCTCTCATCATCCTCATCAGAAGTGGCAGGTTGAAGTCTCTGACCCATAATAGCCTCATCTCGCACTGCTTTTTTATTTACCGTGGGACTCCCGCCTCGACGACGGGGAATGATTCAGGCATGTGAATCTATGAAAGATACCCCAATACTGGATAAATATTTGTTCATGATTAGGACAGAGAAGGATTTAGGGATGAGATCGTGGTCTGGATGTGTTTATTGTACTAAGATTCTATGTCTGCAGTGGGCACGTTATATCATATCCTTTGCCAGTACAGAGGGAGACAGGATAGGGTGCTCCCCACCCAGTGGACTCCAGTTGCCCATAGCAATGAAGTCCTAACTAAAGGTGTCTAAATGGGAGGGGTTTCCTGGGTTTCTGGATGATTACTCATACATAATTAAACTTAAGAGGACAATGTGCTGCTATATCTCAGGGATACCTCTGTTGTTCTCAAAGCAGTTATAGACATATTGACAAACTTTCCATAGTGTCGCAGGTGAACAAAAATAAGCGATATTTGTCCTCATTCCTTCATTTAGTAAATGCACATGATCTATGCATCCTATTCCGTAGACTAGAAACTGTAACATTCTGATACTTGGAGGTCCAGTTCTACCATAATGTCACATAAGTGATAGAAAAATTATTAAAACATTACATATGACCCAACGGTCAATTGCCTTCTGGTAGAGTATGCCCCTTTCAGTACTAGGTAGAATAGTACATTTGACAATGATGGTGTTACCACATTTCTTATATTTCATTACTAATATACTTGTGATACTGCACCAACAAACCTATAAAACTCTTAACTTCTCCGAGGTAATCTATGGTGGTGGCTGAAACCAAGGGGTATTTATGAAACTCCTAGCGGCCCAGGATTATGAATCTTACCACCTGTCAACATAATTACATTGACTGGCTGGGTGATTTGCTATACCAGATGCAGTGGACTCTCACTTCCTGCAGTATTCGATGTGTGGAGCATTGCTTTTGGAATGTCAGTTTCAGAAACACAGCAAAACTAGATTGATGAACACTGATTGAAATTGCTGGAGACTCGCATGAAATCTGAAACTGATTATGTCCGAGACATATCATTGTGGGGTTACCCCAAATGTAACCAATTGATAAGAATCACTATCACTACAGTGTGGACCGTGTCAGGTGTTTTGAGGTTGAGAGATTTCTTTGATGGTGGCAAACTGCATACAGTAGACAAGCATACCCCTTACAAAAGAACCAATTCTGAACCAATAGTTGATTCACCAGGCCAGTCTGAGAAACCTGGGGGGGTGGGATGCAGTTGATCCCCAAACATGTGAGGTGTTGTATGCGCATCTTACCCTGGGCAAGGAAAGGAAGGTTTCAGTAATATATCAGGCCACACAGGGAATGATCAGGGTTACACTGGAACTACTGAGAGATATATGTTTGGGAGTCCTTGGGAGGGAGTTGATAAATGGAGCCAAGGTTTTGAACTTTGCATTCCCCACAGGAGTCTTGAGGTATGCTGGATTTACATGATAAAATCCGGCAAAAAACTTTTCTGACGGTAATTACATAGGATCTATCTAGTGGCACCAAATTCCTGCTCAAAATGTGATGCAGGGATGTGGTTTTCTTCCACATGCTATGGCATGCCCATTTATGGACCTAGTCAAAACACTTACAGGTAGGTCTCATATTTGTATGTACAACACATACCTGCATGCCCTGATGGTAAGACCAAAGATAAAACTAGGATTGCCTGTTTGTTGACTTGGCAGTCACATTGCCTAGGAGGCAGATAGCCATGGCATGGAAGTTCCGAATATGCTCACACATGGATACCAAATTAAATAAATGGACCAAGGCTGAAAACAGAGCTCTTTCTGAACACTGAACAACAGAAACAAAAGCCTGGTGGGCTGACACCACCTGCACAAGCAGAGAAAAGTGCTGAGAAACCCCTTAAACTGGAGTCTAAAAGGACGTAACCACACTAATCATAAGCTCTGAGGCAAAAGGTACCAAAGTTGAAATGTGCAGATGCCTCACACATGGCTGGGTTCCTTAGAGCATACATCTGGAGCATGTTTTTGGGAGGGTGGCAACGTTCACACATGGCAGTGCAAATATAGAACTCCAATAAAAAATTATGACACAAAAAAAATAATGCCTCAAGGACCACAGTCTGCTGAGCAAATACTGGAGGTACCAAACTTCCACACTGAAAACATGGCTGTTAATTTGGTGGATTAATTTCCCTTAGTGGGACCCTGGACCAACCATCACCCCAATCTGCAAAGTAGGTTCTTGGGTGCCCCCATAGGGAGCCATATCCGATCCCAATACGGCTTGTTGACCTGCTCAAGTCTTTATAAATCCCCAATAATTTCTCTGCAAATACTCTCATATTTACTCACTGAACCGGACTCTAAAATGGTGCCCGCAATAGTATTTTTGCAGATAAGGGTGAATGTCCCTTCTGCCAGGAAGGTCCTGATGTTCTTCCAGGTTTAATAACTTAGCGAATTTAACTAACCTTAGAACTTGTGGCAACATGAACTAGCTACAGAGTTATGGAGACTAACAGACTCGACATGCCTGACTTTAAAATGGCTGCCAAACCACATTCCTTCTCCTATCCTGCCATCCTCGCCAGCTCCCACATTCCGTCTTTGGATTCTAGACTTTTGATCACCTCCTGATCCTCACTCTATTCTGGCGGAGCCCGAAAGGCATACATGGCCGATTCCCGGTGGAGCTGCTCTGACAGTTATAGGGGAGATTGGATCTGGCACACCGCTATGGCCGTCCCCTACCCTGCCGGTCTTTGGACATTTGTCTTGTTTTCTTTCCCGCTGCTGTCTCTTTCCTGTGGATTACCAGCCTTCCCTGATCTTTCTTATCCTGATTTTTGTGTTCGTTAAACCACTCCTGTATTGTATATTTATTCATTCTGTTACTATTGTGAAACTTTTGCAACTTTAAACACGCTGTTCCCTTATGTAAAGCGCTCTGATTCCTCCGGGTCTAGCCAGCACTATATAAAACTCAAATAAATAAATAAAATAGTGCATTAGTGCATGCTCTGTTTTCAGAAAACACCCCCTCCCCCACACCTAGTATCTACGCCATTACACCAAATAGCATACTTTCAAAACGTAACAGCTACTGCTAAAGAATAACAGAATAGAATTGATCCTCGATCTTCAAAAAGGAAAAGGTATCTATTAAAGATTATTCTTAAAACTACAGGCACAAAAAAGGATTTCAGTCCCACTCTAGACCTACATCTAGCAAAGAAAAAGGTAGGGTTAGAGAAATTATGAATGGTAGCATTATATCAAATCTTGCCACAAGTGAAGACAGGAGACTGAATGTGTGCAGTCGATCTACAGGATGTGTCTGTTTGTTTTCTGATTGAGAAAACACACTTACAATATGGTTTCTCCTTCCATTTGGTGATCCTCTGACCGTACCCAAATGCATGGTGATGGTAGCAGTCAACTTACAATGAAAGAGCTGATGATATATATATATATATATATATATATATATATATACATACATACACACACCAATGCCCAAGTATCTACATCTACCCACACCTAAAATTGAACTAAAAGAAGATATCTAGACCACAATGCCTTGATAATTCTAACTCTGCTTAAAACGCTGACTTGTTTGGACGCGATCTTAGGCACAAAATAGGTAAGAGTGTTTCTTTCAGAGGACAGAGTAGTATCCACCTTCGAAAACTGCCAACTTCTCAAGAGATCCTGAAATCCAACAGTCCATCAAATCTCATTCCTCCTTTCTTCAATGCATTTATACACCGCAACTGTACACAATACAAGACTTCATTTGAAGCTACTACAACAATGTTTGGGCAATAAATGGATTCAGAAGGAGAACCCCTGGGGATGGCAAGCTCAACTTTTATTCCACACTATAATTTCCCAAATATATTGGCATAAAAGGTATTGAGTATATTTACAGGTAGTTTTGAAGGAAAGCTTCTAAACTTTTTTTGTACTTCACAGGTGGGTATAAAACCTAGGCACATTATTCTTTATCAGAAGAAAATGTGGGTTTCATTGAACAAATCATGGAAACCATTGTAACAAACACCAGTCAACAATGTACTCAAATCTTCCTTGGAGACTTCAACCTTCACTGGAATGATCTGAATGATCCAGCTTTAAAACCTTCCTTGACCTTAACCTGACCCAATTTTGTTCCAGGTCCAGACACAACAAAGGGTCAATCTTAGATCTTATAATTGCGAAGCGGAATTCAATTCAAATGGAATCTATCCTTTCTTGCGATTAGACCGGCCACCACCGCATCACAATTCTCATCACAGAACCTGTGATAACTAATAAAGCTCAACTAAAGAAACCCAGACTGAGGAAATGGAGCCTGCACAACATCAACCTTAATGAACTGACCTCTCTCAGCCACAACATCTTGCCTCCTCCTGGAGAGATGCTACATGTCCATGATCTTACAAATCACTCCCCTCGCTCCATGGAGACTGTTTTGGACTTGATTGCTCCATTACAACTAAAAAGAGCGCTCACAAAAGATTCCAAACCTTGGTATAATGGTAGCCTCAATATAAAAAGATGCAATTGAAGGCTAGCTGAAAGATCAGCTCTGTTCCCTGAACACCTCAAGCACCTGAGATCATTAAGGAACAGATACCATAAAAGCATCAGAATATCGGATGCAACCTTCTTCAAAAACCTCCTGGATCAACCCAGTAATCAACCTTGAATATTTTTGGAAGTCATAAAAGTACAATCGAACTGCGCACCCAATCAGTCCCTTGCTGGATCTAGTCCATTACCAAACTGGAAGGAATTCACCTCCTTCTTTCTTCAGAAGACAGAAAGCATGAGACATGATCTGCAGATGGCCTTGGAACAACGTCCTCTCCCACCTCAAAACATCTTCTCCGCCTCCTGGACTACTGTTCCCTTGTGTCCCCCTGAGCACTTCCCCCAAAAGCAAAGCCTCATGCAACTCTTTCCAAACTTTTGAGGAAATTGCAATTCACAAGATTCTATTAATGCTGAAACTCTCTAACCACTTCAAAGACCCTCTACCTCCCAACTTCTTCACGGAGATCATACTCCCACTTTGGACCAAGATTATTAATGTCTCCCTCCTTCAAAGCACTATCCCAGACTGCCTAAAGACCGGTCAGGTTTCTCCCATCTTAAAAAAACCTAAAGCTGATCAAACTGACTTAAACAACTTCCCGTCTATCTCCAATATTTCTACCCTGGGAAAGCTCCTTGAAAAATGCGTTCACTTACAACTCTGTAATCACAATAACCAATTCTACCTATTTGACCAATTTCAATCCAGCTTCCATCCAGGGCACAGCACCGAATCAGTTATGACACACATAGTGGAGGATGCACTAAAATGCAGGATCGGAACAAATCTTGCCTTTTAATTCTCCTTAACTTATCTTCAGCATTCGATACGGTTAAGCATGACAACCTACTAGACCTTTTGAAACACCGTATGGGACTTGCAGTTTCAGTCTTAACTGGTTTACCTCTTATCTCTACAATGGGACTCAAGGATTCATTGTAAATCACTCTCTATCCCAGACAACTCTGCCCACATTAGGGGTCCCAGAGGGCTTCTCACTTTTGCCCACTCTCTTCCCTCAACACAACTCTATAGAAAACTGAAAATTGGCTAGCATTCAATCACCTCAAACTTAATACTCAAAAATCCTGAACTCCTCTTAATCACTCCACCCAACTAGTCACCTGTCATTGAAGAATGGTTGAAACATCTAACAGCCCTCAACTTTATTCCACAAGAAGTCATTGACTCAGGGAGATCACTGGGATTAGCTATTGACAAGAACTTCAACATGCAGAAGCACATCAGTGCCACCACCAAAGGACCGAGTCACCAAATTAACATTCTAAGAAAATTAAAACCCTCCTCCCAACGACTTCAGGCATGCAGTTTAAGCCCTAGTGAATCCAGGGTTGGACTTTGAAAATGCAACCCCCTCTGGATTGCCTACGTCCAAAATGGCTCCTGTAAGGGCCTCGCTCGACTCTGGTGCAAGGCTCATCACCAGATCAAAAAGAAACAACCATATCACCCCGATCTGAAATTCCTAAACAGGCTCCCTTATGAAGCAAGAATCCAGCTAGAAATTGCCTGCATGACACATAAAGCCCTCCATTTCAAAACCTCTAGGTATCTCACTCTGAAGCTTGAACTTTCTGGTGGCTCCAGATGATTCAGAAGTGCCAACACTTTTCTTTTGAAACCACAGCGATTCCACAAGAAAACATACAACCGATCTTTCTCTAGGATTGCCCCCGAGAATTTGGAACTCCTTGCCCTCTGAAGACAGAATGAATCCTGAACTGTATCCTTCAAGATAAAAGTCAAAGTACTCCTTATGAACAAATTTCTGCCCTAGATCCTAAGATACCCATACCGATTCTTCAATCACACTCATGACTACTTCTCACCAGCTAAATTAGTGTTTTCAACTTATCCGTCCTGACATTTCCCTCTTTATTCTCGATATTGCCTGATCAAGCAATTTTCTTGAAGATGATATTTTTGTTTTTCTGTTGGTTTATCTCAGTTGATCTCTGCACATTGTAAAGCTTTGTTGCGTGTTTATCTAGGTTCCTGATCGATACTGCGACCTTATGCCCCTATTCGGCTATAAATCCATTTATTCCCTATATTGGCATAACCGTTCAAGTGCGATATTCAGAGAGTCATCTCTGGCCTCACACGAACAGAGCCACATTCCAGAATAGTTTCTGCCACTTCCTTTGCAACCAATTAGTGCAATGACAGAGCAGAAGTCACTATCTGATATTCCTAGATTAACACTCCGAGTTCTTCAACAAGATAAAAACTCAGCAAACCTGGAAATCCCCGCTTTCTGTGTTTTGATTAGTAATGGAACTCTAATGAGCAACTGATAGCTATCACTTCCTAGTGACATCTTTAATTGACGTCTTATGTCCAGCAAACTTGCGTCAAACCAGGCACCTGTCAGGTATAAATACTACCAACGTTGCCTTAAGCAATAGCTTGTTGCTGCAGCCTGCTACCCTGTTGCTAGCTGTTGTATGCTGTATGCACCCTGCTGCTGCAGCCTGCTGCCCCGCTGCTGTTGGTGAAGCTACTGATACCATTATCGCTGCTAAAGCGCGAACGATGCTGTGGTGAGCTTAGGAGCTGAACAGCCGTCCCTCTGCGAAGAGCCCAGCAGATGCCAAGCTGCCCGCGGACGCTGTCCCCCCTCCTCCTCTCGACGCGCTGAACAGAGAAATCCAGCTCCAGCGTTTCTAGTCTGCCCTCGCGGGTGACTGGGATACCGAGTTCCCCCTGAAGGAAATACCAGACTTCCATCATTCTATTCAGAGGCATGGTGTTGACTAAACCCTTAGATGAGAATTCTTGAAGCAAACCTTGGCAAAACCAACTTAACTTAAAGCTACTTACTTACTCCCCTTCCACGTGTTAGGCTTAGGTCAGGCACACTGGGGTAGGCTTAGTTAGAAACACCAGTTGAGTCTTTTAGCCTAATGTATATATGACTGTATATGTGTTTTATTACTTTTAAACCATTGTATGGCTAAGAAACCATATCAATGCTTTTACAGTATTATTTCGCAATACTTATCTTACTGTACGTACTTTTTATAATAACAAGTCTTGCAATTGTGGCAATACATTTCTCTTGTACGAGAAGAAAGACTGTTCAATAAATGTTAACCCTTTATTGACAAACACCCGTCTCTCTATTCTCTACATATCGTGAAAGTAAACTGCACTAATCTGACTGAGTGAAATACATGTCTATTGTTTCACACGACCCTAGAGATTGACTCTTGATCTGAGGAGCAAAGTTGTCATGTTGCACGGTTGTTGGAAAGCTGAATCCCTTCTTGTCTGTGCCAGGGAAGCTGATCACTTCCTATACAGAGAAGAAAGTTTCCAGTGACCTCTGAGCTAGTTGGTAACACACCCAATTAAGTTTAGCATAGTCAGTGGAGGCCTGGAATATCCGCAGTTCCACGTCGATACTACTGTTTATGTTATTCCAATGCGCAGGGCCTAGTGGGAAACTAGGAACTACACTACATGGCGCCCAAACGTTTGGTAAGGCGATAAACTAACGCAAGACGTTACGAGTAACTCAGTCGTGCATATTTCACACAGACCCCTTCCTCCCGTAAATACTCCAATAGACGTCTGGAGTGGGTGAAAGGTTAAAATCCGCCCGACCTCAGTAGGAAGAGATTCCTATGTAAAGCTCTGGTTTATTCAACGTTGAAGGATACAGTGTTCCAAAATATTGTGCACCTAATCTTTGTCTCCTTGGAGACTAACTCTGCAAACCTTGCATTTTAACAATGCCAGGAGAGAACGGAACCACTGGGGCCGCAGCAGATGCGACTCAGCAGGGTCCCGAATACACAGACCCGGGTGCAATTATCATCCCGGTCCACTTAAGAAAATCTATAACGTTAAAACTTATAGAGAACGGACTGACACCTCAAGGTGGTACAGTAATTTTCGTGATAGAGGCTCACGAATATCGGCAGACAGAGGTATTCTATTCATGGATAAACTTTCCAGCGGCAAACGCTACAACAAAAGAGTTTCACTATTACAAAATAGAGTAACCTCCGGAAGAGTACGCTCCTTTCGAGGAGATTGAAATTCCACTTAAATTTCAAGAGCACCTGCTCTGGTTTAATGGCGCCCTAAAACATAATGATCACATTACCAGGCTCGGTCCACTAGGTAGACCAGGAGCAACGTGGCCGGTTCTAGCCAGCTACACACCACATCCGGACATTGTAAAAATGTCAAAGGAAGAGCTGTTAGTACAGCTAAAACACTAATAAAAATACATAGGCAATTAGTCCAATATGTAATGCGGACTGCAACAGTCCAGCCAGCTGTTAATGTACCACAGCTGACCCCTCATCAGGGGAACACTAATAAAATTACACCACAGAACATACAGTCATGTCTTGGTAAAACACCCATAAAACGGGAACAAATTCCTTTCTGGTTAGCACAGAAAATCACTCAAATAGAGGCAGTATTTCCTGATACTACCCCTACAGAGAAACACAGAAACTTGACCATCTGCCTTCCAATGGGAATCGCACCACACGTGGAGGACTGCGACACTTGGGGTACAGTCTTTGCTTCCATTTACACGAAAACACACGGTGTTCCGTCTATGGCGGTAATACCAGAAGTGCTAAAACAGATTCAAAATGAATACGGTCCAGAGCCCGCTTTAAATCTAGGTATGAAATTACTTAAAGACTTCAAGCAGGTCTCGGCTATATTATTAGCCAACATAAAAGGAGAAGCAGCATCTGTGGCGATCCGCCAGAAGTTGAAGGAAACAGATATAAAAGATCCTGTTGAGCTTGCCAAAATCATAGAGAAATGCTATGAAGAATTAGGTAGAGACAGCTTGGGTGGAAAACCGGTAAAGCCCCAACTGCTCGAAAATCCTGAAAAATTATTTATTAAAAATAATTTAAACACTCCTAAAAAGAGCTGGGATGGAAATAAACAATCCACTCCCAAGGAAAAAGTTTTCCAGTCCAGAGGAAGGTCTCCTCGACAGAGGGAAAGAACTCCGACTCGAGAACGCCAGTCTCCCCAGAGGGAGCCCTCTGAGAAAAGATATAACCTTAGAAATAGGGATAATCTGAAAAAACCTGATAGATATCAAAGTATTGATACACGTCCCTCTCGATCTTTTCCACAGAATTCGGAAAGAAGAGGACGGTCAGACCCAGGAGAGCACACCAAGTCCAAAGACAAGGAACCTGCTCAGAGTAAAAAATCTCAATTTCAGAAAAAGAAGGTAGGCAGTATTAGAGTAATCAACCATGCCGAGAATACAGAGGACACAGTTGAAAAACGGGGAGTGGGCATTGACAAGATTGGACAGTGCAGCAGAAATCAGTATAGCGCGCAAGATCTTGATGAGTCATCTGGAGACAGTGGACACGAATGAATACATTCAGGTTGAAACTGCCGACACCAGACTTAGCGAGCCCCATAAAATATACGAAATAACATTGCGTATAGAGGGTGATAAGACTAGGAAAATAAGAGGTCTATTTTGGGATAAGCTCTCAAAAGGCTATGATATTCTGTTAGCTGAAAAAGATTGCCCCCCGGAGTTTGTCAGGGAGTGCCCTCGTGGCGAAGAAGTGATTATGCCTGCCTTCTCGAATCACATTCCGATTCACAAAAAATATACATATGCAAGGAAATGGGCAGTGGCCCAGGCATCTGCATTATATAAAAATCATGTAGGATGGGATGAGGACTCAACTCCTCACAAAATCCAATTGAAAATTGAACCAACTGCCCAACGGCAGTATCCCATTAAGCAAGAAGCTAAAAAACAAGTCAGGGAGATCTTAGATCAACTTGAGTACCAGGGGGTGATTGAAACATGCACCTCTCAAATGAACAATCCTTTGTTTCCTGTCTCCAAACCAGACAATTCATATTGTCTAGTTTTGGACTACAGACACCTTAATACATGTTGCAAAACTTTTGCAGTACAAAACTCGCATAGTGCAGCCCTAATGAATAACATAGTTAGGAAAAAATATAAAACGACATTAGACATATCTAATGGTTTCTTTTGTCAAAACATTGCACCGGAAAGCAGATATTTGACCGCTTTCTCTGCATTTGGGTCGCAGAAAAAATTCTGTCGACTCCCACAGGGGTTCAAGAACAGCCCAGGACTATTCTCAGCTAGAGTAACAGAGTTACTACAAATATATGATGATGAGGCATTATCTTACGTAGATGATATCTATCTCACAGACGACGACTTGGATACTCACTTGAAAAGAGTGAACACCATTATACTTGGGTTCGCAGCAGAGGGTTACAAATTCAACTTTAAAAAGTCTCGAATTGCCCATCTGACAGTACTATTCTTAGGGTACGAACTATCAAGTGAAGGGAAAAGCCTAGTGGACAACTTCTTAGAGAAGTGCGCTGTACTCCAAGCTCCAAAAACGCTGAAGAATTTACAATCCATTCTAGGTTTTCTGAATTTCGGAAGAACATACATTCTAAATTACGCAGAGAGGGTTAAACCTCTCTACAAACTAATTAAACCTGATTTTAAACAAATCAATTGGACTCAAAAACACACAGAAATTTTGAGATCACTGCAAACAGACATGTTAGCAAAAACAACATTAGATAAACGTGACAACACACGTGATCTTGTAATCCGAGTCATCCCAGGAAGATGCCGATTCACTTACCTAACCTCTAATGAGGGAGAAAAGGTACCTATTTCAATTAAATCTCACTTGTACACACAAGCAGAAAAAACATTCAGTCACACAGAAAGAACTGTGAAAGCGGTGCAAATTGCATTAGCAAATGAACGAGAACTAGCACACGGCAAAAGGATTAATATCCTCACAGCGGAATCCGCCTTCGAGGCGCTATTCAGCCCAGTAAACCTGCCTACAGTGTCACTGGATCCGAAATGGATACAGTGTGTAGATTCTCTAGGAGCGGAGGATGTGAAATACTATTTCGCCCCGCAATTCAAAGAACTGAATGATTTAGAATATGAAGAAGAATATCCTCTGCCAATCGAACTTCTGCCTCTCCCACAATACGCCTGTATAATCTATACAGATAGATTTGTACAGCATTTCAACGTAGAGAGCAAATCCTACGATGCAGCGTGTGCGATTGTTAAAGGTCGTTGGCTGTGCGGTAAATTCAGACCGAAAGTAACAAAAACTGAATCATTGAGAAACTGTTCGGCTCAGAGAGCTGAAATCAGATGTTTAAAGATGGCGCTCGAAAATGCAGAACGTGAATTCCCGACACTTATCGTGTGCGATTCTCATTTTTGCGTCAACTCTTACAACAATAAGCTGCAGAGGTGGATTGAAAACGATTACAAAGATGACACAGGTGCCACAATAAAGCATAAATTGCTCTGGAAACAGGTAGCTCTTTTACACAAAGAACTACAAAAGACTCACGTGATTCACGCACAGAGTCTTCAACGTGATGGCGTTCACGTTGCAGGGAATTCATTGGCTAATACAGCCACAGCGGAAGCAACTAAACTGGCTTCCGTAGCCACAAAAAAGCGTACAGAAAAATACATAGACGGGTAAACCATGCTGGCAGTAAAAACGACCGTAAAAGGCGACTGTGCAGCGCTACCCGTGAACTATCCACTCAATTATGCATACGTAATCAATGCAAACTCCGTTCCTTTTGCTCGAATCCCTGGAGTGGGGGACAGAGTAATTCCAAACAGGAGCAGAAGGGGCTTCCTCTTACTGGAAGCACACATGGGATTGGGTCTGAGACACCAAACAATCAAGGTTTCTCTGAAAGAATTACAATCAGAGTACTGGTGGCCAGGAATGAGCATAGATATTCAATGTTTTGCTCAAAATTGTGAAAACTGCAACAGAGATCGCAGTAATGAACAGGCCAGTGTAGTTTCAGGATCCCTGCTAGACAGCATAAGGCGGTCTATCTGCGCAATCAAAGAAGAGAAGCGCGTCCCATTGTACACAGTTAAGGCTAAACACACTTAAATAATGTAGCCTCCAGCGCTTGGCTGACGCCTAGAACTGTTATAAAAGATTTGCGAGTCCATATCGGCACATACGCAATTACCACGTTCCATTCTGACCAGGGTCCTTCTTTTAGCTCTCGAGCTTATAAGGAGGCCATGGCCAGCATGGGAATTGGGTTGCGGTATTCTTGTCCGTCGCACCCCGAAGGGAATAGTGTGGTAGAAAGAAAAAACCGGGACATAAAGCGATCTATAACAGCGAAGGTATTAGGTTCAGGCGCTGGGTGGGTAAAACATTTAATAAGTGTCCAGACTAGTCTTAATAACTTGCCAAGAAATTCTCTAAAAGGTTTCAGCCCATACGAAATATTGTTCGGAATTAGAATGGACATTCAGGACCTCGATAGTCAGATGTCAGTGGTACAAGAAAAAACAACAGACTTTGATGTAAAGGATCGTTTGGCTGTTTTACAGGAACTGAATGAAACCAGAAAATCCTTAAGCAACATAAAGTTAAAGCAACAGCCAGATACCACTGACGAGGCACCACAAGCAACAGCCCCAGCAAGGCCTGTCTGGATTCCAAAGATTGGGGATCTAGTCAGAGAAAAGATCGCGGTGAAGAAGGAATTTGGGCCTTCTTACAGAAAAGCAGTACCTGTCTTGGCAGTCACAGGAACAAGATCAGTTGTACTACCGCCCCTTGCTGGTAAAAAGGAGAACAGAGTTGTGTCCATCGACCTGGTAAAACCACAAGCATGTGGCCTATAATCAACAGTAGGCCCAGTGGACTTCCAAGAAACAACAGAATACCCAAACTTGCAACAATCCAAGAGGTTCAAACTGAAAGACTAATCACATTCGATCAGCCTGCAGTGCACAGTGAAGGACTATGCAATAATGCCATGGAACTTGTGCCTCTTGAGACACAGATTGAAACAGTTCGTCAAGAAACAACACCAGTCTACACTAATGTGGCATCAGAAAGTGCTACCGAGAGACAGATTGAAATGACAATCCCATCAATTGACAGAACTGCCTCTGGTTATTTCATCAACTTCGACAACTTCTCTGAAGATCAAAACGACCCCGAAGTGATGCCAGAAACAAAAAAGTATTTTAAAGAAAATACAACAGGACTCCTTCAACAAATCAAAGAATTATATCTGGATTCACCGTTGATTGAGCATTGGATTATTTCAGGGGTATTCATACTCCTACTATGCCTAATTTTAGTTTTAATTTTAGGAAAGTTTATTATAATTGAATGGACACAGCAAGTCAGAACATCAACCTAGTCCTCAAACCACACAGATCATCCCATGTGAAGAAAAGAGAACTGTCAACAGTAAATGTCACAGCAATTCCAATACCTGGTGGGGTAGTATGGGAGAAAACTGACTATGAGATATATGGTCCGGTCGAAATCCTGAAGTATCCTCATCAACTGAAGGTTTCCTTAAGTGACTTTGTAACACCTAGTACATTCTCTGATGATTGGGACTTTAACAGTATTACTGACATGATGTCTGATTTAGTAATCTCAGCTAGATTCACAGATCATGATTATTTACAAGGTTCATCTAGTTATGAGCAGTTATTCTGTTACACACACTATGGTGATCATTACTTGCATAAATCTGCACAGCCTAGAAATGTTTTTATGTATAATCAATGGGAACATTGTGCTACACCACCTAAAAGCAGTTCTAAAGCATTTTTTGAGAAATTCAAATACTTTTCAGGGTTTAACACCAGTAATGCAGAAACGTTTTATTACAAACTGTTAGATAAAACAGGAATGAAAACAATGCTGACAAATTCTAAATTGATATATTCAGAAGCATTTTATGACAAAATGATGACATTTGGTTTTGATTATTGGAAAAATAACATTGAAACAAAAACAATTTGGGGTACAAAAGATTGGCAGGTACAAGGCATTGAAGCACTATTCAGAACCTGCATGATACCAGAACAAATGATGTTTTTGAATGACACAATACACCAAACATCCTGTCTTGGCCTAGCTAAGATCAAAGACCTTAAAACACCGTCTATACCAAAGCCAATACCTGAAAATATAACTACAGATATTGAGTTAGACGTGTCACAAATTTTTCATTTTAACAGATCATATCCTGATTGGAAAAAGTGGTTAATCTGGCCTACAGACACAAACAGCTGTCAAGATAGATTCCTGAACAAAACACAGGGGTTAAAAATGACCAGACTAGACCCGAGATACTCCCAGAGACAACATCCAGGGATAATAACAACATACAGTGTAGGGAAACTCTGCCTTGAATGGCTAACATCATCCACACTGGCTGAAATTAAGCAACACTTGTCTTTACTAAAAGATGGTGCTGATTTGCGCGATTTCATTCTTGGACCACGCAAACAGCGTCAAAAGCGTTTCATAGCGACCAGTATCTATGCTGCGTACAACGAGGCTTGGAAAGTCAAACAAATTGAAACAGCTGAAAAAATACGAGAAATTGATCGTATTAATTTGGAGAAATCACTTTCTGTAGTGGACAATGGGTTAATGACTCTGTCTTCCAGAATATATTCGTTGGACAATATTGTATCCTCTGCCTTTGATGTGATAGATAGAGACTTGCTAATGTTACAACATGGCCAATCTCAATTACGTTCTATTGCACAATTGGGCTGGACGCTGCAAAATCTTCGTTCAGGCTATGTGCCTTGGCGTTTAATCAACACAACGTCATTATTTTCCATTTTTAACCTTACTGATAAACAAATCAGTTTGGCACAAAAAGGAGCAGACTATACAATCCTGAGCATCGAAAAACTTGAGAGATTACCATCGACAATGTCAGAGAGTCCTGTCATTGAATGGATAATACACGGAATTATCACTATTCCAATAAAAACTTTCCGATTTAAAAATGCCTTGAGTACATACCTGCTGGCCAGTATGAACAATTGGGTAAAGGATATGTAAAATCTGAATGGAAATTACCATACACACATTCTTGCTATAGTGACAGCGACAAAAATGTATTTCTTAGTGGTGAAAATTGTAAACATTCACTAAGCGGTATACTTTTGTGTCAGGGTATTAATTTACACGGAGCATGTGATGGAATTTCTAACAACCTTTCATGCCACCAGCTAGTCACACCTGCAACTCAGATAGAGCCCTTCTTTATGCAACTTGCAAACGGGAGTTACATTCTTAAAACGGATCACAGATGTTGTGGCCTAGTGCCAGGGAAAAGTTATCTAGTAAGCGTAACATCCATGGTCACATGCTGTATGCAAGCATTGTTCCCGAGTGGGCCTGCAGACACAGTGACTCCCATCTGGCCTCGTCTAAATCTCTATTCTATACGAATTGATACTTTAAGCAAAATGAAATCTGTACTTTTACAGACAACAGTGCCTATAACGTCATCAAAAGAGACGTATGATCTTCTAGTTGCAAGGACAGCTACTGAAGTTCATGAACTTTTATCAACAAATTGCCCTGTGCATTTCGTAGAAATGCTTAGCCAACTCCTTAACATGTCTAGTGCCACAAGCATCCCAGGCATATTTAAGACAGTCTTTACGGGACTGCTAACACCTTTTCAGGCAATTTTGGGAATCGTTCCTAATTTTGTACACTCTGTTTTTGGCGGCATACCATTATTTTTGGGACTTGTAGCAGGGATTTTATTTTTGACCCTCCTGCTTCGTTATGGCAAGCCGAAACTCAGACATAGCTCCCATGGGAATGGAAGAGACAATCCTAGCAATGCGCTACCGGGACAGGATAACTAACGTCCTTGGATTGGCCAGGCTGAGAGATCTAAACATGACCTGGTTCCTTTCATTCAGACCTATATGGCAGAACTGTATCTTACCGGTACTTCGATGTATGCTATGCGGAGATGAATGCGTGTTGGACATCTGTCTTTCACTTCCATCAGCAGTACCAATGGACGTCGATACTTTGCTCAGTCCAATAACGGCTCACGCATTGTGTTGTCCCCAGCGGCTACCAATCCTGATGACGGCATTCGTTGAGACTCCTGTACTACGACTAGGTGGTAACAGTGGAGCGAGTGACAAAAGCAACATCACCCAGGTTCGACCTTCTGTGATCATTGCTGCTCCCGACTATGATGACAGCAATCATTCTCACACCTGCCAAGTTACAGCACTATCGAATTTGGTTGAACTGTCACCTGAATTTGTAGACCAATTCTTTGAGAGCCTGTCTGATACGATGTTCTCACCCGTACAGAAACAATAACTTTGGAGAAGCTTTCCGACACACAGCGTTCCCATGAACTCTGAATTCGGCCTTCAGTTTTGATCAACAAAAACTGCTAAAAGCGTTGGAACTCTATTTTCCCGTTCAAGCATTAATTCTTTTGAATTGGACATTTTTAATATTGACCTTTTTTGGCACGAACAATTCTTTGCTTAACGTAAAAACTATTCTTAGAGAACAGAAGTTTCAAACTTCTATTTCTAAACACATCTAGAGACATAACAAACTTACATCAGCCTCTAGCACATTTATTGCAATGCATTTATATGTGATGATTTATCTCGCCCTTCTTCTGTTTCAGAGATATTTCATGTGTAATTCTTTTTGCATAATCGTTCATTGATTTCATATGCAATAATTTTGGAATGATTTCTATGCTTCAAAAACGTACAGTACCTAAATTTCACGTATTACAATATACGCCTATTTCGAATGCATTTATGTATTTTGGGGTGGGCAATGTTACACATGCATCCTATTGCTCTAGTTTTAGTAATTTGATGGACATGAAAATGTGGAGTGGGTGTTGCGTGTTTATCTAGGTTCCTGATCGATACTGCGACCTTATGCCCCTATTCGGCTATAAATCCATTTATTCCCTATATTGGCATAACCGTTCAAGTGCGATATTCAGAGAGTCATCTCTGGCCTTACACGAAGAGAGCCACATTCCAGAATAGTTTCTGCCACTTCCTTTGCAACCAATTAGTGCAATGACAGAGCAGAAGTCACTATATGATATTCCTAGATTAACACTCCGAGTTCTTCAACAAGATAAAAACTCAGCAAACCTGGAAATCCCCGCTTGCTGTGTTTTGATTAGTAATGGAACTCTAATGAGCAACTGATAGCTATCACTTCCTAGTGACATCTTTAATTGACGTCTTTTGTCCAGCAAACTTGCGTCAAACCAGGCACCTGTCAGGTATAAATACTACCAACGTTGCCTTAAGCAATAGCTTGTTGCTGCAGCCTGCTACCCTGTTGCTAGCTGTTGTATGCTGTATGCACCCTGCTGCTGCAGCCTGCTGCCCCGCTGCTGTTGGTGAAGCTACTGATACCATTATCGCTGCTAAAGCGCGAACGATGGTGTGGTGAGCTTAGGAGCTGAACAGCCGTCCCTCTGCGAAGAGCCCAGCAGATGCCAAGCTGCCCGCGGACGCTGTTCCCCCTCCTCCTCTCGACGCGCTGAACAGAGAAGTCCAGCTCCAGCGTTTCTAGTCTGCCCTCGCGGGTGACTGGGATACCGAGTTCCCCCTGAAGGAAATACCAGACTTCCATCATTCTATTCAGAGGTATGGTGTTGACTAAACCCTTAGATGAGAATTCTTGAAGCAAACCTTGGCAAAACCAACTTAACTTAAAGCTACTTACTTACTCCCCTTCCACGTGTTAGGCTTAGGTCAGGCACACTGGGGTAGGCTTAGTTAGAAACACCAGTTGAGTCTTTTAGCCTAATGTATATATGACTGTATATATTTTTATTACTTTTAAACCATTGTATGGCTAAGAAACCATATCAATGCTTTTACAGTATTATTTCGCAATACCTATCTTACTGTACGTACTTTTTATAATAACAAGTCTTGCAATTGTGGCAATACATTTCTCTTGTACGAGAGAGAAAGACTGTTCAATAAATGTTAACCCTTTATTGACAAACGCCCGTCTCTCTATTCTCTACATATCGTGAAAGTAAACTGCACTAATCTGACTGAGTGAAATACATGTCTATTGATTCACACGACCCTAGAGATTGACTCTTGATCTGAGGAGCAAAGTTGTCATGTTGCACGGTTGTTGGAAAGCTGAATCCCTTCTTGTCTGTGCCAGGGAAGCTGATCACTTCCTATACAGAGAAGAAAGTTTCCAGTGACCTCTGAGCTAGTTGGTAACACACCCAATTAAGTTTAGCATAGTCAGTGGAGGCCTGGAATATCCGCAGTTCCACGTCGATACTACTGTTTATGTTATTCCAATGCGCAGGGCCTAGTGGGAAACTAGGAACTACACTACAGCTTACCCTCCCTTTCTTTGGTACTACCGTATCCTTTATTTCTTCTTGAATATGTTATCATTGTTAATATTGCTCTGCTCTCTCTAAGTTTGTAAAGCCATCTGATACCCGCAAGGGTCATGTTCGCGCTATGAAAACTTTCAAATGAATAAATAAATATGTGAGTGTTTGTAGGAACACTTTGCTCTGACCCATCAAAGTTGCATTCTGGAGAGATTGGTTGAGGACCTTTCCCTTCCTTGCCACTGGCGCTCCCCACATAAATCCACGCATGCGTAATGGTTTACAGAAATGTTTAAAACTGCCTCATAAGAGAGGCTTATCTATAAGCTTTCAGACAAACTCAAGACCTACCTATAGGTCTGGGCCCCATTCTTGAACAACGATATGTGACCATGGTCGGTCCAGGATGACTGAGATCCTTTTCTGCGCCGCAATGCGTTGCCTCTGCATTCCTGTTCCTGCATGCGGACCTCTGACTGGGTATGAGCACTGACTAAATCATTGTTCATCATTTGACAGGGAGGAACCCATGCACTTGCACCTGCATGGGAATGTTTGCATCACTCGTGGTGGGCACTGTCACCCGCAGCTGATCGCTTGGGATCTCTGTTTCATGACTATTTTCAACCCCCCCTCTTCCAGTAATACCCTCTTCTTTTATACCCTCCCTCCTCTCCTCTCCTAAATGCCCTAACTTCCCAATCCGTTATCAACAACTGTATTTTGCTGTTAGTGTGGGACTCCTACGGCTTCAGCTAGCTGGTTGTTGATCTACAATCCACTGTCGCACTGTACTTGTATTTGTATTTCTAAAACTTAAATGAAGACATCTAAAAAATAATTTTTGGGGACCCCTCAGACAATTTAAGATGGAAGCACTCCTTCTTCCCCAGGCCATGAGGAGTTATTTATTCAGTTCCATTTGATCAGTCGAGTCCTGTTGTCCCCTTTTCAAACCCTCGAATCCTTTGACTTCTGTCCTTCTAGACCGTTGCTTCATACTAGTTGAGCAAGGGCAGATTCTGCCTCTCGCCTCCACAACCCTTCTTGCACTATTGGGCTGTGTCCCTGGGTTTGTAGTGCTGCTGGCCTGTATTCCTGCCTCGTCTTCTTCCTTCACATACTTGATAAAGATTGTGAAAACTCTTCCTTCCATTGCTCGCTGCTTCACACTGAAGAGTCTTTCCCCGAACTCTTGATGTTTTTCTGGTGTAGCTGTTATTCCACATGCATGGTGGCTCTCCAATGAATTCACCCTAGTATTTTGAGACATTAAGCACATAAGAAAGCGCTAGTATTTGGAATATCATATTTTGAAAGGCGTGTTTTGGTGTTTGCTAGTTTTCAGAAAAACATTTATAAACTGGAAATTAGGACTGATTCGTCCCAAGCCTTCTACAAGCTTCTTTTCACAACATAATTATTTCGTAAGAAAAGCATGTACAACTATTTAACTTGTTTCCCTCTTTGTAATATGGGAACACTGCTCATGGCTGTTTCTATACACTAGATGTGATCCCCAAGGTCCTCGGTGCTAACTTACCAGCAGAGTGTTTGCAGGGAAACAAATATTTTGTGGGTTTTCTGAAGAAGGCATCAATAAGATTCCTGGGCCAAGAAGGCATGCACTTTGCTTTACAACCCTGCTAAAAACCGATGATGCAGTCTCTTTAATTTTCTTTGTACAAGTGCTGCAACTCTTAATAAAACTGCATCCAGATTATCCATTGTCGCTTGGTTCATGTTTATGTGCCACTGTATCCTCTAGAGGGAAATGCCATAAGCCCCATCTTTAGTGGTCACATCTGCAATTTTAACAGATCTGGTTGTGCTTAACACCACACATGCATATGCAGTAGCTTTACTTTAAACAATATTTCCGGATGAACACACCATCCAGCCTAAGACTTACTAATCATCATCTCAGTCAGTAATTTTTTTTTTTTTTTACAGAGTTTTATATAGCACGTACTTGACCCGAATCGGGTATCGGAGCACTTTACATAGCACCAGTTGCATGACATGAGGACACATTCATTTATTTTGTTAGGCACGGGGAGATTAAGTGATATGCCCAGAATCACAGGATGTTCAGCGTCATTGCCGAGACTCGAACCCAGTTCCCCAAATTCGAGGTTGACCGCCTGAGATGATAGGCCAACTCCTCTCCCCAATTATGGACAGCCTGTTTCACAGGCATCCAACAGCCCATTGATATACCATTTTTAGTCGTCATTGGATATCCATCAGTAGGCTGTAATCAACAGCACCACACGTCATCACTCTAACCATGCCTAAGATTGGTCATGCTCATAGAGGACAGTAGGAAGTAGTGGAAGAAGTGTGGCACAGCAACCAGGATGCCTGACTAAGGACTATGGTGCCGGCGGGAGGTTAGCCCAGCACCATGTGACTCTGGGCAATAGCTCGCAAAATCTTCCCGCTGGTCCCCAGTGCTGGGACACCACTTTGGAGGTAGCTGTGTGCTTTACAAATACTGGTATTTCATTTCATTTCATTTAGACAGCGTCCTATCACCATCATAGGACTGCAACTGAAAAGCCATACAGTTGGCAAAACAAGGCCACACCAACAGCACTGTCATGCACCAATCAAACAATCACGCTCTAAAAAGGCAGATAAAACTAGTATAAACAAGAAAATAACATTTCTTCCCATTGTAACATTCACTATAGAACTCGGAATGGCTTTAAGTGTATTTTCTTCGGCAATACTTTTCTAACTATATGCTATTAAAGTATCTCATACTGCCCTCTATAATAACAAAGAAGCATTTCCCAAGGGCTTACTTTTGAGCAGTTGTAAGGAACAGTTGGAGAATACCTCAAAATGATAAGGGCCTGGATTGATAAGGCAGTTATTTTTGCTTTCTTAATATATATTTTAAATGTCCTGGGTCATTACAAAAGCTACTAGAAATACTGAGTCAATAGTTGTGGTTATTCGTTGATATTTTAAGGAAAAACAAAGCCTGAAACAAAACAGCTCAAAATTCTAATATTACTAGTAAAACAAAATTTATTTGGGATTTCACCATTGCAAATTTCCGACGAATTAGAAGTAATTTAACCTGAATTTGTGTATCTTTTTCTGAAACTTTTCTCTGCTTCTCAAACTCTTTCCTTTTTCGTCTTTCATCATCTTTACGCTTTCGTTTTTCTTCCTCTCTAATGCGTTTTTTCTCTAGTTCCCTTCTTCTCCGCTCTTCTCTTTTTTCTTCTCTGATTTTCTATAGAAATAAAATGTAAAGACATTTTAATGGGTCTCCGGATAACTTCTTGAATTTGTGTGATCAGAAAAAAAACTTGCTTAAAATGTATGCCTACCTGCTTTTCTAATTTTCTGTTTTTAATAAATTCCAAGAGAGGAGTTGACCTTCTGGCTAAAACAAAAATAATACAATTTAAAATGCAGCCTTTACACAAGTATGCGTTTATAAGTCAAGAAAAAACAAAGGACTTTATTATGCTTGTTTATTTGCCGAGAACTTGAAACCCATGGTGGAGATCCGTGCACACCTGAAAGGGCTTGCACCTTGCTGGAATCACTTTGTGAAATACTGCTGGCAGGCGTAATGTCAGTTTAGCCGTAAACATGATTACGACCACATTTATGTGTTGAGAATAGGCCCCACAATGGTTAAAATGTGGGTTATGGCCATATATTGTTGTATTGGGGTTCAGATGAATTGAATTGATTTTTTATTGCTTGATCAAAAAAAATCATTGCAATTAAAACTTCAAAACAGAACAATATAAAAGAGACACTATTCCAGTTTCTTTAGACAATAAGCGCCTGTACAAAAAGAATGTTATCTATGGTTACATGCCGTACCAGAATATTGAAACTACTTGTAAACATCTTTTAAGATGAACGCAATAACATCTACTAGCAAATTATTGTTACACTCAGGAAAATACAATAAAAACAGTTAACATTATATTACATTGTGCAAATATGCTATAAAATCCCTATGAACACAAACGGTATCATTACGTTTCAAAGTGGAAGTGAGCAGTAAGGTGTCTCTGTATAATTTAAAAACCTATTATCTAAGGTTGTCCTAGTGCATAGAATATATACGCATTGAGTACCCTTGTGCAAAAAAGCTACGAAAGTGCATCAGTGTTTTGATAATTCCTTTTGGGTCAAATTACCATAGCAGCATAGGCACTAAATCGTTCAGGATGACCGCATTGTGCAAATAAGCAATGAAAGTGTGTCAGTATTTTCATAATTTCTATTGGGTCTAATTACCAGTGTAGGCACTAAATCATACAGGATGTCAGCGACCTTAAAACAACCACAATAATTCATGATTCATTAAGATAACCCTTAAACAGCTGTTACCAATAATTTTTCAGCAATAGCTAAAAACGTGGTCAATTGACATAGAAGTGGAATCGACTCACCTGATAGACATAAAATAAGGGCCTGAAGGGCCGATGTTACCCCAGTCTTAAGAAATAGGGGTTTTAAAAGTGTGCAGCATATTTTAAGCAAATTAGGGCACGCACATACTATATGCAATAGGGTTTCATGTGGCCACTCACACAGTCTACAATTAGTACTTGGCCATTGCTGAATACAGGTCGGCGTACCCTCCTTAGGTGGGTTTATACCCAATATAATTTTTAGAAATGTATCTTTTATTAGGGCTGAGAAATAGGCATTCAGGTATGGCTGGATTCGCAGAGACTGATGTGAATTAATCACAAACCATGCGTGAGTTTTTGCCGCTAAGGCTGTTTTATCTGAATTAAGGGAGTTGACTTTGATTTGTTTTTTAAAAATGTGTTTAAAGTTGGGCATTGTCAATTCGGTGAGCCCTATCTGCAGACCAAAACTCTGAAGGCAAGTTGAAATGTAGGATCGCTAGGTGACAGTATAGGCAGAATTCATTTTTTTCAAGCCAACAGATGTTCTCAAAGGAAACAGGGTCAGATGAAAACATAGAATAAATGCATTTCAAAAATGACCCTTGCGACACCATAGCAGGACTTTAGAGCCCAAACTCCAATCTTATTTCTGCTTGGCCAACTGATCTGGGGATCACAAAAATTGTTTTATGAGCCTTAATTACTAATAGGTCTAATAGTTTACCGTCTTTCCCCCTGGTGATAGGCGAGCCATATGTAATAGTTGGCTGCTCATACCTTTAAGATGATCATGGGGCTCAGATGGAATTATAATATAAGGCCATACTACGTGGTTACACAAACCTCCCAATTTTTAAATTACTTGTACCGTCTTAGGAGGGGCGGGTGTGGGGTGAGGAGATCTCTTTAAACCCATCACCACTGACAAATACCTGAAAGGGTTAATACCTGCCAGGAATCCCTTTGTTAATTCCTGACAGGCGTAAGTAAATTTGGTTGTCATGATATGTTTACGACCAAATGTATAATTTGTAAATAGGCCTGGCATTGGTTAAAATCAGTTGCAACTACTGCCAATATGCAGTAGCGGGGCAGCAGGGCAGAAACAGTGGTGGGGGGATTTGAATTAAAAATATAAAATTTTAAAAAACCTGATCCGGTGGCTGTCACGCTCTTTGGCGCACCTCCATTGTCCTGCTGCTCCCGTACTCCCTGGGACAGACTCTTCAGCGAATCCAAACGCTGCTCTCATATTATGAGAACAGCTATGGGATTGGCCTGAGCAGGCTGGTTTGACGCTCCTCTCAGGCACAAGGAGTCTGTGCCTTTTCTCCACTCAGCTGAGGAATACAGCCGGGTTAGAGAAAAAGTGCGCATGTCTGTTTGGCCCGGCTTAAGAAGGCCAGCTAAAAAGACATTCCCACTTAGAAGTGCGCACTGCACTCCATTCTTCCTCCCTCCCATGGCCCTACCCCTCCCTACACATGCTGGCTCAGCCAGCAGTTGAAAAATAAAATGGTAATAAAATATTGTTTTATTTTTCAGCTGCTGGCTCTGAGCCTGTAGGGTGATGCTCCTCCGCTACTGCAGAGGTGCCGCCGCTGGTTAAAATGTGTACTATGTCCATCAGTTGCCAACTTGGGAATCCGATGGAATGAAAATATAGAACCATTTTATGTGGATACAGACCTGACAACTTTGAAACTACTTTCACTGTGTGAGGAGGCAGCACGGTCTTAAAGGGGCAGGGTAAGGAGACAAGCTTTCAGCCCATCCCCACTGACCATCAAATGAGCCTGTGGGGAGCCAGGAGAGAGTGTGGGGCATAGTGCCCAGCAATATTGGAAGTGACCTCCCACTCTCGTAAAAACAAATTTGAGAGACTTATGAGACTGCTACCAACATCAAATCATCGGACGTTGGCTGGTCAGGGCCTCCAAACAATGAGCTGAAAACCTGCTCTATGCAGGGGTTTCCATCTCTCTGCAAACCGTGCAAAGGTCTATCTTTGCTTTCTTCAACACCCTGGGGCTCAGGGGAAAAAGAGGAAAGTAGTAGGCAAATATCTTGAACTGGCTGATCGAAAGAGCATTGCCCATCATCCCTGGATCCCAGAACCTGCTTGCGAAGCACAGACATTTCCTGTGACTTGGAGTGGCAAAAGATCAATTGTGCTCTAGTTCCCACTCATGACAATCTGTCATATGCCTTCTGAGCGCATCCGCCTTATCATTCTGGCAGATCTTCCACAGCAATGTCTAGTCTGTGACAAATGTCCCAGTTCCAGAGCAACTGAGCTTCTTCTGAAAAGATCCTGGACCATGTTCCTCCTTGCTTGACTTTGTAGAACATGGAAGTTGTGTTTTCTGTTCTGACTAGGACCAGCTGACCTGCTAATCTGGGAAGGACTGGCTGACCTCCCAATCTGGGAAGGAACACTTGTAAACCCAGTCTTATGCCGCGGAGTTCCAATGCATTGATGTGGAGCGTCTTCTCTGCATCTGACCACTCCTATTGTTAAAGGTGGGCTCCCCATCTGTCCATGGACACATCCATGGTGAGTAAACAGTCTTTCTGTTATAGATAGGAAAGAAAGACCTGCAGTGAAGTTTTCTGGATTTCTTCACAAGATCAGAGCTGGTTTCAAGAGCCAAGTGACACAGTCCATATCTTTCCACGAGCCTTGCATCTGCGTCCATTTGGAATCCAGCTCCTGATTATCAGGTCTCAAATGAAGCCTGAAAAAAATGAATGAGACCTATAGTTTTTGTATTGCATCACTTTGATTGCTTTTCAGAAGACATTGATTCAAGCCTTTGTGGAAGCCCTTGATTTTTCTCTGGATGGCGAATTGACTAACCAGTCATCAAGGTATGGAAACACCTGGTGACCCTCACTCCTGAGAAAACTTGCAACTGGAGAAAGACATTTGGTGAATATATTCGGTGAGATTTGAGCCCGGAAGGGAGCACCTTTAGCTGGTAGTGCTGACCTGCTACTGAAAACCAAAGGTACATCCTGTGTTTTCGGTGAATTGGTATGTGGAAGTACGCATCCCAACGGTTCAAGGAGGTCATAAAATCCCATTCCGGATTCATCAGGAGGATTTCCTGCAGAGGGAGCATCCAAAATGACTGCTTCTTTAGAAACATTTTCAACTCTCCAAGGTCCAGTATCAGCCTCTATTGACCTGCTTTCTTCTTTATTAGGAAGAACCTAGAATGGAAACCTTGATTTCTTTGCGATCTGGGGACCATGTCTATGGCTTCCTTGGAAAGAAGCAGGAGAATTTCCATTTGAAGCTCCTTCAAATGAAGATGATATTCTTTTCTTGATGGACAAATTCGGAGTCTCTGGATGAACTTCAACGTATGACCTGACTGGACAATTTGTAAAACCCCGTTGTATGGAGATATATTATATATGCAGGAGCAAAAAAGGAAATTCTCCCCCCGAACATCTGAGGACCAGACAGAAAAGAGGGGCTGAGCTGGGAGTCAAGCTCTCATCTGATTATCCCTGGTTCAAATTTGTGAGGAGCCCTTTTCCTTTCTGCAAACCTTCCGTAAGTTTGCCTTTGGTTTCCATTAATGGAATATCCTTGATTATATAAACAAAAAGATTCTATCAAAAAAGTGCAAGTGTTAGATTTATGGTTTTTACAGTTTTTTTAAGTAGTGTAGAATAAAGGCTCTTCCTCAGATTGGTGAGATGAAGGCACTATGCGCTTTTAAAATACCCCTCACACACTAACAATACCTTAGTGTCATGCTTCATCATTGGGGTCTTCCCGTCCCTCTACGGGGCGGGGCGTGCTACGACCTACGAGCTACGCGGGAGCACTATTTAAGTGATGAAAGACTATGTGTTAGTGCAGTGTCAGTGGAATTAGTAAATTATAGGGACCTTAAAATGTGAGTGAAAAAATTATTAAAAATTCCCTGGCTAGTGGAAAAAATAATTGTATTCACTTCCCTGGCTGGGATTGTTAAAAAGGGGTTGTGAGGTAGGGCTGTTGGCACCTACCAGGTCGACATGTTTCACAAGCAGTCCCCTACTGTCTGCTCATCAGGACCTTTGATGGTCCCTACTAGAAGGTACTCAGTTCTAAAGTTTGCCTAGAGTCCTACAAACCGATAGCAAAAATAAGATGTCAGTTTGTGCTTCAGGGCATGAGTTGGCCCGGGGTGAAGCTTAAAAATGATTTATCGAAAAAGACGCAATGGTCTCTGAAAAGAAAGAAGGGAAAAATAACACAATGAATATATTCAATTTTAGCACATAGTTCACAGCTCGTTTTTTCATGTTGTCATTAAACAATGAATAATGCACACGCTTCTCGGCTGCATTAAGAATGCCAGTGAATTTGGGCAACAAATCATTCTCAAAGGTAGTGTGCTCCATCCTTTGGAGACTGTCCCTTCAAATAAAAAAACACATATAATCTTGACAAGACACACGTACACATATGACTCATACATAAAGGCAGACACCCGTTAATTCAATGTTTTTAGTGTTTTTAGATGTAAGGCATTGTTTTTTAGCGATCGGTTTACTTGTTGTCCGAGTTGCGATTGCAAATGGTAAATAATTCTGAGGGAACATAAATATATACATATATACATACTTTCCAAATTCTGATTGCGTGCCTCATGAGCCGGCAGAAACGAGGGTTTTCAACACGGTCAACTGAAAGAATAAATAGAGCCGCACCCTCTCGTCAGACAACATTGTTCGGGGGAGCGTTTTTACCTCATTTTATGAGAAGACCTGATGTTCTCGACTGTTGGTCACAGTCTCTTACTTACGTAACCGCTAATGTGCACTGCTTCAGTCCTGCCCTCGTGCCGCTCCGAGGAAACGTCGGCTTCATATAGCTGTCATCATTTTATGAAAGCCGGTTGTGCAGTGTCATCGTCCTTTAACTGATTTCAAACACTAGCATGCTAACCCAAAATGGCCGCGTGTTTTGGAACACTTCCTGGTTGGTACGAATTCGACAGTATTTCTTCTAGGTCGATCACTCACAATCCGAAAATGATTCGAAAATTTTAATTGTTCATTATTAATTGTTAGTATTGGGTTATTGGTATTACTCCATAGAAAGGTGGTATCATGGTCAACGGCAATTATGAAAGGATAATGTGGACTATGGTTCTAGTTAGTTTCGCTCAATAATAGAGTGCACAGATTATATTACATTTTCCAAACATAGAGTGCGCAAGACTATGGTTCTAGTTAGTTTCGCTCAATAACAGAGTGCACAGATTATATTACATTTTCAAACATAAAGTGCGCAGGTTATATTATGTATCCCTATTTGGTTCTTGCCCCTACCTGCCATGGATTATACTAGTGATTTGAAGGGTCATTGAGTCCTCATATGACCGGTTTATTGTGTGCAGTAGGGACTACTTATAGACTGAATTGGTGCACATATTTATAATCGTCCAAGGGATATCATCGTTCAGGCCGTTTTTGTTGCATTTAATTCGGAACACCCACCTCTGCTCCTTCTCTAGGAGTTGTTCCTCTCTTGCGACCAATTCGATTATTATCCAGGACATGTCCTCTGCTTTGTGACCCATTTCCAAGAAGTGGTTGGTCAGTTTTGTGCTAGACTTTTTGCATTTAACAGTGCTTTTGTGCTCTCCTATCCTTATCTTAATGGCCCGGCTGGTCATACCCACATATTACAGGTTACATGGGCATTTGATGAGGTACACAACATTTGAGCTGTTACAATTACTAAAGCTTCTCTGTTCCCACTTTGTGCCATCATTAAAGGTAAGTGTGGTACTTTTCTTGGTCAAGCAACAGACCTTGCAATTTCCAGGATGGTGACCTTGCACAAAATTTGCATTCTTCGCATGGTTACTGCGGTCAGTTTTTGGTCTAGTATGAACCAGCAAGTCTCGTATGCTCTGTGCTTTTTTATGGGAGAAGATTGGTTTTGGCAGTTGGTCAATGATTTTTTTGGGGTATTGACGTTCTTCTAACTTTTTCTTTAGGTCTTTGGATTGGAGTTTGAAATTGCTGACCTCTGTTCAGTTCCTGCGGAGTCGCAGGAACTGACCATAGGGCAAGTTGTCCCGCAAATGTTTAGGGTGAAAACTTTGGTACATTAGCAAACAGCTTTTTGATGTACTTTTGAAATGAGTTGTAGTCATCAGCCTTCCATCCTTCGGGAAGATATTTAAGTCCAGGAAAGCTAGATTCCTATTTGAGGTAGTACTTGTGAATTTTAAAAAATCATCCTGTAGGTTCAGCCATGTTAGGAACTGTTTTGAGGTTTTTTCATCTCCATCCCAGATGATAAGGATATCATCGATGTACCTCTTACAGGTTCTGATGTTGTCCCTGAAGGGGTTCCTAGGGTTCAGGATCCTAGTGACCTCTAGGTGGTGGACATAGAGACCAGCTATGCTAGGAGCAAATGTGCTCCCCATGCTGGTCCTATGTTTTTGGAGGTATATGGTACCATCATATTCAAAAAAGTTCTCTTTTAGTGCAAACGAGCAGCACTCCATAATGACATTACGTGGAGTTTGGTAGTCCCATTCTTCCTCAAAGAGCACGTCTTCAATAATTGTCAGGGTCTCATGGTGTGGTAGACTCGTGTAGAGAGATTCTACGTCGCAGCTAATTAGAAGCTGGGTTTCGGGGTTGAAAGTCTGGTCTTCAAGTAGGTTCAGTACATCCTTTGTATCTTTGAGGTATGTGGATGTCCGTTGGACCATTGGTCTTAGGAAGGCGTCTGCAAATTTAGACACAGGTTCCAAAATTGAACCAATCCCTGAAACTATCGGGCGTCCTGGGGGATTTTGTAGACTCTTGTGGATCTTTTGCAATGTATACAGGTAGGGGGTCTTTGGATTTTTTTGGCATAAAAATTCCCCTTCTTTTTTCGTGATCCAATTATGGGCCAAGGCTTCCTCAACCATACTGGTGATTTTTGTTCTTATTTTTTCAGTTGGGTCTTCTCTAAGGATCTCGTAGTTTTGTTGATCTCTCAGAAGTCGCATACATTCATTGTCATATTGCTCTTTGCTTTGAATTACAATGGCACCCCCTTTATCTGCTGGTTTTATAACCAATTCTTTGTTGTTACTTAATTTGCGCAGAGCTATTCGTTCATCTTTAGAGATGTTTTGGTACACTTGTTTATTCATTGGGTTCAATTCTTCAAGTTCCTTCATACCCGCATTCTCGATTGCAAGTAGTTCCACAGGTAGTGTATTATCCATCGGGGTAAAGTTGGATCTCGGTTTGAGTCCCGTATCTCCTTGGTTTTGGTGATCTTCTTTATCTTTAAAGAAGACTTAGAGTTTCAAGCGTCTCATGAACTCCTGTATTTCCTTACATAAATGGGATTTATCCAAGTTAGCTGTAGGCACATATCCAAGTCCCTTTTCCAATACTTTTTTCTGTGGTTCTGATAGTTCGATGTCTGTAAGGTTTACTACTAAGCTCACTTTTTCGATGCCCCTGTCATGCTCCTCGTGGACACTCTCGGTGGATCCTCTGTTGTGGTGTCCCAGTGCACATTGGTTCCTCTCCTGTTCCTTCCTTTGTTCCGTCCTTGGTGTGCCCCTAAAAAAGACGTATGGTCAAAATACCCATAGTCCTGCTGTTGATAACCCCAAGGTTGAAGGGGCCCCTGTGGGTGCTGGAAAGGCGGCATGCCATATCCTTGGTGTGGGAACATCATATGGGGGGGTAGTTGTTCCATCCTCTGGTTCCTCGATAATTTGGTCGTCGAATGTTTCTTCCTCTGCCATGTTGTCTAGGACTTCTATTCCTGCTCAAGCACGAGCTGTTAGATCCGGTATCCGATGATTCATCATCAGTGATGTTTTCACGAGATGGTTTATAGTCATCCTTGATATAAGGATAGATTTTTTCTTTGGTCCATCTACTTGTATCTTTCTTGAGCTTCTCATATTTGCTTTGTTTCAAAGATATTTCAAATTCGTTTAGTGTCTTATTAAGTTCATCAAGATATTTCTTTAAGTTTGCTGGAGATTCATAGTTCTTTAATCGTACTTCTATTGTTTGTATCTCTCCTTTCAGGTCTGTTGCCAGTCTGCTTGCGGTCTTTATTATTAACACAATCCAATCTCGTGTGCATCGCCACGAGATTTGGGACCAATCAATTTTAAAGGTTTTGTCTTCCAAAATAATAAAAGGTTCATTGCGGACTATGAGGCCCGCTGGAGCAGTATTAACTTTGAGGTATTCAGACATCAGTAACCCATGAATTGCTGTCTTGATTTGTGTTCTTCTTAGTTCTTCCAACTCATCCCAATCATTGTTCTTTGTGCCAAGATCCCCACAGTTTAAACCTTCAAAAGTCCCTAATGTTGCCATTAGGTTTGAGATTTCATCTTCGGTGAAAGCGAGTCCAAGATCGTCCATCTTACAAAGTTTTGATTCACTTGTATCTGTCTGTTAGATGGGTGCCTACCCAATACAGAGTCACGCCGTGTGCTTCAAGAAAAAA
The DNA here is from genome assembly GCF_964263255.1 of Lissotriton vulgaris. Classification (NCBI taxonomy): domain Eukaryota; kingdom Metazoa; phylum Chordata; class Amphibia; order Caudata; family Salamandridae; genus Lissotriton; species Lissotriton vulgaris. Next base: position 712,119,712 of record NC_141696.1, on the reverse strand, counting down.
GTGTCCTTTAAACTTCCGCAGCTGCACGCTGCCATAAACTCCAAAACAATAGAGGAAGTATAGAGGAATTGATAGAATCACCCTCCTTGTAGATCCACATAAACAAAAAGATTCTATCAAAAAAGTGCAAGTGTTAGATTTATGGTTTTTACAGTTTTTTTAAGAAGTGTAGAATAAAGGCTCTTCCTCAGATTGGTGAGATGAAGGCACTATGTGCTTTTAAAATACCCCTCACACACTAAGAATCCCTAAGAAAACCTTTTATTTTTTTGGAAGACAAAACCTTTAAAATTGATTGGTCCCAAATCTCGTGGCGATGCACACGAGATTGGATTGTGTTAATAATAAAGACCGCGAGCAGACTGGCAACAGACCTGAAAGTAGAGATACAAACAATAGAAGTACGATTAAAGAACTATGAATCTCCAGCAAACTTAAAGAAATATCTTGATGAACTGAATAAGACACTAAACGAATTTGAAATATCTTTGAAACAAAGCAAATATGAGAAGCTCAAGAAAGATACAAGTAGATGGACCAAAGAAAAAATCTATCCTTATATCAAGGATGACTATAAACCATCTCGTGAAAACATCACTGATGATGAATCATCGGATACCGGATCTAACAGCTCGGGCTCGAGCAGGAATAGAAGTCCTAGACAACAAGGCAGAGGAAGAAACTTTCGACGACCAAATTATCGAGGAACCAGAGGATGGAACAACTACCCCTCCCCCCCCATATGATGTTCCCACACCAAGGATATGGCATGCCGCCTTTCCAGCACCCACAGGGGCCCCATCAACCTTGGGGTTATCAACAGCAGGACTTTGGGTATTTTGACCATACGTCTTTTCTAGGGGCACGCCAAGGACGGAACAAAGGAAGGAACAGGAGAGGGACCAATGTGCACTGGGACACCACAACAGAGGATCCACCGAGAGTGTCCACGAGGCGCATGACAGGGGCATCGAAAAAGTGAGCTTAGTAGTAAACCTTACAGACATCGAACTATCAGAACCACAGAAAAAAGTATTGGAAAAGGGACATGGATATGTCCCTACAGCTAACTTGGATAAATTCCATTTATGTAAGGAAATACAGGAGTTCATGAGACGCTTGAAACTCCAAGTCTTCTTTAAAGATAAAGAAGATCACCAAAACCAAGGAGATACGGGACTCAAACCGAGATCCAACTTTACCCCGATGGATAATACACTACCTGTGGAACTACTTGCATTCGAGAATGCGGTTATGAAGGAACTTGAAGAATTTAACCCAATGAATAAACAAGTGTACCAAAACATCTCTAAAGATGAACGAATAGCTCTGCGCGAATTAAGTAACAACAAAGAATTGGTAATAAAACCAGCAGATAAAGGGGGTGCCACTGTAATTCAAAGCAAAGAGCAATATGACAATGAATGTATGCGACTTCTGAGAGATCAACGAAACTACGAGATCCTTCGACAAGACCCAACTGAAAAAATAAGAACAAAAATCACCAGTATGGTTGAGGAAGCCTTGGCCCATAATTGGATCACAAAAAAAGAAGGGGAATTTTTATGCCAAAAAAATCCAAAGACCCCCTACCTGTATACATTGCCAAAGATCCACAAGAGTCTACAAAATCCCCCAGGACGCCAGATAGTTTCAGGGATTGGTTCAATTTTGGAACCTGTGTCCAAATTTGCAGACGCCTTCCTAAGACCAATGGTCCAACGGACATCCACATACCTCAAAGATACAAAGGATGTACTGAACCTACTTGAAGACCAGACTTTCAACCCCGAAACCCAGCTTCTAATTAGCTGCGACGTAGAATCTCTCTACACGAGACTACCACACAATGAGACCCTGACAATTATTGAAGACGTGCTCTTTGAGGAAGAATGGGACTAACAAACTCCACGTAATGTCATTATGGAGTGTTGCTCGTTGGCACTAAAAGAGAACTTTTTTGAATATGAGGGTACCATATACATCCAAAAACATGGGACCAGCATGGGGAGCACATTTGCTCCTAGCATAGCTGGTCTCTATGTCCACCACCTAGAGGTCACTAGGATCCTGAACCCTAGGAACCCCTTCAGGGACAACATCAGAACCTGGTAGAGGTACATCGATGATATCCTTATCATCTGGGATGGAGATGAAAAAACCTCAAAACAGTTCCTAACATGGCTGAACCTACAGGATGATTTTTTAAAATTCACAAGTACTACCTCAAATAGCAATCTAGTTTTCCTGGACTTAAATATCTTCCCGAAGGATGGAAGGCTGATGACTACAACTCATTTCAAAAGTACATCAAAAAACTGTTTGCTAATGTACCAAAGTTTTCACCCTCAACATTTGCGGGGCAACTTGCCCTATGGTCAGTTCCTGCGACTCCGCAGGAACTGAACAGAGGTCAGCAATTTCAAACTCCAATCCAAAGACCTAAAGAAAAAGTTAGAAGAACGTCAATACCCCAAAAAAATCATTGACCAAGCCTACAAACGAGAAATAAATAATTGCAGAGAAAGTCTCCTTGAGGATAAGACTCGCAAAGAGGAAGAGCAAAGACCAATTTGTGTTACCACATTTAATACAAGCTCCAATCAGGTGACTAAGATTATCAACAAGAACTGGAGGATTCTGAATAGTGGTAACCTCCAACTGCCAAAACCAATCTTCTCCCATAAAAAAGCACTGAGCATACGAGACTTGCTGGTTCATACTAGACCAAAAACTGACCGCAGTAACCATACGAAGAATGCGAATTTTGTGCAAGGTCACCATCCTTGTGGATATTGCAAGGTCTGTTGCTTGACCAAGAAAAGTACCACACTTACCTTTAATGATGGCACAAAGTGGGAACAGAGAAGCTTTAGTAATTGTAACAGCTCAAATGTTGTGTACCTCATCAAATGCCCATGTAACCTGTAATATGTGGGCATGACCAGCCGGGCCATTAAGATAAGGATAGGAGAGCACAAAAGCACTGTTAAATGCAAAAAGTCTAGCACAAAACTGACCAACCACTTCTTGGAAATGGGTCACAAAGCAGAGGACATGTCCTGGACAATAATCGAATTGGTCGCAAGAGAGGAACAACTCCTAGAGGAGGAGCAGAGGTGGGTGTTCCGAATTAAATGCAACAAAAACGGCCTGAACGATGATATCCCTTGGGGCCGATTATAAATATGTGCACCAAATCAGTCTATAAGTAGTCCCTACTGCACACAATAAACCGGTCATATGAGGACTCAATGACCCTTCAAATCACTAGTATAATCCATGGCAGGTAGGGGCAAGAACCAAATAGGGATACATAATATAACCTGCGCACTTTATGTTTGAAAATGTAATATAATCTGTGCGCTCTATTATTGAGCGAAACTAACTAGAACCATAGTCCACATTATCCTTTCATAATTGCCGTTGACCATGATACCACCTTTTATGGAGTAATACCAATGACCCAATACTAACAATTAATAATTAACAATTAAAATTTTCGAATCATTTTCGGATTGTGAACGACCGACATAGAAGAAATACTGTCGAATTCGTACCAACCAGGAAGTGTTCCAAAACACGCGTCCATTTTGGGTTAGCACACTAGTGTTTGAAATCAGTCAAAGGACGATGACATTGCACAACCGGCTTTCATAAAATGATGACAGCTATGTGAAGCCGACGTTTCCTCGGAGCGGCACGAGGGCAGGACTAAAGCAGTGCACATTAGCGGTTACGTAAGTAAGAGACTGTGACCAACAGTCAAGAACATCAGGTCTTCTCATAAAACAAGGTAAAAACGCTCCCCCAAACAATGTTGTCTGACGAGAGGGTGCGGCTCTATTTATTCTTTCAGTTGACCGCGTTGAAAACCCTCGGTTTTGCCAGGTCATGAGGCACGCAATCAGAATTTGGAAAGTATGTATATATGTATATATTTATGTTCCCTCAGAATTATTTACCATTTGCAATCGCAACTCGGACAACGAGTAAACCGATCGCTAAAAAACAATGCCTTACATCTAAAAACACTAAAAACATTGAATTAACGGGTGTCTGCCTTTATGTATGAGTCATATGTGTACGTGTGTCTTGTCAAGATTATATGTGTTTTTTTATTAGAACGGACAGGCTCCAAAGGATGGAGCACACTACCTTTGGGAATGATTTGTTGCCCAAATTTACTGACATTCTTAATGCAGCCGAGAAGCGTGTGCATTATTCGTTGTTTAATGACAACATGAAAAAACGAGCTAACTGTGAACTATGTGCTAAAATTGAATATATTCATTGTGTTATTTCTTCCTTCTTTCTTTTCAGAGACCATTGCGTCTTTTTCGATAAATCATTTTTAAGCTTCACCCCGGGCCAACTCATGCCCTAAAGCACAAACTGACAGCTTATTTTTGCTATCGGTTTGTAGGACTCTAGGCAAACTTTAGAACTGAGTACCTTCTAGTAGGGACCATCGGAGGTCCTGATGAGCAGACAGTAGGGGACTGCCTGTGAAACATGTCGACCTGGTAGGTGCCAACAGCCCTACCACACAACCCCTTTTTAACAGTCCCAGCCAGGGAAGTGAATAAAATTATTTTTTCCACTAGCCAGGGAATTTTTAATAATTTTTTCACTCACATTTTAAGGTCCCTACACTTCACTAATTCCACTGACACTGCACTAACACATAGTCTTTCATCACTTAAATAGTGCTCCCGCGTAGCTCGTAGGTCGTAGCACGCCCCGCCCCGTAGAGGGACAGGAAGACCCCAATGATGAAGCATGACACTAAGGGATTCTTAGTGTGTGAGGGGTATTTTAAAAGCACATAGTGCTTTCATCTCACCAATCTGAGGAAGAGCCTTTATTCTACACTTTTTAAAAAAACTGTAAAAACCATAAATCTAACACTTGCACTTTTTTGATAGAATCTTTTTGTTTATGTGGATCTTCAAGGAGGGTGATTCTATCAATTCCTCTATACTTCCTCTATTGTTTTGGAGTACCCTTGATCATATCCAGACTTTCCTTGAGGATAATAAGGGTGTCCATACTGGTTAAAACCTGCTCTGACATTTTGTGATCTCCAAGAGTCACGAAAAATAGAGGACCCAAATCTGCGGTACTGAAACAGTCCTAGCTGTATCTGTGTAGGTCTTAAGGCCACGCAGAGCCTCATCAACATGTTTACCAAAAAGAGTGAGCCCATCAAAAGGGATGACCTTCACTAATTTCCCCTCCTACCCCGGTCCACCACGGGCTCCGCCCGATTGTTGTGGAGGGTAGCGAGGGCGACCGGTCGTGAGGGTGGAGTCAGTGGTTAGCTGGCTAGTCTATTTAGTTGTGTGCAGTTCCTGACCTGCAGCGGACGCGCGCTACGATTTTGGTTGGTTGCACTAGCTGCTAGTTCTCTGTCACTGTTTTAAAATTAAATGAGTGCAAACTGATTTTATGTTCTGTCTGACCTTATTGCTGCTCGCATTTTTATTCTTTTGCTGACCTACCTTGAACCTTCACTCATTTTCCCTCCTACCCTGGTCCACCACGGGCTCCGCCCGATTGTTGTGGAGGGTAGCTGATTTTATGTTCATCACTAATAAATCACTAATATCTATAGTAACTTCAGGAATGGTAGAGACTCTCCCCTAGAGGAGGAAGCAGATATAGAGTTAGCCTCTGAATTAAAGCTGACGCACGTCCCCTCTTTAAGGCTCCAAAAAGCGATAGAACTTATAGATAAGGTGAAATCAGGCTCTCCGTTAGACCCTGCCACACCCAATATCTTTAAAACTGTCAACCAGGCCATTGCTCCTAAGTTAGTGGCAATACTGAACCAATCATTAGAATCAGGAGAAGTCCCAGGTACATGGAAACATGCAATAATAAAGCCACTTCTGAAGAAAGCCAACGCAGATCCAGGACAGTTGGGAAACTTTAGACCTATCTCCCTGCTACCATTTGCAGGCAAGTTGCTTGAAAAACATGTAAACAAGCATTTGTCTAATTTCCTCGAAAACAACGAGTGTCTACACCCCACCCAGATGGGCTTTCGCGCACAACACAGCACGGAATCAGCGCTTCTGGTGGTGGTTGAAGAACTTAGGCAGACGCTAGACATGGGGAACACAGCGGTGCTTCTTCTCCTGGATCTGAGCGCAGCCTTTGATACGGTTGATCACCGGATACTAGGTAAAAGGCTAGCAAATATTGGGATACAGGACAATGCTCTGAAATGGTTACAATCTTTTCTGAGTAAGAGAACATTCCAAGTTCAAGAAAACTCCACCCGTTCTGAAATCATGAACTTAGAATGTGGGGTGCCCCGCGGATCGGCCTTAAGTCCGACCCTTTTTAATGTCTATATGGAACCCCTGGCAGACTTTGTGCAAGAGTTCGGCATATCGATGACCTCTTACGCCGACGACACCCAATTAGTGATATCATTAGATCCAAGAAAGAGTGCAGATGGAGAGAAGCTCTCACCCTGTCTGCTAAAAGTCAAGGAGTGGATGACAAAAAGCTGCCTAAAGCTAAATGGCGAAAAAAACGGAGATCCTATACCTGGGAAACAAACTGACACCCAGCCCAAGGATAGCATGGCCGGAGATTCTAGGAAATCTACCTCTAGCAGCAGACACCATCAAAAGTCTAGGCTTCTGGTTAGAATCCGATCTGTCCATGCGGACTCAAGCTACCAAAACAGCAGCCATCTGTTTTGGTCTATTAAGAAGTATCAGAAAAATCCTGGACAGAGTGCCAATGCACTTAAGGAAGACAGTTATCCACTCCCTTGTCACATCTCGTATGGACTATGTAAATTCACTGTTCCTTGGAGCACCGAAAGATGTCATATGAAAATTGCAGACAGTACAACACGCCGCAGCCAGATTACTAGGTAATATCCCTAAAACAACTAGCTAAGCTACACTGGCTCCCAATAGAGGCAATAATTAAATTCAAAACACTAATCACCACACATAGAGCTCTGCATGATAAAGGGCCAGGTAAAATCAAGAAACTCATTCGGCCATACATACCATCTAGACAGCTTCGGTCCAGCGCAGCAAATCACCTGACACAAACCAAGGTCAAGAGAGCAAGATGGGTGGGGGTAGAGCTTTCTCACATCTGGCTCCCAAACTTTGGAATTCCCTTCCGTCAGAATAAAGGAAAACTGACAATGAGCTGCAGTTCAGAAAGCAAATAAAGACCTGGCAGTTCAAACTACATCTATGAGCCCCACACGCCTCGCTTGTAATTGATCACTAGCGCTGGGAAGCCCAAGGGCAGCCATGCGCTCTATAAATCCTAATAATGATAATAATAATAATAATAATGTTCTGTCTGACCTTATTGCTGCTCGCATTTTTATTCTTTTGCTGACCTACCTTGAACCTTCACTCATTTACCCTCCAACCCCGGTACACCACGGGCTCCGCCTGATTGTTGTGGAGGGTAACGAGGGCGACCGCGCATCACTTCCGGTCGCGAGGGTGGAGTCAGGGGTTAGCGGGCTAGTCTATTTAATTCCATGCAGTTTGCGACGCGCAGCGGATGCATGCAGCTGGCGCGCCGCTGGCGCGCCAAAGGCAAGCCCGTCTGCGCCCGTCCGCGCCTGGCTCGCGACCAGCGCCAGCCATGCTGCAGGTTGGCCCCGGACTACCCCGTTGTACTGGACTAGATCTCAGCTGCAAAGCCCAAGGGCAGCCATGCGCTCTATAAATCCTAATAATAATAATAATGATAATAATAATGTTCTGTCTGACCTTATTGCTGCTCGCATTTTTATTCTTTTGCTGACCTACCTTGAACCTTCACTCATTTACCCTCCAACCCCGGTACACCACGGGCTCCGCCCGATTGTTGTGGAGGGTAGCGAGGGCGACCGCGCATCACTTCCGGTCGCGAGGGTGGAGTCAGGGGATAGCGGGCTAGTCTATTTAATTCCATGCAGTTTGCGACGCGCAGCGGATGCACGCAGCGGGCGCGCCGCTGGCGCGCCAAAGGCAAGCCCGTCTGCGCCCGTCCGCGCCTGGCTCGCGACCAGCGCCAGCCATGCTACAGGTTGGCCCCGGACTACCCCGGTGTACTGGACTAGATCTCAGCTGCTGAAAATGAGACTCGGTGTCTGTACCCCAGCCGCTCGGTGCAATCCTGCGGAGTTTGAAGAGCAGTATTTTAGGTGTTCACACTGCTCCCTAGTACTTGAACCCCCCTCCATCTTGCAAGCTAGAATCCCTGGATCAGCCAGTCGCCCTGTGACCCTCAAGGTAGGGTTAGTCAATTGTCGCTCGCTTCCTCGTCATGCTAGCGATATTTGGTTATCGCTTTCTACCCACGCATGGGATATCCTATTTCAAATAGAGACATGGATCAAAGACTTTTCCAATCCGGATATTACCCTTGCTACCCCCCCAGGTTATCACTTTGTGAGATTAAATCGAGAGGGCACAAAGGCGGGGGGGTTGCCGTTATTCTGCAATCTCATTTAAAAATAACCACTAAATTAGGCCTCATTGAAGCCCTGTATTTTACCATTGCAAATACTTGTACCATTATTCTAGCGGGCGTTCTGGTGTATAACCCTCCTTGCGCCTCACCATCTTCGCTCTCTACACTGGTCGACACGATCGTAGACCTTTCCCTTAAGCATCCTCACTTTAATGTCCTGGGAGATTTTAATCTCCATTTAGATGAGGCCACATGCACCCGGGCTAATAACTTCCGATACTCCATGCTCGGTTTAAATTTGATCCAGTTGGTCCAGGGTCCAACACATTCAGCTGGTCACACCCTTGACCTTGTCTTTTCGAATCATCCTGGTCTTGTTATTCACCCCTCCCTACCTCTTATCTGGACGGATCACTATTTGATTCCGCTTGAGCTGACTCTGCCACTTCCATCTGCCCTCCCAGTAATAGGTAGGGAGCAAGGGAGGAAATGGTGTAAGGTTACCTGTGCTGCCCTAGATCCTATCTTTCCCAAATAATAGGGCTGCCTTCCTATGATCTAAATGCAGATGTAGCCAAATGTAACTCTTCCCTTTCCTCCTCCATAGATCTTGTCGCCCCAATTGCACCTTTTGCCTCCTTAAGGTCAAGACCATCTGCGCCCTGGTTCTCTTCGACATTACGGGAGGAAAGGAGTAGATGCAAAACATTAGAACGTAAATAGAGATTGACGTATGATTCTTCAGCGAAAGTCATCTACAAAAATGCATTAAAGAACTTCCATAAATTAAAGCGAGCCACCATGAGGGATTTTTTTGTAGAGAAAATTAAGAGAGCTGAAAACTCAGCAAAAACCTTATTTAATATCATTAAGGAATTCTCCAAGCCCCCAGCTTTGACCACCTTGATTGCCTCCAGCCAAGCCCTTTGCGATGGTCTCTCCAATTTCTTTCACTGTAAGATTAGAATATTTCTTCTTCCTTTAACCCCTTCCATGCTCATGACAAGGTCAGCTCCTCATGAGACACAGTGGAGCTGTGCTTATGACGAGCTGACCTTGTCATGAACAATGGGAAAACTCAAAGCTCAGCACAGGAGGGGAAAACCCCTAGCAGCTAAGGTGTTAATTAGGAGAGGGCCTTGCTCCCTTCTGATCCCAAAGCCACACAGGAGGAGACCTTTGTATTGCTTAAGAAGCTTACCTTGGAGTCTGCCCTGACTTTGTTTGACCGGTGTAAATCGGGGTCTCCTCTTGACCCGGCCCCAGCAAAGGTCTTAAGTGAACTGGCCCCTTTGGTGATTAGCCCACTTCTTGCTATCTGGAACACCTCACTACTCACAGGCCAATTGCCCTCTTCTTGGAAGCAGGGTATGTTGATTCCAATCATCAAGAAGGCTGACGCCGACCCTTTATTGTTCAGCAATAATAGGCCTATATCCCTACTCCCCAAGCCGGCAAAAATTCTGGAGAAAATGGTACAGGAGCAATTGACTGACTATTTGGAATCTAAACATCTTTTGCATGAGTCCCAGTCTGGATTTAGACCAGGCTTCAGCACTGAGACTGCACTGCTTGAGGTGTCTGAGTCCATTCAAGAGTGCATGCATGCGGGCGAGGAGGCCATGTTGGTTCTCCTCTACCAAGCCGCGGCTTTCGATACTGTGTCTCATGACATATTATTGGACTGCCTGCGTAGCATTGGAATTGGGGGTACTCCTCTGGCCTGGGTCAGATCTTTCCTTAAGGGTAGATCCCAACAAGTCTTCCTTTGGCCTTTTGTATCGGAAGAAAAGCCCCTGCTCTGCGGTGTTCCGCAGGGCTCTGCACTCAGCCCTGTATTTTTTAATATTTACCTTACTCCTCTGGCAAAGTTGGCTGAATATTGGGGTGTCAGAGTGATCTCTTATGCTGATGACACTCAGCTTGTGTTTTCCTTTAGAGATCACTCTGACGGCAGTTTGACCAACTTTCGTCACTGCCTAATTAACATCTCTTCCTGGATGACTTTTAACAATCTCAAACTTAATACAGATAAGACGGAAGTCTTGTTCTTTAATCAGAAGTCCCCACTTTCCCCCTCACTCTGGTGGCCTTCGGAGCTTAATCCCCCACCTGTTCCGGTTCAAGCAGCCCGTAATTTGGGTTTCCAATTTAACAACATTTTATCCTGTAAAACCCTCATCAACAAAGTTACGGCAGCCTGCTTTGGCAAACTCCTTATGATTAGGAAAATGTTTCCATACCTCCCTCTTGATTCCCGCAGGACTGTTGTCCATGCCTTGATTACCTCTCATTTGGACTACTCAAATAGTCTGTATGTTGGTGCTCCAGCTTACCAGATCCATCGACTGCAGATCGTGCAGAACCCCGCTGCTAGGCTGATCGGTAACATCCCCTACCGCCATTCGATTTCCCCATACCTGAGGAAGTTGCATTGGTTGCCAGTGACCCGGCGTATTCAATTTAAAGCAATGGTTTTTGTTTTCCGGGCCCTCAATGGCCTTGGCCCATTCTACCTGCAAAATAGGCTTAAACCTGTCCACTCAATCAGAGCTCTCAGATCTAACAATCTCCGCCTTCTTGCTACCCCACGTTTTCGTCGGTCCAGAATGGGGGGCAGGTCCTTTACTGTAGGGACCGCCAAACTTTGGAACAGCCTCCCATTAGATCTTAGGCTGACTTCATCGGAATCACTGTTACGGAATAAACTAAAAACCTGGCTGTTTTCCAGTCTCTAGCTGCTGCCATCATTATTCATAGTCGCTGTCTGCAGCGCGTGCTTTATAAGCTTCAAAATAAATAAATAAATAAATGTCCAGGATTTTAGCTTGGACATCAGTACGGAAGGCTGTAGAATTTAACCAGTCTTGCCTCCTGACAACTGGCAAAAAACAGTTTTTGAAACATTCATCACTGCATCAGTAATGAAAGAAGAGGTTGATTTCCTTCTTTTATAATAGCTCTTGCTGTTTCCTTCTTATCCTCAGGAATAAGATGCAGTGATGGAGCTTTGTCATGCCACATTTGACAATTGTACCAACCTAGAATCGCCAGGGCATTTGCTGTCTTGAGGTTGATGCCATTGAAAAAATTCTCTGACCCAGATTGTGAATATTTTTTTTTTATTTTTGTCTGACAGATTAGACAATGTTGTTATTGGGGTCTTGGTCGTTCTCTGAGCTGCTGAACCAATGAATGAAACCGGCCTGGTATGACCAGTGAGGCAAGCCAGAGCTAAATATGGTGCTCTGGATTTCTTTTCCAGACAAGCTATTACCTCTGGAATGGTAGCCAGTGTCTTCTTCAAGTTCAGACCTTCTGACAAGACATAGTCAAGAATAGGTATGAATTTAATGGATTTCCAAGGTTGCTCTTTGAAGTCATATAGAAAACAAAAACATAATTGATCTATAGAGGTCATTAGTAGGTTGAAATTCTTGGCAGCTCTTTCAACCCACGAATGAAATTTAGAGATATCATCTGTAGCATGTGGAATTGGCCCATTGCTTCCACTTGGGACAATAACATTTCTATCATCATCTTTCCTTCCATCACCATCTGATGGCAGTTCACCTTCCTCTTCCTCTACATCTGAAGAGGTATAGCCATTAGAGCATCATCCAGGTCATCTCCATGGACCGATACCCTTGGTGTTGGAGGAGGAGGTGGTGGAGATGGGTGCTTAGCAGGTGAAACAGGCAAAGGCCCAGGTTGAGGAGGCAGGAGGGTGGGAGCAGCAGGTAACCCCATGTTAGGATTGTTAGATGGTTGCTGCGACAATCATTTTGTAAAAGTATCTATCATTTGCTGCAACGTAGATAAGAAGGCCATTGGCATTTGGACTACATCTGGCTCTCTGTAATATCTAGGTGGTTTCTGACTTAAATCCATTCAAGTACTTCCAGACCTGTACTCCAGCTGAAACACATATTCACTGTAGGACTCCTCATCCTCCATTGCATCCTCTTCAAAATCTGGGACATATCTCACATCCAATTGCATTGGCAGCAAGCTGGCAGTGAGACATAATCACTAGCCTCTTCTTTTTGATCTGAGTGCAAAAATTGCATTGGAGGCACATCCAAAAACCCAATGGCGCCCCCGATGATCTGAGCAATCTCCGCCCCATCTCCCTACTAGCAGCCCCGGGAAAAATGCTGGAAAAACTTATCCAACGCCAACTCAATAGCTTCATCGAAAAAAGTGGCATACTACACGAAACACAGTCTGGTTTCAGGGCCGGCTTCAGTACTGAAACTGCCCTCATTGAGGTGGCTGAGTCAATCAGGTGGTCGCTGGATTCAGGAGCATCGGCCATGCTGGTGCTCCTGGATCTATCTGCCGCCTTCGATACTGTGGATCACAGTAGATTGCTGCTCAGATTGAAGGATGTTGACTTAGAGGACAAGGCACTGAGCTGGTTGCACTCCTACCTTACGAACCACTCTCAGAAAGTAGCTCTGGGCGCTTTTTCCTCTGAACCCAAACGGCTGTGGTGTGGTGTCCCGCAAGGGTCCGCCCTCAGCCCGCTACTTTTCAATGTTTATCTGGCCCCACTTTTTACCTTAATCGCCAAATGGGGGGTCAAGGCGATTTCGTATGCGGATGATACGCAACTAGTCTTCCCATACGTTGAGGTGTCAAAGCAGCGTTCAGCAAAATAAAAGGCTGTCTTAGTGACGTAGCCAGATGGATGAACACTAACAAGCTAAAATTGAATGCTAGCAAAACAGAGGTACTATTCTTAGGGAAAAGTACTCCACCCTCCCCTGACCTCTGGTGGCCCACCGAAATGGGTCCTGCTCCCACCCCTGGCACCAAGGCAAAAAATCTGGGTGTATGGTGGGAAGAGACGCTTTCCTTCTCCTCTCACATACAACAAGTCACCTCTAGCTGCCACTATAAACTCCGCAACCTCCGAAAATTTCTCTCTCTTCTACCAACTGACTGTCGTAAATCGGTGGTCCATGCGACAGTCACATCCAGACTGGATTATTCGAACGGCCTCTATCTTGGCCTCCCGAAATATCTGACACAACGCCTGCAGAGCGTGCAGAATGCGGCTGCAAGATTGATAAAACACGTGCCTTTTAAACATCATATCTCTCCGCATCTTCACGAGCTGCACTGGCTTCCAGTGACAAGCAGAGTAAAATTCAAGGCGCTCACCCTAGCTTACAGAGCACAAAAAGGGACTTGTCCCAATTATCTGAAACTTCGACTCCCCCGCTACCATCAAGAGAGACACCTGAGATCAAACTCGCAGACCCTACTGGCTGTACCTCGAGCGAGAAGAGCGAGACTCGGAGGCAGATCTTTCTCGGTAGGCACTGCGAAGCTTTGGAACTCCCTCCCCCCTGCCATCCAATCTGCCCCGTCAGAAGCCATCTTTAGGAAACTCCTAAAGACTTGGCTCTTTGGACAGAAAGCCTAGTACCTCTCCCTGCATCCCTCTCTGCTGCTGCGGTTTCTTTTCAGCGCCGGGACACCTCCTCGCGAGGTAGCTGTTCGCGCTATACAAGAATCAGTATTATTATTATTATTATTATCCATCACCCTTAAAGGTGAAAAACCTCACTTCACATAATCTTCATTGATTGTGAGGATTCCAACGGTGATGCTGTCGATGATACAGTCATCGCCGTCAATGATATGGTCACTGACGTCGTTGGTATGGTCATCAACATTGATGGCATAGTCTTCATCGTCGATAGTAAGGTGATCAACGTCGACTGCAAGATCACCTTCGACGGAATGGTCTTTGCCATTGATGAAACAGTCATTGGTGGCTTTGTCTTAATAGTCAACTGTGCCTTCACAGACAGCGACAAAGTTGTAGTCGACAGAGTAGTAGTCTACGGTGATGGCATTCAACGTCGAAAAAGATTTTTGCGTCGACAGTCTCAAAAAGATTTCTTCTGCAAATGTCTTTTTCTTTGCCACAGGTGAGTCACAATAGCATTTATACTCAGATTTGTCAGCAGATGAGGTAGCTGCAAGCCCTTTACCAAATAAATCATGCTCGGGAAACTAAACAAGTCTCCTTTTATGCACTGGCTTCATGAAAGGGCTTAGTCGGGCACTTGTCACAGAATCTTCCCCTGAAGAGAGGGCATCTCCTTTACAAGGAGTAACATTCTCTTTATTCATCAGAAATAATGCCAACCTCCTTTCTCTGTCCTTAAGAGTCTTAGTGGAGATTAAAGAATGTTAACACTCAATAAATGAGAAAATGTCAAAAAAACATGGGAATATATTTTTTTAAAAAGTACAACATTTTTATATAGATAAAATTCAAGAGGATAGAATCAAAGAAAATTAATATAGCAAAACACCATGAAAGAGGAATGGACAAATCAACATACAGTTCATGAATGTATACATCTATTCCAAAATGAGTAGGGTAACATATCTAGAGATACAAATTACAGTTACTAATAAACAATAAATGTTTGGGAAAAAGATAAGGGAGTCTATGTTTCGGTCTGTTATGGCGTTTGTCCGTCAGACCATCTTCAGGACGTTCAACCAATTTGCATATAACAGAGACCCTTTGTAACGGTCCGGTAATAAAATGGGACAAATTCACCAAGAGACTTCACTGTTTCAAAGATCACTCTAGCGTTAAATCTCTTGTTGCTTTATTTAATATGGAGCATCAGTCGATATGCAATTTGATGTTGAGGGTGCGTAGGAACTGCAGTGAAACCAATGTGTTTAGAGAAAACTTAAAGATAACTAGGAAAAGATTTGAGAACAGAAGCTATAAGCAAAAGGTATTAGTGTAACACCTGAGGGTCTCGGGGTCGCCACAGACACCACAAACAGGACACGAAACGGTTCTAGGTTTGGTGATTTATTGTAAAGTAACACAATATACAAGAAAGCAATAAGGTAACTTAGTCACTGGTCACCTTCAGCCGGTATACGTTACCCCGTCCTCTGCAAATACGCCGGTTCCGGCGTATGCCAACAGAGGGCAGAAACACAGTAGCCGGCAATGCCACTCGATGTGTTTGAGGGAATCGTGGAAACAGCCGTTTCTCACAGTGGAGTCAGGGAGACACCTGGCCGGGGTCTCAACCTGAAGGGAGCAGCCGCTCGACCTTATTCCACAGAGGAGTCAGGGAGACACCCAGCCGGGGTCTCAACCTGAAGGAAGCAGCCACTCGACCTCTTCCTCTTCTACAACGGGACGCTGCTTCACCTCCGGGTGATGCGTCACCGTTGTCCCAATAATGCCAAAAGCAGGTGACGAGAGCAGCCGCTCGATCGTCTTCGGAAACTCTACAGCCGATACGCGGTAAACACCTCCTGGTGTGCGTAACAGCTGGAGCCTCCCGTTGGTCTGGAACAGGCTGGGAGCTGCGGCTCACACCAGCGAATGTCCCAGTGTGGGACTCCCGACTCCTCTGAGTCGGCGGCGGCAAAGTTTCTGCGTCCACTAACAAAAGACAGGCTTCTCGACTCGTCCGAGTCAGAAGCGGCAAGGAAGCTTTCCTGGAGGCTCACCGAGAAGAAACAGGGCGGACTAACAAAGATCGGCCCGGGGAGACTCTCTCGACCCACCTCCGTCTGTGTCCTAGGATCCTGCTGGAATTCTTCTCACCGCTGGTGCACCGGAACAACTTGGTGGAAGGTCGTGTGGAAACTAGAATATCCGACACCCTTCTTCGTTTAGGTACCGCCTTTATAGGCGTGTGGTAATTGCGTTATGTAACCATTACCTTGAGTTGCGTAACGCTCCTCCCGCTTGGCCTTCTGGGAGTTGTAGTCCGTTGAAGTCGCGGATGTCTTTTCCCTGTCGGTGCAGGGATTTCCTGACAGTACATCCTCCCTCCCTCAGCTTCTCCCCACAGGGCCTGCGCTGGAAGGGAAGCGACGGTGAAACCTCAGGTCCATATCCTTTCCAGGCGATTAGGTACCACAACTTTCCCCTTAGCCACTTGGAAGCAAGGATACCCGCAACCTCATACTCAACCTCCGATTCCACCACTATCGGTCTGGGCTTCGTGTACTTCTTGTTCGAGGCTGGTTTGAGCAGCGACACATGGAACACAGGATGGATTCTCAATGTCTGGGGTAGGCATACCCTCACATTCACTGGACCCATACACTTGGTGATCCTGTACGGCCCCATGTATTTAGGATGGAAGATGCTGTTCTTGCGGAACCTCATGTTCCTTGTAGATATCCAAACATGGTCTCCAGGCCGGTATATCGGACCAGGTCTCCTTCTTCTGTCCGCTGTAGCCTTATACCTTTGTTTAGCTTCAATCAAGAAGGCCCTGGAGCGTAACAAGATGTCCTTGATGTGTGCCACTCTATCCGCAGTGGCAGGTATCTTGCTCTCTCGAAGTGGATGGACAAAGGGCAAGAACCTCGGATGATGGCCATAGTTGCTGTAGAACGGGGATGATTTAGTCGAACTGTGAGTGGCATTGTTGTACGCTATTTCCGCGATCCAGAGCAGATCGACCCATTCCTCCTTCCCCTGCTCCACAAAACAGCGCAGATACTGTTTTAGAGTTTGGTTTAGGCGTTCCGTCTGGCCGTCCGTCTGGGGGTGGTAGCTGGTGGACATCGCGGTCTGGACGTGCAGCGCAGAGCACCACGTCTTCCAGAATTGTGCCGTGAACTGCGACCCCCTATCCGACACAATCACCTCGGGCAGCCCATGTAAACGTACCACGTTAGTTAGCAATACTGTTGCTAGTTCTCCTGCCATAGGTACCTGTTTGCATGCGATGAAGTGCCCCATCTTAGTCAAGTAGTCCACGACCACTAATATCGCCGTCATTCCTTGATCCTTTGGCAAACCCACCACGAAGTCCAACGAAATATTCTCCCATGGTCTATTCGGGGTAGGAAGGGGACGAAGGAGCCCTTGGGTTTTGCTGTAATCCGTCTTCATGGTAGCACATGTGGTGCAGGCCTGCCCCCATGTTTTGACATCCGCTCTCATGGATGGCCACCAAAAATGGCGTCCCAGGCTGGCCACCGTCTTCTCGTACCCCAAATGACCCGCACTGGAGGAATCATGACACCACTCAAACGCCTGTTTTCTCAGTCTAGGCGTGGGTATCAGTAGGCATCTGCCTTTTACCGGTATACTGTCTTTCACTTGCCATTCCCTGTGGCTATGTAGCCACCTCCTCCAAGCGAACGAACAGATCCCTCTCCGGATTCCCGTGATGAAGGTGTCTGGTTGTATCACCCCCAGCACCATCTGTGGGGGAATGATCGAATGCACCATCGCTTGTGGCGGTTCCTTGACAGCAGACTGTCGTGACAGCGCATCGGCCTTTCGGTTTTCAGACCCAGGACGATAGGTAATGTGGAAGTTGAAACCAGCGAAGAATATCATCCATCGTAACTGTCGAGGAGAGAGATGTCTTGTAGCTGTCATAAACTGCAGGTTCCGGTGGTCGGTGTACACCGTCACTACGTGCCTGGCTCCCATCAGCCAATGTCGCCACTCAGCGAAAGCCTCCTTGATGGCGAGGAGCTCTTTTTCTGCAATATGGTAATTGCGCTCAGCGTCGTTCAGTTTGCGAGACATAAATGCCACGGGATGTAGCAATCTCGTGTCCGGATTGCGCTGTGACAATATAGCTCCAATGGCCACGTCTGATGCGTCGGCTTCTACTACATAGGGAAGGGATGGATCCGTGTGTGCCAACACCGGTGCTTTGCCGAAGGCGTCCTTCAAGGCTTCGAAGGCCTTCTGTGCTTCTTGAGACCACACAAACTCAGCTGACTTCCTTAGCAGTTGTGTGATCGGTGCCACCAGCCCCGAGAAGCCATCGATAAATCGCCTGTAGAAGTTGGCGAAGCTTTGGACATCCTTGACTCCTTGGGGGGTGGGCCACTCTCTCACTGCCTTGATCTTGCGTTCCGCCATCTCTTGTCCGTTCGGACTCAGCATCACTCCCAGGAACTCCACCGATGTGACATGGAAATCACATTTGCTGAGCTTGCAGAACAGCATATTCTCCCTCAGCTTCTGGAGTACCGCCGAGACGTGTCTTACATGATCCTCCTCATTGTCTGAATAAATGAGGATATCGTCGATGTAGACCACGACATATATATCCATCTCCTCCCGAAACACCTCATTCAGGAAATACTGAAAGGCGGCCGGTGCGTTGCACAACCAGAACGGCATGACGAGGTACTCGAATAGGCCAAACCATGTCTTAAATGCGGTTTTCCACTCGTCGCCGTCCCTCATGCGCACCAGATGGTAAGCCCCTTTCAAATCCAACTTGGTGTAAATCCTCGCCTTCTTGACCTGCTCCAGGAGAACACTTATGAGTGGTAAGGGGTAGCGGTTCTTTATGGTGATGGCATTCAACTCCCTGAAGTCCACACAGGCCCTCAGCTCCCCGTTAGCCTTCGGTATGAAGAAGAGTGGCGAGGCGGCGGAGGATTTGGACGGTCTTATGAAACCCAGCCCCAAGAGTTTATCCAGATATCCTCTGAGATGTACGTTTTCCGGTTCTGTCAATGCATACAATCTGCCACTGGGCACGTTGGCTCCTGGGACCAGATCGATCTGACAGTCGTATATTCGATGTGGAGGGAGCACCTCCGCCTTCATTTCATCTAACACATCTTCGTAACTGCGATAATTTCTGGGGAGCATAACATCCTTTTCAGCTGCCGTGGCTACCATCGGACTTACGTTCGGATCTGAGAGGATTTGTTCCTGTTTCTTCTCGTAGTGTATCCGGCAGAACAGGGATTTCATCTTGATGGTATGTGTAGGCCAATCCACGGAAGGGTTATGCTTCTGTAACCATGGAAGTCCCAATATGACCCCGTATTGCGGTGCTCTGATTATGCTAAAGTCTATCTCTTCCAGATGGCTCCTTCCATACTTCATCGGTAGACCCCCTGTGTGCTGTCCTATGGGCCCGGTCACCAATCGTCTTCCATCCACGGCATATACGTCTTCTGGAACAGCTTTGGAGAGAAGCACCAGCCCCAGTCTGTTCGCCTCGTTAATGTCCATGAACATGCCTGTCGCCCCCGAATCCACCATGGCCACCACCGGTACCCACTGGTCGTGCACTCCCACGTGCACTGTGATGAACAAGTGCCTTTGTCCCTTGGACACAGAATTAGACAGTGAAGGGATGAAATCGTGACTCCTAGATGCCCCTTCGTTGGTCTGGGAGTCCTCTAGTTTTCTGCCGGGACGTCCAACACCGCTGTTACCAACCGGTTGTTCTTATATCTTGTATTTTTTGGCTTGGCAGGACACTCCCGGACATAGTGACCCTTCTTGCCGCAGTACAGGCACAGCCCCTGTTTACGGCGGGATTCCTTCTCCGATGCCATGAGACTCGCTCTGATGGCACCGAAGTCCATGGGTTCCCCCTTGGGTGGGGTCGTGGGTTCCGGGCTTCCCACCGTGGTATAAGATGGAAGAGCTTTTCCTTTTCTTCTAGTGTCGCCTCTTCTGTCACTCATCCGATGATCCAACCTCAACACCAGGTTGATAAGCCCCTCACACATCTTGGGTTGTGGGTCGATTTGAGCAACCACATCCTTTAGCTCGTCACACAACCCTTGGTGAAACAGCGCAGTTTGTTTCGCTACTGGCCACTTGGTTTCAGCCACCAGTCTGCGAAACGCATTGAGGTATTGCACTAGATCGTTAGACCCTTGTCTTAATTCCAACATCTCGCGGTCTGCGGTGTATGAGTCTGCCCTTCTGTCAAATACTTTGAGGAATTCCTCACGAAAAGCCCCCCAGTCACAGAGGATGGGGTCGTCACCGCACACCAATGGTACAGCCCACTGTGCAGCGTTCCCAGCCAAGTAGGATATTAGAAACGCCACCCTTGCTTGGCTCGTCGGGAATGCCTTAGGCTTACATGACAAATGCAGAGCCACCTGCGTAAGGAACACTTGCACGGTGTTGGGGTCTCCGCTGTATCTCTCCGCGGTTGCCAAGGGAATAGCAACCGGCATTTCCACCACTACCGATGGACTCTGTGTCGTGAGGGAAACGCTGGGCGTTAATGGGTCTGTTTGTATGGCATCCAGCCTAGCCCGCACATCTGCGGTTTCCTGTCTTGAGACCGCGAGCTCTACTTGCACTGCGGCCAATGCGGCCAACACGTTGTCCAGGGTTGCCATGTCTGTAAACGACCAGGAGACTGTTAAGGTTTATAAGGTTGGATATTTTGTAACACCTGAGGGTCTCGGGGTCGCCACAGACACCACAAACAGGACACGACACGGTTCTAGGTTTGGTGATTTATTGTAAAGTAATACAATATACAAGAAAGCAATAAGGTAACTTAGTCACTGGTCACCTTCAGCCAGTATACGTTACCCCGTCCTCTGCAAATACGCCGGTCCCGGCGTATGCCAACAGAGGGCAGAAACACAGTAGCCGGCAATGCCACTCGATGTGTTTGAGGGAATCGTGGAAACAGCCGTTTCTCACAGTGGAGTCAGGGAGACACCCGGCCGGGGTCTCAACCTGAAGGGAGCAGCCGCTCGACCTTATTTCACAGAGGAGTCAGGGAGACACCCAGCCGGTGTCTCAACCTGAAGGGAGCAGCCGCTCGACCTCTTCCTCTTCTACAAAGGGACGCTGCTTCACCTCCGGGTGATGCGTCACCGTTGTCCCATTAATGCCAAAAGCAGGTGACGAGAGCAGCCGCTCGATCGTCTTCGGAAACTCTACAGCCGATACGCGGTAAACACCTCCTGGTGTGCGTAACAGCTGGAGCCTCCCGTTGGTCTGGAACAGGCTGGGAGCTGCGGCTCACACCAGCGAATGTCCCAGTGTGGGACTCCCGACTCCTCTGAGTCGGCGGCGGCAAAGTTTCCGCGTCCACTAACAAAAGACAGGCTTCTCGACTCGTCCGAGACAGAAGCGGCAAGGAAGCTTTCCTGGAGGCTCACCGAGAAGAAACAGGGCGGACTAACAAAGATCGGCCCGGGGAGACTCTCTCGACCCACCTCCGTCTTTGTCCTAGGATCCTGCTGGAATTCTTCTCACAGCTGGTGCACCGGAACAACTTGGTGGAAGGTCGTGTGGAAACTAGAATATCCGACACCCTCCTTCGTTTAGGTACCGCCTTTATAGGCGGGTGGTAATTGCGTTATGTAACCATTACCTTGAGTTGCGTAACGCTCCTCCCGCTTGGCCTTCTGGGAGTTGTAGTCCGTTGAAGTCGCGGATGTCTTTTCCCTGTCGGTGCAGGGATTTCCTGACAATTAGATAATACGGAAAGGAAAGCAATACAGAAATACAGGGAATCCACATTACAAGAACGTGGTACTGCTAATGCTAGCCAAAAGACTCGGTCTTCAATTCATTTTTTTACAAATATAACAAACATAGTCAGGATATCTATAAAATTCTCTAAAAACATTGGAAATTGCTGCAGAAAGTGCCAGGAGTGATGGGGGAGATTTCAACAAAACCAAAAGTGACTTATCGAAGAGGAAGGACATTGAGAGATCTGTTATGTCCCAGTTACGTGATCTCTAAAAAGATAAGTAATATGTGGCTGGCGACTCAAGTAAATGTTTTTTTTACATGTACAGATTGTAATGTATGCAATTCGGCAAAAACAGACTCAAAGAATTTAGTTATAACACTTCTCGGGTCTATAAAATGCGACATATGATAACATGTAATACCACCTTTGTTACATATGTAATTGGGTATCACTGTAATATTATATGTGAGGGCAGCACAACCTTGGACGCTCAAAACCAGAATAGAATTCAAGAACATATAAGGGCGATCCGGCATAAGGATACTAAATATCCCATGTCTGCACATATGAGAGAGTGTCATGGAGGCAGACCAGAAGTTTGGTTCCATGGCATTGATCATATCCCTTTGAGAATAAGAGGGGGGGGGAGAAGGAGCTGTCCCTTCGCCAAAATGAGGCGGTTTGGATCTGCCGGTTACGATGTACCATAATATGGGATATAATACTGACGAGGAGTTATATTACTTTATGTGGTCTTTTATGTGATTTTCTGGATATTTGTGTGTTTTAAGGTAAATTGACATATTAGGGAGAACAATATTATCATCAGAAGCTGAAAATTGGGTAGGATGATTTAAAAATGCAATGTGGCTAATTACCTTTGTGTAATTTAAAAAAAAAAGGGTCTGAATATATTGTTGATAAAACTAACAAATGGTGCAGCAAGATTTTATTGTGCTGATTTGCCCATGTGGATAAATGAAAATGCCATTATATAAAATTGTGAATGTAATAATTTGGTTATATGGTGCTGTCTATTGAGGGGTTGAATACGGATTTTATATGTATCAATATCATGTGGACCCAATATGTAGTTCTTGATGAAACAAAATTGTGCGTGATTCTACTAGAACTGAACATATGACCAATGTAAAGGGCTGAGTGCTACTGAACTGTCGATTGTCCTGTATCCTCTGGGGAGATTTGAACCCTTGGCTGTGGGAGTTTTTATACTCTTTCTCTGCTATCTGAGACATATCTTGAAATGGAAATAATTATCCACGATCTGCGCAGATATATATGTCTGAGCTGATGCACGTCGGCTACTTATTGCAATTGCATGTGCGGTTGGTTAAAACCCATTTCATTGGAGCCCAATATTTTTCCCTCAGGCCTCTAAGGATCAATAGGAGTCTGGTGTTTTCCGTAATGGTTACCTACCCATCTTGTATTTCGTAATCTTTCCTTTGTGACTAAAAGGATAAACCGAAGTCTGTGTCTTCCTTATTGGTTACATACCTATATGGTATCTCGAAAGCTCTTTTTTGTGACCAAAAGGAAGCAATAACAATAGGTTGACAATTTACAATTGGGGTTTCTTAAAAATATGATGGGAGTTTCGGACCCCTGGTCATGGGAGTTGTGGTACTCTGTATTTGCCGATTGAGCTATGATCAACCAGGGAGGAATGTGCCCTTGGTTTTGGATTGGTTTTGGCTTACATGTGTGTATGCTGACGGGCGTTTTTTTCGACCACGACCGAACAAGCGGTAGTTAAAGTTTAATAAAATTGCACCCCATTTTCTTTGTTATATGTGCATGGGGATTGATGGAATTTTGTGGGGTTTTTCTACTTTATGGAGCATTATGGGTTGATTGTGGGTTAGAGTGGGTATTTCTGTGCATTGAATAAAATCTAATTATCCCTCCCACTTTCATTGTAACATCCCCTTTTGTAATTGAAAGGATGTATTAGGAATTTGTGATTGGTCCCCAACCCGGGTATCTTGACACGTGGCTGTTATGGTTTACGTTGACGCCACCTGACGCAACCAGGTGTTTAAATAAGAGGTGCTAGGTCGGGCGTTTTTCGCTTGTATATTACAAAATTTGCTGGCTACGTAGCGGGAGTACGAGGCTTTTTGATGAGTGTGCACCCGATTTAGTTATGTATATATGAGGTGTGGGCCTTTTTTAAAGAATAATGGTTGTTACTGTTTGCCTTTATAACTAAACACTGGGACGGGAGAATTGTTGATAGTGCAACCGTCTGAAGTCATTTTTGAAACGGGGTTTGTTTTAACCGCATTTGTTTGGAAATAAAACATTGAGTCGATGGGATGTGCGGGCCCTTTTATAGTACAATGTCAGGTACAGCACTTTTATGGTTGAGTCTGGTGGAATCGTTCCGAGACAAGCTTTAATTTAAAAAATAATATGTTGTATTTAGCGCTAGTACTGTAAATGGCCTTGCGCTCGGGTACTGGATAATTATGAGGCTTTGAGAATAGAAGATGTTTTCAGAGTACTAGGTATCCAGTGATGAGGAATTGAATATCTTTCAAAAATTGGGAACGTGTAATTTGTAACCATTTAAACATGCATTAGCCATGAATTTGGTTTGTGTTTCTAGAAACGACTGGATATATACTATACAAGGAATAAAATCAGTTTGGACGCTTAAAGGTGTATATTTTGATAGCAGGCACATCAGCCGTTGTTATTTTTTGCATTTTGAACTGGATTTGAGCCTGATGCAGTTCGTAGAAATGGTAAGCGGGTGCTCGTTTTACTGGGTCATGGGACCAGCGGGAAAGGCTGGGATTGAATTGGGGACATATCACCATAAATAAATCATTTGGAGTACTGAGCCATGATAGGCCCTAGGGAGGATATGGATATTTGTATCATCTCTCTCTCATTTTTTTTTACAGGGTTAGAATTATTATATTAGGGTGCATTCATAGTGTTGTTGATTTGACTATACCTTTCCTTTCTCCTTCTTGATATCTTGCAGGCACAATTAGACTTAAGTAGTCTCTGCCTGAAATCACTTTAAACAAAAGAGCGGTGGAGCACAGTAGATGATTACGCTCGTATATTTGGGTCTGAATTTGGATACATCTATTTGTCTTGGTAGGCGCAATTTTGTTATAATATATGATGGGTAAAGATTCCAATATAAGGATTTTATTAGATTAAATTGGATCGGTGTAGTTAGGATATTTTAGCTGAGAACCTGCGAATGTCCTTTAAAATGCTCTGGTTTCTATCTTCTTTCCAAATGCTGAGATGCAATACAGAACTTTCAACATTTTGGTAGGCACTAAGTCCAACTATTGGATAATTATGTGATGTTGTGTTTTTTACAATGTTCAAATAAGGAATACCAACAAGTATGAATCATTTTATCTGAAAATAGATATAAAGGTAATATAAGTGAGTGTTGCTAAATTCAATTAATAAATGCAATTATCTGTGACGTTTTTAAGGAAAAAAGTCAGAGTATCTGAAATCTTTCGTAGATGATTTAGGCTCTCCTGTCTTTTATGTAATAATATTAACTGTCTATATGTAATTAATTCTCTGCATAGTATTATGTGTGTGAAGTAGTGTGGCTCACTGGTTAGAGGCGGCAGACCCGAGAGCAGAGGACGGCCCGGGACCAGGGTTCGATTCCCGGCGCGGCAGGTTTCTGGACCAGGGTCAGCGGACTCGATAATTCTCTCGCCTCGGTGCCCACTCTGATCAGCGATCACACTCGGCAACTCTGGGCATTAGCTTGCCTCATCTTCACTAACGGCCCCCCAGACCGCCGGGGATGCCTGGTCTCACCCTGGAGATACCCATTAAGGGACCATCTCTCAGGGAAGCCAGGAAGGGTTTCGCGGCGGTCGAAGCGCCAGGACGCCTACGGGTAGCAGTGCGCTATATAAATGCCTACACACATGCATTTCATTACATTGTATTATATAAGTGATTTTAAATGTTGTTTTACAGCCCTGATGAAGTTCTTTGTATAGAACGAAACGCGTTGGCTGTTTGACTATTTGGTGTACATTGTCAACACTACAAAGAACAGTAAAGAATTTAAATTTTTCTCAACACTGGACGAACATTCCTGTATCTATTGTTCATGGACTCTTTTAAAAAATGGTGCAACTTACAGTTGAAAAAGTGCAATTTGCAACTATATACATGAGCTAGAAAACCTCACTTCGAGTGTAAGGCTTAAAAGAAAGTTTGCTCGTTAATTTGATCTGTACGTAGCGCATTCACTGGCGACTTCCTCCTCTATTTCCCAAATATTTATTATATATTACTAACTGTACTTTGTATCTCTAGGCATGTTACTCTAATCAAGATGTGGAACGACCTGCCACAACATATCCGTTCAATAGACAGCCTACCAGCATTCTGGAAAGCTGTGAAAACGTTTCTATTCCCTTGCCTGTAACCCTCCCTCTGTCCTGTCCCCTCCCTCAGACCAGGATCTGGGTTCCTAGCGCCGGGACGCCTCATTGCTGGGGCAGCTGTCGCGCTCTACCAAAACTATAGAATAGAATAGAATAGAATTTTGGAATAGTTGTATACATTAATGAACTGTAGGTTGATTTGTCCATTCCTCTTTCATGGTGTTTTGCTATATAAATTTTCTTTGATTGTATCCTCTTGAATGTTATCTGTATAAAAACATTGTACTTTTTGAAAAAAGATATTCCTGTGTTTTTTCAAAAAAAAATTCTCATTTATTGAGTGTTAACATTCTTTAATCTGACATATGCTCTGATTGTTCAAAGGTTCAGGATCAATTTGGATTGAACCACTAAGTAATTTTGTGTATAGCACACTAAAGTAAGAACTTTGAAACAAAATCCCTTTCAGGCCCTTCTTAGGAATAAAATGAAACATTTTTGGGCTAACCCCACCTTTGCTGCATTTGACATCAGCTAGTCGGCAAGGGATTTATGCTCGGTTGAGTCGAATGCTAAGGAAAGGTCGAGGAATATGAACGCACACGCTTGATGTGTGTCCCTTGTGTGAAGCACTTTTCTGCAGTTTAAAATGGTTGTTTCTTTATTCCATTGAGGTTGAAATCCTGACTAAAAATCATTCAACAAATTAATGGTTTCAAAAAGTGTGAATCGATGTGATGTGACTACCGTTTCAAGTCCTCCTGATATGCAATGGAGGCCAAACATAAATAGGTTTGTAGCTGAACAAGACCTCAGGGTCAGCATTAGGTTTTTGAAGAAAAGAGTTGATTTAATATTGTCAGGTTTTATGCTAACATTGGAAAAGTGGTGATGTAAACTTTGTTATCTGAGAAAGTTTTAGCACAATATTTCAACAATAAACATAATGTTTGTTGAGGCTGGCAACAGGCAGGCCAGGGAGAAAATCAAGTATTTACTAGGGGTGGGTGGAACTCGCAACGTAACATAAAACCTCAGCAAAATTCTGTTTCTTTACTGCTGCTTGAGCAAATTCCCTATTCGAGCAGTAGCTTCTCACAGCGTACAGTCATGACTGCCCGCAACATCCTGCGCTGAGAAAATGTCGCCGGGTGCCATCCTAGCACCTGAAAATCGCACTAGGGGACACCAATTCCTGCTCGCCAACTTAACGTGGTGAGCTGCGCATGAAAAATATCTGCGGCGGTTGGTGGAGTTTTGCTGGAACTCCGTGTTACAAGACTAATGTGGAGTGGGCAAAACTCTGCGAACTCCGCCTGCAGAGCGGAATTTATCATTTACCCATAGTATTTAGTTAAAGAAAGAGTACCTAATGCATGGCACTGTTTTTCAGAAGCCACTGTAGAGCCTATTAATAAACAACATTTTAAGTGGTTGGAACATGCAAAGATTCTCTTTAGTAGTTGGCAGACATAGCAAAACTGCAGCAATTCAGACAAATTGATAGTTTGCAAATAAATGCATGACCTGCCAACAAACCCAATGTATATTAAGAGTATTAAGTAAAATAAAACAGACCAATAAAATCTTTTGTTTTGGCTTCTATTTCTCCCAGCATAGTCTCAGGATTGGCGTTGACTTTCTCGTTATCTGCGCAATAATTTTCTAAAAAGGTTTTATATTCTGGATCTACAAAGAAAAAACGTAAAATTAATTAGTACTAAAACTGTTATATAATGTATTCAAATATTTCAGGAAACTGCTGTAAGGGAATAAACAGTGAAAAGGTTCAAAGTCTTAGACATGGACAAGACCACAAAATATACCCTGAAATTATTTATTTCTTTTTTTAAAAAAATCTTATTTGCATTTTTTAAGAAGAATAACGACATTTGAACATTACACTGGCCTAATTTCAGGTTGTCATTTCATCAGTTTATGCCAATTTCAATGTTTCCTCATCCCACCCATTGTCACACCATCCCATCCACCTATGCTACAACTTCATTCATAATTCCTGTTGCATACCAGCTGGTCCTACATCTCCAAGTCCCACATGCCCCAGACCTTCTCAAACGTCTTCTTGCAACCTCTACTCTTGTATGCCTTGTGTTCTATGATTTTGCAGTGGTCCATCTCTTCCTTCCACTGCCTGAAAGATGGGTCGTCTCACAGCCCCACTTCAGGGCAATGTCCCGCTTGCCAACTAAAAAAACAAGGTTCACCAGTAATTTTTGATATTTGGTGAGGTCCTAGGGTGGCCATATACCAGTAGGGCCAATCTAGATGTCACCTATGTAGTGTCCCCTATCCACTTCCTCCAGGAATCTGGTAACACATTCCTAGAAGTGGCGTATGTGCTGGCAGTGCCACTGGGTGTGGGTAAATGTGCCTTCTGTACCACATTTCGGGAGGCACAAGGCATCCCTCACCTTCCCAATCTTACAAAATAATGTCCTAGTGTAGTATTTTCTTTGTATGAGTTTCAGTTGGATTAGCCTATAGCTGGCCTTGATTGTTCCCTGAGCAAGATGCCTAGGGCATCTAGCCGATTCTCAACTTCCATTTCATGAATGTCCAGCTCACACCAATCTTTGAGGTGTGCAAGTGCCCCCTGGTTGTTTCATACCAGTGTGACATACGTCAGGGAGATCAATTTACGTTTGATCAATCCATCTAACAGCCTACTCTCAAACAGAGACTCTTCCTGGGTCTCTTCATCCTTAGCAATGCTGTGTGTGAGTGCATGTCTTAACTGCCTATATTTTACCCATTGAGTGGGCAGCATCTGGTATTCTTTCTGCAGATATTCACAGCGGAGCACACCATTAGCTTCCCACACATCCCCAAATGTGGTTATTCATATTCTGTCCAAACCTTAAAAACCTTGCAGTGTGGTCACCTGCGGTATCCGTGTTCTTTCACACAGTGGCCTCCTGGGAGTGAGCCTTGTTTCCCACTTCATTTCTCTGAGCAATTTCCTCCAAACTGCTAGGACCACAATTGTTGCCGGGCAAGTCCTGTTGTGTAGCCTGCCTCCATAAAAGACATGCATGCAACAGTAGTCACCCATCACTCATCTGTCCATCCTGATCGCCATGTCGTCTGTATCCATGTAGACCCAGTTATTTAGCACGCAAACCAGTGTGGCCTCGTAATATTTCCTAATGTTGGGAAGCGCAATACCACCATCAAATTTAGAGCATTGTAGGGTCTGATTTCGATCCGAGGGCGCTCCCCTCCCATCCTCAACAAAAAGTTCTCCCCGGTAAAAAAGGCTCCCGGGAACGTATATCAGGTATTCTGCTAAACATACCGCAGCAGAGGTCATTTTAAACATGCTCTGCCCAATAAAGACGAAGGCAGCATCGACCAATGTTTTACATCCTTCTCTACTTTTTACATCAGCAGGTCAAGGTTCGCTTGCAGTATGACTCTGCATTTCTGGAAATCCAGATACCAAGATATTTTAAACCATGGGGCTCTACTCGGAGGAGTAGCGGCAGCTGGGCACATTGCTTCCAACCCTTCATTGGAAAAAGGTGAAATTTCTCTCAAATCCAGAGATTTACCCAAAGATACAGAATATTTCCCGAATATGGGTCATGGAGTCATCTGCATACAATGAGATTTGCTCTTCCAACCCTGAGCCTCCCATCCAACTCCAAATCCTGGCATCAACTCGTACCAATGCTGCCAAAGGTTCGAACTCCAGGGCAAATAGAATTGGCGAGAGAAGGCAGCCCTGCCGCGTATCCTTGCCAATGGAAGACTCCTCTGAAAGGAACCTGTTAACTCCTACCCTGTCGGAGTGTTGAACTTATAGTAATTTGATCCATTTAATGTAGTGTGGTCCAAACCCCATTCTCTTGAGGAGCAAAAACACGAATTGCAATTCCACTGAATCAAATGCACTAAAGATATGATAGCCCAGGTACTCTCTTCCACGCCTGGTTGTTTCCATATTATTTTGGGGATGTTGGAAGTTTAATTTGGTTGAGTGATAAGGCATGAAGCCAGTCTGATCCGCCCGTTCAAGGTCCAATATTACCACGTGCAACCTGTTGGTCTTCACTTTTGCAAGTATCTTTACATCTGCGTTTAGTAGCAATATCGACCTGTATGAATCACACTCATGCCTAGGTCATCTGGCCTTGGGCAAGAGGACAATTGTTGCCATACCATGGTCTGTTGATAAGTATCACGCTCAAAGCCTCCTGAATCAGCAGCAGAGGCTTGGTCACTCCTCTAGCCATTCTGCAGAAAAACAATGCAGGCAGTACATTGGGCCAGGGGCTTTATCAGTCTGCAATTGAGCAAGTGCAACAGTAATCTCAGATTCAGTGAAAGTCTGACTCCAGAGACTCACGCTGTTCCCTATTCAAAGCTCGCACTGGGCGGTCTCGTACACAGACCATAATCTCCTTAACCAATGCCTCTATCCTCAGCTCATAGAAGGCAGCCATGTAGTGTGCTAAATTTATATTTTTAAAGAACAAGAGCAACCCATATGTCCCTGTGAACTCAGTATTTAAGTATTAGCTTCCAACAGGTATTCATGTGGAAGTAAATTATAGGAACAATCTTCTTTTTGTCACAGAAAGTTTCCATGTGGAGATATATCGAAGAAAAATGTTAAAAAATAAAACAGTATTCACCTGTTACAAAGTTTAGGCGTTTCTTAACAATTCTGTTGTCTGATCCAAGTTTTCAGAGCACCCAGTTCAGCTAAAATTAGTTATTTATTATTTTGATATTGCACAAAACATCAATATATATATATACAGAGGACTCGTACAGAACCACTGAATCCTGTTATCAAAAAGTGAACTGCGGAACCCGCGATGGGTAATGAATGGGGCAGGACGGAACTACAGTGCCCATAATACTTTGCAACCTACTACAGCTTGAAAAGGATTCATTCACTACTAAAGCGCTATGAATCTTGGGACATTGTAGAAGACTGCCGACTCCGCCTTTCACTTGCCAAAGCCCAAGAAGAAGGAACTGTGCTTCCGAAACGCGTAGGCAGGCAAAAGGACAAATTACGAGTGGAAAGCCATCTTCCTTATTTGCAATAAAGTGAATCGACACTTACCTGCGTGTGGAGTGCTTTTTCAAGTCACAGAAGTAATTCGTAAGGACATGTTACACGGCGGCTTCTGGCCGTGGAAGAAGCACCACCCATAGACGGCTGGAGACGAAAACATGGGGCCGTGGAGGCAGGCAACGCCCTGCCTTAGACAGCGCAACAGGGGCTCATCACTAAAGGAAGTGTTTTCCATTCGGGGCGCACTGAAGCGCTTGCACTCAGAGGACTCGTACAGAACCACTGAATCCTGTTATCAAAAAGTGAACTGCGGAACCCGCGATGGGTAATGAATGGGGCAGGACGGAACTACAGTGCCCATAATACTTTGCAACCTACTACAGCTTGAAAAGGATTCATTCACTACTAAAGCGCTATGAATCTTGGGACATTGTAGAAGACTGCCGACTCCGCCTTTCACTTGCCAAAGCCCAAGAAGAAGGAACTGTGCTTCCGAAACGCGTAGGCAGGCAAAAGGACAAATTACGAGTGGAAAGCCATCTTCCTTATTTGCAATAAAGTGAATCGACACTTACCTGCGTGTGGAGTGCTTTTTCAAGTCACAGAAGTAATTCGTAAGGACATGTTACACGGCGGCTTCTGGCCGTGGAAGAAGCACCACCCATAGACGGCTGGAGCCGAAAACATGGGGCCGTGGAGGCAGGCAACGCCCTGCCTTAGACAGCGCAACAGGGGCTCATCACTAAAGGAAGTGTTTTCCATTCGGGGCGCACTGAAGCGCTTGCACTCAGAGGACTCGTACAGAACCACTGAATCCTGTTATCAAAAAGTGAACTGCGGAACCCGCGATGGGTAATGAATGGGGCAGGACGGAACTACAGTGCCCATAATACTTTGCAACCTACTACAGCTTGAAAAGGATTCATTCACTACTAAAGCGCTATGAATCTTGGGACATTGTAGAAGACTGCCGACTCCGCCTTTCACTTGCCAAAGCCCAAGAAGAAGGAACTGTGCTTCCGAAACGCGTAGGCAGGCAAAAGGACAAATTACGAGTGGAAAGCCATCTTCCTTATTTGCAATAAAGTGAATCGACACTTACCTGCGTGTGGAGTGCTTTTTCAAGTCACAGAAGTAATTCGTAAGGATATATATACATATATATATATATATATATATATATATATATATATATATATATATATATATATATATATATATATATATATATATCCAAGCTCCGAACATCCAAGGATCCTTAACCCCTTGCGTGCTGATGACAGAACGGTTCCGTCATCAGCATCGGGTGAGCTGTGCTGATGACGGAACCGTTCCGTCATGACTCCGCCCGCGCAAGGCGGAGTCAGCACAGGCGGAAAATACGCCCCGCACGCAAGGGGTTAATCCATAAAGAAAGTAGCACACACAGGGGGTAGTTCCACAGAAGATTTATTACGGGAACTTAACAGCAACGACGCGTTTCGCCTTAGGGCTTTGTCAAATTGTGCAGAGAGCCGAGGCGCCCGTCTGCTTTAAAAGACGTCATTCAGTATCATCAAGTGCAAAGAAGGACTGTGGTCCGTATATCGCAAATGGCCGCCATCTTAAGACGATGTAAATAACTAAATAGTGATCACATATGCAACTCAAGTTGGATACCCAAGAATATTTGCATAGCCGAAACAAATGTAACTTCATACATACAAGTTAGTTGTAAAAATATGATGATAAAAATAATAATCATGACGCCCTGGATGGGCAAATACAGTCCAAAACCATGCACATGGTGCTAATCACGCCCTCGATGGGCATATCTGAAGCATTGTTGTCATTTCAAAAACAGAGTGCGAAAACAATTGCGTGTAAGATACAGAAGATCATCATCTTCTACTTTCATGTACCAAGCTCTAAACGCAGTTGCCGCTTAGAATCACACATTTTAAATATACTGAGCGCACAAGAGCACTCTAGATGAAAATTCGAAATACACATGTAAAGCTCTAATGCTAATACTGCTGTATCAAGTAACCACACTCAAATAATATCTCGCCCTGGATGGGCACATCTGAAATGACAACTTCAAATATACAGTTCATAAATCCATCAGAATGACATCAATTCATTTAAAACCATGTTAAATATTCATGCTTATCAATCATGTTATCATCAGAGATGATCAAAACAGGGATCATCCCTGTTTTGATCATCTCTGATGATAACATCAGAGATTCCAGCACAAGATTACTGGTGCCTAGGGTGACACACTTATGAGGCAATAAGTGTGCAACTTGAAGTCAGTTACACATACACTCCAGGAGGGGAGTGATTCCCAAGAGCACAGTCAAAACAGAATAAAACAATTGGTGGTGTACAACCCGATAACTAGAAGCTAAGATTACAATCTCCCACCACTACAGTAAAGGCCAGTGGGAGCCCTGTCAGTACCTGTCCCAGCTTTTGGTGCATCAAAGATTGGAGGCCTGGTTGTACAGATACACTGTGAAGTAGCAAAGTCTTCCCTTCCCATTCACGTAGGACAATAGTATAGCATCCAGCAGTGTCTGACCGTGTCTAGAGTGTGTGAAAAGTCATGGATTTTCAGATCAGAATTACCACCTCCGTGACCCGGAGGTGAATTGTGCATATAACACAACCTTATATTTCCCTCTGCCCAAGCTGTTGTGCTGTGCGTCCAACATATGAGTTCCCTGTAAGAAGTTGACATCAGCTTTATACCTATTAAGGGCTTTGGTCACCAGACCTCTCTTTACGTTATTTCCAAGCCTACGATCCAGCGGGGCACGGTGTCCTTCATATATCCGGGGTGTGTGACATGCATGTGTATCAGTGTCAACAAGCCCCCATAACATCCCCCACCTTACCTTACAGTGCCGTGATCCATTTATTTATTTATTTATTTATTAAGCAACTTGTATCGCGCAAACTAAACCCGAAGGTGTCAAGGCGCCTATCAAAACCAAATCAAAAAGTTTGCAGAGCACCACTAAGGGTATGCACGTGTAAAAAGGTGGGTCTTTAGAGCAGATCTAAAAGCTTGTAGAGTGGGGCGGGACCTTACTTCCAAAGGGAGGGCATTCCACCATCTAGGTGCCAGGTTAGAGAAGGCCTTGCCTCCCCATCTTGCTTTCCTAACACGAGGTACAGAGAGAAGAAGTTTGTGAATAGAACGAAGATTCCTGCCGGGGTTATACTGAGATAGGATCGATCCCATGCCTGTCGGGCTGGATTTAGCTAGGGCTTTGTACACCATACACATGGATTTAAAAAGGATACGGTCCTCAACGGGGAGCCAGTGGAGCTGTTTTCGGGCTTCGGTGGCAGAGGCACGTTTAGGTAGGTCAAGGACAAATCTCGCTGCCGCGTTCTGGACCACCTGCAAGCGCTGTAGCTGACTCTAGTTCAGTCCTGCATACAGCGCATTGCAATAATCCAGTCGCGAGCCCAGAAGTGCGACAGCAAGTTGCTTTCTCGCCTGGGGTGACAAATAGTGCCTGATTTTCCTTAGAATGTGGATAATCCCCCAGCAGGTCGATACAGTCCTGTTGACCTGTTGGCACATACTAAGGGTGGGGTCGATCATGACTCCCAGGTTTTTTGCTGACGAGGTGGGCTCGGGACATAGGCCCAGCGAGTTCGGCCACCACTCAGCCGACCAGATCGTTTCTTTTCCTCCAAAAACCATCACCTCCGTCTTCTCCCCATTCAGTTTTAGTGAGTTGTGAATCAACCACTGGCCAACTGCCTCCATACAAGATCTAAAATTGGCGGCAGTTGACGTAACTGACTGGGAGAGAGAGACTAGGATCTGGGTGTCGTCCGCGTAGGAGACTACCTCCATCCCAAAAGATCTAATGAGTCTGGCAAGGGGGGTCACATAGATATTGAAAAGGGTAGGACTAAGCGCTGACCCTTGAGGGACCCCACATTGCACAGACAGGGATGGAGATAGAAACGATCCCAGCATTACCCTTTGTTCTCTGTGATCGAGAAAAGAGGAAAGGAGTCCCAGGGCAGACCCGCGGACCCCAATCTCCCTCAGGCGAGATGTTAACACCGCGGGAGATAGGGTGTCGAAGGCCGCTGTGAGATCTAAAAGGATCAGGAGGGAGGTCTGACCCTCATCAACCCTGGTGCGGATATTATCCAGCACTATGGTGAGGGCAGACTCGGTGCTATGTTCCCTCCTGAATCCATGCTGGGAAAGATCCAAACATGACCACCCCCCAATTAACAGTACGTATGTAATCATATCAAAAGTAACATTTCAAAAGCAAACTTTTAAATGCTGTTCATGCGGAAACGAAGTCCGTAGGCCTACTGGAATGAAAAAAACTACATCATCCATTCTGGGTGCCTGCTAATCCCCCTTGCTCCCCCCGCCACCCGGAAGCACATCATCAAGGCAGCATTGGTACTAGGGTGAAGCGCAGTTCAACCATCACTGGCCCCTGACAACCTTTGGCACTGAAAGTTCTCAAAGTCAACAGCGTAGGAGAATGTGTTCAGAAGTCATTGGGGTGACTATCGGCAGTCCTTCACCATCAATCTCTGAGCTAGAACCCAGGGAACCCCACTCACTCCACCCTCCCCTCAGGTGCTATTGCTCTCCATTTAGTAAAATCCAACAGACCTTTATGTTTTTTGATCGCCTGCACCAATCGTTCTTGGCCCCCCTTTATCTGAGCTTGTATTGGGGAGGATCTGCGGTTTACTACTCGCTGTCACCTAGATTTCAAGGTTGCCAACCCGATCCAGTCTCCGATGGAGCCTCTGGTCCAGCTGATAGTCCTTGATGCTCCAAACATTGCCCTGCCTCCTGTACAGAGAAGAAGTACACTGTGTCTTTGTACTTCACTCTAGGTTTTGCAGGGAATATGAGGGCGTATTTAATTCCTAGTTGGTGGAACACTTTCTTGATTGGCTTAAAGGCTCCTCTCTGTTTCTGGACCATCATGTGTAATCAGGTTAGATATTTACTTCATTCCCTTCGATCAGCCATGGGCCATGCTTACAGGACAGTTGAAGGATGTTGTCACGATCTCTAGAGTCCATCAAACGAGCTATGACTGGTCGAGGGAATTATCCCGGCGCCAGGATCCTTCCCGGTCTTCTATTTGCGCGTTCAACTGAGAAAAACCAGGAGGGATGGCCTTGTAGCACTGTTATTTCCAGCCTTTCTTTCACAAACAGCTCCACGTTCAGCCCTTCCGCCTCTTCTGGAACCCCCGCCAGTTGTATATTGTATCTTCTAAATAGTCCCTCCCCATCCTCGCGTCGGTGAGGGTGGATATTTCTTCTCAAACTGCCCACATCGCTTCTCCAGTTCCTGTACAGTCGGATGTATCTGGTCCAGTTTAGTTTCTGCCTTCTGGGTCCTATCCTCTAGTTTCCTGTGGTCAGTGTGCAGGATGCCCACCTCACTGACGACAGTAACTTTTTGCACCTCCAAAGTCTGTTTTGTATCTTTTATGGCAGCTAAGATTGCTGAGGTGTGTGTCGCTAATGGTTCGTCTCCAGAGTGAGGTTCCGTGACGATTGTAAGTGGTGTTTTCGACTCGCACGAATATGGTCGAGTCTGGTATCTATGAACCGCAAATGACGAGTTTAGTGGGTGTACGTGTTTTCGCTGTGCTAGCCTAAACCGATCGTTTGTTTCGTGGGTTTCTACATCCGAGCCCACGGGTTGCATCTTAGATGCGGCATCCATTTTGTTTCTTGCCCTCAAGTAGCCAGCGAACGGACGCTGTCCGCTTCGCGACCCTGGGATTCCCAAACTCTTGCAGAAGACACGTTTCCTTTGAAAGTGTCTTTATGACGAGGGGGATGACACTGTAAGGCAGATGGCCCCGCTCGAGGCTCATCTTGCCGTGCCGGTCTATTGTCTTAGTTGTGCATTCATTAGGCACGTCCCCTTTGATGCCTGCAGCTCGTGTTTCCCGATACCACCCCTTTTACACCCTTTCCGATCTCCCCACTGTTTCTGTCTTCCTCTGCACCTGTTTCTGTCCCTTCCTCGATTTGTTTACTGCTGATTGGAATGTACTAATGGTGGGAAGATGGGCTTTTACAGTTGGGAACTATGAAACGTTTCTGTACTTATGTTCCGGGCCTTGAATACATGAAAGCAACCCCTTATGGTCTTTACGATGGGAACCGAGTTGTAAACCTTTGTGTACTATGATATCTTATGCATGAAAACTGTATAAAAGGAGCGATCCACAGAGGCAAGGCGAATCAGACTCCTCGAACCTACACATGTTGTACTTCCTGTGACTTCTGTGTTCCCTGCAGTAATAAACCTCGAATCTTTGACGCCGAAGGAAGTGTCCCGTGTCTCTGTCATTTGTACGCCGGAACAGGT
Source organism: Lissotriton vulgaris (assembly GCF_964263255.1). NCBI lineage: Eukaryota > Metazoa > Chordata > Amphibia > Caudata > Salamandridae > Lissotriton > Lissotriton vulgaris. Next base: position 712,082,164 of record NC_141696.1, on the reverse strand, counting down.
TACCCACGAAGGTTTCAGGTGTTATCCCTGGCACCGCTGGGTCTTAAGAAAACCCAGTCCTTCAGTTGGCGCCCAACGTGGGGCTGCATCAGTGGTACCGGTCCAAGCCCGACGATCGTGAGGAACTTCGTGTGAAATCTCCGAGGGAAGGTGCACCCCGCTTCATCGATCCTGTTGTCGAAACAAGTGGCCCGACGACTTTTCCCGCGAAGATCCCCGCCTCCTGATGGCTGCGACGGACTGCTGCCCTGACTGTAGACCTGTTTTGGCGCCTGGCGTGAACCTTGGTATAGCGAGACGATTGACGGGCCTTCCTGGTGACGCCATCGATCTTTGAGTTAAGTATTTGTGGGTCGCTCCCAGAGTCCTTAGTTGTGGGTGCTTAGTTGTTGCATGGTTCCATTGCATTTGTGGTTCTAGTACTTGGTTCTTTGTTGTGATATTTGACGTCTGCAGTCGCCAAAAACCGAGGGTTTTTGCTCTTTTCAGGGACATTGTTAATCCTATAACCCTTGACGTTTGTGAAACTCGGTTAGTGTGCAAGATGCCTGGCCGTAGTACTTTGTTCAGTTGTTTTAGAAGTTGTGGTGCGGATTCCCGACTGGAGGACTCGTGTCCGATACCTCCGATTGGAACTCCAACTTATGAGCTGTACAGTAAACACGGGTTAGGTCCAATTACATTCAATGAGTGTTGGGTTCGCTATACTAACAAAGATGGTGCCCTTAGTTGGCCACCTCATGGTAGTTTTGAGACCCCGATTTTAGACAATCTTGAAGCCAAATTGTTTCAGAGAAAATCAAGGCCGGCCATGTTTGATTCCTTTCGGTTGTGGCGTAAAGAAGCCAAACAGAGAGAAATCAAACAGATTAAACGTAATAAGAGAGAAGGAGTTGTTACCACGGTAAGAAACGCAGAGCAGTTCCAGCGAGATAAGGAGGGAAAGGAAAAGGAAGTTTTCGATAGATTGCAGCGTATGACTGTAGACAAGTGTTACCCCGCTTTACCGACGGGTACGGATAAGAAGGAGGAATCGGTAGAGAACCCCTTATTGTCCTATCTTTTGAAGTCACCGCCTTCGTACGTACAGGGTACTGTAACTCCTGTGGTTCCTCCTGCCCCTGTTCCTCCTGCTCCTGTTCCACAACCTGTCCCTCAACCCGTCCCTACTGCTCCTCCGCTTGTACTTCCTCATACTCCTGTTCCCGCTGCTCCTGCTGTTTTGGTTACTCCTGCTGTTCCTTCTGTTTCTGGTACTTCTCTTGTTACCCCGGTGTGTTACTCTTCTTCTCCATCTGTTCGACGTCGTACCCCTTCTGTTGCTGCTAACTTCTTTAATTCTCTTGGACCTATTCTTGAGTCCGCTGGTTCGGACGGCCCTCAAAGACGTAGTCAGCTTCCCGGTAGTCGGGAACGTGACACACTTTATAACATGGCGATGGGCTGGATGAAATACCCCCTTAGAAATCCTCCACGTGTGGTGTTAGATACGTTTTGTCAATTCAACATGCCGACACAAAGGTTTGTTTTCGAAGAAATGTGTAAGGTTCTACGTGACCAAATATCGGCTGATGCATCTGACGAGGTTATGACTGCTTTGACTGATCTTCAGCTTCAGTCTGCGAGCGGAATGTTGGTGGGCACCAATGTTCGACGTGCTGTCGAGCAGTTGCTGTCTTTTCGTCCTTCTATAATGCCTCGGGCATTGTTTTTAGAAGACATTGAGGGACCGCTTGCAGCGCCTGGTCAGTACCCCATGAGCGAAGTTCCACCAGTGTGGATGCCAGGTGATGCTAATGCCGTTCCTATCGTCCTGCCACACTTTCAGAGAGTGTGGATACATCTTCCATGGAAACGGTCGGAAGTTCTGCAGGTAAAACAATCTTTGCCTGACCCTCGCAAAAATCCTGCAGGGTAATATAAAGAATTATCGCAGTTTGTGGATGCTACGATAATGAATCTTGCCGATATCGACATGCTGTTTGGCAATGTCGTACCGCAACCGGTATGGGCAAAGATTCGTCAGGAAGACCATGCAGCAGAATTAGGCGGTGATTAGAATGCATTAAGGGCTGCTGATGCATTACAAGTTGGTGGAGCCAAGCCCGATCAGCTAATTACGTCTTTGCCCCAGAGAATTATCGCTCTGATGAAAACACTTATGCCAGCTATGAAGGTGAACTGGGACAAACTGTCCGCTTGCAAACAAAAGAAGGATGAGAGTGTCTCCGATTTCTTTACGAGATTTGAGGAGGCTTTCATTGATCATAGTGGTCAGGATATGGGTACTGAGGGAGGTCAGCGATTGTTTGTGGATAAGTTTGTTTCAAATTTGTTGCCTGACCTAAGCAACAAATTGCGAAATTCAGAAAGTGCATGGGCTGTTTCCACTACTGCTCAAATATTTGCCACGGCCCAATACTACGAGAATAGAGAGAAAGAGGAGAACAATCGTGCCGATAAGAAGACGTAATAACTCAAAACTAAAGTGTTGTTGCAGCAAGCGTATCCTCCACGTTCGAATCAGAATGATTTGCAACAACGGAATTGATCGCAGTCTCAGTCGAATAGGTCACAATCACGAAATGATTCCTCTTCGCATAGATCTTCGTTAGGGTACAATCAGTGTGCCTATTGGTGGCGGAGAGTGTCATTTGAAATTCGATTGTCCAGTTTTGCGTGATCACAATAGTGGTAATTCATCTAGAGGAGGTCGTAGTGGTCCACAACAGGCATCACGTGGTAGAGGTCGCGGTGCTCAAAATGATCGTTCCAACAATTCTTCTGACTCTAATAATTGTTTCGATCAGCGCGGATCGTCGCAAGGGCGATCTGCTCAGTACAATGTGGACGATTATTACGTCGATCAGGATGCTGACGACGGTAACTACTAGGACAGCCATAGGCAAGGAGAGGGAGTAGTATCAGTTCCGGTTGATCAGAGAGGGCCTTACGTCGCAGTTGCCACCTCGGGCGTCGTTGAGCCTTTTCTGTTGGACACTGGTGCAGCGAAAAGTTCCATCATACATTCGAAACTCCCTGGCGCACCTTTGTCTGGCTTAACAAATGTTTCCGTTGGATTCTCTGGCGCCCCTGTTAGCAATCCGGTTTCGTGCCCTTTGCCTCTTACAATTGGGCCTCGTGAACTAAAAGCTCCGCTGATTTTGACTACTGGTTGTGGTGAAAATCTTTTGGGCCTGGATTTGCTAAAACGTCTGTATGCGACTTTGTATTGTTCTCCTGCGGGAGAAAAGCTTACGTTGGGTGAGAGAGTTGTCTCCCCTATGTACTTATCCATCGATAAGCTTCCACCGGAATTGAGTTCTCTTCCTGCATCTTTGTGGGCGACAGGTCCCAATGATGTGGGCCTGCTTGACATTTCCCCTTATGTTGTTCACTTGAAACCTAATGTGCGACTGCCACGTATTCCCCAGTATCGTATCTCCCTTGATGGTGAACGAGGGTTGTTAGCAATTATCTACGATTTGATTGAGAAAGATGTTATCGAGGAGACTCGGGGAAACGTGTGCAATAGCCCTGTACTTCCTATTCTAAAGCGCACTGATCCATCAAAACCCCCTGTTTATCGTTTTGTTATCGATTTACGGGAGGTGAATAAAATTGTGATTCCTCAGTTCCCTGTGGTGCCTGACATTACGGCTCTACTGACTCTGATTCCAGCCTCTGCATCTTGGTTCTCAGTGATCGATCTGAAGAATGCTTTCTTCAGCATTCCGATTGCTGAGGAAAGTAGAGACCTTTTCGGTTTCTCTCTTGGTGGTCGCAGCTTCAGGTTTAAACGTGCTCCTCAGGGCTACTGTGAGAGTCCATCGATATACAGTCAAGCCTTGAAGGGCCAACTTGATGCGTTTGTGTTGCTGGCCGGTGCGGCTTTGATCCAATATGTCGACGACTTATTGGTGGCTGCAGATACTCAGGACATTTGCAAACTTGCAACAGTGTCGTTGTTGCAGCATCTCTGTGACTTACATCACAAGGTGTCACCTTCTAAACTGCAATATTGTTGTCAAGAAGTAACCTATCTAGGTCACTTATTGTCAAAGGAGGGAAGAAGGTTGACCCCAGAGAGAATTGCGGCTATTGCTCGAATGACTGTGCCAACAACTCAGAGAGATGTGCGTGCCTTTTTAGGTATCACGTCATACTGCAGGCAATGGATTCCAAATTTTTCATTGCTAGCGAAACCATTGGTGGCTCTTACGTGCAAGGATGTTCCAACTCCTTTACCATGGACGGAAGAATGTCAGAAAAGTTTTTCTGAACTACGTGATGCGTTGTGTTCGGCTCCTGTGTTAGGGACTCCTGACTACAGTAAGCCGTTTACACTATACGTTCACGAGAGGGAAGGTTGTGCATTGAGTGTCTTGACGCAACAATTCGGCGGTAAGCAACGTCCATGTGCATATTTTTCCTCGACTTGGACCCAGTAGCTAGAGCATTGCCGAGTTGTTTGAGAGCAACAGCGGCGGCTGCGGTGTCCATCCGACAATCTGCAGGATTGGTCATGGATAATATGCTTACGGTGATGGTTCCGCATGCAGTTGACACTCTCTTGAATCGTACGAAAACTCAGCACTTGACGAGTGCAAGGTTGTCTTGTTATGAGTTGACGCTTTTGGCAAGTCACATTCAAATAAAACGTTGCAACGTCCTGAACCCGGCGACTTTGTTGCCAATTAGTATGGAATCAGACGAAGTAGCACCTCATGATTGCTACTTACGAACGGAGGAGGAAACAAAAGGTCGTGTGGACCTGAAAAATACTCCATTGGAAGATCCCGATGGGACCTTGTATGTGGATGGGTCGTGTTTTAAGTTGCCGAATGGCGATGTAACGACTGCATATGCTGTGGTGACATTGAGTACTGTTGTGGAAACTGCAAGATTGAATCAGAATTCTGCTCAGGCGGCAGAGCTGATTGCTTTGACTAGAGCGTGTGTGTTGTCGAAAGGGAAACGGGTGAATGTGTTTACCGACAGCCAATACGCATTTGGCGTGGCTCATAGCTTTGGACGTTTGTGGAGAGAGAGAGGTTTTATGACATCGCATGGTACGAAGATTCAGCACGGACAGCTTGTGAATGATCTTTTGGATGCACTTTCATTGCCCAAGCAGGTGGCGATTATTAAATGTAGTGCGCACCGTAAGGTGACGGATGATGTTGGTTGTGGCAATGCGTTTGCTGATGAGATTGCTAAAGAGACTGCCAGGACCCTTAGCACTAAAATGTATGTGACGAGTTCGGTTAGGTGGCCTACAGAGACTGGTATGTGTGAGGACACCATCGAAAGTGTGAAAGCGATTCAGAACGAGGCCACTGAGTCTGAAAAGACAAAGTGGAAAGAGAGTACGGGAAAGTTGGATGCGAATGGCTGTTGGATTGATTTGTCAGAGAATAAGAGGTGGATGTTGCCGGATGCGTATGTACTAGCTGTTGTGACGATGGCACACGGCTTGGCACATATTAGTGCGAAAGGTATCTGTAAGTTGTTGTCCCCTGTATGGAAGAATGATGGTATTACAAAGTGTGCTGAGAGATTGGTTAAGAATTGTATGATATGTATGATGTACAATCCTGGAAAGGGAACCCCTACACCTCCTGGCCATTTTGCTCCCCCTTCATGTCCCTTTGAAGTGATTCAGCTAGACTTCATCCATATGGAGCGATGCAATAACCTGAAGTACGTTTTAGTTGTGGTTTGCGCGTTCTCCCGATGGATCGAAGCCTACCCTCTTAAAGATAACACTGCTCTGTCCACTGCAAAAATCCTACTGAAGGAATATTTTCCTCGGTATGGAATGTCACGAATTGTATGGTCTGATAACGGAAGTGAGTTTGTGGGGAGTGTGATGAAGAGTGTGTGTAAGGGCCTTGGAATTACACAGAAATTCCACAGCGCCAATCATCCCCAGTCAGCAGGTTTGGTTGAAGGGTATAATGGCACCCTTAAATTGAAGTTGGCGAAGATTCAAGCTACGACTGGTCTCTCGTGGCCTGACGCTTTGCCTCTAGCTCTTCTGTCCACTAGGGCGACTGTACACTCCCGAGTAGGGCTTAGTCCCTACGAGATTGTGTTCGGCCGCCCTGCAAATGTTTGGGGGGTCCCTAGACCGAGTGTGTTCTCTGATCTTAAGTACCCAATGTTGATCGACTATCTGCATGATCTGACTGCTAAACTGAGGTTAATTCACCAACAGGTCTTTGAAGCACTACCGACGCAGACGGAGGGTCCAGGCCACCAGCTCCAGCCTGGAGACTGGGTGGTAACGCGGAACTTCGGACGGAAGCGCAACCTTGAACCCCGCTTCACTGGACCCTATCAAGTGCTTCTTGCCACGAGGACTGCTGTTCGTTTGGAAGGACGGAAAAACTGGGTGCACGGCACCCATACTAAAAAGGTACCTATACCTTTACCGGCAGACTCGTGGGTGAGGAAGGGCATTGCTTCGTCCGAAACGGAAACTGTGCAGACCTTCGTCCCTTTTAGCGACGCTCAGCCTGTTGGAGAGCCCTCAGTGCAGCAGAACGACATTGTTTAACACTTGCCATCGAAAAACTCAAGATCTGCACAATTGACTGATCAGCAGAACTCTGTCCCACCATCGGATCAGTTGTTTGACGAACAGACACGTCCTGGGAGAAGCCGCTATTTTCTGCGATCCAATACCAAAGACTAATAAAAGCTTTTGCTTTCTCCCTTGACATCCACGTTACCCCATTGACACCATTCAGTCTGAACACACTCGTATAATTGTGGCTTTTGTAATATTGTGAGTTTGTTTCCATATATGTGTTTTGCTTCCACAGCTAGGAGATTTTGTATATATTTGTAAATAAAAAATACCTTACATCCGGGTGGACCGTAGGGCCGCACGGGTACTTCCTTCTAGTTAGTAGGTCTTGACACTAGGTCCAAGGCCGTCGGTTCCTGGGAACTCCTGGGGATTGACTACTGCTACACAGAACGAAGTGCGTCAAAAACGCTGCGGACGGTTTTAGAGGATGCCATTCTCTAAGCTGGTGGATTTGGAAAAAGCTCAGGCCCAAAGATTCAAGTTGCAGCAAATTACTCATACAAAATGCTTCATGTTTCAGGTGTTCCTTCTTTTCTTAACTGTTTCTTCGTTATTGGTGGGTGGGGTGTATTACATGATACAGACGTTCTTGCCTTCTGCCTCACCTACCCCTTCTTCTGAACCTAAACCAACATCCACTGTTTCTCCTCATTCCTTCCACATCCTACCCCAACACGAGCTGGTCAGACGTGCGGAATTTATGAATAATTCCTTTGTTCAGCTCCTTCATCAGCATCAGTTGGTGGTTAACACTACTAATTGTTGGGTGTGTGGGTTAATGCCACATACCACCGATAAGGGAATTCCGTACTTGGTTCTTCCTTATAGTTCCCAGGGTTCAGCTCGAGCATTCCAAACAATGTTTCGAAGTGCACTAGATTCCTACCCCAATCGAGAGCCACGTCCTCCGCACTTTGGTCCCGGTCCGTATCACAAGCCTTTGGCCATAGCGATTGCTGATTTAGATAGGGATATCTATGAGCCGTCGCTCATCCCAGAGGAAGAGGTGCGAGCCTATAGGGATCTGAGTGAGGCGGAGTATAGTGCGCTCGTGGGTGAAAGACAGCTTAAAAGCTCGTCTCCAATATGGATCGTACCCCACCTTGGTAACTTCTGTCTAAAAGGTTGTGGCCGAAGCCCGAGAGCTCATCTTGGAGAGAGTGCTTGCTCCGAGACGTACGTCTTACCAATGCTCTCTTCCCCTGTGTTTCTGACTGCCAAGGGTACGTACTTTGTCTGTTATGATCGTGCATATACATGGTTGCCCCTTGACTTTGCGGGCACATGTTATATTGCAAACTTGTTGCCACCGACTTTTACAGTTGCCTCCGATAACCACAAGACTCGAATTGTGAGGGGCGTGATTAGCGAAGAGGACACTGCCGGTCAAGAGGCAGGAGACTTTTTCAAGGGTTTCTTTCCGTTTTGGGGACCTATGGTCAATAGTAGGAACCTGAGACAGTTGACCCGAGTGGTGGAATCGACAGCTAATATCACTGCCAGTGCCCTTGGTAATATCACAGCAGAGCTTCAAGCGGATAGGCTTATGACGTTAAAAAAACGTATGGTTTTAGACGTTGTTTTAGCAGATCGAGGTGGAATATGTAAGGTGATCCATTCGAGCTGCTGTATTTTCATTCCAGATAACGCTCCGACTGTCTATCAAGCCATCTCAAAGTTGCATAAGATCTGAGTCCATACACGTGGACGTAGGGGATTGGACGCTACGTGGGTGGTTTTGGGCCCTGATGTCGACTTGGGGTTGGAAAATTCTGATGATCATCGGGGCTGTTGTAGCATTCCTGTTCACGTGTTGCCTTTGTGTGCAGTGTGGTCCTGCCTTATGTGGCCTCTGTGCTACGACGTGTATAAGACAGCCGCCTGTTACCAAAGGAACTCTGATGGATAGAATTATGTTACAGCAACATCTAGATGGTCTGATGAATATCGAATATGATTCCGATTAGTGCTTGCCTACATGAGGGCAAAAGGAGCGTCTGAGGTTCCGTGACGATCGTAAGTGGTGTTTTCGACTCGCACGAATATGGTCGAGTCTGGTATCTATGAACCGCAAATGACGAGTTTAGTGGGTGTACGCGTTTTCGCTGTGCTAGCCTAAACCGATCGTTTGTTTTGTGGGTTTCTACATCCGAACCCACGGGTTCCATCTTAGATGCGGCATCCATTTTGTTTCTTGCCCTCAAGTAGCCAGCTAACGGACGCTGTCCGCTTCGCGACCCTGGGATTCCCAAACACTTGCAGAAGACACGTTTTCTTTGAAAGTGTCTTTATGACGAGGGGGATGACACTGTAAGGCAGATGGCCCCGCTCGAGGCTCATCTTGCCGTGCCGGTCTATTGTCTTAGTTGTGCATTCATTAGGCACGTCCCCTTTGATGCCTGCAGCTCGTGTTTCCCGATACCACCCCTTTTACACCCTTTCCGATCTCCCCACTGTTTCTGTCTTCCTCTGCACCTGTTTCTGTCCCTTCCTCGATTTGTTTACTGCTGATTGGAATGTACTAATGGTGGGAAGATGGGCTTTTACAGTTGGGAACTACCAAACGTTTCTGTACTTATGTTCCGGGCCTTGAATACATGAAAGCAACCCCTTATGGTCTTTACGATGGGAACCGAGTTGTAAACCTTTGTGTACTATGATATCTTATGCATGAAAACTGTATAAAAGGAGCGATCCTCAGACTCCTCGAACCTACACATGTTGTACTTCCTGTGACTTCTGTGTTCCCTGCAGTAATAAACCTCGAATCTTTGACGCCGAAGGAAGTGTCCCGTGTCTCTGTCATTTGTACGCCGGAACAGGTTACCCCTGAAGGTTTCAGGTGTTATCCCTGGCACCGCTGGGTCTTAAGAAAACCCAGTCCATCAGTTGGCGCCCAACGTAGGGCTGCATCAGTGGTACCGGTCCAAGCCCGACGATCGTGAGGAACTTCGTGTGAAATCTCCGAGGGAAGTTGCACCCCGCTTCATCGATCCTGTTGTCGAAACAAGTGGCCCGACGACTTTTCCCGCGAAGATCCCCGCCGCCTGGCGGCTGCGACGGACTGCTGCCCTGACTGTAGACATGTTTTGGCGCCTGGCGTGAACCTTGGTATAGCGAGACGATTGACGGGACTTCCTGGTGACGCCATCGATCTTTGAGTTAAGTATTTGTGGGTCGCTCCCAGAGTCCTTAGTTGTGGGTGCTTAGTTGTTGCATGGTTCAATTGCATTTGTGGTTCTTAGTACTTGGTTCTTTGTTGTGATATTTGACGTCTGCAGTCGCCAAAAACCGAGGGTTTTTGCTCTTTTCAGGGACATTGTTAATCCTATAACCCTTGACGTTTGTGAAACTCGGTTAGTGTGCAAGATGCCTGGCCGTAGTACTTTGTTCAGTTGTTTTAGAAGTTGTGGTACAGCAGTCGGTTCTTTGTTAATTTAGGTTTTACCATAATTATGTGCTCTGCACATGTACGGGTATCAGTAAGAGTGTTGTGCAACACACTGCTTACTCTGTGATCACAGGCAGGTTCAGTAATGTGTGTTGCGCACATATATCTCAAATGTCCAAAGCAGTTGGCACAAACTCCACTGTTCAGGCCTTGGCGTAGGGAATATGTGCCCTTATCGCCTCTGTGAGGTGTTCGTTAGGGAAGGTTCCTTAATAGATCATGCAAAACCTGTAGCCCCTTTCATTCAGCGGCTCTTGGGATGGGGAGCAGGATACCAAGGTGTTGTCCCTATGTTCAATGTGCAGTCAAGCCAAAGCGCATTTGGCAAGGTGAAAGCAGGCTTATCTTGAATGGCCCACTGCCTGCAAGCTGGCTCCCACATTCACCAAGACTGCACAAGGCGATCTGGGATTGCCAAAAATATCATTCATGGGGAACTCCCTTGGTGCTCTGGTCGTTCGCCCGGCGCTTCTTGTCCGGTAGGCGAGGTGGCCCCACGATCAGTGATAGGAGAGGATGCAGCAAGGCCCTACAGCCCTCTAAGAGCAGCGTAACGTAAGTGCGCCTCCAGGAATACGTGCTGTTTCTCTTACAGGCTCTCCCCCTCACCTGTCTTTCAAAGAGCTGCCATCCACCGGCATTGGTCCAAGGCCCCACCAGATGATTCCTCATGCAAGCAGGTCAGGAGCACGTCCTCCGCACCTTATGTCAGTGGCCGAACGGGTACCAAACGCACCACTGTTTTAACTCACCTATGAGACATCCTCCAGTGCCATTTTGCTTGACACTCAGAAATCTCATCTCGGAGCTCTCGGAGTGGACCGCCGCCATTCTTCAGGGCCTTGGGCAGCGTATGTTTAGTCTCTTGTTGCTCCTAGGATGGTTACCCCCCTCGATTTGTTGGTACTGCTATTCTAATGGCATGATAATTGAGCTCCAAGGCGGTGTGGATGGTAGGAGCGCAGCTGAGCACATCCGCCGCCATTGCCCACTAGGCCACCCTGAAATTGAGAAGGAAAAGACTCACAGGTTTCTAGTCAATGCTCAACACTCTAATGCTTTTAGGTTAGGTTTGTCCAATATAACAAACATACAAAGAGCAAACACCGGAAAATCATTATTTTTTTAATTGGCTTTCCAATCTTAACAATGTATAGAATAAGATAGGTTATAGACAGTACCAAACCATCCATTCGCAACAAATCAACTCAGATGCATTAAAAGATGCATTAAAAGATTTTCATCCTTGACATGTCTATAGACAGGATGCCAAATCAATATCTATGTATCTCTTACCAGCTACATTGGCTTTCGACAGAATGTGGTCATCAATGTTTGTGATCTCGGAGTCACACAGCAGCGCCATGAATGTTTCAGTCCGCAACCAACCAAAAGCTGTTATGCATTTACCCAACAGGAGAATGATCCTTGTGAATTTTCATGCAGTGCCCACTACTTACTCTTTGGTATAAACCCGAGCAGACAGTTAGCAAATGAATATTAAAAATGAAGATTTGTGCATTTAATAATTCTCTTGCATGACTGCTTCATTACTTGTGATAAATATTTCACACAAGGGTAATGACATTTACCACATTTGGAAAATGCCTCACAAAAAGAGAAAATGTAATTTTCTGCGAGGTCTTCCCCATTTTTTGCTGAATTGTACTGCTGGTTTATTAGGCTCGGCACACTGGGACACTGCCGTCCACTGAGTTTTGTATGTGCTCTGACCCTTAATACATGTAAACAATGGATACACCCTGATTGGCATATTTTACTCTCCTGAAAGGCCAGCGCATAAAGCGTAGAAACAACACCTGTGGCATGGAAAATAACATTTTACATCTGGACTACTGCACTTATTGTGCCCTCCACTGGCGTGACAAGGAAACATGGATTCAGGCAATTTATACCTGCAGTCCTACCTTTCAAAATAACCATTTTGACAGGGGAAAACCTTTCCTTTAGTTGAACAAGTTACTTACCTTCTGTAACACTTTTTCTGGTGGCTGCAGTATCTGCCTGTGGATTCCTCAGCTTTTGAATTTCCCCCATGCACAGCAATACACAGAAACTGTCCTACCATAGATCACCCCGTCGACAAGGACGTACAATGCATCGGCTTCGCGCGTGACTCCGCGTGATGTCACCGGTGCCATACGTAGACCTTATTGGCGTGCTGACATCAGTTCCATACCTTCGAGGCGAACGAATAGGTGAACCAACAACATTTCAAACAATCATACATAGTGTACAGTGCAAAACATATTAAGGAAATAACCACATGCGACAGAATTTCCAAATCAAAGCATCCTCATGACACATAGAAAATCTCATAGGAAACGTTCATATGAATGATATATACAAATTTATTTTCGTTATAAGCAGACAGGCAATGGGGAGGCGAGTGGGTCAGTTAGGAATCCATAAGCAGATACTGTATCCACCAGAAAAAGAATTACTAAAATTCTTCTGAGGGAGAAATCTGCCTGTGGATTCCTCACCTTTTGATTAGAATCCCCAAGCAGTCCCACACTCGAAGGGTGCCTGCCTATACAAAAAAATCCTGTAACACGTAACAAGCAAAATGGCTGTCCCACCTCACTTCTGAATCCAAGCAATAATGCTTTACAAAAGTGTGGAGGGAGGCTCAAGTTGTCGTTTTGCAGATGTCAAATACAAGGACACCTCTAGCCAAAGTAGATGATGTAGATTTAGCTCTGGTAGAAGGAGTTCAAATACCTTCAGGAGGCTCCTTCTTAGCCATGGTGGAGCAAATCTTGATGCACAGGATTATCCACCTGGATATAGTTCTCTTATGGACAGCATTCCCCTTAACCTTACCCACATATTCAACGAACAGATGGTAGTCTAATCTGAATTCTCTGGTTCTTTCAATAAAGAAAGTCCCAACAATTATGTGTCTCCTCCTCCTTTGAAGGGGAAGAAAGTAGGCAAGATAATGGATTGCCCTAGGTGGAATGGAGGAACCACCATCTTATTTGCATGAAAGGATGTGAAGGGAGGCTTGGAACTAAGAGCCTGCAAATGACTCACTCTTCTAGCAGACATAAAGGCAACTAAAAATATAGTTTTGAAGATAAGAAGCCTCAATTGGCAACTATGCAAGGGCTCAAAAGGTGCACCCATAAGAAATGTAAAAACAAGATTAAGATCCCACTGAGGCCATATAAACAAAGTGAAATGAAACTTATTAGCAAGACCCTTAATAAATCGCATAACTATAGGTGATTTAAAAAGTGAAAGCTGATCCGGCAAACAAAGAAATGACCAACAAGGCAGATAGATATCCTTTAACTGTGCAATCTTACAGCGCCAGGGATAGAGCAAAACTTAAAACATCTGATAAATAGGTTTTTAAAGGGGCAATTGGCTTCTCTCCACACCATTTAACGAATTTTGCCCACCTGCCAGCATAGGCGGTCTTCTTGGTAAAGTGCCTTCTGGCCGATAAAATAACGCCCACCACATCAGGTGGGAGAGAAAAAGAACTCAGGTTGCCCGTTCAATCGTTGAACATGAAGATGCAGGCTATGAAGGTGGGGGTGTAGAACCTGCCCTTGTGATTGCAAGAAGAATTCTGCCCTGAGAGTGAGGCGGAGCGGAAGGCGCAATGAGAGAAAAAGAAGGTCCATGTACCTCACCCTCTCAGCCAATCCGGTTCTAAAAATATAATTTGGGCCTGGTCTTGGTGCATCTTCCTCAGAACTCAAGGAACAAAGGGTATGGGAGAAATGCGTAAAAAAGCTGGAAGTCCCAATCTAACTTAAACGCATCCCCCAAGACTTCCTGCATCAGATACTGGAGACTGCAGAACGATGGGCAGTGTGTGTTCTCATAAGTGGCAAACAGGTCCAACTGAGGAAACCCCCACATCCGAAAATGTGATGCTCCACTTCTGGATGGAGACACTACTTGTAATCGGCTGAATACGGCCAAGTGAGACTGTCCGAACTCTGTCAGAACTTGTCAAAACTCTGCAGAGAAGATACAACCCTACCCCTCCCTGTTTGTTGATATACCATATTGTGGTAGTGTTGTCTATTAAGACCTGAACTGACTGGTAGCAAATGGAAGGGAGGAAGGCCTTGAAGGCCAATCATATAACCCACAATTCCAAAATATTGATGTACAACAATCTTTCCTCTGGAGAGCAAAGACCTTGACCTTCAGATCCCTCAGATGAGCTCCCCACACTAGAGTGGAGGCATCTGCTATCACTGTGGCCACCGTAGAAGAAGGGTGAAACGGCTTCCCTTGAGACAGGTTGCCTGAAACACTCCACCAATGCAGATCCGCCGTAGTGTCTCCAGAGATTCTGACTAACTCCTCAAGAGCTCTGTTGTGTTGAAATCACTGCCTGCAGAGGCACCACTGAAGAGCCCTGATATGCCAGCGTGCATGGTTGACCAACAGAATTCAGGAAGCACACAGCCCAAGCAGGTTCAAGACTTTTAGGAATGGAACAAACACTCCTTTCTGAAATAGTGCAATCATAGCAGGAATGTCATAAACGTCTGTGGAGACGGGAAGACATGACTCACTGTAGTGTCCAGTACTGCACCAATAAACAGGTTGTGCTGAGAGGGCCCCAGGTGTGATTTGGGTACATTTATTGAAAATCACAAGCTGAACAACAGACGTGTTGTCAACTGTAAATTGTGCAACACCATCTCTGGTGACTTTGCTTTGAGAAACCAGTCGTCTAGATACAGGAACACTGGAATTTCCAGTCTTCTGAGATATGCTGCCACCACTAGCATCACATTTGTGGAGACCTGAGGTGTTAAGTAAGGCCGAACGGAAGGACCGTAAACTAGTAATGCTGAGACTCCACCATAAAACGGAGATACTTCTGATGCAACTTCATAATGGAAGTGTGAAAATAGGCTTCATGTAAATCGATCGGCATCATCCAATCTTCTTTCTCCAGCGAAAGGAGAACCTGTACCAGGGTCAACATTTTGAACTTTTCCTGTTTGAGGAAATAATTTAGAATCCTGAGGTCAAAGATCAGCCGTAAATGACTGCCCTTTTTGGGAATCAGGAAATACCAGGAATAGCACCCCTGATGCCTTTCCTACTCTGGAACCAATGCTACGGCACACTTTTGAAGAAACAATTGCACCTCCTATTGAAGAAGCAGAAGATGCTCTTTCGAGTAAAGGCCTTGTTGATGTGGTAAAGGAGGGGGATACTCCAGGAAGGGTAGGGCATAAACATTCTCCACAATGTCTAAACCCAGAGGTCTGCAGTAACAGACCTCCAGTGAGGCAGAGAATAGGTCACCCGTCCTCCCAAGGGGCAAGCATGATCTAAGATGGTGAAGCTAGAGTGGCTTTCCTGCAACAAAGGCTGGAGAGGAAGAAGAGGAGGAGGAGGCTTGTTGATGGTCAGAACCATGCAGACAATCTCTGCCCTTACCCCTGAAGCTCTTATGAAGAAAATGTGAGCCTTGCTGCTGCTTTTGCTGCCTCTGCCAACTCCTTCTCCGAAAGCACAGGTTCCTCGAGAAGACTTGAAATCTGCAACTTGCCTATAGTCCCTAGTCTGATTCTGATCTCACAGTCACCCTGGTGTCCTTAAATCGCTTTAGAGCAGTAAGCATTGGGCCCAAACAAACGAGACCCATTGAATGGTTAATCTAAAAGAGTAGGCTAGACATCTGGTGAAAAACCCGACCCCCTCAACCAGGTATGATGTCTAGTAGCCACAGAAGAACCCATGGCTCTTGACATTTAGTCTGCAGTGTCCAGCCATGATTGTATAACCTCGCAGGCAGCTGCCGGAGCACCAGACAAGGGTTCAGAAAAATTACCTTGAAGATCTGTCGGCAATTTCGGAACAACTTTTTTCGCTGAGTCCATCAAGGCATGTACATTATGCCCCAATAGACAGGGCGTGTTAGTAGACTTAAGGGCCATACTCCCAGAAGAAATGATCTTTTTAGCCGACTGCCACAACCTTTCGGATTCCCTATCTCCAGGCATATTAGGGAAAGAACCAGTAGACAACTTTGAGGAGCATGAAGCCTTAACCACTAGACTCTCAGGCATGGGGTGAGATGATAAAAATGCATGGCCTCCTGCTGCCTTATATCTCCTGGCTACAGACCTAGAAACCACAGCAGAGGTCATAGGCTTTGCCGGATCGCAAGGATAGGTTCTGTTAATGCCTCATTGAAAGGTAATAAAGGTTCTGAAGAAGAGGCAGACTAAGTCCCTCTGTAAGAATATTAGACTTCAATTCAGCAAATGGGAGAGGGAAGTCCAATATTTCTGCAGCCTTGCTCATTACTGCATGATAAGATGTCACTTCTGGAGGTGGCAAACCCTTAGGAGACACTAACTCCCACTCAGGGGAGGTATCCAATCCACTTTCCTCCTCTAAGACCTCAAAGTCAGGATCCAGATCCACAATCTTTCCTTCTTCAGCACCTTCATGCTCCTCCTGATACTTTTCCTCTTCCAACAACCTCTGAGCCTCCCTATGGGATCTGATTCTCAGAGTCAGCGGCACCAGAGAAGGTGCTAGTGACTTTGGTACAGGCGATTAAGTGCGAGCCAAAGGTGGAGTTGGCTGCGGATGACCCGGTGCCAGTTCACATCCAGACGGCACCATAGATGGCTCATTCAACACCAAAGGGTCACACCCTTCCTGCGATGGAAACTTGTTGACTGTTTTGGCGCCAGCAGAGGCCAGGCCTTCGGAGACATAGGCATGATCGGCATGAGAGGAGCCTTCTGGAAGTGAGCTGGAAAGCCTCCAAGTGAATAAGAACCATGGGTCCCGCAGATGAACATCCAGTCCTCGCAAAAATGTTGAACATTGCATTAAGAAAATTGGATGGATCCGAGCCAGGAGTTGGGAACATCGGATACACTGGATTTTGAGGGCTCTGCGCCATATGAGGGACCACCAAATCTAGCTCCAGTCGTGGAGTCGGAGTCATTGGCCCCGGTGCTGAAGATAGAGTCACAGGCTTTGGAGCCAGAGGAGGAGTATTAGACCTCAGAGCCCGGGACGAAGCAGGAGACATCCTCAGAAACGGAGTCGGAGATATCTCATTTCCACACCAAGGTCTTAGATCGGGGGAATTCATCTTTGGAGAATCATCTCTAGAAGAACAACGCTAAGACCCATGGTGCCGCTTCTTCTTATGCTTTCTCTTGGAAGAACTTGAAGAGTAGGGAGGCAGCAAATTCGAACGAGGTCGAGACCTCTGCCGACTGCTCATCTGCTTTTTAGCCCTGGCCATAAACAACTTAGGCCCGAACGATGAGACAAGAAATGGCTCCGACCATCGGTCTGAGCCATTTTTACCTCATCGTAATCTTGTGTGAGGAATAATTTCCGACCGACCCGTTTTGACGGAGTCGGTCGGAAATTATTCCAAACAGGCGTTCCGAATTGCTCACGATGGGCTCGGTGAGCACGTCTGCCATACGGAGGGCCTTCAGCAATCCCTCCGCCAGCTCTTTCCGGCTGAGGGATTACGATGGCAGTTTCCCACTGCCTCTCTGTGCCGGCCTTTCCGACACAGAAAGGCATTGGGAAACTGTCTGTGGGGGCCCTCAGCAGGGCCTCTATGGGTGCGGGGCACCTATGGTTCCGCCCTGTTGATCCCTACACCTGTGCCTGCCACGGGGTGCAGGGATGAACTGCACCTCTGCTCTTTGCTATGAGAGCAAGCATTCCATTTGGAATGCATGCTCTCATAGCAAAGTATAGGATTGTGACCAAACAGGGTTCAGTCGGATCCTAATAGCTGGGCTGAAACCAACAACAGGAGGTCGTTCGTTTCCATTTCCAGAGCGATGTCGGACTCCGGTCTGTCCAACATCACAATCGGGCCCTTCACCAGAGGCGATCTTCATTCGGATCAGTAATAGACATCTGACCACCACATTCCCTACACGGCTTGAAACCCAACTTCCTTGTATGAGACATCTTCAACAGCAACAAAGTTGCAGCAAGAGCATCACAAAAATCCTCCTAGAAATGGAGAGCTTGGAAAAAACCATTACGCATTGACGGTGCAGAAAAAAGGGGAATGACTTCAGCACAGCAATGAGATCTTTCTACGCCTCCTATGACGTCACGCGGAGTCGCGTGCGGAGCTGATGCATTGTGACATTGATATGGGCGAGCTATGGAGAAAGGTTTCCGTGGAAAGCTGCGCATGGGGGTAATTCAAAAGGTGAGGAATCCACAGGCAGATGTTTCCATCAGAAATGAATAAATTACCCCTTAGTAGGCCTTTAGGTCACAAGGTAGGGTGCTTAGTATTTAACGGTAAGACACGCAGAAATGCAATGTTAGCATTTCCCTAGAGAGGCGAACCCCGAAAAGGAATTATCACTGTGGAAGACTCTGGCTGTCCTATGAGGAACACTAGAGTGGAGATTAATAATATACTAGAGTGGAGATTAATAATATTAATTCTGCTACCTTTGGTTTGGGACAAGCTAGAGGAATGTTTTAACCACTAACCTTAGTTTAAATCTTTGTATTGGTTGATGGAACAATTACTAACGCGTACAACCATAGACCAACGAGGAACAATCTGCAATCAATGAGTAAACTCTGCTAATTAACCCCTACCCCCTACTTTACCCTTCCCAACAAGTTGAAAACCACTGAAGAAAGCAAAAAGAAAGCTTACCACTATCAGTGGCTAAGATCTTTGTCCCTGGTCCCTTTTAATTTCATGGTTGGGTAAAAGCCTTATCACCTTTCGGTATTTAGGACAATGTAAGTCTGTATATTCTCTGGAAAGAATAGATATTAGCGTGGCCCAATCTGTTTTGAATGTTTTGAGGTTCTATAAAGAGAGAGCTATCTTCTCCTTAGCTAATATCTCCCATAGGCGGCTCAACCATTCATCCAGTTCTGAGGTCCTTACTGTCTCTCACTTCGCCAATATCATGTTTTTTTCTGTGACCAATGCTTTTGTAATCTGTTTTCCATAGAGTGATTTGTAAGACCTCCCCCTATGTATTGTATTGCAGGTGGGAATAATCCTGGATTCCTAAAAGAATATGTCTCAAAAGCTTTGTCTATCTCAGTGAGTACTGTTTCCCAATAGCTTCTGAGTTTATGGCATATCCACAGCAAATGAAATATGATATTGAAGCCTCCATTCCCTCCAACAGGAATCTGAGTTGGACTTATCCCATATCTTGATGTTATCAGATCTATACCAGAGTGTAAAAATGTGTTTCTCTAGAAGAGATGTTATAAGCTGTGACATGCTCTCATAAAAGCTCTCTCAGCTTTTGAGGGATATGGCCTTCCCCAAGTTTTCTCCTACCTCCTCTGTTTTCTCAGTCATGCTAGGTCCCAAAACGTAATTGAGTAAAGTGCACATTAAATGCCTATCATGTGGCCTTTGAGCCACTTATCAAAAGATGTGTGGTCACATGGCTCTTCACTTAATGCGAAGGCTTAGGACCCAATGACAAATCTCCAAACAAGGGAACCGGTCATGTTCTGTCAAGTTATATTTTTTCTTGATGTCTTCAAAGGATTTCATCTGGCCGCTGTAGAACAAATATCCCACCATGATACTTTGTTTGTGCGCCGATTTTGAAAAAATTGTTTTTCCATAGTTGCTGTAAAGTCTTAAAGTTAAAGAAATAGAAGAGTATAGTGAGGACCCGGAGGACAGTGCTGAGTTCTTAACTACATTGCCCTATGTTCTAAGTGTGCCCCTGGTGACAGGGGAGGAGCATAGGCCCCAGCTTTTCTTATTACATTTCAACCATGGAACTTGCCATAGTGGGGTATAAGCTATTTCTTAATCAATATAGCACCACTGATTTTCACTTTCAATCTTTGACCAATCTACCATGAACCACACGTGAGCCGCCATATAGTATGACAGAGTGTGCAGGACTGCCAAGCTTCCTTGCTGTACTGAGCAGTGTAAGGTTCTAATGGCTATTCTTGTGGTCTTCCCCTGCCAGATAAATTAGTTAATGGCCATTTGCAGTTTTTTCAGTGTAGGTTTAGAGACTGTCACGTGGATAGTCTGAAAGGGATACAGTAGTATGTTGAGCTTTACTGCTGTGATCCTCCCCAGCCACGAGAAGTATTTCATATGCTAAGACTGCAGGTCTCTTTTATTCTCGCCAACAGGTGAGCTTAATTGACATTTACTGCCTGGGAGGTTCTATGGCTAAGGGGGAACATCACTTACAACGCATTTTTTACAACACACTACCATTACATCGCAACCATTACAACGCAAATCATTACAACGCATTGCGCTGGGGGGCGCTCTAGGATAGGGAATATATTTAATTTACTATCCAACACCTTCCCTGCTATCCACGGGGACTGGAGTTGGAATAGTAAATTAAATAATTCACTATCCAGCGCCTAAAAGCATTATGCGTTGTAATGGACTGCGTGGTAAAAACCGCGTTGTAAAGGCATGCGATGTAAAAGCATGCGTTGTAGTGACACCAATCCATGGCTAAGTTTATTGCTGAGGTCTGTCACTGCCATCCAATCTAATGAGATTATTTAATTCTGAGTTTTCTGTTGTTGTTGTGCTAGTGCATTTAGGAGGAGGGCTTAGTAATGTTTGTCTTGAAACCTGCTATCTGTCTATATTTATCAAGTTCTTCCAGTAAGGGAGGGAGAGACACCACAGGGCTTCCAACCAAATCATGATTTCCTCAGCAAACATCGTTAATTTGTATACGTCAGTTACCCACATGATTCCTTTGAGATCTGTTCTTCACATAGGTGCCCCTACCAATGTTAACAGTAGCTGTTTTGACCCCGCTCATTTTGATTTTGACATAGCATCCTATATCGTTTCCATAGAAATGCCTGGCTTGCCATTCTCTTCTGAGTAGTCCCTGTTGCTTTCCCTATTCGATCTTTAAAAATGGGGTAATGCAATAGAAACTCATGTACACACCACAAGTGGTCTCTGTGGGGCTGTTGTGGGAGTTATATCATTAATGTCAATGAAGGGAGAGCTGATATCGCCATGGAGACTATGGAAGTGTCCAAAAAACGGTGCTAAAATTCCTGGGTTCAGAAGGAAGTGATCACTACGGGCATAGGTTTTATGGGAGTGTGAATTAAATGTGTAGTCGCTTTTCTACTTGTGTTCTCTCTCCAGACATCCACCAGGCCCTCCTCAGCTAACCAATTTCTAAATTCCCCACTAACCGTTCCTCCATCATATTTAGTTTATGATCGATCTATCTGACTATCCATTATTATATTAAAGTCTCCTCCCACAATTACTGCCCTTTCTGCAAATTTGGATATCCATAGAGACAGTGAATTTCAGTAATCATTCTTGGCCTCAATTAGAAGCGCAAATGGAAGCAACAGTGAACATGTTTATGCCGTATTCCAATATCACAACTGCCACTCTCCCTCAATGTTTTATGTATCTTACCCATGAAGGAGTTGCTATAAAGAATAAATACGCCTGCAGCCTTGGACACGTGGGATGAGAATAATTGGGTGGGTAAGAATTTTGATATCACTCTGCCACAGTCTGATTTCAGGAGATCTATTCCTTGGAGGAAGCAGATATCCCACAATGAGTTCCTCAAAAGATTAATTATTGCCTTACATTTGGTTGGCAGGTTTGAGGCCTTTTACACTGAGGCTTACTAAAGAACCATGGTAGGCCTGTGTTACTAAAGAGGACCATTCTAGGCTGCACGCATATGTCCACACCTCCTGCGTCTTTTCTTCTTTGCCATATAAATCCACCTGGTTGGCTATGGATATGCCAAGTAAACCCTCTGATATGGGGCTCCTCCATGTCAGGTAATATACAGAGGTTTCCAGCTGTCCCTCTCCTCTGCTAAGTGTATAGCCCCTCCTGAGTATGTGATTGGCCCTCCCCCAATAAAAGAACATCCCTTTCCCCAAGTCTTCTTGTCTCACCCCCACCAATAATTTTACTTTGGATTAAAGGGTGAAAATAAGATTTAGGTAAAGTAACTTTTACAAAGTTATCTTTTTCCTCACTGAACCTCCTAAAGGCTAATCTGCAATTGTCTGCCATCAGTTGCCCCTGCCAGAGCTTGACCCCAGTGAGCTATGAAAACTGCTCCAAGCGCAGAGGCAATGGGTTGGGCCTGGTAACAAGATGGCCTGGGAATGAGGTATGCCCAGAAAGAGCAGCTGGGAGGGTTCAGAATTTTAATTTAGTTCAAATGTGCAAGGGTGAGTCCCGGTCATTTATAGCTAAGTGTAAGGGGAAACCTCAGGAAGCAAAGGTTTTGGAAATGTGACCTTTTTGCATTGTCACCGTGGATTTTTTATTTGCCTTTTTGCTGAACCCTATTTTTGCTTGCTATATAGCTCTGTTCACTTTACACCTGCTAGCCAGCAATAAATTGCTTGTGTTACTCCTTTAAACATGGTAACATTGGCATACACCTGATTGGTTTATATATGGTACCATGTGCCCGGGCCTGTAAACCTAAGTGATTAAATGATACCATTGGACTGCAGCACTCATTGTGCCATCCACTACAAAGAATGTCTCCAGAATTACCAATGCATCCTGGCCGTGCAGTTTTAAACTGCAAATTAGCCCTGCCAAAATAACCCTCTTTGACAGGCCTAAAAGCCCCTAAGTAAGCCTTATTTCCCATTAAGGCAGTGTGCATGATATTTAAAATTAGGACATGTCCTTACAGTGACTAGCCCCTCACAGCTATTTTCATTGTAGGAGGATTTGCTGTTCCATAGGAAAGTATTAACATACCATAAAAGGTTTAATAAATGTCAAACAGCTATAAATTTACTTTTTGGATTTTTAAAAATATTTATTAGAAGTCCAATTTACTGGTGAAGTCAAATTTGTAAAACATGTTTTGGAAATATTAAAATGTCACCCTTGCCCAGCCTGAAGGTCCTAAACCGAAACCTGCTTTTTGCTCTCTCCTATCTGCCAGCCAGTAATTAATAGTTCAAGGAGTGTGAATGAGGTGTTAAATTACTCCCAAGACAGAGACAAAAGACTTGGGAGTGGGAAGGTATTGTTGTTCCCTTGAAAGGATGGCCTCTGGGCTGTGTTCCAAAAACTTGATCAATTTCATTTTAGTTGATATCATAGTGTCAGATCCTGCTGGAGTCCCAATACCTGTTTGACAGGTCTGCTAGGGTGGGGTGGGTGGGGGGTTCATATGAGATTTGGTGTGCACTTTAATGGAGGGAAACTGAGTGGCAAAATAATGTGTGTGTATCCACTATCTGGAGGCTGAAGCATCAGCTTTGTTCTCCCAGACTTCTGTCTGAGTGTTGCATGTAAAGATAGCCCAAAACTGGATGTTAGTGTTATATGTGGGAGGACACCAAGATTGCACTGTCGAGGCCTGGTGATGCCCAGGTCAGCAAGGCGCTCTAACCAAGTGTCCCTAGGGTTTCATATTCTTAAAACGTATCCTTATACTGTGTTATACTCAAAACATTATATATGCAAGTTTTCACAAAGAACAACAAATATATTGCAAAAATCTTTTATGTGATTCAAAAGAGATCAATCAACCCCCCCAACAAATAAATCTGCCAAAAAACAGTTCATTACTGGGTACATGTTGCTTCCATCATCACATGCTATGCAAATTACTCCATAGTTAACAATTTTCCAAAATAAAAGCCCAATGCATTTCGGGTTTCAGTAAACACTTCTTCAGGGGTTATATGTTACAACTACGGTTTCTTGCAAATTTTCCTGCTTTCAGTCCTGCTGGTGGACACTATAATACAAACAACAAGGAAACGACTTATAATGCTAACATGAATTAACATCGTGTTTACATTTTATTCTGTAGAATTTGCACTTTTTTTTTAAAAAGAGGAAGCTCGAGTGAATTTATATGGCGAAACCGCGAATAGTGCTGGTGAATTTGCTTGAAAACAACGTGGAAATTGTGTTTTATGAAAAGGACCGGTTTGTGACTGTGATTTAGTGTTCTAAATGCCGCAACACGCACCCTATTCATGCTTGGTGCCCTCTTGTGTAAAATGTGCGGCAGGGGCGGATTGGCAAGGCGGGCATTCGGGAATGGGCCGAAGGGCCGGTGCCTCAGTGCCCTCTGTGGGCCGTTTTTTTTCTCCCCTGTCCCTGTCCACAGAGAGTGGACTAGGAAAGGGGAGAAAAAAAAACGGCCCACAGAGTGCACGGAGACAGAGACTGAGAAAATGAAAGCAGCCTCGCTGTGCGGCCAGACAGCGATTGTCAGCTGTGGGCTCTCCTTCACCCCTGCCCTGCCAAGCAATCAAGCTGAGGCTGGGCTGGGGAGGGGTGATTGTTTGCAATAATCGGCCTCCCTGGGGGCCAGGTGTTTCTCAGGGTGAACATCGTTTACAACGATGTTTTCACAACGCGGTACCTTTACACCGCGGCTGTGACAACGCAAGTCGTTACCACGACTTGCGCTGGAGGGCGCTCAAGGTCTAAAAATAGTTAATTTACTATCCTAACACCTTCCGTAGGGTCCACGGGGACTGGTGTTAGAATAGTAAATTAAACTATTCGAAATCCGCGCCCCCCCAACGCAAGTCGTGGTAACGACTTGCGTTGTCACGGCTGCGTTGTAAAGGTATGCGTTGTGACGGTACGCGTTGTACCGCCATATATCCGTTTCTCAGGCCTTTGAGCCATTTGCACCTCGGCCCCCTGGCGCCCATGCAGCCCAGAAACGGTGTTAGTCTTAACACCTCGCCCACAGGCAGCCCCTCACATTCAGGGCACAGTGGGCGAAGAAGAATGGGTCTTGCTGTGGGGGCCTGGTGATGTTTGGATTTTTTTGTTTTATTTATGCGATTTTATATAGCGCGGACTTTACCGAAGGTGTCAGAGCGCTTCACACTAGGAACAGCAATAATACATGAGGAGAAAATTATAAGTGGACAAATTACAAAAGCAAACGTTAAGTTACATGAATCAAAAGTGACAATAGTGAGCAACCAAAATACAAGAGGAGCAAACGATACATTACAGGAGGAAAAAGTGACATGTGTGTAGGCATGGGCGGAAAATCCGTTCCGCTCGCGGATTTTGCGGATTTTCGGGAAATCCGCAATCCGCGAGATTTGCGAATTTCCCGCAAAATCCGCAAATCCGCGAGCAGCGGATTTTGCTCGCACTGCTCGCACTGTTCGCGTGAGTTCGCGCCCCGCGAATAAGTGCAAAACTGCAGAAATACGATCTTAGCAAAACTGAAAGTAACTACTTACCAGGTTCAAAAGTTCAGGCTCATCATTAGTAGCCATTTCCTGTAGTGCTTCCTGAGGGGCCCCTCCAGAGTTCAGTTGCCAGTTGAAACTATTATGTGACCCTGCTCTGAACCTCAGAATAGTTACACATATGCCACAAAGGTCCTGAATTACAGCTAAGGGAGACAAGCAGGAGCCAGGCTGGAAGTTAAAATCCATTAATCAGCCCCTAATTCATTATTGTCAGTTGGGGCAGGGCAGGTGTTGTAACTAATTTTGCAACAATGAAAGCACTTAGCAAGTGCAAAAGATCACTAATCAGGGCGCACTAAGGAAGCAGGTGCCAGCTAAAAAAATATTCTGTGACACATTAATCAGCCCCAAATTAATTCAGGTCACTTGAGGCAGGGAAGGTGTGCTTTGCTTTGCCGAAAATAATGTACACTGGACAACCAGAGGGTGTGGTGATGAAACAGAGGGTGGCATGGGTGGGCCAGAGGGTGGCATGAGTAGTCAGAGAGTGGCAGTGGTGACAGAGAGTGGCAGTGATGAAGAAGAGTGTCCCAAACAGGCTGGACACGTAGAAACAACAAGTTCGCGAAACTTGCGACCCGACAGGTAAGTTCGCAATTTGCGAAAGTGTACAAAACCCTCGCGAACTGGCAGAAACACGGGCGAACACAAAAAAAAAAAATCCGCAAATTCGCGGGAATTCGCGGATTTTGCGGATTGCGAATCCGCAAATCCGCAAAATTCGCGAACGCGAGATCCGCAAAATTCGCTCATGCTTACATGTGTGCAGGTTACAAAAGCGTACAAAATACAAGTAGAGGTATAATACTGCAATTAATGGCAGACACTCCAGCACAAGAACAAACGTTACGTAGGCAATGGTGGCACTTGTGCAAGTATCTAAAGCAAACAAAAGTGAGAGGAGCAAACAGTGTGTTACAAGAGAAAAGTGACTTGTGCAAGTTACAAAAGGGTACCATACACAGGTACAAGGGTAATACTACAGTAAATGGTAAACACTCAAACTGCCAGAACACACTGGGAAGGCACTTCCCATGCACCAGCTTCACCTCAGCCTCCCCCCTGGCTACCTGGCTACCTGGCTACCTTGGATGACCCAGAAAGCTGTGTTTTGTGCTCCACTGCCAGGACATTTTCCCAAAAGCTGGAGGGTTGATTAATTTACTAATTGCAGGAGCCTTACCTCTGTTCATGTGCTCCTGAGCTGAAGGTCTGGGGAGGGCTGAGTAGGTTAGTAATAGCAGGGGCTTTGCTGCTTTTCAGGTGCTCCTGTGCTGGAAGGCTGGAATAATTTGGTGACAAAAAGGGGCCTTGCTATTGTTTTTAGTTGCTCAGCATGTAGGCCATTGTCACCTTGGCCCTGTGTCGTGTGCAAGAACAGTATCCTCCCACTTTCATTCCTTGTCTGTGCAAATGGTGTTTCATGAAAGGGCACGCCCCTTGAATGTGGGCCACGCCCCTTAAATATGGGCCACGCCTCTTGAATGTGGGCCACTTTTTTTGTCAGTGCCTGGGCCGAATTGTGATCCCAATCCGACCCTGATGTGCAGTACGGAGTGTGTACCGAAAAATATACTCACAGTTATACTTTTCAACGTCTCATGTGCTAAAGAACAAAAACAATTACAAAGTGAATCCTACTGTAACCCCTGCAGTAAACACTTGTGTGATACCGTTATCAATATTTCTTACTGAATATGCCGACGAACATGCGAGGTCCGTAATTGGAGTGGTTCACGCCTACGTATTTTAGGTGCCCCGTGTGTCAACGTCATATTGGTAGTCAGAGCGACTTCCAACCTTAATCACTAGTGTGACTAATTCCCAAAGGCGCTGAAACAAAAAGACTTCCATGACTTCCATGAGTCATTTCTCCTGGTATTTAAAACCTGAGGAAATATACCTCTAAGCCCACACTATCGCTCACCTCACGGTCTGCTAACGCATTCTTCGAACCCAGTGGCTACGTCCGATCCTCCTCTTCCGCCTTTGATCACCTGACTAATTTGAGAACCCTTCTATTTCAATTGTGCCGAGTTTTCAATAGAAACTTTATGCAAAGTGTCCCGTGTGTACGTATGCTCCTGCGAAAATAAATACAAATAAATGTAAAGATGTTGGTGGGTACGCCGCCCGCCATATTCAAATGGAATTCTCACTGTGCAAGATTGCCAGAGTACACTCCCCACACATATACCCATCTCTCAGACCTCAAGTTTAGAGTCACCAAAGATTTCGGCCATCTTGTATTTGTCAGAAGTGGATAGGGCTAGCCTTGGAAACCTTTACCCCATTACTTAAGGCGTCCTCAGGGATTATTCTCACTGACTAGGTCATGCCAGGCATAAATGGCGTAGCCAGGCATCCACTTCAGAACACTCCTGGACCTGTGAAATCTCAGAAGAAGAGTGAGCCTGCTCTCTGAGGCCTGAAGGGAGCCGGCCCAGGACAAAGAGGTGGGTTCCAAAGGTCATAAGGCTAGCCTCCAGTTAAAGGTACAGGGACACAACAAGCTACCAGAGGGCTTTTCCTACAGCTGCCCAGCTAACCAGTGGCAACTGAACTTGGACTGGACGCACCTGGTGGCCTCTGCCTGCCACCCTGTGAGTCTCTAAATGCCTCTCCTTAGGTCCTTGGGGGCTTCAGGAGTGTACATCTGTAGTGGATAGGGACTTAAAGGACTACCCTCAGACGGTAAAATGGTTGACCAGAACAAACCTGGTTGATGTAAGCAGTAGCGGATAGGGACTTAAAGGACTACACTCAGAAGGTAAAATGGTTGACCAGGACGAACCTGGTTGGTGTGAGCGTCAGCGTCAAATTGTGCCTAGGTCCTGTTCTACCATTGACTATCATTGGCAGCACTTTGTGCTTCTTGGTAGTATTTCTACTTAAAATGTAAAAAATTCTTATCTTTGGTTCCTTTCATTGGATTTTGTCATGTTTGTCTTGTTGGTGTAATTTTGCTTATTACATTTTACTCTATTTGTCTAATTAATTTTGGGATTTTTATTCTTTTGCATTTCAACTTTTTACTGTTTTAGTACTGCATACGTACTTTACAATTTTCCTCTAGGTTAAGTCTGTCTGCTCTGTGCCAGAGCTACAAGGGGGTTGAGCTCATGTTTATTTCGGGACTTTAGTGATTCACCCTGACAAGGACTGTTGTTATTATTAGTAGAGGGGGTACTTACCACCTGAACTAATAATTCATTGTTCTTACAATAGAATATATATTTCAATTTACACTTCAGAAAAAATCTATTTTAATTTAATTAACCTTCATTAATTAAAGATTTATTTCAAAAAGAGGTTAATAGTGATGTAGTATTTCTTTTTTTATTTTGTACTAGATTTTTAAAATAAATATCTAAAATGAACTTACAACCATATGGAGACCCTACAGTCAGGTTGAGATCTCCGCGTTAAAAATTATGGGGCAAAATTAAGAAAGTTAATTTAACTTGAATATAATTATAAAATATATTTTTATATAAATATTAATGTTTCATTTAGTTTAAAACTCATTTTATGCATTTATTTAAACTACAAAATGCTTCAACAGTATTAAACATTTTGAAATAAATCTTTACCTAATGGAAATACATTTAATAACATATAATTATATTTAAATTAAAAAAACAGATTCCCACCTAAAGAAAAAAGTGAGTATGCACTAATAATTATTAAAAGTGATGTATAGAAATACTTAAGATGCATTTATTTCTATTTGAATAAACAATATAATTACACTATTCTTTCCATTCAGAATCGGGTATTAAAATGATTTACAATTAAATAACAAATGTGCATTTTTATCCAAACAAATTGTCATCAACTTATTTATTTTTACGTTTTATTTTATATAATTTAATTTAACAGTATGTCCTATGGGGTTTTATTATTTTCTATGAGGGGGGTGTTTCAGTACCCGTAGTTGGCCATGTCTGGTGTTGGAGCAACTACTGTGTTTACCTCTAAATCAAGCCCTGCATGCTGACAACTTCTTGTTTTATATTCTTTTCTGTACTTCCAAATGTCTCAATGCTTTCTGTACAATCAACCCACTCAGATCTTTCACTGCAGAAGTGACCTACAGACAACCAGGCTATATTTCTTCATTCTTGGATTAATTACTTGAACTAATCATACGACTGCAGACCTCAGGCAATAACATTGTGATAAATGGCAGTTTTAAAGTGCAGATTAACAGACATAAATGAAAACCAACATTAGAATTCTTAAAAATATGAAGGAACTGAGTTTCAAGCAGGAAGTTCCTACTGCAATAGCTGCAGCCGGGTGCATAGTTGACATTGCGATCACTTATAAACCTGAAGCCTTGCAATGTATCCGGTTACATGCAATTCCATGTCAGGACTGGAGGCGAGGTTTATGCCAATCTTTCTCCACTTTATTGGTATAGCAGCCTTAGGATTAACAAACAGACTCACCTTTCCCATGAACTAAAAGGAAAGTAGTCAAGAAAAACAACATATAGCAAAATTCAATCAGAGACAGGAGACAGTGACCAATCTGGGCGTCTCAGTCCAATACATAGTCCATTGTTAGTGTCCCCTCTTCCTCTTTCTTTGCTGCTACGCAACCAGATAAGTGCTCTTCAGTTTCCTTGTGAATGTCTAGTGCTTAATTTGTTGTTCTTTGAGATCCCGTGTTCATATTATTCGGCACGATTCTCTCTAGATTGTATTTAAATGATGTGGCTTTGCGCTATAGTTCATTGCACTATAGTTTATTGCGCTTGGATCTTTGTTGCTGAAATAATGTAATTTGCCGGGCGCACGTATGTTGTGGCATTTCCTTTATTGAGTGTGCGCATGGGCTGCACTTACCGGCGTTTTGGTGTTTCACCGTGGGGACGGTCTCTCCCTTCCCTACGCTGCGTCTGCTGGTGTGTGCTCCACATTCCTCCCCCTGTTAGAGGGTGTGGGAGGAGAGTTTGAGCGCTGCGTTCATTGAAATTTCTCCTCAGGAATTTCAACGGACACGCGTCATTGCAGGAGCCTTCTAGTCTGAAGTGAACGCCTGCAGGTCTATAGACGGCAGCGGCCTTGGTTAAAACACCGCTGTTCGTTTGATTGGTTATACGCTCGGTTCCCTTGCCCATTTCATTAACGGGACCCGAGTCAGTATTTTGAATTTGAACGCCTCTGGGAGGTCTTGTCGCAGCGGTTGAGCCTTGCTGGGGAACTGAGCCCAGACCAGCCTGCTGTCCCTTGTGTGGGAGTTGGTGCTCTGTGATATTTTGGCCAGCAGCTGTTCCCCTGGGGCTAGAACCCTGTGAAATCGTGGTCTCGACCACCCGTGAGTTTGGCTGACACCCAGCCTAGTGTGAGGCCATACTTAAGGCCTGGTGTTTCAACCCATTTCTTTCAAGTTTTTCCTTACACTATTTGCATACTTCTGGGATCCTCGGTTTCCTACACGCCTCCTTTTAATAATGGAGTATTATGAGGAATACCAGGAATATCATGAGGAGGAAGACCCCGTGGCAGATATCCCTTGGCGGGAAGCCTTTTACGAGGCACTTGACACCTCTATCTATAGGGCGGTGGATCAAGTCATCTCTCCCTTAGAGGATCGCCTTTCCAGGCAAATAGAGCAGGCGTTTGCACGCCTCCAGCACCAGGTGACCCCAAATTCACAAACCCCAGTGACGCCCTGGGTCCCCCGCCACCTAAACGCCCCAGGGAACCCGGTGTTGATGTAGATGTTTTTGAGCGTCTGAAGCAGGCCTTCCTCGATAGCGATCCTGCTCTACCCGTAGGGATCTCTACCCCCCAACCCTGCCTCTCAAACTACCGCCCTGACCCCTCAGGCTATAGTCCCCGATGTTCAGGGTGACCCCGATTCTGACCCTGGTCCTTCGATACCTTGGCTTCCTTCCCGCCCTTCGCAGGTCTCCCTTCCCCCCTCTGACATTTTATATCCTAATTATATTGTGCACCCCCGCTCTTCGGAGTGGACCCCAGCCAACAAGTCGCCTCATATGTAGCGGGACACATACAGCGTCCTCTGGAAAAAGAGTCCTGTAATTGCCTTAGGGCAGAGTGCCCTCGTCCGTCTTTGGAGGGAAAGGTAGCTCTGACGTTGGAGATTGACCCCCGAATGTCTACCTTCCTCCAAAAATTTATCAGAGATCCTAAAAAAGGGATTGATCATTCCTTGCGGGCGTGCCAGGATAAGCTCCTTGGCGCCCAGGGCCCTATAATGGAAATTCTGGACATGGCTGAAGAAGCCAAGCAATCAGACTCTATTAGCTCCCCTGAAGTTTTGTCTGGGTGGGCACAACGAGTAGTTATTTTCTTGGGCAACGCCAACTGCGCCTTGTCCACTGAGCGCAGCCGGTCTCTCCTCATTAAGATCGACCCACAGTTAGGAGATCTGGTGGACTCAGAGGCGGGCGCCGTTGCTCAAGGGGGCCTGTTTGGCGAGCCTTTTATAAAAGAGCTCAGAAAGTTTGTGAACCTGTTTACTTCCTTGGACAGAGTCCAGTCCACGATCAAGAAAGTCTTTCCCTGTGTTTTTCGAGGGGCCAGTCGAGGCAGGGGCCAGTCGAGGCAGGGGGAGCTCGACCAGTCGCAAAAACCCAGACCAATCAAAAAGGCTCCAGACAGCACCAGGATCCTGCCAAGTTTGGGAACTTTTACCCCACATGAGGATGTCGTGGGAAAGGCAGAGGTTACAGAGGAGGACCGTCTAACGTTAGCCCCCTTTTTACCTACAAAATATAAGGGGGAGGTTGGCACGCTTCTATCACGTGTGGGTATCCATCACGCAGGATTCCTGGGTGCTTCAGACGGTGCCGGGGTTTCAGATAGAGTTCATGGGAAATCCAGTATAGAGAGCCCCTCCCCATCCCATCCATTTCTCAGCTCAGGACACAGCCTTGGTGGACAAGGAGGTCGTACTCCCCCCTCCACAAAGGCGCCATTGCCCTTACTTCGCTGCACCCCAAAGGATTCGTGAGCAATGTCTTTTTGGTCGACAAATCCGAAAGGGGCAAACGCCCGGTCATACACCTGAGCGAGTTCAACGAATGGCTTGTCTATCGGCATTTCAAAATGGAGGGCATCCACTGTGAGAAGTTAGCCTGGCATATGATGTCCACTAGTTCTAGTGGGCACCTTGCACCAGTCTAGTCGACCCTTATTGATGGTGGTTGTAAAGTCAACCTTATAGAAAGCTATCCTAGTGGTAGCATGAACCAGCAGTCTTCAGGCTAAGACTTAAGTAGGCGAGTTAAGCAAGTTGTTTTACCAATTATAATCCCTTGAATACCAAATGAAAGGACACCACACAAGGTATATATTAAATATATATGCATTTAATCTAAACACAACCCCTCTGCACTCTTTATGAGGTCAGAGGTAAAAATACAATACAAGTCACACAGTTAATATACGATAAGTTGCACAGTATACGTTATGCCCTAGGGGCCTCACAAACCATATACTAAGAAAGTGGTATAAGTACCACAAGAGAATTAGAAAGAAGGCCTAGGGCCTGTGGAATCGCTGGGGTTACACTAATCGACCAAAGGTTAGGAAGTAGGAGGCCCACGGAAGCCGCGTGCAGTGTGTAAACACAGGCGAGGGTTACAATTGACTTTCAATGGAGATCGTAAAAGTTACAAATATACAATTTAAGGACACCTCCGGATGGACTAGGATGGAACCCTTTTAAACTAGGACACTTCGAGAGTCAAGACCGACGGGAGCACCGGAGTACTCGTGTTACCTCACCCAGGGAAGCCGGGTGCATAGATGTCTTTTCCTTTCGGGTTTCGGCGTCGTTTTCTAGGGAGAGCTGCAAAGAAGTGCTGCAGGTGACCAGAGGAAAAGTGTCTGGGTGGATCCAAGGGTGGATCGAAGATCTGAAGCAGAAGGGACAGAGTCTGGGTCACTAGCCAGTGACCAGGAAGGAACCAGGAAGGAACCAGGCGATGTCGGGTGATTTCAGGTGAAGTAGTCGAACTTGTCTCTTCAGCCACGAGGTCCAGGAGGAATTGACGATGACCAGGCGCTGTATTCGAGCTGTCCCACAATGGATCTAGATGACTGCGGTGTTGGTATCCGGATTTGACCCAACAAGCCTTGGCAACCACAACCCACGCAGGATGTCGAGATTGGCTCTGTTGCAGACTAGCAAGGTATGTGGCGCTTCTCCGTTTCGGGGAAGCTGGAGGGAAGCTGGAGCAAGCCTGGGGCAACCAGGAAAGCAAGTTAAGTTCAAGAAAAGGTCGTCAGGGGGCTCACTAGCCAACGGACTAGGAACCGGGAAGACGCGTCAAGCTCAAACGCAAAAGCGGGCCCACGGAACACTCGCGGAGTGTGGGGGCCTGGGCTTCGGTGCAAATGGTGCTCGGAGCTGGGGCTTCAAGCACCCCAAAGCACAACTTTGAGATACTTCGTTGAAGGAGTGCAGCTTGCAAAATACAGGATGTCTAGGAGTTCCGGTCCCACGTCTCTCATGTCCGTCACGGGTCTCAGCTTAGCTGTGGATGTGGGTCGGGGTCAGAGAAGTCTGGACGTCCAATTCCTGTGTCGCTGATTCTTCGGGATCCGACGGGAGCCTCGAAAATGCAGACCAGCAAAGTTGCTGTTGGTGCCTGTTTGAACAGGGTGGTCACTCCTTGACCACAAGGGAGATATCTTTCGTCTTCCAGTCAGAATGGAATGTTGAAGGTCCAGGATATGTCTTTCAAAGATTCATTCACGGTAATCTAAAGTCCTAGGGACACAGCTCCTATACTTATACTAAGGATGGGGCTGGACTACCTGGCTAGGTCCCTCCTATGGGTTGACCTGAGAAGGGGGTGGTTACCCCCCTTTCCCTTTGTCCAGTTTCGCGCCAGAGCTGGGGCTGAGTGCCCCAGCAACTGGTTTGAACCGGGCTATGCATGGAGCACCTTGTATGCCCCAGGCAATGCAGCCCTCCCTGCCCCAATACACAAAACCCTGTCTGGGGAGGTGCCAGCACCTCCCTGGACAGGAAACCTATTGTCCAGGCCTCCCCTGCCGGAGTTTCGTCCAGAAACAGGAGGTCAGACTCGTGTCTATGGCAGCAGCATCCATTTTGTGATGCTGAGGCTCTGTTTAACTTTAACCGGGTAAAGCAGTAACTACATGTCTTCTCCCTCTAGAAGGGTGGAATGCTACCTCCGCCGCCAGGACTGGTGGGGTGGGGTAGTATTCCAAAGTGTTTGACACCTTACACAACATGTTTTGATAAAGCCAAACCAAAGTTAGCATTAACTGCGAGGATTATAATGCACTTAAGAGTATATGGTATGGCTATATCATAGAACAACTATAAGGAGATGGTTCCGAAAGCTGCAGAGGGGCTCAGCTCATGCTAGGGCACCCTCTCACATAAATCAAGCACTCTGCCTCCAGGATTGTCGAGGCCTACTATAGGAGTGACTTATAGGTGTATATGTGTCTATATGTAAAGGTAGATATAGGGATACTATATCTAAGTAAGGGGTGATTACACCACCTTAACCAGGCTGTGGGAACAGACCTGTGGTGTCAGTTTGGAAGGCCAGCCAGGGGTGGTATAATACATGCTGCAGCCCCTGGTAGGCCTGGGATGCACCTATGCCCTGGGTACATATAGTACACTATACAGGGGCTCACAAGGGTGACCCAGTAACCAATCTGGTATGTACCTAAAGTACATGGAGTCCATTTTATAGAGAAAGCAGATAGACTGGGGCCCTGAATAGCAGGGTCCCAGGCCAACTAAGTCGAAAACCAACAAAACACCAGGAAAAAAGTGGGGGTAACCATATAGTCAGATTCCACCTTCCTACATCCACCATATTTGGTGAGCTCCATTTTTCCCCTCATCGGCGGTTCCTGCCGTTTCTCTGGTGTCAGCAGGCCTACGAGTTCACGGCCCTCCCTTTTGGGCTCTCTTCGGTGCCCTGGTGCTTCACCGAGGTCTTGAAGCCGGTAGTAGAGTTCCTGCGAGCCCGGGGGGTCAGGATGATTGTCTAACTCGACGATCTTCTCCTGATGGCCGCCTGTACTCGTCAATTGACGGACCATCTTCGGATGGCGGTGACATTCCTTCAGGATCTTGGCTTCGTGATAAACGAACAGAAGTCGCTCTTACAACCATCCCAGGCCGTTACATTCTTGGGGTTTGTCATCAACTCCACCACCTCTTCTCTCAGCCTTACGGCCAGGAAGATCACAAAAATCCGTCATAAACTGTGTTGCGTCTTGGCCAGACAGCAGGTGGCTCTTTCGCAGCTGGCCGGGTAGTAGGCCTTCTTTCGGCTTCGATTTAAGCCATCTTCCCGGGCCCGCTTCACTACAGGGTTCTTCAACACCTCAAGCCTTATTTCCTCTGCAAAGGATTTCCTTAATCCCACAGGGTCTCCTGGTCAGCAGATGCGAGGGAAGAATTCATTGGTGGCTGAATCATATGGAGGCCTGTAAGGACGGCCTATTTTCGGATCGGCCCCGGATCTCGTGATCGAGTCCAACACCAGCCGTCTCGGCTGGGGGGCCAGGTGGGGAGACCTCTCTACAGGAGGGTTGTGGTCACTGTAGGAAGGTGAATATCTGACTATTGTTACCCCCAAACTTTTTTGCCTGGTGTTTAGCTGGTTTTTGACATAGTTGGCCTGGGATCCTGCTATTCAGGGCCCCAGGCTGATTGCTCTCTCCTTAAAATGGACTCCATGTACCTTAGGTGCATAACACTATTGGAATTGGTTCACCTTATAGGCCCCTGTAACAGTGTACCATAGGTACCCAGGGCATAGGTGTAGCCAAGGCCTACCAGGGGCTGCAGCATGTATTGTGCCACCCCTGGCCTGGCCTCCATATTTGACACAACTGGCTGATCACTCAGCTGGGGTAAGTTGGTATAATCACCTCTTACTTAGATATAGTATCCCTATATCTAACCTTAAACTGGACACATATGTTCCTATCAGCCACTCCTATGGAAGGCCTCATCAATCCTGGAGGCAGAGTGCTTGGAAATATGTGAGATGGTGCTCTAGCATGAGCTGAGCCTGTCTGCAGCTGTCGGGAACCACTCCCTTAGCTGTTCCGGGATATTGCCATACCATATACTCTTAAGTGCATTATAATCCTCGCGGTTATTTGCCATCTTTGGTTTGGCTTTATCAAAACATGTCGAGTAAGGTGTCATACGAATTGGAATACTATCCCCTCGACAGTTCTGTCGACGGGGATAGCATTCCACCCTTCTAGAGGGACACGACATGTGTGTAGCCTTAACCCCGGTTAAAGTTAACCAGAGCCTCAGCATCACAAAATGGATGCTGCCACCACAGACACAAGTCTGACCTCCTGCTGCTGGGAGTCCTTCCAGCGAGGGAGGCTTGGACAAAAGGTTTCCTGCCTTGGGAGGTGCAAGCACCACCCCAGACAGGGTTTTGTGTATTGGGTAGGACAGGGCTGAATAGATTGAGACATCCGAGGCCGAGGCAGAAATCGTGGGAAAAGAAGAGGCCAACAGTCAGTGAATTGGGCACCAGACGTTGCGAACAACAGAGGGGAACAATCCTAGAAGGTACTAGTGATTTAGTGGTGAATCTCAGCAGCCGGACACTAACACCCACAGAGACCTCGGTCCTGAACAAAGGACTTGGATTTGTTCCAACTAACGAAGGAGACCCCTTTAACTTGAGATGCGAATTAGAATCCTTTTATAGGAAGGTCCGTTTACATTTCTTCTTTAAATCGACCAATGATAACAACGAGTCGGAGGACCTTGTGGATCGGAACCCTGGCCTTAGACCTAAATCCACATATACGCCTCTCAACCACCAAGTGCCAGCGAGGGTCATTGCTTTTGAGCAAGCAGTTACTCACGACATCATGAACATGGACCAAACCAACAAAAGGCCCTTCTCCAACATGACCAGAATCGAAAGGCAGGCACTCGTAACCTTGTCCAAAGATACCAACATTACAATTAAACCCGCCGACAAGGGCGGTGCCATTGTCATACAGGACACTGATACTTATCACAGGGAGTGCATGCGACAACTGAGTGACGCTAATGCCTATCGTCGACTCACGGATGACCCGACCACGAGAATCTCCAATGACATCAAAAGCCTTATTGAGGAAGC
This sequence comes from Lissotriton vulgaris, assembly GCF_964263255.1. Taxonomy (NCBI): domain Eukaryota; kingdom Metazoa; phylum Chordata; class Amphibia; order Caudata; family Salamandridae; genus Lissotriton; species Lissotriton vulgaris. The sequence goes on along the minus strand of NC_141696.1, from coordinate 712,044,703 downwards.
ATCTTGTGAGGGCTGGATTACCTCTCTGGAAGCCAGGTACCTCACTACAGCACACCCCGTGGTCCCTTACTTCTATTGCCTCCCAAAGATACACAAGGAGAAGAGACCTCCTCCAGGTCGCCCAATCATTTCGGGGATTGGGTCTCTACTTGAGCCATTATCCACCTTTGTGGATGTCTATCTGAAACCACTAGTGAAAGATACACCCACGTACCTACAGGACACTGGTGATGTCCTCCGACTTCTTGCTGAGACCGAGTTCAACGTCGAGACCGACCTACTGGTAAGTTTCGACGTTGAGTCTCTTTACACGTGCATCCCTCAGCAAGAGACTCTGGATTGTATAAGGCATTTACTTGAATCCAAACCACCGGATACTATCACTCCAATACCCTTCATCATGGAGTGCGCCAGATTGGCTATGATGGAGAATTTTTTCCAATACCAGGATGACCTCTACCTCCAAGTCTCCGGGACATCAATGGGGAGTGTCTTTGCCCCAAGTCTTGCGAACTTGTATATGCACCAATTTGAGCAAGACCATGTCCTAAACCACAGCAACCCTTACTTCAGTCAGGTGTTGCTGTGGCGCAGATATATAGATGATATCATTGTCATATGGAGAGGCACAAGTCTGGAGGTCACTGACTTTCATACGTGGTTGAACTCTAGAAATCAATATCTCCGTTTCACAATCGAGTACAGCAAAGAGCGGCTACCATTCTTGGATCTTCTCATCTTTCCAGGAGAGGGAGGCCTGCAGAGTCAACTATACAAAAAACCCATGGCTCGGAACTCTCTACTGTCATACCGGAGTTTTCATCCACAGTCACTACGTGACAACTTGCCGGTGGGGCAATTTCTGAGGGTTCGGCGAAACTGTTCCTCGAATCTCTTGTATGAACAACATGCGAAAGAATTATCACTGAACCTGAAGGAACGTCACTATCTAGATCGTTTGATACGTCGGGCGCATAAAAGAGCCTTTAATAACAATCGAGAGGCACTAATTGAACATCAACGGAGCAGGACACCGTCTGAGAGGATTACGATGGTGCACACTTTTAGTACTCTATCGAATATGGTGAAGAAAACAGTACTGAAGCACTGGAAAATCCTTAATACAGTTTCTGATGGAATACCCAGGCCATTGTTCGCCTTCAAACGAGGGCCCAGTATCAGAGATAGTCTGGTTCACACAAGAGCGAAGACACAGAGGAGAGAAACCACTACCACTCTAGATACCATCTGGAATACCACCCCTGTTCAGGGGCACTACCCATGTGGTAGCTGTACTGTATGCCCGCAGACCCGTAAGACCCTCTCCATCGACATTGGTACATCCAGACCATGGAAATTGATCAACCATACGAACTGTAACTCGGAGAGATTGATCTATATGATCACATGCCCTTGTGGTCTGGCATACATTGGACACACCACCAGAAAAGTCAAGTTGCGTATCAGTGAACACAAGAGCACGATACGATGCAACAAACAGTCCACCTGCCTGACGAACCACTTTTTAACTAAGAAACACAAAGCAGACGACTTGAGGTGGGTGGTCTTAGAACAACCCTTCATCCCAGCGCACATAACAGATGTCTCACGGTTTCTATTTATCAAGGAACAACGTTGGATTTTTAAATTGAAAACTGATGTGTCAGGGCTGAACGATAACATCCCGTGGGTGTCCATTTGACCATCTTGGATTCACCATTGAGGTATGACCCTCATGAATTGTCAACTCTATACACTCTAAACCTCTGCACAAAATGTTTTTCTGTACATAACACCATTTACATCCTCTCTAGGGACCATACAATGTGCAGCACACGTCAGGAATCAACTAATGTCACCTTCTCATTTAGAATAAGACCAGATGAGGGAGCACATTCATCATAGATGGTTCTATCCACCCCTTGCTCAATGTAGCGTCCGCTCTGTTTATTAAGGATTATTATCCTACATTTCTTGGTGGTCAGGACACATTCCTTGTTGCTCACCCTTAAATATCAGCAACTTGATTAAAAACTCTTGGAAGTTGTGTTCTTTGTATATCTTGTGCACACTGCCTTTACACTTTAATGTTGTCATGTCAACATTCTGACAAACACTGCAAACTCTGGCGCACAATGCACTCCATAGCGCCCTTATTCCAAGACTGTGTATTGTCAGTCAGAAGTATGATGCTGTGCACCGTCCCATCCGAATTAATACATTGTTACATGTAAGTTTTCATTAAGTTGAGCTCGCGCTGAGCGCATTACGTATCCCATAGCGCCTCTTCCACTGTCCCACGCCATGTGTATTTGTAACATCTGCTACCAGAACGAAGCGGTGCACCGTATATATCGAACAAGTATCTTGCCAAATAATCAGTTGACATATTACTGAGCATGCGCCTTAGTGCGGTATGTTCTCACAAACGGGAGGCACGCGCTTAATTCCTTTGCGCATGCCCCGGACTTTGAATGCTTTACATCTAGAAGCGGTTCACCGGCGCGCATGCGCCTTGATGCGAATACGCGCACACCCTTACCGGCGATAGGACAACAGCTGTTCGCCATTTGTGCAATTTCCTCCAATCAGTTTGGGTATAAAATCGCGCGCCTCACCTCTCCTCGTTGCCTCCCCTTCGGCTTTGGTTTTAGCCGAGAGGTACCGACGGAGAGGTGAGTGGAAACGCCGCGTGGTGCTTTAACCTTCTCAGTTTTTCCTGTCTAGGAAAGTGAAGCCTTCTCTTGATAGAGCAGTAATTTTAAATGAGCTTCAAGAGTGAGCACCTTACCTTTATCTACAATGCTAGTGAGGCTTCAGATATTGGCTATGGTTTTTCTGTTCTTATGTAGTTAAGCCTTTGGCTGGCTTTTCACTCAGATATACCACCATCACAATTACACTTTTGAGCGCTACAGTACTTTTCCAACTGACAACTGTATGCGTTTTTTTAGGGTGTTTACAAAACTTAATCAGTGTTACTGGTTAGTAAAGGGTTAACTGTAAATGGTTTACCCAGGCAGTCAGCATTCCCTACTAGTTTTAACTAGCAATTATGCCTTCCCCTCTCTTTTGTTCTCCATGGTACTTTGATCACTGTGGGCAATCATAAAACCAGTAGTTTATACGCACAAACCCTAGAAACATAGTTTTAACTTAGGATACTTTTTAGACCCTTTTAGTCGCCTGGGCTTGCATGTTTACATTTATTTGTTTGTGCTTAGAGCGGGGCCTCAATCTCCGAGCCGTTGCCGGGTGAGGTGAGGCTTGACTCCCACATATTGCTGGGTAAGTCTTGTCTACTTTTTGTATAATTTGTATTCAGCAATGTCTGTGGTTTACTGTAAATGCAACCTATATTATATGGATTAGTCGTTCTAATAGGGACTGACTTCGCTGAGCCTTACAATGGTCCTCACGACACAATAAGCTTGTCATGTTTGAAGAACACAAAATAGTTTTTGTCTTTTTGTTTTTGTTCACAGGACTGCATCCTCAATCGACAAATGGTTCAAGAGGATACAGTAGGATGGTCCCTGTGACCACACCATTAGTCTGACAGTCCTTTATTATATCTTGGTCTGTCCTTTTCACTTTATATATTTACTATTAGAGTGTACTTATGCAGTAGCAACATCTCATATATGTGGCCCTGAAGAATGCCGGTGTAGTTTTCACCTGTTGGCAGAAACATGTTGGCCTACTTAACAACACAGCAAAGCAAACAGTGATTTTGTCACACTGTCCTACATCTCTTTTTAATCTGGCGTCCTGGTGAATCTCAATTAAAAGTTTTTCTTTTGCCTCGACCGTCATTTTAACATCACTTATTCACCTTTTTTGTTTGCACTGCACTTTACCAGCACCGCCCAGTGGCATGGACACTTCCACTGTATGAACCAGAACTGTGTGCTGTCTAGCCAATTCAACTGGGCTTGGACACACCATCCTGGCTCCAGACGTCCTACATGACAAGGCTCCGCCGAGTGGGTGGGCTGATAGGATATCTATCATACACCTAGTGTCTTATGACCACTTGGTCCGGTTCAGTGCAATCCAAAAGTTTGGTTTTCTAATGAGGACTTTATAGGCTCGGCTTTTTGGTTCACAGACCCTCCAACTCTCCTTGTTTTTCGTGGTTTCATTAGGGGTATTTGAGTTTGGACGGTCTATAAATACATTCCCCTTGACCCTCCTTAAATAGTTGTTTTTCAGTATTGAGCAGCCTCCGCTGCGGGTCCTTTTTACGACAACACGCCATTGATGTTGTCTTTTTCTGCTCACTGGTTGATTGTTTTGCCTCACTCTGATCATTTACCATGGCTGACTTTGGGGGGTTGGCTTTTGATGACGAAGATCTCAATACACTCCTGACTGACAACCCTAGCATCCTAGATGGCTTGGCCTCGACATCCACCACCACCACTACAACTGAGGATGACTGGGTGACTCTACTTAATATGAAGAAAAACCATTCCCGCACCACAATACATGGCGTAATTATGAATGAATACTTGCATGGCAAGTGTGCACCATCAGGCCTAATAGTGACTAATACACCACGTCTCTTCCTAACAGACAAGGGTTTCCTAAGGGATTGGGCGCTCATTGCGTGGCGCTGCACGCGTGATTGGCTTATCTTGATTATTAAAACTGCCAAGAAGACAGCCGATGCCCTTTTGGTTGAGATCCAATTTCTTGAGGGCCAAATTAATGCAGTAATTTGGTCAGTACCATACAAAAAGAACTTGGATGAGACCAATAAAACTAACAAAGAATACTATGATAACATCCTTATGACTAAAGTAGAAAAATTCAAGAAAGATCTTGCACGTTTTTCAATGGAAACCACATACCCCTACATCAGTGACTCCTATGTAGCCCCCGTGTACAACTCCAGAGGAAAGAGGTATGGGTCCAATTACTCTTCATCTGGGTCAGAATCAGGGTCTAGTGACCAAGGTGATTCAAACAGAGGTACACCCAATAGAGGGCGTGGGAGGGGTCCCCAGAGAAGAACTAACAGAGGGCGAGGAGCTCAATATTACCCGAGTCCAGGACCTTGGTGGCCCCCTGCACCTTGGGGTTATCATCAACCACCTATGGGACCCCCTATGGGCCATCAAATGCCTAACTACCCACCCAACCCAAACTTCTACTACGACCAGTCTTTTTTATGGCAGGGCCGAGGCAGAAATCGTGGGAAAAGAAGAGGCCAACAGTCAGTGAATTGGGCACCAGACGTTGCGAAAAACAGAGGGGAACAATCCTAGAAGGTACTAGTGATTTAGTGGTGAATCTCAGCAGCCGGACACTAACACCCACAGAGACCTCGGTCCTGAACAAAGGACTTGGATTTGTTCCAACTAACGAAGGAGACCCCTTTAACTTGAGATGCGAATTAGAATCCTTTTATAGGAAGGTCCGTTTACATTTCTTCTTTAAATCGACCAATGATAACAACGAGTCGGAGGACCTTGTGGATCGGAACACTGGCCTTAGACCTAAATCCACATATACGCCTCTCAACCACCAAGTGCCAGCGAGGGTCATTGCTTTTGAGCAAGCAGTTACTCACGACATCATGAACATGGACCAAACCAACAAAAGGCCCTTCTCCAACATGACCAGAATCGAAAGGCAGGCACTCGTAACCTTGTCCAAAGATACCAACATTACAATTAAACCCGCCGACAAGGGCGGTGCCATTGTCATACAGGACACTGATACTTATCACAGGGAGTGCATGCGACAACTGAGTGACGCTAATGCCTATCGTCGACTCACGGATGACCCGACCACGAGAATCTCCAATGACATCAAAAGCCTTATTGAGGAAGCATCTTGTGAGGGCTGGATTACCTCTCTGGAAGCCAGGTACCTCACTACAGCACACCCCGTGGTCCCTTACTTCTATTGCCTCCCAAAGATACACAAGGAAAGAGACCTCCTCCAGGTCGCCCAATCATTTCGGGGAATGGGTCTCTACTTGAGCCATTATCCACCTTTGTGGATGTCTATCTGAAACCACTAGTGAAAGATACACCCACGTACCTACAGGACACTGGTGATGTCCTCCGACTTCTTGCTGAGACCGAGTTCAACGTCGAGACCGACCTACTGGTAAGTTTCGACGTTGAGTCTCTTTACACGTGCATCCCTCAGCAAGAGACTCTGGACTGTATAAGGCATTTACTTGAATCCAAACCACCGGATACTATCACTCCAATACCCTTCATCATGGAGTGCGCCAGATTGGCTATGATGGAGAATTTTTTCCAATACCAGGATGACCTCTACCTCCAAGTCTCCGGGACATCAATGGGGAGTGTCTTTGCCCCAAGTCTTGCGAACTTGTATATGCACCAATTTGAGCAAGACCATGTCCTAAACCACAGCAACCCTTACTTCAGTCAGGTGTTGCTGTGGCACAGATATATAGATGATATCATTGTCATATGGAGAGGCACAAGTCTGGAGGTCACTGACTTTCATACGTGGTTGAACTCTAGAAATCAATATCTCCGTTTCACAATCGAGTACAGCAAAGAGCGGCTACCATTCTTGGATCTTCTCATCTTTCCAGGAGAGGGAGGCCTGCAGAGTCAACTATACAAAAAACCCATGGCTCGGAACTCTCTACTGTCATACCGGAGTTTTCATCCACAGTCACTACGTGACAACTTGCCGGTAGGGCAATTTCTGAGGGTTCGGCGAAACTGTTCCTCGAATCTCTTGTATGAACAACATGCGAAAGAATTATCACTGAACCTGAAGGAACGTCACTATCCAGATCGTTTGATACGTCGGGCGCATAAAAGAGCCTTTAATAACAATCGAGAGGCACTAATTGAACATCAACGGAGCAGGACACCGTCTGAGAGGATTACGATGGTGCACACTTTTAGTACTCTATCGAATATGGTGAAGAAAACAGTACTGAAGCACTGGAAAATCCTTAATACAGTTTCTGATGGAATACCCAGGCCATTGTTCGCCTTCAAACGAGGGCCCAGTATCAGAGATAGTCTGGTTCACACAAGAGCGAAGACACAGAGGAGAGAAACCACTACCACCCTAGATACCATCTGGAATACCACCCCTGTTCAGGGGCACTACACATGTGGTAGCTGTACTGTATGCCCGCAGACCCGTAAGACCCTCTCCATCGACATTGGTACATCCAGACCATGGAAATTGATCAACCATACGAACTGTAACTCGGAGAGATTGATCTATATGATCACATGCCCTTGTGGTCTGGCATACATTGGACACACCACCAGAAAAGTCAAGTTGCGTGTCAGTGAACACAAGAGCACGATACGAAGCAACAAACAGTCCACCTGCCTGACGAACCACTTTTTAACTAAGAAACACAAAGCAGACGACTTGAGGTGGGTGGTCTTAGAACAACCCTTCATCCCAGCACACATAACAGATGTCTCACGGTTTCTATTTATCAAGGAACAACGTTGGATTTTTAAATTGAAAACTGATGTGTCAGGGCTGAACGATAACATCCCGTGGGTGTCCATTTGACCATCTTGGATTCACCATTGAGGTATGACCCTCATGAATTGTCAACTCTATACACTCTAAACCTCTGCACAAAATGTTTTTCTGTACATAACACCATTTACATCCTCTCTAGGGACCATACAATGTGCAGCACACGTCAGGAATCAACTAATGTCACCTTCTCATTTAGAATAAGACCAGATGAGGGAGCACATTCATCATAGATGGTTCTATCCACCCCTTGCTCAATGTAGCGTCCGCTCTGTTTATTAAGGATTCTTATCCTACATTTCTTGGTGGTCAGGACACATTCCTTGTTGCTCACCCTTAAATATCAGCAACTTGATTAAAAACTCTTGGAAGTTGTGTTCTTTGTATATCTTGTGCACACTGCCTTTACACTTTAATGTTGTCATGTCAACATTCTGACAAACACTGCAAACTCTGGCGCACAATGCACTCCATAGCGCTCTTATTCCAAGACTGTGTATTGTCAGTCAGAAGTATGATGCTGTGCACCGTCCCATCCGAATTAATACATTGTTACATGTAAGTTTTCATTAAGTTGAGCTCGCGCTGAGCGCATTACGAATCCCATAGCGCCTCTTCCCACTGTCCCACGCCATGTGTATTTGTAACATCTGCTACCAGAACGAAGCGGTGCACCGTATATATCGAACAAGTATCTTGCCAAATAATCAGTTGACATATTACTGAGCATGCGCCTTAGTGCGGTATGTTCTCACAAACGGGAGGAACGCGCTTAATTCCTTTGCCCATGCCCCGGACTTTGAATGCTTTACATCTAGAAGCGGTTCACCGGCGCGCATGCGCCTTGATGCGAATACGCGCACACCCTTACCGGCGATAGGACAACAGCTGTTCGCCATTTGTGCAATTTCCTCCAATCAGTTTGGGTATAAAATCGCGCGCCTCACCTCTCCTCGTTGCCTCCCCTTCGGCTTTGGTTTTAGCCGAGAGGTACCGACGGAGAGGTGAGTGGAAACGCCGCGTGGTGCTTTAACCTTCTCAGTTTTTCCTGTCTAGGAAAGTGAAGCCTTCTCTTGATAGAGCAGTAATTTTAAATGAGCTTCAAGAGTGAGCACCTTACCTTTATCTACAGTGCTAGTGAGGCTTCAGATATTGGCTATGGTTTTTCTGTTCTTATGTAGTTAAGCCTTTGGCTGGCTTTTCACTCAGATATACCACCATCACAATTACACTTTTGAGCGCTACAGTACTTTTCCAACTGACAACGGTATGCGTTTTTTTAGGGTGTTTACAAAACTTAATCAGTGTTACTGGTTAGTAAAGGGTTAACTGTAAATGGTTTACCCAGGCAGTCAGCATTCCCTACTAGTTTTAACTAGCAATTATGCCTTCCCCTCTCTTTTGTTCTCCATGGTACTTTGATCACTGTGGGCAATCATAAAACCAGTAGTTTATATGCACAAACCCTAGAAACATAGTTTTGACTTAGGATACTTTTTAGACCCTTTTAGTCGCCTGGGCTTACATGTTTACATTTATTTGTTTGTGCTTAGAGCGGGGCCTCAATCTCCGAGCCGTTGCCGGGTGAGGTGAGGCTTGACTCCCACATATTGCTGGGTAAGTCTTGTCTACTTTTTGTATAATTTGTATTCAGCAATGTCTGTGGTTTACTGTAAATGCAACCTATATTATATGGATTAGTCGTTCTAATAGGGACTGACTTCGCTGAGCCTTACAATGGTCCTCACGACACAATAAGCTTGTCATGTTTGAAGAACACAAAATAGTTTTTGTCTTTTTGTTTTTGTTCACAGGACTGCATCCTCAATCGACAAATGGTTCAAGAGGATACGGTAGGATGGTCCCTGTGACCACACCGTTAGTCTGACAGTCCTTTATTATATCTTGGTCTGTCCTTTTCACTTTATATATTTACTATTAGAGTGTACTTATGCAGTAGCAACATCTCATATATGTGGCCCTGAAGAATGCCGGTGTAGTTTTCACCTGTTGGCAGAAACATGTTGGCCTACTTAACAACACAGCAAAGCAAACAGTGATTTTGTCACACTGTCCTACATCTCTTTTTAATCTGGCGTCCTGGTGAATCTCAATTAAAAGTTTTTCTTTTGCCTCGACCGTCATTTTAACATCACTTATTCACCTTTTTTGTTTGCACTGCACTTTACCAGCACCGCCCAGTGGCATGGACACTTCCACTGTATGAACCAGAACTGTGTGCTGTCTAGCCAATTCAACTGGGCTTGGACACACCATCCTGGCTCCAGACGTCCTACATGACGAGGCTCCGCCGAGTGGGTGGGCTAATAGGATATCTATCATACACCTAGTGTCTTATGACCACTTGGTCCGGTTCAGTGCAATCCAAAAGTTTGGTTTTCTAATGAGGACTTTATAGGCTCGGCTTTTTGGTTCACAGACCCTCCAACTCTCCTTGTTTTTCGTCCCCGTGCATAAGCCAGTCCAAACCGGTCCTGGGACTTTCCAGACCCAGGCCTGGCGAGGAGCTGGACAAAGGAAAGGGGGTGTAACCGCCCCCCTTCCTGGTCCCACCCAGAGGAGGGACCTAGTAGGTGATCCGCCCCTCAGATTGGGAATAAGAGTGGGAGCAGTGCCATTGCACAGCAGATCATCCTGAAATCAACTTTAAACAAAGAAGAAGACTGGACTTCGACATTCTGCTGCACAGAAGACTGAAGAGAATCTCCCTTGTGGCCTAGGAGTGGCCACCCTGTGAAAGCAGGTACCAACCAGCGAATCGACGTCTGCTTTGCCGCCGCCTCCCGCCGGAGCCCGAGCCCAGAGCCTGACAAGACCCAGACTCCCAGACTTCTCACAGCCCGATCCACAGTCCCTGCAAAAAAGGGACCCGTGGAGGCACCGAGAGACGTGGGACCGGACTTCTTGGAAGACACCCGAAGAGCTGACTGCGCAGCATCAGAGGCATCCTCGACGTTGTGCTTTGGGGACTGAGAACCCTTACCACCGAGCAGCCCTTGCCCCGAAGATCAGCCCCCCAGCATCTCCACGATCTGCGTGGGGCCCTTTTGCATTGTGCCACTCAACGCGCCATCCCGGCCACTAGCCACGTGGTCAGCGTCCATCTTGGCGACGAAACAGACAAACTACACTGCGGGTCTGGTTGCTCCAGATTTGCCCTAGCTCCTGTGAAAAGGAGCACCCGCTCTGACCTTGCTGGTCCGAGTGATGAGCCTTTTTCGACTCCTGCGTGGCTTGCATTAGCCAAGGCCTGTTTGCTCCGATCAAGTTGCCGACACAGCCAACAGCGATAAGCCTGCGTGGGACAGCTCGTGACCGACTCCTGGACGTCCTCGACCCCCGGTGTCCACGTGGCTGCAGAGAGAAACTACACCTCATCACCTGTTTGCACCCGACATCGCCTGGTTCCAATCTGGTTCCACGGAAGTCACTGGCTAGTGACTTTGAACATTGTCCCCTCTGCTTTCAGGTCTTCACAACTTCAGATCCACCCTTGGATCCACCGGAACTCTTCACATCAAGCCGCCTGCAGCATCTTCAGCTCCAAGCACCATCGACCAGCGTGACGAAACCCGACACTACTTCGACCCTGTGCACCCGCTTCCTGTGGGTGAGGTAACTCAGCTCTGCCGGTGTTCCTATACTGGTACACATCTCTAGGGCCTGTGTCTCAAGTTTCAGCTTTCTAGGTCGCTCTGAAGGTTCCGAACTAACTAACTTTGTACTTTTTACGCACCATAGACTTTGCATTGGTGAGTGCGTGCACTTTAAACACTGCACCCGAGTCCCGCGGGCCTTTCCCGACTTAGTCACTGCTAGTCCCGAACAGCTCCAGCGATTCCCAAGGCCCTAGGCCTGTTTCCTTTCAGATTGGTATCTCTTATACCACTTTCTTAGTATATGTTTTAGGTGGCCCCTAGGGCTCATCCATATTGTGCAACTTTTGTGTATTTTAAACCGTCTTGTGTTTAACGCTTGTGCTTCTGTGCTCATAAAGAGTCCAGGGGATACTTTTAGTTAATAAATCTATATATATTTTCAATATATATCTGTGTGGTGTCCTTTCATTTGGTATTCAAGGGGGTTGTGTATGGTAATACAGCTGGCTTCACATGCCTTTCAGAGTTTAGCCTAAGACTGCTTTGTCCACGTTACCACTAGGATAACTGGTCTATAAGGTTGACTTACAACCAATCATCATAAGGGTTGCTTGGCATGGTACAAAGTGATCACTAGAACTAGTGAGCATTATATACCAGGCCAACTTCTCACATTGGTGAGCAGCGGATTGGGATCTGAGCTTGCTGTTGTTTTACCATTACAATCTTTGAGATTATCATTTGAAAGATCATACAGGTACCTTTTAGGTACATATAAAACAAGACTAGTCTACGTAAGTTCTACTGAACTTCGTTGTTGTAGAGGAAAGGGAGTAGCACACCCTGACAACAACTACTAGATAGGTTTAGCACGTAAACACCAGTGTAGGTAGATTACAACACATCCACCCACACTAGAGCAATGTCTGGAGCAGAGGGTTCCACTGGGAATGTCTCTGTTGAGAGTGACCCTCCAAGGGCACCATCTATATTTGCTATTTTTTTCCTTTAAGGAATTAAGACAGCTTTGTGTCTTAAGGGGTCTGAAGACAGGGCCTTCCCCTACTACAGACCACCTTAGAGAGATCTTAGACCAGTCTGAGACTCTAAAGACCTCTAAGGCAGACCCTACAGGGAATGCTGAAGGAGGTTCTCCTTCAGAGGATGACACTGCAGAAGCCCCTGTCCCTATAATCCTGGTAGATGAGGAAGCCCCCATCACTGGAGCTCCTCAGGTAGATGAGGAGGAAGAAGAGGAAGAAGAGACAGAAGGGGGGAGCAGTGAGTCTGATGATGACAGAAATAGTCAGGTGCTGGTCAGTAGACTGAACCAGGCTAACTTAAGCCTATTTGGGACTGAATCTGGGAACAACCCATTCAGACCCCCAGGTGGACTTAACCAGAAGCCTAGGAGGAGAAGGACTCACTCAGGTGACTCTAACCACTCCCATGCTTCTAGAGGTTCTCATGGTCACTCCAGAAGGGAGATGACTAGCCCTCAGAGAAGGGAACATGAGGCCAAAATGAGAGAGGCTGAATTGAGGATCCAGAGACAAGAGTTAGAGGTTGCCCTGGCCCAAGAGAAACTTGCTAGAGCAAGACAGCCTAGAGAGAGTGGGGTAATAGAACCCACTGGTGGCAGCAATATCCTCAAGGATGAAGACAGGTCTTTTGATAACAGAAACCTGAGTAAGATTGTGCCCCCCTACAAAGCTGGGGATGATATCCTCAAATGGATGACTGCAATGGAGAGAGCCTGCAGAGTACAGCAGATCCCTCAGGAGCAGTGGGCAGCAATCTTGTGGCTCTCCTTTGAAGGTAGAGGCAGAGACAGACTCCTCACAGTTAGTGATGGGGATTCTAGAAACTACATGGTCCTGAAGAGTGCTCTGATTGATGGGTTAGGCTTAACCACTGAACAGTACAGGTTAATGTTCAGAGACACCCAGAAGACACAGACTCAGGACTGGTCTGAATTTGTTGAATGTGCAACTAAGGCTCTGGAGGGCTGGTTGCTGGGAAGTAAGGTTACTGACTATACAGGATTGTATAATTTAATTATGAGAGAGCAAATCTTAAGTAATTGTCAAAATCAGCTTCGACATCAGCACCTGGTTGACTCTGATCTGACCTCCCCACAAGAATTGGGTAGGAGGGCAGACAAATGGGTCAGAACCAGGATCAGGCCTAAGAACCAGGGTGGTGACCAAAAGAAAGAGACTACCAAGCCTCAAGAGAAGGGTGGGGATAAAAGTAAGGAAAAGACTTCCCCAGGGCCCCAAAACTCCAAGAATGGGGGTGGGTCCCATGACACTTCTACAACTCAGAAAAATCCTTATTGTCATACCTGTAAACAGGTTGGGCATTACAAAACAGACAGCTGTTGTCCCAAGAATGGCAATAAAGAGAATATACCTCCAGGTAAGGCTCCAACACCTCCTGTCACTGTTAGCAGTGGTCCCCCAGGTTGTGGGAGCACCCCCAAGAATTTGGGTGGGTTTACTTTTGGAGGACAGGTGGACTCTGGCCTATCCAGGTCCCCTAACTCAGATACTCTTGTCTATGAGACTGGCATGGGGTTTGCCAATTTCACTGCTTGCCCAAAAACTTTGAGCAAGTATAGACAGGAGCCCCTCATCAATGGTTTGAAAGTTGAGGCCTTTAGAGACACAGGGGCTAGCATCACCATGGTGGCTGAATGTCTAGTCCCCTCAAGGCAACTTTTACCTGATTCCAGATATCAGGTGACAAACATTGATGGCATAGAAACCAATCATCCCATGGCAGTAGTCAATCTTAGCTGGGGAGGTGTCACTGGCCCAAAGAGAGTGGCAGTGTCAGCAAACTTGCCTGTAGATTGCCTACTGGGTAATGATTTGGAAATCTCAGCCTGGGCTGAGGTTGAACAGCAAACCCATTCTAGAATGGTAAATCTCCATGGAAAGGTTAGTGGGGCTGTGATGGCTACAGCCCCAATCCAAGATGTCCTTCCTGAAAAGGTTGGGAGGGCTGAGCAAACCTCAGCCCCATCTTTAGCTAACCTCCCTCCTGAAAAGAGTAGCAGGGCTGTACTGGTAACAGCCCATACCCAAACTGAGTGTCCTCCGGAAAAGGTTGGTGGGGCTGTGATGGCCACAGCCCATACTCAAACTGATACATGGGTAGTGAAGCCTGAAATGATGGATCACTCCACCCAAACTGAGAGCATGGAGGAGGAAGAGAAATCTCCCCCCCCCCACCAGACTTTAGGAAAGGATCAGCCTCCTCAGGGAACTGATCTTACCCCTGATGAAGGAACTGTCCCAGAGGTTGTTAGGCCTGGCCTGACAGAGCCTCTGATGGCAGTGGACCCTTCTCAGGTGGGACCCAGTCTGGAGCAGGTAACCTGCCCCTCTCTACCTTGCCTTACTCAACCCAGGGCTGCAGAGGACAAGAAGGACAGTGAGACCCAAATGGCCCCTTGTCAAATAAAGCACCCCCATTAACAGATTAGGGGCACCGAAACTAGTAGCCCTAGTGAGGTGCAAACTTTTAAAACTCCTGAGGGATCCCCCTTAAAAGTAGTTAGGGACCTCCCCCAGATGGATATTGTTGGGCACAGCCAAACCTGGGACCCTAAGGGCCCAAACCTGAACTGTCCCTCCAGTAAGCCAAACAGAGGGACTCAGCCTCCAGCTTTAGGTAACCAGAGGTTGACCCTGAGAGCACAGTGCAACTCAGTCAAAGAAAGAAAGGCACACATGGTGGAGAGTGATTGGAGGAAGCTGAGCCCTACAGAGGAAACTCACTTCAGTACTCCATCTCAACACCAGCCTTTGACTTTGCAAAGACACACCACATGTAGAGATTCCCTATGGTGGAGACCCTCAGATACCCTTAGGGTGAGGGATTGCTTAGTGGACCATGAGACAGGGGGTTACCAAGCCAGAGCTGGTACTTCCTTATATGGCCACTTAGGCAATATAGGCTTACCTGGTCAAGGATAGCCTTATCTCCTTTCGTTTGGGGGGGGGGGGGGGGTTATGTAGGAAGGTGGATATCTGACTATGGTTACCCCCAAACTTTTTTGCCTGGTGTTTAGCTGGTTTTTGACATAGTTGGCCTGGGATCCTGCTATTCAGGGCCCCAGGCTGATTGCTCTCTCCTTAAAATGGACTCCATGAACCTTAGGTGCATAACACAATTGGAATTGATTCACCTTATAGGCCCCTGTAACAGTGTACCATAGGTACCTAGGGCATAGGTGTAGCCAAGGCCTACCAGGGGCTGCAGCATGTATTGTGCCACCCCTGGCCTCCATATTTGACACAACTGGCTGATCACTCAGCTGGGGTAAGTTGGTGTAATCACCTCTTACTTAGATATAGTATCCCTATATCTAACCTTAAACTGGACCCATATGTTCCTATCAGCCACTCCTATGGAAGGCCTCATCAATCCTGGAGGCAGAGTGTTTGGAAATATGTGAGATGGTGCTCTAGCATGAGCTGAGCCTGTCTGCAGCTGTCGGGAACCACTCCCTTAGCTGTTCCGGGATATTGCCATGCCATATACTCTTAAGTGCATTATAATCCTCGCGGTTATTTGCCATCTTTGGTTTGGCTTTATCAAAACATGTCGAGTAAGGTGTCATACGAATTGGAATACTATCCCCTCAACATTTCTGTCGACGGGGATAGCATTCCACCCTTCTAGAGGGACACGACATGTGTGTAGCCTTAACCCCGGTTAAAGTTAACCAGAGCCTCAGCATCACAAAATGGATGCTGCCACCACAGACACAAGTCTGACCTCCTGCTGCTGGGAGTCCTTCCAGCGAGGGAGGCTTGGACAAAGGGTTTCCTGCCTTGGGAGGTGCGAGCACCACCCCAGACAGGGTTTTGTGTATTGGGTAGGACAGGGCTGAATAGATTGAGACATGCCCGGGGCACACAAGGTGTCCCCATGCATAAGCCAGTCCAAACCGGTCCTGGGCCTTTCCAGACCCAGGCCTGGCGAGGAGCTGGACAAAGGAAAGGGGGTGTAACCGCCCCCCTTCCTGGTCCCACCCAGAGGAGGGACCTAGTAGGTGATCCGCCCCTCAGATTGGGAATACGAGTGGGAGCAGTGCCATTGCACAGCAGATCATCCTGAAATCAACTTTAAACAAAGAAGAAGACTGGACTTCGACATTCTGCTGCACAGAAGACTGAAGAGAATCTCCCTTGTGGCCTAGGAGTGGCCACCCTGTGAAAGCAGGTACCAACCAGCGAATCGATGTTTGCTTTGCCGCCGCCTCCCGCCGGAGCCCGAGCCCAGAGCCTGACAAGACCCAGACTCCCAGACTTCTCACAGCCCGATCCACAGGCCCTGCAAAGAAGGGACCCGTGGAGGCACCGAGAGACGTGGGACCAGACTTCTTGGAAGACACCCGAAGAGCTGACTGCGCAGCATCAGAGGCATCCTCGACGTTGTGCTTTGGGGACTGAGAACCCTGACCACCGAGCAGCCCTTGCACCGAAGATCAGCCCCCCAGCATCTCCACCATCTGCGTGGGGCCCTTTTGCATTGTGCCACTCGACGCGCCATCCCGGCCACTAGCCACGTGGTCAGCGGCCATCTTGGCGACGAAACCGACAAACTACACTGCGGGTCTGGTTGCTCCAGATTTGCCCTAGCTCCTGTGAAAAGGAGCACCCGCTCTGACCTTGCTGGTCCGAGTGATAAGCCTTTTTCAATTCCTGCGTGGCTTGCATTAGCCAAGGCCTGTTTGCTCCGATCAAGTTGCTGACACCGCCAACAGCGAGAAGCCTGCGTGGGACAGCTGGTGACCGACTCCTGGACGTCCTCGACCCCCGGTGTCCACGTGGCTGCAGAGAGAAGCTACACCTCATCGCCTGTTTGCACCCGACATCGCCTGGTTCCAATCTGGTTCCACGGTAGTCACTGGCTAGTGACTTTGAACATTGTCCCCTCTGCTTTCAGGTCTTCACAACTTCATATCCACCCTTGGATCCACCGGAACTCTTCACATCGAGCCGCCTGCAGCATCTTCAGCTCCAAGCACCATCGACCAGCGTGACGAAACCCGACACTACTTCGACCCTGTGCACCCGCTTCCTGTGGATGAGGTAACTCAGCCCCGCCGGTGTTCCTACACTGGTACACATCTCTAGGGCCTGTGTCTCAAGTTTCAGCTTTCTAGGTCACTCGGAAGGTTCCGAACTAACTAACTTTGTACTTTTTACGCACAATAGACTTTGCATTGGTGAGTGCGTGCACTTTAAACACTGCACCCGAGTCCCGCGGGCCTTTCCCGACTTAGTCACTGCTAGTCCCGAACAGCTCCAGCGATTCCCAAGGCCCTAGGCCTGTTTCCTTTCAGATTGGTATCTCTTATACCACTTTCTTAGTATATGGTTTAGGTGGCCCCTAGGGCTCATCCATATTGTGCAACTTTTGTGTATTTTAAACCGTCTTGTGTTTAACGCTTGTGCTTCTGTGCTCATAAAGAGTCCAGGGGATACTTTTAGTTAATAAATCTATATATATTTTCAATATATATCTGTGTGGTGTCCTTTCATTTGGTATTCAAGGGGGTTGTGTATGGTAATACAGCTGGCTTCACATGCCTTTCAGAGTTTAGCCTAAGACTGCTTTGTCCACGTTACCACTAGGATAACTGGTCTATAAGGTTGACTTACAACCAATCATCATAAGGGTTGCTTGGCATGGTACAAAGTGATCACTAGAACTAGTGAGCATTATATACCAGGCCAACTTCTCACAGTCACCCGAAGAACAGAATTTACATATCAACTGCCTGGAACTTCTGGCGGGGTCTTTCGCAGTGAGGTGTTGGACGAGAGACTCAGTGCAGTCTTGCGTGCTTCTGAAGATGGGCAATGTGTCGGTGGTTCGGTACGTGAACCATTTGGGGGGCACCAAATCGAAGGCGCTTTCGTATTTGGCAGCAAGTTTTTGGCAGTACTGTCTGGACAGTCATGTCTAGGTGACGGCGGAGTATCTGCGAGGTCGAGACAATTTGGAAGTGGACTTCATTCTCGCAACTTCAGAGATTCCAGTCTTTGGAAGCTGGATCCGGCGGTTTTTGCAATGCTCCAAAGCCGCTGGGGTCCCTTCTCTGTTGCCCTCTTTGCTTCCCGGTTGGACCATCAGGTTCAGAGATTTTTCTGTTGGAGGCACGGCCCCCTGGCGGTTGCCACGGACACCTTCCTCCAGGATTGGAGTGCGGAACAGGGCTATGCATTCCTGCTGTTCGCAATGATCACACGGTCATAGGCGCAACTCCGCAGGCAGAGGGCGGATCTGGTCATGATCACCCCTCTGTGGAGGTCTCAAGTGTGGTTTCCAGTTCTTCTGGAACTTTCTTGGGATTTTCTAATCCTACTCCCGGTTTCGGACCCTCCTTACGAGTCCGGACGGGACTCCGCATCCTCTGTTGGTAACAAATTCACTGCTGCTCATGGCGTGGCGGATTTCAGGAGCAGGTAGGAAACCCCAGGCCTTTCGCGAGCAGCTGAGATGTTTATCTCCAATGCTTGGGTGGACAGTACAGTTAAAAGGTACTGTAGTGTAGTTCCTATTTTCCCAATAGGCTCTGTGCATTGGAATAACATAAAAGATAGTTTAGACGTAGGACTGAGGTCGACTAGGTCTCTATTGAATATGTCAGACTTAATTAGGTTTGCCAGCTAGCTCAGAGGTCACTAGAAACTTTCTCGAATGAACAGGGAGGAGTGAACTTCCCTGATTAGACAAGAAGGGATTAGCTTCTGACAACCGCATAAACATGACAACTTTGCTCCCCCAGAATAAGGAGTATATCTCCAGAGTAGTGTGAAAACAATAGATAGCTATTTCACTCAGTCAATCGTGCATACTTAGATTCACCAGAGTGCAGAGAAATAGAGAGACGGGCGTTTTCAATAAAAGGTGTTATTTATTGAGCAGTCTTCTTTCTCATTCAAGAGAAGTGAATTGCTACAATTGCAATACTTGTCATAAAGTAAAGTGCGTACAGTAAAAGGAGTATTATGAAATAATACTGTAAAAGCATTGATATGGTTTCTGAGCCATATGATACTTAAAAAGGTATAAAATATATACAATTACATACAATGATAAAAGTTGACTAAACGTACTCAACTGATGTTTCTAAATACGCCTACCCCCAGTGTACCTAACCTAAGCCTAGTACGTGGGAAGGAGTAAAGGAGTTTTTAAGTTAAGTTAGTTTTGCCAAGAATCTGACTCAATAATTCTCTAAGGATCTAATCAGCTCCGTACCTTGGTTTTAGAATGAAGGAGGTCTTGTATCTCGCTCTCAGGACTCGATCTCCCAGTGACCCGCAAGGGTGACTGGAAACACTGGAGCTGGATTTTCTCTGCAGGAGAAAAAGACAGCGTCTTTCTCAGTGCGTCAAATGGGAGGGACGGCTTCCTTTGACACTCGCATCAGCTGGGCTTCGGATAAGTAAATAGCCGCTCTGCTCCAAACCACTGTGTGTTGCTTAAGGCAAACGCTGGTATATTTATACCTGGAAGGTGCTGTGTTTGACGTAAGGTTGGACATAAGACGTCAATAAAAGATGTCACTAAGAACTGGTCGTTCTTTCGGACTCGCAGGAGTTCTAGGACAAATCAAAACAAAAGCAGGGGGAATTCCCAGGTTGGTGGAGGTTTGGTTTGTTGAAAGAACTCGTTGTACTTTCTAGGAGTCTAAGGAAGTAGCCTTGCCTTATTTGGATTGCATTGGCTATTACTAAATATGGATATGATTCTCATGCCTTTATAAGGGTATGATTTGTTATAACCACATAAGGGCATAAATCAGGAATATTTAATTAGGGTCCTAGATACGTTCACAACACTCACTCCACGTATAATGTCCATCATTACTAAATACTAAGCAATATATAAACATATAGGTATGCATGTGTTTTCCAGCCCACCCCAAAATACATCAAATGCATTTGAAATGGTATAGATATACGAAAATGAGTATTATACTGTACGCTTTCAAGCAGTGGTATCATTCAAATAATGCAAATATAAATATCAGCTGAATGAATTGCGAAAATTACATTTATGAAATGGCTCTTAATACAGAAGAGAATGTCGAGACCATTTCATCACATATTTATACAAGATTGTACATGTGCTAGAGGCTGATTCAAAATATTGTCTCTGAAGTCTCTAGGAATAGAAGCTCTGTTCTCTAAGAATAGTTCTACTTTAAGAAGAGTACCTTGTGCCAAAAAAAAAGGTAAATATTTTGGAAGTTGGGAAAAAGAATTTTGCTTTCAAGGGAAAAATTAGTTCCAAGTGTTTTCAGCAGTGTTGTTTATAAAAACTGAAGGCCGAATTCAGAGTTCAGGGAATGCTGGGTGCTCGCTATTTCAATTGTTATTCTCATTGTTAGGAGAGAACATTACCTCAGCTAGACCAGCAAAATATTTGTCTACAACAGTAGGTGAAAGTTGGGCCAACGCTGAAAAATCAGAAATAGTGCATATATGCGATGCATTGCCATCATCGGTGTTTAGATCAGCAATGTTCACAGAAGGTTGTACCTTTGTGCTGCCGCTATCATCTCGTACTTCACCTCCACCTAATCGTAATGGTGAAGTCTCAACGAATGCAGTCATCAGAATCAGTAGCCGCTGGGGACAACACGTTGCATGAGTCGTTACCGGACAAAGCAAAGCGTTGATATCCATTGGTACTGCTGATGGTAGTGTAAGACAGATGTCCAAAACGCATTCTTCTCCGCATAACAGACATCGAAGCACAGGTAAGATGCAATTTTGCCAGATCGGTCTGAATGAAAGAAACCAGGTGGTATTCAGATCTCTTAGCCGGGCCAATCCGAGCACCTTAGTGATACGGTCTCGGTATCGTATTGCTAGGATCGTTTCTTCCATCGTAGCCGGAGTTTTGTCTGTGACTTGGCTTGCCATATCGGAGCAGAAGGAACAAAAATAAAATTCCTGCTACGAGTCCCAAAATAAGAGGCAGGCCACCGAAAAGAGAATGCACAAAATTCGGGAAGATGCCCAGAACTGCTTCAAAGGGTGCTAACAGTCCCGAAAAAATTGTCTTAAATACATGTGCGATGCCACTGTTATCTGACATGTTTAAACTTTGGCTTAACATTTCTACGAAATGCTTGGGGCAATTTGTCGATAATAGGGTATGTATCTCTGCCGCTGTCCTTGCAGCTTGCAGGTCATACGTCTCTTTGGACGAGGTTAAAGGCACAGTTGTCTGTAAAAGAATAGACTTCCATCTGCTTAAAGTATCAATTCGAATAGAAGAGATATTTACAAAAGGCCATAATGCCGCCTCCATGTCTGGATTGCTGTTTGGATACAATACTTGCATACAACAAATGACCCTGGAAGTAACGCTCACGAGATAGGGTTTTCCTGGCATCATGCCACAACCGCTGTGGTCACTTAATATAACGCAGCTACCGTTGGAAAGTTGTCTGAAAAAGGGCTCTATCTGTGTAGCTGGGGTGCCGTGCAGATGACATGGAAGGTTGTTTGATGAACCTTCGCAGGCTCCATGCAAGTTTATACCTTGACATAGAAGTGTACCGCTCAGTGATGTTTTACAATTATTACCACTAAGAAATACCTCTTTCTTGCCCCCACTCCAACATCTATGTGTATAAGGTAAATTCCAGGTTGATTTGATGTATCCTTTACCCAACCTTTCATACAGGCCTGCTGGTAGATACTTTTGGCAGTATTGAAACTGAAAAGTTGTTATCGGGATTGTAATGGTGCCATGTATTATCCATTCAATGACAGGTCTTTCTGACATTGTCAATGGTAATCTCTCAAGTTTTTCAATGCTCAGCACCGTATAGTCTGCTCCTTTTTGTGCCAACGAGATTTGTCTATCAGTAAGGTTAAAGATAGAAAATAATGACGTTATGTTGATTAGACGCCATGGCACGTGACCGGAACGCAGGTTTTGTAACGTCCAGCCTAGCTGTATAATAGAACGCAATTGGGACTGACCATGTTGTAACATTATCATATCCTGTTCTAATATATCGATAGCAGATGATACAATGCTGTCCAGTGAATAAATTCTGGAGGACAGAGTCGTTAACCTATTGTCCACTACAGAAAGTGTTTTTTCCAAATTAATACGATCAATTTCTCGTATTTTTTCTGCAGTTTCTATTTGATTTAATTTCCAAGCTTCATTGTAAGCTGCGTATATACCGGCGTATATGAAACGTTTTTGACGCTGTTTGCGAGGTCCCATTATGAAATCTCGCAAGTCAACACCTTCTTTAAGTAAAGTTAAGTGTTGCTTAATTTCGGGAAGTGTGGATCTCTGTAGCAGTCAAGGCATAGTTTTCCTGCACTGTATGTTGTAGCTAGACCTGGATGTTGTCTCTGGGAATATCTTGGGTCTGGCCTGTTCTGTTTGAACCCCTGTATTTTGTTCAGGAATCTATCTTGACAGTTATTAGTGTCTGTGGGCCAGATCAACCATTTGTTCCAATCAGGAAGTGTTCTGTTTTGTTTTAAAATATAGGCCACGTCTAACCCCTCATCTGTAGTGGTGTTTCTATCAGGCATAGGCTTTGGTATAGACGGGTTGTTTAAATCTTTTATCTTGGCTAAACCAAGACAGGTTGTTTGCTGAATTGTGTCATTCAGGAACATTATTTGTTCTGGGATCATGCAGGCTCTAAACAATGCTTCTAAACCTTGTACCTGCCATTCTTTTGTACCCCAGATGGTTTTTGTCTTGATGTTGTTTTTCCAAAATTCAAAACCAAATGTAGACATTTTTTCATAAAATTTTTCAGAATAAATTAGTTTAGTATTTGTCAACATGTTTTTCATTCCTGTCTTATTTAACACTTTGAAATAGAATGTTTCAGGATCAGTGACATTAAACCCTGAGAAGTATGGGAATTT
The DNA here is from genome assembly GCF_964263255.1 of Lissotriton vulgaris. Lineage (NCBI taxonomy): Eukaryota > Metazoa > Chordata > Amphibia > Caudata > Salamandridae > Lissotriton > Lissotriton vulgaris. The sequence continues at coordinate 712,021,620 of NC_141696.1, read as the reverse complement.
CTCATAAAATGTTTTTAAACTGCCTTTTGGCGGAGTTGGACAATGTTCCCATTGATTATAACTGAAAACATTTCTAGGATTTGCAGATTTTTGCAGATAATGATGCCCAAAGTGATTGTAACAATACATTTCCTCATAATTCGACGAACCCTGTAAATAATCATGTTCTGTAAATTTTGCTGACATTTCTAAATCTGACATCATATTACTAATATTTTCAAAGTCCCAATCATCAGAGAAAATACTAGGTGATACAAAGTTACTTAAGGAGATCTTAAATTGGTGTGGCTATTTCCAGAGCTCAACCGGGCCATAGATTTCATAATCAGTTTTGTCCCATGCTATACCACCAGGTATAGGCTTTGCTGTGATGTTGACTGATGACAGTTCTCTTTTTTCGATGTGTGAGGATCTGTGTGGTTTCAGGACCAAGTTGATGTTCTGACTTGCTGTGTCCATTGTACTATATTTTCCATCAATAAATCTACCCAAACTTAAAACCAGGATGAGCCATAGAAGGAGGAAAAGTACACCTAACACAATCCATAATTTAATCCATGGTGAAGTTAGATATGTTTCTCTGAGTTGATGAATGTGCTCTGTGATTTTGTTTTTAAAAGTTTTTGTTGCTGGCTTGTCTCCATGTTCACTTGGATCATCGGAAAAGTCATCAAAGTTGATAAAGTAGCCAGATGCAGTTCTGTCAATTGGTGGGATTGCTTCCAGATTTCCTTTGATCTTTGTATTTTCTTTTGTTACATTTGTATAGTCCGAGGCTACATCGTTGTAGACTGGTGTTTCTTGATGAACTGTTGCAATTTGGGTTTCAAGAGGCACACGTTCCATGGCTTTGTTGCATAGTCCTTTTTTAATCACCGCAGGTTTGTCAAATGTGATTAGTCTCTCAGTTTGAACCTCTTGGATTGTAGCAAGATTTGGTCTTCTGCTACTTCTTGGGAGTCCACTGGGCCTACTACTTATTATTGGCCACATGATTGTGGTTTCACCAGGTCGATTGATACAACTCGGTTCTCCTTTTTACCAGCAAGGGGCGGTAGTACAACTGATCTTGTTCCGCTGACAGCTAAGACAGGTACTGCTTTTCTGTAAGAAGGCCCAAATTCCTTCTTCACCGCGATCTTTTCTCTGACCAGATCCCCAATCTTTGAAATCAAGACAGGTCTTGCTGGGACAGGTGGTTTTTTGTCAGTGGTAGTTGGCTTTAGCTTTTCGTTACTCAGACTTTTTCTTGTTTCATCATTTAAGTCCTGTAAAACAGCCAAACGATCTTTGATATCAAAAGCTTTTTGTTGCACCACTGAAGTCTGACAATCCAAGTCCTGGATGATAATTCTAGTACCAAATAAAAGTTAGTACGGACTGATACCTCCTAGAGAATTTCTTGGCATGTTATTAAGACTACGTTGGACACTTATTAGATGTTTGACCCACCCGTCACCCGGACGTAATACCCTCGCTGTTATAGATTGCTTTATGTCCCGTTTTTTTCTCTCCACTACCGCATTTCCCTCGGGATGGAATGGACTCGAATACCGCAATGCAATGCCCATGCTGGCCATGGCCTCCTTGTAAGCCCGAGAGCTAAACGCAGGACCCTGGTCAGAATGTAGCATGCCAATTGCGTATGTGCTGATAAAGACTCGCAAATCTTTTATAACAGTTCTGGCGTCAGCCGAGCGCTGGGGGTCTCATCTAAATGAATCACGTCTTAATATTTATGGGACCGCATTTGTCCGTCTGGATGACTGCGCATAGATAGCCTGATGCTGTCTAATAGTGGTGTCTGGGCTGGTGTCTGGTCCGGTTCACAACTGCGATCTCTGTTGCAGTCCTGACAATTCATTGCAAAGTTATAAATTTCTACGCTCTTCCCCGGCCACCAGTATGTGATTGTAATTCTATTAGAGATTTCAAGATCTCTTGGTGCCTCAGACCTAATCCCATGTGTGCTTCTTGTATCAAGAAGACTCTCCGGTTCGTGTTTGGAATTACTCTATCCCCCACTCCAGGGATTTGAGCAAACGGAACGGAGTTCGCATTAATTATGTATGTATTGCCGAGTGGATAGTTTAGAGGTAACGCCGCATAATTGCCTTCCATTGAGGCTTTTACTGCCAGCAGCGTTTCGCCATCTATTTGTTTTTTCGTACGCTTTTTTGTAGCTTGGAAGCCGAGTGATCAGCTGCCGCTGTGGCTTTGTCAGCCAATGAATTCCCTGCAACGTGAACGCCATCACGTTGAAGACTCTGCGTATGTATCACGTGAGTCTTTTGTAGTTCTTTCTGCAAAAGAACTACTTGTTCCCATAGTTTTTTATGCTTTATTGTGGCACCTGTCTCATCTTTTGCAAAGGTGTTTTTATTGGTAGTTAAGGCAAGAGAGAACATGCGACAATCTCGCACAACTTCCCACGCAGGGGGCAAAAAAAACAGTCCCTTTACTCCACAGCTAAGTCGTGAGATCTGGTCTAGAACGTTTTTAGCATTCAGGAAGCGAGAGTAGTCCGACCAGAGTCTCACTAGTTGATAGAACAGAGTCCGTGGTGTGGAGAGAGAAGTGGGGCGTTGGTAGGCACTGCTGCAACGGTATACAGTTCAACACCCCCTTGCGATGGGAGGGCTTCGCTAAATCATAGTGACGGGGCTCCTGCTTGAACCTAGAACATAAACCCCCCCCATCTCACTCCTAGAGTGGAACTGTTCCAGAAAGGAGGAGATTAGAACTGAAACAGGTGGAGAGCACGCACACTGGGCAGGCAGACTGCTGAAGGGAGTCCCTTGGAAAGTAACTGAACCAGTGGACCCCAGCGAAATTCAAAGTTTTTGAAATCGTCCCGGAAGATGTCAGCCATTCTCTCCACACTCAACAACTTCCAAAGTCTTGCATGCCAAAGGGAAATTGCGGGGGCCCCCTTCTGCTTCCAAGCTGCTGCCAGGGTGAGTTTAGCCGCTCCCACACATAGCCATAATATCCTCTTGTAAGCCTTGGTTTGATGTTCTAGCTCTGGATCCCGAAGGCCCAACAAAATGTGAGCCATCGAATCCTCGACTGGGTAGCCCAAAATCTCTTTGATGTGGGATAAAATCTCTGCCCAAAAAGGACGAATGATGGGGCAATCCCACTAGATATGGCGGAAGTCCCCCAACAGGCCGCAATCCCTCCAGCACCTGTCCGAGGAGCCCGGGAAAATCTGTCGCAACTTGGCTGGATAGAGATACCAGTCCATCATCGTTTTGAGGTGTGCCTCCCGTAGTTCTATGGAATGGTTGTGTTTAGCCAAGTCAGTCCACAGGTGGGACCACTCCGCCTCAGTGATGTCCCGGTCAAGCAGTCCCTCCCACATGGACATGTAGCGTGGCCTCGGGGATGTCACAGTTGACAGAAGGTGGTTATAAAGAAAGGAAATGGTTCCCCGCATGGTAGAGGTTCTTGAGAGGAAGGCCTCAAAAGGTGTTAGCGGCATGGTGGCTGCGTCTCTTACCGGGGAAGATAACGCCCAATGTAAGAGCTGGGTGTATCGGTATCTCTCGGTTTGTTGGACTCCATAGTCCTGCATGCAGTTATAAAACGTGGGTAGTGCAACGCCGTGAAATAGGTGTGTGAGTGCTTGGCATCCCCCCCATCTCCAGCTATCAAAGGGGCCCTCAAGCGCTGCCGGCGGGAAAGCTGGGTTAAAGTGTATAGGAGTAAAGGGGGAAGGGAATGTTGTCCAGCAGTCATCACCAGAGATAGAGACCCAGACCTTAAGGGTAGTGCTTGTGGGGGTGCTGATATAAGCGTTCTTGGGCCTGTCACCCTTGGGTTTCCACACCAGGTCCCATATTGTCCTCCCTGCTATTCTCCTGTCCATGTGTAGCCAGTGTTTTTCCGACTCAAGTTGGGTCCATTCCACTAACACTCGGAGTTGTGCTGCCTTGTAGTAGAGGTGCATATCGGGAAGGCCTGTCCCCCCCTCTTTCCTCGGGCGAGGCAAGGTGACATAGGAGAAACGGGCCCTACCACCCTGCCAGATGAAGCGAAGCATCAAAGTTTTAATGCGTCTAAAGAATTCCCCGTCCGGGGTCATGGGCAGGGCTTGGAAGAGGTATAAGAACTTAGGGAGGAGGGACATCTTGATTGCATGTATACGTCCCAGCCAGGATATGAACATCGGTTGCCACTGAGCCAGAGTCTTCTGGATGGATGTGAGTAGTGGGGGAAAATTGGCGGAGTAAAGCTTCTCAACCTTAGGGGTCAGGTGGATCCCCAATTATAGGAGAGATGCGGAGGCCCAAGATAAGGCAGTGAGAGTTTGGAGGCGAGCAGCCTCAGCTGGCGGCAGAGTGAGATTAAGGACGAAAGATTTTCCATAGTTGATCTTAAAGCCTGCCACACCCTCGGAACATAATAAGGCTTCCTGGGCGTGGGGGAGCGAGTGGGCGGGATCCAACAGGGAGAGCAGAACATCGTCCGCGAACAGGGTGATCTTGTGTGATTCCCCATTAAAGGGGAGACCCCTGATGTCCGGGTCCTCTCTCACTGCGAGAGCCAATGGTTCTATGCTCAGGGCAAAATGCAGGGGGGAAAGAGGGCAGCCCTGACGAGTGCCGCGGGAGTGTGGAAAGGGCGCCGACATGTGGCTGTTGACGACCACCCTAGATCGGGGAGAGCTGAAGTTGGTCTTGAGCATCGTTAAGAATTTGGGCGAAAAGCCGAATTATGTCAAGGTCTGGAACAAGACGCCCCAGTCTACCCTATCAAAGGCCTTCTCTGCGTCAAGTCCCACTAGGACAGCCGGGATCTTAAACTTGTTAGTTTTTTCGATGAGGTGCACCACCCTCCTGATGTTGTCTTGGGTTTGGCGGCCCTTGATGAAACCTGACTGGTCCAGGTGTATGAGCGCTGGCATTAGATCATTCAACCTTCCGGCAATTATGGGCGAGTAGAGTTTGGCGTCCAGATTAAGTAGAGCGATCGGCCTATACGAGAAGCATGTCGAGGGGTCCTTACCGGGCTTGGGGATAACCAAAATTATTGCTTCTGCCATGGACCCGGAGGTCATACCGTCTTCCGCCATGCTATTAAATAATTGCACCAGGAAGTCCCTTATTTCAGAGGCGAAAGTTTTGTAAAAAATCGCGGTAAAACCGTCTGATCCTGGGGCCTTATGCGGCTTCAGATCCTTGATGGCCGATAGGACCTCCTCTCTGGTGAAGGGGGCAGTGAGCAACTCGTTCCACTCAGCCGACACCTGGGGGAGTGGGAGTGTCCGCAGGTATTCCTCCTGTGCCCTGACGTTAAGGGTGTTTCCGGTGTAAAGCGCTTCGTAGAAGTCGCTGAAAAGCCCTGCCTTGAGGTCGTCCTGGTGGATGAGGGTCCCCGCCGGTTCTTGTATACCCCCAATATATTCCTTCTCTCTCTTGTCTCGGAGTTGACGGGCTAGATGTTTCTCCACCTTATTCCCCTGGGAGTATTAGAGGCGCCGTAATTTCAGGAGCGTGAGCTCCGCTCTGTTATTATAGTGAGCCCTAAGTTTGCCCCTAACCGCCGTGAGCTGCCGCATTGCCTTCCTGGAGGGGTTTTGTTTATGAGCGCGTTCCAGCTCAGAGAGTTTCTCCTCCAATTGTTCCCGCTCTTTCCGTCTTAGTTTGTTGAGGGCCGCATTTAGCGCTATACAGCTGCCGCGTATAGAGGCTTTGAAAGCAACCCATGTGTTGAATATCAAGGTGTCGCTTGTGGCGTTAAGATCAAAGAATTCCCTGACAGCTTGCCGTAGCACTAGGCAGGAAGGTGTATCCCGAACCAGGGAGGCTGGAAAGTACCATTTGTGGCGAGTGTGGTCGACCGCTTCCCAACGGAGGCAGATAGTAAGCAGGCTATGATCTGATACCGATAAAGGGAAGATCTTGGCCTCGCGCAGATCCCCCCAAAGGGATTGGCTAAGGAAGAAATGGTCGAGGCGGGAGTAGGAGTGGTGGGCATGCGAGAAAAAGGTATAATCCTTAGAGTGCGGATATAGAGACCGCCATCCGTCAACTAACCCCATGTCTATAATCAATTGCTGCGTTTCGTTGGAAAACAAGCCGGTGTCAGATCTCTGGTGATGAGTACTGTCCAACTCCCTATGCCAAACGAGGTTAAAATCCCCCATTACAATTAAAGGCCCCTCGGCAAAGACTAAGATCTTCTTAAAGAGACCCTGAATGAATCCGTTCTGGCCCACATTGGGGGCATAAAGGACCAGAAACGTGCAGAGCTTACCCCGTAGCACCCCCTTAACCACCAGCCAGCGCCCCTCTTTATCGCTAGGAACTCCCATGGGTTGAAAGTGCAAGCATGCGCGGAACATGAGAGCCACTCCCCTATGCTTTGTGGGGGCTGAGGATCTATATATGAGGGGGAATTGCTTGTGCTTAAGGCAGGAGTCTTCTGACCTAGTCAAGTGTGTTTCCTGAAGACCCACCACATCTAAGTGGTGGTCGAGTATGTACTTCCAGATCTTTTGACGCTTCTGGGGGGAGTTCAGCCCTTTCACATTCCATGTTCCCAGAATGAGCGGCATTACGACTGGGGAGACAGGTCGAGCTCTATATATGGGAGTTCCTGGTCCCGCCAGTTCCCTATCCCTTCAATCATGATCCAACCTCCTTTCATACAGCCCAGCCATTTGTGCACTCCAGAGCGGGGCAATTCCTGTGAATCAATCACTCTCTCGATCCCCCCATTCAGTCTTTCCACCCCTCCACCCAGGCCGTGACTCGGCTGAAACGAGGCTCATGATAATTCACCCCAGCTACCACCACTTCCCCCCCTCCCCCACCCTCCCTCCCTTCCCCCAACAGGCCCCCCCTACCCTTCCCCAACATTGAAGATCCTCAGGCTTAGCCAAACAAAGCAGATTAAAATGGTGTAAGGGCCTGAAAAAAATGTCCCTGAGGGCGACCGCAAGGGTCGAGGTTCATAGAGGTGATAGGAGTCCCTCCTTAACCCATTAGGGAGGTGTGTTGTCGGGGGTAACATAAAGTACTCTCGGTACCTGATGAAGAGGTGTCCCTCCGGCGCTCACGGTACTGCCTCCCAGGGCTTACTCGGTGGAAGGCCATTCCTGCGATGCAGCGTCAGTGACCAGCGCCACAGAGGTCACCGCGGCCCCTTTTTCCTGAAGGCTGGCGGAGGTGTCTGGTCTCCTTGCTGCTGCAGCGCCGCCCACTCTCTGCCATGACGGGGAGCGTTGTCATCTCCTCGACGGGGATCCGCTGCCCCCAGTTGCTGCTGCAGCATCGTCCAATCCAAGGAGTTCCAAGGCGGCGGAGAGGGACCTGACCTGGATCAGCTTATTCTTCCAGCGAAAGATAAGGTGGAAAGGATGGCCCCGAGAATAGGCCACCTTCTGGTCCCTGAGGAAGTTGGTAACAGGGCGAAAGTCTCGCCTCTTCTGCAGGGTCGAAGCCGCCAGGTCATGGAACAGCTGGGGATGATGGTCCCGGAATTGCAAGGGGTCAATGTCCTGCGCTTTCCGTTGTATCTTCTCTTTCAATTGGAAGTCGTGCACGCATACCAGGATGTCAGGGGAGGCATCTTCGGGCCCCGTGGCAGTCTAACTCTGTGGACCCTGTCCATGGGAATCTCCTGGGGGGCGTCTTCTCCCAGGATAAACCCGAACAGGGCGGACACATATTCCCTGAGGTCCGTGCCTTCTCCTGCCCTGGGCACCGCTCGGATCCTGATGTTGTTCCGGCGGGACTGGTTCTCTAAGTCCTCAGCATGGGCCTGGAGGTCCAGGTTCTGCTCTGTGAGCCGGAGAACATCTTGCTGAAGTTGGTGCACATCCTCCGCTAGTCCCAGATCATGGTCTTCCAAGGTGGCCACTCGTTCCCCTATGCCATCCACATCTCTCCTTACTTCACGGAGGTCCGATGCCAACTGGGAGCAGAGTTCCGAAATGTCCACCTTGATGGCTGTATAAAGTTCGACCATAAATGCGTTAGTGGCTGGAACCTCATCGTCATTCCACTGGGGCGACTGGCTGGGGCCCGGCGACGACGAGGCTGCCCCCCCCCTTGACCGGCCCCTCCTTGGTAGGTTTGTCCTTGCGCTGCCTGCCTGCCATGGCCAAGCTCTGAGCCCCACCAAATCACAGGCCGCTCCGCGTAGTCCGGGCCTCAGGGTTGGCTTCTGCAAACGGTAGGTCAAACTTTCTCGACCCCCAGCTGGCGTGCTTCCCCGCTCGAGCCATGAGGCGTGCGCTCCGCGGTATCCGGGTCCCGCCTCCCGTTGCGCTCCACAGGCCTCCACTCCAGTATGGAACAGGTCACCTCGGGTGGCCAGGCCAGTCAGCCCTCGCAGGGGTGTTCGCCGGGGCGAGCGGTCTGCAGTGCGCCACCAGCTTCTTATCCCAGTAGGCGCTATGTAGGTCCAGCGCGTTTGCGTCGCAGCCGCTGAAGCAGGGGGTCTATTCTCAAGACGGCCCCGGGAGCAGCGCTGTCCCCGACAGCCCGAGGCGGCGCCAATCGCGGCTCAAGTCTCCGGCGCAGCTCACTTAATGTAGGGCCCAGGCGGGGGATGTCCTTCCGTGCTGGTCGTCAGGCCTCCGATGCAGGAGCTGGAATCCCAGGCGGCGAGAGAGACGGGGGCCGTCGCGGTCCTCCGCTAGGCGGGCCCCGGTGATCGTGCTGTAGCCTATGTTGGCATTGCTGCGCACTTGGGGTCTGTCGCCCCTCCTTACAGACGGCCCGGGCAATGCTCCCCTCTGTTGCAGAGCTATGGGCCCTTGTCTCAGAAGGCCGCGCTGGGATGGCGCCCTCAGCCCAACGGCCATGCTAGGTCCTAGGCGAGTACGGGCCCCAGCCACGACGCGGCCCCCGTAGGTCCTCCGGGTGGGTCAGGTCCCCCGCGTTGCTCGCTCCCACCTGGCCAGAGTTCGCTCCGCAGATCCCGGAAGGCACAGCTCCACTCCAATTCCAAGTATAATTCTTTAACTCAGACACCTGTGTTGATACATTACAAGATTGTGCATAACACATGGGTGTCATATAGAGTTTGATTATACACTTAGTATTGTACAATTGGATGTCTTACTGTTGTCTGTCGCCCTTATTTGTATCAATTTTGCTGGTCAATTTTGAATTCCATGTACTTGTATTAGTTTTGTAATTTTTTTACTGGTTTTATTTGTGTATAGTGGTGCTATTGTCCACTTGTTCTTTTAAATATATTGTGTAATTAATAAACTGTGTTTTTTAACTTTATATACGAATTGTGCTAATTGCTTTGTGATCTAAGTTGTTTAATTGAATACCCTACTCAAGGGAACCTTTTCTGTTTACTGGTTGGTTAACCCTACTTCCCTTGATTTTGGTTAAGGGGTACCTCTCACTTTCTTCTACTTATATTTCTTGCGCACAATGTTATTCATTAGTGCTGCACTGTGTGAGTTTTGTACTGCAACAGTTTTACAGCAGGAGTTTAGATGTCTGTAGTCCAAAACTAGACGATATGAATCATCTGGCTTGGAGACAGGAAACAAAGGATTGTTCATTTGTGAGGTGCATGTTTCTATCACCCCCTGATATTCAAGTTGATCTAAAATTTATTTTACTTGTTTTTTAGCTTCTTGCTTAACAGGATACTGCCTCTGTGCAGTAGGTTGATTTTTTAACTGGATTTTATGGTGAGGAGAATTCTCATCCCATCCTACATGATTTTTATATAATGCAGGGGCTTGGGCCACTGCCCATTTTCTAGCAAGTGTGTATTTTTTATGAATTTGAATGTGATTCGAGAAGGCAGGCATAATCATTTTTTCGCCATGTGGGCACTCCCTGACAAACTCTGGTGGCCAGTCTTTCTCTGCTAGAAGGATAACATAGCCTTTAGATAGATTCTCCCAAAAGAGACCTTTTATTTTCCTAGTTTTATCTCCCTCTATACGTAATTTTATTTCATATAGTTTATAGGGCAAGCTCACTCGGGTGTCTGCAGTTTCCACTTGAATGTATTCATTCGTGTCCACTGTCTCCAGAAGATTCATCAGCATCTTGCGAGCTATGCTCACTTCTGCTGCGCTGTCTAGCATTGTCTGGGCCCACTCTCCGTTTTTCAGTTGTGTCCTCAGAATTCTCGGCATGTTTTATTTTAATACTGGCTACCTTCTTTCTGGGAAATTGTAATTTTTTACTTTGATGAGCAGGTTCCTTGTCTTTGGACTTGACGTGCTCTTCTTTATGTTCTGACCGTCCTCTTCTTTCCGATTTCTTTGATGAAGTCTGAAAAGATCGACGTGTATCAATATCTTGACATCTGTCAGGTTTTCTCAAATTGTTCCTATTTCTAAGGTTGTATCTTTTTTCAGAGGGCTCCCTTTGGGGAGACTTGCCCCACCCTTCTGGAGATTTATCTCTTCGTTGGGGAGACCTTCCTCTGGTCTGTAACTGTTTTTCTCCGGGAGTGGTTTGTTTATTACCCTCCCCCTTCTTCTTTTGAGAATTGAGATTATTTTTAATAAAAGTTTTTTTCAGTATTTTCAATTAGTGTATTTAGTCGGTAGGTTGTACCGTCAATTGTTAATTGAACTAAATCCCTATATGCTCTTGTTAATTCTTTTATTTTAACTAAGAGTTCTTTGCTTGACATTTTTCCAATGTCGGGATTTGGTGTGTAGCAGGCTTGAACCGGCCATGTGGCTCCTGGTCTACCTAGTGGACTGAGCCTGGTAATGTGATATTGATGTTTTAGGGCGCCATTAAACCAGAGCAGGTTCTCTTGGTATGTTAGTGGAATTTCAACTTCCTCGAAAGGAGAGTATCCCGCTGGAGCTTCCGCTATTTGGTAGTTGTGGAACTCATGTGCTACAGCATGTGCTACTGGAAAATTTATCCAGGAATAGAATACCTCTGTCTGTCGAAATTCATGTGCCTCTATCACAAATATGACTGTACCACATCTTGATGTTACTCCATTTTCTATAAGTTTTATAGTTATGGTTTTTCTTATATTGACCGGGATGAGTATTGCATCATGGTCGTTATCTCGGACAAGTGTGTCGTCCACTACGAGTTGAGCTGTCAAAGCAGCTCTCTCCCTTTCGTCATCACTCTCTGTCATTTTACTGACTGAAAGTTTGTAGATCAAGTTTCAAGGAAACAAAGATTAGGTGCACAATATTTTGGAACACTGTATCCTTCAACGTTGACTAAACCAAAAACTAATGCATAGGATTCTCATCCTACTATGTTTCGGCGTTTTTTTTTACCTTTCACCCACTCCAGACGTCTATTGGAGTTTTTACGGGAAAAGGGGTCTGTGTGAAAAAGCTCGACTGAGTTACTCCAGTATCTTGCGTTAGATTATCACCTTACCAAACGTTGGGCGCCATGTAGGGTAGTTCCTATTTTCCCAATAGTCTCTGCGCATTGGAATAACATAAACGATAGTTTAGACGTAGGACTGAGGTTGACTAGGTCTCTATTGTATATGTTAGACTTAATTAGGTTTGCCAGCTAGCTCAGAGGTCACTAGAAACTTTCTCGAATGAACAGGGAGGAGTGAACTTCCCTGATTAGACAAGAAGGGATTAGCTTCTGACAACCGCATAAACATGACAACTTTGCTCCCCCAGAATAAGGAGTATATCTCCATAGTCGTGTGAAAACAATAGATAGCTATTTCACTCAGTCAATCGTGCATACTTAGTTTCACCAGAGTGCAGAGAAATAGAGAGACGGGCGTTTTCAATAAAAGGTGTTATTTATTGAGCAGTCTTCTTTCTCATGCAAGAGAAGTGAATTGCTACAATTGCAATACTTGTCATAAAGTTAAGTGCGTACAGTAAAAGGAGTATTATGAAATAATACTGTAAAAGCATTGATATAGTTTCTGAGCCATATGATACTTAAAAGGTATAAAATATATACAATTACATACAATGATAAAAGTTGACTAAACGTACTCAACTGATGTTTCTAAATATGCCTACCCCAGTGTACCTAACCTAAGCCTAGTACGTGGGAAGGAGTAAAGGAGTTTTTAAGTTAAGTTAGTTTTGCCAAGAATCTGACTCAAGAATTCTCTAAGGATCTAATCAGCTCCGTACCTTGGTTTTAGAATGAAGGAGGTCTTGTATCTCGCTCTCAGGACTCGATCTCCCAGTAACCCGCAAGGGTGACTGGAAACACTGGAGCTGGATTTTCACGGCAGGAGAAAAAGACAGAGTCTTTCTCAGTGCGTCAAATGGGAGGGACGGCTTCCTTCGGCAATCGCATCAGCTGGGCTTCGGATAAGTAGATAGCCGCTCTGCTCCAAACCACCATGTGTTGCTTAAGGCAAACGCTGGTATATTTATACCTGGAAGGTGCCGTGTTTGACGTAAGGTTGGACATAAGATGTCAATAAAAGATGTCACTAAGAACTGGCCGTTCTTTCCGACTCGCAGGAGTTCTAGGACAAATCAAAACAAAAACATGGGGAATTCCCAGGTTGCTGGAGGTTTGGTTTGTTGAAAGAACTCGTTGTACTTTCTAGGAGTCTAAGGAAGTAGCCTTGCCGTATTTGGATTGCATTGGCTATTACTAAATATGGATATGATTCTTATGCCTTTATAAGGGTATGATTTGTTATAACCACATAAGGGCATAAATCGGGATTATTTAATTAGGGTCCTAGATACGGTCACAACAGTACCCTTCCGCATGGGGCAGATGGGCCCGTTGGTGTTTGCGACGGGGTTTAGATCCCTTGGTCGCGGGAGTGATACACGTGGTGAATTTTTTGGCGGATCTGGCCAAGAATGATTTGGCCTACCATTCTGTCAACACCTTTCGGTCGGCCATCTCTTCTGGTCACACCCAGGTGAACGGGGCACCCGTGGGTAAACATCCCATGGTTTGCAAACTGCTACGCAGAATCCAGCTTTCCCTTCCTCCAGATCCGCAGTATTTGGTTTTGTGGGACGTTAACCTTAATCTTTTCTCATCTTGGCAACTGAACAGGTTCCTATCTAGGAAGGAACTGCCGGCGAAGTTAGCCATGCTCCTGTGTTTGGCTTCCTGCCGGAGGGTTTCGGACGTGCGAGCCCTCGACATTACGGGCCAGATGTTTACGCCAGATGGAGTATTCTTTACACTACTCAGACGTACTAAGTGTCACACCAGGGTTATTTCCTATCCTGAGTTTCCTGACTCCCCCAAACTCTGTGTGTTGCGTAGCCTCAAAGCTTATGAGCACATGACTGAGGAGTTTCGTCCCCCCTGGGGTGCGACAGCTACTTATCTTCCTCAGGAAACCCTTTATGGCAGTTTCCTCATCCACCATGGCTAGATGGGTTCGCTGGGTGATGTAGGAGGCAGGTATGAACCTCAGCCAATTTGTGCACACTCTGCGAGGGGTGCAATGGCTTCAAAAGCATTTGGCTTGGGTGCCCGCTTGGAAGATATTCTCAATGCTGCGGACTGGTCTTCGGACTCCACCTTTCAAAAGATCTACTTCAAGCCAGTTCTTAATATGGCTCAGTTGTCTGTGGGCAAGCTTTAAACAAGCATAATCCTCACCTCCAGTCCTGACATAGAATGACAAATTTCCTAGCTAACATATTGGAAAGTTTCAATTCTATTAAGGACTCGGAGGTGAGGATTATCCCGCCCTATATTCTAGGAGAATGACCCTCCCTGTACGGAAGTAAGTAATTTCTTTCAGTTCAGATGTTTGTACTGAATGCTTAATGGCTTTCACTGACTTGTTTTCCTTGCAGGCTGTTGTAGGCCAATTCCTCGGTAATATTGTTCATATCATTTGCAGGGTCCGACTCTCACAAGCAGGACTCCTGAAGACATGGAATGGGCTGCCTACGTGCTCTGAAAGAGGAAGAGGGGACACGAACAATGGGCTATGTATTGGACTGAGACGCCCTGATTGGTCACTGTCTCCTGTCTCAGATTGGATGTTGTTATATGTTGTTTTTCTTAATTACTTTCCCTTTGGTTCATGAGAAAGGTAGTCGCTTTGTTAATCTTAAAACTGCTATACCAATAAAGTGGAGAAAGATTGGCATAATCCTTACCTCTGAGTCCATAATAGAATTGAAACTTTCTGTTATGCTAGCTAGGAAATTTTTCATTCTGGTTTGACTTCTCTACACCATTTACCTCAAGCCATCTATGTATGTATTTGGTATTTCTATAGTGCAAACCTATCCAGAAGGCAGTGGAGCACTGCACGTGGTCAAAGACAACCATTAAATCAACAAGTAAGAGAAGAGGAAGTTGGGTTGTGGACAATTGATGCTATATCGCCCTATCCCACACAACAATAGAGCAAACCGAAACAGTGAGCTTAGGCAGTTTCAACATGTAACAACAGAGGAGTCAAAAGCAATGCACAGTGCGATCTTTATAAACTTTCTGTCTGCATTGTACTTGTCCTTTTTTCTGTAAAGTCTCTGCAATGGCCTTGCAATGACACTGGACAAACAGACCTAGTCATATGAGGAACACTAAAGATTGGTATTAAAACCACTAACATGAATAGTGGCCCAGCTGAAAGGAATAAGCTTTAGCCTTGAAAATGACTGCACAAATAACATACATAATGTCTGCTGCAGGATACATAGGAGATACAAAAAAGGGGTCAAGAGAACCAAGAATTTCTACCTTGGTAAACTCATCATCGAAGTCACAAATTGGACAAGAGATATTCTCAACATCATAGATGTGCTGCCAAACCAGGATGTGTTGTTAGGCATTCTATGTGTGACTTATCAACACTGCGAGACCCTCCTGCACATTGTTTGAGTCCAAATTTACCAATATGTGTGCCTCATTCTCAGCAGTCCTGAACCTCCAACTTACACTCCGGTTAGTTTGTCTTTCTTTCAGACCACTTTCACCTTATTCTGTCATTTGATTTGACTTAAAAACAAAGGTGTCAAACCTGCATGCTGAGTTTGATCCATTCACATAGCTGAAGCAAGTCCTTCCCTTACTGGAAACTGAACACAAGACACATTAATAATACCTCCTTACACTGAAGATGTACATGGCTGCTTAAGAAAAATACCATGATTACTCTTGAAAAGACCAACAAGTGACCTGATGGTCTTTGTTAACTAGTGGCTGATCTACAACGCATCTATTCTAGCAAACTCATTAAAAGGGAAGGTACGAGACAGCTCTTGTAGAACGTAATCATAATCTGTCCAACCAACCCTCTACTTACAGGTGATGGAGGTATATCATATTTGCCATGGCTAATGTTAGATAACAATTCCTGATCTCCCAGGATGAAATCAGGAACTCCGTCTTCTTACTACTCAAACTATTGGCTCACCACTCACAGCTATCAGTTAACAATCACCACCAGAGATTACTGAGAAGGTCTAATTAATAAGCTGATGGGCCACACACTATATGCCCTAGTATGGATCTGATAATTTCTTCCTAACTGAGGACATTGTGTTCTGAATGGGGTATTGGACTCTTCTTGCAAAGTGTAATGTGAAGTACCATATGGGCCCTGTCTTTCTTGCCTGCTATTATTATCTCTGTGTGGCTTCTGATTCTACTCCTTGAGTAAGATCAGGTGACATCCAAACGTACGGTGATGACACCAAGATCTACATCCACTTGGAAAACAAGAGAGCAAACCAGGTGAAAATTACTAATTGCCTTGAAACTGAAGTAACATTTGCTTTCTTATAATCCAAGGTCTCCTGCACAGGAATCTCAATTGAAATCATAACCACTGAATTGACCCACCAAACTGTAGGATCCCTGAGCACTTTACAAAATAAAAGGACATACTTTTTCCTCAAGACCTAAATTGTATTTTTAAAATTAAAAAACATTAAACAGGCTCTTTTAGGGTATATTGACCAATTTATGTTTATTTTTCAAACAGCAGCTAACTTTAATTTGGAAAAGTTACAAGAAACACAGTGACAACACCTTTTAAAATAAAGAGGTGTGGGAGAAAAAGAGGGCATTTATGCTAGGTAAGCTGGAGGCAAAAGAGGCTTCAACACCAATAATCATTTAAGTTGGGAACACTCCATCATTATCCATTAACCCTGTCAGTGACAGTAGCCCCCATTTCTTTTTTAACCGAGAAGTCGAATCCTATTCTATACTCAATCACTGCTTCTGTTCTTTCACCGGGGAGGGAGGGCAGCTTAATATGGAATTTTCAGGGAGTAGCCACTGACAATTATAAACACTGAATAGAATAGCAAGCCCATCCCAAACATTAGGCGTTGGAATAAAAAAGGAAAATCTAGACTAACCAAATAGCTTCCTCAAAGATGACTAACCTGACTAGGCATGGCCTCTGGAATCTAAATCCTGACAACAGTGTCTTTAGATGGGGGGAGTGAACACCATGTAGCCAGCTTACAAAACTCTGCTTAGGGGATGTTTTCTCAACAAAGCGGTGTTTGCAGATTTACCCTGAGTAGAATGGGCCTTGTGTTTAGCCAGTACAGATCTATGTGTGTTCTAAACAGGTCTATTTGTTTTCTGCTAACATAGTACAATACAAGAAACATTCCTCCTGTAAATGTACTGCTTCGGCAAACCAGTATGAGAGGCCCATAGTTAACAAAAAGATAGTAAGGCATACAGATATCTTTTGTGGTATCAAGATAAAACGTATGAACCATTCATACATCAAAGGTGTGTAAACACCTCTCAAAAGGAGTGTAAGGATGTCTAAAAAAGTGGAAAGAAAAACAGCTTATTAGCATGAAAATCAGAAACTACCTTTGGAAGCAATCTTACGTGCGTCCTCATGACCACCTTGTCTTTATGGAAGACTATGTGAGGGTCATCGGAACATTACTAACCCTGCTCCCGCAAGGACTTTGGAGCCCGGGCCCGACAGTCCGAGCACGACTTTGAGTCATGGTCATGTTCGCGACACCAGAGGCAGACGAGGTGGGGGGTCAGTTACTGACATCATGCAGTGACAGCCATGCACAGTTTAAGCTCTGTCTTCCTCCCACACAATGGAAAGACTGGTGCCTATATAGGTGAACGATATGTCATAAGCGGGCCGAATGGAGCCACCCGACAGCGCGCGCAAGGGGTATTGCTCGAGCAAAAGATTCCAGATCCAGCCTGACGCCTGGGAAATTCAAAGGTAAGGAATCTGCAGCTAGAAGTCTCTATCAGATGTGATAGCTACTGAGAAAGCAGCCTTCCACAAAGTATGCTAGAAGGTGGTCCTATGAATAGGTTTGAAACGGGGAAGCAATAGTTTTGAATGAACCACATTGAGTTCCAAAGAAAAAGAAGGGGGTCTCCTTACTGGTGAGAAAACCTTTGTAATTTTTTCCAGAAAATCTTTTATAACAGAGAACATGAAAAAAATGGTGTGTGTGAAGGACATTTCTTATAAGCCACAACATATAAGAAGTACCCTAATCAAGAGAAATGCAAGCTCTTTTTTCCCAAACAGAGATGGTAAGGAAGTGGTGCTTCTTCTTTCCTCTATCGTGGCTCTCATTTTTCATCAATATACCAGATACAGAATTTCTGCAAATGGACTGTAAAAAAGCTCTAATATGTGGGTGTTTGTCTTCCTTTAAAGTGTCAATACAGTCCAAAAGAAGACTTAGGTGTCCATACTGTATAAGGAAAGGAAAAAAGCTGCCAAATTAAAGGATGACAGATTTTCTAGTGTTCTGGACTGTGTGAGTGATGCAGTTTGCACAGAAGCCACCTGTGTGTTTGTTCCAAAAGATGAAAAAGATTGGTGAGCTGCTATTGGCACATGCATTCTGGGCCCATGAAAATCAACCTTGCTCTGCATTAAGACAGTTTGAGGGTTACTGATGGCATAAGGGCTATCGGCGGAAATGCACATAGAAACATCCCTCACCAGATGACTAAAAAGACATTCCCCTTTGTTGCTGGTTTGTTTTACCTGGCTGCAAAGTCTGAGCATATCCTCTTTTTTGCATTAGTGAGCAGGTTTTTTTGCGCATACCACCAGATGTCAACGATTTTGTGTAACAGTTGACTGTTTATGACCTCTAGTGATTTTCCTGGTTAATCATGATGAATGAGTCAGCTTCCTCATTTTGCGCACCTAGAAGATGAACCGCTGTAATTTGCAAGTCTCTAGCTGTGAGCAATTTCCAAATTGTTTAAGCTTCGAGAGAGAGCAGTCTGGATCTCACCCCTCCCTGCTTGTGCACGCAAGTCAATGATGTTGTGTTGTCAACCTGAACAAACAAGTAATTGGTCTTTATTGCTGGAAGAAAAGATTTGAAAGTCAGGTGGACTGCTCTCAAATTCAATAGGCTGGGTGCAGACAATCTATGTAGAATCATGTGCCTTGTACTCAGAGGTGATTCATATGAGCGCCCCAAAGTGTTTGGAAAGCATCTGTTGCAGTTTGTATTAGAATATACTGATAAAATGGCACTCCTTTGAGAAGGTTCTCCCTCTCACATCACCATGTGGAGACTGTACTACTACTGGTGTTACAGATATTTTGCACTACTAACTGTCGTAGTAATGGCACAATCGATATCCAGGCAATCCGGAAGAGGCCTCACATGGAGACGAGTGTGAGCTACTATGAAAATTAGTGGGCGGCATGGGCTCCAGGGTCAAGGATATCTGGTTAGCCACTACCTGCGATGCCTTCAGAAGATTTCAGTAGTGCAGGCAGATAGATAAAGGTCTCTCCAGTGAAGTATATATGTATGCCACCTGTGAGTCCAGTACTGCTTCCATATGGTGAATGGACGTAACTGGAATGAAAGGGGACTTTGTGAACTTGACTTGTAGACCCTGCACGTAAGAATGTCTAGCGTGCTATGAAAATACGACAAGACGTCTTAGAGAGCTAACATCTTTGTCAGCCAAATGTCTAAGTATGGGAAGGTGAGAGTCCTTTGTCTCTTTAGATAAGCCTCCTACTACCAAAATGCACTTGAAAAATGGAAGGACCTTGTATTGATAATGATGACTTCAGATAACAAACCTCAGAAAATGCTGATGTTTCTGTATCATTGCAATATGGAAATATGCATCTTGAACAGGTTTTGCACAGATCAGTTGACCTTGCCTGAGCTGAGGGCAAATTTGGTGTACACAAGCCTCCATGATTTTTAGCTTTTAAGTCATTTATTGTCTCATTTGACATCAAGAATAGGTCTAAATTCTTGTTCAGCTCCTTTTCTCAAAACAGAAAATAACAGAAATACATTCATTTTCATTTTTTGAAAAAGGGGACAGCTCCATTGTCTGTTTTGGCAAAAGGATGCAGATCTCTTGTTGAAGCTTCTCTTATTGGAAATGGGAAGAATTATTTGGAAAAATGGCAAGAGGAGATGACGTGAACCTCAGAGAACAGCCATGTTGCACTCAGCACCCATCTGCCTTTCGTTATATGTTGCTACTCTTGCAGGTTTTTCATGATGCTCTCCCCTTAAGGAGTGATGTATGGAAGAGGTGGAAGGGAGAAATCACTGTTTACCTCCTGTTTACCTCCTGCTGGGGGTTCATTTAGGGCTGCCAATGTTTGCTGGCCACATCTACTGGTTGAAGGTTTCTTATGCTGATATGACTTTTGTTACCGTGGCTGGTGATGTTGAGGTCCCTGAGGGCGTTGGACCCTCTGCAGAAAGTACTCGTGACCATAAGGCCTACAGCACTTCCGATATTCCATTTCCATTCCGCAAACAGACTTAGTGCACTAGATCAGTGATTTTTAACTTTTGCCTTCTGTGGACCCGCACGTAATCCTTACTGGACCCCAGGGACCCCAATGAACCATTATTGGAATCCGGGGACCCTCTCTGATTCATTACTGGAAGCCAGGGAGCACAACCTACGCATTTTTGATGTTTTGAAGCACTAAATAATACATAATGAAATATAGAAACAAGCATTCATCAAACAGATACACAAAAGAATAAATATTTAATTTAATTCACAAACAAGTATCAAAAACATATATTTTGCAATTAGAAGGTTGAAGGGTTTTTACATTCAATTGAGGCCACTAATCGTCTAAACTAAGTTATGTTTGATGCACTTGCACAAATCAATCTGAGGATTTTGATGTAACTTTTTTGCCTTCTGTTAGAAATGGGGGTCTCTAGTTGGCAGAGGTAGGCACCTTTGTCCCAATAGGGACCCTTGCTTCTAGTCAGGGTAAGGGGGATACACTTCTAAAATAACCCCTGCTCACCCTTTTGGTAGCTTGGCACGAGCAATCTCAGAGTGAGTGTGTAAAGCATTTATGAACACATACAGTAACACTGTGAAAAAACTACAAATGGACACATCAGTTTAGAAAAATAAGTAATCTTTATCTAAACCAAAACAAGAGCAAACGACAAAAGTCCATAATACAGTATCAAAAATATCCTTAAAAATAGGTTATTCACTCAAATCAAGCTTCTAGCAACCAATAACTCCACCTGGAAAATCCCAAAGAACGGCGCCACCCGCGAGGTGCGCTGCGTCGGGCCGGGAGTCAAGGAGACCCACAAAGATCAGAAACTTGGAATTGATGAAAGCACAGACCGTGCACAGCGTTGGGGAGGTGATGCTCCGTTGGCGCCTATGACGTTGGTTCCTTACGACCCCAGGGGGGTAATGCCTCTGCTCCTTACTGCAGCGCAGACGTCAGTTCTTTACTGTGTCGGGGAGGTGACATCACGAATGGCGGCGAGGCGGCGGTTCCTCACGGCGGTGTGATGTCAGTGGATTTGGGAGTCACCCACGTCGAGGATCGGCTTCACGTTGATGAAGCACCGCATCGTTGAAGTCGGGGATGCGAGGCGAGTCAGGACGGTGCGTCGTGGACGTCACGAGCGGTGTCCTCGGTTCGGTGCAGGCAGTGGAATCGGAGTCGATGCAGCACAGCATCAGCAGACGTCGGGCCTAGTGTGCAAGTCAGGGCAGTGCGTCGAGCTCTTCACGAGTGGTGCCCAGGGCTTTGGTGCAGTTTACGGCGTCGCTCCCCAGCATCGGTGTTGCAATATCCTTCTGTGGCAACTGAAACAGCAGTTCCAGATGCACATAGACAGAAGGGATGATGTCTTTGTGTCCCTGAGACTTCAAAACAGTAGGCAAGCTCAGTTTCAAGCCCTTGGAGATCTTATTTTCAAGCAGGTGACAAAGCAAACAGCAAAGTCCTTTTTCTCCTTTCCTTGGCAGCAAGCAGCCACTGCAGGCCAATCCGGACAGCAAACAGCACATGGGCAGTATTCCTCCACAGCTTATCCAGCTCTTCTCCTTGGCAAAGGTTCCTCTTGATTTCCCAGGAGTGATCTAAAGTTCTGGGGTCTGGACCCCAATATTTATACCACAAAATCCTTTGTTCTCTGAAGGCAGAGAGTGTCAGTACCCAGCCAAAACCAGTTCTGTCTTCACTGGTGCAGCTTCCTGGCAGGAAATCACCCTCACTAAAAGATGCACTTTAACATTCTGAGTTCAGGCATACTAAACTTTACTTTTCATCTTTTTCCTAGGGTTAGTTGTGTTTATAAGATGTTATAAACAAACTCCCCATTCTGTCCCATGGGAACAGATAGCCTTGCAATAGTGAAAAACAAAATTGGCAGCATTTCACTATCAGGCAATGCCACACACATCAGGGCATGTCCTACCTTTCACATACAATGCACCCTGCCCACAGGGGTACCCTGGGCCTACCTTAGGGGTGACTAATATGTAGAAAAACGAGGGTTTAGGGACTGGCAAGTGTGTGCACTTGCCAAGTCAGCATGGCAGTCCCAGACTGCACACAGGCACTGCAATGGCAGGCCTTAGTTACATTTTATAAGCTGCTTCTGTGGGTGGCACAATCAGTGCTGCAAGCCCACCAGCAGCATTTGATTTACAGGCCCTGGACACACACACACTGTTCACTGTACTAGGGTCTGCCAAGTAAATCAAATAAGCCAGTCATAGAATCACTAATCCATAAAACAATTTACAAAGGGAGCACTTGCACTTTGACTCTGAACAGCAGTGGCAAAGTGCCCACAGCATCTAGACCAGCAACAGTAGAGCCTAACACACAGCACAATACAGGAGGTAAAGACATAAAATGGAAGGGAGACCCACACCAATGGTGCTAGGTCTAAGACCTCCAATTTCAAATTCCTTTAGATTTACACAAGTTTTAAAATTACATTTTGCTTCTTTTAATTAAATACACTTTATTAACATGTTAATAGTGTTTAGTTTTCTATGCAAAGCAGTGGCAGACCACCTAAATAAGGTTTGTGGGCCACCACAGGTCCCCGGAGCACAGGTTAAGAAACACTGCTCTTGATGTTGTGGGTAGTGTTGAATGTCTTGATGTCAAGAATTCTTTTGACATTCATAAGGTTAGAGTTTTTAGTGTTGAGTGCCTTTCGGACTTATACATTGAATGCCTTGAGAGCATCAACATTAATACTATTCCAATATGAATAGGTGCCAACTGTCCTGATCTTCAACGTAAACCAAGAGTGACAATGCATTCCATACGTAGACTTTTCTCTGAACCTTCCTCTGGAGGAGTCCTTATAGAAGAGAAGTGACGTGGAAGGAACCCCTTATCCATGTTCCTCAGATCTCCTTGACATTGGCTGTTTTCACCTCACTCTTGAAGGCCATAGAGGCAAATCATCTCCCTATCCCTGACTTGATATAATTGACAGTGGGGATACTTCACTAAAGGTTGAGAACTAGGGAGACGGATCATGTGGATCAGTCTGAGCATTCTGCTTACCATGGGAAGGTAATTTTACAAAGCAAGATGACATTTCTTTTACAAAACAGAAAATAAATAAACCTGACCCCTACAGATGAAGTGTGAAGAGATAAGGTTTGGAAAGATTTTACTACAAAAGAAAGCCCAAAAAAAGGCCAAGCTCAGTTCTCCTGGAAACTGTTATCATGTGCTGCGGCAAAAAGACGCAGAGCATTTGTGACTGACAGGGCTTGCTTTACTGATGACAGGGCTCGAAAAATCCAATAAATGGTACTAGTCCTGAAGGACTAGTACCTTGAAAAATCTCCTCGACCTAACTCCAACCTACTTAACCTCAGTCTATGAAAGCGGAGCAAATGTGGCAAGATAATAAGATTTAAAGGCACCTTTAGTGCTCATTACTTTTGTGAGCAATAAAAATGCCTTTAAATCTTGTTATCTTGTCACATTTGCTCCGTTTTCACAGCCAGAGGACAAAAGTTAGTTTGTCTTCTTACTCACAGGAAAGGGCGAGTAGGACCTAAAAGCAGCTCGACCTCATAAAATTTAGCTTGCATATGCAAGCGGTCGAGTGGATTTTTCGAGCCCTGTGATGAGTGTATCTCCTTGAAGGAGTAGTCTTAGTTTTCCTGCCCCTTTCGACAGTAGCCTATCTAGCTACACGGCCCTCTTATTCTCTCACATATGTTTTAAAAAATATTTGTGAAAAAGCTTTTCTTGTCACTTCTTTTTCTTTAGTACATTTTCTATAATGAAATTGTCTGCTTTTGTCAAGAAGAATAACTGAAACTTGGCCAGTGTGGCCTATAAGAGGATGTTAAATTTGACTTAATTAAAAAAAAAAAATAATCCTTTTTAAATGAAAAGTGTATATTTGTATTTTGTACTGCAAAATCCCACACATCCTGCACATGGGTAGGGCAATTTGGTGCTTATGAATATTAGTGTAGATCCCCTTATAGAGAAAGTCTTATACATGAACTGAGCCAAAACTGAGATGTTGCTCCATGGAGTAGAACATCATGGTCCAGCACCCTTCGAAGAGCGTTACAATCTAGCAGTGTTTCAGTGTAATGCAATGCTTAAAATGTAAGGAACATAGGAGTCCTATTCGGACTCCCTGCTCTCCTCCATTCCCCAAATAAATACAATGGCCAAATACATACACCTGCAGTGTACTATACTCCTCTATCTATCAAACCCAAAAGAGGTTTGTTAATGGCATTGCTACACTACTACAACATACCTAACCCAGAGTCGCAATAACCTGCATTAGCTGTCTACCAAAGATGCATAACCACGCAGCCATAATGTGTACTCAGCCCCTGTTGAATGAGAATGACCCAACATAATAGTTTATACAGTTATCATACTTTGAAAAGGGCCTTGAGCGTGCTTACCTTCTTCTATGCTTCCTGCCTTAGCATCTTTTTTTTTCAACTTCTTTTTCGAAATTTTTTGGAAAGGGGCATATTCTACCACAGCAGGATATTCAACACCTAATGAGAGATTAATATCCACAGAACATGTATAATATTGTTAGTTGCTCGTGTTAGTTGCTCATTTTAGATCACTATGTAATAATGACAAAATAATAATATGAAAAAAGTATTAGCATGCAACAACGGTTTCCCTGCATGGAGTAACATAATGCTGAATAACTGAATAAGTAAGGGAGGCAATGTGAGCCATTTTCTTCTAACACAGTAGTACATTTCTGGGACATCAGCACATCAATAGCAGTTGCATTCTCCGTTTGCTCTTTTTCCTTTTCGCATTAAGAAAACTAACATTGGGGAACATTGACATAACTGAGAAACTAAGCATATGGAGACCCATCAAGAAGAGGTTTTTTTTTATTGATTTTATTTTCATAGTGCATGAACATAACAAGCATGTCATAATTGACCATCAATCCCCACCCTTCGCGACCCACCCACCTCCTTTAAAAACATTTTACAGTTCTCCGCACCAACTGATGGAATCATGTCGCTCCACAAACCCCCATCCATTAAGGTATCATACCCACCAATGCATTTCCTTCTGTCCAGGGCAGTATGACCCCTCACCTCCCCCAAATCAGAGTCCTCCATCCAGTCCTTGATATCGCAAGCATTTGCCCCACACTCTACCAAACTTTTTAGGGCATCCCCTTGCCTTATATGTGACCCTTTCGGCTGCCATATACAAATCCATACCTCTCCTCCATTCCTCCAGCCGTGTCAGTGTTGTGACCCCCATTTCCTCGCCACGTCTCTCTTGGCCACCACCAGGGCCAGAACTAAAAAGGGGGCAAAATGACCCGGGTAGCAAGGAATCCATAGCTATTGAGCTCTACCCACCCCAGGAAGTTCTTGCTGCCATTAGGAATATAATTCCCTCAAAAGCAGCAGGCCTGGATAGGCTACCAGGTGACCTATATCTATACGATCCTAAGGTGTGGTCGGTTTTCATTGCTCCCCTCATGAATTTGATCCTTGGTGGCCACCCTGTGCCCGACTCGTGGAAAGGTGCAGAAGTGGTTACCATATTTAAAAAAGGTGACAGGGAGGGCCCTGCCAACTACAGGCCGATTAGTTTAATCGATGCCATGCAGAAAGTAGTTGGCAGGGTCATTGTAAATCGGATGGATAGATGGTTGGAGGAGGAGAATATACTTTCCCACTTCCAAGCAGGCTTTCGTAAAAATGTGGGCACTATGGATCAAGTATTTAGGTTTTGGGCAATCTACTGGAAGACAGTAACCGTTATGAAGGGGAATCTTTACCTGGCCTTTATAGACCTTAAAAGTGCCTTTGATCTAGTACCTCGAGCTAAACTCTGGAGGGTGCTTCAGGATATGGGGTTTCCACGCTATCTTCTGGAATTGATAGTTAAACTCCATGAGGATAGCTATGTCAGGATTAGATGGGGGACCCAGGGCCAATTGACAGGGAGGGTGTCTGTGAACAGGGGGGTGCGCCAGGGCTGTGTGATGGCCCCAACACTGTTCTTCCTCTTTGTTGATGGGGTGGTGGACCATTTGAGGGAGGACAGTGCTGATGCCCCGGGCCTGGCAGGGGAGAAAACACCAACACTCCTCTTCGCAGATGACACCCTCCTGTTGGCAAAAACCCCATCTGGTTTGCAAAAGTTATTGGACAGATTTAGTCTGTTCTGTCACAAACGTGGATTGACTATCAATACTAATAAAAACAAAGTTGATGGTGTTACCCCCTACCAAGAAGGCAAAGAAAATTAATATCTCCCTTAATGGGTCACCTCTTGAGGTGGTAGAGGAGTTTGACTACCTGGGAATAAGAATAAACAGCAAAATGAGGTGGGATTCCCACGTGGCCAAGATGCTTTTAAATCTCAAGAGAGTCTCAGGTGCTATCTTGAGGAGCCAGCGACTGTCAGTCAGCAGGCCTATTGCCCCGGCTCTTGTTGTGTATGAGGGAAGAGCGCTGCCCTCTGCAACATATGGTGGCGAACTTTGGGGTGGTGAAAATGTTCAAGATTTAGTCAGAGCGGAGAACAAGTTTATAAGAGATTTAGTATCCCTCCCTACCTCAACTCCGCTGAAACCCCTTTTCTCGGACATGGGTAAACGCTCTATTTTAGATATAGTTAATCTTCGCCCCTTGTTGTTTTGGGTACGCCTGAGGAGGACCCCGGAGCTAGCAAACTATGCTTTGGTGTTGGATGAACTAATCACCTTGAACAGTGCGAGTAAAATACAGTGGGTAAATAAACTAAGGCAACTGGTTACGAAGTTGGGTTTGACACAATTCTGGACTACTCAGTCCCCTCCCCCAAAGCAAGTAGTCAAGAAAATTTACTGGGAATGGGTAGACGCAGAAGAACGGAGGAATCCGAATTGGGGCCCCCTAACCATGCAGTTCCTGGAACATAAGCCAACCAGGAAGTTGGAACCGTTTCTAGACCTCATCAGAATACCAAGAGATAGATCACTTTTCTTAAAGATGAGGTATGGGACTTTACCCCTTAATAAATTTACGGAACGCTGGAAAGGTTCAAGGGTCCTAATCGGTACATGTCCATGCTGCCCCTGTAAGTCAGAATCTTTACCACACTTTCTGTTTGGTTGTAAAGCTTATAAAAGGGCAAGACTGAGGTGGTTGAAACCGGTATTGCACCGTTACAACGCAACTTTTACAACGCACTACCATTACATCGCAACTTTTACAACGCAAATACCATTACAATGCATGCCATTACAACGCATGTCATTACATAGCAGATACTATTACAACGCATGCCATTACATCGTAAGTATAGGTAAGTATATATTTTTAATTTAATTTTATTTAACATTATTTTATTAATTTAATTAATATTAAAATTAAAATAATATATTTTAAAATTATTTTAAGTAATTTTGGGGTATTTTAGGTTTTAGGGCTGGGTTTGGTTTTTGGGGTACAGGGGTATTTTTAGGTTTTAGGGCTGGGTTTGGGTTTTGGGGTATAGGGGTATTTTTAGGTTTTAGACTGGGTTTGGTTTTTGGGGTACAGGGGTATTTTTAGGTTTTAGGGCTGGGTTTGGGTTTTGGGGTACAGGGGTATTTTTAGGTTTTAGGGCTGGGTTTGGGTTTTGAGGTACAGGGGTATTTTAGGTTTTAGGGCTGGGTTTGGGTTTTGGGGTACAGGGGTATTTTTAGGTTTTAGGGCTGGGTTTGGGTTTTGGGGTACAGGGGTATTTTTAGGTTTTAGGGCTGGGTTTGGGTTTTGGGGTACAGGGGTATTTTTAGGTTTTAGGGCTGGGTTTGGGTTTTGGGGTACAGGGGTATTTTTAGGTTTTAGGGCTGGGTTTGGGTTTTGAGGTACAGGGGTATTTTTAGGTTTTAGGGCTGGGTTTGGGTTTTGGGGTACAGGGGTATTTTTAGGTTTTAGGGCTGGGTTTGGGTTTTGGGGTACAGGGGTATTTTTAGGTTTTAGGGCTGGGTCTGGGTTTTGGGGTACAGGGGTATTTTTAGGTTTTAGGGCTGGGTTTGCGTTTTGGGGTACAGGGGTATTACGACTTTAAATAAATTAAATTAATTGAATTAATTTAAATAAATTAAATTAAATTAATTACAATATTTACAATTATTAAATTAATTGAATTACATTACTTATATTAAATAAAATGTATTTCTTTTTTTAATAATTTAATTTATTATAATTAAATTATATTATTTACAATTTTAAAATTAATTACATTTCTTTAATTATATTAAATTAAATTATATTAAGTATTATTTTAAAATTAATTAAATTATATTTATTGTAATAAATTACATTTTATTATTTACTATTTATAAATTTATTATATTTCATTAATAATATTATTTTTAAAATATTAAAATATTTATATTTTTAATATTAATTAAATTACTATAATTAATTTAAATACTGTTTTAACAATTTTTAAATTATATTTATTATTTTAAATTAATTAAATTAACTTTATTACATTTTTAAAAAAAAGATATACTTACCAATACTTACGATGTAATGGCATGCGTTGTAATAGTATCTGCTATGTAATGACATGCGTTGTAATGGCATGCATTGTAATGGTACCTGCGTTGTAAAAACTGCGTTGTAACGGTCTGCGTTGTAAAATAACGCGTTGTAACAACATAGATCCGTTGAAACCAGTCTGTATGGAGTTGGGGGCTAGAGATTTCCGGGTTGCCCTCCGTATTTTTACAACAGATACAACATCCTCCCTTATTGTCTGCGGAGTGGCAAAATATTTGTCAAGTGCTTGGCTCACTCGAATTAGGTTTTTAAATGCTAATAAAGTGTAGCCTTTATATATATTGCTAGTAATTTATATATGTTTCTCATTATCACTGCACTTTAAATTCTGCCTTTAAATGGCTTTTTATTGTAAATATTGTTTTATTCTCTTACTATATGAAAATGTATATTTTTAATCAAATTATTTTTATATGAATGTATGTACTTTTATGATATGCCAATATCGAATAAAGTATTACTACTACTACTAAAAAGATCAACAGTGGGCGGTTCAGGTCCACATCATTCGTCATACCTAGTCAAGCTAATTTGGGGTCCAACAGCAGGGTAATCTCCAGGACCTCTCCAAGCTCCCTCATGACCTCCACCCAATAAGTCTGAATTTCAGGGCATGACCAGATAATGTGATAAAAATCCCCCCTTTCCCGGCCACATCTCAGGCAGTTCGGGTCACTAGCCCTTCCCATACTATAAAGGCGCATTCTATCGTAGTAGGTCCTATGTAGGATTTTATACTGAATAAGCCGTAAGCGGGACTTGATGGCAACCTCCCTCGGGTGCATAAGGACTGTGTCCCAGTATCCATTTCCCCTACATCCCGTTCCCAGTTACTTCTAAGTTTCACTAGACCACCTGGTATGTTGTTCGTCAGGGTTCTATATGTAAAGAAGACTGCTTTACCCAGGATTTGTTCCTGCAGCAGGCGTCCCTCCAGTGGTGCGTACTCTGGGATCGTCCCCGTCAGTGTCCACTCTGCCTTCCAGGCTTGGAGCAGCTGTGCATATTTGAAATACTGTGTGTGATGCAGCTCGTATTCCACCCTCAATGCTTGAAACAACTTCAGTTTCCCTTTTTTATCACGTCTCCTAGCACCGATATACCTATGTCATCCCATCTCTGGAAACCCCGCAATTTGCCCAATTCCTTCAGCCAGGCGCACTGCCATATTGGTGTCTGTCTCGTCGGTTTTCGCGCCCATCCTTCCTATGGCCCTTGTCGCCCGTTCCCAGAACCCCAGGGTAACTCTGGGGGCAGAAAGCAATCGGTCTCTCCCCTTGCCTCCATAAAGGTAGAGAATGCATGTGCGCTGTGCCATGCCGTGCCTCTCCAGAGCATAAGTGGGGTGCATGACAGGGGCGTGCAACCAATCGTTGATAGGCACTAGGTGTTCCGCCCAGTAATATGCTTCTATGTTCGGCAGTGAGTTTCCACCATTATATTGGTGGCGTTGTAAGGTCGCCAGTGCCACCCGGGTCTGTTTACCCAGCCATAGTAAGGCCCTTGGTTCCGCATTTATGTCTAGGAACACCTTGCGCGGTAGGGGGAAGTACTCGTTCTGGAAGCCGTACAAAAACCGTGGCAGCGTCATCGTTTTAAACATGGCTGCACAGCCAAGATCGTGAGGGGGAGCATCCGCCACCTAGCCGCGTCCTCTGTAAAGTTATTCAATATTCGTCTGATGTTCCTCTCATAGGAACATCAGGCGACTTCAGCCGTCGTCTTCAGCCTCCCCGGCAGGTCTGACCAGTCCTCCCTCCCCTGGGGATCATACAGGTTTGACTTGTGCCAATTAATCTGATAGCCTGCACAGGCCCCATAGCGATCCAGTCCCGAGAACAGTGCTGCGATCGTGGTGGCAGGGTGTGTAATGTACAGGAGGACATTGTCTGCATACAACAATATTTTTTCCTCCGAGGTATCTGACTGCTCTATTTTAAAACCCTTAATGTCTCCATTTTGTCGGACCGCACATGCCAACACTTCTATGGTAAGAGCAAAGAGCAG
Source organism: Lissotriton vulgaris (assembly GCF_964263255.1). Taxonomy (NCBI): domain Eukaryota; kingdom Metazoa; phylum Chordata; class Amphibia; order Caudata; family Salamandridae; genus Lissotriton; species Lissotriton vulgaris. The sequence continues at coordinate 711,991,375 of NC_141696.1, read as the reverse complement.
AGGAGACAGAGGGCACCCCTGTCGGGTCCCCCGTTGTATGGGGAAATCCCCAGACATCACCCCATTGACCTTAACTCTAGCTCTTGGATCTGTGTATAGCAACTGTACCCATTTCCTAAACTTGGGTCCGAAGCCAAACCGAACCAGCACCCCCTCAAGAAAAGGCCAGTGGACTGCATCAAATGCCTTTTCTGCGTCGAGGGACAAAAACAAGTGAGGGTTCCACCTTGTTCTCACCTCCATCAGCCAATTGTGAGTCCGTCTAAGGTTCTATCTGGTGGCCATATCAGGGAGAAAAGGGGGTGGTGATGAACAGAGTATCTGAATTAAGCAGACCACTCTTACCCAGTCCAAAGATCAGGGCTTGATCCATCACCGTTATTTATCTCACTGCACCATCCCAGCTCAGAACCTGGCTATATGCAAATCAGTCTGTCCCTGGCCCAGTGCATCATGGGAACAGGGCAGACTAAACTACCAAGCCAATTCTTCACCAGAAAGGAGACAAGCTACCGGGGACCGGTTTCTGGCATTTCAGCCGTCTTCGGCCCGGCTTGCTTGAATCCTGATGGTGCAGTGAGAAAGGGACTCATGTCTGAGTATACCCTGCCACACCTATAGTGGCCAAAAACGATTCAGAAAAGGGGGTGGTGATGAACAGAGTGTCTGAATTAAGCAGACCACTCTTACCCAGTCTGGTCTGCCCTGTTCCCATGATGCACTGGGCCAGGGTCAGACTAATTTGCATATAGCCAAGTTCTGAGCTGGGATGGTGCAGTGAGCTAAAAAACGGTGATGGATCAAGCCCTGATCTTTGGACTGGGTAAGAGTGGTCTGCTTAATTCAGACGCTCTGTTCATCACCACCCCCTTTTCTGAATCATTTTTGTCCACCATAAGCGTGGAAGGGTAAACTCAGATGTGAGTCCCTTGCTCATTGCACCATCAGGATTCAAGCAAGCCGGGCCGAAGACGGCTAAAATGCCACAAACCGGTCCCCGGAAGCTAGTTTCCTTCCCAGTATAAGAATTGGCTTGGTAGTTTGGTCTGCCCTGTTCCCATGATGCACTGGGCCAGGGTCAGACTAATTTGCATATAGCCAAGTTCTGAGCTGGGATGGTGCAGTGAGCTAAAAAACGGTGATGGATCAAGCCCTGATCTTTGGACTGGGTAAGAGTGGTCTGCTTAATTCAGACGCTCTGTTCATCACCACCCCCTTTTCTGAATCATATCAGGGAGAAAGCCTGTTTGGTCTAGGTGAACCAGACCCGGGATCACCCGCCTCAGTCGGAGAGCTAGTATTGTTGCGAGGAGTTTTACCTCTACATTTAAAAGGGATATGGGGCGGTACGACGCACAGTCCTCTACAGGCTTACCCTTTTTATATATCGGGATTATTGTGGCCTGACGGAGGTCCGGCGGCAGCACTCCCTCCTGCGCCGCCCCTTCGAACAGCTGCAATAAATGTTGCGCTAAGAGGTCTGCAGTTTAAAAAAAAAAATCTGCAGGAAATCCGTTGGGGCCTGGGGACTTCCCGAGCAAAGTTTGGTCAGGGCTCCCATAAATTCATCAATTTTAATGCTGTCATCTAGGTCTCGTTGGTCCTCCTCTGCTAGCACTGGGAGATCAATGTGGGCCATGTCCTGCAGCGCGTCTTCCTGCGACCCCAAGTCCCTAGCCTCATAAAATGTCCTGTAATATTCAGCAAATGTCCTGGCGATCTGTTTGTTCGTACTCCAGAGTCTCCCCTGGTCATCCCTGACCTGCTTCACCCATCTCGCATCTCTCTCCTTCCTGCTAAGCCATGCCAGAAGCCTCCCCGATTTATCTCCTACGTCATACAAGCGATGCAGCGTCGCCAGCGCCTGCGTTTTAGCCTCTCCCGTCACCAAGTCCCAGTATTGTCGCTGCACATCTAACAGGGATGTATGACGTTACAACGCATGCCTTTACCACGCATGCCTTTACAACGCGGTTTCTACAACGCATGCCTTTACAATGCATAGTGCTTTGGGGCGCTGGATAGTGAATAGTTTAATTTACTATTCCAACTCCAGTCCCTGTGGATAGTAGGGAGGTGTTGGATAGTAAATTAAACCTATTCCCTATCCTAGAGCGCCCCCAGCTCAATGCGTTGTAATGGTTTGCGTTGTAAAAGTTGCGTCGTACAGGCACTGCGTAGTAAAAGTTGCGTTGTAAAGGTTGTTTACCATCTAACAGGCATCTGAGGGTCCTCAGGGCCTTAGTCAGCAGGTGCTCGCGTTCCAGATACAGAATCTGGGCTTCCAGTGATCTGACCTCCTCCTGTACTTTCCTCTTCTCCCATGCCAGTCTGTCCTGAGTCCTATCGCTCAGGAACGCCTTAAGGGCTTCCAAGAAAGCCACCCGCGACGAGACAGAGCCCTCATTCCCAGCAATATAGACTTTCACATCTGCCCTAAGGCCTTTTAGTATTTCCGCATTCTGTAGATCCCAAGCTGTCAGTCTCCAGTTCGGCTGCCTCCCTTCCCTTCCCCCCCACATTCGCCAATAGTGGTGAGTGGTCTGATATACCTCTCGCCTGGAACACTGCCGTATCCTCTACACTTAGTGCAGGCCTGGCCATGAAGATGTAATCTAACCTGCATTATACCTTGTGAGCGCCGGAGAAAAACGAATAGGCGCTGCCATCTGGATGGAGCCATCTCCACACGTTTACCAATCCCAAAGTAGTGATCGTCCTGGACAGCAAGGTGGGGGGGGATCGAATCCCTGGCCTTTTCACCTGTCCTATCCTGTGTCGGGGCCATTACATTGTTAAAGTCGCCCCCTAGCACCTGCCGCGTCTCTGACGTGTTCAGTAAGATCTTAGTGATTCCCGCGAGTGTCCCTGCCTGCAGTTTTGGCAGTGCATAGGCCGAGATGAATGTATACTCATGTCTCCCCCAGTGTCCCCACACCCCTACATAAGTCCCCAGGGGATCTATCCAGGTCTGTGCTGCCACAAAGGGTAGGGTCTTTTTAATCAGTATGGCTACACCCCTAGAACCCATGGTGAACCCCGCATGCGCAAGTACTTTATACTGCCAGAAAGCCGCATTTGGTGCCCTGTTGGTGCGTTTCCTGCAACAGAACTATATCTGGGCCCACTCGCTTCATATAGGCGTGGACTGACCCTCGCTTAATCTTACTGCCCAGGCCGTTAACATTCCACGTCAGTATCTTAGTCCCCTTCTGAACCAGAGCTTCCTCCTCATGATTATCTGACACTATATACGGCGCCATAATGCAGGTTTCTCAAATACTGTGGAAATAGGGCGTCTGGCTCCTGGGTGTGGATAACAATCTTGACATGCTGTAACAATCCCCCCTCCCCCAACTCCCAACCCCAACCCCAACCAAAACCTTGGTGCTCATGCTCCCACCCCCCCCCATGAATCCCAAAACAAGTAACAACTGCACCCTCCCCCAACTCCCCCCTCCCCACCTCCCTCCCCCAACCAATCCCATTGTCGCAAAGGACTGTGCATAGGACTCCTGGGTGAAGAAGGTCTGTCGCCCTCCCCAAGCATACCCGCTATGAACCCGCTCCGAGGCCTCTAACTGGAAAACATAGAAAGTTACACTCTCCAATAGTTACATACATTAAGAGACATGTGTCAATAAAACAACAGAGCAATATTTATAGGGAGTGGAACAACTTGCGTGCTTCCCGCTCGTGAGCCTGCATCTAGTCTGTCCAGCATGTCCTGAATTCACGAATGAGAGTCTTGAATGTCGCCCTGCGAGGCTCCCGCCTCCTTGGCCGATTCTTGCTCCATATCATTGATTGCCACCACTAGTGGGTGCATTGACTGCTCCTCTGGTTCCTCGCTGTCGGATAAATTACCACCAGTTTCGTCCTCCCCTTCCGATCGGGCGTTCCCGGCCAGGCAATGAAACCTGGATCCCGCTTGACCACCAGTGTTCGCGGATGCCGTGCTCCGCCGCCGTCGACTGATCGATCCCTGCGCAGGGTAGGGCGTCATCTCCACCTTCCTGCTTCCACGCGTCCGTCTCTATCTCTGCGTCTTCGGCGATCCCCACGGGGCCCCAGCTCTGGTCTCCTCCCCCGCCGTCCTGCGCATCCCTATCTCCGGTCTCGTCAAGGGGGGGGGGGGGGGCGCTCCTCCAACCACTGCCAGCATCCTCTGGGTGCGGGAAAAAGTAAGTTTTCTCCTTATACATAACTTTCAACTTTGCCGGGAAGAGCAGCATATACTGAATGTGCTGGTCTCTCAACTTGGCCTTCACCGTGTCAAAGGAGCGCCTCTGCTTCTGTACCTCCTGGCTGTAGTCTGGGAAGATCATAATCTGCATGTTCTCCATACGGATATCCCCGAGTTTCCTGGCTTCTCTTAAAATCATATCCCGGTCTAAAAAGTTGAGGAAAGGGGCAATGATCGGCCTTGGCCATCCCCCACCAGCGGCTTCACCAACAGCGCCAGATGTGCCTTTCTATCACGAAGCAGTTAGAAAACTTCGCTTTCGGGAAGGTCTTCATCAGCCAGGAGTGGAGAAACTCCGCCATATTGTTCCCTTCAATTCCCTCTCTAAAGCCCACAAAGCGGAGCTTATTGCGGCGGGCCCTGTTTTCTGCGTCATCCGCTTTCCACTGGAGCAGCTTGTACGAGGCCTGGAGCTCCGCCACATCTTTCTTCAGGCCATGAATGGTGTCCTCAGCCTCCCCCTGCCTAGTCTCTGCCGTGGTCACCCGTTCTGTCAAGTTTCGAAAGTCTTGTCGCAGTAGCGTGACCTCTGAGCCCACCTCTCCGATCTTGACCTCCAGAGACGCCTGTATATCTTCCGGGACGCTTGTATGGCCCCCATCAATAAGGCCATATCAGAGCGCGCTCCGGGACTATCAGTCTCTGAGGGGGTGGGGGCCAGGGCATATCTATCCAAGGTCCCCTAGCGTGGGGGTCTGGGGTTTGCCTCTTTCTTTCCCATCGTGCTCTCACCGTTGGTCTGTGGACGGCCAGTGACCCCCGGGCCCAATCCACTTCTCCTCTCTTCTATCCCCAGGGTCCTGGTAGGCCCGCCCAGCGGCAGAGAGGAACCCAGTCCACCGCTCCCAGTTCAATGCAGTCGGGCCAGCAGCTCCTTCATAACTGCCACGCTCGAGGGGGGGGGGGCGTGGGGCCGTCGGCTTGCTACCGGTTTCGTCACTCCTGCCGATATTCCAGAGCTTTCTGCTGGGGCTTCAGACCCCCATCCAGATCGAGGCAGAGAGCCACTCAATATTGCAGTCTCCTCAGGAGGATGGGGGGCCGTCCACAGGTGGCCTCTCCTTTCACAGTCACCAGCACACTAGGCCTCTCGCCGCTCCTCTGGTCGCATACACCTCACCCTTTCTTCTGGCTCCAGCATCTTATCTGCGCACCTCACCCTCCGTGCAGCACCGCCGGCAGCCTTCGTAATCAATGCCCCTCTCCGGTGCTCCGGCTACCAAAAGCGGATGAAGGCGCCTCTCCCCACCGCCTGGCTGGCCCACCTCTCCGGTTCTCCGCTCCGGCCGCCACTTCCTTGCCGCCGTTGTTCCTTCACCTCAGCGGCACGGCTGATTAGCACCCCGTACGTGCCCCGGTGTGTCTCCGCTCAATCCCGGGTCGCCATTAATCTGGTCCATGTGCCGTACGCGGCTCCCTGCCACCGGCGTCTTCGTCTTCCGCTCAGGCCGCCCCTCTCTCCGCGCCGACAGTCTGCCATCTTGGGACCGCTCTGCGTCTCCCGGGGCTGCCCAGGCTTCCAGTGAATTTATGAGCTTTTACGCTGTGCTGTCTGCTTCTGCTCGAGTCTAGGTCTCGGTAGGACCTTTAGACGTGCTGCAGTGGCAAAAACGGGACCGCTGGACATCAGTCTGCACGTCGGATCTAGTCGGCTCGCCGGAGTTGCAGAGGCTCACAACTTACTCGGCCATGTTGTTCCATCAATAAGAGTTAATGTTTCTGCACCATTGCCATCAGAATCAGCACAATGGTGAGTATCCCAAACAACTTTAATCTGTTGCAGCCGAATTGAGAGTGGTTCAAGAGGTGTTTGTCGTTGAGGTGATCTAACACCCATGTGTTTTTAAGTTTTTCCAGTACTTTGACTCGGTAAGGGAGTTGGGAGATCTGCCTGTAGTTTTCCAGTGTCTTCGAAACTGTGGAGGGATTTTTCAGAAGGTAGGAGCATGCTTCCAGATGTCTGTGAAGGTTGCTGTGGTGAGGGATGAGTCTGGTGGAAATGGGGTTGGTCTCTTGGTGAAGATGAAGTGTGAGCAAGGTTCTGATTGCGGTTTTGAGTAAATGGAGCACATGGTAGTCATAAACTGCGTTGAAGTAGCGGGAAAACAGGGTGCTAATATCCTGTGATGGGGTGATTGACCTGGAGCTGGGGGTGGGGAGATGAAGTCTCTCACCAGGGTGAAAAATTATTTGCCGTTGGATCTGTTCTCAATGAGTTCAGTAAAGAAATGAACGTATGGAGGATCTAACTTGTTGGTGACAGAGACGGACTGGGGATTTATTGGTGCTTCTGTCGTTTTAGTTGTAGGTGTGTCTCCACCAGCTTTCAAGTTGTTTGCAATGGCATTTGGAGAATCACAGTTGTTCTGTGTACCAGCTACCTTTAGGGCTGGCCCAAGGAGTGGTGATGGTTTTGAGCCAGGAGGTCATTCACTGAAAGGAAGTGATTACTGTGAAATGAAACAGTCATCCATTGTGCTACTGTTCTAGCCAATGTATCACAAGTGTTTTGTGGAGCACCAAGGAGGTCAACAACTACTGTAGATAAACTTTGTTGTTGCTGTGGCGAATTCCGGTCGGCTATCAAGCTGGTTGATTGGACCACTCTTTTGAAGGAATTAAGAAGGTACAGTATCCCCCAGGCCCTGTGGCTTATGCTTCAACATTTGCATTCTAATAACTGGCTGCAGGCTAATTAAGTGGTTCAGGTGCATTTTAGGAAACAATCCCAGATGAAAATGGTCTAAGGCAGGAGTCTTTCCTAGCCCCATTTCTTTTTAGTCATTTTTATTTCTGATCTTCCAACTGTGCTGGCAAAATATTTTCCTCCTAACATAGGGATTCCCATGTGCTTTGCCTTGTGTATGCTTATTATCTAGTCATGATGGACTACACTCCGGTGAATGGCAGAGGAAACTCAATGCTTTGCATTTTCATAACTTTTGTGAATCAATAACCTTACTGTTAATGTGAAGAAAACAACAACTCTAATTTTCCAAATGACCTAAGAAACCTACTTGGTACCTAAATGGTATCCCTCTGGAACAAGTAAGTGAATTTAAAATACATTTACCTTACATTTGCCAGAAATCTAAAATGGGGTGTCCATATAGAAAAGTTAGGAATTTCTCTACATTCAGCAGTAAATGCCTTGACAAAATGTGGCTCTCACTTCGGGGGCTACTCAGTAGAGTCCATAAGAAAGGCATTAATAAGTAAGCTTATTCTGCAGGCTTTATACAGAGAAGAGTTAATGTCTCTTGAGCAGCAGGCGGAATGGAGTCCCTCGGAAGCCTTTGTTTAAAGAGTCTCTTAGACATCCAATAAAATGCAGCAATACAGGCAATAAGGCAGAACTGGTCTTTGATTCCTGACCCTATTATCAAGATCCCAAGCCCTAAGGTTTCTTTTTACTACTAAGCAATGTAGCAGTAAGGAAACTGTTTTACCCTAAGGTTGAGGGACATATTATCATGTTCTGATGAATTTACATGACTGATCTGCAAATTCATTCCTAGTTCTGAATTGACTTGACATGTTTTTGATTGATGATTTATAGCCCCTCAATAAGCTGTTCGCCCTGTCAAAGCAAAGAGATGAAGAGGTCGAGCCTAGAGCTGAATGGGACTGCTAGGTTACGAACGCAGCTTGACAGGAAAAGAGAATGAGAGTACCCGGGGGAAGCAAGAGTGAAGCCAGTCTGACCCCTGACTGGCTTTATGCTAGTAGCACAAGCCTTATGAACTGAGATGATACAGTGTAGTGATCAATCAGGGGAAAAAAGAGACAGAACTAAGAGACAGGATATTTAGGGATACGAGGGTAATATGTTCAGCCTCTTGCTGACTCCATCACCACATGTTCAGGAATCAGGGAACTTTGCATCAGGACATAGGGAGCTGACTAGGTGACGTTCAGTGGGGGTTTGAGAGAGCAAGATGGGGGAACGTAAGGGAACAGCTATGAATGAAAAACAAAGAAAGATGTTTGGGGTCCTGGGAGTTGTTTGGGATAAGGTTTACACTTTAGGGAAGATTAAGGGAGGAGGACGGTCAGAAACTTTGAAGTAATATTGAGGTTGATTTGTTAATGTTTTTAAGATGAATTAATTTACATAACTACAACATGTCTTAATAAAGTTGCTTTTTATGCTAGGTTTGTGGTAGAGTGCTTAAATGCACAATGGCTCAGTGAGTCCATGAACAGTGAGAAACTACAGCGCTTTTGTCATTCTGTTAGTGGCTTGCCAATGTCTGTGGCTTACGACATACTCAGTGGCCGTCAGAACAGGAGATGACTGTGTACAACAATGCCACTGAGACATGCAATTTCCTGAGACACCATAACATTTCAGGCTGTCGCAAGATTGGAAAGCCCTAGAAGTTAAACACTAAGGGCCCGATGTAGGTAAAATTGATTTACCGATTTTCAATTACCGAATTTTACCGATTCGGTAATTGAAAATCGGTAAATCAATGTGGTGGACATGTAGGTATTTCCAGATGTGTAAATACCGAATCTGTCACATTCGGTATTTACCGATTCTGTAAATACAGAATCGGTATTTACCATTGATTCCTATGGGCTTCAAAGCCCATAGGAATCAATGGGGAAGCCCATAGGAATCAATGGTAAATACCGTTTCTGTATTTACAGAATCGGTAAATACCGAATTTTGCAAGGGTGCAGGGGGTGTCACTTTGACACCCTCTGGCACCCCACAAATAGGCATGTGCGCCATGTGGCACACAGACATGCCCTAAGGGCATGTCTGTCTGTCACATGGCTAGGTGTGCATGCACACATGTGCATGCACACCTGAAATCGGTATTTTACCACACAATAGGATTGTGTGGTAAAATACCGATTTTGTAGGGCCTTTGGGACTCAGAAGAGTCCCACCTTCATCTGAGATTTACCGATTCGGTATTTTACAGAATCGGTAACTTTACCGAATCGGTAAAGTTACCGATTCTGTAAAATTGTGCCCCTACATGCCAAATCATGTATACCGGTCGGTAACGGCCGAAAATACCGATTTTCGGCCGTTACCAACCGACCTACATCTGGCCCCAAGCTACCTATTGTCCCAAAGGCAGAGTGACCATTTAAAAGAACACAGTTTACACCAATGCCACAACTGTTTTGGTAAAAAACGCACCAATTCCATAAGTGACAGAACATTTTTTGTTCCATAATCACAGAGCTAAATCTGTTGTTTTTAAAAAGTAGAAAATGTTTTGTTGGAATTAAAATCTTTACAATACATTGAAACAATCAAGGTGGTTTAAAAATAAATGCTGTTCATCTACACGGACATGAATTTAATTAGAACAGACCTGATATTACTTTACTAAAAAAACAACTGCAGTTGAGTCTATGTTCATACAGGAAGGTAGGATCCTTCTGCATGGCTACCCCCACGTTTTGCCTGGTGTGGCTATGGTTTTCTGACTAGTCTGACTGGGGTTCTGCTAATCAGGACCCCAGTCTCTGTGCTTCTTCCCTAAATTGGACAGGGTGAGTGCTTAGGTACACCCCAGATTGGCTACTGATGTACGCTTGTAAGTTCCTAGTACTAAGGTACCCAGGGCATAGGTAAACCAGAGATCCCCATGGGCTGAAATTTACAATGCCACCCACAGGAGACCACTCAAATTGTGACTACAGGCCTGACATTGTAGCCTGTGCAAGCAGGGGCTAATACCACTTACAACAGATATACTTTTCCATATATGAGGTCACTGCCTTAAAACCTATAAGTCACCCCTAAGCCAGGCCTTTCAATCCTGAAGGAAGGGTGCTCGGTTATGTATGAATAGGACACCCCTACAATCCATGGAGTCCATTCTCCCTGGTTGTAAGTGCATCAGCCATTACAATATATAAAGTGGCCATGTGTCATTACGCAATAGCTAACTCTAACCTGACTGTAACGAACCCCGTCATATTTGGAATCAAATGTTGCAATCATACCCGGTACTGCACTGTAAAACTCCTCCAGGAGGCCCTCAGTGCTCCCAGTACCAGTCTTCTAGACCTGGACAGTAAACTATGGCTGCTGCCGACCAGAGACACAATTCTGCCCACCTGCTGTTGAGCCAAGCTCAAGCAGGGGAAGGCAGGACAATAGGTTTCCGGTCACTGGGAGGTGTGACCACCTCCCAGACAGACTTAGTGTATTTGGACATGGTGGGGATGCTTGCCAGCACCATTAGACTGCTTTGAAGGGCACATATAGTGCCCTCCTTGCATACTCTAGTTGAAACCAGTTCACAGAGCCTTTGCCTTCAACTCTGGCGCAAAACTGGAGAGAGGACATGGGAGTTTTCTCCCCACTGTCCAGCCCCTCCTCTGGGAGGGACCCCTTAATCGTCCCAACCCTTTCCTTAGGGTACTTAAGGGCTTACCTGTGGGTGGGTCCCTAGATTCATCGTAGGCAAGATTCAGATCCAAAACTACTTTATCTTCAACCGTCTAGGCACTTTGGACTTCGCTTTGGGAACGAGAATGCAACTGGGCAGACACCTGCTGCTCCTAGTCTCGTCTTCCTGCCATTCTTTTGTGTCATCTGTGCTTGTGCTCCATAACGGTTCTACTACAGGCCTGTGGACATCCAAGACACCAAAGGAGTCTCCCTTGAAGTGAAGGAGGCACTTCCCTACATCTGCAGGCACTGCAATGAAGCTGACCGGTATGCTGCTCCCGAGCTCCTACGGACTTTGAAAAGTTCATCAACATAGGCGGTGGTTCTGCAACTCCCTCGAAGCCTGCACTGGCTTCATAGCAAGTTTGAAGCCAGTATCCCTTGACGGAATTGCTGGAGCAGTACTCCTGTGCAACAGGTCGACTTGCCGTTGCCGAAGCTTGTTGACTCTCTTCACCAGAGATCTTCGGGCTCCAAGAATCTCCAGCCTCAAGCATCTCTTGCAGCTCACATCTTGACCTGCACAGCCTCCTCTGCACCATGGGCCTTCATACTTTGGTGAGCTGCTCAAAGTCCTCTTGCGACTTGTGTGCCTTCGGCCCATGGGTCCTCTCGAGGGTCTTTTTGGCTCCAATTGGCTCCCCTGCGTGCTCGAGCCTGCTCTGGCTACCTGCTCGTGGTGAATTATTTGGACCGTGCTGGTCCTGATACTGCACGTTTTTTGCATACTATGTTGGTTGCTGTTGCCAAGGCTTGTTGCTGCTCCCGACAGACACTGACCCCCTGGCTCTTGATATCCGACATGGGACAGCTCGTAAATGGCTCCTGGTCTTCCACAGCGTTGCCTGGTCCCCACAGCTGCAACTTCAAGGGCACCGTCAAGCCTCCTGCATCTCCGACATTGGTGGGCATTCGTCTTCCGTGCCTCCTGTCACTCCTGAGTGGAATAGACTCTGTACCCTCTGCTTACAGGTACCTCTCATCTTAAAACCACCTTTGAGTTCCACCGGACCCTTTCACCTTCTTCGACAGCTGCATCCTCACAGAAGTCCTCCATTGTTGTCTACGGCTGTTTCCGACGTCACTCCGCATCTTTACACCTGGCTTCCCTGGTGTAGGTATCCAGGTTCCTGGGGTATCCACAGGTGGGGTGGCTCTCCAACCTTCCTTCTTCCACTAGGTTTATTCAGTGCCCCCTGGGAAAGGTCCTTCTTTAAAACTCAACTGCAACTTACCCATTGACTTGTATTGAGACCGCAGTCGTGTTCCCACTCTACACAATGTCTCTGTGGGGTTCCTTGGTACTTAGCTTGAGTGGTTCCCTGGGTCCCCTACTCTCTACGTCTTCTTGGTCCAGTCTTGACTTAGGTCATGGTTCGCATTCCACTATTTTAGTATATGGTTTGGTCTTCCCCCGGGGACCACTGTGTATTTTTGCTACTTACTTGTTCTGTTATTTAAGTATTGTGTGTATCGTGGTTATATCTCCGAGAAGGAGAATATGCAAAGCATTAGTGGATGTTTAGAATAAATACATATTTTTATAACTACACAGTGTCGTTCTTTCTCATTTAACCTACACTTTATGATTAGTACTGGTAAAACAAGCTGCTTTACACTCCTGAACTAAGCCTGAAGGCTGCTTTCCACAGCTACCACCTAAGAGAGTTTTCTAAGGTTGTCTAAGGCCACCAAAATCACCATAAGGGTTTTCTGGATTAGTGCAGGGTGCTACACTTACATAAGTGTGCACCATATACTAAGCCAGCCTCCTACAGTTCATGTCCAAGCAGGAAGCTATAGCGTTAGGACTCAATGATAAAGTTGGGAATTGCGGCTGAGATCTGAATATTCTTTCCACATTTCTATTTTAAATCACTAACAATATCTGTGCAGATAAGAGATGTGACACTAAGTCTTTGTGAGGACTTCGAAGCTGCATCTAGAGTGTGAAGCTCATTCTGATGAATTATGCTTGCAAGCTCTTTTCTTTTCTGTAGTAGTAAAATACTTGGGTAACCTGCAGCTCACATTCAAAAGCTGGACGGACGCCATGTCCTATTACTCGCTTTTACACGTCGATGTTTGCATTTTCCTCTCACGTTTGTATCTCGTTTGGTTAGTAACTCATATATCGCAGCCTTAGACACAATGTCCGAGTTTTGAAATCTAAAGGCTGTGTATGTATATTTCTTGCAGTTTCACTTTAGTGTACATTTTTTTGTTGTTGAAAATATCTTTATTGAATACAGTAATCCCCCAATACAAATCATAATAAGTGAAGCAGTTTCATTATAACCCAATTATGGTGCCAGTGACAATATGTAATCAACATTTCCATTTTTCATTTCTTGTGAACAGATACAACTCTTCTACTCCCCCCACCCTCCCTCCCCACCACTTACTTGGTACACAGAACATTCCTATAATGGCACTGTCTTGATCGTATTTCTCACATTGATCGTCTAGTGGGTCGCTCGGTCTCTTACTTTGGCATATAATCAAACACTGTACAATGTTATTAAGGTCTGCATCACGCTCCAGTAGTATGTCTACTAGTACATAACATTCATGTGCCTCTTTCGATGTATGGGCCCCTACAGGACAGGTCATGTCGCCCCTCGCTACTACTACCTATGTGTGCATCTAATCGACGTGGGTATGGACACCCATTTCGAACGCCATCAAAAGCGCATTCCAGTCTAAGGAAATGGGATTCTGTCTAAGTCCTCTACACTCTTCTCTGTGCAGTTCCTGTCCTTCTGCCCTTCCCCATCTCAGTACTTCCCCGCTCCAAGCCTCTATCTCTGGTGGTCTAGCCGATTTCCATTTCATCGCTATCGCCTCCTCGCTAACAACAGTGCCAGGTCCACAAATCTAGTAGCCACACTCCTTTTCTTCTCCTTGTGACCTAACCCCAGTATGCCGTACAATGCGGTGGTGTAGGGCCTGCCCTGTGCTATCTCATTTAGGATCCGGTGAACCGTCGCCCAATAATATCCCAACTTGGGGCAGTCCCAAAACATATGCAGGAGGCCCACGTCTTCCTGATGACATCTGGGACAGGTGCCAGCCGCGTCAGAGAACATTGCGCGTTGCCTGTGGGGAGTCAAGTAATCCCTATGTACAATCATGAGCTGAATGATCTTGAACTTCGGATTACGTGATATTTTCTTCGGCAGCTTAAATATCTTGTCCCATTCCTTGTCGCTGTTGGCTCTCCCTAAATTGCCTTCCCATCGCAGCCTGAGGGGTTGTAGCGAAATGGCTTTGCTGATTCTGATGCCATGAGTCAGCCATTTCGTCAGGTGGCTACCCGTCCCCATAAGGAATTGCATAGTGATCAGCGTATTCGTGTCCGGTTCCGCCCCGTCCCTTGTCCAGTGTGTGGCTATGTAATGTGTAACTTGCGCGTGTTGTATAAATAACGTCCTCGGTGTCTGGTGCAGGCTAGTGAAGTCTGCATTTGCTAGGAGCCCGCCCTCCGAGAAGAAATCCCCAATTTGCATAACTCCAGCATCGTTCCAGGGCCGCAGCTTGCGCTCCATCAACGTGCCAGACCCTAGGGGGATGCCCAGTAATGGTATCGAGGGTGCGTACGTCGAGTGCTTGTTCGCATAGCTGACTGCCTTCTTCCAATGCGTGATTGCTAATCTAAGCAGGGGCGGGGCCTATTCTGGCACTCTGGCCTTCGGGAGTAGCAACCGGTGTATTTCACCCTTATTTCTATCAGCCTCCGTCATGCTCAATTCTTGGAGGTTGCGACCCGCCAGCCAGTACGCCAGCCACTGGAGTTGGCACGCATATCCATAGGCAATCAGGTCAGGCACTCCCATACCGCCTCCGTCCGGGGGGAGCTGCATCTTGGCCAAGCTTATACGCCGTCTGCCTTTCCCCCATACCAATTCTGTCAGTAGTGTGTTAAGGGTTTTGAAAAAGGACATGGGTACCAGTATTGGCAGGTTCGTAAAAAAATAGATCAGCTTTGGTAATACCACCATTTTTGAAATTGCAACTCTGCCTGCCACCGACAAAGGCAGAGTATTCCAGAACTGTACTTGGGTCTTCAAGGTGCTCAGGGCCTTACCGAGATTGCCTTCCAACAGGTCCTGTGGTTGATGGTAGACCTGGATGCCCAAATATTTAAAAGTCGTGGGCGCCACCTGGAAATGGTATGGCGCAAACTGGATGTGCAACTCTTCCAGTGTGCCATGGAATCCGAACCCAAACGACTTCGCTTCATTGATCATGATGCCCGAGAGCCAGTGGAAGTCACTAAAGATCCTCGGCAATGATTGTAGCGGGCCACTGACATTGTTTAAAAACAATAATATGTCGTCCGCATACGCCGATATTACATGATGAGTGTTAAGTCTGGCGATCCCAGCTGTGGCCGCAAGGGCTCGCACTTTTATCAGTAAGGGTTCCAGGGCGATTATAAACAATAAGGGCGACAGCGGGCCCCCCTGCCTCGTGCCCCGCGCTATCTCGATCTGGTTCGAGATACATTTATTGGTCCGAGCTCTCGCAGTGGGTCTTCGGTAGAGTAAGGACACCCATGCTACGTATCCTGGAGGAATCCCAAATTTGGTCATCGCCGCAAACATATAGTCCCACCTAAGGGAATCAAAGGCCTGTCTGAGGTCCAGGGATATGCATCCCTCAGTATCCTCCCCCCTCTCATCTGGGGACATCAATTGACTAAGTCTCCTCAGGTTCAGGGCAGTGCTCCTGCCTGGCACAAATCCGCATTGGTCGGGGTGTATTATGTCTGAGATATAGTGTGAAAGGCGTGTTGCCAGGAGCTTACTGAGGATTTTATAATCCGTATTTAACAGCGACAGGGGCCTATAGTTCTCTAGCTGTAAAGCGTTTCTCCCAGGTTTCAGAAGTAACACTATCAGAGCCTGTAGTGTCGTGCACGGCAGAGCGTTTTCCCCCAGTACTTCCCTGTGCAGTGCGAGCAAACGGGGGGCCAATAGGTCAATGTACGTCTGATAGAACTCTGCCGGGAGTCCATCGGTCCCGGATGCCTTGTTCCTCTGTAAGGCCTTAATAGCCTGCCTAACTTTTGCTAATGTAATGGGCTTCGAGAGGTCCGTGCTCTGTGCCTCGCTCAGTTGAGGGACACATATGTCAGAGAAGAATGCCACAAGGTCCTGGTCCGATAGTGGCGCGTGTGGACCATATAAAACGGAATAATAATGTTGGAACGCTCATTGATCTCCTGCTGATCTTGTATTAACGTTCCTTCTCCGTTTTGCCCCTCCATTATAGGGACGCTTTCCGGGCGCTCTATCAGCTTGTGTGTGCTGCCTGGTGGTGTATTCCCTATAGTCTATCACTCTTAATTCTTCCAAGAGTACCGCATGTTGTATATGGGCCTCCTGGAGCTGAGTGAGAGTGCCGTCCGATCCAGCAGCTTCGTTTTCAAGCATCACTAGGCTGCCCTCCACTTCCCTCAGCTTTCCCAGCACAAGGTGTTTAACTCCCACTCTTGTACCCATCGCCACCCCACGCACGGTCGCCTTGAAGGCGTCCCATTCAATTTGCCTGGAGCTGGCCGTGCCATCGTTCTCTGTGAAGTAGTTTGTGCTGGCGTCCAATAGTGTGGATCTAAAAACTAAGTCCTCTAGTAGACCCGGGGATAGTCGCCATGTCGGTATTGGAGTGGGCAATCTACCCCATTGTAGGGACAGTTCTACTGGGTTGTGGTCCGATAGTGTCTTACCCATGTGCTGTGCTGACACAACTGACGCCGTGAGTGTCCTGGAACAGAATATTTGTCGATTCTGGTATGCAGCTTGTGTGGCGGGGAGTAAAATGTGTATTCCCTATTGGTCCTGTTGAGAACCCTCCAGGCGTCCTCTAGCTCCCACCCAGTCGCCCATTGTGCCAACGCTACAGCCTGTTTCCTGCTTTCTGTTGCGTGTGGTGGTGGGTGCGACCTGTCCAGTGTGAGATCTAATACCGCATTGCAATCACCACCAATAATCCATTCATGCCCCACCCAGTCCGACAACACTCGGCTAATGCCTTCAAAGAACCTCGATTGGTCCGTGTTAGGAGCATATATACTGCCCAGCACTACGCAAGTACCATTTAGCATCCCCTTTGTGAACACATACCTGCCCTCCTTGTCTACTCTTGTTTCTGTTGGTTTAAATGGAACAGAGTTTCTAATCCATATGGCCGCCCCCCGGGAGAATGCAGAAATTGTTGTGGCATGAAGTTGGCCTTTCCATTTCCGTAACAGTATAGTGCCCTCTGCCCTGTTCCGATGGGTCTCTTGGAGAAACGCTATGTGCACTTGTCGCCTATTTAGTTGAGCTAGAACTCTGTGCCTCTTATGCACCGAACCCATACCTCTTACGTTCCAGGTGCAGACCTTGTAATGATTAGGAGACGCCATAACCCCAATTACTCCCATCTTGGGACAGTGCCTCTGACCTCAGCAAAACTGACCACATGTTGTACATTTTCAGTGCTGTGCGCTCACGCACTACCCCAACTTTAAGGTCCCCTCCCCAAAAACTTAGAGGACCAAACCATAAAACCCAACAGGGGTAAAAACCGTATGCAATTGTGCCTGAGCCTGGGGGGTGTGAGCCCAGCCGGACGCACTCAGAGTCTATTTACCAAAAGTCTCGTTCTCATTGTCCCCTTCAACTACAGGTGTCCCGGGTCTTAGACCCCCCCTTTGCATTTAATAAGTTTGTTCACTACGTTACCAAACCGCTGCAGCTGTTCAGGTGTTCACAAGTCTTCTGCCATCTGCGCCGTGATGTGTGGGAATAACTGCAAGCTGCCTTCCGTATCAGATGCTGCTGTACGAGAGCTGGTTTGGCTATTGGGCATCGCCTCAAAGTTCACATCATGTTCCGCCAGGGCGTTAGTCGTCAGCAATGTCACTGCTATCGGGTCACTCCCCCCAATGCCTCGGCGCGGTCAGCCCACGGGACCTCCTTCTCCGAAGTCTGTGCGTGTTTCCGATTTATGTCATGCATATCTGACTGTTGCGTGTCCGGCACTTCCCTTCCGCTCCGCGGGGACCGGGGCGGTGTGAGTGCTACCTCCACCCACTCCTAATCCTCCTCAGGGGTGTCGAAGAAGTACGTTTTACGGTTGTGTATGATTCTGAGGCGCGCCGGGAAGAATAGGGCGTATTTTACATTATGGTCTCTCAGGGCACGTTTTACTCCCCAGAAGGACGCCCTGGCCCTCTGCACCGCTTGAGTAAAGACCGGATAGATGGAGACCGTTTGGTTTTCATACTTTATGGGACTGTTCTCCCTTGCGGCCTTCAGGATCGCGTCCCTGTAGTTGAAGTGGAGGAGGCGCGCTATCAAGGGACGTGGCGGAGCCCCCGGCTTCGGTGGTTTGAGGGGCACCCTGTGCGCCCTTTCAAGGCTGTACATCTGGGTGAGCTCCGCTGGGTCCACGACAGTCTTCAGCCAGTCCTCCACGAAGAGGGTTGGGTTCGCCCCTTCTCTGCGTTCAGGCACACCCAAAATGCATATGTTGTTTCGACGCGAGCGTCCTTCGGCATCGTCCACTCTGTCCCTCAAGCCCTGGATCTGCTTCTCCAGGTTTTCCAGCCGTGTGGAATGTTCCGTTTGTTGAGGTATCAAATCTGCAAGGGCTAGCTTGTGCTCGGACACTTTTTCTGCCAATTTCTTGTGATTGTCCTTCAGAAGCGATAGTCCGATTGACATTGTGTCCATACGTGTTTCAAGGGCTTCCCTGGAGCCCCTAATTTCCGTTAGTATTAGATCCAGTTTGGCCTCATGTGCATTGATGCCTGTTGGGGGGACCACTTCTTCATTCGAAGAGGCTAGGGGGTCTTCCGAGCCAGAGGCGTGCGTCCCATTGCAAGGAAGTCTATTCCGCCCCATCTTATGCTGTGACAGTGTGCTTTGCTGACTGACAGCAGGTCGTTCACTCCGTCTGCAAAGTGTGTCTGCACTCTCGTTGCCTATCAGCCTGTCACGTTCACTCCGGCCTGTATTGTGGTGCGGCCCTCAGCGGGGGCAGTCGTGCACTGGTTCTGGGTTTCCCTCTCCATAGTTCAGTCTGGTAGGGGGTCATGCACACGGGGCTCAGAGTGGCCCTGCCCATGAGTATGTGGGGCCCTCGAGCCCCGGGTGCCCGACCCGTATTTTGTATGCCCTCCAGGGGGGGATCTTTCCTGCGGTGTTGCTCTCCCGGCGGGGGCTCAGTGCTACGCCCCGTGTTCTGTGGTAGGTGGGCTCCTATCCCCCAGTGTCGGTGCAGGCGTGCTCGGGTCCTCAGGGGTTGTTCTCAGCCCTCTGCACAGCGTTGTGGCAACTGGATAGCCCCAGACCTGTAGTCGGGTCCGTGCACTGTAGTCGGGGCCCTCCTAACACGGCTCCCCCGGCAATCGCTCGTTTTCGCGAGTTTGGGCAATACTTATGCGTGTGTCCCCCTGCCTGCCGCTGTTCCCTCACCTCCGGGCTGCTTACAGACGCACTGTGGGCTGGGGTTTGCGGTAGATCGCCAGGCCTCGCCTCCAGCCCGCGGTCAGAACTGGGTGTCCCTCGTCGGTGTATAGCTGCGGCGCGGCAAACTAGCACTGCAATCTTGTGAGGTTCACCCACCGCGTTGACTTGGGCATATGCAACTTTCCAGGATCACCTCCGCTGTGGGCAGTACGGGACGCCAGGGCCCCACACACATTCCCGGCCAGAGCAATGTTCATCGCCGACGCTTTGGTTGCTGTTCAGGTATCATCCGGCCTCATAAATCATGCCGCTCACCATTCGGCGCTGTCTCACAGGCGCCGCCATGCTCCGGTGGTTATAGTCGGCAGTGGATTTTTCAGCGGGCAGCGGTGTCTCTGACTCGCCCAGGGCAATGTCACTTCCGGTCCGCCTTCAAGTACACTGGAGGCCGCGGCTTCCCTACTGCAGCCAGGCCTTTTCAGGCCCCGTCACTGTTCCAAGGTATACGGTGCAGCGTGGGGCTCTTCGGTCACTGAAAGTCCCTCCAGGCGCAGCCGGCATCGGTTCTGCAGTACATATGTGCGGGGTAAGGGTCAGCTTTCGGCTTTACAGGATATATGCCAGAATTTTAGGGTATTTCAGACGGAGCGAGCTAAGCTCACGTCTGCCATGCTCGGCTGCTGGCCAGCC
This sequence comes from Lissotriton vulgaris, assembly GCF_964263255.1. Lineage (NCBI taxonomy): Eukaryota > Metazoa > Chordata > Amphibia > Caudata > Salamandridae > Lissotriton > Lissotriton vulgaris. The sequence goes on along the minus strand of NC_141696.1, from coordinate 711,971,550 downwards.
CCCCACTTTAGTGTATATAAAGTGGATACAACATTCATCAAATCCTAATCAAGCCCTACCAAGAGATACATCTAACCTCAGGCGATAAATAACCCACGCAAAAAAAATCAGCCAGCATTCAGAAGCCTTCTGTGAAAAAAACAGTAAGTGCACCCATACTGTGTTTTTATATTAGTTGAGAAGGTATTGAGAAGGTATTGAGTATCTGATCCGGAGCATTCAGGTTTGTGGTAACACATCATGAAGCCGGCCAGGCCAAAATATTCTGTGACTAGGAAAAGATTAATTGCCACTCATTAGTTTAGAAATCATTCATTCCACATTGATTAAGAGTATTTACAAATGGAGAAAGTTGAAGATGATTGGCAATCTACACAGCAGTCAGAATCCGAGCATAGGTACCCAAAAAGGATCCTAAATACTCCTACAGATCGGAAAAAAACAAACCTACAGCAAGCAATCTAACAGCTTAAGGGAACAAGGTAATTGTCAGAATATATGATTCTGCAATTAGTTAAAGACTGAACAAGTATGGCTTTCATGGAAGGGAAACGAGGAGAAAACTCCATCTCTAAAGAAAAGAACATAGCGGCATAATAGCACCTGAATGTACCACAAGACTTCTAGAACATGTTTGCAGAAAACCAAATACTGCTATCACAACAGGAACCTCATAACATCCTATATAATTGTGGATGGGTTATGATTTTGCCCAGCTTTGCAGTCACAGGCCTGGGTGTTGCACCGCCATTGAGTCCTTTATGAATTTCTCTGTAAATCAGTGCATTCTTAAGAGAAATGTAAGACAGTCTTGCCAACATCTAATGCTTAGCTAAAAGTGAATTAGGCAACAGGATAATCATTAAAAACACACCGGTAAATCAATCAAGAATCAGGATTTTAGAATAGTCAAATCAGAGTGCCGACTTCCATTGAGATGCTGTGGCGACCCTAAATTAATATCTTCAAACATCAAAAAGCATAAATATATTATTGGAAGGAGTGGGCTAGATTTAGTTCCAGGCGATGTGAGAGACTGAGAAACATTTACATCAAGGTACTGCCGATAAAAGGGGTTCCACCTTTAACTGAGTCACGTGGTACACTGCACTTTTTTCACACAAAGTTAATGAACGTTGTCTTTAATTTTCATTTACTATATAATGGCAACGTGAAAACGGTTGTCAATTAAAGTTAGACTTGTTTGGACTCCCCGGGATCTGCCACAACCCTCTACAAAGTTTAAAAAATTGGGTCAGACCTGGTCAAAACTCTCAGTGGAGAAATGGGCAATTAATCTTAATAACTCCACCCCCGTAACCCTGCCCTAATCCTATTAAGGCCAATGACGATTTCAATAGCTGGCTGGAGTCCTCATTGGATCTTACCCTCCCTATGAAATAATTTTGTCATCAAGCTGGCTCCAACAAAAAAGCTTGGTATACTCTCGAACTTCGAATGCTCAAACAATCCTGCAAGCAGTCCGAACGGAAATGGAGGAAGGATTTCTCTGAATCCAGTAGGCGAGCTATAGAGCTGCACTCAGGCTTTACAAAGGCAAAATAAAGGCTGCTCAATCCAGCTACTATCAGGAAAAGATTGTGTCGGCATCTAATTCCTCTAGGGAAATTTTTAAAAAAATGTAATCTCTTATCGCCCCCCCCTAGCTCTCTTCCTGATCCTATGATTGCACAAAAAAACTGTGATGAGATCGCAAATTTTTTTGCCATCAAGGTTTCTAACATCTACTCTCTGTTTCCACAATTGGATGTTGATGTACAACTTTCCCCACCCCTCCAACAAGCCAGGCTGGAGGACTTCGCTCCCCTCTCTCTATATGACTCACAGCGTCTCCTAGAGATTTTTAAGTCTGGATCTCCATCAGATGTCGCACCCCCCTCCATTCTTAAATTAGTATCAGAGATTGTCTCCCCAGTTATCCGGGATGTAATTAATTCCTCCCTTGCGGCTGGAGTGATTCCTCCGCTATGGAAGCAAGCAAGTATTAAAGCCCTTTTAAAAAAGCTGTATTTAGATCCTAGGGATTGGGCTAGTTATCGACCAATCTCTTTACTACCAGGTATTAGCAAACTGGCTGAAAAACATGTAAATTAGTCACCCTACTCAAACTGGCTTTAGAAGTAAGCAGGGTACGGAGACAGCCCTTCTTGCTGTGGTTGAAGAAACGAGGAAAATTGTGGATACCGGAGGCTGCACTGCTATTATTTTGTTAGATCTCAGCGCAGCCTTCGACACGGTAAATCACCACATCTTGATTCAAAGACTGAGGGAGGTGGGGGTAGCGGAGACCGCCCTTAAGTGGCTGCAGTCCTTTCTCTCCGATAGATCTTTCACGGTCTTTGAAGAAGAGGTTCTTTCAAAACAGACCCCTCTGCAGTATGGTGTACCCCAGGGATCTTCTTTAAGCCTTACCATATTTAACATCTACATGCGGCCCCTTGCGGACATTGTGCTTCCCTGGGGGGTCCAGCTGGTCACATGCGCTGACGACACCCAGTTGGTGGTGTCTCCCAGCCGACATGATATGAATGACAAGCACCTGACTTCTTGTCTGGTCAAAGTAGCTGAGTGGATAGTTTTGTCTTTCCTTAAACTTAATGGTTCCAAGACGGAAATCATGATACTAGGACACGTAGCTCCTCCTAACTTAGACCCTTGGTGGCCTAGTTGTCTTGCCCCCCCCCTTACCAAAGAAACAAATTAAGAGTCTGGGTGTATGGTTGGACTCTAATCTTAGTTTCTCTGTACAATCTCGCAAAGTGGCTGCTACCTGTTATGGCTTGATCAGATTAATGAGGAAGATCTTGCCACTATTTCCCTTTGACGCTAGACGTCTGATGGTGCAAGCCCTTATTTTATCGAGGTTTGACTATGCCAACGCTGTCTTCCTGGGTGCACCGCAGGGGACTATTAAGATCTTACAGGTTGTCCAGAACTGTGCTGCTCGACTTTTAATGAATGTACCGAGACGCACTTCTGCTAAGTCAGCACTTTGTCAGTTGCACTGGCTTCCAGTGCAGCAAAGAATTTGGTTTAAGGCCATGTGTACCGTGCATAAATCCATCACTGGCAACGGACCTTCGTTGATCCAGCCGATGCTCTAACTATATCAGGTTTCTCAGACACTCAGATCCAATAACAAAAAACTTCTGACAGTTCCTAGGATTCAACGGGCACGTATGGGTGGTCGACGTTTTTCTCTTCATGCGGCAAAATTATGGAACCGGCTCCCCGACCCTGTTCGTCTTGAACCTAATTATCTCCTCTTCAGGAAACTGCTGAAAACCTTTCTCTTTCCATGAGTAGCGAATGTGTCTAGCTGTCATATATGCGCTGGGATGCCCGAGGGTAACCATGCGCTATAGAAATGCGTATTCATTCATTCATTCATTCACTTGTCTCCTGTTCAGATTTGGAGAAGACTCATAAATTCTAGCTTTAATAGGGATATAAGGAAACCTTTAGACATCACCGTTGGAAAGAATGTTATCATATTATTCTAGTGAAATGGTGGAATACACTTTGTAGCCAATATTATATGAAAAAGGAATCCGGTAGCATCACTGAATGAATTAAAGCGATCTGAAAAATGTTGGCACTATCTTCATGTTTATTTAATTGAAAATGCTCTGAATGACTAACTTCAAAGATCTCCTTGAGAATTATTGCTTGAACCTTTTTGAAAAGAAAAGTACTTAATCACCTCTATTTTAACTTTATAAATGGTATTCATTATTGTGGATGCCCCGCACCTTGTATTCCCTTGTACTTTTGAGTTTTTCCTCTATATTTTGTAGATGTAATTTTTATGACATGAAGTAATATTTTTGATAGTTCATTTTACACAGAATTGACACTTGATAAGGTGTTACGAAAAACTGGCTCTATTTAGTTTTTAAGAAAAAATAATACAAAATGCATTTACAATAAAAAGGCCCTGGAGAGGATGTTTTCATACGTAAAACTACAGAATCAATGTGGTGTGTTTTCTTTTACTCGTCATTGTAGCTGTACATAGAGATGGAGTGTTTCATTTATAGTATACTACATTTCTCTGGATCCTCTCTGGTTATGTTGAGTAAAGCTGATTTATGTTCCATTTTACCTCGACTGTCCTGGATATTTTGGGCTGCCTTCCCTCCGAGTGAGGAGGTATTGCATTATAGGTTACATTGGGGATGCCTATATGTTTAATTCAACACCATAGTGGGTTGGAGAGCTGCTAGGGTAGAATTCCTTTCAGGACTAAAACCCTCACTCACCGAAGGTGACATGCTTCATCATTGGGTTTCCTCCTCATACCTGGGCTGCAAAGCCATGGTGTGGGCTACAATTCCCTTGCGGGGAGGAGCTGAAGTGTTTTAAGAATGAGTGATGTTATAGGCTCAATGACTGGCAGAGTAAGTAAGAAGCGGTGAATAAAACTATCTCCAGACAGCCAAATCAATTTTATTCAGTGGTCTGCTGGGATAGGATTAAAAAGGAAAGGATTGTCAACATGTTTCTGCCCATGATTGATCCCAGCGTGGTTCCACGGCATTCAACAGGACCTGGAAACTTAGTCACTGTGTTCAAAGTTGTGATAATAAATAAAAAATATACTGGCCACCAAGATACCGGAACGGCCAGACTGGCGATGGCCCGTGTGTATAATGGTTCCATCGTCTTTCTAGTTTTTGGGGACACTGTCCACTCTCAAACCACTGGGTACATCTTTACTGCCAAACTCTTTTGTATGTGCAGTCAACAAAGGATGTCCCGGCAAGAGTCAATTTGGCACCTGAAGTAATGCCAATGTGACTCTGGGCAAATCAACTCATCTCCCTGTCCCCCAAATAGCAAACAAGCAAAATAGTAGAACTTTCCATCTTAAGGCTGAGGCTCGGGTACTAGTGTGGTTAAAAGGGGTTGTTAGATGAAGCAGTTGTCATGGTGCCATACCGGTAAAGCTGTCAATTCGTTTAATGGACAGAAACAACCAAGAAGTAAAAAAAAACGTAAAAGCATACCCAACAAAAATATAGGGTGAGCTTAACAGACTGTTAGACGCCACTGTGGCACTCTTGTGCATCCCTCTTTTCATTACAAAGATTAGAGGACGTGTTGGAATACTTAGCACCAAAGGTGCATAGAGTGAGTCACCTTTGTTGCCACATTAGACAACAAACAAATATTTGTTTAGGGAACATGAGTTACAGTTCATTTGGCTAATAGGCAATGGAGTGCTTCTAGTAACATCTCTTCATCTTACTGTGTCACACACTGTAAATATGTGAAACCAGTAACACTGTGAAAGTAAGATAAGACAGCCATTGTAGGACCAAAAGAGGGAACCTTTACTAGAGAACTGGGTTACAATGCCAACTTCGGCACTGGGAAAAACAACAATGTAGCACAAGAATACCCATGGTAACAGTGAGCTCCAGGAACTTACAAATAAATCAATCATGTGTTTCTAGGTAAATTACAAGCCCCCTCCAGCACCACCATCACCCACAACCCTTTGGCTCCAGCAGATGAACAAAGGGTAGTTTTGTAAGAAACAGCCATTTAGTGAAGGTAGTGAAGAGGCAATTGCCCATCAACAAATTCTGTGACTAATTTTTATGACATTTTCTGAACAGATCAATCTGCAGGCCTTTTTTCAAGGCACTGAACTATGATATGCATCCCATTTCCTGCTGCAGACAAGTCATACAAGCCTCTTATGTAGCTGAACACGCAACCTCTTTGTTTTGCTTCTTTTATTTAAGGAGGAGAAACCGGCCTTGTGTTAACAGATCTCATGGTTCTTGATAGTTTTTATTGGCTAATCCCGACTAGGCTATATTTCAGCATAGTTTTCCACTTGACAATGCACACAATGCATGCAATCTTAAACATGATCTTTCTTGCTATGGTTGATCAGTGAACACCCTTGAAAAGAGAATAAATGTTCCCCCACATTTGTGAACATTAGGTTATTTGTCACCGAACTGATGATGAAGCAAAATTGAATACTTAACAAAAACAACAGCCTGCCATTATCACTATTACTGAAACAGGAAAGGAAGAGTAGCACACAGAGAAGAAATAGAAAGGGAAATTTGCTTCCAACTGCCAATGAGTAATATATAGGGAGACTACCGGCCAACCCCTCCCCCCCTACAAAAGCAAGAATGGCTTTAGTGATAAAAATGGACTGGACTACGGAATATCAACATAAAGAATTTTGAAATACAAGAATATTGAGGGCAAAATATTGAGCGGCTATTATCAAAAAGTAAGTGCATAGAGGGAAGCATTACTATTCCTAAAACCACATCCACGTACCTTGAAGATAAATGTACTGCATAGGTACATATATTTGTCGCTGATGGCTCTCCCTAAATCGCCTTCCCATCGCAGCCTGAGGGGTTGTAGCGAAATGGCTTTGCTGATTCTGATGCCATGAGTCAGCCATTTTGTCAGGTGGCTACCCGTCCCCATAAGGTATTGCATAGTGATCAGCGTATTCGTGTCCGGTTCCGCCCTGTCCCTTGCCCAGTGTGTGGCTATGTAATGTGTAACTTGCGCGTGTTGTATAAACAACGCCCTCGGTGTCTGGTGCAGGCGGGTGAAGTCTGCATTTGCTAGGAGCCTGACCTCCGAGAAAAAATCCCCAATTTGCATAACTCCAGCATCGTTCCAGGGCCGCAGCTTGCGCTCCGTCAACGTGCCAGACCCTAGGGGGATGCCCAGTAACGGTATCGAGGGTGCGTACGTCGAGCGCCTGTTCGCATAGCTGAGTGCCTTCTTCCAATGCGTGATTGCTAATCTAAGCAGGGGCGGGGCCGACTCTGGCACTCTGGCCTTCGGGAGTAGCAACCGGTGTATTTCACCCTTATTTCTGTCAGCCTCCATCATGCTCAATTGATGGAGGTTGCGACCCGCCAGCCAGTACGCCAGCCACTGGAGTTGGCACGCATATCCATAGGCAATCAGGTCAGGCACTCCCATACCGCCTCCGTCCGTGGGGAGCTGCATCTTGCCCAAGCTTATACGCCGTCTGCCTTTCCTCCATACCAATTCTGTCAGTAGCGTGTTAAGGGTTTTGAAAAAGGACATGGGTACCAGTATTGGCAGGTTCGTAAAAAAATAGATCAGCCTTGGTAATAGCACCATTTTGGAAATTGCAACTCTGCCTGCCACCGACAAAGGCAGAGTATTCCAGAACTGTACTTGGGTCTTCAAGGTGCTCAGGGCCTTACCGAGATTGCCTTCCAACAGGTCCTGTGGTTGATGGTAGACCTGGATGCCCAAATATTTAAAAGTCGTGGGCGCCACCTGGAAATGGTATGGCGCAAACTGGATGTGCGACTCTTCCACTGTGCAATGGAATCCGAACCCATACGACTTCGCTTCATTGATCATGATGCCCGAGAGCCCGTGGAAGTCACTAAAGATCCTCGGCAATGATTGTAGCGGGCCACTGACATTGTTTAAAAACAACAATATGTCGCCTGCATACGCCGATATTAGATGATGAGTGTTAAGTCTGGCGATCCCAGCTGTGGCCGCAAGGGCTCGCACTTTTATCAGTAAAGGTTCCAGGGCGATTATAAACAATAAGGGCGACAGCGGGCACCCCTGCCTCGTGCCCCTCGCTATCTCGATCTGGTTTGTGATACATTTATTGGTCCGAGCTCTCGCTGTGGGTCTTCGGTAGAGTAAGGACACCCATGCTACGTATTCCGGGAGGGATCCCAAATTTGGTCATCGCCGCAAACATATAGTCCCACCTAAGGGAATCAAAGGCCTGTCTGAGGTCCAGGGATATGGATCCCTCAGTGTCCTTCCCCCTCTCATCTGGTGACATCAATTGACTAAGTCTCCTCAGGTTCAGGGCAGTGCTCCTGCCTGGCACAAATCCGCATTGGTCGGGGTGTATTATGTCTGAGATATAGTGTGAAAGGCGTGTTGCCAGGAGCTTACTGAGGATTTTATAATACGTATTTAACAGCGACAGGGGCCTGTAATTCTCTAGCTGTAAAGCGTTTCTCCCAGGTTTCAGAAGAGACACTATCAGAGCCTGTAGGGTAGTGCACGGCAGAGCGTTTTCCCCCAGTGCTTCCCTGTACAGTGCAAGCAAACGGGGGGCCAATAGGTCAATGTACATCTGATAGAACTCTGCTGGGAGTCCATCGGTCCCGGGTGCCTTGTTCCTCGGTAAGGCATTAATAGCCTGCCTAACTTCTGCTAATGTTATGGGCTTCGAGAGGTCCGTGCTCTGTGCCTCGTTCAGTTGAGGGACAATTATGTCAGAGAAGAATGCCACCAGGTCCTGGTCCGATAGCGGTGCGTGTGGACCATATAAAACGGAATAATAATGTTGGAACGCGGCATTGATCTCCTGCTGATCTTGTATTAACGTTCCTTCTCCGTTTTGCACCTCCATTATAGGGACCCTTTCCGGGGCGTTGCGAGTTAAGCGTGCCAAAAGCGTGCCCGCTCTATCAGCTTGTGTGTGCTGCCTGGTGGTGTATTCCCTATAGTCTATCACTCTTAATTCTTCCAAGAGTTCCGCATGTTGTATATGGACCTCCTGGAGCTGAGTGAGAGTGCCGTCCGTTCCAGCAGCTTCATTTTCAAGCATCACTAGGCTGCCCTCCACTTCCCTCAGCTTTCCCAGCACAAGGTGTTTAACTCCCACTCTTGTACCCATCGCCACCCACGCACGGTCGCCTTGAAGGCGTCCCATTCGATTTGCCTGGAGCTGGCCGTGCCATCGTTCTCTGTGAAGTAGTTTGTGCTGGCGTCCAATAGTGTGGATCTAAAAACTAAGTCCTCTAGTAGACCCGGGGATAGTCGCCATGTCGGTATTGGAGTGGGCAATCTCCCCCATTGTAGGGACAGTTCTACCGGGTTGTGGTCCGATAGTGTCTTACCTATGTGCTGCGCTGACACAACTGACGCCGTGAGTGCCATGGAACAGAATATTTGGTTGATTCTGGTATGCAGCTTGTGTGGCGCGGAGTAAAATGTGTATTCCCTATTGGTTGTGTTGAGTACCCTCTAGGCGTCCTCTAGCTCCCACCCAGTCGCCCATTGTGCCAACGCTACAGCCTGTTTCCTGCTTTCTGTCGCGTGTAGTGGTGGGTGCGACCTGTCCAGTGTGAGATCTAATACTGCATTGCAATCACCACCAATAATCCATTCATGCCCCACCCAGTCGGACAACCTTCGGCTAATGCCTTCAAAGAACCTCGATTGGTCCGTGTTAGGAGCATATATACAGCCCAGCACTACGCAAGTACCATTTAGCATCCCCTTTGTGAACACATACCTGCCCTCCTTGTCCACTCTTGTTTCTGTTGGTTTAAATGGAACAGAGTTTCTAATCCATATGGCCGCCCCCCGGAAGAATGCAGAAAATGTTGTGGCATGAAGTTGGCCTTTCCATTTCCGTAACAGTTTAGTGCCCTCTGCCCCGTTCAGATGCGTCTCTTGGAGATACGCTATGTGCACTTGTCGCCTATTTGGTGAGCCAGAACTATGTGCCTCTTATGCACCGAATCCATACCTCTTACGTTCCAGGTGCAAACCTTGTAATGATTAGGAGACGCCATAACCCCAATTACTCCCATCTCGGGACAGTGCCTCTGACCTCAGCAAAACTGACCACATGTTGTACATTTTCAGTGCTGTGCGCTCGCGCACTGCCCCAACTTTAAGGTCCCCTCCCCAAAAACTTAGAGGACCAAACCATAAAACCCAACAGGGGTAAAAACAGAATGCAATTGTGCCTGAGCCTGGGGGGTGTGAGCTCAGCCGGACGCACTCAGAGTCTATTTACCAAAAGTCTTGTTCTCATTGTCCCCTTCAACTACAGGTGTCCCGGGTCTTAGACCCTCCCCCTTTGCATTTATTAAGTTCGTTCACTACATTACCAAACCGCTGCCGCTGTTCAGATGTTCACATGTCTTCTGCCATCTGCGCCGTGATGTGTGGGAATAACTGCAAGCTGCCTTCCGTATCGGATGCTGCTGTACGAGAGCTGGTTTGGCTATTGGGCAACGCCTCAAAGTTCACATCATGTTCCGCCAGGGCGTTAGTCGTCAGCAATGTCACTGCTATCGGGTCACTTCCCCCTGATGCCTCAGCGCGGTCAGCCCGCGGGACCTCCTTCTCCGAAGTCTGTGGGTGTTTCTGATTTATGTCCTGCATATCTGACCGTTGCGTGTCCGGCACTTCCCTTCCGCTCCGCGGGGACCGGGGCGGTGTGAGTGCTACCTCCATCCACTCCGAGGCCTCCTCAGGGGTGTCGAAGAAGTACGTTTTACGGCTGTGTATGATTCTGAGGCGCGCCCGGAAGAATAGGGCGTATTTTACATTACGGTCTCTCAGGGCACGTTTTACTCCCCAGAAGGACGCCCTTGCCCTCTGCACCGCTTGAGTGAAGTCTGGATAGATGGAGACCGTTTGGTTTTCATACTTTATGGGACCGTTCTCCCTTGCGGCCTTCAGGATCGCGTCCCTGTCCTTGAAGTGGAGGAGGCGCGCTATTAAGGGTCGTGGCGGAGCCCCCGGCTTGGGTGGTTTGGGGGGCACCCTGTGCGCCCTTTCAACGCTGTACATCTGGGTGAGCTCCGCTGGGTCCACAACAGTCTTCAGCCAGTCCTCCACGAAGCGGGTTGGGTTCGCCCCTTCTCTGCGTTTTGGCACGCCCAAAATGCGTATGTTGTTTCGACGCGAGCGTCCTTCGGCATCGTCCACTCTGTCCCTCAAGCCCTGGATCTGCTTCTCCAGGTTTTCCAGCCATGTGGAATGTTCAGTCTGTTGAGGTATCAAATCTGCAAGGGCTAGCTTGTGCTCGGACACTTTTTCTGCCAATTTCTTGTGATCGTCCTTCAGAAGTGATAGTCCGGTTGACATTGTGTCCATACGTGTTTCAAGGGTTTCCCTGGAGGTCCTAATTTCCATTAGTATCAGATCCAGTTTGGCCTCATGTGAATTGACGCCTGTTGGGGGGACCACTTCTTCGTTCGAAGAGGCCAGGGGGTCCTCCGAGCCGGAGGCGTGCGTCCCATTGCGTGGAAGTCTATTCCGCCCCATCTTATGCTGTGACAGTGCGCTTCGCTGACCGACAGCAGGTCGTTCACTCTGTCTGCAAAGTGTGTCTGCACTCTCTTTGCCTATCAGCCTGTCTTGTTCACTCCGTCCCGTATGTTGTATGCCCTCCAGGAGTAGGGGGGGGGGGGGGGGGGGGGGCTGGCCTGCGGTGTTGCTTTCCCGGCGGGGGCTCCGTGCTACGCCCCGTGTTCTGTGGTAGGTGTGTTCCTATCCCCCAGTGTCGGTGCAGGCGTGCTCGGGTCCTCAGGGGTTGTTCGCAGCCCTCTGCGCAGCGTCGTGGCAACTGGATAGCCCCAGACCTGTAGTCGGGTCCGTGCACTGTAGTTGGGGCTCTCCTAACACGGCTCCCCTGGCAATCGCTTGTTTTTGCAAGTTCGGGCAATACTTATGCGTGTCCCCCCCGCCTGCCGCTGTTACCTCACCTCCGGGTTGCTTGCAGACGCGCTCGGGATTGCGGTAGATCGCCAGGCCTCGCCTCCAGCCCGCGGTCAGAACTGGGTGTCCCTCATCGCTGTATAGCTGCGGTGCAGTAAACTAGCACTGCTATCTCTTGCGGTTCACCCACCGCGTTGACTTGTGCATATGCGACTTTCCAGTATCCTCCGCTGTGGGCAGTACGGGACGCCTGGTCCCCACACACATTCCCGGCCAGCGCAATGTTCATCGCCGACGCTTTGGTTGCTGTTCAGGTAGCATCCGGCCTCATAAATCGTGCCGCTCACCATTCGGCGCTGTCCCACAGGCGCCCGCCGTGCTCCGGTGGTTATAGTCGGCAGTGGATTTTCCAGCGGGCAGCGGTGTCTCTGACTCGCCCGGGGCAGTGTCACTTCCGGTCCGCCTCCAAGTACACTGGACGCCGCGGCTTCCCTACTGCAGCCAGGCCTTTTCAGGCCCCGTCACTGTTCCAAGGTATACTTTGCAGCGTGGGGTTCTTCGGTCACTGAAAGTCCCTCCAGGCGCAGCCGGCATCGGTTCCGCAATACATATGTGCGGGGTAAGGGTCAGCTTTCGGCTTTACATGATATATGCCAGGATTTTAGGGGATTTCAGAAGGAGCGAGCTCAGCTCACGTCTGCCATGCTCGGCTGCTGGCCAAGCCCCCCACTTTAGTGTACATAAAGTGTATACAACGTCCATCAAATCCTAATCAAGCCCTACCAGGAGATACATCTAACCTCAGGTGACAAATAACTCACGCAAAAAAAATCAGCCAGCATTCAGAAGCCTTCTGTGAAAAAAAAGTAAGTGGACCCATACTGTGTTTTTATTGTAGTTGAGAAGGTATTGAGTATCTGATCCGGAGCATTCAGATTTGTGAAAACACATCATGAAGCCGGCCAGGCCAAAATATTCTGTGACTAGGAAAAGATTAATTGCCACTCATTAGTCTAGAAATGTTTTTAAGTATGAAATCATTCATTCCAAATTGATTAAGAGTATTTACAAATGGAGAAAGTTGAAGATGATTGGCAATCTACACAGCAGTCAGAATCCGAGCATATGTACCCAAAAATTATCCTAAATAATCCTACAGATCAGAAAAAACAAACCTACAGCAAGCGATCTAACAGCTTAAGGGAACAAGGTAATTGTCAGAATATATGATTCTGCAATTAGTTAAAGACTGAACAAGTATGGCTTTCATGGAAGGGAAACGAGGAGAAAACTCCATCTCTAAAGAAAAAGAACATAGCGGCATAATAGCACCTGAATGTACCACAAGACTTCTAGAACATGTTTGCAGAAAACCAAATACTGCTATCACAACAGGAACCTCATAACATCCTATATAATTGTGGATGGGTTATGATTTTGCCCAGCTTTGCAGTCACAGGCCTGGGTGTTTCACCGTCATTGAGTCCTTTATGAATTTCTCTGAAAATCAGTGCATTCTTAAGAAAAATGTAAGACAGTCTTGCCAACATCTAATGCTTAGCTAAAAGTGAATTAAGCAACAGGATAATCATTAAAAACACACCGGTAAATCAATCAAGAATCAGGATTTTGGAATAGTCAAATCAGAGTGCCGACTTCCATTGAGATGCCGTGGTGACCCTAAATTAATGTCTTCAAACATCAAAAAGCATAAACATATTATTGGAAGGAGTGGGCTAGATTTAGTTCCAGGCGATGTGAGACACTGAGAAACATTTACTTCAAGGTACTGCTGATAAAAGGGGTTCCACCTCTTACTGAGTCACGTGGTACACTGCACTTTTTTCACACAAAGTTAATGAACGTTGTCTTTAATTTTCATTTACTATATAATGGCAACATGAAAACAGTTGTCAAGTAAAGTTAGACTTGTTTGGACTCCCCGGGATCTGCCACAACCCTCTACAAAGTTTAAAAAATTTGGTCGGACCTGGTCAAAACTCTCAGTGGAGAAATGGGCAATTAATCTCGATAACTCCACCCCGTAACCCTGCCCTAATCCTATTAAGGCCAATGACGATTTCAATAGCTGGCTGGAGTCCTCATTGGATCTTACCCTCCCTATGAAAGAATTTTGTCATCGAGCTAGCTCCAACTAAAAAGCTTGGTATACTCTCGACGTTCGAATGCTCAAACAATCCTGCAAGCAGTCCGAACGGAAATGGAGGAAGGATTTCTCGGAATCCAGTTGGGCGAGCTATAGAGCTGCACTCAGGTTTTACAAAGGCAAAATAAAGGCTGCTCCATCCAGCTACTATCAGGAAAAGATTGTGTCGGCCTCTAATTCCCCTAGGGAAATTAAAAAAATGTTTTTATCTCTTATCATCCCCCCTAGCTCTCTTCCTGATCCTATGATTGCACAAAAACGCTGTGATGAGATCGCTAATTTTTTTGCCATCAAGGTTTCGAAAATCTACTCTCTGTTTCCACAATTGGATGTTGATGTACAACTTTCCCCACCCCTCCAACAAGCCAGGCTGGAGGACTTCGCTCCCCCCTCTCTATCTGACTCACAGCGTCTCCTAGAGAATCTTAAGTCTGGATCTCCGGCCAATGTCGCACCCCCTTCCATTCTTAAATTAGTCCCAGAGATTGTCTCCCCAGTTATCCGGTATGTAAATAATTCCTCCCTTGCGGCCGGAGTGGTTTCTCCGCTATGGAAGCAAGCAAGAATTAAAGCCCTTTTAACCCCTTCGATGCTCATGACGAGCTCAGCTCGTCATGAGGCACGGTTGAGCTGTGCTCATGACGAGCTGAGCTCGTCATGAACAATGGTAAATCAGGGAATGCAGCACCGGGGGAGAATACCTTTAGCATTGAAGGTGTTAAAAAAGCTGAATTTAGATCCTGGGGATTGGGCTAGTTATCGACCAATCTCTTTACTACCAGGTATTAGCAAACTGGCTGAAAAACATGTAAATTCTACACCCTACTCAAACTGGCTTTAGAAGTAAGCAGGGCACAGAGACAGCCCTTCTTCTGTGGTTGAAGAAACGAGGAAAATTGTGGATACCGGAGGCTGCGCTGCTATTATTTTGTTAGATCTCAGCGCAGCCTTCGACACGGTAAATCACCACATCTTGATTCAAAGACTGAGGGAGGTGGGGGTAGCGGAGACCGCCCTTAAGTGGCTGCAGTCCTTTCTCTCCGATAGATCTTTCACGGTCTGTTGAGTTCTCATCCCACCCTGCGTGAATTTTGTACAATGCTTGGGCTAGTTCTCACTCATGTGCCTATGTATGTTTAAGGTGAACGAGAACGTAATTGGAAAATGGAGGAAAAATAATATTTTCTCCCATGGGGCACTCCATTACGAATGCAGGCGGACAATCTTGTTCTGCTAACAGGATGTCCTAACCAGATGATAAGTTCTTCCAAAAAGAGCTTTTACTTTCCTGGGCTTGTCCCCCTCCAACCGGAGTGTTATTTCATATAAATTATGTGGGACGCTCACCCTGGTGTCTGATGTTTCCACAGTGATGTAATTCAACTCCGCTGTCACCAGACATTCATTCAGGCGAGATAGTGTTACTTCTGCCGCACTGTCTAGCATCGTCAGAGCCCATTCCCCGTTCAGAAGTTGTGTCCTCTGAATTCTGGACATGTCTGATTTTCAGACCAGCAACTTTCTTTTTCTTAAATTAAGGTTTTGGATTTTGCTTATCTTCATTTTTAGAAGTAAAGTCTTGAGCACGCTGTTTGTCTCTGGACTGTATGCGCTCCTCTCTTTTTTCTGACCGTTCTTCCCTTTTGGAGCTTTTCTTCGAGCCCTGAAAGGAACAAGAGGTACGTGTATCAGTATCCTGATACCTGTCAGGTTTCCTAATGTCATCCCTATTCCTGCGGTTATACCTCTTTACAGAGGGCTTCTGTGGAGGAGACCTACCTCAGGATTGAGATCTCTTGTCTTTAGAGTTTTCTTTTTTATTATCCCACTTCTTTTTAGAAGAAGTAGGTGCCTGCTTTGAAGTGTCCTTTTCAGGACTGCCCTGTAGTTAGGTTTTCAATTCTGCATATGGAGTTTCAATTATTTTGGGTAGTTCAGCCCCCTAAATTAACAGGCCGACCTCCCATAGGCATTGGCGGATTGCCACTGATGATGCTTCCCCTTTAATATTAGCTAGTATTATGGCTGATGCCTGGTCGTAGGTTTTTAATAACTTCATCCCTAAGTTTAGGGCAGGTCCTGCTCCATAGTCATTTTGTATTTGTCTTAATACATCTGGGATTACTGCTAATGAAGGAATACCATGAGTTCTGGTATATATGGCAGCAAAGACTGTACCCCAAGAGGTGCAATCCTCTAACTGTGGTGTAATCCCCATGGGCAAACAGATTGTTAACATTCTGTGTTTTTCAAATGGTGTTGTATTTAGGAATACTGCTTCTAACTTGGTTATTTTCTGAGCTACCCAGAAAGGAATTTGTTCACATTTTGTGGGCACTTTGCCCATTACCGCGTGTAATGTTTGTGGAGTAATTTTAGTACTAGTGCTCTGTGTAAGAGCTGCAGTAGGTGTAATTACTGTAGGTTGGACCGCTAGTGTCCTTAAGATGAAGTGTGTCATGTTTCTGTAGAGTTTTATCAACTCTTTCGTTTGAAGAAATAGTTAATCACGAAGCATTGTGTCAATGTCTGGATGTGGGGCATAGGTCGCTAATATCGGCCATGTTGCTCCTGGTCTTACTAAATTATCAAGCCTTCCTCTTGTTCTTATGTGGGGTAGGGCGCCATTAAACCAGAAAATATGTTCCTGGAAAGTAAGCGGAATCTCAATCTCCTCAAATGGAGTGTAAGCCGCTGGAACTTCTTCATGTTTGTAATAATGAAAAGTTTTTGTTACAGCATCTGCTTGTGGGAATACAACTCCTGAGTAGAATATCTCTGTTTTGAAATCTTCGTGTGCCTCTATCACGAATATTACTACACCTCCTCCAGGAGATAACCCAAGTTTGACAAGTTTAACTGTCAGAGTTTGTCTCACTTCGGGTGCATTATGTATTGCATTTGCATCTTCCTCCTCATCGGGAAGTGCTTGTTCTAGTGAGTTTAAGGCCGGTGTAGTCATTGTGTATAGAACACAGACTACCTTTCCAAGGAAATTTGGAAAAGGTCTTATGCACAATTTTGGGAAATTTTTCCTTTCAAACTTGATTAACCAACAGTCAATACATATGATATTTCGCCTACTCTGCTGTGGCGGAGTTTTATCCCACCTACTCCAGACGTCTCTGAGTTTTGTAAGTAGGGTCTCTGAGAATAAGCACGACTGAGCCACTCAGATTCTACTGTTGAGTAAGTGCGCCATGTATATACCACGTTGGGTAACATTAGACCAAGCTGGGTAACCCATGTTTGACACGTTGGGTGCCATGTCGTGTAGTTCCGATAGTACCCTTTCATGCAGGACCTACGCTGTTTACTGATAACATATACTGTGGGCTGGATGGCAAACTGACTCTGTACACCCCTACCTAATATGTCAGCTTATTTTTTCGCATTAGCTAGCTCGCAGTGCCACTAGAATCTCCTGTTATCAGAGATTAGTTGTTAGAAACCTCAGACTCGTGAAAATAATATACTACTTTCAGCCAGTCACTCATGCTTGCTTGTTTTGCTCAGATACACAGAAGAAACAGTGGAGCGTGTTTACAATAAGAATTTATTGTATTGTTGTTGTCATGTCAAATAAGTGCGCTGCTACAACTGTACCAGTAGCAGAAATATAGAACCCGCAATACAGTGAATAAAAAGAAATAGTATTGTTCTACCATTTTGCAATAGTCATGAACACATACATGAATAGGAAATGCATTTATAAAATAGAGTGCATACTCCTAAGATGCCTGTCTAGATGTACCTAAGTGTACCTAGCATGTGAGTAGGTGCGAAAGAGCCTAAGCCTAAGAGCCCAAGTCTAAGAGCCCAAGTCTAAGAGCCCAAGTCTAAGAGCCCAAGTCTAAGAGCCTAAGTCTAAGAGCCTAAGTCTAATAACCAAGAACCCCACTAGGATTTAATTGAACTCCCATACCTGAATAGTGAGAGTGTGGGACTTCGTCCTGGACTTGAGCTGTACACCCCGCAAGCGATCGTCAGACCACTGTCAGCTGGAGTGATGGCATGCCGGAGCCACAAATTCTCTGGTCAGTGTGTTAGCCTTGAAGACTTGGTTCCCTCCTGCTCTCTGATGGCAAGAGGTGCTGTATTAATACTCTATGTGCGTATGTTCCCCATTGTTCAGAATGAGGATGACGTTGGGGATTAAACATTGGCGTCGATGGGAGAGGTGAAGTGTACCTCATGGAGAGTGTACTCATAAATTATTCATTTGTGCTAAGGATGACGTCTTAGCAATATCGATTGGGAAAAAAGCACCCTAGGCATGGAACTAGGCGAAAGGTTTAGTCCATAAAGGGCTACAGTCCTTATAAGGCATTATGTCCATACACGGCAGTCTATCCTTATTTGGAGTTATGTCCTTATAAGGCTTGTTCATATGAAATGACGGGGAGATGATGTAAGGAAAGTGTACAATGTTCCCTGGACTTATCTCAAGGTACCAATATGAAATATAACAAAGTGTTCTATATGTGGTGTAATTGGACATTATGCACATGCATGTAGGAGGAGAGACAGGCGAGAAAAAGTTCAGTGTGTGACGGAGAGTAACAGAGAATTTTCATCGGAGGAAGAACAGTCCGAATAAGAGGATGATTGTGTAATAATAGTAAATGATGAAGTTTTTAATATCGAGAATCAAGGAAGGAACAAACCCAAATGTGAAGTTGTGGTGGAAGGAGTTCCTGTAGTTCTTGTGGCAGATTCAGGATCACCGTTCACCATCATAAATTTGGAAATGTGGAACGAGAAGTTTGATGGAGTGATTGGTGGAGAGTTAAAAAAGTGGGAAATTCAAGGCAGAAATGTTTACTGGAGAGGCAATCCCAATGGTGGGGTGCAGAGATGAGCCTTTTTGCATTTAAAGGAAGAAAAGCAGAGGGTGGAATCTATGCAACAGAGCATGGACCATGTGTTTTGGGATGGAGGGATCAACCATGTTTGAATATTATTCTCAATCCAAACAGTAAAGAACAAGTGTTAGTATTAGATGAAGGAAACACGGTGTGGGGGTTACTATGTGAAGAATTCAAGGGAGTATTTTCAGGCAAAATTGGATTTTTAAAAGGGTTCACCCATAGGATTATATTGAAAGAAAGCGCTGTCCCGGTGAATTTTAAAATTAGAAATGTTCCTTTTGTTGTACAAGCTGAAATTGAAAAGGAATTGATCAGGTTGAAGGAGGCAGGAGTGACAAAACAGACTGAGTCATCTAATTGTATGTCTCCAGTCGTGGTGGCCAGGAAGTCCAATGGGAAAATTAGGCTTTGTGTGGACTTGAGGGGTGTGAATCGGCAAATTCAGATGGACAAATTTCCCTTGCGAAAATAGGAGTTTTATTGGCAAAAATAAAGGGAATTGAACTGTTTTTTAACGGTGGACTTATCATCGGCATATCACCGAGTTCAACTTCATGAGGAAAGCAGGAAGAACATTTCAGGACGAAGTTCTGATTGTGGGGGAAAACAGGAAGATACATGATCAAAGATTGATGGAAGTCATGAAACTTTTTGAAAAGAAGGGTTTAACAGCCGAATTTTCAAAGTGTCTGTTTGCACAAAACAAAGTGATTTATCTGGGTCATTTAATTGGAAAGGATGTTATTTCACCAAAGGAAAAATTGCTAGAGGCATTAAGGGATACTCCGGAACCTGGAAACAAGGATGAATTATGCTCATTTATGGGTGGGGCTCATGGAGTTTTATTCAAAATTTGAACAAAATTTTGCTGAATAAAATATATGAATTGAGAAAATCTTAAATTCTAAAAAAATCTGACTGGACTGAAAAATGTATGGAACGTTTTGGGATGATAAAAGAGGAAATTTGTAATGCAGAACCAATTCAAGGTTATGATCCAGATTTACATAGCATACTTACGGTGGATGCCAGTGGTAAAGGATTGGATGCAGTGCTAACTCAAGTTGAGAATGGTGGGAAAGAAGTTGTGATTGGGATTGCGTCTAGAAGTCTTACACCTGCTAAAGAAGTTTATTCAGTAATTGAGAGAGAGACTCTTGCTTGTGTGTGGGGGATGGAGCATTTCAGAGCGTTTGTGTGGGGTACAGAATTTGAGGTCAGATGTGATCACAAGCCTTTAGTGAATTTACTTACTATTGAAGGGCTTGTGAAGGCCTCAGCAAGGATTGGAAAGCTATCAATGAGATTGCAAGATTTTAACTATGGGATTAAGTATGAGCCAGGTGTACAGAACAAAGTGGCAGACTGCTGTGTCGCATGCTATTACCTATCAAGGAGGCACAGAATAGTGAGTGGGATGATTATCAAATTGCATTTAAAGATGAGGAGGGATTGAGTTCTTTTTGCGTTAAATTAATTTTTGCATTTGCAACCTTTGTTGCATCTCCTTGTATTTATCCACAGAAATTGCATTGTATATAGTTTTAGTTTTGTTATTCATATTGTGATGTTTTGTTTTGCACATTGTAGATGGGAGGGGGATGTGTGGTGTTATGTTCTTTATTGGAATATGTAGGAGCCATTATGAGGTATGTAGAATCCATGGGGCAGCCAGGTTGTTGGGGAGGAAGTTGGGGTTTGAAGCGTAGTGCTGTGCTTGTTTTCTTCCTAAGCGGAGTTGAGATTAATGGAATATACTTCTGTACTTATTTGCTTGACATGATCTTTCACTACAGAGTGGGCAATATAACGCAATGTTGCTATTGGGAAAAATTGTGAGAGGCCCTAGTCCTAAGACAGCACTTTAAAGCAACCTCCCTAACAGGAAAGTCTGTGTGCAACGACTGCCTGCAAGCTCATCCTGGGAGGCAGGTGCCAGAACAAGTGTTCCTGCTACGAAAGGTTCTTTGAAGAGCACTCTCAGGGGGATCGGCCATGTAATTTCTCAGTACCAGGAATGAGGAATTCTTGTTTTGCACAGAATTTTTGGAGCATTGCCCCCTTTTTTCAATCCGCGGGAAGTGGAAGAAGAAATGGTGAATTTGCCTGTAGTTTTGCTATACGGATCGGAAAAAGCGCTGTTTGCCCAGCCCTCGACAGGTGTAGGGTTGGTAGCCTGTCAATGATCTGCGGCCACGCTATGTCCACAAAACATAAATATAACGGTGACTTGCAATGAGAAGCTGGGGTCTCTTTGACGTCTCCATTCCCTTCCATTCAGAAAGCAACATCTCTGTACATGATATTTTTATTCATTGGCCTCCATTGACATGTGCACTGCATTGTGAATTTTACTAGGGGGGCTCTTGTGCTTTAGAAAGCGCTATGGGCAAGATTGTTAGGGCAATGATGATTGAATCCATTGTTGCACAATGTTTGAACAAGGTATACAAATAGGGCTGTTCTATACAACCACCTTAGCGTTGTATCGCCCTTCAATATTGCTGTGTACATGAATTGGTTGAATGTAGGGTTCAAATCAATGTTACAAGGACTCCAACTGTCAGAAGATTTCACAAAAACATTGTTCTGATCATTAAAATCAATCGGAGATATTCAACAAACTCAAGTTTCATAGTGTAAAAAAATATTTTGTACTGTATAAGACAGTAAAAGTTTAATTGTATTCTAGCCATCCCAAGTAGTTGTTGAGCTTTCCTTATTAGAAAACAATATAGAAAGACTGGGTGAAATAGTGGACCCCTTAGGGGCACCTTTTTAAGGTTTCTCTTGTTGTATTTTTTTGTCCCGCTGGTTCGGATCTTAGTCTTTGTTGTAGCTTATTGTTAATTGATGTATTATGACTGGAGTTTTCTTTGAATATTTTATACTCCCATTGGGATGCGCTTTATATGTATGATTTTTTTATGTTTTTAATATGTCTTTGTACTGTGCACTTTTATGGTTCACTGAACTAAAGTAAGGTTAATATGGCTGACGTCCCCTTCTATTTGTGATTCAGACTGAATTGCAAATCGTACGTGTGAGTAGAAAATACTTTTCTGACTTTTCTGATAAGCAAAGATCAGGTTTTTGTGGACACAAAGCACACTTTTTTCTGAGTTGTAAGCCTTGCAACTGCAAAAGCACTTGATATACTGGAACGTATATATAGGTTAGATCTTAAGGAACAGCACAAAAGTGGGCGTGCTGCTCTGCTAAATTTCTAATAAAGAGTGTGGCAAATATAGCATTTTGCAATCTGACACTCTGGGGTGACGTGCTAGGGGGCATGCAAACACTAAACAAATATCCAAATAAATTATATTTCTTTCTCACCTTTAGTATCAATGAAAATATAGCCGTCAAATCGATCTCTGAATAAAATGATGTCTTCAGGATTTCTAAAATGAATGTATGCTCTTGAGAAGAGATGAGGGTAGAGGCTGCAACAAAATGTCATTAAGATGTAACTAGGTTGTACTCAGTAATAATCTAGCATCAGCAATCAGTTAATATGCCTGAGCAAAACAAAAAGAATGACAAATTAAAGCTTTGCTTTAAATTTAAGAATCCAATAGGTATAATTTGGTCCCTTGTTAGGCAATCACTTAAATATTAAGCAGGTTTATTCATAAAAAGATGCTAAGAAATAGTCTTGTCAGGTGTGGGATAAACTACCCACCTGTAACTATGTAAACCAAGATCTTTGCACTTCTGATGGCTCCCTGGTAAAAGATAATTTAAAAAAAGTAATTCTTCATTATCAGGTAACCTCTATGTCTTGCTTGTTGATCTCCTTAGCTGTAGTAGAAGCAGGGTATCTCAACGTAGATAGGAAAGCTTGGGGTGGCCGAGGGTAAGCAAGCATAACCACCAAGTTTGGGGAATGCGTTTACGTCTTCGGATAGACTTCTGGTGTTCTCCCTTATCACTAATAAGGCATCCTATTACATAATTTCTAGACAATAACCCATGTTCTTGTTTGTAAGTCTTTAAGGCATAATACTATTGGCTGTGCACATTTTTTCATATACTATGCTGTATCTAGAGTAAAGGTTATAACAAAAGAACTGCATACATCACTTGCGTTCTGCACATCACAGTGTAAGGTATTAACTAATGAATTTTACGATGGGTTCCTGTTGTATGGAGATGAAGAATCCGGACACAGCAAAAGATACGTTTTCCTTAGTAGTTTATTCTCTTCTAAGACCCATTACTGTGAGCTTCCATCCAGTCCAAATCAGCAGCTAAAATAACTTAGCAGAATCTCTTGTACCGGATGAGCTCTTGCAGCCAAGAGTCACAATGTAGAGTGGAACATAGAATTGAACTTAAACATCATCACTGCGCGAGCAGTGGCACGAGAATGTAATGACACCATGCGTGAGCACAAGCAAATAGAAAGCCACAAATACCACAGTTCCCATATAGTACATTAGTTCCTATGCCATCTTGCCTAGCAACAGGTCACTAAGTGACTGGACCTATGACGGTTTATAAGCTGCTCTCACTCAGCAACGGGTTGTTATGCTGTAAAGATGACCAGTCAGGCAAGTAAGTTGTAACACCTTTATTCAAGCATAGTCCTAACACCAAGGCACGTCTATATGCAGTCCCCACTCAAAGCAACTGTCAACTCTAAACTGTCATCCTGCCGGTGGTCAGGTAGAACACCCTGACGCCACAATGAACCGGCAGGTCGCGCGTGCAATGAACAGGGCGCGCGTGCATTACATTTGCTAAGAGCACTAGCTTAATTAAACATAACACATCTCCCTTCCCAAAACAACAAGAAGGACCGTGGGTGCACAACTGAAGCTTATGGGTGAGGGGGGGAAACCACGGCTAATCACATATGTAATCTTGTAACTTAGCTGGAGGTTTTACCACTCTCCCATATCTGCTCACAGTGGGTTCATCCTCACAACTGACGTCCTGAGACGTAACATCTTCATAAACAGAATCATCTGAATCAGAATTTGTATCGCTGTTGGTCTGAAACCTGTACTCTTCCGATGTCTCCTTGCTCTGCCTACTACTACTGTCTTCCACCCGTGAGGCATGAGAAGTGTTCTCACTCTCAGAAGATACTTCGTTTGTACCTAAGGATACAATGTTAGTACCATCTGGCCGAGACCCTCCAATTTCTTCACGGTCCAGAATCCAATCGAAGTCTTGAGAACAGGAAACTTCATTATTTTCTGAGTGAATTGAGAACCAACCATTCCTTTCCCCTCTTTGCACATTGATAAAGCAGAAAAATGCCAAGTTTTTCCATCACTCAAAAGAGCAAAATTACAAAACACTTTCTTTACCTCCATAGGTTGTGAGTAGTGATTTTTTCCCTTGCTAGTACTTCTGGTATTTTTCACTCTCACATTGTCACCTGCTTTGATGACGACCTTTTTACAAGCATGCATAGTGTCATAATATTTCTTACCAATGGTTTGTGACTTTCGTAAATTCCCTTGTATCTCCTCTGGAGACCAATTCTCTCTTTTGGGGGTAGCCCAACCTACGTTATCCTTGGTAATGGGAGTCCTCCCTCTCAAGAGTACAAAGGGACTGGTACCTGCTGATACACATGGTGTAACCCTGAATGACCAAAGATTTTTGATAAGTTGTTTTCTCCATGACGTTATTTTGATTTGCTAGTTGAATGATTCCTTTAATCACCCGATTGAACCTTTCAACGGCACCATTACCTGCAGGATGATAAACAGACGTGGTTTTGTGTTCTATCCCATGTTTCATCAGAAATTCTTTGAAAATTTTTGACGTGAATTGTGGGCCATTGTCCGACACAATGCAATTTGGAAGGCCCTCTCTTAGGAATAGCTTGAGCAAAAAACTTACAACACTTTTAGCTTCTGCGTCTTGTACCACTTCAACCTCTGGCCATTTTGAGAAATGGTCTACCAGTACAATAAGATATAACATTTCTCCCTGTTCACGAACGGGCCCGCAAATGTCAATACCCAATCTGACCCAAGGCATGTTTGGACAAGACAGGGGTTGAAGAGGGGGTCTCAGCGTATGTCTAGACTTGTCAGAATTTTCACAGGCTGTACAATTCCTGACACTTCTTTCAATTTCTATGTCATAACCGGGCCACCAGTATGAATTCCTGACTCTACTCTTGGTTTTACCAATGCCAAGGTGCCCCTCGTGGCAAATATCAAGGAGTTTAGTGAGTAAACCCTTGGGAGGAACAACCTTGCCATTTCTCAAAATCAAATCACCTTCGATAGACAACTCGTCCTTTAGTTCACAAAATGGTCGCAATTGTGCAGGAATGTTTTTCTTTTCAGGCCAGCCCGCTCTTATGTATTTCTTTACCTCAAGTATAACATCATCCTCCTCCATATTTTCTGACCATTCTGCACCAGAGATACATGGCATCTCTTCTACAACATTAGCTATGCAGAAAGTGTCAATGTCTGAAGCCTGATCTTCATTGTTTGGTAGAGGTAAGTGGCTTAGACAGTCCGCAACATTGTTTTTCACACCAGGAAGATATTCAACTTCATAGTTATATTCTAACAATTTCATTGAAATTCGTGACAAACGGGAGGAAGCAACTTGAAGTCCCTTTGTAGAAAGCACTTTCACTAAGGGTTTGTGATCACTTCTAATGGTGATTTTGTATCCCCAAATGTATTGTCTGAAATGATTCAATCCCCATGCACATGCTAGTGCCTCTCTCTCAATCACAGAATACCTACCTTCTGTGGGTGTGATTGAACGTGAGGCAAAAGCAACGGTAACCTCTTTTCCTTCTCCATTAACCTGTGAGAGTACCGCTACTAACCCCTTATTGCTTGCATCAGTGGTCACTATGCTTTTGAAAGAGGGGTTGAACCCTTGGAGAGATGGGGCATCGCAAATGTCCTCTTTTATCTTGTTAAATGCTTCTTCACAAGTAGCATTCCACTCAAATGTACTCTTATGTTTTATGAGTTCTCTTAAATGTAAGGTTTTTGAAGAGAAGTTCTTTACAAATTTAGCATAAAATTCTGTAAGGCCTAGGAATGCTCTGACCTCTTCCTTGTTTTTGGGTGAGGGGGCTTCCCTAATTGCTGATAGTAGCTCTTTTTTTGGTTTTATGCCATTTCCATCAATTTCATGCCCCAAATAGGTGACTTTATTTGCAGCAAATTTGCACTTACGCAAATCCGCTGTAAGCCCGTGATGTTCTAGCACCCCTAGGACTGTGTTAAGTTTAGCATCATGTTCACCTCTGCTGGTGCCTGTTACCATGATGTCATCTTGAAAAATTAGGAGATTTTTTCCCCCTTAAAGAGTTCACTCATCAACCTCTGAAACATGGCCGCAGAAGAAGCCAGTCCAAATGGTACTCTCTTGAACCTGAAACACCCCAAGGGCGTTACAAATGTGGTAAGGCTCCTGCTTTTGGGATGTAAAGCCACTTGGTGGTAGGCAGAACTTAGATCAATGGTAGAAAACCATTTAGCACCATTAGTATGGGACAGCATTTCACTAATTTTTGGCAAAGGGAATTGATCCACCAGAATATTTTTATTAAGATCGCGTAGATCAATACATAGACGGAGCTTGCCGTTGGGCTTCTTCGCGATAACTAATGGCGAAACCCACTCTGCTGATTCAACCAGCTCAATGATGCCCTCTTTCTGTAATTTTTTAAGTTCATCTTCCACTTCACCAATGATAGAAAACGGTATGTTTCTTGACTTGTGTATACAAGGCACAGCATCTCTTTTAAGTTTAATTTCATGGACAAAACCTTTAAGTTTCCCAATGTTCTCTGAAAACACCTTAGGATACCTTTTCTTGAAGAAGTTATTACATTCTTCCTCTGTTTGTAAGATAAGAACGAGATCTGGACTGTTAGGATCCAGAATTATACCTAATTCTCCTTGGTCAATCCACCCTATTACAGAAGGACCCACCTTGGAGACATACAGTTTGCCAACTGTTTAGAGAGACTTAAATTGGAACTGTAGTTCCCTGTAACCCAACATTTCAATAGGATCATAATTAAATGATTTTGGGAAAATATCTGGGTTCTTTAACTTCTTCCCAATGACTGGAACAATTTTCTCTAACCATACTTCTTCGTTAACTATAGTATATGGTGAGCCCTGAATCATTAACAATTGATATATCTACCCCACCATTGTTCATGTCACATACTGGTTTCTTTTTTTTTGTTACCACCATCTTCCACATTCAACACAAATAAATTCATATCTTCTTCATCAGAAGATGTAAAATCTTCTTTTTCTTCATACATTACTGCTTTTACATTTCTTCCCCCTTTTTGTTTCTTTGGACACATGGCACTGAAATGTCCGACCATACCACAATTTGAACATTTTTGTCTTACTGCTGGACACGATCTGTCATTAGCCAAATGGTATCTACTGCCACATCTAAAACATTTCCTGTCATCTGAAAGTTTAGCTTTGTAGCTAGTATCTCTTTTCTGTACATAACTGGAATTAGGCTTACTATTTGCTTTTCTAGAACTAATGACTTTTGCCACCATAGATTTGTCCTCTGTAGAGGATTTTTCTTCCTGTAACACAGCCTTGGCACACCTTCCAGTTAATTCAGTACATTTAACTATTTCTACTACTTCTTCTAATGGCAATTCACCTTTTGCCCACAGTTTCTCCTGGACATGTTTATTTGAGGATCTCATAACAACCTGGTCACGAACCAGCTCATCATGTAATGCCCCAAATCTGCAAGTTAGTGCTAAATTTTTCAACGCAGCAACGTAATCTTCTACAGATTCTTCAGGGGCTTGTCTGCGTTGAAAAAATTTGAATCTGTTGACAGAAATAGAAATAGTGGGTTTGAAATACATGGTCAAATCTTCTAATGCAACCGTATATACATCACCTGGCCTAGTTTTTTGTTGATGCGGTTGTAAATTTTCATTGCCTTAGCACCTAAACAATGAAGAAGAATTTTCTTTTTCTTCTCAGGGGTCAATTCTTCATCCCCCTCAAAAGTGGATAAATAGTTCTCAAAGTACTCCCGCCACTCTTCCCATTTAAGGGCATCATCACCTGTAGAGGGTATGAAAGGTAAGGGTGGAGATAAATTCCACACATTACCTGAAGCCATGGCTAATTAACTTCTATTTCCAAATGAGGACAGATTTTGAAGTAAGTATTTTTTTTCCTTGTAAATACCTTTTTTAGACCCACAAGTACAATTCTATAATTGAATTATCTTTAAAGATTATAATCCAACAACTTGTAAATGTTTTCTCTATGAAATTGTTATACAGCCAATGTTTTTAATGTTCCAAACCTTGGGGATAATCGTAGTGTTTAAGAACAAATAGTTCTAAGTTTCCAAAAACATACTTTTAATGGTGTGCGTGTCACCGCATTGAGCAACACGCGAGTTCCACAACTATTAGCTTTGTTGTGTTTATTTCCGTTCTTTAAAACACTTACTAGCGCTAAAAGAAACGCTTGTTTAATAAGGACTGGTGTGTGTATAACCGTAATAGTGACAAGCACAAAACTCAGCGGCCGATTTTTTCAAAATGGCCGCCCGACGTCGTTGAACGTATGCGTTCCACTGACGTCACACCAAAGCCTGACAGGAAAATCTTCTACACAGGATGCGTCGTGTAGTCTGGTTAGGAAGGCGGCACACGCTTCGAAGCCGAACAATGAAGTCTTCTCTTCAGGAAACCGATCCCCTCATGCATCCGCTCCTCACCGATCCCCTCAGGCATCGACTCTTCTCCACACACGGAAGGAAGGAACTTCAAAAGCAGGGTGCACTGTCATTCACACCCGCGAAATCACACAACAAGCCAGAGGATGTGTGGGCAATCAGGAAACAACTCCTCAGACTATGGCTCTAGTCTCTTGTGTCCTCCCGATGGTAATCACCCAAAGCACCGGAGATCAGTCAAAACTTCCTCCAAAACTCCCTCACTCGTACCGGTGGGGGTGAACCACGGAAACCCTGACAGCGTGCAGGGCAAACACAAACAGCTGGGCAAACTCCCCCGTTAAAAACGGTGAATAGAGCGACATCCAGTATGCTGCCTCCAGGAATGTTCTTTTGATGAACACGAACACTGTAGTACCGCTGTCACTGTCCGCAACTTCAATACCACACGCAAATCCTGCGTGGTAGAATAGCTGTTATCCTGAAGATTCCGCTTATCGCCAATTCCTTTATAGCGGAATACAGATGAGATGGCGACACTTTGCAGCATAAGACTTACCCAAACAACAGATTTGAAGGCTTCTGGTGGATTCTTCGTGGTGTCAGGATCCCCGTCTCATCGCCAACTTGTAAAGATGACCAGTCAGGCAAGTAAGTTGTAACACCTTTATTCAAGCATAGTCCTAACACCAAGGCACGTCTATATGCAGTCCCCACTGAAAGAAACTGTCAACTCTAAACTGTCATCCTGCCGGTGGTCAGGTAGAACACCCTGACGTCACAATGCACCGGCAGGTCGCGCGTGCAATGAACAGGGCGCGCGTGCATTACATTTGCTAAGAGCACTACTTTAATTAAACATAACATATGCAACCACTGTATGTAGACACAAAAACGATGTAACTTTTTCCTTGCCAGGGAGGGGGAAAAACATGTCCACGCTATGAATCTTGGGAACCCATTTCTATTGTGTGTTGGGGGGACCAATATGTGGTAGTTCTCGAATATTCTTGGTCAGTTATCTGGCAGGCCTGTTGTACGTTAAAAACATGTTTATTAACAATGAGCATAGCCGATTTGGAGGGGTAAAAAATACATGTTTATTTTCTATTTGTATGCAGAGAAAAGGCCATTAGAACGTTTCTGATAGCTTGGGAAATATATCTGGAACGGCCCCTAAAAGTGGTGGGGTAACTAGCAAATACTTTTGTCACCCTTCACCATATAGTGTTCTCAGGTTGCCAATCTTTGAACCCATCCTCAGGGAACATCTAAAGATATAAGGTGTCCAGCATGAAAGAATAAGTATACATATGCTGCACAGCTCGTATGGCAAAGCTGGAACTAGTTGACACTGCAATTTCCACTCAGCAGTTCTAGCGAATGTCTACACAGGAAAATACGTTCCTATAAAAAACAGCAGTGACTCCTTTTGCTGTTTATGATGTGAAATAAGGTACTAGCTGGGACAGGTGCAACTGAATGACGATTATGTATAATATTTCTTTAGATAATACATCTGGATTATAATTCTTTTGTGGAGGATCAAACAAATAAGTTTTATTTAAAAACAGTTTAGGATGTACAATGATTTCTAAATAGAAATGGATAACTCACTTGGAATAAAGTTTATGAAGTAGTCTCTTCTCAAGACGTGTGAGATCTAAAGAAAAAGCTCAGATGATTTGTATAAAAGGAATCAGCATAAAAACACTGTATTTGCCCATTCTTGCAGACTTCATTGCTTTCAAGACCATAGTTATCATCATTCATGGTGGCAAAATTATCACCAATTATACTGATAACCTTCCTAACCTTTGCTCCACCGGCCTCACCTTTTAAAAGGTAATTATAGAGCCTCCATTTTCTGTTCCTTGGGACATCTTCTCTAATGTAAGGCGGCACTGGCACCAGTGCATAGTCGGGACAGGTATTGAGCCTATTCGGGCATCAGTTCTTCCCTTCAAAATGTGTGCCATCACCAAGATGGGGTTGATGATCGAAAACAACTTGTGTACATAGGAAACAAGCATACAGTACCACTCTTCCAATGGAAGGTGGTTCATACTTCCACAAATTTATGCTTGAAATTTTCTGATACCACTCTTGTAGAAACACTGCCTCCACACCAACGGTTAACCTCAGATACATAAACACATTCTGATCATCCGCTAGGAACACCTCCCCTTCTGCAATTCCTATGGCAACATGCAATTTCCCCCGTAGGAAACCTTCCTGCCTGGTCAGTGGCATGTGCATGTGGGTTTATTTGGCCACTTTTCCCTCCATCCTAAGATTTAGGTCTAAATCTCAAACCACAACTTCCCTAATAAGCAGCACCTGTTTTTGTATCAGGAGGGCATTCACACGTGTCACAAGTGGAATGGGAGAGACTTTGTCAGGTTATTGATGAAAATCCTCAATTATCTTTGTTTTCGCAAGTGGGCTTCCTGTAGGAGCACTATGAACAAGTTACTTACCTTCGGTAACCCTTTTTCTGGTGGATACAGTACCTGCCTGTGAACTCCTCACCTTTTGAATTACCCCAAAGCACACCCTGTCATGGAAACTTTTCTCAATAGCTCTCCCACGTAGACGAGGACGTCACAGTGTATTTGCTCCGCACACGATTCCGCGAGGCCTCATCGGAGCCATAAGAGTACCTCGTTGGTGTGCTGACATCAGAACCACTCATTTTGTATGTGCCTTCAAGGAAAATCGGTGAACCAACTACATTTATGACAAGTATAAATAGTGTACATTACATAACATAATAAGAAAATAACCCACAATAGAAGTTTCAAGTCATAGCATTTTCATGATTTAAACAGAAAGGCTTACAGGAAACATTCATACGAAAGATATACACAAATGTATTTTCGGTAAAAGCAGATAGGTGAGGGGAGGTGGTGGGTCAGTGAGGAATCCACAGGCAGATACTGTATCCACCAGAAAAAGCATACTAAAGGTAAGTAACTTGTTCTTCTGATGGAGACATCTGCCTGTGGATTCCTCGCCTTTTGAATAGAATCCCCAAGCAGTCCCGCACTCGAAGGAGGGTGCCTGCTGCCTATACCAAAAAATCATGTAAAACAGAATAAGCAAAATGGCCGCCCCTCCTTACATCCAAATCCAAATAACTTAACAAATTTCGCCCACCTGCCAGCATAGACCGTGTTGGTGGAGGGCCTTCTGGCTGATAAAATAACATCCACCACATCAGGTGGGAGAGAAAAATAACTCAGGTTGCACCGTTCAATCTCCAGGCATGAAGGTGCAGGCTTTGGAGGTGTAGATGTATAACTTGCCCCTGCGATTGAGAGAGGAGGTCTGCCCTGAGTGGGAGACGGAGCAGAGGGCACAAAGAGTGGTAAAGGAAATCCATGAACCACATCCTTCTTGGTCAATCCGAGGTTATTGATATGACTTGGGACCGCTCTTGGCAAATCTTTCTCAAAACTCGAGGAATCATGGGTATGGAAGCTGGAAGCCCCAATCTAACTTAAATGCGTCCTCCAGAGCTCCTTGCAATGGATACTGAGACTGCAGAATGATGGGCAGTGCACGTTCTCGTGAGTGGTAAACAGGACCAACTGAGGAAAACCCCACATCTTGAAAAGATGAATTACCACATCCGGATGGAGACACCACTCGTGGTCAGCTGAATACTGCTGACTGAGACTGTCCGCATGTACATTCAGGACTCCAGCCAAGTGATATGCAATGACGCAAATCTGATGGTCCTGAGCGCAGGACCAAAGTTGCAGAGCTTCTCTCTGTTGGTTGTTAAGACCCGAAGTGGCTGACCGTAAAGGGAAGGGGGGAAGGGAGGAAGGCCTTGAGAGCCAGACGTAACACCTGCATTTCCAAAAGATTGATGTGCAACAACCTTTCCTCTGGAGATCAAAGACATTTGACCTCCAGATCCCCCAGATGAGCTCCCCACCCAAGAGTGGAGGCATCGGTAGGAACGGTGGCCACCAGGGAAGGAGGGTGAAACGGCTCCCCCCGAGACAGGTTGCCTGAAAAACTCCACCACTGCAGATCTGATGCAGTGTCTCTGGATATTTTGACCAACTCCTCGAGTTCTCCTTTGTGTTGAAACCACTGCCTGCGGAGGCACCACTGAAGAGTCCTCATATGACACTGTGTACAACAGAATGCAGAAAGCAAACCGACCAAGCAGGTGAAAGCCCTTCAGGACTGGAGCAAGAGCTCCTTTCTGAAACAGTAGAATCATAGCCTAAATGTCCTGAATAATCTTTGGAGGCGGGAAGGCACAACTCACTGTAGTGTCCAGTACTGCCCCTATAAACAAGTTGCACTAAGAGGTATCTAGGTGAGGTTTGAGTACATGGATTTAAAACCCCAAGTTGAACAACAGTTTTGGCGTCAACTGCAAATGGCTTAACACCATCTCTATGAGTCTATGAGGCTAATGGGCCTATAGTTCGCTGGGAGTGTGCGGTTCCCCTTCTTAAAGATGGTAGCTATTTCTGCTAGTTTCCATGAATGTGGGATTTCCAGGCCCCAGAGGATACTATTAGAGAGCCTCAAATTTCTGGGTTTTCTCTGTATAGGTCATTGGGTATCCTATCGGGCCCTGGGGCACATCAAGGAGCACAAGAATTGATTGCCTTGACAGTCTCACCAAGTGAAAATTGAGAGTTATCGGGCTCAGATAGGGCACTACTAGCTGATAAAATACCATTGTCATTCTCCATCTTATGTTTATCTGAATACAGTTGACTAAAATGTGTTACCCACTCTTCTGGTTGGATACAAAACTCAAGTATTGGTTTGTTCCCATTTGAGGCCACAGTTGCAGCTTTCCAGAATTCTTTGGTATTCTTGTTAACCAGGGCCTCATGCAGGTTCAACCATAGTGAGCTTTCCCACTCCCTCTTTGCATTTATAATCACTTTCCTTTGGCGGGCTCTAGAAATGGCAATCTCTGCTTGCGATCTAGTTTTAATAGAGTCAAGGAGCTCACCTTTAGCCACTCTGCAAGCCTTATTATACTAGGACTCAGGTTTTGGGCGCATTTTCCCTTTTCTTCTTGGTTTACACAAGTCATCCCTTATTTTCCCCCCTAGCATATTGTGAGTTTTTGCCATCACTTAATTTCTCAAGTTGCTAGGAAGCTTTGGCATATGTTCATAGTCTGCAATAAACAGATTCCTTGATAATATCAAGGGTTGTGGGGTATTTAACTAACCATTCCCACCTAATGGATCTAAGATTATTGGAGGGCTGGAGTTCTCCAATGTCACAATTGCTCCTGTTCCCGTGATGTAAAGATGTTTTAATACATAATGTCAGTCTAAAGGTGTTGTGATCGCTATCTGCTCGATCAGTCACGTCCATGTCCTTGATGGCGAGTCAACTTGTACCAGAAAGTAGTCTATTCTACTGCAATGACCCAATCTAATAAAAGTGACTTTACCCTGACGATCGAGGGACGTCTACCATTAGTGGCTATAAGGTCATGATTAAGTGTTAATGCAAACAACTGACCTGCTTTTGGGGACCATCTTACTTTAGGTAATTCTAAGTGGGGTATACCCCATTGATTGACCATCTCACAAGTTAAATCATACAAAGCATCAGAAATAGGATGATGCTTAGATATGTCACCCAAGACCAATATATGCAAGTTTTAGGGCAGGGCCTGGGAGGATCAGGGGAGTTGCAGGAGGAGTGACACCACCAGGACACTGTCATTGAGACTAGAGATTTGTATTAGATGGCAGTGACAGGAGAACCAGTTGATACAGATGTATAATAGTAGATGTAGAATTGCAGTGGTAGCTGTAAATTACAGTTTGCTGTATAATGTATACTTCATGTGTAATTTAAAATAATAAAGATAACATATAATAATATAAGAATGTTTAATTGATATGAAGAGAGGATGTAGACTAGAAGACATTGATGGAGAATGTGGTATATTTTACTGACGGTTGTAGATAATAGATGTTGATGTGGACTGAAGAGAAGGCCAATAGGTGTACTATTTATTAACAATTGCAGGTTACTCTGTTGTATGTTGTAGTTTGTAGTAGATGGCTGTGGAGCACAAGAGATGCATATTAGTAGATATTAGCTTGGCTCTGTAACAGGTTCTTCATTCGAGATGGACAACAATGATGCTGGAAATTGTTCATATAAACGAGCTGGAGAAACAGCTCCCAAGCAGACCCCATTGACAGCTCCCAAACAGGGCCACCATGTGTAAGCAGAAGGTCGTGACTGGGTGTTATAACATTGTTCATCACAAAGGTGGTATTAAGCTACCTGAGCACACCCACAGCATTCCAAGTTCAATTAGAAGTTTGTTAGTTTCTTTCAAGATGGCTGCCAGAAGGTTGTCGGAAGAAAATGAGGATCAACAGGCTAGTAGACAACTCATTAGAGAAGTTGCATCCATTGATGAGGAATGACGAGTTCAGTTGCTAAAGTGCTTTGTTGTCTAAATTTGGAATGGCTAGTGTTCCAGTGGATACAAATCTGTTTCAGTGAAAAATGTCCAGCAGAACACAGACAGCCAGGGTCTGCCTGCTAGCCTCGTTTCTGGTCAACTGAAGTGCCGTTATATGACATAATATGGACAACAAAAATATTGTGTTACAAAAATAATGTGGTAAAATATCAACTACATATACTTATAATGTAAAGTACAAAAATAATGTAGTCCAGAATATCAACATTATAATGTTAAGTATAGATATTTAAGAGTAATTAATATAATTATAATTTAAATGAAAAGTGTAATTTTTTTGGGGGGTAACAAAACAGGTTTAGAAATTATTATCGATTTCCAATTTGTTGGGGCACTCTTTCCAAATTGCTAAACAGTAATCTCTGTTATCAATGGTTTGCAACTGCAACAACTGCAATTCCTGTTGCAAGCCATTGATCAGCTTCTGATTCCCATTTTGGAATAGTAACTTTTTCCCATTTGGGCCCCACTCCTTTTGCAAACATGGTGGCAGCTTCAAGGGTGGTAAGCAGTGGTCAAGGGGGCCACTAACTGCTTTCAATAAAGTTCTTCAAAATACAAATAAAATGTTTTTTTAACAACAGACCCATTTCCTTAAAAAGAAAATCCATGTTGATATACTGTCACCGGTGTGGTGGTCTCCTGACCCTTGCAGGCCATCATCCCAGTCAAGGTAGGCAAATTAAGGGAGACACAATTTGCAAACTGTCTAATGAATAGTAATTTGGCAGAATTGTCCTGCAACCCCAATTTCTCGTATTACTGGTTGCAAAAAGTTGGTGCACAATTTATGGCCTCTTTTTGCGACCAGTACAATAGTGCACCTGCATCTACAATCATTTAAACAACAAAACACAATAGTAAATTAATTCAACAAATTAACTATTTTAAAACAAATTAAATATTAATAAATCAAATATGCTTATAATACCTTAAAAATGTATTGATAACGTAATATGTAGTAGACTAGCATCTAAAGCTATTAAAATAAACAAATAAAAAACAATGTATATAAACTATTCAAACTATAATCATACAAGTCCACAAATACGGTGGAAAATTAATACATTGTGTTGGGGGGGGAGAGTCAAATTAAATATTCATGCTCCATTCATCGAAGGCAGTGCATATAATGGGGGATCCATTCTATCGCCAGTCTAAAAATCACTAGAGAAAATGGATATATTGTGAAGGGTCACATTTGCTACTCTAAATTCAGTCTCACAATCGGTAGGCAAAGTGCGTATATTGGGGGTTTCAAATCTACTATTCCAACTCTTGTCAAACAAATACGAGAGAAACTGCACACATTAAGGAGTGTGGGGCTCTGATTTACTATTATAAATGCAGTCTAACCCAATCTGAGGCTAGAGCATTGTAGTATGTTAGTTGTTATTATTGGTATGTATCCCTTTAAATGCATCCCTTGTCTATTCAGACGTGCTCTTTTATCTGGAATAAATCTTCATTTAACTACTTATATCTTATTCTTCATTATACAAAATACTACAAGCATACATGGGCGGGGGGAGGTTTGCTAATCTAATTGCTGTTTAACAAAGGAAATCTGTAAAAGGTGCTTACATTAGTGAGTGGGAGCCAAGATTACTGTTCTAACTCTAGTCTAACAAAAGTTTTGGAAAGTGCATTGTTAGACCTCGCATCGTTTGGCATGTTTCCCCAGTCTTTTTTGCTATTTGATCTCCTGGTTTTGAGGGTGTGCTGTACTTTGTTTTTGCTGGTTTATTGTCTCTGCACACTTTCTGACTGCTGTTCAGTGTTAAAGTGCGAGTGCTTCTACTGTATATTGTTTCATGATTGGTTTTCCATGATTAGGATATATGATTTACTAGTAAGGCCATAGTATAGTGTACTGAGTGTGCCCAGGCCTGTAAATCAAATGCTAGTAGTGGCAGTGCAGCAATGGATGTGCCACCCACACAAGTAGCCTTTCAAAGGTACACCCACTTGCCAGTCCCAAAACCTCCCTTGTCCTACATGTAAGACACCCCTTAAGTAGACCCAATGTACCCTTATGGGTAGGGTGTAGTGCACGTGAAAGGTAGAACATGTACTGGTGTGTGTGGATGTCCTGATAGTGAAATACTGCCAATTTAGTTTTCACTATTGAAAGGCTATCTGTCCCACAGGCTAACATCGGAGTTTGTTTGTAACATCCTACAAGCATAACTTTTCATTGGGACAAGATTGAGAAATGGAGTTTAGACTTCTTGAACTCAGAATTAAAAAATACATCTTTTAATGAAGATGATTTTTATGTTGTGTGATTGAAAATGCCACTTTTAGAAAGTGGGCCTTTTCATGCTAAACCATCCTGTATGCCTCTGCCATTTGTGTATTTACCGTTTGGGCTCAGAGTGACATGAAGAGGGATGTGCATTCATACAGGACAAACACAAGGGGGGTTTGTGGGGTGCCCTGCCTCCCCTAGGTGACTCACAGTCTGGCTAAATAGACCTGGCTGCATTGAGAGTAGTGGAAGGAGTTTTCACTTGCACCTGAATTGACTGTGGCTGCCTTCCACAAAGCTGTCTCTCCTCCTCGAGTGAACCTGGCCTGAACCAGGCAGAACAGGTTTATGTATATCAGTGGAACTTTGTTTATGCCAACTTCAAAGTGAAAGGCAGTATACATATTAGGGCCCTGACCCCAGAACTTTAGAACTCTTTTGGATCAAGGAACTTATCAAGAAGAAGAGCTGGAGAAGTTGTGAGGAGAGAATACCACTGTGCTATGTGCTTTGCTGTGTTGGCCTGCACTGGCAGTGAAAGAACTGGACTGGACTTTCTGCATCTTATTTCTCTGAATTTCTCCAAGGGCTTGAGGTAGAGCTTCACGCCTGTTCAAGAAGTCTCCGGAACAGCAAAGACGTCAAGTTCATCTGCTACTCGCACTTGGAACTGTGTGTTTTGTGTTGCAACAGAAGAAAAAGCAACTCGAAGCCGTCACCGACGCAGCTGTCAGTTCTTTGACCTGAAGGTACCGCAGAGGGCACCACCCCAATATACACTGCAACCCCGGTCTCTCCAACAACCCTGTCCAGTACCGCCACCAAGCTGCTGCTTGCACCATGACCTGTGGGTGCCACACTTCACACCTGCTTGCTTCACTCCACAGCCCTGGTATCCCTGATGCCGCTGCTCTGTGCCAACATCAATGGCACCGCTCGTACGTTACACGATGTACCGCCTCAGCCCACACCACAGCCGATGCCATTGACTCCAGTTCGCCAGCTGACGACAGCGCTTCCATGGCGATAATGCCGCTGCCTGCACCGTAACCTGCCAGCACTGCAAAGTGCACCATCCCACTTTGTACCCCAGCCCAAATCTCACCGACATCGCTGGACGACAGTCACAAGACGCTGCCTGCACAGAGACCTGAAGGCACGGCACTGCTGCACTTCACACCGCAGCCCCAACACCCGCTAACGCTGGCGCTACCACTTTCATGCACACGTAAATCGATCTGAAATGCGTGTAACTTGAAGGGCCTGACAACTCCTGCACTAACCTCTGGAACTAGCGCCTGCCAATGCCAGCTCTTCAGAGCTTATCGTGAGGTCCCCGATGCCTTGCATTTCTAAAGGTACAGTTTGCAGGTCTTCCCGTCACTGTAGCTGGCCCACGACACCGCGGTCATCCAAAACTGTTGGACTTATTTGTTCACAACACCGTGATAGTCCTGGAAGGAGCTATCAACTTCCAGGAACTGTTTTTAAAGTCTTTTTTGCTATATTAGTATTTTTCAATAACTGTAAGTTGGATTTCTATTATTTTGGTCTTGTTTTACACAGATAAATATTGGCTATTTTTCTAAAACTGGTGTGGTGTCCTTTTGTAGTGCTTTCACTGTAATTCTGTTGATTATGTGCAAATGCTTTACACACTGCCTCTGAGATAAGCCTGACTGTTCGTGCCAAATTATCAAGGAAGTAAGTAATACTTTATTGTACATGGTTATTTAAAACCTTTACAATGTTAACAAAAGAAAAGCTTCAATTTATAAAATGTATGTCTGATTTAAACATATTAAAAACTAAAATTCCTTACATAAAACAAGTAAACGAGAATACTGGATAACATATCAACAGCACAATTTGGAAGGGGCTTATCTTCTTATCCAAACGGTCTTGTGTGAAAGTCAAAAATGTCACTGTAGGGGTTGGTCTTCTGGGGTACCGTTGAGCTCATCCTTTGGACCGTATAAGGTATTGCTCGTTTTGGTTGGTTCCTTCAAGGTTTTGAAGCGGGCCTCGGCTGTTTCAAGAAATGTTACCATTCGACAGCTCAGTTGGATGTTGTCCCCTTTAAAGCAGGCCAGAACAGCTTGTCTACAGGTCCGTATCCTGTGGAAGTTAAAAAACGGTCGCAGGAAGGCTCGTCGTTCTTGAGTGAGCTCGGTACAGGTGGTAATCAAGTGGACTATATTTTCCTTTCCTCCCCACAAAGTCGGCATCTTGTTGGTGACGGTGGCCGTAACCATGGAGGCAAGTGGGCCGCTGAAGGCAGTAGCCCTAGGCGAAATTTCAGAAATTTCTCTTTTATCTTTTTGGTAAAACCTATCTGCAGATAGGTTTTGGGCAAAGGCGCGGTGTACGATTGAACTGTAAGCCAGCCATGAGCCCGCTCAATTAGGGCGGCTTTGTCCTGCAGCGCTGATTCCTTCCCAACTGTCTTATTGACCACCTTTTTAAAGACTGCTGTGGAGACTGGGAGTGCCCAAAGTTGCTGTACACCAAGGTCTTTGTTTTGAAGTTCCTTCCACAGAAGAGCGTTTAAGGTATTTGGTTCACCCCTACTTAATTTATGCCAGGTTTTTATGTAGGCTCCCTTGCGTGCCAGCTCTTCTTATTGCAACCCGAACTCTAGTCTCATTTGAGCCGGCGATGAATACCTTGGAAGGCCAAAGATCATACGAAGTGTTTTTGCCACAGTTCTATCTAATAAGGGTGCTTCCCTCCCTCTCATAAAACACACAACTTGCCTGGACCACACTTACTTGAAGGAAAAAACCTTATTAAGGAATGGAAAAATATTTATTCAATCCAAACCTGGCAACTTTTATTTATTGCCAATTATTTTGTTATTTTTGAACATTGGTTATAATCTAAATGACAGAAAAAACACTGTACATTGCTATATTTTTTACAATTTTGTACTTAGAAAAACACACAATGTCAATAAATCAACATCAAACATCATACAAAAAATTAATGAATACATAAAACAAGAAACATAAATACATAGGTAGTTAATAACTGAGAACAATCTAGTGCATGGGGAATAATACCAAATGAATGGAAGTGATTCAATTGTATCTGGACTGATAGGTCCTGATTATCTTTATTAATGAATTGTTATTCCACCAAAAAGCTGCCGACGCGTTTCAAGACCAGGACAGTCGTGCCTGGTCTCTCATCAGGGCTTAAATTCTTTGTGTCTGTAAGATGCAAAGAAGAGAATCGTTTTACTTGTTTGGTTGCCTGTTAGCCTTGAGCTTATCACATATAATGTGTATTGTAAAATAAGGAAATATTTACATACCAGGCTTTTCTTAGGGAGGAGGAGGTGTATTGTAAAAGGCAACAGGGGACTCAGTGGTTTTATCTGGACGATCTAGACAGGGAAACTGGAGTTTTGTAAAACGATCCACCGCCTATTCAGTGCATCCAGTATCATTTTTGTAAATGGAAGAGACACTGACCTTATGTGTGCTGTCTAGCGGCTTATTCACGCAGGGGCGTAACCATCAATGTTTTTCCTAAAAGGAACGTTGAGAGACCATTTAACAACAAGGGGTGGTGATGGACAGAGTTTCTGAATTAAGCAGAATACTCTCACCCAGTCAAGAGATCAGGGCTAGATCCAACACCGTTTTTTAGCTCACTGCACCATCCCAGCTCAGAACCTGGCTATATGCAAATTAGTCTGTTCCTGTCCCAGTGCATGATGGGAACAGGGCAAACCAAACTACCAAGCCAATTCTTACACTGGGAAGGAAACAAGCTTCCGGGGACCGGTTTCGGGCATTTCAGCCGTCTTCGGCCCGGCTTGCTTGAATCCTGATGGTGCAATGAGCAGGGGACTCACATCTGAGTATACCCTTCCACGCTTATGGTGGACAAAATATTTAACAACAAGGGGTGGTGATGGACAGAGTTTCTGAATTAAGCAGAATACTCTCACCCAGTCAAGAGATCAGGGCTAGATCCAACACCGTTTTTTAGCTCACTGCACCATCCCAGCTCAGAACCTGGCTATATGCAAATTAGTCTGTTCCTGTCCCAGTGCATGATGGGAACAGGGCAAACCAAACTGCCAAGCCAATTCTTACACTGGGAAGGAAACAAGCTTCCTGGGACCGGTTTCTGGCATTTCAGCCGTCGTCGGCCCGGCTTGCTTGAATCCTGATGGTGCAATGAGCAAGGGACTCACATCTGAGTATACCCTTCCTCGCTTATGGTGGACAAAATATTTAACAACAAGGGGTGGTGATGGACAGAGTTTCTGAATTAAGCAGAATACTCTCACCCAGTCAAGAGATCAGGGCTAGATCCAACACCGTTTTTTAGCTCACTGCACCATCCCAGCTCAGAACCTGGCTATATGCAATTTAGTCTGTTCCTGTCCTGTAAATATTTCCTTATTTTACAATACACATTATATGTGATAAGCCCAGAGGCTAACAGGCAATCAAACAAGTAAAACGATTCTCTTCTTTGCATCTTATAGACACAAAGAATTTAACCCCTGATGAGAGACCAGGCACGACTGTCCTGGTCTTGAAACGCGTCGGCAGCTTTTTGGTGGAATAACAATTCATTAATAA
Source organism: Lissotriton vulgaris (assembly GCF_964263255.1). Taxonomy (NCBI): domain Eukaryota; kingdom Metazoa; phylum Chordata; class Amphibia; order Caudata; family Salamandridae; genus Lissotriton; species Lissotriton vulgaris. Next base: position 711,929,981 of record NC_141696.1, on the reverse strand, counting down.
AGATAATCAGGACCTATCAGTCCAGATACAATTAAATCACTGCCATTCATTTGGTATTATTCCCCATGCACTAGATTGTTCTCAGTTATTAACTACCTATGTATTTATGTTTCTTGTTTTATGTATTCATTAATTTTTTGAATGATGTTTGATGTTGATTTATTGACATTGTGTGTTTTTCTATGTACAAAATTGTAAAAAATGTAGCAATATACAGTGTTTTTTCTGTCATTTAGAGTATAACCAATGTTCAAAAATAACAAAATAATTGGCAATAAATATAAATTGCCAGGTTTGGATTAAATAAATATTTTTCCATTCCTTAATAAGGTTTTTTCCTTGAAGTAAGTGTGGTCCAGGCAAGTTGTGTGTTGTATTTCAAATAAGGCCCAGCCTAAACCACGTGCATACAGGCCTATCTCCTTAGGATTATCCCTTCCTCTCAGAGCTTCACTGCCATAAGTGATGGCTGGGATTAACTTTGCCTGTATTACCTTTATAATGGAAAGTAAGCTTGGACCAGAAACTGTATTTTTTAAGGTTCTAAGTGTCGCTGCCGCAGATATTCCTCTCCTTTTCATAGCTTCGCATTGCGATGTAAAGTTGCCCTTATGGTCTATGAAGACCCCCAAATATCGATATTCGCTGACCTTTTCCAGCTTGCTAGATGACAGGAGCCAGTTTACAAAACTCCAGTTTCCCTGTCTAGATCGTCCGGATAAAACCACTGAGTCCCCCGTTGCCTTTTACAATACACCTCCTCCTCCCTAAGAAAAGCCTGGTATGTAAATATTTCCTTATTTTGCAATACACATTATATGTGATAAGCTCAGAGGCTAACAGGCAATCAAACAAGTAAAACAATTCTCTTCTTTGCATCTTACAGACACAAAGAATGTAAGCCCTGATGAGAGACCATCTAACAACAAGGGGTGGTGATGGACAGAGTTTCTGAATTAAGCAGAATACTCTCACCCAGTCAAGAGATCAGGGCTAGATCCAACACCGTTTTTTAGCTCACTGCACCATCCCAGCTCAGAACCTGGCTATATGCAAATTAGTCTGTTCCTGTCCCAGTGCATGATGGGAACAGGGCAAACCAAACTACCAAGCCAATTCTTACACTGGGAAGGAAACAAGCTTCCTGGGACCGGTTTCTGGCATTTCAGCCGTCGTCGGCCCGGCTTGCTTGAATCCTGATGGTGCAATGAGCAAGGGACTCACATCTGAGTATACCCTTCCTCGCTTATGGTGGACAAAATATTTAACAACATGGGGTGGTGATGGACAGAGTTTCTGAATTAAGCAGAATACTCTCACCCAGTCAAGAGATCAGGGCTAGATCCAACACTGTTTTTTAGCTCACTGCACCATCCCAGCTCAGAACCTGGCTATATGCAAATTAGTCTGTTCCTGTCCCAGTGCATGATGGGAACAGGGCAAACCAAACTACCAAGCCAATTCTTACACTGGGAAGGAAACAAGCTTCCGGGGACCGGTTTCTGGCATTTCAGCCGTCGTCGGCCCGGCTTGCTTTAATCCTGATGGTGCAATGAGCAAGGGACTCACATCTGAGCATACCCTTCCATGCTTATGGTGGACAAAATATTTAACAACAAGGGGTGGTGATGGACAGAGTTTCTGAATTAAGCAGAATACTCTCACCCAGTCAAGAGATCAGGGCTAGATCCAACACCGTTTTTTAGCTCACTGCACCATCCCAGCTCAGAACCTGGCTATATGCAAATTAGTCTGTTCCTGTCTCAGTGCATGATGGGAACAGGGCAAACCAAACTACCAAGCCAATTCTTACACTGGGAAGGAAACAAGCTTCCGGGGACCGGTTTCTGGCATTTCAGCCATCGTCGGCCCGGCTTGCTTGAATCCTGATGGTGCAATGAGCAAGGGACTCACATCTGAGTATACCCTTCCACGCTTATGGTGGACAAAATATTTACCAACAAGGGGTGGTGATGGACAGAGTTCCTGAATTAAGCAGAATACTCTCACCCAGTCAAGAGATCAGGGCTAGATCCAACACCGTTTTTTAGCTCACTGCACCATCCCAGCTCAGAACCTGGCTATATGCAAATTAGTCTGTTCCTGTCCTGTAAATATTTCCTTATTTGTACAATACACATTATATGTGATAAGCCCAGAGGCTAACAGGCAATCAAACAAGTAAAACGATTCTCTTCTTTGCATCTTACAGACACAAAAAATTTAAGCCCTGATGAGAGACCAGGCACGACTGTCCTGGTCTTGAAACGCGTCGGCAGCTTTTTGGTGGAATAACAATTCATTAATAAAGATAATCAGGACCTATCAGTCCAGATACAATTGAATCACTGCCATTCATTTGGTATTATTCCCCATGCACTAGATTGTTCTCAGTTATTAACTACCTATGTATTTATGTTTCTTGTTTTATGTATTCATTAATTTTTTGTATGTTGGATGTTGATTTATTGACATTGTGTGTTTTTCTAAGTACAAAATTGTAAAAAATGTAGCAATGTACAGTGTTTTTTCTGTCATTTAGAGTATAACCAATGCTCAAAAATAACAAAATAATTGGCAATAAATATAAATTGCCAGGTTTGGATTGAATAAATATTTTTCCATTCCTCAATAAGGTTTTTTCCTTCAAGTAAGTGTGGTCCAGGCAAGTTGTATGTTGTATTTCAAACAAGGCCCAGCCTGAACCACGTGCATACAGGCCTATCTCCTTAGGATTATCCCTCCCTCTCAGAGCTTCACTGCCATAAGTGATGGCTGGGATTAACTTTGCCTGTATTACCTTTATTAGGGGAAGTAAGCTTGGACCAGAAACTGTATTTTTTAAGGTTCTAAGTGTCGCTGCCGCAGATATTCCTCTCCTTTTCATAGCTTCGCATTGCGATGTAAAGTTGCCCTTATGGTCTATGAAGACCCCCAAATATCGATATTCGCTGACCTTTTCCAGCTTGCTAGATGACAGGAGCCAGTTTACAAAACTCCAGTTTCCCTGTCTAGATCGTCCGGATAAAACCACTGAGTCCCCCGTTGCCTTTTACAATACACCTCCTCCTCCCTAAGAAAAGCCTGGTATGTAAATATTTCCTTATTTTACAATACACATTATATGTGATAAGCTCAGAGGCTAACAGGCAATCAAACAAGTAAAACAATTCTCTTCTTTGCATCTTACAGACACAAAGAATGTAAGCCCTGATGAGAGACCATCTAACAACAAGGGGTGGTGATGGACAGAGTTTCTGAATTAAGCAGAATACTCTCACCCAGTCAAGAGATCAGGGCTAGATCCAACACCGTTTTTTAGCTCACTGCACCATCCCAGCTCAGAACCTGGCTATATGCAAATTAGTCTGTTCCTGTCCCAGTGCATGATGGGAACAGGGCAAACCAAACTACCAAGCCAATTCTTACACTGGGAAGGAAACAAGCTTCCTGGGACCGGTTTCTGGCATTTCAGCCGTCGTCGGCCCGGCTTGCTTGAATCCTGATGGTGCAATGAGCAAGGGACTCACATCTGAGTATACCCTTCCTCGCTTATGGTGGACAAAATATTTAACAACAAGGGGTGGTGATGGACAGAGTTTCTGAATTAAGCAGAATACTCTCACCCAGTCAAGAGATCAGGGCTAGATCCAACATTGTTTTTTAGCTCACTGCACCATCCCAGCTCAGAACCTGGCTATATGCAAATTAGTCTGTTCCTGTCCCAGTGCATGATGGGAACAGGGCAAACCAAACTACCAAGCCAATTCTTACACTGGGAAGGAAACAAGCTTCCGGGGACCGGTTTCTGGCATTTCAGCCGTCGTCGGCCCGGCTTGCTTTAATCCTGATGGTGCAATGAGCAAGGGACTCACATCTGAGCATACCCTTCCATGCTTATGGTGGACAAAATATTTAACAACAAGGAGTGGTGATGGACAGAGTTTCTGAATTAAGCAGAATACTCTCACCCAGTCAAGAGATCAGGGCTAGATCCAACACCGTTTTTTAGCTCACTGCACCATCCCAGCTCAGAACCTGGCTATATGCAAATTAGTCTGTTCCTGTCTCAGTGCATGATGGGAACAGGGCAAACCAAACTACCAAGCCAATTCTTACACTGGGAAGGAAACAAGCTTCCGAGGACCGGTTTCTGGCATTTCAGCCATCGTCGGCCCGGCTTGCTTGAATCCTGATGGTGCAATGAGCAAGGGACTCACATCTGAGTATACCCTTCCACGCTTATGGTGGACAAAATATTTAACAACAAGGGGTGGTGATGGACAGAGTTTCTGAATTAAGCAGAATACTCTCACCCAGTCAAGAGATCAGGGCTAGATCCAACACCGTTTTTTAGCTCAATGCACCATCCCAGCTCAGAACCTGGCTATATGCAAATTAGTCTGTTCCTGTCCTGTAAATATTTCCTTATTTTACAATACACATTATATGTGATAAGCCCAGAGGCTAACAGGCAATCAAACAAGAAAAACGATTCTCTTCTTTGCATCTTACAGACACAAAAAATTTAAGCCCTGATGAGAGACCAGGCACGACTGTCCTGGTCTTGAAACGCGTCGGCAGCTTTTTGGTGGAATAACAATTCATTAATAAAGATAATCAGGACCTATCAGTCCAGATACAATTGAATCACTGCCATTCATTTGGTATTATTCCCCATGCACTAGATTGTTCTCAGTTATTAACTACCTATGTATTTATGTTTCTTGTTTTATGTATTCATTAATTTTTTGTATGATGTTTGATGTTGATTTATTGACATTGTGTGTTTTTCTAAGTACAAAATTGTAAAAAATGTAGCAATGTACAGTGTTTTTTCTGTCATTTAGAGTATAACCAATGCTCAAAAATAACAAAATAATTGGCAATAAATAAAAATTGCCAGGTTTGGATTGAATAAATATTTTTCCATTCCTCAATAAGGTTTTTTCCTTCAAGTAAGTGTGGTCCAGGCAAGTTGTATGTTGTATTTCAAATAAGGCCCAGCCTGAACCACGTGCATACAGGCCTATCTCCTTAGGATTATCCCTCCCTCTCAGAGCTTCACTGCCATAAGTGATGGCTGGGATTAACTTTGCCTGTATTACCTTTATTAGGGGAAGTAAGCTTGGACCAGAAACTGTATTTTTTAAGGTTCTAAGTGTCGCTGCCGCAGATATTCCTCTCCTTTTTATAGCTTCGCATTGCGATGTAAAGTTGCCCTTATGGTCTATGAAGACCCCCAAATATCGATATTCGCTGACCTTTTCCAGCTTGCTAGATGACAGGAGCCAGTTTCGTGTTGCTTTCTTTTTGGAAAGACTGATACACATAACTTTTGATTTTTCACGGTTGATGGTAAGTCTATTAGCAGCAGAGTATCTTGAAGTAATATCCAACAGCCGCTGAAGGCCAACCGGGGTCCGGCTGATGAGTAACAGATCATCTGCATAGAGGAGATTGGAAGCAAGACAGAGGTGCTGGTGGTAGGGAGGGCCCAGTCTGCTTGGTCATCAGCCTGGTGGCCATCCTGCCTAGGACCGACCCCCACCCCTTGTCAGGAGGCAAAAAACCTAGGAGTATGGTTCGACGCGGGTCTTACTTTTGGGCCCCAGATCAACTGTGTGGTCGGTGTGTGTTTCGGGGTCTTGAAAAGGTTGAGGAAAGTCCTTGACCTACTGCCGATGGAAGCCCGTCAAACCCTGGTACATGCACTGGTGACCGCAAGGCTGGACTATGCGAACCTGCTGTATCTGGGGGCACCAAGTAAAAGTGTGGATCGCCTTCAACTGCTGCAGAATGCGGCAGCACGTTTGATCCTTAGGCTGCCCAAGAGGGCGCCCTCGAAGGTGGCCTTGCAGAAGCTACATTGGCTCCCTGTGAGGAGCAGAGTCGAGTACAAGGCTCTCTGCACCTGTCATCGGATTCTGAATGGCAGGGCACCTCGACCACTGCAGAGACTGATTGAAGCATATGAACCAGCCCGAGCGCTTAGATCTACGGGTGGGGGACTGCTGAGGATCCCAAAGGTGAAGAAAGCTCGCATGGGAGGCAGATCCTTCAGGTATTTAGCGCCTAACCACTGGAACAAACAGTAGACCTTCGCTTGGAACCAGCAGAAACGAGGTTTCGAGCAAAACTAAAAACCTACCTCTATGCTAGATAGTGGTCTGCCTGGCAGCCTCATTTCCCTGTTTCCACCTATCTCATCGTCAGCGCGGGGACACGCCGGTGCGCGTAACTCAGCGCTTTATAAATGCCCCTATTATTATTATTATTATTATTAAATCTGTGAGCCCCCTAGCTTTGGAGCGTGTGAATTACAGTCATTCAGCACTTTGGATAGGTCTCCCATAAATAAATTAAAGAGTGTTGGGGCAAGTATGCAGCCCTGTTTTACACCTGTATAAGTTGGAATCTTTCTTGGAAGGTGGTCAGCGGTGCCCAGCCTGACTTGCACCCATGTGATGCTGTGAAGGAGAATTAACTGTTTTAAAAGCAGCAAAGGGATGTTCAGCTTGTGTGAGGTGAGCAGGGGTTATTTCAGAAGTCTAACTGCCTTTTACTGACTAGGAAGAAGGGTCCCTACTTGGACAGGGTAACAACCTGCCAACTAGAGACATCTCATTTCTACCATGCATACATTCAGAAGCTCATATTTATTAGTCTAACCTCAGTCTAAATCATTAGGGAAAGTGCATACATGGGGCAGGGGTACAGATGTAATATATTTTATTTCCATTCTAACAAACACTGGGGAAACTAAATACATTAGGGGATTCAAATATAACATACACAAATAATGTTAAACACATTACAGCTTATTACATAAATCTAAATAAAAATATGAACATTCTAAATGTATTAAAATGTAAAATATTATTTAAAAATAACAAATATGTCAGATATCCACAAAATATTGTTATGTATTTAGAAGATGATTATTAAAACAAACACCATCAGTCGCATCTCCCAGTTTTACACACAAGCATAATAAAAATAATTAAATATGTAATGATAAAAAATAATTTGTATTTATTGGAATTGAACTATTAAAAAAAAACGATGCCCGCTCATTCTTTCAATATACGTCACATACAAACTATAACAAATTAAACAAAAACATATAAAAAATGAATGAACATTTATAGTACTAAACAAGTAAAAATTGTTATACAGTTTAAAAATAATAATGCCCACCCAACAACTAATACCCAACACTATCAATAAGACAATAATAAAACAATAGCTTGAAAGACAAAAAACATATAAACAAACATGATTATGAATGGTTCAGCACTCAAATTTTATAGTTGTATCACAATGACATTTGTGATTCTACACAGATTTTAATTCCAGTGATGTTCATGGTGCAACAGCAGTCAGCATATAATCAATGTATATGACAACATTTGCTTTGTTCAATCAATCTTTATTTATTGTTGTCTTATAAATAGTACGCCATTGAAAAACAAAGTAGTCAACGCATTTCGTCCAAGAGGGACTTCTTAAGGACTCCAAATTATGAATAAACATCATCAGTTCCTTATTGTCTACTAGTAGTGGGGTGATCCAAGTTTTAACAAAACATGCAATACAAGATTTGTGATTCGTTTGTCCCTCCTGCATATGCATTCATTTACATCTGTTTCCAATAATGGTTGGCAAAACGCGTTGGCATACTGTTGTGTATGGATTTAAAATCTATGAATTACAAATGTCACTGTGATACAACTATAAAATCTGAGTGCTAAACCATTCATAATCATTTGTTTGGAAATTGTTTTCCATTTGAATTATAGAGGGCCTGTGCTTTAGGTTCACTGCACCATTAAAAAAACATCCTTTGCTCAATACTGTTGTTGGCTAGTGCAGTTGTATCATTGCCTCAACCCTCGCTTTTCTCATTATATAAACAAACATCTTTACATGTTAAAAAAAATAAACATATCAACAGAAGATTTTGAAATAAAGAATTTGCAGGATTATTATATTAACCAATTATTATTAATGGTAAAATACATTTTATTTACACACTAGGGGCCAGATGTAGGTCGGTCGGTAACGGCCGAAAATCGGTATTGAATCTGGCGCCCGAACAGGGACCAGTCCCCTTCCCCACGCGCCGGCGATGTAAGCGCAGCCCCCTGACCCCTTCTATAGCCGTGACGGACTTCAAGTGTACACGTCAGCGGGATTTCCTGCCAACTCCCTCAGGCCCACGGAGGAAACGGAGACTGCGACCAGGCATCCACACGAGGCGGTGAGGATTGCGGACTATCCCGACCAGAGCCCAAGCCGAGAGAGCAAGGTCCGAGGTATCCCGAGGCCCACCTGTTCCGAGGCGCATGCGCAGCAAGCAGCAGTAGCAGCAAGAAGCCGTAGCAGTCCAGTCCAGTATCGAGTTTTCCGAGGCCTTCAGTTTTGCTTCCCGGTGAGTACCGTTGTTGGGAACGCATAGAGACGGGTTCCTTTATTTGAGCCCGGTCAAGACGGGTCTGGGTACACAGATCCGGTACAGACGTGTCCATTTAGGTGGATGCGGTAAAGACGTGTCTCTTCAAGAGAACGGTATGACTGTACTGTTTAGCAGTGCATAAAGTAACAAGTAATTCAGGATTGTATCTTTTCTATGTACTAGTTAGTATCTGTTTCTAATATTTTTATATTTTTATGTCGTGGTATGATTGATTGTTTGCAGTCTATTATTGTGCTTATTGTGTTTTTGTTCGAGTTAGTTCAAACATGCCACTGTTCCCGAAATTACGTCAGATAGGAACAAGGAAAGGGATACTCGAAGAGGCAGTTCCCGTCCCGCCTAGGGACACTCCTGGTCATTTTATGTACCAGAAACATGGCCTAGATGCCATACTGTATTTAGATTTATGGGTAGATTACACGAAGGATCTGGAAGAGAAATATAGATGGCCTGTCTCAGGGACATGGGATGCTGATTGCATCATGAGAGTAGAGGAAGCACTGTGGAAAAAGAAAGCTAGACAATCCCAGAAAGATGCCATAGAGTTGTGGCGTAAAGAAGCGCATAGAAGAACAGAAAAAGAAATCCACAAAGCAGAGAGAAGTAAAGAAGCATCAGAAAAAGCCAAAGAAAAAGAGCTAAAGGAAGAAGGTGAACGGGTTAAAGCAGAACAAGTAGATAGACAAAGAAATGCCCTTATTAAAGGCATGTATCCCATCCTCGCCGAGGGCCTACCTAAAGTGACCCCGGAAGTACCCAGTAACTTGCCGCCACCACTGATCCCGACTAAACTCCATAGTCATAAACAGACAGCAGCGGACATTTTCCTTTCCTCCTATTTAGACGACGCTGCTCCGGAGTATGTAAATGAAGATTCTCCTCCTCCTCCTGTCAACCCTACCAATCCTTTTCGCTGTAACATGGTGTCGCTAAAACTGGTGCGTGACATAGAGCTTTCTTCAATTCATCAAATGCAAGTGTATGTTCCTGAGTCCAAGGGAGGACAGTCGAAGTCGCTGCCTCCTGTGTTGTCAACTGTATGAGTGGTTTGGCTAGATATGGTAAAATAAAACATCGGTAAATATACCGATTTGAAGCCACCCATATGTAGGTGGGACTCCCAGGAGCCTTAACGAATCGGTATTTTACCATCAAAACCAATTTGATGGTAAAATACCGATTCCGGTGTGCATGCACATGTGTGCATGCACACCTATGTCATGTGACAGGCAGACCTGCCCTTAGGGCAGGTATGCCTGCCACATGGCACCTGTGCCTGTTTTGGGGGTGCCAGAGGGTGTCAAAGCCCATAGGAATGAATGGGCATTACCGATTCGGTATTTACCGAATCGGTAATTAAAGAATGATTAAGGATTAGGTAACGAATCCAGATGTTGGGACCTACATACCATTTACCGATTTTGAAATACCGAATCGGTACAATTCGGTATTTTAAAATCGGTAAATGTTTTTTACCTACATCTGGCCCTATCTTCCTATTCTGACAACAAATCTCCCAACCCGAAATTAAATGAAATAACTATTCTAAATGTTTATTAAACATGTAAATAAGAAATTACACACATTAATTAATAACTTAAAAAAATATCCACCCAAATGCCCAATAAACGGAATACCTTAAATTAAAAGTTATGAAGCAATTTAAAAAATCTAATCAATATGTAAATATTTAAACAAAAGCCCAAACTAATCAAATACTTGTTTTAAAACATGACTCTCCGACTACCCAATAAAACCACAAAACAAAATACAAGTCACATATTACTATATTATTTAAAAATAATAAGATTTAAATATCACAAAAACATTAAAAAAAAATAAAAACTGTAATAAAATACTATAACAAATAGTAAAAAACAATGTATTATTAAACTATGGTTTCAACTTTGTTAATATTGTTAAAAAAAAGTTTTACAAAATTATACTTACCTTTGAGGTTTTTGCCCATAATATTTTTGTAGTCAATATATTCTGCTCCCGATATTGTGGTCAAATTATATTTTTACATGGAAATTTAGGAGGAATATAAGAACCAGCAGAGCTGGCCCTTGTTGCAGGGGGACATGGACAGGCCTCACTATGACCCTTAACACAATAAGAGATGGAGATCCTGTGAAACAAGGCCACCCTCCAACCCCCGGCATGAACAGAAAAAGTGATCCTGTGAGACAAGTGATGAGTGCTAAAAGATGCTCCTTAGTGCACCAGGTCACTTCATCTGAAAGAGGAGCTGAGACTGGTGTCATTCAGATTCGGGATAAAATCTCACACTCAGGGGTTGCAGATGTTTAAGCAGCTGTAAGCCCTCAAAACAGTAAAAACAGCAGAAAGGCCAGCACAGAACCTTGCCACGTAAGTATTCTTGAATCAAGGTATATCCTTAATTCTCCTTCCACATGACATGGAAAACAGACAAGCAGCAGCAAGTCGAGCAAGAAGCTTGTTATTAGGGGTAGAACAGACAATGATGGCCTTGGAACAGATAATCTGAGGTTCACTGAGATGGCTTGACCCAGATGCCTTCCTCTATTCACAATATACAAGATACCCCCTTTCTCAAAGCAGCTCACCAATACAGGGCGCCAGAATAGCACCCCCACCTCTTTGAAAACTTGATAGTACTCCAGTTTTTACATGAAAACAAACTATCTTGCTGATCGTTTTTGGTTTTTATTTAAAAAGGCTGCAACATCATGTTAGCACCAGGGGGGCTCCATCGTGGCCATTAGTGTTCTGCATGTGTAAGAGCGTTGGCTGTTACAACCCAGCTCACTGCATTAACATTCCATAGCTGACATGTTTCACAAACCTCAGGCTGTGCAGCATGTCAGCTAATGGAGCTTTAGTGGGGCTAGTCAATCATACGCCCATATACCCCATCAGAAGCCAGTATAAAGAAGGAAAGTTGACCTTCAACCCTACCCTGGCTTATGAACAGGCAGAGCCTCGAGCATTTAAATCAAAAAACCAGAAGCTGTGGTGTCAGCTTCCGGTCTTCGAAGAAGGAGGAACATGCTAAGCAGGGACTGCAGCTTAGAGTGTGTCAGATAGAATTCAATAATGGAATGTATGGATTTCTTAATGTGTGCATCCAAGTGTTTCAATGGATATATATGTGTGTTTAATTGTGAGCATGGTGAGTGTCAGAGAGTATGCCTGTGAGTGGATTTGATTCAAGTTTTAAAACTTTTAACCTCTTAAGCGCTGCTGACGGCCAACGGTCGTCACGAGCGCTACCTCCCCAGTGCTGCGCACGACCATTGGACGTCCATTCAGCACTAGTTCCAATGGACAGCGCAGCACTGGGGAGGGATATTTGCGAAGCAGCTAAGGTGTTAATACGCTTTTTGTTTACAAAATGCGACTATTAATTATGTCCACGCTTCCGTGTGGTAAAGAAATACAATTGTTTTAATTTTGCGAATACTTTAACATATTGCTGTGATGTTTGTTGATTGTATGAGTTACAAAGCAGCTATTTTCATGAATTCTCTAAAAATTAACAAAAATGGACTAACTGCACCACCTTTGTTTATGTTCCATTAGCAGATGAAACAAAAACAAACGTGGTGCTGTCAGTGCATTTTTGTTCATTTTTTGACGAGTTCTGAAAATATTTGCTTTGTAACTCATACAACAAACATCATCTAAATATGCCAAAGAGCCCTCAAATTAAAACAATGATATCTCTTTAACATATGGAAGCTTGGGCATTATTAAGAGGTTAGACAGTTGACAGAGCAGGGTGCCTGATGTTAGACTTGGAAAAGGCCTTTGACTGCCTGCAGTGGGGCTAGCTGTCGTCGGTGCTGGAGAGGTACGGGCTGGACGTGGATTTATTGCAGATGCTTAACCTTCTATATCGTAACCCTGTAGTCCGCGTGCGACTGGGGCCATATGTCTCGGAGGCAGTGGCGGTGGGGAGGGGCACCCGGAAGGGATGCCCCCTGTCCCCGCTGCTATTCGCACTGGCCATGGAACCTCTGGCCGCGGCCATGAGACAGACTCTGGGAGATGGCATCCCCTTAGGTGATGCCACCCACCAGGTATCACTATATGCTGACGATCTGCTGGTATTCCTAAGGGACGTGGGGCACATACCAGAGCAGCTGGCCCGATTGCTGCGTCAGTTCGCAGCTGTGTCGGGGCTTCGGGTGAATACAGGCAAATCCTGTCTCTATGCATTTAGCAACGAGGTACAGGCCCCGGAGTTCCACCTTCATGGCACGAGAGTCCAATGGAAAGCTGACACCTTTAAGTATCTGGGGATCCAGATCTATCGTCAGCCGGCTGATTTATTTGATGGAAACTTGGGATGAGCGGTGGCAGTGCACAGGTCTCAGTTATGCTTCTGGTCCACGCTCCCGCTGATGCCCATGGGCAGAGTGGCCCTTGCCAAAATGATCATGCTCCCCCGCCTCCTGTACAATTTTGCTAATCTGCCCTTATTTATACCGGCTTCCTTTTTAACTCGGTCCTGCGAGATTTCATTTGGGGCACGTCCCGACATCGGCTGGCGCTCGGGAAATTTTTCTTACCCACAGTTAGGGGAGGATTGGCCGCCCCCAGCTTCGAGCATTACTATCTGGCTGCGCAGCTCCAATGGATTGCCCGCTGGTTGGCAGATAGGGGGAGAGATGACACTGCCACGGGTGAGCCGCCATACACTCTGGAGCATGTCACTGCCCTCTTTCACCCGTTGACGGCGACTGAACGACCCGTCCCGTTGCTGCTGGCGGTAGCGTACAAATGCTTCTGCAGAGCACTGTTCCTCACGCGAAAAGTGCTCCCATACGCGCCTGCGGTGCCCTTAATGGGTTCACCGTGCGGCGGGGAGTTCTCACGCACCCCATGTTAGAGCAGTGGCAGGAGGCGGATGTCCAGAGGCTGGGTGACCTCTACAGGGATGGGACACCGACACCTTATGAGATGCTGGTCTCCGAAGATGGGCTTCCTCCTAGGGGGTTCTTACTACATCGTTCCCTGATAGCAAACATGGGCAGGGGTAGATACCTGGTCCATTGGTTCGCTGCGTCCTTACGGACGCACACGGAGCTGAATTTGGCCCCATTCCGAGGCAAATGGGAGCGGGATTTAGGACGGGCGCTCGCCGATAAAGAATGGGAGAAAATCCTTAAAACGCGGTGCGGATCCCCAGAAACATGTGATTTCGCCAAATCCAACTGTATATCGTCACTAGGGCATACCTCACACCTGAACTAATAAACAAATACTTCCATAGAGCTGATGGGTCTGGCCCCCGATGCGGAGAGGGGGATGCAGACCTTCTCCATCTCCTGTGGAATTGTCCTGGGCTGGGCACTTACTGGAAGGACATTAGTGAGATACTCAGGAAGTGTACAGGGCATACTATTCCCTTTAACTGGCCTGAATACCTTTTACTTCACTTCCAGCAACCGCCCAAAGATAAAGTGTCGTCCCGTTTCTTAGATCTGGGGATGGTAGTGGCAACGCGCCTCCTCATGAAGAGATGGAAGGCACGTGAACCACCCAATGTGCAGGTGTGGACCTCATCCCTTCAGGCCTGGGCCAGGGCAGAATGGACTGCCATACGCACGGAAGAAACGGTGGGGCTTCGAAGGGAGCCTATTGCAGAACGCTGGGAGCACATGCTTAACGCCCTACAGCCAACAGAAAGACTCGCGCGTGTGGGGGCGCCAGGGGATTAGACGGGCACAATAGGAGATGGAGGTGCACTGCTGGCAGTTCCCCTGTCTTAGTATTACACCTATTGCCTGCTGAGATGCACAGGTTTGCAACATAGGACCAGCTGCGATTGGAGGTGCGTGCACGTGTGGGGGCGGGGGGAGTCGGGGGGAGGGGATTGGAAGGGGATCAGCATCAATATGTATATCTGTGATCAGGCTGCTGTTTGTTTCGTTTTGATTTTCTACAGTTGTTATATAAATATCATTTCTGTATACAGGTCTGGGGTACACAGACTCCTCTACGTTGTAGCCAACTTCAGGCGCATACTCTAAAATTTCGGGATGCTTATATGTAATGTTATGGCAACTGATTGACATGTTATTTTGTATACGAAAGAAGGCTAGACATAACCAAACAGATGTATTGTATAGAATGCTGCATTTATTGTAATGTTTCAAAAACTATAAATGCCAATAAACAGATTTGACAAAAAAAAAGAGGTGAGATAGTTGACATGTAAAACCTTGTACTTATCCAGATTATTATAGAGAAACATTATAGTCTATAAAATCAAACAATATGTTTTTGTACAGCTGGTATGATGAACTCACATATTTGAAAGTTCTTTAATATGCCGATAGTGAAGAAAAAGGAGTTTGGTAAAATAAAATATGTGCCTAAGATCACGCAATTCAAGCGAAGAAGCTGTGATTTATCCAGATTTGCTAATTTCACTATGTACAAATCAGCCACTATTTGGGCATCTGTCTTTCTTTTTTTATGTTAATTCTCAGTTGTTACCTCTTTGTGCATTTTTCTGCAGTTTTCATACAGCGCAAACTTTACCCAAAAGCTCACTCAAAAGAGCAATGCCAAGTAACCACATATTCTACTAGACCCTATCTAGCATCACCTCTCACTTCTCGCAATTCAACACCCATACAAGCCTATTTGTTTCAACCAGGAGAGGATTCAACCAGTACTCCCACTTTCTAATCATGCATGGTGCCATGATAACCATATGGATGCTATAGACAAACATATGCTTCAGCCTCACATGTTGGCATGGTTAAATAGCAAGAAACGCTGGAAGAAACAGGTTATAGATTTGAGATAATTTGAAAGTGGGTGACCACCATTTCTGTCACAACTCACAGCCTCTGGAGCACCAATGATTATTTTGAAGATTTTTGTGGACCTTCTTTGACCTCCAACAGTAACTTAAAATGCATCCCACTGCCACTGAAGGTTATTGTTTAATATTATTGTATTTTGTTTTATTGCTGTACTGGGACTGTGTCAACTTGCCTGCAGTCGATTTTAGTTGCATTTTTGTTGCTGTTGACTTCAAGGTGCTCCCTTAGGAGTGCTAGTTCCAGCTGTTCTGGCTAAGCCCTTCCAAGAAGAAATTCAATCATAAATAGAACTCACATTCCAATTGTGAAGAAGCAAACTGGAAAAATGTGCATTTTATCTACAACTCTGTACCCAGTTTCTAAGGAAAATTGTGATGAAAAGCCTACTATTTTGCCATCATTTTTTACCATTGTCTTGGTGAAGTTGAGCTCTAAGCAAACACAAGGATATGATGGACGAAGCGCTGAAACTTTTCAGACACTCACCCCCAGTCACAGATCTGGGTTGAATCCATCACCTTTCTTTAGCTTACTTCGCCACCTCAGTTCAGACCCAGCTATATGCAAATTAGTCTTGACCCTGTGCCTCATGAGAACAGTCCAGCCTGAACTGCCAAGCCAGTTATTCTCTGAACAGGAAACAAGCATCCTGAGACTGGTTTCTGGGTAACACCCTTCATCAGCCAGGGTAGCTTGAATCCAGTGGCATTGTGAGCAAGGGACCCACGTCTGGGCATACCCTGCGAACTTAGAACGGACAAAGAAAACACAAGGAGATGATGGACGGAGCGCTGAAACTTTTCAGACACTCACCCCCAGTCACAGATCTGGGTTGATTGAATCCATCACCATTCTTTAGCTCACTTCGCCACCTCAGTTCAGACCCATCTATATGCAAATCAGTCTTGACCCTGTGCCTCATGGGAACAGTCCAGCCTGAACTGCCAAGCCAGGTCTTCCCTGAACAGGAAACAAGCATCCTGGGACCGGTTTCTGGGTAACACCCTTCATCAGCCAGGCTGGCTAAAATCCAGTGGCAAAGTGAGCAAGGGACCCACGTTCAGCGCTCCGTCCATCATGTCCTTGTGTTTGCTTTGTTCTCCCTAAGTTGGCATGGTATGCATTGCCGCGCAAAATAAAAGAAAGGCGCACGGCCACCATGAAGATCAACCGCGCTGTGCTTTGCGGCATAAAAAATACATAATTTTTCATAAAGTATTTTGGAGAGCCTCGCTAAAATAAAGATGTGCAGCCGCCATTGTTCTAGATCAAACGCAGCATGGCAGTCTGCTTAAAAAAGTTTGGTGAGACGCGCATAGGAAAACTAAAAAGACGCACAGCTGCCATTGTTAAAGCTGAAGCGTGGCATGATGTGCTGCTTTGCTCGGATAAAGTAAGAGACTGAAAACGTGGTTATTCGACCAGTAACACAGACATTCAGCCCACTGTACCTACTTCTAAGGAGAGACATTACTGCAGTCTAGCGCCGAGACACCCAAGGGTATTTGGTTGCGCTCTATAAATGCCAGTAATAAATAAATAAATAAATAATTAGCAAAATACTGCTCACAAACTATAAATAACAGATCCTGAATAACAACACATGTAATAGGGGCAGTACTTATGGGAGTGTACAACAGGAGAAAGGGAGTTACTAAGGAGGGACTACTAAAGAGATTAACCAAAGAAACAAAAGCATTTCCAAAAGACAGTCACAGGACCTAATTAAAAACATGGGCAGAACATGGGCGGGGCTTAAAGCCCATATCCTGAATACAGCATGTCTCAAAGAAATAACGCAAGTGCTGCCTAGGTGAGATCTAAAAATATTCCATAAGTGCTGTAGTAATTCAATGCCAATGTAATGCAAAAGTGGAATTTGCAGTGAGTCAAATCAACTTGTTCATTTTAGACTAACATCAACGTTGCTAGATTAGAAGTCATGTTATGTGACATGCTTTGATGTAATAGGGGGGGCATAGGAAGAATGGATTTAAAGGACAGATATTTTCACAAACTTTCCCTGTGATTTTAAAGTAATAATTTTGTCGGTGAGATTAGCGCATACAACTCATGCTTGTACTGCAGAGATGTGTATGTGTGTGTAGGGTGAGGACTAGCACAATTTAACAGCACATTGAGAAGACCTTTAGGTTCTATGAAGAGGTAAACTCTCAACAGGTTTGTTACAGTGTTTGGGGGGAGCTAGTCCTTAGATCTAGGTGTCTTATAATGATTGGCAAAAAAATATTAGTCAAAGATCTGCAGTCTGGCAGTTCCTTCAACTGTGTGAAATGAGCTTAAGGACCTCCAAATTGCTGGTGGGCCCCTGCCTATGTCAAAAACAAAGACACACCATTGGGTGAATTTCAACAGCTACTGTATGTGGCCATTTTCATCCTGGAAGTCAAGGACTTAATGTGTATTGGAATCTTAAAAAACATTCTATCTCCAGTGAGCCTTGTCTATTAGAAGTGAAACAACAGTGGACCTGTAAAATGCGGAAAACCTCATAGTTTTGAATTTTTCCTTGGTCTACGGATGTATAGATGTATATAGGAATCATTTTAGACTTAGATGATCTCTTTCACCAACTTTCAGAATGCCCCAAGCATTTCACTAAAGGAAACAGTGCTATGGGCATGTGGGACTGCTCAGGAACATGCAAAATCTGAGCCACTGGGCTTTTCAATTGAAATTCCTACTCTGTGGAAGCATTTTTGAAAGAATGATCTGGAGAAGAGCTGTGCTTCACTAGTTGCTTTTTCTGATTTGTCTCCCCCCTGAGTCAAGGAAGACAGTCACCCACGCACTCCCTAGCACACTGGACTATGGAAACGAACTCTACGCCGGCATCAACTAGAACCTACTCTGCAAACTCCAGACAATACGGAACACCGCCGCCGGACTCGTCCTTTGCATCCCCCGGCACAAACACATCAGCCAGTACCTATGTGGACTCCACTGGCTCCCCGTGGAGAAATGAATCACCTTCAAAATCCTCACTCATGCCTACAAATGACTACACAACAACAGACCCAAATACCTCAACGACAGAATCAACTTCCACGTACCCAAAATAAATCTCCAATCAACCAACTTCGCACTAGCCAAAACCCTGCACATCCACAGAGTCAGAGCAGGCAGAAGATCCTTCTCTCACATTGCAGCCAAGACCTGTACCAAGCTACTAGCAGACATCAGACGCGCCCCCTCCCTAAACACCTTCAGGAAGACCCTCAAGACCTGGCTCTTCGGCTATACAGATCTGAGCACCCTCCCTATCCCCCTCCTCCCCCCAGTGCCTTGAGACCCTCACGGGTGAGTAGCATGCTTACAATTCCATTGATTGATTGACAGGGAAGATCTAATTATTGTCATCTCTAAGTCACAATAAGCATTGGCATGATAAGGATACACATAGCCAACATAATACCATGCTGCATGTTTATATATATAGTGAATTCTAGAGTTATAGTCCCCTTTTGCCAACAGCACTCTGACATCAAAAAAATCTTCCTTAAAAATTGGAATCTGATAAGGGGGGATCCCATAATCGGAAGTGATGTCTCACCTAGACCTGAGATCACCTTTCGTAAATCCCCAGCGATGGAAAATGCGCTGGTAAGCAATACTCTAGAAACTACCATATCAGGGACATGGGAAGCCCTAAGTACTGGTTTCAGAAAATGTGCTATTTGTAAAGCTTGTAAATATGGAGTCAATAAAACCCACTACATAAGCCCCTTTAGAGAACGTCCAATACCCATCACAAAAAGACTAACATGCAAGATGGAGTTTGTTGTCTATGTCCTGCAATGCCCATGTGGCTTATGCTACGTGGGCAGTACTCGACCTGTGGCACATAAACGCATTCTCCAGCATATTAGAGCTATAGTTAGTAAGGACCAATCATACCAGGTGGCACGCCACTTGGAGGTGATGCATAACAGTGACCCTAGTGGTCGTCAGTATTACCTAGTGGACACGATTCTGCCTTTAAAACGGGGGGGGGGGGGGTGACAGAGAGGGTAAACTCCGTCTTCTCGAGACAAGATATATTTTAGAAATGAATAGCAAAAGTCCAGCTAGACTGAATGACTGGGAGGACTTATATACTTGTCTCAAGGATCTGTGAGCCTCTTTTTCGTTACCCAGCAACAGCGGTTTTTCCTGATCTGTACCTATGTCACCACTAGTTTTTACGAATTTTCCTTTTTCTATTGGGACTGAATGTTCGTACCTGGTGTCTCTCTCTGTTGGGAGATGCTTTAATATACCCTAGCTGATATATGAGATTTGCCTCATTACAGCAATTTAAATAGCCAGTAGGTGGAATTAATTACTCTAGTTCCCAATGATTTTCCCCTCCATTTCTGTGAAATAATAATTTCTTTTTAATATGTTACCATTTTTGTTTATATCTATTAGGTAACACGAGCACCTTATATTTCATTTTTTTAATTAATTCTAATTCACAGCTGCTTACAAGGGTCTCACACATTTAAAAGTCTTCAGTGACAATCTAGGCATATGTCTTAAAACACAACGGAACAGGTTTTCTTGTCCTTTTTTTTCTCTTATCCATCACAAATCATACCATTTGGAAGATCTTTAAGTCTAAGTCGAATATGAAGGCACATGCCCTGATGTATTCCTACAAAATATGTACGCATGACTAGACTTAATGTGTACATATGTAAATATTGGCTTAGTGTATATAGACAGATAGATTATAAATATTTGTTTCTTTGTAATATAATATATTTTTATATTTGTACATAAACTTGTACATATGTGATATAGAATATAATATATATATATTTTTTGAGAGTTTTTGGCAATGTGGTTAAAATGATTGATCTTGGATAACGAGTGTTTCTATTGATGGATTGATTATGAATGAACTTCTAATGAGCAGTACTTTTAATCGCCATAGAAACAATGAATTGGAATTGAACCCATTGGGCACTTGCCCTCAATTCTGTTCTGTTCCGTTGGACTTTTTCTGTTTCCGCCTTTTGTACTGACTTTGCGTTACTTGAAACAGTATATGATGCACATGTCACTTTAATTGAAATACCGCACCTACTTTGTTTTGTATTTAAGACCCTTGTCTGTTTCAACCAACGTCATGTGATCAAGCCTCGTTTGGGAGGTGAAACGCGTTATGGCGGACGGCTGGTGTGATTGAGAAAATAAATCACCGAGAAATTTTGCACTTATTCTGGGCTCACTCTCGTTATTCCTGAGAATCTGGAGAAGAATGACGTTTTCGTAATATATATATATATATATATATATATATATATATATATATATATATATATATATATATAGGCCTATCCCTCGGGTCATAAGGACAGCCAACCACTGCCCCCTGCAAATGGTTATTGTAAATTTGTTCTGCAAACAGCATTAAATGTGAGACAGCATTTTTTAATATACATTCACAAGGCATTCGCACATCTGAAGACTGATGAGGCAGAGAAGTGATATTGAGTGTCTCTATTTTCTATCTTATCCTATTCCCCTTTCCGTTTCAACTTAAACTAGTTGTCTGCGTCTGAGTGGCCTGCATCCATCTTAGCGTGCTTCAAGAGGAGGGTACACAATAAGCAGATTTAAGTGAAGTCACAGTAATCCCCGATGTTGCGGGAATAAAAGGAACAAAATGCATGAGCTGAGGTTGTTGAGCTAGAAATTAAAACACTAAATAAAAATAACACTAACAACAAATTTAACAATAATCTCAATAAGGAACAAAGGATAGCTCTTGCCACACAGCAAAACTGCAATGAGATAACGATAAAACTAGCAGATGAAGGTGGGGGAGTTGTGGTGTTCGACACCACTAAATATGAAGATAAAATCATAGACCTTTTAAGTGTGAAGGAATATTACCAACGTAGTAAATTCACAGAGCTAGAACAACTGAAACGTGAGGTGGATATACTCTTGACGAGTGGCAGAGAAGATGGGTGGCTTTGTGAAAATGAATATGAATACATGATAAAGTCCCACCCTCTCATTCCAGCAATCTATGGGTTGCCTAAAATTCATAAGAATGTGTTAGATCCTTCTATGAGGCCGATAATAAGTGGCATAGGCTCCCTATTAGAACCTTTAAGTAGGTATGTAACTTCTTTTTAAAACCCTTGGTAAAAAAACAAAGATCCTACCTATTTCTGTATTCGAGGGACAGGGCTTCAACAGGGTGACCCAGATTCTGGTCACCCTGGATATTGAGGCCCTGTACACAAATATTCCCCAGGACAGTACCATTAATGTGATCTCTGGGTTACTGGCAGAGACTGATATTGATGCGGGACACAGGGATTTTATTGAGTCCTGTATTCATTTGATACTTTAGAGAAACTACTTCCTCTTTAAAGAAGACTTGTATTTACAAACGAAGGGGACCAGCATGGGGGTCACATGTGCCCCCAGTCTGGCCTGCATCTATGTGGGTGCATTTGAACAGCAACACATATTCAACGACTTGGCACCCTTTTATGAAAATATCACATGCTGGCAACGTTTCATAGATGACATTATTTTCATTTGGAACGGTGCCAGCAGTGATTTAAATTCCTTTTTAGGGTTTAAAGTATTTTATTGAAGCAGGGTGGGGTAGGACACAAAGGGGCAAGGAACAAATAAACCACAGGAGCCGCACAGCAATGCGCATTGTACAGCAAGTACAGTAATGCAATTACAAGTTTGTAAGAGGCCCCATCCGACTCGGGAGCATAGCTTTCGCACCTGTGGTCACATACAAACAACGAGGGGGTGGGGGGAGAAAGGGAGGGAGGGACGGGATGGGGGGGGAGGAAAGAAAATCAGGGGGGGGGGACCAAGAGAGAACGGGAGAAAGAAGAAAGAAAAGAAAAAAAGGGGGGGAGGGGAAGAGGGGAAGGGAAAAAAGGGGGGGAGGGGTGAAGGGAGGAGAAGCAACCCCGCTCCAAGAACCTACCCAACCAAACAGAACCCCCAACTACCTAACCCTAACCCACCCCCTGTACTGTGCCAATATCTACAGTCTCCGCTACATGCAACTCTCCAAAAATCCCCGCTATACAGTACCGTCCCCACCCAATCAAGCAGGCGGGTCCGGTGGCGGTGTCAGCCTTAACAACCTAAGGTATCTAGGGCAGGTGATCTCCCGAAACTCGGAACATAACAGGCTGTGAAAGGGCTCCCACAGTTCCTCAAAGGTATCAGTATCCCCCAAGGCTACTAAGGACATCTTCTCCATTCCAAGGACATGCCATAATCTGTGCAGCCAACCAACTACAGAGGGAAGTGTGGTAGTGCGCCAGTGTATGAGAATATTCTGCACCGCTGACCCCAGCGCAATTGCGATCTGTCTACCTCTCCTAGATCTGAGGGGATACATCAGCCCATTCGGCAACCCTAGCAGAACATAGGCCGGGAATCTAGGCAGTTCTATCCCAAAGCATTTGTCTACCTCGCCCAAAACCTCTTCCCAGTAAGGAGCCAGCAGGGGACATTCCCATAGTATGTGTGTTAGTGTACCAGTTTTGCCACAGTTGCGCCAGCACGTCCCTGGTATTGCCCTGTCCATCTCGTGCAGTTTCTCCGGAGTACGGTACCAGTAGGTCGAGATTTTAGTGAAGGTCTCCGTAAGACCCGTGTGGTAGGCCGAGTGACGTGCGCGGAAGGAGATGTGTTCCCATTCTTTATGGCTCAACACGCGCCCGAGATCACGCTCCCAACGTTCCCGACCGGGGTTGTGAATATGAAAGGAGGGGGGCTGCAGCATTTTATACAGGTCTGAGATCAGTTTAGCGTCCGACGTGCGAGTAATTAACCAACGCTCATACGCCGTGATTTCCCGGTGTGCCGCGTCGCGCACTTGGGGTTGTAATGCCCAGTGGCGCGCCTGCATGTATCGCATGCGCTCCGTTTCCGGGAGGCCATAATCCCTCCTCAGGTCCGGGAAGGGGACAACCCCCTCAGGGCAGTACAAGTGATACAGAGTGCAGCAGCGGGCCACCCGCCAGCGCTCATAAGCGCCCTGCTCCATCCCGGGGCCGAAGTCCGGGTTGCCAATGAGCGGCGTAAAGGGAGAGGGGAAGGTGGTAAGCTCGCACCTAGCAGCCACCGAGTCCCACGTCCGGAGCGGGACCCGCGTTACCAGAGACGCATAGAGATTGGGGGGTCGATGGGCCCGCTTCAAGAATGGTACTTCCTGCAGCGTCCTACCCGCCACCGCCTGGTCCTGGAACAGCCAGTGCTCATCAGACTCCCACCGGCTCCATTCCACTAGATAGCGGAGCTGAGCGGCCTGGAAATATTTCCGCAAGTCCGGTATCCCCAGCCCCCCGGATACCGGTGACAGCATAGCGATGCTTCTCTTGATCCTCGGCCTGCGGCCCTGCCACACGAACCGCGCAATGGCAGTCTGTGTCTCCGCAAGCCACCCCGCGGGGGGCTGGAGCGGCAACGCTCTGAAGAGGTAAAGCACCTGAGGCAGGAGGGTCATCTTCACCGCGGCCACCCTACCCAGTAACGACAGCGTGCCCTTATCCCACCGGCCCAATTCCTCCCTGATTTTCGCGCCCAGAGCCGCGTAATTGGCCGTGACCATCTCCGGGAGGGAGGGCGCCAATAGGATCCCCAAGTACGGGATCCGGTCCCTGGACCAGCTCAGAGGGTAAAGCCTCTGTAGTTCCGCTCTAGTGGCGTTAGTAAGCGAAATGTCAAGGGCGGCCGACTTCCCCAGGTTCACCTTGAAGCCCGCCACGTCGGCGAATAAGTTCAGTTCCTCTACACAGGCCGGCAGCGATCTCCGCGGGTCATCCAGCGTCAGAATGACATCATCCGCGTACAGGCTGATCGCATGATGGAATTCACCCATCTTGACACCGACAATGTCGGGGTTCTGCCTAACCCTCTAAGCAAAGGGCTCCATGTACAGGGCAAAGAGCAGAGGGGAGAGAGGGCACCCCTGTCTCGTACCCCGCTCAATGGGGAAGGGTCGAGAGCTGCCGCCGTTCACTCGGACTACCGCAGAGGGGAACCGGTAACAATTGAAGATCAGATGACGGAACTTCTCCCCAATCCCGAATTTGCTCAGGACCTTCTCTAGGTAGGGCCAGTGCACCCTGTCGAAAGCCTTCTCCGCGTCTATGGACAGGAGCATCCCAGCCCGGGCCGAGGGGGCCTCCCCGGTGTAGAGGTCAGCATAAAAGCCGCGAAAGACATCTGCTATTTGCTCATCAGCCGTGACCCTACCACCGGTCGGGTCCACCAGTTCCTTCACACGGTGCTGCTGGTGTTGCACCCTAAGTTTATTAGCCAGGAGCCGCCCACACCGATCACCCCCTGTATAATATTTGTGTTTCAGGCGAAGCATCGCATACTCCGCCCGGTCCGTATCAAGGGCCGCTAGGAGTTTCCGTGCCGCCTTCAGCTGCCTCCACACCCTGGGAGCCCCTGTCCTGTGATGAACCTGCTCCAGCTCCCTCACCTGCTGGGTGAGCTCATCTCTCTTGAGCTGTCGGTCCCTATTCTCGGCCGAGGAAATCGCTATAAATTCGCCTCGGAGCACCGCCTTCAGGGCTGCCCACTGTGTCGCACGAGAAGTATCCCCAGTATCATTTATGGTCTGAAAATCCAAAATGGCCGCCCGGATCTGATCCACCACCGACCGCCTGTGCAAAAGCGTGTCCCGGAGCCGCCAGACCCCTCTCGGCCGAACCACCGGGGGCAGAGTGAAAGCGCCCTCCACCGGGGCGTGGTCAGAAAGAGAGAGGACCCCCATGTCCACACTCGAAGCCAAAGGGAGCATTGGGCCCGACACAAGGAGATGATCTAATCGCGCATAAGATCTATGGGCATGTGAAAAGTAAGAGTATGCGCGGGTGGTGGGGTGGAGGTGGCGCCACATGTCATGCAGATCCAGCTCCTCAAGTCGAGTTTGAATCGAGCCCGAAAGCTCACCCAACTGGTGGCGCCGCTGCACAGACCTGTCCATCGCCGTGTCGAAAACCAGGTTCAAATCACCCCCCAACACTATGTGCCTATCAGAAGTGGATGCTACGTCCTCCAGAGCCCTGTGTAAGAATTGGTCCTGGTGATCATTGGGGCAGTAGATGGTGCCAACAGTCAGTGCTAAACCCCCCATCTTGATCCTGTACACTAGAAGTCTCCCTTTCTGTTCTGCTACCTTGCACACGACCTCTCCCCTGAACCCCCTCGAAAACAAGATCGCCACCCCTGCCGTCTTGGAAGCGCTAGAGGAGAACAGCTGCGTGGGGAACTTAGGGGTACGCATCCTCAAGCAGTCCTTAGCCAGCAAATGGGTCTCCTGCAACAGACAGATATCCGCTTGTGAGTTTTCTAACAAGGATAACACTGCCCGCCTCTTAACCGGATTATTCAGCCCTTTCACATTGAGAGTAAGCACCTTAAGAGCCATCAAGGAGGGGGATCAATGGAGCACATGTCAAGAGGCAAAGCCCCGCAGGCAAACACAGAAGGCAACACTCGAGGCCTCAAAACAGAGCAACTTTGAACCGTCCACTGGCACAGTACAGTCCCTGAACCCCAACACCCCACAACTAGAAACCCCCCCCCCCTCGTCCCCACACAACCAAATCTACACCACCCCCCGCAACTGGCCCCCCCTCTAGGTCCCAGCATCAAAACACCTGCCCGCCTGTCCCAACCCCATTCCCTGCTACTCAAACTTCTCAAAAAAGACATTGTCCCAGTCCGGCCCGTAACGGGCAGGGCCGTGGTAAATCAGTCTAGTGGACGTCCAGCCACCTCCTCCAGCACTCGCCATTCCTCCCAGCCCACCCCTCGGATCCCCGCACCTGCAAGAGGAATAAGCTAAAGTAGACTCCCCCCGGAGTGAGTTCAGGCCGTCAGGGCCACTTCGCCGTTCGCCGCCACTCTGGAGGCCTCCTGGATGGCGGCCGCCATGTCCGCCCTGATCGTGGGCGAGCCCGGACGCTCCGCTGGAGGAGAGGTCCCCCCTCCAACTTGCTGCCATCCGTCACGAGTGCTTCGCCTCCGCCGCGGAGCCGGGGTATCTGTGTCCGATGCTGTGAGGCCCAACACCGCGCAGACATCCTGGAGGGACCGAAGCTGATGCAAAACACCGTTCCATCGAAATATCAGACGGAAGGGGTGCCCCCAAGAGTACTGTGTCCCTTGCTCCCGGAGGAAGTCAGTGGCGATCTTGAATGATTTCCTCTTCTGCAGCGTGACTGTAGATAAGTCCTGAAACAGGGTCACAGGGTGGTCCCGGAATCGGAAAGATGGCTGCCCTCGTGCTTCTCGGAGGATCCGCTCCTTCAAGGGAAAGTCCGGGAGGAAGGCCAGAATGTCCGGGGCGGGCGCCGTAGCTCTGCGGGGGCGGCCCACCCGATGTGCTCGGTCTATGCGGATCCGAAAGTCCTCCGACTCTCCCAGGATCGCACGAAAGAGGGCTACCAGATATGCAGTCACGTCTTCACCCTCCTCACCGGACGGCACACCGCGGACCCGGATGTTGTTCCGCCTGGACCGATTTTCAAGGTCCTCGGCGTGGGCCTGTAGCTCGATCTGTTGCTCCCGCAGTCGCAGGACCTCCTGCTGCAGATGGGTGATCTCTTCATCCCTGGAGTGACCCGCTCCCTCCACTGTGTTCACCCGTTCCCCCAGGGAGTCCATCTCTCTCCTTACTTCGCGGACCTCCCCGGCCACCTCACGCTTGAGCGTTTGAAAGTCCTCCCGAAGGGAGCTAAAGAGCGATTCGAGAAATGATCTCGTCACCGGGGGTTCTCCGCCATCTGCTCCCCTGGTCGGGGCCGGGGAGGTCGTGGCGGGTTGGGTTCCACCGCTGCGTAGGGCGCCGCGTCCCAGCATGTCCGGCAAGGTTCGGTCGCCCCGCCGCTGTCCTCTAGCGTTAGACATTGCAGCTGAGTAGAGGACGTTGAGGGCAAAGAAAGCAGCTATATGCCAGCCGGCGGCAGCCCCACATAAAGAGCACCAGGAAGGCCAAGCTGCCCGGCCGGAGACCACAAAATGGCCGCTCTGTGATGTCGAGGGGCCAACGCCCAAAATGGAGAACCCCTCTCCGTCTCTGATCCGGGACCCAAAAATCCGGCCAGTGGGCAAAGTCACGGTGCGATGGTCGCCGGGGCCCGTAGCCTCAGGGGGAGATCTGCCCCGGGAGCCCCGGTCCTCCGCTCCGCTCAGACAACCGGCCGGAGCGGCCTCTCCCAGCGGGCCTCCTCAATCCACGGGCTGGCGTAGTGAGGCGATGTCGACTCCGCCTCGGCTCTTCACCTCCGCTCTACTCCGCTCCGTACAACCGCCGTCGGACAACTCCGAGCCGTTCGCGAAGCCGCTGCTGACTCCCACTCCGACAGTTCATGCACCGCTGCGGGCCTCACACACAGGCGGCTGGGCGCTCCGTCACGCTTCGAGGGTCGGGAGACTCGCGGCTTCCGGCTCGCATACGGGCCATGCAGCGGCCCCGACCCGAGCTTCACCGGTCAGGATCTCACCCCCGACGGCGCAAACCGGGCTCAGCAGTCGCTCCACACCTCCACCGTGGGCACCAGGCTCAGTCGCCGCGTGATCCGGGGGGGAATCAGCGGTTACAAGCGGTGCAGGGATTCAGGGGTCCGGGAGCTCTTGGCAAGTGCGACCTCTCAGCCCGCCATCTTGGCCACGCCCCCTTAAATTCCTTTTTAGAATGGATTAATCTTGGTGACCCCAACCTGAGATTTACTTCACATTGTAGTACAGAAAAGGTGGAATTTTTAGATATCCTAATAGAAAGAGAGGAATAAGTCCTGAAGGTCGAACTTTACACAAAAACGACCGACAAAAATTCACTTTTTTTGTACACAAGTAATCACCCTCACTCACAAAAAGATAATATTCCCTTCAGGGAATTTTTAAGGTTGCGCCGTAATTGCACATACTTAAATGATTTTTATTATCATGCTGAAAATACCAAAAATTAGCTCAAAGCACGAGGATACCCGAATAAATTAATTAAAAATTCACTAAAAAAAGCGAGATTTTATGACAGGGACAGTTTATTAGATCAAAACAAGGAGAAAAAGGTAGCGACTCTCGATAGAGTAGTCTTTGTTACGCAATATTCGCACATAAGCAATCAGATCAAGAATATTGTAAATACAAATTGGAAAATTCTGAATTACAATACAGAGAAACCCTTATTAAAACCCTTATTCTCATTTAGAAGGAACAAAACAATTAGGAACTCCCTTGTATCCACCTATAGACCCCTTAAGGAGAATCAAACCACTTTAAATGGAGGCAAAGCAGTTGTCAATTATAAGTGTGGGACATGTTCCATATACCCACATTGCATAGAAGGAAAAGAACTCAAATATGCAGGGAAAAACCTAAACACTAGATCCCTTAATAACTACAGTAGTAAGAACATAATCTACCTCCTCATATGCCCTTGTGGCTTAGGTTACGTCAGAGAAACCGGCAGGGAACTCTGTACTAGAGTGGTGGAACATAAATCTGCAATAAGAAATAAAAAAGTTAACGCCCCATTAGTAGAGCATCATGGAGATAAAAATCACAACTGTGAAGACCTTAAGTGGTTCATATTAGAAAAGATTATAATCAATAGACGCGGAGGAAACATAGAAATTAAACGCAAAATGAGGGAACAGTGGTTCATGTGCTATTTAAGTACATTCGAGACAGGCCTAAATACCAGAGAAGATTGGGCAAAAATAGTACAGAACCAATAATTAGGAGTAGCTTTAGAGTTGGGAAATCTGTGACATCTCTGAATAGAATAGATACCCTCTAAATAGCATATAGTAGTTTGGGGCCTGGGGGGAGTTCCCTACATAGTCAACCTGGCTGATCCTTTTACTTTAGGCACGGAGTAGAAATTAGAATGAGTAAGCGAAATCCCCGTATTTCTGAATAAGGTCTAGCAATTACATACATATATATAGGTTATAATTCCGAGAGGGATTAATTGCGACAATACACAACTTTAGTTATTTTTTAAAATATCTCTCTAAGTAATTTGATTTTAAGTCACACGCCTAATGCGTGAGCACTGAGCAAGCAACCCACGTAATAGTTAACACATGACCGGGTTGGCCCAATAATGGTGTCCGGTATAAATTTTAAACAGTCAGCCTTCGAGGCTTTACATATATATCGAATAGCAAAAGCCTTGGTGTGAGCGCACTCCGAAGGTATTACGTGGACCTATCAACTACCATGTTACTTAGAAGTTGTTCGCATAACAAAATACCTAGGGTAGATAGATATCCAGACAATATCTTTTGAACATAGGCATTGGCGGTATTTCGCAACCAATGAACAGCTTAATATAGCTAATCTACATAATTAGGCTTACATTCATCCAATTGGAGAAGGGAACTCCAGATATTTAAAACGTCGTCCACCTACGGTGTCTGGCTGACTATTGAGGCGTCGGAACAGAACGGAGGTTGATGATAGACCTAACTTACAGTAAGAAACTCGGGAAAGTTATGAGGGCCATTAGAAGCGTTGTAATTACCCAAAAAGAAAAAGGGTTTAACATGGCAATTATTGCTTGTCTCTGTTGCAGCGGACCCTGAACTGCCAAATATTCATATTGGCCCACAACAAAAAATTCCAGATTCCCACCACGGGTGACATTTTTGATATACTGCTCTATTGGCAGTTTGAAGGTAATTACAAATTCTTGTTAAGCATTG
This sequence comes from Lissotriton vulgaris, assembly GCF_964263255.1. Taxonomy (NCBI): domain Eukaryota; kingdom Metazoa; phylum Chordata; class Amphibia; order Caudata; family Salamandridae; genus Lissotriton; species Lissotriton vulgaris. The sequence continues at coordinate 711,899,940 of NC_141696.1, read as the reverse complement.
GGCAAGTTTAAAAACAAGATTTCACAAATACTTAGTATGGTCTTTCTCCAACAGATCGCTTAGACCTTTTCGTCCCAAATGAACCAAGGGTATCAACGGGCAAAATAGAAGTAGTACGATCCACGATTGAGTTCACATGTACTGTAATAGTGGAAAACTTCATAAGCCTTAAGGTGAGGACATATAGCATTACACCCAGGTTTATATTTAAGACGCGGGAAGAGAGTGGGCAATATAAATGTGGAATTTACACCTCTTCAGGCAGATCGGGACAATTATATATATTTTGCTACTGATAACAATAAGAGTAGTTCCAACCGTAGGACTCAGAGGTACATATTTCCGTGCATTGAGCTAAAATGGTAGCCTTTAACCCTTGGGAGGACAGGGAGTGAATGACAATGGGTCCCCTGAAATCTTTTGAGGATAATTTGCAGTTCATACAATATGGGCATTAACTTGTGTAATCTGACCATATGTGCCACATAAGAAATGGAATGTATATGGGTAGAATATTGATGTGCTACTTTGTATGAGATAAATTAAACATTTTCCAGATTGTATAAATATAGTGTAATTGGGATTGGGATTTAATACTCTATATCTTTATAGGGATTGAAATTATAATTGTACTTTGAGACAGAACAATAAAGATTGTCTTGAAAAAGATGGTATAATCGAGAAGGAACCATCGAAACGCGTCGACGCAACATAAAGTACAATCCTACGAATAATTGAATTGTCTCAGAACACTAATTCTTTAAGTATAAGAAACAGTCTTAGAGCAAGATTTGGATGTACAAACAGTAATCAATAAACTTCATGTCACACATCTTTCTGTCTGTCACAATTATGCTGGTCATAATGACATTTTGTTAATTGTTGTGAATTCTGTGGGCATTGTTACCTTGTGTATTGACTGTTGTTATATGCTATTTATAATTTTTTGATTTTAACATTTTATGAGTGAATATTGTGCAATTACTGTGTCTTATAATTATGAGATTTTAATAAATGAAATGTTTTTTAAAGTAGTATAACTTTCTGTGCTTAATATCTATATTTTGTGGGTCTGGGGAATACCTGTCTTCATTTCCCAAATGGACAAGGACATTGATGATCTAGTCAGCGAATGCTCTATTTGTGCAGGTAGTGATAAGACACTAAGCACATCTAATCCTCCCCTCACTCCCATACCCCTTCCTGAGAATCCATGGGGAAAAGTAGGTATTGATGTTATGGTTCCCTTCCACACTCTACCCCATCAGACTCAGTTTGCCATAGTGTTAGTTGACTACTACTACTACTACTAAATGGCCTGAAGTCACATTTGTACATAAAGCAGATTCTAAAGAGATTTTGGAATTCATGAAAGAGATCTCCGACAATGGAGTACAATTAGTATCAGCTGATGTTGTAGATTTCCTTAATGAATCCTACATAACCCATCTAAAAAGCTCACTTTATCAACCTCAGACCAATGGGCTGGTGGAGAGGCTCAGCAGAGTCATTGGGGATTGTTTAATGGGGGCCATTGAACAAAGCAAAGCTATTCCTGCTGCTGTAAGAACTATGCTGTGGTTCTACAGGACCACAATCCACTCAACGACAGGTGTCTCTCCTTTTGAACTTCTCAAAGGCAGGAAACCCAGCACAAACTTTAGGCCAGCATGGATGTCTAAGTGGTTCAAACACAGTACATCTGCAGCAGAGCTTGGTGTTATGACAAGAATAAAAGTTGGAGAGGTCCAAAGTAAACAAAAGACATAACTTGATACTAGGAAACATGTCTCCAACAGGGAATTTGCGGTAGGTGACTTAGTCAAAATTAGGAGGCAGGGTTTTGTAAACAAAAGGTGAATCTAAGTTCAGCAAACCTGTATCCATTGGTAAGATATGTGGTAGTGCAGTACGTGTCAACAAGTGTAATTAGTGCAATATGAACAAAATTGTAAAAGTCTGTGATAAAGCAAGTGAGCGGTCAAGAGTAAGTTCTAATGTGGACCATTCACACTATCCTGTTTCCAGACAATGTGATGTTGTTCTCAATAACCCTCTTGGGTTTCCCAGGAGGACTACCAGATTTGTCAGATTACACTTGAGGTACAGGTGATTTTTCTTCTGTTTCTTTTTCTCTCGTTCTCGTTCTGATTTCCTCCCTTTCTCTTTCTTTCTTTCTTTCTTACTTTCTTTCTCCCTTCATTTCTTCCTCGATCTCTCTCTCTCTCTCTGGTTCTCCCTCTTCTTTTCCCTTGCTTTCTTCCCTTAAGAAAAGGAGATATATTTAGTATTTCAACCTCACGCGCCACCCATGCGAGGTCAGTTCGCACCAGTTGTCTCACGCTGCCCGTTGGCACGTGAGCTCGTGTGATGGTTGACAGTTGGTGAACTACAGTTGGTGTAACCGTTGCAAGAGTGTGTCCTATGTGCTTGCATACACTTCTGTGCTAGTCTGGGGAACTTTACATTGGATCAAAATGAACTTACCTTTCAACTTTTTATCGGCTCGTGATTTCACTATAGATTGCCTAGCAATGATGCCGTGAACGACAATGAAAGTTAGAATCGACTATCCAAGGTGGCCGCTGGCATCTCCAACCCTTGGAGTTCTGAAACTTATAATTCGTTATGAGGTGGCATTGTATAAATTAACCCAAATAGGCATGCAGCCTTCCTCCAGGCTGCACCAATACTTGCTGTGTAACACCAGCCTCTCAGCCCAAAAGCAGCAGTCTGATCGCATGATACTCTCACAACTAGCAGTAAGCCCTGACTCATGTTATGTTAATGTTATGTTAAATAACTTATAACGCGCACGTACACCGAAACGGTTTCTTGGCGCTCATGACAGACATAACAAACCAGGGCCAGGAGATCACACTGTCTCATGACATCTTGCTGCAGTGATGACATAAGTAATAAATAGTTTATTTACGGTTTTTATTTATTTTAATGTTACATTATCTTATTTTACAGGTATGTATGTCGCACACGTCTGCCACTGGATTGTGGCCCAGATAATTTTAGGGAGGCTCCAGAAATTGATCTGAAATGGGCCACTCTATCTTCAGCTGGCCGTGACAATAGTCAATCAATCAATCAATCAATCATTACATTTGTAAAGCGCGCTACAGGCCCGTGAGGGTCTCAGGGCGCTGGGGGGGAGCTGCTACTGATCGAAAAGCCAGGTCTTGAGAAGTCTTCTGAAGGCCAGCAGGTCCTGGGTCTATCGTAGGCTGGTCGGGAGAGTGTTCCAGATCTTGGCGGCGAGGTAGGAGAAGGATCTACCGCCGGCGGTGGTTTTCCGGAAGCGTGGAACCTTGGCGAGGGCGAGGTTGGCAGAGCGGAGGTAGCAGGTGGGGGTGTAGAAGCTGAGTCGGTCGTTGAGGTATGCTGGTCCGGCGTTGTGTAGGGCTTTGTGTGCGTGGATGAGGAGTTTGAAGGTGATCCTGTTGTTGACGGGGAGCCAATGCAGGCCTTTCAGGTGGGGTGTGATGTGGCTGCGTCGGGGGACGTCGAGGATCAGTTGTGCCGAGGCGTTCTGGATGCGTTGCAGCCGTCTCAGGAGCTTGGTTGTTGTTCCTGCGTAGAGGGCGTTCTCATAGTCCAGCCTGCTGGTGACGAGGGCCTGGGTGACGTTTTTTCTCGTGTCGGAGGGGATCCATTTGAAGATCCTGCGGAGCATTCGGAGGGTGTTGAAGCAGGAAGGGGAGACAGCGTTGACCTGCTCGGTCATGGAGAGGGCGGAGTCGAGGATGACCCCCAGGTTGCGTGAGTGGTCGGTGGGATCTGGGGCTGTTCCTAGTGATGTTGGTCACCAGGAGTCGTCCCAGGGTGAGGGGGTGGGGCCGAGGATGAGGACCTCCGTTTTGTCTGAATTCAGCTTCAGCCTGCTGTCCTTCATCCATTCGGTGACGGCCTTCATTCCTCTGTGGAAGTTGGCTTTGGCGGTGTGGGGTCTTCGGTGAGGGATATGATCAGCTGGGTGTGGTCGGCATAGGAGATGATGTTGAGGTTGTGTTGTCGTGCGACGTGGGCGAGTGGTGCCATGTAGATATTGAACAGTGTCCGGCTGAGGGATGATCCCTGTGGAACGCCGCAGATGATCTTGGTGGTCTTGGAGCGGAAAGGTGGGAGGCGGACGCTCTGGGTTCTGCCGGAGAGGAAGGATGTGGTCCAGGCAGGGCCTTCTCTTGGATTCCGGCATCATCGAGGCGTGCTGTTAGGGTGCGGTGGCAGACCGGGTCGAAGGCTACTGATAGGTCCAGCAGGATGAGGACGGCCGTTTCTCCTTTGTCCATAAGGATCCTGATGTCGTCGGTGGTGGCGATCTCGGTGCTGTGGTTGCTGCGGAAGCCGGACTGGGATGGGTCTAGGATGTTGTTGTCTTCGAGGTAGCGGGTCAGCTGTCTGTTGGCGATTTTCTCCGTGACTTTCGCCGGGAAAGGGAGCAGGGAGATGGGCCAGAAGTTCTTGAGGTCGTTGGGATCCACTTTGGGTTTCTTCAGTAGGGCGCTGATCTCGGCGTGTTTCCAGCTCTCCGGGGAAGTTTGCTGTCTCGAAGGAGATGTTGATTGTTTTCCGGAGATGGGGTGCGATGGCTGTGCTGGCTTTGTTGAAAAAGTGGTGAAGACATGGGTCAGATGGGGATCCGGAGTGGATGGAGTTCATGATGTTGATGGGGTCTTCGTCGCTGATGTTGGACCAGGTGGTCAGGCGACTGGTGCGGGTGGTGGTCTCGACGGTGGATGTGGGGGTGGTGATGTTGAAGCTGTCGTGGATGTCGGTGATCTTGTGGTGAAAGAAGGTGGCCAGTGAGTTGCACAGGTCTTGTGATGGTGGAATGTCATTGGTGATGAAGCTGGGGTTGGAGAGTTCTTTCACGATGTTGAAGAGTTCTTTGCTGTTGTGTGTGTTGTTGTCTAGGCGGTCCTTGAAGGCGGTCCTCTTGGCGGTCCTGATGAATTGATGTTGTCTGCGGGTGGCGATCTTGTGGGCTGTGTAGGTGTCTGGTGTTCGGTCGCGGAGCCAGCTCTTCTCCAGCTTCCGACAGGTGCGCTTGAGAGTCCGGAGGTCTTCGGTGAACCATGCAGCTTTCTGTTGGTTTGATTGGTAGCGGAGGTCTTAAGTGGGGCGAGGGTGTCGGGGAAGTCGCTTATCCACTGTTTGAGGTTGATGGCGGCGGTGTCGGGGTCGGTGGGGTCTGCGGGTCGTCCCCGGGCCAGGGTGGTGGTCAGTTGGTCCTCGGTGACCTTACCCCAGCAGCGGTGTGGCATCTGTTGGGTGCAGTGGTCTGTGGTGGGTTTCCTGAAGGTGAAGTGCACGCATCTGTGGTCTGTCCAGTGGGGTTCGGTGGTGTGGTTGAAGGAGACATGGGGACTTGCGGAGAAGATGGGGTCCAGTGTGTATCCAGCGGCGTGGGTGGGTGCCCTCACGAGCGGTTTGAGTCCGAGGTTGGCGAGGTTGTCGATCAGGGCGGTGGAGTTGGCGTTGTTGTTGTTCTCGAGGTGGAAGTTCAAGTCCCTGAGGAGGATGTAGTCCGTGGAGGTGAGGGCGTGGGTGCTGATGAGGTGGCGATGGACTCGCTGAACTGTTGTCGGGGTCCGGGTGGTCTGTAGACGAGTGTTCCTCTGAGGGTGGTGTTGGGGTCGGTGTGGATCTCGAAGTGGATGTGCTTGACGGTGGTGAGGGTGTCATTGGTGTTGGTCGAGACTCTGAGGGTGCCCTTGTGGATGATGGCGATTCCCCCTCCCACTCCGTTGGTGCGGTCTCTGTAGGAGATCTTGTAGCCTTCTGTGATGGCTATGGCGATGTCTCGTGCCGAGGTGGCATTCAGCTAGGTTTCCGTCAGGAAGGCGACATCGGGGTGGTTGAGTCTAGGAGGTCCCAGAGTTCGATGGCGTGCTTGCGAGCAGAGCGGGTGTTGAGGAGGATGCAGCGGAGGTGGTTGGGTTCTCTGGTTGATGGTTAGCGGGCCAAATGCTGGTGAAGCTGCAGTTCCGGAGGTGAAGGGCCCTTGGGTGCGCTTCGGGGTGGCCCGTTGCAGAAGTGGTCTCGTCCGGGGATGAGTGCGTGGAGGGTGCTGGAGTCGTAGTGCAGTTTGGTGTTGTGGCGGCTTGGGGGTCCAGGGTTTCTGGCGTGGGCGCGTTCCAGGTGCGGACGGGCGCACACGTGCTTGCCTTTGGCGCGCCAGCGGCTTGCTAGTGGCGCAGCCGCTGCGCGGCCGCTGTGCGGCCGCTGTGCGGCCTCCATATGAGGGGTTATGGGAGGGAGGAGCAGCTGGGAGGAGGGAGCGGGGTGGCGAGTGGGGCACCAGGGGGCGGGGCCACAGGGAGACAGCAGCGAGAAGCGCGAAGGGAGGGGAGTGGGTGGGGGGCAGGGGGGAGGGCACAGGCGACAGTGGAGGAAGTGCAGAAATGGGCAGAAAAACTGTGGCAAATTTAAAGAAAGAACAGTTGGCACAAATGGAAGGAGAAAAGCAGTCTGAGGCCGAGGAGAGAAGGGCGGCAGCAGACGGGGGCAGCCAGGCGAGGACGCAGCGGGCAGTGACACAGGGTGACCGTGTGGCGGCTGAGGGGGGCCACCTACCTGGTGACAGGTTCAAAGGTCGCTCCCTTCACCACCGCGCGGCCTCCATATGAGGGGTTATGGGAGGGAGGAGCAGCTGGGAGGTGGGAGCGGGGTGGCGAGTTGGGAACCAGGGGGTGGGCCGCAGGGAGGCAGCGCCGGGAAGCGTGAAGGGAGGGGAGCGGGTGGGGGACGGGGGAAGGGCACAGGCGACAGTGGAGGAAGTGCGGAAATGGGCAGAAAAACAGTGGCAAAAAATTTAAGGCACAAACGGAAGGAGAAAAGCAGTCTGAGGCCGAGGAGAGAAGGGCGGCAGCAGACGGGGCAGCCAGGCGAGGACACAAAAGGCAGCAGTACAGGGGGACCGTGTGGCCGCCGAGGGGGGCGACCTACCTGGTGACAGGGTCAAAGGTCGCTCATGAACTTGCACCTCTTTTTCAACAGTTGATTGCATTCCCATCATCATCAGTTTCCACACCAGAGGAAGTTTCTCCTCATCAGTGCAGCTTTCTGAATTATCAAAGCCCTGGGCAAGAGTTTTGCCATATTTGGTCCACCACATGTTCACAAGAGACACAATAGCCCATAATTTGGTGACCGCCACAGCTGTGGTTTTTACATCACCATGTCACACCCTATTAACTCCTAACTATTGATCAAGTGAAAATGTTTAAGTGCAAACTCAAAAATGTGTTCTGCCCTCCTTTGAGCACCAGCCAATCCCTTCTAGAAGCCAACAAATACGTCCTGTATCATACAGAACTGTTCATACTGCACTATTCCCCTCTGCACAAAAGGGATGCAACAAGGTCTTCTTGGACTGGAAAATTCAGTCCAGAGAGTTGCACAGTCAGACAGGGCTGTGACACTAGCCACCCAAGGCAGGGATAAAGAACAGTGAAATGCCATAAATAACACGGTCTGAGAGAGGCTCCAACATTCACCCTGGAGAACTTGTGCTACTGTAGACCTTCAACGGGGTTACAAGCGCGAGCTGCCATTTGGCCTATACCACTTTCCCATTATACGAGTCAAGGGCACAGTGGTCATGACACCGAGAAGCAATTGAACAGAAACAAGCAGCATGGCCTACTTTACAAAATAAACGACCTGATGCTTTCTGATGCTTAAACAGCAAAAAAGTGTAACCAATGCTCGTTCAGCACTGTGCTCCTTCATCTATCAAATGCTGAACAATCGGGAAGGAAAGCTTCAACTCCAGCCACATTTCCACCCTGATGCCACGCCTTTCCTTTCCCTGGAGCCCACCTCTGGCCCCACACCCTCCTGGATGGTAAGCACCCATGCCCACAAGTTGGCCCCTTCCATGCTTCAACCCTTTCACAAGTTGACCTCTGAACGTCCAGAAACATCTGTATGCCTTACTTCTCTGCCACTTATCACCTACATTTATTTACAGAATGTTCATAACCTCTAGACGTTTATATTTTATGGAGGAAAGTTTGGCCTTCTTTTAATCTTTACCCATTCATCGCTATGATTTGTGCTCTGAACAAGAAAAACCCAGTCGCAAACAAACTAAAGAAGCAGTTCAGAGCACTGGCGTAACGAAAATTGAGCGGGCCTCCCTGCAAGGTATGTAGAGGGGCCCCCTCTGGGCTCAATTAGGAGCTCTCCGGACAAACTGCGGTGCCGAGGGGGCCCCCTGGAGCTTCGGGCCCACCCGCACAGCGTGGTTTGCGGGGGCCTGCGTTACGCCCCTGGTTCGGAGAAACTTTGCTTGTCATGTGTTCCATAAGCGCATTGATGCTTTCCACATATTTGTTACCGGAAAAGGGAACGACTGAAAGAAATGAAAACGTAGGGGTCCCTTTGCTTTCCTTCACCGCTCCGTCCATTGTGTCTGAGTGCTGTCTTCGTGCAGTATGTGGCGTGCACAATGTCTAAATTCAATGTGAGTTGGACTGCTGCAGCACTCAAGTGACTACAGACTGACACTACAATAGAAAGACTGGCCCAGCACCATTGCAGGAATAGATCTCCGAAATGGTTGCCAGGCTATATGAGATAAGAAACGAACCCTTAAATGGAATGAAGTAATGTCTTCTGAGTGGCAGTGAAATCAGGGACTTGGCTTGAACTGCAGTGAACGGGTTCCAAGTCACAGTCAGGACGAACGGCGACTATTCTTTCAAAAGTGCATTCATTGTGCGCTCGCGCCTCGCATGCTGGGACGAAGGAAGGAGGATGAAAGAGTCCCCTGAGCCCCAGCTACGATTTGGATTTTGCCAGGCCCCTGAGATGGCAATTGGTGGTCCCGCTTGAGCTGCAGCTGTCCTCAGACCTCCCCCGGGCATGTGTGTGCTTAGACGCCCCCTTTCCTCCCTGCTAACTCTAATAGACAACAAAGACGGCCATGGACACCCTGCGGAGCACAATTAAACACAAGCATTTGCAATGCAATAGGTCTTGCATTTAGGCGGACCTATTGCATTGCAAATGGTAGTGATTACGGACAACGGGTGGGAGGGCGCGGGAGAAGGCACGGACAATGGGCGGGCGGGGGCGAGTAGACATGGACAACGGGAGCGCGGGCGGGGGAGGAGGAGAAGGCACGGACAACGGGTGGGAGGGGGGAGTAAAGAAGGCAGTAGGAGAACCTAATTTAAGAAAATAGTGCTCACAGTCTAAATAACACGTACCATGTAACACTCGAAGTAAAGGGTCCGGTCGCCACGGGAGGTGATAAATGAAGAGGAGGCGGTACTAAGAAGGGACTAACAAGCCTATTGATGAATTAGAAGCAAGTATTTAGAACAGACAATGGCACAAGCCAATGGCAAACATGGGTGGAGAGAGGATGGGGTTTGTATTAGCTACCCCACCACAACAAGTCTCGCAGAGCAGTGAATGCCCGCTGGCTCAGGCTCGACCTAAAAACTATCACTTTTAATAAATACATACCTAAAGCATGTTGTGGTTGAAATGGCCACAAATATTTTCCATTGACATGTGGTTTTACTGTTAAAACTATATTTCTGAACGAAAATGTACAAAAGAAAATGCAAAATAAAAACTCAGCAATGACAACAGCAGAATTGCAAAATGTGCACTTATTATTGTCTTTATCAGGGGACATGGAATTAAATCTTCATGATGTAGCCAGTCTTTGTGATGTACCAACGGATTATACTTGTTCTAGTGGACTACGATGTGAATCTAAGTTCATCCCTCATGGCAACCAGTTCACAGCCATAGATATATTCATGGAAAGGACTTTAGAAGAATTTCAAGACAGGCCAGCTAGAAAACAAAGGAGTATAGACAATCTGTCCCATCAGGAAAGAACAGCTTTACTAGAACTTAAACAAGATACGTCAATAATTATCAGGGAACCCGACAAGGGAGGAAACACTGTGGTCATGAACCGATCCACTTATGTAGAAGAAATTTGTAATCAATTGAGTGACCCTAATTGTTATGAGAAAATAAGGATTAATCCTATGAAGGAGGTCGTAAAGACGATTTCAGAACGTCTCTACATTTGGAAAGAGGAGGGATTAATAGATGCAATGGAGTACAAGTATCTCAATGTCATTCATCCCACCTCTCCCTTTCTATACACATTGCCAAAAGTGCACAAGTGTAGGGATAACCCTCCGGGAAGACCAATAGTTTCAAGCATAGGAAGTGCCACAGAACATCTTTCGGAATTTGTAGAAGGTTTCCTAAAACAACTAGTAATAAATTTACCTTCATATGTGAGAGACACCACTGATATTCTGAATAAATTACAAGACTTTAAATGGGAGTAAGGCATGTTACTAGCGACACTAGATGTAGTGGGTTTATACGCCTGTATTCATACTGACAAAGGTGTGGAAGCTTTGGAATACTTTCTTAGCAGCAGAAGTGCTAGTCTGAGACACCACTCAGCATTGCTGGTTGATATGAGTAAATTAATCCTAACCAACAATTATTTTCTTTTTGAGTGGTTCCACCAGGCCAGGGGTACCGCGATGGGCTCCAGGTTTGCTCCCTCTTATGCCAACCTGTTCATGGGCTGGTATGAGAGGGAGCATGCCTGGAGTCGCAACGCTGGTGAATGGATGGACCTGGTTGTATTTTGGGCCAGGTTCATTGACGATATCCTGTTAATTTGGAGGGAATCGTCATCAGAATTATTGAATTACTCGGAGTATCTAAACAGGAATGATTTTAATGTCAAACTCACACTGAATTATAGTTCTTCTAGAATTGAGTATTTGGATGTGTCACTAGTGGTAGAGGGGGCCAGTATTTCAAGTAAATTATTCAGAAAGGAGACAGCCACCAATTCTATTCTACGGGCAGACAGCTTTCACCCGGGATCCGTTATCTCAGGTATACCTTATAGAGAAATGGTCCGGGTGAGAAGAAATTGTAGTCGTGAAGATGACTAAATAAATTAATTAAATAACCTGCATGAAAGACTGGGTAGGAGAGGTTATGCTGAGAAAGATCTGGCTCGGGGCAGAGTTAAAGTATCAAAAATCATTAAGGAATCGACTTTGATACAGAAAAATAGACAGACGACAAAGAGAGGGCTTTCTTTTGTTACCACATATTGCACAGAGAGGGACCAGATCAGACAAGCCCTAGGTAGGAATTGGAATTTGTTGAAAGGTGTACCGGGCTTGGTAACCCTGTTGGATGAAAAGCCACGATTCATTTTCAAAAAATGTCCTACCATTAGGGAGAAACTATCAACAAACTATATGCAACCATTGATCATTAGAACACTAAATTGGTTACCCCCACAGCCAAAGGGTTTCTTTATCTGTGGTTCATGCATCATATGTGCTCAAGGTCTAAACAAAATCTAAAAATTTGGGTATAACAGCAATAAACAATATTGGATCAACACGTTCATTAATTGTAATAGTGTGGGGATCATCTACGCTATCATCTGTAATTGTAAGAAGGTGTATATAGGCAGTACGAAGAGGCCCCTCAAAACTAGAATACAAGAGCACAGGCGGGCGGGCGATAATTAATGGCGACACCAAATTACCATTATATGCACACATGGAGAGTGAGCACAGTTCAATGAAAAACTTCAAATTCCACGGGATTAAAAAAGTGTCCCAACATGTTAGAGGTGGAGATTGGGAATTGAGAATCAGACAGGCAGAGGCCCGCTGGATCATTAAATGTAGAACTGTTAAACATGGATTAAACATTGATTCAGAATTACATCATTTCTTAGTATAACCTAATGTACACATTCTGAGCTCTGCAGGCTTGGCAACTTGGGGTTGTTAATTGCATCATGGGTAAGCAACCCTTCATACGTTTAATGTTATTAGGGAGTGTTTGGATAAAGAAAACATTGCGTAGGGTTTACACGGGTATGACATATTACAGTAGCAAGAGTATAGTCACTGTCCCTGGATAAGGATGGAGATAAAGATTTTGTTGAGGGGGACATTATATGTTGAAGTCACATAATATGATTTGTAACCCTTCCAATCTAAACGATTATTGGTGACTAGGTGCAGGTTTCTGATGCTCGATGTCTGGGTTCCGAGTTAAGGCTAATGCTCTAAGGCTTTGTTGATATAGACATAAATAGAGCAAATAGCGCCATGGGATATGCTTGAATGGGTTTTGTACAGAAACTTATTTAGAACAAACGGCGCCATGGAACTAATGGCAGGAGATGCATTTCACCTACTGTAGTTGAGATAGCGAACTATACTTTATAATTGAGTGTTACGGTATGTTTATTTGTTTACACTTGGTCGATTCAAGAAAGGGAAGAACTAATGGGCAATACATTGACGAATGGGAATGGACGACAGAGCAGGATATCCAATAAGATTTGTGCTCTCAGGAGAAACAAACAGATTAGGCTTAGGTCGGTATGTTTTACGGAACGGTGCGGAAGGGTAATCAGCTTACGTGACGTACCGGACCTGAGAGGAAGCTACTTTAATGTGAGAATGGGGCTGCATAGCGGCCAGAGGAATGACAGGAAATAGCTGTCTCAAACCGGATACAATATAGATAGCGGACCAGATAGAAAGCTTAGAGGCTACGCAGGTGTTACATGTTTATTTACCCGGGAACAGGGACCCGCAGTGATTGGTTAGCCACCATTTGAAATATGACTGAACCTAAAACTTAGATCGCACTTGGGATTTTTCGGACCCGGGAGGCGAATGCGGTGACGAATTGGATATTTGTTCAGCGGTGAGTGCGGAATGGACCTTTTATTGAATTTATATGTTTAGCTTCTTTGGGGATTCAGAAAAGATGCTAAGGGATACTCTCTTTTTACATTAGGTAATACAAGAGAAGATAACAGAGAAAGATTAGAATTTTCACATGGTTTTGGAAACAACGATAGCAAAATAAAGTGAGGATGATATAATTTCAAAGGTATTTTTTCACTTTTTTACGTGATTTCACATATGATAGTCTGACAGGATTACTTGCTCGGCAGACCATAATTTAAGAGGGTCTTTCTCTTCCTCGTTTGCCCTCAGAGTTACAGAATTACTTGTATTTGAACGAGAAGACATATGATCAGAAAGTAGGAGGAATAATCTTGGAGTGATAAAACAATAGTCTTCTATTGTAAGTATGGACAATGATGGAGGTTTATATAGTGTTCCCCATCTTTTCCTGTGTAGTAAATAATATGATCAACCGGAATTAATTGACCCTAGAGGTTTTGAGCATTATTAGGAGAATTCCTTTAGGGGGCGTGGCTTAGCACGCGAAGCAAATGGTCGCCTGCGGGTAGAGCTCCGTGCCGAGTTCCCCTTCCCGACGCTGTTCTCCGGGACAGTTCTACCTTGAGGCCGCCGAAAACCACCGGCGAGTGCCCCAACAGACCCGACGCGGCGCCTGGCCGACTTTGGCGCGGATCGGACCCGCGAAACCGCACCGGGAGGTGCTGGCCGCTCGTGGCCGCGAAAGTTGCAGCCGGCCCGGGCGCGGACCCAGGAAACACCGGGGATCCAACAGCTGCGGTAGGCCCAGAACCGAGGCCGACACCAAAAGATAGCGGACCACGCGCCAAGGCACGGGAGGCCGCCCACCCCCCATGGCGGTGAGGAACTGGGGCGAGATGACCTCAGGAACCCGGATGGGCTTCCCGAATACACATTGAGGCGGACCGGCGGGAGTGCCCTAACCGCCAGGCCTGGACGCGTCGCCCCTGCATCGGGGGCTGCACCGGCCCTGCATCATAGCGGTGAGGAGTGGAGAACGGCTGGGCTTTGGCTGCCTGGGGAGCTAGAGAGCGGTGGAGGCTGGGGCACGCAACACGACACTCGCCGGCAGCCACACACGCCGCGACACACGGGACCCCGGTCGCAAGCAGCGCCCATTGACTCCGCAGTACAACGAGGTCTGCGGCCCACCGGCGCTACCACAGGCGCACACCGAGGACATAGCGACGGCTTGAGGGGACGGAGGACTGCACCACCCGCGATCAGGGCGAAGCTCGACACCGAGCGGCTGCCACACGAGCGGAATCAGCCGCCGTGACAGCGCAATATCCGACTCACTGGGTTCCACACAGACCTTGAACCCCTTGCCATAAACGGGCTCACAACACAAAGGGGGCACACCTCGGAGCCGTGCCATACACCCAGACATATCGCGCAGTACCGAGGCACGAGGCGCCCAGCAGCTGTCTGCCCTCTCAGGAGCGACTGAGAGCACCACGCAGATAGAGCCTGGCGACACCAGCAGCCGGGCCCTGACCAGCAGCAGACGAACCTCACCCTCCTCCCCGCCGTTGGCCAGGCGGGACTGAACCGTGCCGGGACGAGAAGAGCGGACTCCCCATAGGACGCTGATGTCTGGCGGGACCAGGGCGCGGACTGGCACTGGGGGCACGAGGCCTAAAGGCGACATGAACAAAACTAGCAAAACCACGGACCAGGATCAGACGGCGGCGAAGCTCGACGTCATGCTGGCAGCCATGGAGCGGCTAGAGGAATCAATTCAACTCACGCGCACCTCCTTAGCCACTAAGATCGACAGTGTGGCCATAGACCTCACGCATCTCCGCGAAGACCACAAAAAACTCGCTGACCGCACCTCGACGCTGGAGGGAACCGTGAAGGAGCTCCAACCCCAAGCCAGCCAGTCGCATACCCAAATACAAGACTTACTGAACCGAGTGGAGTTCCTTGAAGACCGGGCTGAGGATGCGGAAGGCAGGGCGCGGAGGAACAACGTACGCTTGGTCGGCGTCCCGGAGAAATGGGAAGGGAGAACACCGGAGGAGCACATGGAAAAATGGCTGACATCCATCCTGCCAGAGGGCTCACTTTCGCCTCAATTCGTGGTGGAACGCGCCCATAGAGTACCGACTACGCCCCTGGCTGCGGGCTCCAACCCTAGACCCATGCTCCTCCGCATCCTGAATTATAGAGACCGAGACTCCATACTGAGAGAAACGCGCAAGCTAGAGGAGGTGAGAATCGAAAACTCCAAAGTAATGTTCTTCCCGGACTACACCATTCATGTACAAAGGCAGAGACAATCCTTTTTAGCCGCGAAGACGCGCCTGCGCCAACAGGGCCTACAGTACTCCTTACTATTCCCTGCGAAACTCAGAGTGATAGCCGGGGAGAAAACCCATTTCTTCACAGACCCAGATGAAGTGGAAGCGTGGCTGGACAGTGGCACAGATACAGCCCCCAGGACCACGGCGACCCGCGCGAACAGATACCAACCCGGCGGGAACAGGAGACGACGGCGCCCGAGGCAGCGAGCACAGGGGCGCGCGGCCAGGCCGGGGAGGATGTCACCCCCTGCCGACGCCACGCAGCAGGAAAAACAAGACGTCCTCCGCCTTGTGCGGGAACTCAGCAACTCCCCAGCGCCCAGTGACCCAATTGGCAGCGGCACACAGGACCCTCCAAGCGACGACGAAGCAATCTACGGGAGGTCGGACTCTCCAGAGACAGATCCCGGACCGGACGTCACCCCCCAGACCTCGGAATACATTGGCTAACTGTCTCCTAGAGCATGCACACTGAGCCCCCCACAGGAACGCTCGGAGGGCCACTCACATGGAGATTGCGGACTCAGAACTGAGCACGAATGGCCCGACGAGATCTCCGGACAACTGAGAGCTGCAACTCGTCCTGGCGATGGCCCAGCGGACGCCGGACGGCTGGCCCCCCACTCCTGTGGCCTGCCACCCTGCTGCACATGAGCCAAGACACGTAACGTATGGCATTAAATGTTGGTTTTATACCTATGACTTTTACAGTTGGGGCCGACTAGGGCCTTCACATACCCACCGGGAAGGGGAACGACCCCCCTTCGAAGTCACTACGAACACTTGGTCAGCTGCTACTGCTAGCACTGCACGGCCGCCCCCAGAACTGAACTAAACTTTGTTACTCTCCTTGAGAGCATGGACGGGAGCACGTTTGCCCACCGACCTCTTGGTATTTCGCATGTTTGCGATGTTCATTGGCTACCTGTTTTATTGGCCATGTTACCTACCCGTTTTCCCCCTTCACAAGACTGCAATGGCGTGCGGACCAATCACTATTCCTTACGAACTGCGGGCGGGCGGGGGGTGGGACGGGGTGGACACCCTGGGGAGACCGTCAATACAAAGCAATGTCCGTGATCACTATATGCACATGGAACGTGAGAGGGATGCACACGCCGTCTAGACGGTATCAAATATTCTCATACCTCAAACGCCATAATGTACATGTTGCTCTCTTACAAGAGACGCATCTCTGTGCGAAGGAAGTCGCCACCCTACGCCGCAGATGGCGTGGCCACCTATACGCCACGCACCACTCTTCTTACGCTAAAGGGGCGCTGGTATGGATACGACCGGGCACCCCGTGGATAATGCAGGACGCCCTGGTGGACCCCGGGGGGAGGCATGCAGCAGTCAGGGGCAGGATAGATGGGAACCCGATAGTGCTAGCCTCGATATATGCACCCAACACAGGGATACAGGACTTCTTAACACAACTGTCCAACACCCTGGCGCCGTGGCACGGCACACAATGGATACTGGGCGGGGACTATAACTGCACGCTAGACCCTTCTCTGGACCGTTCCCGTCCCCCGCGCCCTAACTCCCCAGCTCTTCACGCAGCGCGAGCCCTCCTAGATTGGTCCGCGCAATGGGACCTGCTAGATGCATGGCGCAGCCACAACCCAGACACCAGGGCCTACTCCTTCCACTCAGGGGCGCATAATCTGCATGTACGCCTAGACAGATACATGGTGTCCAGAGACTTACTACCGGCGATACGAGACACGCAATACATGGGCCGCACGCACTCGGACCACAACCCTCACTTCATGACACTCGCCTGGGAGCAGCCGCGACCACCAATCCCCACCTGGCGACTGCAACCAGACCTCCTGCTTGACGGCACATTCAGATCCTCGATAGGGGCGCAAACAGCACAACACTTCGAGGAGAACAATAACACTGCCTCCACACCCCAGATAGAGTGGGACGCGTTCAAAGTGGTCCTGAGGGGGCTATGCCTAGGAACCCAGGCACACACCCGCCGACAGCTGGAAGCGGACCTGAAAAAGATAGAGAGGGATTTATTGCGCAAGGAGCAAGAGGCGACGGGAGGGGATGATACAGAGCTGCTCGAGGCTAGGGCAGAACACGACAGGCTAATAGGCAGGCTAAAACAAGTCAACTTCACAGCGCACTCAGCACGCACACACCGCTACGGCGACAAGCCGGGCAAACTCCTAGCCTGGCTGATAAGACGAGAAGACCGCTCCGCCCCGGTAACGGCCATAAGCCCAACCGCGGATACCGTGGTGTACACCCAGGCGGGCATACACGCAGCCTTCGTAGCGCACTACAAGACACTATACCAGTCGCAAATGGCTAATCCGCAGCCGGACATCCAGGCATACCTGGAGGAACTCACACTTCCCGCCCCGACTGATGACCAACGAGATGAGCTCGGAGCCCCGTTGGTAGCGGAGGAATTACGTGAGGCCATATTCGCCCTCTCTAACGGGAAGACCCCAGGTCCGGACGGACTGCCTGCAGAATACTACAAAGCATATCATGATATCCTGATTCCCGAGCTGCTCAGAACATACTCGGCAGCTCTAGACGACTCATCCTTACCAACATCCATGAATGACGCCTTACTGGTATCGCTTCTCAAACCAAATAGGGACGGGATGCTCCTCGGGTCATATAGGCCGTTAGCCCTGCTCAATACGGACTACAAAATCCTGGCATCAGCACTGGCCCGTAGACTAGCGACCCTGGTACCGGCCCTGGTACACAAGGACCAGAATGGGTTTGTCCCAACAAGATGCACCTCCCAGAACATCCGGAGGCTGTTCCGGGTGCAGGCATACGCAGCCCAGACATGGCCAAGATCGGGTTGCCTGGTGTTGGACCTAGAGAAAGCGTTCGACTCTGTCGAATGGCCCTACTTATCGGCAGTGCTACGCAAGTTTGACCTGGGTGATGACTTTCTGGAGTTGGTCGGCCTGCTATATGGGAAACCTGAGGTGAGGGTACGCACTGGCAAGTTGGTCTCGGAGCCCATAAAGGTTAGAAGAGGCACCAGACAAGGCTGCCCACTTTCCCCACTACTATTCTCCTTGGCGATTGAACCACTGGCTGAACGGCTGCGCACCAGCGGAGCACTGTGGGGTATCCCGCTAGCAGATGGCACACATGCAGTGTCGCTATACGCAGACGATTTACTCTTATATATCAAAGACCTTGCGAATGTGCCGCAGGAACTGTCAGACATCTTCCGCACATTCGAACTGATGTCAGGCCTCAAAGTTAACTGGGCCAAGTCAGGGGCATATTCGTTCACCCCCGACGCTCCGGACCCGGCACTTCACATTAATAACGAACGACTGACGAGGTACCAGACCACGTTCAAGTACCTGGGCATCCATGTATACAGGACGCCCCCAGACATCTTAGACGGCAACCTGACACGGGCCATAACATCTGTTCGCACACAGGTCGCCTTCTGGAAAACTCTCCCCATCAACGTACCTAGCAGGGTAACCCTAACGAAAATGATAATACTCCCCAGGCTCCTATACTACTTTGCCAATCTCCCACTCTACATCCCGGTCCGCATATTTAGAGAGCTAGAATCTATGCTCAGAGACCTGATCTGGAACACAGGCAGGCCGAGAGTAGCACTGACGAAACTCTACAACCCGGTCACTGAGGGCGGCGCAGCAGTCCCGAACCTAGAGCTCTATTACCTAGCAGCACAGGTGCAATGGGCAGTGGCCTGGATTTCGGGCAGGAATCTCGAGGACACGGCTACGGCCACAGACGTCCTTTCCCAACTGCAGGTACTCACCCTATTTCATCCGCTAACAAGCCCCAGGAAGCACCCGCAGCTACACGTGGCTGTAGCCACGAAATGTTATGACAGATGCTTGCGTCTCACCAGACCCACCATACCGTATGCGCCAGCGCTACCGCTTCTGGGCACCCCCAAAGCCACGTCAGTCGTGACAGAGGCGACACTGACACAGTGGACCCAAGCAGGCATAGAGACCATGGCAGATTCGTACGCAGATGGCGCTTTGCTCTCCTTCGAGGCACTGACTGCTGACACGGGACTACCCGCGGGACAATTCCTGCAACATGCTGCAATACTGCGGACACTTACACGGAAATGGGGGAGCATCACTGACGAACCGCCCACGCACCAGCTAGTGCAGTGCATGCACGTGATGGGCAACGGGACGCACGTGGTGCACTGGCTGACACAGGCGCTACTCTCGCACACCCAACACACATTGCAGCCTCTCCGGGACAAATGGGCGGAGGACAGAGGGAAGGCATGGACGGACAAGGAATGGGCGGCGATACTCTCAGGCCCCCGCAACATTCCCCGCAATGCACGTTTCAAACAGATCCAATTTTACGTTCTACACCGCGCATATCTATCCCCGGACAAGATAAACTTGTACTTCCCGGGCACGGGAGCCAAATGCCCGAGGTGTGACACGGAGGGAGCAGATCTCCTCCACATGCTGTGGCAATGTCCCCAACTTCGGGCATATTGGCACTCGATACTCACGACACTGAAACGATGCACGGCAGTGTCGATCCCGCTCTCGTGGGAGGCGTGCCTCCTCGGCCTCTTTCATAGGACCAAACTGAACAGGGTGACTTCCCGCTTCTGGGACCTTGGCCTCATCACAGCCAAAAGACTCATTACGAAGCACTGGAAGCGGGCGGCACCACCAGCGGCGGAGCACTGGCGCGCATCGCTAGATAACTGGGCGAAAGCGGAAAGTATATCATTACATAATGAGGAGACAGCGGGACTGCGTAAATACCCCATAGCGGCGCCTTGGGACGATATGATCCGCTCTTTTCATAATGGACCCCAGGCACAAGGTACTCCTGAGAGACAAACACCCCCAGATGGGGAGCGCAGCGATGACCACCACACCCCAGGTGCCGCAGACAGTAGACACAACGCTAGCACACCTGACCCCTAGGCACCCCCCCCTCTGCTCCCCCCTCCCGGCTCAGCTGACACGCCAGGAATGCCGTCACCCTTCTGCATCGCCAACGTACTTCCCACACATGCAAGATCAGACACGAGACTGCTGCAGCATTGTCATTAGGTCCTCCCCCCCTCATTTTCATCGCCCCCCCCCACCGTAGGCCCCACCAGCTGCTGCACCGCACGCCCCACGACTCCAAGTTTGACACCCCCACCCCGTTACGTTTTAATTGAAGTAGCTTGATTGACAGGATACAACAACTAAGACAGCATGATCACGCACTATTTGAACGCTGAAATTCTCGGCGAACTGTTGCGATATACTCTGCAGACTGCTCCATGATCCATGTATGCATTACCTTGATACTGAATCTTCATATATTGAGACTCTGTATGGAAAATGTTTGTATCCTTCTTTTCTCCTCTGCATTGAATAAAGGACATATTCAAACAAAAAAAATTAGGAGAATTCCTTTAATAGTACGTGACATTATGTTTCTAGATTGGACATCTACGTCGCTCACCATTATAAAGTCTTTGAGGATTCAAGTTCAAGTTCAGGAATATGAAAGTTTGAGTACATACAAGGAAACTACGATCTAGTTTATAAGGTGAGCTAACTAACAGGGAACTAACCCATAGATTTGGTCAGAGTGGATGGGAGGAGAAAGCCATGAACATGTTGCCTCGCCCAGGATCTCAGAATGTAATTAGGACCATGTAAGAAAATGTATCAAAAAAATGTATCATATAAATTGTGAACATGTATAATTGTTGTCTCACAGCCTCTTTTCTGTGCCTAGGGGTGGTGATTGGAGGAATGTAATGTGCCTATAGTCATTTTATTGGTGATTAAGACATGTTGGTGTTGGAATAAATTAGTTACTTATGGTCATAGGTTGTTTTTGAATGTTAATAGGGAATTTAGACTAATGTGTCAGATAAAGCCTATATTTATGATTAGTAGTTCATGTATATATTTTTTTTCTGTATTCGCAGCCCTGATGACGTCCTAGCCTTAGGATGAAACGCGTCGGCTGTTGGCTGTAGTATCAATTGACATAGAAGGCTGTAGTTTATGTTATGACAGAGAAGAACGCACAAGAAAAAGAAAATCAAGAACTCCAGATCCTTCTGAATAATAGTCTTTTTGATGCATGATGTTTATATAAAGATTGTTATACAAAATACTTGGATAATTATAATCATATATTTTTAATCAAGATATAGCGCTCCCAGCCCTTTTTCAGTTTGTAAAACTATATAGTGTACAAACAATATTTAGAAATTGAGTTTCTGTGAATATTTGTCATTAGGACATCACCAAGTAATGTTCTGGTTTGTTTTGCTCCTTTTTAAATCTTTGTTTACATCACACTTCTGAATTACAAAAGAATTTGCTTTAGCAATTTCTGATATATTTTGAAAAATGTGTACGGTTAATTACAAGCTGTTTAAATGTAGTGTGTTAGAAAAAAACTGACACTGTAATAAGAGAAAGAAAAGTTAACACAATTTTTGAGGATAAGATAAGCAGCAATTAAAAAAAGACAAACTGACATTTGACCTCTGTCCTTGAACAAACAGACAGCACATGTCAAGATAAAAACAAGATTTAAAGGTGTTTTAATAGCTTATTCACTTTGCGAACCAACAAAAACACCAGTTAAAGCTCACTCACCAGAACGGACAAGTAGATCCTAGAAATAGCTCGACCTGATAAAATCTGACTCACCATAGTGAGTGTGCGAGTAGGCCTATCCATGAATCAACAATGTTGAGGCATCTTGGAGCAATGAAAATCATTCTAGCCTTCGAGTGTGACAGCTTGGTGATCACTATTGGAAGAAAGGGGTTTGGAGGAAATGTATAAAGAAATTTGCCTGATAAGTTGGCCATTAAGGCATCCCCTAGTGTGCCTGATTGGTAGAACCTTGAGGTGAAGCTTTAGCATTTTCTGATTTCTTCCTCTGCAAAAATGTCTTTGATACTGCTGAGTATCTGCTTGAGCATTCTGGGTTCCCGGTAGATGTACCACTGTAATTTTGGGATTCCTGGGTATGTTTCACTTCCAGATTGTTTGTGCTTCCAGCGACAGAGGTCTGGATCTTGTTCCTCGCCGCTCGTTCAGAAAATGTATGTTTAGTGTATTGTGCATCTGAACAAGGAGAGGATTGGTCCTGAATGAGAGGAGAAAAGCCATCCAGGATAGATGAACTGCCCTCAGCTCTAGCAGGTTGATGTGGTAAGACTATTCCTTCCAAGACCATGTGCCTTGTATTTGTAACAGGTCCTTGTGAACACCCAACCTGTAAGGGATGCCTCCATCACTATAGTTTGGGTCTGAATGTCTAGGTGAAAATTCATTCCTCAGAGTAGATTCTCTGAGTGGCACCTCCATTTAAGTGGTTGTTATGCATGAGTGATTAGTACCACTCTGTCCTCCCATCTCCCTGAGAGCTGATCCCATTGGTCTTCCAGACATTTTTGGAGAGGCCACACCTAGAGGAGTGCATTTGGGACCAGCTGGATGATGCCATTGCGCCAAGAGGAAAGAGAATTGCCTCCCTGTTGAATGGGTTGATTTCAATATTTCTGAAGGATAGAAAATCATCTCTCCTCCAAAGGAAACACTTGTGTGTACTGTGTCTAGAACTGCACTCAGGTAGTGTATGGGTTGAACAGGATTTAAGATAGATTTGTTGTGAATCATGTGAAGACCCAGTTGATTGAGAATCATTAAGGTTAGTTGATAATGTTGACTTGCTTGCTGATAGGAAGATGCCTTGATGAGCCAATTGTCCAGGTATGGACAGACAAAGATTTTTAGTTTTCCGAGGTAAGCTGCTACAATCACCACGTATTTAAAAAAAAGTCTGGGTGCATATTTGAGCCTAAATGTATCTTCATACAATGGAGCTCAGGAATTTTGGATGTTTCTTGGTTATCGGGATGTGAAAATAGACATCTTGTAGGGTCTATTAAACATAGCCACTCTCCCTAATGAAGTTGGTAGATTTGGTGAAGAGCTGACATTCGGAATTTTTCTTTGCAAACCCACTTGTTCGCTTTCTTGAGGTTTAAAATTGGTCTGTGCTTGTTTCTTGAGACTTTCTTTTTCACCAGAACATAACGGAAATACAATCCTGTTCCTCTCAAGGGATAGGCGACCTTTTCCACTGTGTGTTTCTGCAAGAGGTTGAAGACTTCTTGTTGCAGTTTTCCCAATGGTAAAGGGATAGTTTCTTCGGTGGAACAGACGATGGAGGAGACATGAGTCTGAGAGAGTAGCCAAGCTCTCAATATTCAGAATGCAATTGTCTGTGGTTATCTTTTGCCACTATTGAAGATAGGATGTTATACTCTTCCCTACCGGAGTAGGCAACGGAGGACGGAAAAGGAAAGAGTCACTATTTGCCACCAGTTGTTTAAGTGGTTTGGGCAGATGTTTGATGTCCTTCTCTGCCTTTTGACTGACGGCGCTGTTGTTGATATCTATGTGGCTGAGATGATTACTGTTGCTGTTGTCCTGGAGTCCAAAGAGTGGTTTGTACCCTCCTGAGGAAGTAGCGGCGGTCACACAGCCTACAGGAATGTCTCCTATATTGTCAGATCCTTCAGGTGAAACTTACCACTTGCTTGCACAGGAACAGAAGATGCTAGTTCCCAAATCCCTCCTCGAGATCCCTTGGAGACCGAATTATTATCACGTCTCCAAGCAACCCCAAAGGGTGAAGGGGGAGTGGATAAAATAACAAACAACAGAAGAGGCTGGCTCTTGACCATCGGGTATTCCTAACTGGTTCCTCTCATCAGTCCGGTCTCAAACTAACACAGAACAATTACTTACACCCTATTCTACTCTACGCCTATTTTTGTTTATTTCATGTATCTCTTGTTTACTACCCCTAGATCTTCCTGAAATAGCTTCTCTTTCTGATAGTTGTTTATTGGTTGTCTTTTATATTTCTTCTTTTCCTTTTTGAAGTGACTACCTGCAATACATTAACACTTAGTATATCTTTTAATTGAAACTGTATTTTATGTATTTGATTTTTATTAAATAACCTCACCTACCAATTTTATGTCAATTCAACTCTTCTAATTTTTTCCTGAAGAGCTTTTATTCAATACTCAACCATCTGGTGGTCTTTCATAAATGAAGAATATTATGGTAAGTTGATCTCTGCAGATGTACTTTGAGTTTTTTTTTTTTCTGTTGTAGATATCAATTCCTGACAATATTTATTTATTTTCCCTTGTCTCTTTTTCCTTTCTAGGTTTTCAAAAACAACAACTGTGTAATATTCCACAAGTAAGTAGAAATATTCTCCAAAATAACATATATACAATGATTTCCCTTTTTCTGTTATGTTCACACAAAAGTTCACTTAGCTCTATCTCCAGTTTCTCTCTTGCTTTCTCTTGCTCCGCTAGGGTTAATCTTGACTGAGGCAATGGAGCAGGAGGAGTCAGGAGACGAGGAACCTCCCAGAAGGCGTCTAAATCTTCAGCATGGACAAGACGCTAAGGCACGAAGGAGGAAACAAGTCACTATTTATTTACTCGAGGACTAGGAGTACACTCGACAAGGTATTTATTTCTCTGAGCACTAAATACATGGAGCGTTAGACTCAACGAACCACTCTGGTTAAAGCCTTAGTGAAGTGTGAAATCACTAGCGCAGGTGCATCACACCAAGGCTTCCACACAGGTGCGGGAAAAGAATTCAGACCGCTGCGGCACTTAGACCTGCAGCGGCCATCTTGAAAGTCTTTTTTGCCACAAAGCGCTCCATGTGAGAGCCTTCACGGAGCTCTCTTCTTCCATCATTCTGCACAACTCCAATGAGGCACACACAAGACTAGCCACAGATGCTGAAGGATCTGCAGTCCTGACATATCTTTACTCCTTTTCTCCAATCTGACCCCTTTGAGAGTGTAGACCTCGGACTTAATTTGAGACATCACATTGTCAGCACGAGAACCAAATAAAGTGCTACCTGAGAAGAGCATGTTCAGAATCCAGTGTTGAGATTTCTGTTTTCAAACCTGTGACCCTCAACCAAGACGAATGCCGAAGTGCTAGGCCATGCACTGCTAGAGTGGAGGAATTGGCTGCAACTCTGATAACTTGGTTTGACACCATCTTTCCTTCATTAATGATCTCTTGGAAATCCGGATGCTTGTCTCTAGAAGATCTTCTATGAACTGTTGAATGGAGACCCAAAGAGACTCATCATAATGCCCTAGGAGAGCAGTTGCACTAGCAGTTTTCATAGAAACCGCAGAGGTTCCTCAGACTACTTTTATACCCACGGAATCCAATTTCTTTCTATCTCTCGCAGGAGGTCTGTAGAAGATGGAGCTGTGGTGTAAGAAATTGGGTTATTCGTTGAGGGGGATGGACCCTTACTCAAGCAGCAACCGCAGTCCTTATAAGGATGAAGTAACAAGCAAACCCCAAAATAACCTGCGCTCAATCCTTTGGAGGCAGTGTGTAAAGTGTATGTGCAATACTTTAAACAATAATAAAGTGAAAACACCACACAATAAAGGATCCCACACCAGATTAGAAAAATTGAGTAAATTATAATAAATAAAAGAAGACTCAAATGACAAAAATTCAATCAGTACAATCCAAGATATGTATTCTTAAAGATTTAGGTGAAAATAGCACCAAAAACCACAAAGCACCAACTGTAGATATCAGGTCACGCCAGACCGGGACAAAGTTAAGATCGACATCCCACCATCGAGAGCGCAGGCCGGCTGCAGGGATCCAGTTAAGCCCACTGAACAAAGTACCTTAAGAACTGGTTTGGCGAGTGTTGCAAGGGTCCGTGTGGTGCTGTCGAAATTATGCTTCGGCTCCAAGATGCGGTGAAGCTTCGTTGTGAGGACCTGCATCATTGTTGAGGTTCCCTTTGACAAGGGTTTTTCCTGATCACATTGATGGTACATTGAGTTACACCTACAGCATTTATACATTCTTGAATAGTTTGCCTAATTTTCTTTTTATAAGACTCAGGAACAGATAAAGATGATTTCCCCAAAATGTCATCATGGGTAGCACAATGCTCAAGTAAAATCTCCATTTATTCAACATTCAAAGCAAGAATTCAACAGAAAATGGCATGTATCACTCACAAAGCGATACATTACAAAACACCAGTGGCCCAGAAAATCACTCTATCTGGAGGATGCCGTGATACCCAGAGTCATGGAGCTCTATTGCTGAAACTGGCCTGTTTCCATAAGAAAATAACTTATGACAAGCTTTCTCTGGTGCAGCGCCAAGAATAAGGAATGCTCTCCCCCCAAACTATTGAAGAATTTTGTCCATTGCTGCATTAAAAAATGAAGCCAAATCTATCTATATGAGCACATTTCTTACATAATCTCAGCAGTCTAGACATTATCACTGATCCTTCTTGATCTTACTTTTGCTACCTCTCATCGAACATTAACCTAATTTTGGTCTTGTATGTATGATTGTTAAAACTCGAATGTTTCTCCCACATATCAATGTACAATTACTTATGACTTGATAACATAACTGTTATCTTGAAATTTTCTGTACATGGAGTATTGTTATTAAACCTACTTGACGTTCATGTTGTTCTAAGTTAAAGATGTAAATGTAGATGGGGGCGCTAGAGGGTGCAAAGCAAGATGGCCGCACTTACGTGAGGCTCTTGCTGCCCGGGAGCCCATCCGCTGAATATCCTCTTCATCTCCTGCCTAACAAGCCGAAAAACAGTTCTATCTGACCGCCAAAGCCACAAAGCACCCGGTGCACTACTTAGCCGCTCGCACCCCTGCCCTGAGCCTGAGAAGTGCAAGTTTCTCTCCCACCCAACAGAGCGGACAAAATGGCGGCTGCGACCTCCGGGCCGGGACACTGATGCGCCGAACAAGACAGAATCATCGCTCTTAAAGTACCTGTGGCCACGGATCCTGTTGCTGACACTGCACTGCCGGAGCCCCGGCTGGACCTCTGCGGCCGCTGACTTGTGGAGCATCTACCTTCTTTCGTTGAGGCTGGGCCTGCCGCCCTCTGCCAGGCCTGAGTGGACGCCAAGACGATGGTGCCGCCGGAGGAGTCGTGGACGGATGCGGCACGGTAACGGGTGGTGAGTGAACCGCACTATTCGCTAGTCCCCCCTCAGCCGGTGACGCACCTGCTCCACTGCGGGTCCTTGGCTTGCCTACTCTATTCCCAAGGGGCGGCGTTACGTCACCTCCCCAGCGACGAACGACTGCGGCCTGGTGGGACGTGATGGACGGCCCAAGCAGCCACGGATGCTGACCGTTGCGACCCCGACACCGGATGTGGGGCTGGAGATAAGAGCTGGCTTCTGTGACGCCCCAGTCGCTGAAACACACGTCCCTGCCCGTCTTGGTGCAGCCGCAACCGACCCCTGCAGTCTCTTTCCCTTTGCTGCGCATGGGGAGGAGAGGTGATCCACGGATACTGCAAAAGACACCACAGAATTCCTATCCTGCAGTCCACATAGCAAGATACCAGCGCGGCCCCAAAACCAACGAGAACCCAACTGAGACCGGGCCCCCCCTGGGCGCTTGGGACAGAAGTAGGAGGAGGAAAGGAACCCCCTGGGTTGACTGCGCCTGCTGGGCCTTGCGAGCGCTGTCCCGGACATCTCTCACTGCCACGCTCTCCGGGCTGACATTTGGCACCCGCCACGCCTGGTGGCCCACGGCTCTACAGGTATAACAGGTGGGGACAACTCGAGACTCCAATCCAACACTCAGAATCATGCTAATGCCAGCGGCCTGGCTCTGATCAGCCCCGGAGCCTATCGCCATACTCCCACAGCCTGCACCTCCCTCCGGTACACCCGAAACTCGAAGGGCACAGTCTAGAATTGAGACTCATGCAAATGACTGTAGAGCTCTGATAGCACCCCTACAACATTGCAACCATTGATACCATCTAAAGAGAGTATATATTGGAAATAACCTGCCCCCATCACCACCGGCTCTCCACGCGCCTAGCTTGTGACCCTGGCCACGAGACACTGGGCGCAAATAACAAGGTCACAAAACGGATCCTCTCCGAATACAACTGCGCCACCGACCCCCCCACTCCGCAGCCATGCCGACTCCCCCGCTCCGCAGCCATGGGGAAACCAGATGGGTGGGAGCCAAAACTCAACTTCGACACCCGCAAGACTGCCCGATCCCAGAAAGAGCCTGATGAGGGTCAACCCGACATGCCGACCACCTCCACCGCAGACCTAAAAGAACTATTGCTGGTGATGCAGTCGAGCCTGACATCCATCAAATCAAAAATGGACTCTATGAACGCTAGGCTAGATGGCCTGACACACAGAGTGGAGAAGCATGATGATCGACTAACTGAGGCGGAACTACGTATATCAGATCTGGAGGACGCCACCACAACAGCACGCTAGAGATGGAGAGGGTCCTGAAGGAGATAGCTGCTAAAAATGAAGACTTAGAATCTTGCTCGAGAAGAAACAACCTGCGAATTCTTGGAGTGCCAGAGTCGGCATCCAGGAGGAATATGTAGAGCGCCTCCTCCTAGCGCTATTTGGCAGAGAGACCTTTTCATCAGTCCTCGTTGTCAAGTGAGCACATCGCTCATTGGCAAACCGACCTGCTCCCGGGACCCCTCCTCTGCCCATGATAGCCAAGCAACTTAACTACCGTGATAGAGACACTGCCCTCCGCCTTTCTAGAGAGAAAGGACAACTTAAACACGAGGGGACGAAAATATCAATCTATCCCGATTTCACTATGGCCGTCCAAGAACAAAGACGAAAATTCCTCCAGGTAAAGAAAAAACTGCAACAACTCATGCTATGCTGTTTCCGGCCCGCCTCAAAGTAACCCATCAAGGAAAACAGCATTTTTTCACAAATCCGCAACATGCTCAGGATTTTCTCAAGACTCTGTCCAAACAATCCACAGGCCAGCCATCCCCTGCACATCACCTGGAAAGAAAAGGCAATACATCCGATATTGAGTAAGCCCTGGGAAGGCAAACCCCAAAACTGTAAAGATATGCACTAAGCCCTTCAAACATCCTCACTCACTTAAGAATGCAGAAGATATCGAGCTGGCCAACGTAAATCCGCCCATACTCTACAAACTGGAAAACACACAGAGCCCAGAACGTACACCGCACAGGGAAGCCTGAGAGATCACGCTTGACAACACATAATGAGACAGAGAAGAACTTGCTTCCTGACTTTTTTCAGAATTGCCATCCTGTCAGGCACTTCTGCTTCTCTTCAACAGTGCCCAGCCCTGGAAGAAGATTAAAGCCTGACCTCCGCAATGGATTTAATACTCAGGGCTCGAAAAATCCCAAAAATGGTACTAGTTCTGCAGGACTAGTACCTTAAAAAATGTCCTCGCCCTAACTGCAACCTACTTGACCTCGGTCTCTGAAAGCGGAGCAAATGTGAGAAGATAACAAGATTTAAAGGCATCTTTATTGCTCATTAACTTTGTGAGCAATAAAAATGCCTTCAAATCTTGTTATCTTGTCACATTTGTTCAGTTTTCACAGACAGAGGTCAAAAGTTGGTTTGTTCTCCTACTCGCCAGAAAGGGCGAGTAGGACCTAAAAACAGCTCGACCTTGTTAAATTTAATTCGACTATGCGAGCGGTCGAGTGGAATTTTCGAGCCCTGATACTAGCTATCCGGAAGCTGAATCCTGTTGCCCGAAACACCATGCACACTCCGCAGCACCTCACTGACCGGAAGATTCAAAGCGAAGAATCGAAGCAGACACAGTGATGAGATGAACTATGCAATACCACCTGTGCACCCTCGCCTTGGCGAGGAGAGTTTGGTCGCCCGACAGGTGAACCCTAAGCACTGTATTTTATAACTGGCTAAAATGTTGATCCCACTATCCCCTGTTGGGACTGTGGAATATGGGACTTATGAGGAGGGGACAGGGAAGAGTCACAGCGAGTTGGGATGCTGTTGTGGGAGGGGGATGGAATGGGGAATGTTTTTTACACCACTTTTAGTTATACCACTTTGCACACGCATGCCAACGCTGACACTTCTGACTACACAATATGCACACTCCATCCGCATTATTCTGTACACACGAAATGGAGGCCGACCCAGCTCCCTTCAATATAACTTTTGACATGGAACGCACAAGGTTTAGGGAATCCCAGCAAACGTCACCATATTCTATCCTACTTAGACCGCCACAACATTCACTGTGCCATGCTCCAGGAAAAGCATCTAGCTCCCACCACATCCCCCACATTCGTGGTCGCCCACTGGGCGACCACCAGATGCTTCTCGTCCTACTCTTCATATGCCGGGGGAACCCTTATTCTGGTGAAACACATGCTTCCCTACTCCCCCATTGAATCCTATGGAGATCCAAAGGGCCGCTACAGCATCCTATGGGGAAGGTTATCCGCACAATCTATCACACTTGTCTCTTGCTATAGATCCAATACTGATGACCCAGAGTTTTTCTGAATCCTTTGGGGCAAAATACTAGACATAGGCTCTACGCACATGATATGGGGGGGGAGACTTCAATGTTACCATAAACCCGAATCTGGACAGGTCGCATCCACAGACTCACCACTACTCTAATGCGCAACATGCCCTCAAAAGTATCATAAATGAATACGACCTCATAGATGCTTGGAGAACTCTCCAGCCACAAACCCGAGAAGGCTCTTGCTACTCCACGCCTCACTCCTCCTGGTCACGCATAGACAGTTGGCTAATAGACAAAGGATTAGCAACCTGGATGTTGCATGCGTCTCACCTCTCTCACACATATTCGGATCATTCTCCCGTACTCCTCACTCTCACACCACCTCATGAAGACCCACCCTATATCTCCAGGCGTCTCAACCCCCAAACATTACTGGATCCCGTTTTTAAGGATGAGCTCGAACAAGAAATTTCAGACTTCTTCCCCCGAAATGATAACTCGGTTCCGCACTACTCTACGGTGTGGGAGGCCTTTAAGGTTACCATACGCTGTGTCTGCATTGCCAAAAGTGGGGGGGGGTCTTAAAAGATATCTGAAATACACTACGAAAGTTAGAACTAGAATCAAACAAACGGAACTGGCTATACAAACTTTATCTACCCCTGAGCAGAAAGCACACCTACGTAGCCTACTCACTGACTACCAAGAGACGGCTGAAAGGGAGTGTAAATTTAGGGGGAAATATCACCAGGCACGCCATTATGGCGAAGGTGAGAGGCCGGGAAAAGCACTGGCCTCTGTGATCCGCCCCCCTGCTTTGCCAATACTATACTAGAGATAGAGGATGAAGATGACCAAACACGCAGAAACACCTCAGACATAGTAGACATCTTCAAAAGATTCTACAAAAAACTATATAAAACACACAGAAAGCAATCAGTTGATTTTACCCCATTCTTTGAAGACACCGCAATCGCTTGGCTAGGGGATGGCCAGAGGGAATTTCTCCTTGTGCATCATGCGAGGAGATTATCCTGGGATAATGCAACTGCAATCTGGCAAAGCCCTGGGACCGGATGGCCTTATGGCCGAATTTTACACGTTTCGTCATTTGCTCATTCCGGTACTGCGCCATGTCTTTGAAGAAGCTTGTGAGTTGGGCATTTTGCCTCAAACAATGCGCGAAGCACTAATTATCTCCCTACCTAAACCGGAGAAGCCGACTACACAAGTTGACTCGTATAGGCCCCTGTCCCTTATTAATGTCGACGCCAAGATTCTAGCCAAACTAATTGCGAATCGCATCAGTCCTCTTATGCCCGTATTGGTCCTCCCCGACCAGTCGGGTTTTGTGCTGACGAGGGGCACTTCTCATAATTTGCGCACCCTCTTTGCGATCCTTCATGACATCGACCCTGACACGAATGCTGCCACCATTTTTCTTGATGCCACTAAGGCATTTGACTCCCTGGAATGGGATTATCTAGCCTTTGTACTACATCGCATGGGATTCCCTCTCCCATTCCTGGCCTGGATAAATCTACTATACACAGACCTGCGAGCCACAGTGTTGGTCAATGGAATGCGATCATCCACCTTCACAATAGCACAAGGCACCAGACAGGGATGCCCCCTATCTCCCCTTTTGTTTACCCTGGCCATCGAACCCCTCACCGCCAAGGTCCGCCAACACTTTTGCAACCATGTCATCATCTACCCAGAAAGACAAATATTAATTTCTTTATATGCAAATGATCTCACCCTTTACTTGCGAAACCCGGATGAAAGCTTGAACCCCATTCTAAGACTCTTTATCCTCTTTGGGCGACTCTGTTGGGTCAATATCCATTGGGGAAAGTCCCAAATCTATCCCCTCACCGATTCCACTCCAAGATTCAAACCGGATTATCGCCTAAAATGGTGCGACAAACACACTCACTTTCCTTGGTATAGTTATCTCCCGCAAACGTGCAGAACTAATGAGGGCCAATTATGGACGCGCATTGGATTCAATAACTGAAAAAATCACAAGGTGGATCGCATTGCCTCACTCCATGGCTGGCAGATCTGCTCTTATAAAAATGGTAATATTGCCCAAACTATTATATCTGTTGGTCAATATCCCCTATCCCCCCAGCAGACTCACTGGGGGTGGGGGGGGTTGTAGTAGCCAGGTTACGTTGGGACACTCTCATGTGACCCTTCTGTGATGGCGGATTCGAAATACCGGACCTGGAGTTATACTTCAGCTGTGCCCAAGCCCATTATGCTTCCTATTGGATAACCCCCTCCCCCTAGATGCCACAGCTCGAAATTGAGGACGGATATATGGCCCCAACCCCATGTACTGATTACCTGAGCACTCCCACAGTCCCGAGGAGCCTTGCCTCCACTACGGTACAATGTACCACTAGCGCATGGCGGGACCTAGCGAACCTCACGCAAAGCGCTCTGCTATACTACCACCCTTCTACTCCTCTACAGCAGACAGGATATCCCAGTTACACAAGAAGGCGGCTGCCACAGACTCCTCCGAAAACTGTCCATACAAACCTGGGGACATCTTTACGCTGGAGGCAGATTCAGCACGAGCGAAGATTTCTTTGGCTCCACAAACCCCTCCCCCTTAGAGCGTTTCTATTATGTCCGGCTGCGCCAAGATGTGAAAGCCCTTATTTCCTGCTTCACACAGGAGCCCCCCATCATGTCCTCACTGCACGCCCTTCTACAACAAACCGCTCCCTCCCACGTGATATTGAGTGATACCGCACAGTACAGGGAGACAGAGAATATGACCCCCCCAGCCAAGGGCATAAGGGAAGAGGAATTGGGACATCCCTTAACTGACGAACAGTGGTTCTTTTGCTGCAGACAAATGGAAGATATCTAC
The DNA here is from genome assembly GCF_964263255.1 of Lissotriton vulgaris. NCBI lineage: Eukaryota > Metazoa > Chordata > Amphibia > Caudata > Salamandridae > Lissotriton > Lissotriton vulgaris. The sequence goes on along the minus strand of NC_141696.1, from coordinate 711,866,521 downwards.
GCTAATAGCAAATTTCGAATCATACATTATAGATATATCCACCGCCTCTACTACATTCCAGCGTGACTACATCGCCTACGAATTCGCAATAATGACAGATGTAACCGCTGTGATAGATAGGGCACTGACTTTAAACACATAGCCTTGGACTGTCCTCCCATTCGCGGCTTCTGGACGGAGGCACTTGCGGCATTTAACCACATGACGGGACTGCATGTTCCCGAGGACCCCCTGACCACACTATTGGGATACACTGAACCTCTAGCTGCTAAATTCCGAAGATACACTTCCCTAGCACTCCTCCACGCCAAGAGACGGATCGGTTATAGGTGGGGAAGAGGGAGGGTGGCAAAATGCAAGGATTGGCGTCAAGACCTTATCTATTGTCAAGAGCAATTGCATACCTACGCGGAAATCCTACCCCCTTCTCCCGAACCCGTGATATAGGGGCATCCCTACAAATATACTTACTAGAATACACCACCACCACAGAATCCACGAGCCCCCCCCCCCCCCCCCCCGCAATGCCCCAACGGAGTAAAGTGAACTGATATGAAGGGAGCCCCATGCCTTGTATGAAACACGCTACACACGGGAGACGATGGGTCACCATGCAACATCACTCCATACTCTGATGATCAGAAGGCGTCAAAATATAGAGACATGCTTATTTTACACACAATGCGATAGTGGAAATGTTAATTTTTTAATAAGTTGTTGTTTAAAATCACATGCTTACTGATAACTCTATGATCCTTAGTGCCCCCTGCTCCAACTGACGCGGCCGGCCAGATGTGGTTGTAGGCGGCTTGCTGTGTACTCCTTGCCCATCTTTAACCACTCATAGCATATTACAGCGCTATGCTGGCCCTTTCAGGGATGTAGGCATTATGCTGTGGATTACACTTACTACCTTTAATAAAGGTTTAAAAAAAAAAAGATGTAAATGTAAAGCGCTCTGATACCCTACTTAGGGTCATGTTTGCGCTATATAAAACACCAAATAAATAAATAAATTCTCTAGGAAATTATGTTTCCGCTTTCAGGCTCTTTCCCTGGTGGTTTCTCTGGCTGGCCATGAATCTGAAGGATTACAGTGGATTCTGAAACTGCTCTCCCCCTGCATAAAAGTTACTTACCTTAAGTAACGTAATTTCTGGTAGAAACACAGTCTAGCCACAGATTCCTTAACTTTTTAATTCTCCTCAGGCACCAGTCTGGATCAAGACATTTTTCAACAGTACCTCTGCGCGTAGGCGGACAGAGTGATACGGGTCCGCGATGACATCGACTCCCGTCATGATGTCAGTGTAGCCATATAAGTCCCCTCCGGCGTGTGGACAACAATTTCTTCTGTGAAAAATTTGGCGCTGGAACGCATTGCTGCTCTAGAAACTGGCTGTGGAAAGTGTGCTAAAAAATTATCAAAATATTTAAAAAACTCCAAAATACGAACAACATGAAATGGTATGCCAATACCATCCAAAAGGTTTAAGGTAAAAAAAAAACATATTAATCAACAATGTTTAGACTATGTGAAACTCCGTGCTCTGAAGCAGAAACATCCCTAACAAGCATTTGCAATGCAATAGGTCTCGCATTAGGAAAGTTTGAGCTATTGGTCTTGTAAATGAGAAATATTTTATTTATGTGTTGGTTTTGAAAATAGCGAAATTAATAGCTTTGTCATTTACAATGCCAATACTTTTAACTTTTGCAAAATGTGACACCTATAGCATTTGTAATGCAACATGTTTTGTATTTTCGTGACTTAGATGTATTGATATTACAAATAACAATGACTTTTTTAAAATAATTATTACTGAAATAAAAGTTATTGTAATTTATAATGGCAATAGCTTAAACTTTAGTAAATAACTTTTGTGAAGATTATGTTCAGTGTATTTTATTGTGCCGAAAATCCGAGAACAGAAGTGAAATATTAACCTTTTTGTGACATTTGTTCTGAAGCTTGAAACATTGAGAGAACATATTTGAACCAGTTGTTGTTGAATAGTTGTACAGATTGACGTTGTGGTGGCGCTGAGTGATGTTGTGGTGGCGCTGAGTGATGTTGTGGTGGCGCTGAGTGATGTTGTGGTGGCGCTGAACGATGTTGTGGTGGCGACGAGTGATGTTGTGGTGGCGACGAGTGATGTTGTGGTGGCGACGAGTGATGTTGTGGCGGAGCTGAGTGATGTTGTGGTGGCGACGAGTCATGTTGTGGTGGCGACGAGTCATGTTGTGGTGGCGACGAGTCATGTTGTGGTGGCGACGAGTCATGTTGTGGTGGCGACGAGTGATGCTGTGTCGTTCAGTGATGCTGTAGTAGCGCATAGTGATGTTTTGGTGCCCCTGAGTGATGCTGTGGTGGTGCGATAGATAGATAGACTGAGGGAGATAGATAGCTAGAGGGAGGGCGAAAGATAGATAGATAAATAGAGTGAGGGCGATAGATAGATAAATAGAGTGAGGGCAATAGATAGATAAATAGAGTGAGGGCGATAGATAGATAAATAGAGTGAGGGCGATAGATAGATAGATAGATAGATAGATAGATAGATAGATAGATAGATAGATAGATAGATAGATAGATAGATAGATAGATAGATAGATAGATAGATAGATAGATAGATAGATAGATAGATAGATAGATAGATAGATAGATAGATAGATAGGGTGACGGCGATAGATAGACAGACAGAGTGAGGGCGATAGATAGATAGAATGATGGAGATAGATAGAGTGAGGGGGATAGATAGAGTGAGGGGGATAGATAGAGTGAGGGGGATAGATGTGTGTGGTTATGTCTGTGGTTGTGTGTGTGTGGTTGTGTGTGGTTGTTTCTGAGGTGTGTATGTGGTTGTGTGTGGTCGTATGTGTGTATGTGGTTCTGTGTGTGTGGTTGTATCTGTGGTTGGGTGTGATTGTGTGGTTGTGTGTGGGGTGTGGTTGTGTGGTTGTGTGTGTTTGTGTGGTTGTGTGTGTGTGTGTGTGTGTGGTTGTATGTATGTGGGTGTGCAGTTAGAGAAGGATGTATGTGGAAGAGAGCAGCAGATCAGCACAGGAGAAGAAAACAGGGAGTTAGAGAAGAAGGCGGTGGAAGGGAACAGCAGATCAGCAGGGGAGAAGTGAACAGGGAGTTGGAGAAGGGGGCGGAGTGGAAGAGAGCAGCAGATCAGCACGGGAGAAAAGAACAGGGAGTTTAAGAAGGAGGCGGGTGGAAGAGAGCAGCAGATCAGCACAGGAGAAGAGAACAGGGAGTTAGAGAAGGAGGCAGGGTGGAAGAGAGCAGCAGATCAGCACAAGAGAAGAGAAGAGAACAGGGAGTTAGAGAAGGAGGTGAGTGGAAGAGAGGAACAGATCAGCGCCGCAGAAGAGAACAGGGAGTTAAAAAAGGAGGTGGGGTGGAAGAGAGCAGCAGAAGTTAACCGGGAGTTAAAGAAGGAGGCGGTGGAAGAGAGCAGCTGATGAGCACAGGAGAAAAGAACAGGGAGTTAGAGAAGGAGGTGAGGTGGAAGAGAGCAGCAGATCAGCACGGGAGAAGAGAACAGAGTTAGAGAAGGAGGTGAGGTGGAAAAGAGCAGCAGATCAGCACGGGAGAAGAGAACAGAGAGTTAGAGAAGGAGGTGAGTGGAATAGCGGGAGGGCGATAGACGGAGGGAGGGAGGGGGATAGAGGGAGCGTGATAGAGGGAGGGCGATAGATTGAGTGAGGGAGGGAGATAGATTGAGTGAGGGCGGTAGAGTGGTAGAGTGGTAGAGTGAGGGCGGTAGAGTGATGACGGTAGAGTGGTAGAGTGAGGGCGGTACAGTGAGGGCGTGAGGGCGGTAGAGTGAGGGCGGTAGAGTGAGGGTGTGAGGGCGGTAGAGTGGAAAAGTGAGGGCGGTAGAGTGAGTGCAGTAGAGTGAGGGCGGAAGAGTGGTAGAGTGAGGGCGGTAGAGTGAGGGCGTGAGTGCGGTAGAGTGAGGGTGGTGGCGTGAGGGCAGAAGAGTGGTAGAGTGAGGGCGGTACAGTGAAAGCATGAGGGCGGTAGAGTGGTTGAGTGAGGGCGGTACAGTCAAAGCATGAGGGCGGTAGAGTGGTTGAGTGAGGACAGTCGGGTGAGGGCGGTCAAGTGGTAGAGTGAGAGTGGTAGAGTGAGGGCGGTCGAGTGAGGGCGGTAGAGTGAGGGCGGTAGAGTGAGGGCGGTAGAGTGGTAGTGTGAAGGCGGTAGAGTGAGGGCAGTAGAGAGGGCGTGATGGGTTTGAGTGGTCGATAGAGGGCAGTAGAGTGGGCGAGTGAGGGCGGTAGAGTGAGGGCGGTAGAGTGAGGGCGGTAGAGTGAGGGCGGTAGAGTGGTAGAGTGAGGGCGGTAGAGTGGTAGAGTGAGGGCGGTAGAGAGGTAGAGTGAGGGCGGTAGAGAGGTAGAGTGAGGGCGGTAGAGAGGTAGAGTGAGGGCGGTAGAGTGGTAGAGTGAGGGCGGTAGAGTGGTAGAGTGAGGGCGGTAGAGTGGTAGAATGAGGGCGGTAGAGTGAGGGCGGTAGAGTGATGTAAACCGTGAACAACTCAGTCTCTTGCAATAAGCTAGTCATCCAGTTTGCCAAGTCATTCCTCTACACCCCAATGCATAAAGGCATGTTCCACCTCCCGACCACAAACTCCAATAGGTAACTTCATGATGGTGTTCTTTGTACCAGAGGTTCTATTTGACATGAGTGCACATGTTGGGTAGCAACTGCTCTTTTTTCTATGCACCCTCCATTTTGTACTTTAAAAAGATCTGGATAACAGTTCTAATCTAGTAGGCGCAATATCTTTTATTAACAATAGACAGTTTGTAAAAAATAAAAAGGCCACTTAAATGACAGACCCCCTGGCTACAGTTAGAAACACCTTTTTTGCAAACCTGGGTCGAGAAAAAAATAAACCGGACATTGAACCACTAGTCAACATTATTGAAGGTCCAATTCCATGACGTCGAGCAGACCATGTCTGTCTGGGATAACTTTACAAGCAAGCATGAGATGAGGTTAGAGAAAAACAACTGAAAGGGAAACCAATAAAACATGTCTTTTGTTTCAGAACATATTAGCAATAATTTGCCAAATTGATAGAACAACACAACAGGTATGAAAACCTGATTCTTCTGACCGCAATAAAAAAAACTCATTAAAATTAAGATTGGTATACAGCTGCCGGATAAAGACTTTCAGGTGGGGGCGTTACATATAAGACTGCAGAAAATAAATTCCAACTAAATGTTTGCGCCCTTATGAAGATGAAAGGCGTGGAAGCCCTTGAGACACTCTCCTAAGTGTTACGTTCAAATAATGAGCCGTTCCTCCTTATCTGCAACGTAACTGGAGAATGTGAAGTGACTCAATACCGTGAAACCCACCTCTGAGAATAAATGAGCATACGGGTGGTATTGAAAAAAACCAATTCGTCATATCAATGTTCTTTATGAGGTTTTGCTTACCTAGGAAACAATCATTAATGTACAAATGGTTAGAATGTATAACTGATAGGAAGGCCCAGCACCCGTTGCAAGTAAGTGCAATAACGCAAAATGAAAGTGCTTGAAAATCAACAAAATTGGTTAACGCCATTCAGCAAAGTAGGATAATGCATTGAAAGCCAAAGATTCCTGAAATATTGTTTTGCTTTTAAAAGCGGAGACCTGGTGAGTATTTCTCGCACTGTGCCCCTTTAGAATGATGCTTAGGTGTACCGAGCCCTCCTGGGGTTTGGGTGAACAGAGAGCTCTGTGGAAGGTAATGGGCACAGGCGATGGAAATATTTTATTATTCTCAGTCGGAGTACTAAGAATGCCAACTCACTGTGAGAACAGCCGAGGCAGCATCTGTGATTCATTTGGACAGTGGCTGTCATGAAGCCCTGCAAATGGCTGGGGGAGTCTTATCAGCAGGCCTTGGGATACCTGTTAGAGACAGACACTCTCAAGTGACACACCGAGTCCGAGTCCAACACACACACACCATTGCACGCACACACACACACACACTATTGCACACACTCACACACACCATTTCACGCACACACACATAATGCACGCAAGCAAATAGAACTGCTTACATCAAAGTATAGAAATCACAGACAAAATGTTGCACTATTATAGTACAGTGCATGTCATTTGGGTGTATTACCAGCGGGTATTTTCTATCATCCAAACATTAGGGAATGTTCCATGAGCATTCGTAATTGACGTGCCTGTCTTTTGCTATGTTTATGTTATCCACACAATCGTGGGGGGGGGGAGAGAGAGAGAGAGAGAAAGAGAGGAGGGGAAGAGAGAGAGAGAGAGAGAGAGTGAGGGAGAGGGAGAGAGAGGGAGAGGGAGCGAGAGGGAGAGGGAGAGGGAGCGAGAGGGAGAGGGAGGGAGAGGAAGAGAGGGAGGAAGAGAGAGAGAGGGGGGAAGAGAGAGAGGGGGGAAGAGATAGAGAGAGAGAGAGAGAGAGAGAGGGGAAGAGAGAGAGAGGGAAGAGAGAGAGAGAGGGGGGGGAGAGGGTGAGATAGATATATATATATATATATATATATATATATATATATATATATATATATATATATATATATATATATATATATATATATATATATATTACCTACTGGCGGTCGCCAGTAGGTATATATAGTTAGGATTTTTTCTCTATGGGATTTTTGAAAATTCTATGTCTAATAACTTTGGCGTTTGTGGACGGAATTGGCTGAAATTTTCAGGAAAATGGAACATTTTGTTTCTGAGCAGCCCCTGACAATTTGGGAGGGTTTCATCAAGGGGGGGGCGAGAAAAAAGGGGGGTCCCAAAACGCGTTTTTCCCATGTTAATTTCCATAGGGCGGTTGGCCTCACTTTTAGCTCGAACGGCTGAATGGATTTGCACGAAACTTTGCAAAATTGTAGGGACTGTTAGCCCGATGTGCCTTTGCTAGGTCTCAATATATGTGCTCCAGTGGATTTTGAGTAATTTAGGTTAAAAAAAAGATATATATCTGGGCGGAGCCTAACCACACATCTGATCTGATTGGCTGTCAGCACTTCATCCAAGAAGTGTTGGCAGCCATCTTGGGACCAATATACATGATAGCACCTCATTAAAAAGCATTGTAGTTAATAGAGGGTTTTAGGACTTTAGTTACATTATAAATCATTTGTTGATGGTACCATACTCGTTTTAGGAATTGTGGTGGGTTCTAAGGTGATTTTACCATGTGAAAAAACCTTCTGCTGTGATATCATGAATATTGTTTGAAAGAAAACTAATATCTCATGATTTTCCCACAGTGGTTTGGAAGGGGATCTATAAGCTAAACTGAAAGCATATTTTCTGTAAATTCACATTATCTTTCTCAGTCATGTGAAAATGAAGTCTGACATTCTCAGTAAAACATGTACATCCAACAAGGACAGAGACTGTCAGTTGATTCCTTTGTGTTCTACTGCAGCCTCCTAGAGTGTTCTAAAGAACAACTAGAGCGCTAACAGTCCTACTTATTACAAAGGTATGGCACACCTGAAGCCATCTTGATTGGAATAAAGTGGTAACTCTTAAAACATTTAATTTAAAAAGAAACAACATGAGGGGGTATATTTTGCCATAGAAAGTATGATTAGTGCTGCACAATGAAAAATTAGGGCACATTTTGAGTGACTTCTCAAATCCTTTTCTATTTCATTAAAACATTCTGACATGCAGTCTCCCAAAATGGCCACCAGAGACAAAAGAGCCCAAATGTAGCCCAAATATCACCCAGATGTAGCCCAAGTATAGCCCAATGACAGAATGTCCCAGAGTGTTCTAAAGAACAACTAGAGCGCTAACAGTCCTACTTATTACAAAGGTATGGCACACCTGAAGCCATCTTGATTGGAATAAAGTGGTAACTCTTAAAACATTTAATTTAAAAAGAAACAACATGAGGGGGTATATTTTGCCATAGAAAGTATGATTAGTGCTGCAGAATGAAAAATTAGGGCACATTTTGAGTGACTTCTCAAATCCTTTTCTATTTCATTAAAACATTCTGACATGCAGTCTCCCAAAATGGCCACCAGAGACAAAAGAGCCCAAATGTAGCCCAAATATCACCCAGATGTAGCCCAAGTATAGCCCAATGACAGAATGTCCCAGAGTGTTCTAAAGAACAACTAGAGCGCTAACAGTCCTACTTATTACAAAGGTATAGCACACCTGGAGCCATCGTGATGGGAATAAAGTGGTAACTCTTAAAACATTTAATTTAAAAAGGAACAAAATGAGGGGGTATATTATGCAATAGAAGGTATTATTAGTGCTGCAGAAAGAAAAATGAGGGCACATTTTGAGTGACTTTTCAAATCCTCTTCTATTTCATTAAAAAATTCTGACATGCAGTCTCCCAAAATGGCCACCAGAGACAAAAGAGCCCAAATGTAGCCCAAATATCACCCAGATGTAGCCCAAGTATAGCCCAATGACAGAATGTCCCAGAGTGTTCTAAAGAACAACTAGAGCGCTAACAGTCCTACTTATTACAAAGGTATGGCACACCTGAAGCCATCTTGATTGGAATAAAGTGGTAACTCTTAAAACATTTAATTTAAAAAGGAACAAAATGAGGGCGTATATTTTGCCATATGAATTATGATTAGTGCTGCAGAAAGAAAAATGAGGGCACATTTTGAGTGACTTCTCAAACCCTCTTCAATTTCATTAAAAAATTCTGACATACAGTCTCCCAAGATGGCCACCAGAGACAAAAGAGCCTAAATGTAGCCCAAATATTACCCAGATGTACCCCAAGTATAGCCCAATGACAGAATGTCCCAGAGTGTTCTAAAGAACAACTAGAGCGCTAACAGTCTTACTTATGACAAAAGTATGGCACACCAGAAGCCATCTTGATTGGAATGAAGTGGTAAGTCTGAAAACACTCAATTTAAAAAGGAACAACATGAGGGGGTTAATTTTGCCATAGAAAGTATGATTAGTGCTTCAGAAAGAAAAATTAGGGATCATTTTGAGTGACTTCTCAAATCCTCTTCTATTTCATTAAAAAAATTCTGACATGCAGACTGAAACATGCACTTTGAATACCAGCAGCAGACGTCCCTGGTGAGCAGTAGCTTTACTACAGTGATCTAATGTGCAACTAGAGTGCTAACATTCAGAATTTATGGCAAATGTGTGACACATCTGAATGCCTTCTTGATGGAACCAAAGTAAACAAGCATTGAAAATGCAATAGATCTCGCCCTCGTTTAAGTTAAAGCCATTCTGTTTGTAATGAGGTGGCTTTTTAGCTTTGCTTTTATTAGTGTTTTTTCAACTTTCATGTAAATAACATGCATCTGTATGCATATAAGTATATGTATGCATGCATTTATGTTTGTATTTATATAGAAATACAGATGATATATGTTTATATATGTATGTATATATATATATTCACTGAAAAAACCATAGGTTATAGACCATATATAGTTAGGAATTAGCATTTACAAAACCTTGAAAATTCACTGAAAAAACCATAGGTTATAGACCATATATAGTTAGGAATTAGCATTTACAAAACCTTGAAAATTCACTGAAAAAACCATAGGTTATAGACCATATATAGTTAGGAATTCGCATTTACAAAACCTTATTTTACTCACACAAAACCATTGAAATTCCATATATAGTTAGTTGCACTAACTATATATCGCGCACCCGCAATCCACTGCTGATGATGTCACATATTACATCCTTCATGACATGGTCAGTGACATCACTGATGACATCACTGATGACATCTCAAATGACATCACTGATGACATCACTGATGACAACATCCAGTGACTGTATGTTTCTGTAAAGTTAAAATATGTCTTACATATTGAAGAATGAGTGGATGTATAAGTGTCTGGATGAAGGATTTAGTAGGTGCATGACTGACTGTATGAGTGAGTGATTAAATGTGTCTCACTGAGTGCATGGGTTAGTGACTAAACTGTCTTAATTTGTGCATCATTATGTCTGTTGTTCTGTAAACTGTTGCATGTGTTGATAAGTAGCTATATGAGTAACTATATGGGTTATTGATTGGTTGCCCAAGTATTTGTATGGGAGACTGAATGTGTGTGTGGGTGGCTGGGAGGTGTAGGACTCTGTGCATAGATGTGTGAGCAGTTGATTCACTAGATGTATGGTTTCAAAAGTGCATGTGGAAACAGCTGTATGGGCGGTTGACTGTGTGCATGAGTGTATTGGTGAGTGAATGGATATCTCAGTGCTACATGTCAAAGTAAGTACATATGTAAAACACAGTACATGTGAGAGTTGACATATATAAATAACTGTGCATAAGAGCCAGTGAATGTGTGAGTGGCTGTATGGATCATTGTGAACTTGTATCAGGGATTGTATAAGAGAGTAAATATGTGTTAGTATATGTTTGAATAAGTAAAGTTTGTATAACTGTATAGTTGAGGAAATGGAGGTGTGATTGATTCTTTGCATGACTGACTAGGTGTGTGAGTAACTCCGTGGATGAGTGACAGTCTGTGAGTGTCTGTTTACACTGATTGTATCTAAGGTTATATTAGAGTCTGAAGAGGTTCATCGTATTATCACATGAATGATATCATCAGTGATGTGATCAGTAATGTCAAATGAGATGTCATCAGTGATGTCATCAGTGATGTCATTTGAGATGTCATCAGTGATGTCATTTGAGATGTCATCAGTGATGTCACTGACCATGTCATGAATGATGTAATATGTGACATCATCAGCAGTGGATTGCGGGTGCGCGATATATAGTTAGTGCAACTAACTATATATGGAATTTCAATGGTTTTGTGTGAGTAAAATAAGGTTTTGTAAATGCGAATTCCTAACTATATATGGTCTATAACCTATGGTTTTTTCAGTGAATATATATATATATATATATATATATATATATATATATATATATATATATATATATATATATATATATCCGGTAGGTGTGATCACTGGGTGAGCACAGACTGGACATTGTGAGCTCAGCGAAAGATGGCATTGCCAGGATCAGTGTGGTATTTGCAAAGACACTAGGGAGATTGGCAGCTATGTGAGTTACACTGTGACAACCCACACACACGCATCAGCAATGGTGAGGTATGTGGCCGGCAGCAGTATCGCTACAACTCCCAGGGGAGTCTTACATTTGTTTTAACAGGAACAGCTTGCTTAAACTGGAAGCCTCCAAACTATGCATGTAGTTCAATGAGTTCTGATTCCAATATTAATAATAAAAGCCTCTCATTACAACTGTCACAGATTGAGAGGCATTAGAAACGAGGGGCGACAGAAAATATTTATACCGGAGAACCTAAATTTACATACAGTATGTACTCAAAGATCCAGAAGAGGCAGGGCGGCGCTATACAAAAATTCCGGGGAGTATCTTTGTTTGCACAGCAGCGTGGTCTGGGAACAAAATGAATTTGATTGGTCAAAGCTTAAGCATGAACCTTGCAGGTGATGAAGTAAAGCACAAGTGACAAGGTGCAATGTTGACTTGGATTTTATGTTTGTCGTGTGCTAAGTCTAATTTGGGGTGAAGAAAATAAAAGCTTGAGAAATGATTCACTCTGTACCTGGTGATTGGATCACGTGGTGTGGGCTGTCACAACAGTAATTGTGTCTGTTCATGCGTTGTTCATTTTCCTATTCTGCAGCCTTCTGAGATTGGCAGACACCCAGTCACGCAGACTCCTGTGACAGTGAATACATTTCCTGCAAGACAAATTTCTTTGGGATTGAAATTTATGAGCGGGTCTATCGATGTGCTGCCTGTGGCGAGTGCAAACTACAATCAATTGGCACAGCTTAAAATAATATTTTTTCAAACATGATTTTATTATGCCAGTTTCAAAACAACTAGTAGTTTCATTTAACCTGCATTAACAGTAGCAAATGGAATATAGGTATTTTAACTCTTTGATGTCGCACATACGGCCTTGAGTTGGGAGATCAACAGCTGAACTATACATTTTCTGTTTTGCATGTAATCGTGTTATATCTAGGGAGACGGAGGGACGTTAAAGTGATCAGGGGAGGAGGAGGGGGGAGCACGCGTGTGGTGTATGTATGTGCCTAAGCGAGGCGCTTGGGAGAGCGAGGCTGACCAGAAGGGAGGGGGAAAAAGGGAGGGGATATGGCAAGCAGAGGAGCCTGATTATGGCCACAGCTTGAAGTCTCCGCATGCTGGCAAATGGTGACCTGCAGAGCGCGTTATTGGGAAGAGCGGCCGGCCGTGGGAGGTGGGAGGGGAAGTAGGAGAGTGCTGGTGTGCGCAAGCGGAGCCTTTGAAGTTTGATGTGAGGGACAGACAAATGGTGGTTTGTGACGTGGCTGGTTTGTGCGTGATCCGCCGTTGGCAAATATAAATAAGAAAGACGAGGAGGCGGACGGGGGTATAAGATGAGTAGAGATCCTCATGGTGATCATAAAAAAGACCAGGAAAAAAAAATTGTCTGCAACGTATGCCTTCAATAGTGCACCTCCACCCTTGTTTTCCGGCATCACTAAGGTGTCACCGATGAAAGTGTGCTTGTATGCAGCCATCCAAGATGATGTGTGCACCTCAATGGGCGGCGATGCTAGGTGTAAAAAATGCTGCAAATTCAGCAGAACGCACACCACATCCTTCGGAGATGATTGGGTTCAGACACAGGTTTCGTAACTGCAATCTTCAAAGGTCCCTGGGTTGGAACGGACAGAAAACTCGGCTCAGCATTCTAGCGTATAGAAATAAAAAGATATAAGCAAAGCACGAACACTTCTGCAATCGAGGCTGTAACTGCCCATTTGTATTACTGGGCGGAAAAACAAACAGTACTAAGTTTAGCGTTCTAAGAATACTACAAACGCAATCCCCTTTTTAAAAAAGCCCAAAACCCGCTGAAAGCTAGCAGAGTCCTAAACACACCTGAATCCTAAACCAAAGGCACGCACATAACCATGCCGGTGAAGAAAGATGATGACCTGAAGCGAGTGCCTTGCTGATAAAATGAAAGCCGAGTGACCTCCCAAATTATACAAAAAAAGTTTTTGCAGTTCAAACACGGCACACACACTGCCTGCTGATTTAGTAAATTAATTACGAGCTGCAATGGGCGCCGACTAGCAGGAAACACAGCAGGAGGTGGTGGGGGATGGCACGTCGAGTCGCAACGAAAAAAAATACACGAAGCCTGGTCTCTGATTATTGCAATCACAAACTACCTAGCAAAAACAGGTGGCGGGGAGAAGAGGGGTTCGGGGTGGTGAGAAACGGGCGGTGGGAGGAGAGTTGCTGAGAACTGAATATGGTGACACGAGGGCATAGGAGGAGAGAGGGTAAACAACCAACATGGGAGGATAGCGCTGTTGAGGGCGGAGGGGGGCGGGGGAGGGGGAGAAGAGGTTAGACTAAACTAGTGTTTATGACAGGAATGATGTGGGAAGAGCGCCAGGGAGAAGAGAAGAAGGCCTACAGATGCACTCGTATAAAGTGCTCAATAGCAAATTAAAAAAACAAAGAAAGTAATTAGAATAGTAATTATCACTGCATGCCGCCAGGCCCGAAGCACGTTTCCCAGAGAGATTGCTATCATAAGTAAAGAAATATAAAGCGCCTGCTCACCAGTGTTCAGGACAGGAGCACTCACCCATAATTAACGCCCAGCTGGTCTACCGTCCAGGAGCACTCAAATGCAATTGAACGCGCAAAAGCCGTCATTGGGAAGCGCGTTCCCATTCTAGAATCGGCTCGTGGAAGCGCGTCCACAGAGCAGAATCTTCTCGTGCACGTGTCTGTCTCTTCCGCCATTCACGCTTGTCCTACATTTATTTCACACCTGGGTTGTTAATATCTACAGATAAGGCGAATTTAGAATGGTATTGTGAGGTTCAGAGAATTTTATTTTTAATAGCTGGTATATGCTTATTTACTAAAATAATGATGGGGAGAGCACCGGAAGCTGACCTAATGTCATCACGCGAGAACTGTTGGCAACCTGCTTCTGCGCAGGACGGCAGAGGTTGGGCGGAAGTATGGCGCCACTGCAGTGCATGAGGGGCGGGAGAAAATCTGTGTCTGTGCTGCGTGATATCAGTGCACAAGCAGAGGTGAGCAAAGCGCCGGGTCCAGGGTTTAAAGTTATGTTGCTCTAAACTTCGTCCAATTAATGGAGGCCTCTTTTGGCGGGCTTAAGTCACAGTTTTTGATCATTTCTATACCTAATTACTGTCTCTAAGCCTCTCTCTGTTACTGATATGTTAACGCTAGCATTAAACTGCAGATTCTAATGTTATCAGATGCGCGCCTCCATATATCGCGTAGGTTTTCGCTATTTATCGCAGTAAATATTGTGTACTCGCAGGGTTACACATTTAGCTCAGTGTATAGGTTCTTTTATCAGTAAGCTATCTCTTAATTGTTTACAGTACTTATTGCAGCCGAGTGGTATTGTGCCGTGTGAGATGTTTCAGCTGTTGTGGTTTTTATATGCCCTCAGATTTATCTTTCTGGAATGTGTAGTATCGCTTTAAACGTTTTAAGTGTGCAAACATCCTAGCTTGCAAAGTACTGTTGGCTCGCACACCGGAATTGACAAATATGTCCACATTCACGTTGCTGCATAACAAGCTAAGGCTGGCAGCGACAGTAACCATTTTATAGTAGCTCAATGGGAGAAAACGGACTCTGCAGCTCCTGAAACTTTTAAAGTTAAGCAATAAGAAAATGTGTGACCTTCTAATATGCATATGACTTGTCTCTGGAGTGGTGCAGGGGTGTGTGTGCCTGCGTGTATGTGTGTGCGCGCGTGTGTATGTGCTTCCGTGATTGTGGCTGTGTGCGCGCGTGTGAATGAGAGAGGCTGACGCTGTGAATGGAGCAAGTGATGTGCACGGCTGGGGGGCGGGGCCAGGGGGCGCGTCCACGAGGTGCAATCGGCGCTCGTGGCCAGATCTAGGTCGCTTGACAAGGAACTCGGTCACAATAGGTCTAGCGAGACCTAAAAAGGGGAACACCCTCCACTCTACAGACCACTCACCAATTGACGTGATAGGTATGGCCAACCAATATAAGACCACACACGGAGAGAGTAGGGTCCAAGGGAATATTTAAAGACCAAAAACACAGTTATAATCCCTTAAACAAGACACTATATATACAAATAATAACTGTGGGTCTAAAGAAACTCAGGTCTCTGTATTCAGATCATGTCTAATCTGCTAAAAAATACATCGGGACTCGTCACAGTGTGATATGAATTCCCATCAGTTACACACTCTGAACCGCCCTTCTTGTCATCATTTGGGCCAGTTTCACAAGGTGGTATGTCCTCAACGTACATACAATTACTCTGAATAGTGGTAACCGAAAAGCAGTGCACAACAAAAAACTGTGAGTGAGAGTGATGTAGTTAAAAATGGATAGTGGGTGCACGAACGACTTTAATGAAAAGCAGACCACTTCCAAGATTAAAAACGTGAAGTGCAAAGTGACAGTAGTTTTGAACAAATATCTACTGCGCGTATAGAAAGGTCGACATGTTTCTGCAGTTAACAGATACTAGGGGTATCTCCTGCTTCTTCAGGACCAACAATGTACTTTGCTACTGCTTAGAAAGTGCGTGTGTGCAAAATGAAAACAAAATATACCAGGATATCACCTGAATCCGTCCTCTCAATGCTCCTATTTAAGTGAAGCGGATTTCCATATGCGAGAGGAATCAAGTGCAGACGACATATATAAAAGAAAACAGAGAAAGCGGGATAACATATTAGTAAAAGAGTTATCTCTCCTGAGTTTCATAAGGTACAATAATTTATACATTGGGGTGTTCCAAGAACATTACCCAAACATTTATCATTTAGATATGCCTCTCACTCACCTAGAGGTTGAGTATGTTATCCTGCTTTCTCTGTTTTCTTTTATATGTCGTCTGCACTTGATTCCTCTCGCATATGGAAATCCGCTTCACTTAAATAGGAGCATTGAGAGGACGGATTCAGGTGATATCCTGGTATATTTTGTTTTCATTTTGCACACACGCACTTTCTAAGCAGTAGCAAAGTACATTGTTGGTCCTGAAGAAGCAGGAGATACCCCTAGTATCTGTTAACTGCAGAAACATGTCGACCTTTCTATACACGCAGTAGATATTTGTTCAAAACTACTGTCACTTTGCACTTGACGTTTTTAATCTTGGAAGTGGTCTGCTTTTCATTAAAGTCGTTCGTGAACCCACTATCAATTTTTAACTACATCACTCTCACTCACAGTTTTTTGTTGTGCACTGCTTTTCGGTTACCACTATTCAGAGTAATTGTATGTACGTTGAGGACATACCACCTTGTAAAACTGGCCCAAATGATGACAAGAAGGGCGGTTCAGAGTGTGTAACTGATGGGAATTCATATCACACTGTGACGAGTCCCGATGTATTTTTTAGCAGATTAGACATGATCTGAATACAGAGACCTGAGTTTCTTTAGACCCACAGTTATTATTTGTATATATACAACCAATATAAGACCCATGAAACAACAACAAAATGTTTTTTTAGCCGGCATTACGTGAGATAGTGACCACTGGTATACAAACCAGAATAGATACAAGGTTTAACCCTTTGTCTCATAGGTCTTTCGCAGAGCGGGGAGGATGGGCAGGGCATTAAGGAATCTGTGGCTAGACTGTCTCTCTACCAGATATTACGTTGCGGAAGGTAAGTAACATTTACATCTGATTGAGACATCTAGCCACAGATTCCTTAACTTTTGAATTAAACACCACAGCTTTACCCCCTGGAGGAGGGTCTGCGAACTTATCCTAAAACAGTTCTCAAAGAGAACCAGCCAGTCAAAGCCAACAGCCAACTAAATGTACGTAGGAATAGTAGGAACAGTGCCTGGTTCTTAATAGAACCTACGAACACTAACACAAAATTTATAAATATTAAACCACCCTTTAGGCCCAAAAAGTTAGAGTCCTAAATTGAAAAAATGGTGGGTGAAACCCTAAATAACCATCTGACAGCCATCAGATACTTTCATCTATCCCCAAAGGGAAAAGAGGACTTGAGGACCAAAAGAGACAAGAACAAGACATAAGCCTTGTAATTCCTATTCTTCACATCAATAAGAATAATCAGCAAGGAAATGTCCTGAAAAATCTAAAAGAAAGACTCTGGGGCGTGGCTTCAGCCGACGAGTATGGCCGCAGCCTGACTGAGCTTCTGCCGTCCCGCTAATAATCCTGCCCCATCCTGAGTCATTCACAATAATATACGGCACAGCAGAGTAGGCGATCTAATCCCTGCCCTCCTGCAGTAATTCTGTCCCTCCGACTAGGCTGGTGAGGCTCGGTGTCGTCCTTGCTGACGAGTGCCCGGATCCCTAATCGTGCCTCCGAGTTGGAAAGCGGAGTGAAAGTGGGCTTCGGCAAGCAACAGAGACTGGACCCGGACGTGTCTGTGGCCAGCTAAGAGGTGTCTAAGTGGTTTGGTTGGGGGCGCACAGCGGGTTCTGGGATAATTTTTTTGAAAAGTTCCTTAGGAGTCTTTTGGGGTTGGGTGCTACATACAGGTGGCACGTCCGTCCAGCGTGCGTTTAGTAATGCAAATGGTCACTGTGTCCCCATTCAACTTGGGACATCCCTGTTCCTTGTGCACACCGTGGGTGCTTAAATAAGCTTCCAATCAATGAGTTGTTGATATGCTTTTAATCATTTGTCGTCATTAGTTTCATGACATTAAATCTTTTTGTTTCATGTGTGTATCATACACTTTTGGAATGGCTCCAATGCATTTCGGGTGGTATACCCTTCATCTGGGAGCTTCTGAAAACAACGATAAGATATAGCTAAGTACAAAGTTCTAATCCGATATAGTGGTTGTCGTAGCATGCGGGGAGGGTAGGTGATGTGATTGACCGGCTGAAACAACAGGGTGAACAGGGTTGGTTTAACGTGGTGTGACAGAAAGTGGTAGGACAGGTAAATGAGTGCTCAATTCGTGCAGGTGGGGCGTGCTCGGTTTATACAGGTGAGGCGTGCCGGTGAGGCGTGCTCAATTTATGCAAGTGAAGCGTGCGTGGTTCCAAGGTCAGTGGTCGTTGGCAGAGCGCTGGGTGTTACAAACACTTACGTGTAACCGATGTCATACGGCTTCTACAAAGGATAAACACAAGCATGTGTAAGTGGTCTCTTCGATGTGTGCATGAAGCACCTACATAATTCTAGCATAAGGCTCGTCGTAGAGTACTTACAGATTGTTGGAGTGCTCCGTGCTGTAAGGGTGACTATCTCTGGCGTCCTACTCCCCGCGAACCAGGAAGTGGGTGTGTACTATTCGGTGGTGCGTGTAAGATATAAAGAACGGACTGCAAGTGGCGGCCATATTGCGTGAGTGAATCTTAAGGAAACCAGCGTGATCAATGTGCAGGAGTTCGAGATCGGCTAACATACTGTACAATAAACTAACGGGAGAAAATAAAAAGGATAAACAAGTTATATGCAAAATGAATAAAGGCTGAATACATAAATTACAATAGTTGTACCACTATGTAAATAACCAGTCGTACTTCAGGAAAGTCTGTAGACGGCATATAACACCATGTGGTGTTTTCATAAGTAACATGAGTATTCCAAACGATCGTTCAGTCCCATGGGTTTCATGGACTGTAGTTTATAAATCCATGTCATCTCTCTTTTCAAAAGTTCTTTGTGATTGTCCTTGCCCTCTCGTTTCTCAACAACTTCAAGTACTAGAAACTTGAGTTGTGACACGTTATGTCTGGATTCCGTGAAATGTACTGCTACATTGGATCTTGCGTTATTTGTTCTTATGTTCGATTTGTGTTCGTTAATGCGAATTTTTATTTTCCTCTCGGTTTTGCCGATGTATATACTGCCACATGGGCATTTGATCAGGTAGATGACATTCTGTGTGTCGCAAGTAGCGTTAACTTTTAGTCTTATTTCATTCCCTTTCATCGGATGGTTTATGGATGTACCTTTGATTATGCAATTACAATTGCCACAATTCATGCATGGTTGGGTACCTTTGTAGTTATGTTTGGTGGTTGTGTTGTTGTTAAGAATCTCTTTTATGTTCGCGCTGCGGGTATATGCGAAGATGGGAGGGTTTCTGAACGTGTCTCCAAAGTCCTGTTCAGCAGTCAAAATTGGCCAATGTCTTAAAATGATCTTTCTATATGCTGCACTTAACGTGGAGAATCTTGATACTAAGACCATTCTGTCTTCTTGTTTTTTAATCGTTCTGGTTAGTAGTTTCTCTCTTGGAGTGCTTCGAGCTCTTTCCATGGCTTCTTTTATTATTTCCTCCGGATAGCCTCTGTCCTGGAATCTTTTTCCCATCTCGTTCAGACGCATTTCTACTTGTGGTGGGTTCGAGGTGATCCTTTTTACTCGTAGCATTTGTGATGTCGGTAGATGTCGTTTGAGAGATCCTTGGTGGAAGCTAGTGTATAACAGTGTGTTATTCCTGTCTGTGGGCTTACGAAATAAGTCTGTGTCGAAACCGGTTTCAGTGGCGGTGATTTTTACATCCAGAAAGGTTATGGTTTTTCGGTTGGTTTCCCATGTGAACTGTATTCTTTCGTTGGCCGGGTTTAGGGTTGTTAATGTTTGTATTAAGGATTCCTCTGTGTTGTTCCAAATGATGAAGACGTCATCAATGCTAAGAGGTGTCCCTGCAGCGCGGGACAAGTGAGGAGCGCCAAGGGGCCCAACTGGTCAGGAGACCGCTCGAAGAGGAGTGAGGTAGTGAAGCACTCTGGCGGGAGAAGTGGCTAACTGAGGCCCCGGCTTCAGGGCCTGGGCCTCGGGCGTGCTGTGGCGAGCTCCGGGACCATGAGCAATCATCAGTGCGGGGGCCCCAGCTACTGAACCGGACGGGTGTTGAGCCGGAAGAACAATCCGAAGGAGTAAGCTGTCTACCTGTGACCTCAGCGGCCATATTTGGAGGCTGGTGGAGGGAGGAGCCTCATGTGGGCCGGAGAATGCCGCCCAAGCCGCCAGGGGGAAAATCGAGGCCCTGGCTTGGGGCCTTTCCGGAAGCGGGGCTCGGGACACCTGCTGATGCGGAGGTACAGACTGTGGTGGCATCGAGGTTACTGAGCTGAGAGGGAGGCCCGGAGGCTCTTTGAGGAGGGCTGCAGCCAGGAAGTACGGTGAGGGCTAAGGACGTCTGGAGGAGTGCTGCAAAGCGGACCGGCTACGGCTTATGTATATGGAGGAGTGACACCTCAGGGGATGCTGCAGAGACAGAGGCAAGTTCTGTGAGACTGCAGTGGTGCCTGGGTGAATCCTTTGGCGGTGGAGAAGCGCATTAGAGGTCCGGCGGAGGTGAAATAGCAGAAAGGTCGGGCTGACGTCGCCTGAGAGGTGTGGTGCTGGGGCCTGCAGGGTGAGCATATCTCCCAGGCTGGACAACAAGTGAAGGCAGTGTGTGGTGCGTTAAATTTCCCACGTTGGTGCCCTGCATAATTCGCATCCTTTGGAGGGCCAGGTGCAAGGGAGAGCAGCAGGGTTTTCAGGTGGCAATGCAGTGGCGTAAGGGGTAGGGCAGCTCTACATTGGACACAGAGAGATGTGACAAATTGCCCCTCACCTAAAGTATGGCTGGTTTGAGGCTGCAGTAGCTGAAGTTTGGAGCAGCGTGGGAAGCCTTTTGACCTCCAAAAGACTGGTGTGCTTGCGTGGCCTGAACTGTGGGCGGTTAATCGTTACAAGGAGAAGCTGGCAGAGGACCAAACCTTATTGAAGGGGCGCTGCTGCACCTAGAGGACTCCAGCCTATATAGCTAACGTCTGACAGCAGGGGCATGGCAGTGACGGCTCCAGGGGGACAAAACACGCTGGTGGTCGCTTCTGCAGATGCCCTACGACTGCCAGGGTTGGGGTACCAGAGGCCCTCGCTTAGGAGACCGCCTTTTAGAGTGGAGAAATGGCGACGGTAGGGAGAGGTCTTAAGCCAACGCCCAAAAGCAGCTCGCTAAATTTGCGTGGTCCAAGGCCGGAGAAAGAGGAGACTCGCTGCAATCGGAAAAAGATGGTGGGGCAGCCGACGCCAAGCAGGGCCAGGAGCCCACCCTACATGACATCATCATGGCCATTAATGGGGTGCGTGCCTCTGTGGACTCAGTCACTGTGGAGGTTTCTCTAATTAGGGAGGACTTTCGTAAAATGGACGAAAAGGTCAAAGAGCTCAAAATAGTCACTAGTGCCCTACAGTCGGATGCGTCGGAACTCCAAACGCAAACTCTCAAAATGCAAAAGAAGCAGAAGAGGATGTTGCAACAACTCGACGACTGCGAAGGTCGGGCCCGCCGTAATATCATTCGCATTTTGGCGGTCCTGGAGAGGTCGGAGGGGCCAGCGGCAGACCTGTATGTGGAAGATCTCATTACGAAGCACCTAAAACCGAAGACCTTGTCCAGCTATTTCTCTATTGAAAGGACACACAGAGAACCGGGGGGTAGACCAAAACCGGGAGCGCCCCCGAGACCCCTTATTTGCTAGGGTTGTCAATTACTGGGATAGAGACGCTATTCTGCAGACTGCACGCTCCGCTCCATCCCTGAAGATAGATAACTATGAGGTGACTTTCTTTCCGGACTTCACGGCCAAGGTTCAAGCTCAGCGTCGCAGTTTTCAGGCGGTGAAGAGTGAACTACGAGATCTTGAGGTGAATTACGCAATGCTCTTTCCAGCGAGGCTGAGAATGGAGTCGGACAGCAAATCGTGTTTTTTTGACTCTCCAGAGGCCATATGGGAATGGATGGAGGGCTGGAGCACGGTGGAAAGCCAACGACGAGAGAGAGCCGATAGACAGGGAACCAGAGAACACATGCTGGCTAAGTATCACCATACCCAGCACAGAGTGTACGAAAGGGGAGATAGGTCGGGCAGGACACTGGCTTGGTTGGAAAGGCGAGAACAGGGATCGAGATGGGTGCACAGGTTGATCAAGTCAGTAGGAGGCTTTGTGACACATCCGAGGGAAATAGCAGAGGAATTCGCCTCTCACTAAGAGCAGGTTTATTCCCCATCTACTCTCTATACGGCGGAGGACTCACGTCAGCTCCACCGGGATAGTGGTGTTCCGACCCTCTCAGAGGCAGACAGGGAGTCCCTAGAGGAACATCTTTCGGCCGAGGAAATTGGAAAGGCTATAGGGCAGATTAAATCGGGGAAGGCGATGGGACCTAAAGGAATACCAGTTGAATTCCTCAAAGCCACTGCATCTCGGACAATAGCACATTTGAATGCCATGTTTGAGAGTTTGGAAGAGGGGCGGTTACCAGTGGATCAGAGGCTGGCCACGATAGTGGGGATTCACAAGCTGGGTAAACCGGCAGACGTATGTGGTTCCTATTGGCATATTTCGCTGATCAACGTTGAGGCAAAAGTCTTAGCAAAAGTTCTCACCAATCGGCTGGGGGCGGTTATCACTACACTGGTCCACCCAGACCAGTCTGGGTTCATGCCTGGGAGGAACACAACCCTCAATCTGAGGCGCTTGCATAATGTGATGGCCCGGAGACTGTATATCGAGGAAGATGCCGCGCTGTTGTCTCTTGGTGCCTCTATGGCCTTTGATTCCATAGAATGGCCGTATATGTTTGAAGTTTTGGAGAGGGTGGGATTAGGTCCCAAATTTATAGCATGGGTTCAGCTGCTTTACACGGCTATTATGTGTCAGATGTGGGTAAATGGATATACATCCAGGACATTTAACTTGCGGAGGGGTACCAGGCAGGGATGCCCTCTGTCCCAGTTGATATTTGCCCTTTTGTTAGAACCTCTTGCGGCGTGGATACGCCGAGATGTTATGGTATGTGGGATGAGGTGGGCAGATGATGTAGAAGACCGCATATCTCTATATGCGGATGATATACTTTTATACTTGGCTTCCCCATAAAAATCAACATCGGTGGTGCTCGATATCTTTACAAATTTTGGCAAATATTCCAGGTATGCGATTAACTGGCATAAATCCGTGTTGTATATGTTGTGGGGGCAGGTCCCCAGGCTTCCGGCGGACTGCTCCATAGCAGTGGAGAAAGATGGGTTTAGATACTTAGGGGTTTATGTTAAGCCAGATCCAAATCTGTTCTACAGATCTAATTTGGACCCTCTGCTGGCCCAACTCCGAGCGGACGTGAAACATTGGCGGTCCCTCCCACTCTCACTGATTGGCCGGGCGGCGCTTTTTAAGATGTTGGCCCGTCTTCACTTCTTATCTATCCTTCAAAACTGCCCGTATAAAGTCCCAGATTCCTTTTTCAAAGTGGTGGAAGGGGAGGTCCTACGCTACTGTGGGACGGGAGGGGCCCCAAGGGTGGCGCTGAAGAAACTCACGAAGAGTTGGTATGATGGAGGCATTGCGCTCCCTGACCTGCAACTCTACTATTGGGCAACACAGCTAGCGACTGTCAATCGATGGATATATTGCCCTCTGGAGGAACCCGCATATGCACTCGACCGCTACCAAACTGTCCGGTCCGGATATTTGGGGGACCTATATGTTAGTGACAGGAAAAACAAGGGGCGATTCTTTGGGCCTAGACTACACACGTTGGAGATCTGGCGAGCAGTGAACTCCTGCCTGGGGTGGGCTGGCCTTCTTACTAAGGTGGCCCCACTCTGGTATACGCAGAAACTGGGCATGCTGTGTCATCATCCCGGGCTCGACAATTGGGACCTTATTGGTATCTCTGTAGTAAAAGATTTGGTCAAAAAGGGTGAGATACTTTCATTTGAGGAACTCCAGAAACAATATCAACTAGCCCAAGGAGAAACGTATAGATACCTGCAAATTCGCAATGCCCTTAAGGCAGCCTTCCCGTCTTTCACAGACATACCAGACTCATCGCCGCTCGAAGACAGATTGTTGGATGGGCCACTGAACTCAAAAGTCATCTCCCTCACGTTTAGGAAACTAAGCAACAACTTCCAGATGCTTTCCCGAGACTCAAAGAGAGGTGGCAGGACGATTTGGGAATGATTAGCGACGAGGAGTGGCAGGAGGCCCTGATGTCTCCTCGGGAGGCGGCCATCACGCAAAAATGTAGGTTAATCCAACTTCGGATACTGCACCGTTCGTATATGACTGGACAGACTCTGGTGAAAATAGGTTCTAGATCGGATGACCTTTGTCTGAGGGGATGTGGTCAACAGGAGACATTTTATCACACTCTGTGGAGCTGCCCGAGGCTACGTGTCTTGTGGGAGGGGTCCTCAGAACACATGCATAAGGCCTTACATAAGGAAATTGTCCTGACGCCACAACTGGGTTTGTTGAATATATGGGAGGCAACCAACCTGAAGGAAGTGGAACAACAGTTTACTTCGCTCGGCTATACTCTGGTTAAATGAGAAATAGCGAAAGGGTGGGGTGGAGCAGCTATTCCAAGTTTTCATATGTGGGAGAAAGAGTTTGACAGACGCATGCTGGCGGAAACGGAGGTCTTTGTAGCGAGGGGTTGCCCCAAGAAATGGGACTGGAAATGGTTGAGCTGGAATAAATATCGGGGGGATATAGTGGTGGCCCCAATGGTGGAATTGGAAATGCGTAGAAACACAGAAGGTGTGGATACTATGTAATGTATAACTGCTGTTTGATATCTGTCCAGAGTTGACATTTGTATATGTTATAAAGTAATGTCCTCTCATGCACTCGGTTTTTGTAACTAATAAACATATTTAAACAAAAGAAAGACTCCCAGGACTCCTCCTGATTACACTAAGATCTGTGACCCTCAACAAAAAACTGAAGGAATAATCCATACACCATGAAAGGAAAAAAATAATACCTTCCTGGTATAAAGAACATTTGCTTGAACCAAATGACTGCCCAAAGGTCACATCGTAAATTGTAAAGGTGTTAAAAAAGACACTAAATAGCTTTGAATCTGGTACAGGTTTCATCAAAAATTATATATATCAATATCCGGTATCATCCACCAGAGGCGGACAATGTACAAAAGTTTGCGGCCCAATGTCCACTGCCGGACACAAGGATCTACAAAAGCTTGTCCTTGCATGGTCTACAGCACCTTGGCCTACAATCTGAACATGACCTCAAGTCAAAGATACCTTGAAGCACCTAAAGGGAAACGCGGAAAGAGAAGCAAGCACATCTTAACTAGAAACCTCTTTCTATTTTCTTCCTCTCTTTTTCCCTCTTTTTTTTTAACCAAACATATGTTACACATGCACACAGCCAAGTATACACTGTATACACAGTATATGTAAAGGTGAAATAGAACTGAAAAACTAGTTCAAAACACCTTGTAATATTATTGTAAAAGGTACTGTACCTAACAATCCACCATCTTAGGTGACATGTCCAAAAGTATCACAACCATAAGTAACATGGCATTAAGATAATGCCTTCTGTAAAACGGAACTCTTGCCAGCAGCAAACACATGTGAACACACTTGTGATCCAAAAGAACATTTTAAAGTTAATCCACCAGTACTTATAAATATATATAAACAACTATATATCATTTAGCCTTCTTCAAGAAGCAACAGCCATAAATTCTCCAGGACTGTTAAGCACCACAAATAAAAAAAAATAGGTATATACATCAAAAAGACCAGTAATATCTATGTGCAAGAACATTTTAAAAGAATAAAAAGAAGACCTTCATATCCTAAAAGAACTCCTACCATGAAGCGCATGAGTGAAAACAGCCTTAACCGTTTCAGACACTGACTCTTAGACAGTGTAAGCCTTTGAGCTTACACAGACGTGTTCTGAGAATGAACAAAGGAATTACCTATGCCCTCCAATAAAGGAGGGAGTCACAAACCCATGTAGTCGAAAGAATACCATCATGATGTACAAAAATAGAAACACTCATAATACATATGCAGTCCGCTCAAGAAGACAAAACAAACTGCACTAAATACCCTGTTTAAGGAAAACCAGACGAGAGTGAAAGTTAGCACTGAAGAAAAATAATGGCTATGAGCCCAGCATAATGGCCCCAAAAGGGTAGATAATATAGACCAAGATGGACCAATCTTAGACCAAACCAACACACTAAGTAAACAGAGCACCGACAACCTATACAATAGCCAACCAATACTCCACATAAAGACGTATACCTTAAAAGGTATGAACTCTTGAGACTTGGGGCCAGATGTATCAAGAATTTTTTGCGTTTGCCAACGGTCAGATTTACAGAATCTGCCCATTTGCAAACGCAAAAATTGCTTTTACGATGCAGCAAATCTAATTTTATGATTCAATAAACTGTTACGGAATCACAAAACAGGTTTGCGATTCGGTATTAGGAAGGGGCGTGTTTAGGGCATCCCTTCCTAATAACGAATCGCATCGGTATGTAAGAATGTTTTGTGACCCCAATTGTGGTCGCAAAACATTTACATTTTACCACCTACTTCACGTTGGTGGTAACCCATTCGCAAATGGGAAGAGGTCCCCAAGGGACCCCTTTCCCTTTGTAAATGTTTGTTAAACCATTTTTAAGAGCAGGCAGTGGTCCCACGGACCACTGCCTGCTCTTAAAAAATGAAAAGAAAATTGTTCATTTTTCGTTTTGTAAAGCATCTTGTTTTCCTTTAAGGAAAACGTGCTGCTTCACAAAAAATAAAAAGATTGCTTTATTGAAAAGCAATCACGGGCATGGTGGTCTGTTGATCTTAGCAGGCCACCATTTTGCGATTCCTAGGGAGTCGCAAATTGCGACTTACCTCATTAATATTCATGAGGTAGGTCATTTGCGACCCCATAGAAATTGCAAAAGGTGTACTATACACCTTCATACATTGCATTTTGCGATTTCCTAACTGAGAATCCTTGTGATTCGCTATTAGGGAATCGCAAAATACTATCTACATACATCTGGCCCTTAGCTCCTCATCAGAGTAAAATAAAAGAACGAAACAGCTTTACAGCTGCAAAGACCATCCGGAGATCAGACACCAGAGGAAAACACTCACTCAATAAGAAAGAAGCAGTGCTTAATACTTCAACACCACAAGAACTATGGTAGGCAGGAAATAAACCTTTACCCAACTTAAAGGCCCACAACTGTGGCTGTATAATAAGGGAAGCAAAAGACCTTAAAAGGTCATACTACAAGCGCTAAACTCCTGCAACAAAGTGTGTCCACAAAGATTAGCAGAACTAGCCATAGCAACAGCAATAGGATCAGGGTGTAAAAATCATACAGACTGAATCAACTCAGGTAAAAAGGAG
The DNA here is from genome assembly GCF_964263255.1 of Lissotriton vulgaris. Classification (NCBI taxonomy): domain Eukaryota; kingdom Metazoa; phylum Chordata; class Amphibia; order Caudata; family Salamandridae; genus Lissotriton; species Lissotriton vulgaris. The sequence goes on along the minus strand of NC_141696.1, from coordinate 711,839,259 downwards.
TACAGTCCACAGAAAAGGGGATCCCCATCCAAGCAAACTGAAAAAGGAAGGAGACAAGCTAAGGGTCTGACCCTCCCCGACTAGCCCGAAACTTACGTAGGGCCCAGTCCCCATGGGCTCCAAAAAGAGGAGCCCCATCAAATGGCATGTCAACCAAGACTGACTGGACAGGTTCCAAAAATCCAGAATTCCAGAGCCATGCATGTCTCAGCAATGCCATAGCAGACGCCATGGCCCGTCCAGCGGAGTCAGTGTAATCCATTCCGCATTTGATGAGCAGTTCGGCTGCCTAATGGCCAGTGGAAACCCACTGATGTAATGCACTCCTGTTAGCCTCAGGGAACAAGGGTAAAAACGGACTCAAAAACTCCCACAGGGTATGGAGAAAGCGTCTGAGGACGCAGACCGTATTAGTGGATCGGAAAGCCACACTTGTTGAGGAAAAAATCTGCTTCCCGCAAGAATCCTGTTCCCTGGATTCTTTATCAAGAGGGGAATGAGGGAGGTTTCCCATCTCAAGGGACGTCGTAACAGCCTGGACTACGAAGCTGTGGTGTGTCGGACGCCCGGGGCAGGGCAATATATGTGGGCAATGATGCGGTCCACTGACACACCTGACTCAGGTTTTGCCCATGCTGCTAACAAAATGTCAGAAAGGGCCTCAAAAAAAGAAAGCACCGGTTCAACCCCCGATTGGCCAGAATGAAGAACCTCAATAAGAGGGTCAATAGTCTTTTCCACACTAGACAGAGTAAGATGCAAGACTACAGCAACTCTCCTCAAGAACTCTGCCAAAGCATAACTGGCTTCCGAGGCAAGGCCCAAAAGTGACAAAGGGAGGAAGCAGGAGCCAAATCTAGCCCTCTCGCTTCACCCAGCTCCTCAATCCAGCTGTCCAACCCAGATGGGGCCACTGGCTGCTCCAAGGGAGTCATATCCTCACAACCTTCCCCTAATAGGTCCTGGGATCCTCCAGAGAAATGACCTGCACCGCATACAGCTTCATAAACGAAGTTGAACAATATTGAAGCAACGCCATGCTGACATCCACCTAGGAAGGAGGAAAGACGTCAGCCGGTGTCTACATTGATATCCGGAATCGCGGTGCAGCCAGCTCCACACTACATACCGACTCCAGATCGGAGTCTACCGGCGCCAAAATGGCAGAGGCGTCGACCTGGAGTCGTCCTCCATTAGTGGCCCCGAAGGACCATGAACTGGCGTCTCAGAGTCTGAAGCTGGAAATGCTACCGAGGGCGAACCCGCCGGCGATGACACAGTTATGGCACCTACGACCTTCTTGGGGCCCGCAGGTGCTCCAGAGGGAGACGAGGGCCCAAATACAAAATGGAGAGCCTCATCGTACTCTTACATTTGCTTCCAGGTCGCTCCGGCTCCAGGTAAAACTGGGAGGCTTGGGATTGACACCGGAACAGGAGTCTCAGCACTAGGCCGAGAAATACCCCTTCGGCTTCTGTGACGCCGCTTACCGTGTGATGCTGATGGAGACTGGGAGTGTTGCCGTTGACCACAGGATAAAGAGCAGCACTCCTGATAACGACCTCTTGCCCAGTGAGGAAGACCGGCGGCGTGGACCGAAAGGACACGACAACCGCGCCGCCAAAAGCTTCATGTGCCACTCCCGTAGCGCCTTTGGCTTCAACTGCTGACAGACGCCACACTCGTCGACGTCGTAGTGCTCGCCTAGGCAACACAGAGATAGAATGTGGGTCCATACCCGACATCTTATGAGTACAGGGCCCACAAAACTTAAACCCAGATTGCATAGGGCACACTTTTCAGAGGAAAAGAATAATCATAGCAGACCGAATAACGGCCAGAGATACACTTCTCTGGATCCGTGTTGCAGCGCGGAAAAGAAGAATCTGACGTCCACCCGCCGGAGGGGACTTATATGACTCCACTGACGTCATGACGGGAGTAGACGTCATCGCGGAGCTGTACGACGCCATCCACTGGCGCGCAGAGGTACTGCCTAAAGATTTCCGGATACAGACTGGCACCTGCGGGGAATTCAAAAGTTAAGGAATCTGCAGCTAGACGTCTCTATCAGATCTGTATTTTCTCTTTGGTTGTACTGAGCTTGTGGTTATGAACTTCCTGGTAGTGATATCATCAGACTTTAGCAGAGCATCATTTACTATATTAATGCTTTGTATATAGTGCCCAAATGCCCCCAAAAGAATGGTTTGATGGTAGGAATGGAGCGCATCTCTCATACTCCTTGTCTTAACCCCACGCATAAATGAAGCTACAAAATTGTAGTAACACAATATGAAACAAACACTGCTATTCAAACGTAAAGCCAGAATACTCCCCCCACAGGACACACTTTCAATCCCACACCTTTTAAAATAGACAAAACAATGCCTAAGAATCGTAAGCATCCCATCTCTCACTCCTTTCGCTTAACTATATACCCAGACTTAGCGGCATGACATGATAGTAGAATAACTCAGTTCATCACGCATTACACTGAAAGGTTCCCACAAATGCCACACTACAAACCAGCACCCTGCTGTTCAGCACCAAAAGATATTTTTTGAAGAATGGATGTTGTACTCAAATAATAATATTTTGTTAATCAAAGAGAACTAGCCTATTGTGAAAAGTTTACAGGACTCAGAACTGTATGACGAAGTGTAAACCATTAGGTTTCTTCATGTAGCCTTCACCCACCAACCTAGTTGGTGGCATGCTTCATCATTGGGCCCACCCAGTGACACCGAGTGTGGCCCGGGTGTGCTTCTATGTCTGGTTACAGCGGAGCAGGTATGTAGCTGAGTGTGCAGTGTGGTGACGTGAATAGTGAGAATTAAAAAAGCTATACAGTGATTCCAGTACCGAGGGATAATGTAACTTTAATAACTGGGCCTCTGTTTGCGTTTAAAAAGGCGAGTGGATGTAATAGGAGTATATATTAAGACCTCCTACATCCAGGTGTGGTCTACATGTTTCAGCCAGGCCATTAAGATTAAAACTCGCTTTCCTCAGGTCCATTAAATAAGTGTAGGGGCAATTTATACTTAAGTGAGTGTATTGATTGTAAAAATGTGAAGCACTCGCTAAGGTGCTATATGTGTGGGAGGGGGATTCCCTCTCCAAGCATACGCTGGCTTTTTTGCCGCAAATGCCCCAGGGAGGAATCCGGCAGAGGTGTTGACCGATACTGGCAGTCAAGACCTGCGGTGAACCTGTTGCTCCATCACGGACCTCCGAAAAACACTTTTTCGTAGGTCCGTGATGAACAACAGGTTTACCGCAGGTCTTGACCGCCAGTATCGGTCAACACCTCTGCCGAACTCCTCCCTGGGGCATTTACAGAAAAACGCCAGCTTATGCTTGGAGAGGGAATCCCCCTCCCACACATATAGCACCTTAGCGAGTGTTTCACATTTTTACAATCAATACACTCACTTAAGCATAGATTGCACCTTCACTTATTTAATGGTCCTGGGGAAAGCCAGTTTTAATCATAAAGGCCTGGCTGAAACATGAAGACCACACCTGAATGTAGGAGATCTTAATATATACTCCTATTACATCCACTCGCCTTTTTAAAAGCTAACAGAGGCGCAGTTATTAAAGTTACATTATCCCTCGGGTACTGGTACCACTGTATAGCTTTTTTAATTCTCACTATTCACGTCACCACACTGTACACTCAGCTACATACCTGCTCCGCTGTAACCAGGCATAGAAGCACACCTCTGTGTCACTGGGTGGGCCCAATGATGAAGCATGCCACCAACTAGGTTGGTGGGTGAGGGCTTCATGAAGAAACCTAATGGTTAACAATTCGTCATACAGTTCTGAGTCATGTAAACTTTTCACAATAGGCTAGTTCTCTTTGATTAACATATAAAACCTGGGGATACGGACTAGCTAACTAGTCCTCTCTCTCTCTTTGATAAAACGCGTACTCAAATAATAGCCATCATAGATAGACAGACCAAAGCATTACAAAGTGGAATGCTATTCATCTACCATAGTGTTTCAGCATCCCATGAGAGGTAGGTAGCACAATGTAAATGCAACTACAAAAACAATAGAATACAATTTTGCTAGCTCCACAGCTGGAGAAATTACACAGTAGCCTTCTAGACTAGGCCTCGTGACCCTTATGCTGTTAAACCAAAAAGGAGTATCGGCAAAATATTTTAATATCAGTAGCACACAGGGAAATTGTACAATTTGGAAGTATTTAACTGGTGCTAGAGAGGCTTGTGGTGAGTCTGTAGAAGAGCACAGATCTTATGGGAACCAGAAAGCATCTGTCCCACAGACTAGCGACTGACCAGCACAAAGAATCCACATGACAACATCACAATTTCAGTGGAATGACAGAACTGCACATAAAAAAGCTGAACACTGATGAGCATTAGCCCAAGCTCCCATGTAATACATACTAACACAAAACTAGGAATGGTTTTCATGTCAGAGATCAAAGAAATGTTCCCACGCACCTGGGATCTGCTGCACAAAACTCAAAATAATCATGAGCAGGCAATGGGTGTAACTGCTCTTCAAGCTGCTCCTTGGTTATGCTCGGTGGAAGTCTACGAATGACCACCTAGATGGAAAAATTTAAATTGCAATATAATCAGTCAAACACAACGACGTTGCACAAACACAAACCATTGATAACATGGAATTTGCAAATGTGTTTAACAGTTTAATATAATTTGTGTTGTTGAGACTTATAACTAAAAGAGCCTTCTTTTTTTAAGCCCTGTACAAAACAATCACTAAAACACGTAATTACAAGAGTGCATAAATACCGGAAAGATAGATACTGTTTGTTAAAAACAAAGTATAGAAATGCCCCTAAAATACTTTGACTGAAAGGACATTACGGTTATGACACATAACATAAAAAAACACTGAAATGTACCAGTTATAAGACACACTCAACAGTTTATGATGCCACTTAAAAAATGTAAATGTTACAGAGGTCAGAGCCAATTTCACTGGTACCCAGTATGCTATGAGCACGTAACATGTGCTGAACGCCTTTACACAAAGATGACTCGACATAGAGTGTATTGTAAGGTCAGGGCTTGGCCATCATTCATGACCAAAACACTCTGTTCCTGAGTGCAACCTCTCCATGCTGATCTTTAAGCCGCTGTGCCGACGGCGCAGAGGCAGTTTTTTTTTAGCAGTTTTAATTCCCATTTCAAGTAAGCATTTACTGGTGACTTGGACAAACAAGTATTTTGTGTGATTAATGTAAATGTGTTTATGGACCATATTATGGGCATCACTTTACGGCCGGGTACAAAAGGTGCTCAGCAGTAAGCCCAGAGATAAATTAAGGGTAAAAAGGGCACACAAGAATATAAGTAGGCTGGTAAAAACAGGAAACTCGAGGCTAAGAAAGAGCTGTGGGAGAACCTTGTTAAGGAATGCCAGATGAAAGATACTACGAGGTTCTGGAATATTGTTAACAAAAGGAGATTCACTACAATTCAAATGCCAACACATTTCACTGTCTGATGCTCACAAACTTATAGAAACAAAAAAAGAAATTGGATCTATTTCTTAAAAAACTTTAAACATAAGGGGTGTGGTTTTGCTTATTATGTTGTATTTAAAAACTAACGCAACAAATAAAGAAGTTAAAAAACATAAAAAGTATTACATATTAGTCTACAATTAAGACATTTAACAACACGTAACCCTTACTAAAAAATTAACTTACATATAAAACACGTTTTCACAATAAAACTTTTTTTTTTTAACAAAAGAAATTCCATAAAAAAACTGAAGTTGATAGGGAGATAAAGCGCTACAATATTTTAATAGTGGGCTTGCCATAACAGAAGTTAATAAATTACAATTTGTTGTACTCTGTGGTAAAAAGTAAACGCTGGTAGCCATGTAAGGTGTTAATAGTGGGGATATCAGTGCCATTCGTCCACCACACTCCACCATCACAAAGACACCTTACCCGATCTTGGTGTTCACTGCGTAGCTTTATTACTTGTCAATAACACCATCTTTATTAGTTGTTAAAACCTCCAACTTTTGACCAATTTTATTAACCATCATAATCCCATTACCGAACATAGGGAGGCGCAGTATACATCTGTGCCACAGGTTATCCTGTATTTACAATTCTTCAGCTGTAGATCCCCTCGAGGCGTGTTGTACCAGCAGGACACAACCCAACCCCTTACCACTTCATCCATATGAGATACCATGTTGCTTCATCCAAGCACCGGCTACTGGGGTAGAGCCAGAGAGTCCAGGACCACCAGCAGGACGGCCCCCTCTCCCGCCTGCCCAGAGCCCCAATGACTGCCTCCCTGTTGCAGGGTCGGGCAGTTTCTGCATACAGAGGTCCCCCGGCCTTTTCCTGTTGTCCGGGACCCCGCCACAGGGCAAGTAGCCCACTGGCGCTCTTGCCCTCCCCCCAAGCTGCTTCACCCTCCAATTTGTGATGCTCTGGGCTATACTTTTTGAATGCAATTCCATAGCCCCCCAGTATAGTTTGGACAAACAGCTCCAATCCTTGCCTGGACAGCTGCAATCCATCTGCCCAATACAGAATCAAGTTTAATGCTTGCAGCATACGATGCCTACTGGGATGAATTTGCGAACCCCGCAATAATTTCACTACCTCTCGATTCAGTTTTCTCACCGATGTGTTTGCCACGGCTGAAGACACCCCATCACCCCAGACTCTATGAGTGAGCACCTCTGACCCCAAGAAAGTGGTGTCTGGCCATACTCTCCTGAACCAAGAGAAGGTAGAGAAAAGGGGCCTTCTTCCTTCCCCTCCTGCCCCCCCGGAATCCTATTTTCACCTCCTGAGTGAATCACCAACACATCTGGAATGGGCATATCATTATCCAATGCACTCTGCGAATGGGCTGCGACGTCCTCCACACGTTGCCCATCAAAACCTAACCAATTATGGTTGACTCCCATGGCCCTTTGCATTCCCAAATCTCCGGATTCGTTGAACCCTTTCCCAGCACTGTGTATAACCGAGTCTCCACACCAGCATACCTGCCTCCCCTTACTTGCCACCACTGCCTATAAGCCCAAGGCGAAAGACAAAAGAGGGGCATAATTACCAAACAGCCGAAACCCCTGGCTCCTAACTACACCAGCTGTGGTCTGGCATAGCGCTCAAAACCAGATGAATTCCCTCTGTCCACTTTCTTGATTGCCCCAGAAGACAGACCCTGATATTAAATGAGTTGTCTCTTCCCCCAACATTCTCAAGGCAGGTCCTATAACCTGAATGTTCTGCAAAGGTTAAAGAATACGCTAATCCCAGCAGATGTACGTCATATGATGACCAACACACCTGAGGTAATACGTTCCCGATATTTACCAACCTACTGACATCTATGGGTCCCCTATTGTTAATGGTACGGAACTCAGCCCTGCAAGTTATATAAAATCGGAAAGCCAAACTTCGCTGGATCTGCTCCCCCAGCATTGCCTGACTACGTAATGTATAGCTGCAATACTCAACCACCCCCTTCTACATAATGACCCAACCGGACCATCCACCCAACTGACACCTGATAGACTTTGTAACAGTTGAGAGGGAGGCTTTGCATCGCATCTAGGCTATGCTACTCCACGGCAACACTGGCTATGTGTACCTTGAGCGCGGGCAGACTTTCAAACCTGCTGAACCTCAAAGCGCGCCAAAACTCGCCCCCGTTCCCCGGCTCACACTCGGCCGTATCGCCAATCCCGCGCTTGTTTCCAAACCAAGCGCTTCTTCCCCCGCTGCCTTTCGGTCCTTCCCATTATGCCTTATTTGGCCCTCCGCATCATCAAAGCCGTCTTGCCTAAGCGCGCCCACTGCTCTTTACTCACTGCTGCTGACGATAGCTAATTTGCAATTCATCAATATGGGTTGGACAAGGGCCACGAACCCCATTCTCAACCCAAATACTGCCTGTTCTTACCCGATGAGCTAACAGAGTACTCCTTCAACCCAGCATCTCTCGAACCTTTATTAATCTATCCCATCACAATAGTATTGTGACTCATCACTGACATTGTGTTTAAAGTGTTTACTAATGATAACATCCTTTCCCATTCATTGTGACGGAAAAGTAGTTTAACGCAATATTTACTTGTGCCGCAGCACCAAACCGCATCGATTGAAAACGCCCCCCAAACCCACCGAAATCACACAACGATGCCACGCACACTACGCCGGTAAGCCCCTCCGCTACGAGTGAGGCCCCCTCACCTTTGAGAGTCGCCGGGAAAACCGCAACTGTTCCCGCTGCGCCTTTCCGGCCACTCCGAGCGGTGAGAGGACAAAGAGGGCTACTCCCTAGATTCCTGCTATTTTATCCGCTACGGGGAGGGGCCGCCAATGCACCTCCTTCTTTACTCGCATTTCAGGCGTCCCTCCCCCTGCCCACTTTCAGGGAAACGAAACTGTTCCCTCAGCACTAAATCCCACTAAAGGCATCCCTCCCCTAGACGCGGGGGTTGCCTCTCAGTACCTTTATTCCAGTTGTACAGCAGAATGGTAAGTAGGTACATCAGCTTGGTAGACCAGATAAACAAGTAGCAATGATGTAGGTTAGCCCAGTAATCAGCCCTTGGTCCTATGCCACAGCAACCCCCCAGGAGCAGCCTGCCTGCTGCTCAGCCCATCTATAACTGTCCTATCTGTCTAATGTTTTGCACTCTTGCTACAAATGTCCTTCAGACACTCTGAACTAAAGATCAGATCAACATCTCTATTGCCAGTAAGGCGAGTGGTATGGACCAACTCTTTCCATGCCTGCTGACACCAACACAGCGATGTTGGTGTCAGCAGAGCCTAAAGAACACATGTGATTGAAGCCATCAAGCAGGCTGCCTTCAGTGCTAGGAAAAGTACCTTCAGCTTCATAATGCTGGAGAGGTGTGGCGTTGCGGCCAGAGTGACTGACTCCGGAATCTGGGGATCAGGGTTCGATCCCCGGGGCCGGCGGCAGATTACCCAAGCACCATGTGACTCTGGGAAATAGCTTGCTTAATCTTCCCGACGGCCCCCAGCGCCTACAGACCCTAACAGGTGATAGTTTGCGCTTTACAAATGTGGATTATATTATATTATAATGCTGATGGGGACTTACTTCTAGGTAGACCAAAGGATAGTGAAAATGGTAATGAAACAGTGTCATAGATTTTATGTCAGGACACGGAGGCTAACGTTATGCATATCTCCTTTTAGTGCCTGTTCATAGCAGGGACAATAGAAAGAATTTAGGCCCGATGTTGGTAAATCTAATTTACCGACTCTAGAATACCGAATTTTACCGATTCGGTATTCTAGATTCGGTAAATGAGATGTAGGAAATAATTCGGTAATTTTTACCAAATCGGTATGATTCGGTAATTGCCATTGATTCCTATGGGCCTTGAGGCCCATAGGAATCAACTCCGACAAAACCTTCTCCGCCGCCGAGCACCTGCACTTCCAGATACACACCGACCCCAAGACCACCCTCTGAGGCACCCTCATCTACAGACCACCGGGACCACGCACGCAGTTCAGCGAAGACATCGCAGACTTCATCAGCCCGCACGCCCTTCCCTCCGCCGACTACATCCTCCTAGGGGACCTCAACTTCCACCTGGAGAACAACAACGACAGAAACACCACCGCCCTGCTGGACAACCTCGCCAACCTCGGACTCAAGCAACTGGTGGACACCCCCACCCACTACGCCGGACACACGCTTGACCCCGTCTTCTCATCCAGCAAGCACATCTCCTTCAGCCACGCCACCGGACTCCACTAGACAGATCACAGCTGCGTCCACTTCAGCTTCAGTAGAACTACGACCCACCACCAACCGCAACGGGTCCCCCGCCGCAGCTGGAGCAAGATCACCGCCGAGCAGCTCACCGCCTCCCTCAGCCAGAACACTCCCACCAGCACAACGGACCCCAACGTAGCAGCCAGAAACCTCACCAAGTGGCTGACCGCCTGCGCCGATGACCTCGCACCACTAAAGAACCCTCCCAGCAGACCCGGCAGCAAGAAAACCCCCTGGTTCACCTACGAAGTCAAGGAATCCAAGAAGAACTGCTGCACCCTTGAGAAAGCCTGGCGGCTCGACCACACCACAGACAACTGGACCGCCCTCAAGCACGCCACCCGCAAACACCATCAACTGATCCGCGCCACCAAGAAGACGGCACTCAAAGAACGACTGGACAACAACGCCCACGACAACAAGGAACTCTTCAGCATCGTCAAAGAGTTCTCCAACCCCAGCGCCGGAACCAACAACATCACTCCCACGCAAGACCTCTGCGACTCCCTCGCCTCGTTCTTCCACCGCAAGATCGCCGACATACACAACAGCTTCGACTCACAGACCACGCACCCTACCACCGAACCAACGCCCGCCACCACCACCTTCTGCAACTGGACCCCGATCAGCACCGAAGACACCACCCGCACGATGAACTCCATCCACTCAGGATCACCAACCGACCCGTGCCCACACCACGTCTTCAACAAAGCCGCCGCCACCATCGCACCCCATCTCCGAGACACCATCAACTCCTCCTTCCACACCGCCACCTTCCCGGAGAGCTGGAAGCATGCCGAGCTGACCGCCCTCCTGAAGAAACCAACGGCGGACCCCACCGACCTCAAGAACTACCGTCCCATCTCGCTCCTTCCTTTTCCGGCCAAAGTCATCGAGAAGACGGTCAACAAACAGCTTGCCGCCTTCCTCGAGACGAACGGATCCCTCGACCACTCGCAGTCCGGATTTCGGGCCAACCACAGCACCGAGACTGCCCTGATCGCAGCCACCGACGACATCAGAACCCTGATCGACAACGGGGAAACAGCGGCCCTCATCCTCCTGGACCTCTCCGCAGCGTTCGACACGGTCTGCCACCGAACCCTAGTAAAGCGCCTCAGCAACATCGGAATCCGAGAGAAAGCGCTGGAATGGATCATCTCGTTCCTCACCGGAAGAACCCAGAGAGTCCGCCTCCCTCCGTTCAGATCCGAGGCCACAGAAGTCATCTGCGGCGTACCACAAGGATCTTCTCTCAGCCCGACCCTCTTCAACGTCTACATGAGCCCCCTCGCAGCCATCGCACGCCAACACCACCTCAACATCATCTCCTACGCCGACGACACCCAGCTGATCCTCTCCCTCACCAACGATCCCACCACCGCCAGAGCCAACCTACACGAAGGGATGAAAGACGTCGCCGACTAGATGAGGAACAGCCGCCTTAAACTGAACTCAGACAAGACGGAAGTCCTCATCCTGGGATCATCATCCTCCGCCTGGGACGACTCCTGGTGGCCCCTGGCCCTGGGCACCGCCCCCAAACCAACGGACCGCGCACGCAAACTGGGCTTCATCCTGGACTCCTCCCTGTCAATGACCAGACAAGTCAACGCCGTTTCTTCCTCATGCTTCAACACCCTGCGCATGCTCCGCAAGATCTTCAGATGGATCCCCACTGAAACCAGGAAGACCGTCACCCAGGCACTCGTCACCAGCCGACTGGACTACGGGAACGCCCTCTACGCTGAACCACAGCCAAACTCCAGAGAAGACTCCAACGCATCCAGAACGCCTCCGCACGACTCATCCTGGACATCCTGGACATCCCCCGACACAGCCACATCACCGGACACCTGAGAGAACTGCACTGGCTCCCCGTCAGCAAGAGAATCACGTTCAGACTCCTCACCCATGCACACAAGGCTCTACACGACCTGGGCCCCAAGTACCTCAACGACCGCATGACCTTCTACACGCCCACGCGCCAGCTACGATCAACCAGCCACGCACTCGCCACCGTACCACGCATCCGCAGAGCCACCGCCGGAGGAAGATCCTTCTCCTACCTGGCAGACAAGACTTGGAACTCCCTCCCCATTCACCTTCGACATACCCAAGACCATCTCTCCTTCAGGAAGCAACTCAAGATCTGGCTGTTTGAGCAGTGACACACCCCTCTCCCCCAGCGCCTTGAGACCCTCCCAGGTGAGTAGCGCGCTATATAAATGCCGTGATTGATTGATTGCTTGATTGAATTACCGAATCGGGGACAGGGTGTCACTGTGACACCTTGTAGCATCCCTGACTCTGGCTTGTGTGCCATGTGACACACATACATGCCCTTAGGGCATGTATGTGTATGTGGCACAGGTGTACATGCACAGATGTGCATGTACACTGGAATTTGATATTTAACACGAAATATTATTTTGTGGTAAATAATGAATTCTTAAGGGCCTGTGGCACTGTTTTCAGTGCCACCTATATCTAGATTTACCGATTCGGTAAATTTACCGATTCGGTAATTTACAGAATCAGTAAATGTACTGATTCGGTAAATTTACTGAATCAGTAATTTTTAAGCCCCCTACATCTTAAACTCCAAATACCGGTCGGTAACGGCCGAAATTGGCCGTTACCGACCGGTATTTGGCCACCTACATCTGGCCCTTAGACCTTTTAAACATTCCAGTACAGTATATAGTCCATCAACATCCAGCCGTCTTCCTTCTTTTGTTGCTGCTGCTCACAAGATAAGTGGTGTTCATTTCAGCTTAATCTGTGTGGTTGTGTGTTTGTACAACACCCCCTTTATGGGGGGCATATGTATTTCTCTACATTTGCCCTACTGGCATCTACTCCTGTGGCTTTTAATCCATGGTTTATTATAACCTTGTGTTCAGAATTTTTTTTCATATATATGATTTTATTTTAAATTCTGTTACATACACCACAATATTGGTAATCCCACTAATTTCATACTTTATCACTGTTTTTATTGTATCCCCAGAGGTATGACCATTTACGGCATCTTTTGACTATCCCAGCAGGCCAGGCTCACCTGGCGCTCCTCATGTCTCTGCGTATGTAGGCCTCAGGGCACACACAGCTCCTCCTGCAGCAGCGCGCACCCTCGCTTCAGCAAGACCTCCTGGGCAACTTCGGGCCCCCGATGTGACGCACTTATTCCAAGCACCCACTCTGGTGCCTCCAACTTCATCGGCAGAACCTTGGTGCAGCATACACATACCTGGCGGCTGCCCCGAGTGACTGTATCTTCCTTCACCCTACTTCAGTGCAGCACACTCTTCCTGTATGTCTGCACCGATCACACAGCAGTTCTCCATAGAGAGTGGGGAAATATAAGATACCTTAGCGGCCGGCGACACATCGTGTGTGTGCGTCGGCCACCATTTTAGGCCTTTGGGCTATTGGATTATGGCATAAAATAGGAGAGTTATGGAGAACAAGGGTACCCCATCAGTAAAACCTGGGGTTGAAGTAATTATAAGAAAAACAATGGTTTATGGTGGCCTCAAAAGGTCCTGATAGGGTAGGATATTACTATTGTACTCAAATCAATTCTGGGAGAGAGAGAGTTTTTGTAGGGTAATATACAACTAGAATATTTTATTTATGTTTTAAAGTACAAAATGTTTTTTCAGGTGCTCACACAAGTGACAAAGTGCTTATAGTGACTGAGTGAGAAGCTTAAAAAACTATATACAAAGTGTCACAAACAAGGGTAATTCCCACAAAAATATATACAATAGGGTAGGGGAGTTTCCTTGAATGGGTCGACGGCGTTTCGATATAAACAACTCTAGATCATCATCAGGACGTGGTGAGCTTCTATAAAATATGGTTGAATTAATTTCCATCAAGTATATAAACTCAAAATTCTCAGGCGTTTGTGAAGGATTCCAACAGCTGATTATACTATTGTCAAAGACAGACCGATTTAATCTCGTCTGGGTGTAACGTTTTCAGCAATATCCATAAAATTCAGGTATTGTTTGCATTGATTAAAGTCATATTTTTGGCTGGGTAGACCAGTTATTAGTCGCGGTATAGCTTTCCTACGGGAGTTGATCACCGCGGTCCGCGATTAAGCAGCGAGGCAGCGATAGCTGAACCGCGGACCGCGGTGATCAACTCCCGTTGGGAAGCTATACCGCGACTAATAACTGGTCTACCCAGCCAAAAACATTACTTTAATCAATGCAAACAATACCTGAATTTTATGGATATTGCTGAAAACGTTACACCCAGACGAGATTCAATCGGTCTGTCTTTGACAATAGTATAATCAGCTGTTGGAATCCTTCACAAACGCCTGAGAATTTTGAGTTTATATACTTGATGGAAATTAATTCAACCATATTTTATAGAAGCTCACCACGTCCTGATGATGATCTAGAGTTGTTTATATCGAAACGCCGTCGACCCATTCAAGGAAACTCCCCTACCCTATTATATATATTTTTGCGGGAATTACCCTTGTTTGTGACACTTTGTATATCGTTTTTTAAGTTTCTCACTCAGTCACTATAAGCACGTTGTCACTTGTGTGAGCACCTGAAAAAACATTTTGTACTTTAAAACATAAATAAAATATTCTAGTTATATATTACCCTACAAAAACTCTCTCCCAGAATTGATTTGAGTACAATAGTAATATCCTACCCTATCAGGACCCTTTGAGGCCACCATAAACAATTGTTTTTCTTATAATAAAATAGGAGAGGCCATTTTAAAACGTTGGGAACAATTGAACAACAGTTGTTGAGCCCTTAAGCAGTTGTAGCCCCTACAGACACCTCAACTGCTTTTTCATGCACAGCTGCCCCTTATATGACCCCTTATCATTTGGTTAGTCAAGCTACCCTAATTGAACCCTTGCTTTACTGTCTTAGCTAGTTAATCCCTATTATACCTCATGAACAAGTTACTTACCTTTGATAACGCTTTTTCTGGTGGATACAGTATTTGCCTGTGGATTCCTCACCTTTTGACTTACCCCAGCGCCAGCATTCCACAGAAACTTTTTCTTAGCTCTCCGACATCGACGGGGATGTCACAATGGCACGGCAGCGCTCGCGACTCAGTATGACGTCCTTGGAGCCATAGCAGACCTCGTCAGAGTGCTGACGTCAGTTACACCCATTTTTTCCGTGCCTTCAAGGCGAACGGGTGGACCGACAACACAATTGGAATATACACAATCTACAATATATACACAAATATACCTCATATACAGCTAAAGAGGAAAAGCTAAAGAAACAAAGCATTTCCTAACAATCAACAGCATGGCAAGCAAAATACAAAGAAAACAACCATATCAAATAATGAAAAACTTTTTTCGGTATACGAAGGTGGAAAACGGGGAGGAGGGTGTGTCAGTGAGGAACCCATAGGCAGATACTGTATACACCAGAAAAGCGTTACCGAAGGTAAGTAACTTTTTCTTCTGATGAATACATCTGCCTGTGGATTCCTCACCTTTTGAATTGAATCCCACAGCTGACCCACTCCAGGAGGAGGGTGTCCACCTACTCAAACCAAAAAGTCCTGCAGCACGGAACTTACAAAATATCGATCTCTCCTCACCTCAGAATCAAAACAATAATACTTCGCAAAGATATGGAGGGAGGCCCATGTTGCAGCCTTAAAAATGTCCACTACAGGAACACCTCTAGCCAAAGCAAATGTGGAAGACTTAGCTCTAGTACAATGAGCTCTGATACCTTCAGGAGGCTCCCTCTTGGCCAGGACGTAGCAAATCTTGATGCACAAGATGATCCACCTGGATAGCGTTCTTTTGTGGACACCTTTGCCCTTCCTCTTCGTAACAAAACCAACAAAGAGCTGGATATCCAGTCTGAAGTCTCTGGTTCTGTCCAAGTAGAACCTGATTCTCCTCCTCCTTGGAAATATGAGGGGGAGGATAGAAGTTAGGCAAGGTAGCAAATTGCACTAGATGGAAAGGAGTGGCCGCCTTAGGCCGGAAAGCAATCCTGGTCGTGAGAACCATCTTTTCTCCATGAATGGGGTAAAACAGAGGTTTATAACTAAGAGCCTGCAGCTCACGTATCCTCCTGGCTGAGGTAATAGCGATCAGGGCAACTATGAAGAGGCTCAAAAGGAGAACCCATCAGGAAAGTAAGTACCAGATTCAAATCCCACTGAGGCATCAAGAAGGGAGTGGGGGGAAACCTATTGGTGAGGCCCTTATTGAACCACATAACAATGTGGGACTTAAATAAAGATGGCTGGTCCAAGAAACAGAGAAAAACTGACAAGGCCAAGAAATAACCCTTTACAGTGGCCGCAGCACAACCCCGCTGAGCTGAAGAAAGAGAGAAACCAAGTACATCAGATAAATAGACCTTCAAAGGATTAATGGACGTCTCTCTACATCATTTCACAAACTTGGACACCATAGATTTGGTGTCTCCTTGATGATAAAATAACATCCACCACATCTGGTGGGAGAGAGACAAAACTCAGATTGCCCCGTTCAATCTCCAGGCATGAAGGTGCAGGCTCTGGAGGTGGGGGTGTAGACCCTGCCCCTGCGAGAGGAGGTCTGCCCTGAGAGGGAGACGGAGCAGAGGGTGTGATGAGAGGTGAAGATGATCTGTGTACCACACCCTTCTTTGCCAATCCGGGGCGATCAATGTAACTTGGGCATGGTTTTAGCGAATCTTCCTCAGAACCAGAGGAATCAAATGTATGGGTGGAAACGCGCAAAGGAGTTGCAAGCTCCAATCCAGATGAAAGCGTCCCCCCAATGCTCCCTGCATCAGATACTGAAGACTGCAGAAATGACAGGCAGTGTGCGTTCTCTCGAGTGGCAAACAGGTCCACCCGAGGAGACCCCCTACAACCTGAATCACCTGTGGGTGAAGCCTCCACTCTTGGTCAGCTGGGTATTGCCGACTGAGACTGTCCGCACGCACATTTAGCGCCCTGGCCAGA
This sequence comes from Lissotriton vulgaris, assembly GCF_964263255.1. NCBI lineage: Eukaryota > Metazoa > Chordata > Amphibia > Caudata > Salamandridae > Lissotriton > Lissotriton vulgaris. Next base: position 711,822,457 of record NC_141696.1, on the reverse strand, counting down.
TGATTTGCAAACACAGAAATCTGATGGTGCTGAGCCCAGGACCAGAGCCGCTGTGCCTCTCTGCAGAGACGATACAACCCTATTTCTCCCTGTTAGTTTATGTACCACATTGCGGTAGCGTTGTCCTTCAGGACTTGAATTGACAGAACACGAAGGAGGGCAGAAAGGCCTTGAGAGCCCAACGTATTGCCTGCAATTCCAGAAAGTTAATGTGAAGCAACCTTTCCTCCGGAGACCAAGGACCCTTGATCTCCGGATCCCCCAGATGAGCACCCCACCCTAGAGTGGAGGCATCCGTGATTACTGTGGCCACCAGTGGAGAAGGTTGAAAAGGCCGTCCTTGAGACATGTTGCCCAACCCACTCCAACAAGCCAGCTCTGCTGCAGTGTCTCTGGAGATCCTGACCATCTCCCTGTTGATACCACTGCCTACGGAGGCACCACTGGGGTGCCTTCATGTGCCAGCGTGCATGGTTGACCAACAGTATGCAGGTAGCGAACATACCAAGCAGGTTTAGGACCTTCAGAACTGGAACAACCGCTCCATCATGAAACAAAGGAATCATCTCCTGAATGTCAGGAATCCTCTGTGGAGGCAGAAATGCTCAACACACAATAGTGTCTAGAACTGCCCCTATGAGCAGGCTGCGCTGAGAGGGCACCAGGTGAGATTTGGGTACATTTATTGAGAAGCCAGAGTTGAACAAGAGACGCTGTGTTCCGTGCAAGTGACGCAGCACCACCTCTGGTGACCTTGCTTTGAGCAGCCAGTCGTCCAAATAAGGGAAAACCGGAATTTCTGACTTTCTGAGATGTGCTGCCACAACAGCCATCACCTTCGTAAAGACCCAAGGTGCGGAAGTGAGAACGAACGCAAGGACCACAAACCGGTAATGTTGCGATCCTACCGTAAAGCGGGGATACTTCTGATGCGATTTGAGAATAGGGATGTGAAAATATGCATCTTGCAAGTCGATCAACACCATCCAGTCTTCCTGCTGTAGCGCTAGAAGAACCTGAGCTAGGGTCAGCATCCTGAATTCCTTCTGCTTGAGGTAAAAATTTTAAACCCTGAGATCCAGGATCGGTCTCAATCGACCATCCTTCTTGGGAATCAGGAAATACCAGGAGTAGCATCCCGGGACACTTTTCCCGCTCCGGAACCACCTCTATTTCACCTTTCTTCAACAAGAACAGAACCTCCTGCTGTAAAAGTAGCAAATGGTCCTCTGAACACCATCCCTGGCGAGGAGGGTAAGGAGGTGGGAACTCTTTAAAAGGTAGGGCGTACCCATTTTCCACAAGATTAAAAACCCAACGGTCCAAAGTAACCGATTTCCAAACTTGTAGAAAAAGAGACACGTAGACGGGCTCTACCCTTCCCTCTGTATGACTTATACAAAGGATTCTGCTGTTGTTGCTTCTGTAACTGTTGACGGCCTCAAAAGGAAGCCACCTTCCCAAAGCCTTGATACCTTTTGTAAACATAGCAATTAGGTTCGGACTGCAGGCCCAAGGATCTTGCAGTAGCCCTACTGTCCTTGAAACACTGCAGTGCAGAATCCGCCTTTGCCTCAAATAGTCTTGATCCATCGAAGGGTAGAGCAGCTTGTACATCAGAAGAGAAACCTGGAGACCTAAGCCATGCATGTCTCCTGGTGGCAACCAAAGAGCCCATTACCCGGGCGCCCAAGTCCCCCGTGTCCAATAACTTGACGGGTTGCTACTTGAGTGTCTGATAGTGATCCAAAAAGTGAACACGATCATCATCAGGCAACTTCGGAGCTACTTGCTTGACAGTATCCATCAGTGCATGAATGTACCTCCCTAGCAAACATGTAGCGTTTGGAGATTTAAGAGCCATACTTGCTGAGGAGAACTCCTTTTTGGCCGACTGTTCAACTTTCTTCGAGTCTCTATCCCCCGGTGTAGTAGGGAAAGAGGTAGCAGACTGTTTGGAATAAGAAGCCTGAACCGCCAAGCTTTCGGGAGAAGGATGGGCAGAAAGAAAGGCTGCATCACCGGGAGCAGGCTTGTAACGCCTAGCCACTGACCTAGCAACTGCAGGGACAGAAAAGGGCTTCTGCCACACCTCCATAATCGGCTCTGTCAACAACTCATTAAAAAGCAGCAGAGGTTCAACAGTAGAGGAGGGGGAATGCAAAACCTCAGTCAATAAATTCAACCTCACCTCAGTTGAGGGTAACTGAAGGTCTAACCGATCAGCGGCCTTCCTGATGACTGTGTGGTAAGGGGCAGCATCCTGAGAAGGCAAGGACTTAGGAGAGGAAAGCTCGTATTCAGGGGAAGTATCCAGACCACTGGCCTCCTGCAGACCTTCGAAGTCGTCTACGGATTTCAGGTTCTCCCCTTCCTCATGCTGCTGCTGGTACTCCTCGTCCTCCAGCAGTCTCTGCGCTTCCCTCCTGGAACGCTGCTTTGGGATCTGCATAGGCGGTACTAGCCACGGCGACAGTGACAACGGCGCCGGCGTCGAAGAAGGCCCTTCCTAAGCAGGTAATGGCACTGCTCGAATCCAAGATGACATCGGTCCGACACCAGAAGGCGCCAGTGATTGAAGTATTGGAGTCGAAAACCTCGGCGCCGGAAACTGCCATGATGACTTATTGGCATGAAAGGCACGAAAGGCACCTGGGCATACTGCTGGGGAATACCCAAATTTAAGGCAAGCGAACCCACAGGGCCAGACGGCGCACCAGTAGGGTAAGATGCCTTGCCAAACATGCCAAACATTGCATTCAGCAAATGTGTTGGATCCACTCCACATTCTGAAAAAGGAGGATGAGAATACGGCACCCCTTGGTCCTGTTCCACACGAGGCCTTACCGGGGGCGGAGGCTGCAGCGCCAGAGAAACCGGAGCAGTGCACAGGCAAAGGCGCAGGAACCGGAGAAGACTGTCTCAGAGCCGGAGAATCTCCAAGAGTCGGTGAATACCCTGATGCCGGATTGTGGGCCAGAGTCGCCTGTGGAGAAGGTGAAGGCAACGGCATCCTTGTAATGACGCTGCTTCACTGGCGTCAACGTCGAGATCCATGACTTCTCTTTTTCTTGCGCTTCTTCGACTTCGAAGCATGCAAAGGCGACGACTTTGACTCTTGCGACCTCTCTTCTCTTCTTTCGCACGAGCCATGAAGAGTTTCACCTCTTCCTCCTTCAACACCTTCGGGTTCCTCCTCCTACAGCAAGAACACCCTTCAACGTCGTGGTCCGAAGCCAGACACCACAGACAGTCTTCATGGGGATCTGTGATGGGCATACGACCCCCACACTCTCTGCAGGGCTTGAAACCTGATCTCTTCGAAGTAGCTATTTCTAGTGCAACACAAAGAAATCTAGAAACAAAGTTAAACCCAGTAAAAATGGAGAGTCCTTGAAAAAACAGTTATGCGTCGATGGCGCAGAAAAAAGGGAACTGATGTCAGCACGCCGACGCGGACTTCTTATGGATCTGATGATGTCATACGGAGTTGCGAGTGAAGACGTGCCATTGTGAAGTCCTCGACAACGGAGGGAGAGCTAAGAAAAAGTTTCTGTGGAATGCTGGCGCAGGAGTCATTCAAAAGGTGCGGAACCCACAGGCAGATATATCCATCAGCAATCTTAAATATTCTAGTGTGAGAAAATGTCTGAAGAATAGCTAGATGACAGAACTGAAGAGACTTTGGAGGCCATGGTGAATGGGGCAATTGGGAAATTGATGGAGTAGCTAGATTATACCATCAACAGGAAGTTAGAGGCGTTCTTCAAAAAAGGAAAGGGTTTTAAGCTTGGTGACCAGCCGGAATACTCTGGATGGGTAGGTAAGATTCATTGAAAAAGAACTTCAGGCATTAATACTACTAAGAAAGCAAAGAAAACAAGAATGACAACGGAGGATTTGACACTGGAGATTGCCGGTGACAGAATCAGTGCTTCTGGCACTACGGATGGGCAGGGAAAAGGCTCAAATGTCTCTACACATATTGATAGCGATGAGGGTTTTGAACCTGATATCGACCTCTCTTACACCTCTGAATTTGATTCAGGCCACAAGAAGATCAAGGTCAGGAGAAAAAAAACAGCAAAAGAGGCGCCAAGGCCTTGGGATCAAAGATGGGCCTTGTTGATCCTTTGGGGGAGGATATGTTTGTTCCACTTCTAATTAAACCCCACTTTTCCCCTGGTTGGGCACCTGAGTACATTGCATTCTGGTTAAGCAGTGAGATCCCCAAGGAAGAAAGATCTCACCACAATTCGAAAGCCCCGCCCTTCCCTCCCTGATGAAAGAACGCAACACTTGTATATGTATTGGTAAGGTTTATTCTCCTTAACAACACAGGCCTCTTGGTCACTGCAAACCGTCCTCCCTTGAATCCCGCTTCGCCCCACGCTCCAATGGCGGTAACCAAGGCTTGGAATGTGACGCAAAGACCCAACATATCCCCCTTCCTCACAAAATTAATGACTAAACAGAAGTAATGTGGATACAGCTTCCAGGAAAAAAATGCATAATCACAATTACAAAATATGCATGAAACAGACCTTGGAACCTGTACAGAAAACACAAGAGCACAAGCACACAGTTGAATCATGTAACAATGAACAATAAACCAAACACAAATCCCAAAGAGCATGAAAAGGACACTACAAATGAGCTCCATACCATGGCAAAAACATTAACAACATCAATCACATCACGTAATCATCGTACTTGTGTGGAACACACTTTATCCACCCTGAAGTTGGGAGATCTTCTGGAGCACACACAGACTCCACGGAAACCTTGACACCTTGAAATAGGGCAACCTTCCGGAGCATGGTCAGACTCCATGGAACCTTGAGGGAACCACATCCCCATTAATTCAAACACAAACTTAGCCTTGGATTTGGATACCACCACTAATTTGCTCTTGTTCTAAACTTTTTCGTTTTCCAAAACAACAACCCATTGTTTCACTTCCTTTACACAAAATGGCGAGGGAAACCTTGACTGTCCCTTTTGAACATGCCTAGGATTTACTATCCTCACTAAATCGCCCACTTGAACTTTGCATTTCCTACATTTGTTCCCTTTGGAAGCATACTTCTCTTGAACGCATTTCGGCACATCCTGAACTCCACACAGCTTCTCCATGTCCAATTATTTTCTATTCATCCACTCCCTGTTCAGCTGTGAACCTGCCACTCTGCCTCTCATTAGAGAAAAAGGAGTCACACCAGTACTAACATGTGGGGTGGTTCTAGTAGCCCGTAGCATATCCCTCACAGCAACTTCCCAATGTATGCCATTAACTAAGGCTAACTAAAGATGATATTTCACCATGCGATTCACCCTCTCTAGAAGACCATTGCTGCGGGTTGGTACAGTGATGTTTGTATATGTTTGATGCCACAACATTCCAAAAACTACTCATCTCACCTGACATTAATTGACTTCCATTGTCCAGAAAACCCTCTTTCTTGACTGTGTCCCGAAAGAAATGAATGACAACTCTAGAACTGACACTATTGATTAATTTTAATTCAGTCCACTTAGACATATACTCAATCAACATCAACACATATTTGGGCAAACTGCATAAACCCCCAAAAGGACCAGACATATCAGATGCCAACTTGTGCCAAGGTATTCCTCTAGTGACAACAGGAACGATAGGAGATGGCACAGTAACCTGTGCCTTATCGCTCAAAACACATGCCTGCACTCCCTCACACAATGTTCCACAGCCCTGTCCATTCCTGGCCACCAGAAATCCTCTCTCATGAGGCGTTTCATGGCACGCATCCCCATATGACCTTCATATGCTAATTCCAGCACTCTCAACCACATTGCCCTCTGAACCACCAATCGTTCACATCTCAATAAGACCCCATTAACAAGGGACAATTCATCTGCATTCCTCCGATACGGAATCAAATCCTTCCTCATATCTCGTGCCCCATGCCAACAGTTTATAACACACTTAATTACCTCTTGTACCTCTTCATTTTCTGAGGCTGCAGCTTGCCATTCTTTTTCACTCAGCACACCGAGGTAACTACACTTTCTGCACATACAAATTCCACATCCTCATCATCACCAATGTCACTATTCTCATCCTCAACCACAGGTAACCTTGAAAGACAGTCTGCTGCAAAATTATGTACACCAGGCACATACTGCAATTTGTACTGGTACTCTTGCATTTGTTACTGCCATTTGGCAATATGTGTCGTAGCTCTACCACCAAGGACAGTACAAAACAAATCTACAAGACCCTTATGGTCAATGTGCAGCACAAACTGGCTTCCCCAAACAAAGTTTCTGAAATACTTCACACCCTACCATAAACCAAGTGCCTTTGTCTATATCAAAGAATAAGTTGGCTCCGCACCCCGAAGTGCTCTCGATGCTAACCCCACAATTTCTTCTTTGCCACACTCCCTTTTTTGTATCTGGACCGCACCTAAACCGTGATAGCTGGCATCAGTAGTTATGATGCACTGATCACAAGTGTTAAATAGTTTAAGGGGTTTGGCTGACACAATGTCCTTCTCAATCGACTCAAACACAGTGTCATGCACCTCAGTCCATACGTACTTCGTATTTTTTTTAACAGATCCGTTTTAGACGCAAAATTCTTAACATCTTAACAAATTTAGCATAATACTCGATCAATCCTAAAAAAGACCTGAGCTGATCTTTGCTGCTGGGCGTGGGTGCTTACTCAATTGCTCTCAAAATCTTCATCTTAGGTTCAACACCTCTGCTAGACACGTGGGGACCTAAATAATCCGCACCATCACATGAAAACCTGCACTTGTCTTTCTTTAGGGTTAAGCCTGAGCACTTCAAATTGTCCAACACCTTCTCTAGTTATTGCATCATGCTCATCCACAGTTTTCCCATAAATCAACACATCGCCCTGGACACATGCTACACCAGACACATCTACATACAAATTGTTCATCAATCTTTGGTAAACTGAAGATGCTGAGGCAAATGGAATTGATGATGTGCTAAGGGCATTTCAAACTTGTATAATGTTAGCCTCCATGTAATGGCATAAAATGTAGATTTTTCACAGCCTGGTGGCCAGAAAACCTGGATTTTCTTAATGACACAGAGGCTACCATGATGGAGTAAATGCATGTTAGTTATATTTTATTTTAGATTAAGAAGAGTTTGGATAATAATATTTGGAATAACCTTCGGGGAACATTCGCCTGTGAAGTTAAGTTCTCTTATGGATTTATCTTGTACGCAGCGCTGGGAGAAGGAATATGTCTGCATGTTGATGGACTATACTTTACTGGACTGTTTTAAAATTCTTTCTATTGTTGTTGCTGTGAGCGGGCAATAAAAGGAGATTTGCATAATCTTAGCCTCCATGTCATTAATAAATTCCAGATTTTGTGCCCACAAGGCTGTGAAAAATCGACATTGCCCCCCAAGACAAAAGAAAGAATTTAAACCGGATACGTCAGGGAATCATGTATGTTGTGACAAATGTAATCGGATTGCTCCTGTGGAGTTGTGGCACTGGCATCATCTGTCTTTAGGAAGTCATCAAGCTGGTGGTAATTCTGCATCACCATATGCCTTCACTAATAATATATCTATCACGACCAGTACTTTGGGCAATAGAAATTGGGAGGATTTTCTCTATGTTTGAAGACTCCAGGCAACAACCCCAAACCTCACCCTTCCTTTTTATTAAACTTTTTTTAATGAATTTGCTGAGGCAGGGCTGGGCTACCCAAAAAATGGCTGCTCCTAGATGAGCCTCCAGCAGATTCACCAATACTTTAGCACCTAAAAGGGAAAAGCAGGAACCCTACAGAGAATCAAGGGTGGGAATCCTGCAAGAGAAGACGTGAGAACAATTATGCACATGGCGGTAAAGCAAAGCCAGCGGATTGTAAGGTTAACTCATCACTGCACTGCTCAGCAGCAATAAGGGAAGGCTATAGTTGAAACTATAGAGTTCCCAGGAGGCGTAGAACTAGGAACAGATTGCAACTAAAATCTGCCAGGAGATGAGGTGGCATAAACATAGCCTAACACAACAGATTGTGAAATGGATCATAGGGCTGCACATTGGTTGTGCCTCATAGAACCTACTCTAGTGAGGGTTTACAGTACAGAAAGCACTTTGTCTGAGCACCAGTGCACACATGCGAAAATGTTCTGAACCGGTAATAGGCACTACCCTAACTTGCAGGCCAGTAGAAGGACAAAGACGTCATAAATCATCAGAGAAAACATCCTCAGAAGTGAAGGTGCAAAGAGGGATACATCCTTACCTTGAAGAGAGGGGAGTCAGTATCCTCGAGATCACACTATCACAGTTCTGTTCTCTTTCAGAACTCCCACAAATCAACGGATATGGAAAGAGCCACCCTCCCAGTCACAGAGACTACAAGAACTGGAGAACCCCCTTGGAAGACAGGCCCAGAGGACACCACAGACTTTCTCAACAACACTCTGACAAAGAAACCTGAATTAAGTACTGGCAGTATTGGCGAAAGACAGGGATAAGTGTTGATCACTGCAGAAAGATAGAAGTGATTTGTCAACTTGCTAGTCTGAATAGAGAGTGATATTGAACCTACTGTTAAGGCATGGGTGGAGTTAAGACATTGCTGATTCTCAAAATAGATTCCTGCATGCATCCTTCATTGCACCAACTCATGGCGTTCCATCTTTTCTTACTGTTTCCCTTAAACCACCTGCTAGACTCCCACCTTTAGTTCTTGTATCAACATGGTCTCATATGATAACCTGATCACACCACTAAAACTCCTCATGCAATATTTAGCTTCCAAAGACAGCTTATCATTTGGTGATCCTCTGATTCTCTTCCCCCTAATTTCACCCTCTTTTCGTCTACCTGCCACCCACTCATATTTTATGTATGACTCCATCGATCTAGTGTCCCACCCAACTCAGTGGACGAGAGTCCCCCAGATATCTGAGCACCAGTCCACTAACCAAAGCCTCAGAGCTACATGTTACTTCTTTTTGGGGCATAATAACCTCACAGTTTTTTTCCTCTCCTTCCACTTCCTAGCTTTATTTCTATTTCCTTCTCTTTCCCAACAAATCAGTTCAAATTTTCTCATTCAGATCATCTTTCCCCATCTCTATTTATACATTTCTTCACCACTTAAAGCTGCCTGACCTATATCCTAGCCAATTGATCACTATATTACAATACTCAAGCCCCTGATAGGTCACCTAAAACCACTGATGCTACTGTCGCTGAACGTAAATGACACTACCTCAAACAAAAGAAGGTTCTATCCTATAAAGATTTCAAATCCCCAGACATCACACGTATCCAGAAAACACACCTCTTCCCTTCTGAATCAAAGAATCTTAGGAGAGGGTGGGTGGGAAAGGTTGTTAGTAGTAGAAGAACTTCACACATTTGCAAAGCGAAATATGTTCTACAATTTAGTGTTTATGTAAAAAAAATGTCGTATTGCTTAAAAAAAAACCTGGTTGAGTATACACTCCTAAAAACATTGACTGACCCAGAGGGCAGTTATGTTTGACAAAACTAGACAAAATTGATTCCAAATTGATCACAGAACTGTTCCATATGACAAGGCGAATTGCAAAGACAGTGCTCTGGTACAGGATAATGGGTGTCCTGTTGGTCCTTCCTTGATGCAAGCTGTTCAGATCAGAGGTTCTGGTGTCGGGGGTCCCTTAAATCCTAGATTTTGGAGAGATAGGGGAGTGGGAGTTAGCAGCCAAAGGGCAGCTAGACCCTGCAGCTAGTCCAAACCTGAGGTGACCACATCTGGGGGTGTGGGTCACTCTATTCTGCCACTCCTAAAGATAACAGAAATCACATTGTGGTGTCCAGAGCAGGCTCCTCACCCTGGAGGGGTGTCTAGCCGTCTGGGGATGTACACCTCCCTGCAAAGCTAATTACCTACCAGCCCCGGTGAAATTGTACCTGGGGCAGGGGGAGGGCTGTCTTCTTCACTGGCAGTCAGAAATGATGTATATCAGAGGCGGTGCAGCCTTTGAAGCGCACCGCCTTGATGTGTCACTTCACTAGGCTGTTTAGGAGGAGGTAGGTGTGACCTCCTTCCTGCCCAAGCCTTTGTTCCTGACTTTTGGGAGTGTCAGTCAGTCAATAATACTTTTATTTGATTTGGTTAAAAATCATAAAGGAATGGAAAAAGCACATAGTGCAAAATTATTTAAAATGGGGATTTGTAAAATACGAGAGGTAAAAACACAGTTCATGTACTCAATCGTGATCAACGGTTAGGATAAGAAATATTAAATTTGTAAAAGACACAAAACAGTTTAATAAGGAAAAATGAAAAAAATAGTGCCAGTGCAGATGAAATGTGTCCAGGCAGTCGAATCAAAGCTACTCAAGTTAAATCCATATGGACGACATCAGTAAGCGGCTATTACAATATTTTTACACACTGTCGAGGGATTTGATAGATTCAACATGCACTGTATGGGTTGTCTATCAAGAATTTCTGTGGAGGGTTTATACCAATCCCGCTACATATTTTAACCCATTTACTGCAGGAGTTATTTCGGCGCAGTGCGGGCGATCTAGAGAGTGGGCGGGGCCGCGTCGGCCGTTGAACGTTCGCAGCACCAGCCAGGTAGTGCTCCGAACGTTCAGCGGCCGACGGCAGCACTGATAGGGTTAATATTGTTATTATCCTCTTACTGCCATCAGATGGAACCGGATATGAACACCCTTCTACACCTGTTGCGCAACTCGAACATATTTGTCTCCATTATGAGGGTCGGCATAATCTTCAAAACCTAGATTAATTTGTCCAATTCTTTGGCCGCCATTTTCCAAAACGTAATGGCTCTGCAGGACAGTTGGATTGACAGGCCTCCAAGGCATTGTATGACTGCATCTCTGCATGACCTTATTTCGTTTTTCCGAAAAATCTCGCAAAGGACAATTTTTTGAGTTTCTAGTAGCGAGGGGCAGGTACATAGGAGGTGTAGTAATGTCTCTTCTCCTTGTCCGCAGAGGCAGCATTCTTTGGTCGGCCACATAAACATCCATTTCGGGGTCAAATCCTTCATGGGGAATGACCCCAGCCGCATCAGATAATGCTTTTTATGATGTGAGAAGTGGTCAGACAAATACGATTGGGGTTTCAGCTTCTGATAAGACTGAATGACTGCTCATGCATGATTTATCTTGGAAAAGGCAGTTTTATCTATTAACAACGAGATTTATTTGGTGCATTATTCACAGCAGTTTTTAATCCAGAGTAGGAGGTAATTGTATGCCAGGCCTCCTCGAGGTATAGATCCGAAAGAGATTCTTTTAAAACTGTGAAGATAGAATTATTTAGCCTAGCTTGCTTTTCAATCTCTTCCCAGCAAAAGTGGGCTAAGGTATTGTCTTCCGCTTGCCTCATCCGCCAATAATATTTGGCCACTGCCCATTGTCTGCCTGGTTTCTAGTTTTTAAGCCCATATTCCAATCCAATTTGTGCATGAGAGATATATCGGGGGATTGAAAACAGGCTCTTAAAGAAACTTGATTGGGCTTGGTTTAGGGCAGTGGCATCTTTGTGTTCAAGATTTCTGACCCATACGATATGGTTGGTATGAATTTTGCTGCAATTGCCTTAAGCAGGTGACCGGTTGAGCAGCCTTTTAGCTTCACCTGTAGGATTTTGAAGGCAAAGAGGAGTTATTTGGCTTTCATTTTTCCTTGGTCCAGGTGTTTCTTAAAATTAAGGTTGTTATCCAGTTGAAACCCTAAGTATTTGTACGAATCCACCTAGGATATTGGTTTGTCATCCAATTTCCAGGTGAATTTGCCTTTTGACCTTGTTTTGTGATGTTTGGAAAAGCATAGTACCTTAGTTTTCTATAGGTTTATCGTTAGATGAGCAGAGGTTGTATAAGCTCTTAGTTGGGTCATTGATCGCTGCAGACCTATCGGTGTTTGTGCTAGAAGGACAACGTCGTCCGCATGTTGGAGACTGGGGATTGGTGTTTTGCCCAGTTTTTAGAGGCCAGTTTGAACTAGTTGGAGATGCTTCTCAAGGTTGGTGGTGTAAATGTTGAATAGACAGTGGGCCAGCACGCACCCCTGTTTTAGCCCATTTGTTGTTGGAATTTTTTTTGTTATGTTGCACCCGGCTCCTTTCCTTATTTGAACCTATGTATGTGAGTAAAGGTTGATTATCGCCTCCAGAAGTTTAGTTGGGGCCCCACAACTGTGCATTTTGGCCCATAGCTTAGCTCTCTGTACTTTGTCAAACGCCGCTTTGAGGTCGATAAAGCATGCGTACAGGGTACTGGATTTTGCATATGCTTGATTAACTAGAAGGGTGACAGCGGAGATGTTTGTGAGAGGGCCTATTCCTTTTTTTTTTTTTTTATTTCAAATCGTTTTTATTGAAGTAAGAAAACAAAAGAAAAAGACAATACAGTAAATTCTTCCATCAAAAGTGAGTTGATACAGATGTTGTCAGACCAATACAGAAACTACAAATGATACAAATGATACAAATGATACAAAAATAAAGAGAAAGAGAAAATCACTCTTGCTTGTCACAAAGTCATTGATTAATTTGTCAAACACTCGACGTGTGGATGCAGTGGGTATAGCTCTAACATTCGGACTAGGTCACACCCATATATCAAAGGTATTATAACAAGGTCGTATTGCTTCAAGGCGGCTCAAAATGGAGGGAAGATCTGTCTAATGATTTCCATAACTTCTTATTGGATGGACACCACGTAGAAGACTGTAATGCCTGATTCGTGGCACCTCTTAGGAAAGACAGCCATTCCTGCCAAATCATCTCCTCGTCAGACGTCTTGGCGCCTGAATGACGAGATTTTAAGCGATGCTCAACACAGATCCACAATACAAGCTGCCATTGAATCTTACCTGCAAATTAATAAAGAAGGGGACACATCTGATCTTATTAGATGGGATGCCATGAAAAGTACAATACGGGGAGTTTGTATCAAGATTAGGTCTGCCATGAACAAAAATTATAACGCGAAATTGGAATCCCTAGAAAGTGAAATTGGAGATCTTGAAAGTAAGCACCTAAGGCTAAGAGACGATATGACTCTCTATGCCCTGGCAAATAAAAAATATGAATACAATAAATTAGTAAGTGAAAGGGCGGGAGTTTGGCTGGATAAAGGTAGGAGATTTAAAATTTGTGAATCTAATAAAGCGGGGAAGAGTCTCGCTTCATATTTGAAATTTAAAGTACAAAAGAACTGTATTAACATCCTTAAAGACGCCTCAGGGAACTCACATTCTGAGCCAGACAAGATAGCTGAGGTATTTAGGGTGTTCTATGAGGACCTTTATGCAAAAAATACAAAGGTGGAAGAAGATAAAATTAAGAATTATTTGGATGAGTGTGACCTTCCAAGGTTGACTGCTGAGGATCAGGTTGGTCTAAATGGCCCAATTAGTGCTCAAGAAGTGGAAACTGCGATAAAAAAATTGAAATCAGGGAAGGCACCAGGCCCGGATGGCTTTACAGCTAAATTCTATAAAACATTCCCCACTATATTAACTGGGCCCTTGCTAAACCTATTCCAAGAAATAAATAGCTCTGGTGAAGTGAAAGGTACTATGGCGGAGGCAACAATTGCAGTACTTCCTAAGGAAGGGAAAGACCCATCGCTCCCAAAAAACTACAGGCCAATTTCGCTAATTAATATTGACTGTAAGATCCTAGCTATGATACTTTCTGCACGTCTTCAAACGGTGCTCCCACAACTAGTCCATCCATCTCAAGCGGGCTTTCTAAAGCATAGGTTGTCCAGTGATAACACACGGATTTTGGCACATGTGTTGGAGAAAACTAAACTTCTAGAAACCCCTACAGTGGCAATAACGTTAGATGCCGAAAAAGCCTTCGATAAGGTTGATTGGGCCTATCTCGAAGCAGTTCTCAATAAATTTAACTTGGGGGAAACATTTACACGGCTAGTAATGTCTCTTTATTATTGCCCCTCGGCACGAGTCAGGGCGGGTGGATCGTTTTCATCCTCCTTTTGCTTAAAGCAAGGTACGAGGCAGGGGTGCCCTCTATCACCCTCGTTATTTTTATTGGCAATCGAACCGTTCTTACATCATATAAGGGAAGATCCTAAAATTGCAGGTATACCGTTTGGAGTCTGCACGGTCAAATTGACAGCGTATGCAGATGACGTGCTTGTCCTATCTGAAAGGGCGGATGAGGCAGTGTCTGCACTCATGTCGGACATTGATGACTTCTCGAAGGTATCGGGCTACAAGCTCAATAAAGACAAGACGGAGGTCAAACTGCTGAACAATATAGGTGACAAGGGGATCTTGGGGGATTCTGGTCTTACATGGCAGCCCAAATGCTTTAAGTACCTGGGGTTGGACTTCGATAAGGATTTAGTGTCCACTCTAAAAATAAATGAAGATTCGACTTTGGAAAAAATATCTACTCTCCTAGAGAGTTGGTCCCCGAAATTTCTCTCTTGGTGGGGCAGGGCTGAAACTCTCAAAATGATGTCGACCCCCTTAGTTAACTACCTGGCCAGTATGCTCCCTATGACGTTCTCTAATAACTTTGTCTCGAAAGTAGACCAGCTGTTTGGTAACTTCCTGTGGCGGGGTAAGAAAGCCAGGATATCTCTAAAGAAACTACAATTGGCGAAAGATAAAGGCGGCCTGGGTCTGCCATCGTTCAGGAACTACCAGACAGCTTTTCTTTGTAAGCAAGGTGCTCAATGGTTAATAAAATCACCAACTTACACTCCTGTGTGGATTGACATTGAGAGATCAATAGTGGGCAATGCTCCTCTTGAGTCTTTAATCACCATGGATCTGTCACACCTGCCTCACTCCAGATATATAATGTTAAATACCAGAAGGGCCCTACTCAGACTCGACCAAACGCACAAAACTAAATTGACATTTTCTAAATCATCATGTATGTCATTATGGAGAAACCCCTACCTTAAACACGCGGGTGTGGAACTTTTCTGGGAGTCATGGTCTGGAAAAGGTATTAATCTGGCCGGAGATTTGTATGACAATAGCGAACCAATCCCGTTCTCAAGCTTACAGATGAAATTTGACCTACCCCCGATAGACTTCTATAATTTCCTAAAAGTCAAGGCGACACTAACCAGCCGTAACTTCTCACCCTACACTCCATGGCTGATAACACATCTCCCACGCATTATGCACACAGGTCACTTCGTTTCCAAGGTGTATAAACTGTTGCTACCGTTGCCCAGTAAATCTCAAAGAGCTGTGGAAGCGAAATGGGAAGCGGAACCAAACACCACAGGAATAGAGTTGGATTGGGAATTGATTCATAAGTCAGCACTTGCCCATAAAGTATCACCCATCCTATTCCAGACAAAGTATATGCTCATAAATAGGTCATTTTGGACTCCGGAAAAGCTATTTAAATGTAAATTACGTGACTCTCCAGAGTGCTGGAATTGCCAATCAGGGACTGGTGATCTTCCTCACATGCTATTCAACTGTCCCCTACTGAGAGAATATTGGGATAAAATATTTGTATGCATTCATCATGTATTTAAGATAAAGCCAATGGAGGAATTTGTATATGTTATTCTAGGGGGGCTGGAACCGCGATTGGCAAATGAGCAAGATCGCCAACTTTTGGACTTAATGTTGACATTGGCATGTAAGGTGAGAGGGCCTATTCCAACCCGAAATCCAGTTTGCGTGTTTGGCATCAAGTTTGTCTGGCTAACCCAGACTCTTGGGAGTGATTACACTGCCTAGCAGGAGGTCAGAATTCTGTCTTGGCAGTTGCAGGCGTGGGAAAGAGTAGGGCTGGTCAGCCAGAACACAGTGAGCTTTGACCGGGGAGCTGTGACCTGACCTGACCTCGTCAGAGCCGGTCGCTCCACCCGCCGCCGCGTGGCTCCTCCAGAGTGCACCGGTGTCCCCGCTGCTGTCTCCTGTCCGCCGCTGCCCCCAGGGCTCAGGTGTCCCTGGCTGTGCTTTTTTGTGATTCTTCCCGTTTTTTTGTGCCTCGCTGCTGCCTGTTGTGCTGTGTTTTTTTCACTGCCGTGTTTTTCTTTTAATTATTGTGCCCACTATTGTGCTCACTGTGTGATCGTCGTGCCCTGTATTTCCCAGTCTTGTGCCTCCCTGCCGCCTGTTTTCCCGCTGTTCTCCCCGCTCCCTGCTGCTGCTCCCCCGCGGCCCCGCCCCCCTTCTTTGTTCTGTATCACCGCCCCCTCCTAGCCGCCACCCCGCTCCCGCCTCCCAGATGCTCCTCCCTCCCTCCCTCCCACTTCGCCATAAATGGCGACCGCGCGTACGCGCAGCGGTCACGCGCAGCGGGCGCGCCAAAGGCAAGCCCGTCTGCGCCCGTCCGCGCCTGGACCGCCCACAGCGCCAGGACCCCTGGCCCCCACCGACGCAAAACGACCCGACAAACCTACGACGCTCCCGCCCTCAACGCACTCAATACCGGCCGGGGCCCACCTGCTGCCGAGCTGCCCCAAAACGTTTCCACGGACCCTTCACCTGCACAACCTGCAAGTTCACCTGCCTCCGAACAGGCACCGCACCCGCCAAGCCAAACTCCAGCAGCGACCTCAAGTGCATCCTGCTCAACACCCGCTCCGTCCACAGACACGCCGTCGAACTCTGGAACCTGCTCGACACAACCTCACCAGACGTCCCCTTCCTCACTGAAATATGGATGAACGCCTCCTCAGCCCCCGACATCGCCATTGCCATCCCGGATGGATACAAGATCATCAGTAGGGACCGCGTCAACCAGACCGGAGGAGGAATCGCCATCGTGCACAAGAACACCATCCGCATCACGACCGACGCCGACGACACCTTCACCGCCGCCGAACACCTCCACTTCCAGATTCACACCAACCCAAAGACGACCCTCAGAGGCACCCTCATATACAGACCCCCGGGACCATGCGCACAATTCAGCGAAGACATCAGAGACTTCATCAGCTCACACGCCCTCCCCTCCGCCGACTACATCCTCCTAGGGGACCTCAACTTCCACCTGGAGAACAACAAAGACCGCAACACCGCCGCCCTGCTGGACAACCTCGCCAACCTCGGACTCAAGCAACTGGTCAACACCCCCACCCACTACGCCGGCCACACACTTGATCCCGTCTTCTCATCCAGCAAGCACATCGCCTTCAGCCACTCCACCGGACTTCACTGGACCGACCACAGCTGCGTCCACTTCAGCTTCAGAAAAACCACCACCCACCACCACCCGCAACAGATCCCTCACAGAAGCTGGAGCAAGATCACCGCCGACCAGCTCACCACCTCCCTCAGCCAAAACCCACCGGCCAGCACACCGGACCCCAACGAAGCAGGCCGCAACTTCACGCAGTGGCTGACCGCCTGCGCCGACGACCTCGCACCACTGAAGTACCCTCCCAGCAGACCCAGAAGCAAGAAGGCCCCCTGGTTCACCGACGAACTCAAGGACTCCAAGAAGACCTGCCGCACCCTCGAGAAAGCCTGGCTCCTCGACCGGACCACTAACAACATGACCGCCCTCAAACACGCGACCCGCAAACACCACCAGCTCATCCGCACCACCAAGAAGAAATCACTAAAGGATCGACTGGACAACAACGCCCACGACAGCAAGGAACTCTTCAACATCGTCAAGGAGTTCTCCAATTCCAGCACCGGCAACATCAACATCACCCCTTCACAAGATCTCTGCGACTCCCTCGCCTAATTCTTCCACCGCAAGATTGCCGACATCCACAACAGCTTCGGCGCACCATCCACGCACCCAACCGTTGAGCCAACGCACCCCACCGCCACCCTCCGCACCTGGACCACGGTGACCACTGAAGACACAGCCCGCGCGATGAACACCATCCACTACGGATCCCCGACTGACCCCTGCCCCCACCACATCTTCAACCATCGCACCCCAAGTCCGAGACGTCATCAACACCTCCTTCGACACCGCCACCTTCCCGGAGAGCTGGAAGCACGCCGAGCTCAGCGCCCTACTGAAGAAACCAACAGCGGACCCCACCGATCTCAAAAACTTCCGCCCCATCTCGCTCCTCCCTTTTCCTGCCAAAGTCATAGAGAAGATCGCCAACAGACAACTTGCCGCCTTCCTCGAGACGAATGGATCCCTCGAACCCTCGCAGTCTGGTTTCAGAGCCAACCACAGCACCGAGACCGCCCTCATTGCAGCCACCGACGACATCCGAGCCCTGCTCGACAACGGAGAAACAGCGGCACTCATCCTCCTGGACCTCTCCGCAGCGTTCGACACTGTCTGCCACCGCACCCTAGTCCAACACCTCAACAACACTGGCATCCAAGAGAAGGCACTGAAGTGGATCATCTCGTTCCTCGCCGGAAGAACACAGAGAGTCCGCCTCCCCCTGTTTCGATCCGAAGCCACTGAAGTCATCTGCGGCGTACCACAAGGATCATCACTCAGCCCCACCCTCTTCATGTCTACATGAGACCTCTCGCCACCATCGCACGCCAACACAACCTCAATATCATCTCCTACGCCAACGACACCCAGCTGATCCTCTCCCTCACCAGAGACCCCGACACTGCCAGAACCAGCCTCCACGAAGGGATGAAAGACGTCGCCGAGTGGATGAAGAACAGCCGCCTGAAACTGAACTCAGACAAGACAGAAGTCCTCATCCTGGGACCATCACCCTACGCCTGGGATGACTCCTGGTGGCCCCCAGCCCTGGGCACCGCCCCCAAGCCTACAGACCACGCACGCAACCTGGGATTCATCCTGGACTCCTCCCTCTCGATGACCAGACAAGTCAACGCCGTCTCCTCTTCATGCTTTCACACCCTCCGCATGCTCCGCAAGATCTTCCGATGGATCCCGACCGAAACCAGGAAGACGGTCACCCAGGCCCTCGTCACCAGCCAACTGGATTACGGAAACGCCCTCTACGCCGGAACCACAGCCAAGCTACAGAAAAGACTCCAACGCATCCAGAACGCCTCCGCCCGACTCATCCTGGACATCCCCCGATGCAACCACATCTCCGGCCACCTGAGGGACCTGCACTGGCTCCCCGTCAACAAGAGGATCACGTTCAGGCTCCTCACCCACGCACACAAGTCTCTCCACGACCTGGGCCCCAAGTACCTCAACGACCGCCTGACCTTCCACACACCCACCCGCCAGCTACGGTCTGCTAGCCTCGCCCTTGCCGCCGTACCACGCATCCGAAGAGCCACCGCTGGAGACAGATCCTTCTCCTATCTGGCGGCCAAGACATGGAACTCCCTCCCCAGCCACCTCAGGCTGACCCAGGACCACCTCTCCTTCAGGAAGTAACTGAAGACCTGGCTGTTCGAGCAGTAGCGAACCCCTTCCCCAAGCGCCTTGAGACCCTTCCGGGTGAGTAGCGCACTATACAAGTGTCATGATTGATTGAAGCTGGGGCAACAGATAGGCAACCTCTAAGGTCGCCACTTGGGTGCATGCCACATCACCACCGGCACGAGATTTGTGTCAGGGGTGAGAAGGCATGTTGTTTGATACCAAACATGACATAATTTAAGTGGTACAATAGCAGAGCAGCCAATCTTGAAAGTGTCCGAATGGTAGCCCATGTTATCCAATGTACCGCTAACACTTATAGTAGTTTGCAATGGGAAACGCCATTATAGGGACATATAGGCTTGCACTTACATGTCCTCATCTTAAATATCCTGCACCTGGCCTCCTGGGATGAGGAGATCTACCTTAGGGGTGTGTGCAATATAGTAAAGTTAGTGCAGTTGACTGTGCCACACATGGCAAGGCCACAGTCAAGTTCCAGCAGTTTGCCCTGATCCTGCACTCTGCAATGGCAGTCCTGATATCAATAGTTTGCTTGGGTCACCCAGGATGGCACAAAACCATGCTGCAGCTCTGGGGACCCCTTTGTCACCTTTGCCCTATTGCCATATACAAAGCAGCCATAGAGGGTAAAATGCTTGACGGTTTGGGTTACCAATTCACATATAACAGTTTTGGGGAAAGAGCATCGGCATGTGTCTAGTTAGCAGGCGCCAGTGCACTGTCAGAGTCGAAAACCAGCATCTAGTAGTACAAATGGGGGCAGAAAGTGGGGGTCCACTGGAAAGAGCCCTATTTTCTTAAACTAAGATACAACAAACTGTCTACGGAACGTTATCTCCAGTCTCATCCACAACACCCAGGTAAGATTTGTACCAGGACATTAGCCCAGGAATCATTTAAGCACACTGACCATTGTTAAAACTAACCCATGTGAAATGATAGTAGTCTGCTTACATGTTGAGGTCTTTGACCGAGTAGAATGTGGCTTTCTTTTCAGGCCAGAGTGACAGGACATCAGCCAAAGTTAGTCTATAAAGTCAAATAGTTATACCCATACTCCACAGCACAACTTGACTGTGGAGGATTAGTCAGCATCGTTTAATGTCCATGGTGACGCCCATCGAGGCTGTTTACTCTCCTCACATCTATTTCTCTTGGATTTGGAACTAATCTCAGCTGCTATCAGGCAAAATCAATGCACTGAAAGTTTCCCAACTTCTTGTGCATGACCTAAACTCTTCCTCTATGCAGACAAAGTTTTACTTTTACAACTAGAGAACCTTGATTCCCCCGGTGAAGTATCTGATTAATACCTTATCTTCAAACTCAGGATATTAGATTAACAGGGGAGAAAATGGCCCTGCCACTGTCAAAAGGCACTACCGTGCTGCAATGGAAGGATACAGAGTCACATGTTGATTGTTTAATTTCAAATATTTGGGCAAATAGAGGTCTGGAAAAGATAATAGAGGACAACCTGGAACCCTAAATGATTAAACTGTCCAATGACTTTACCAGATGGTCAGACTTACAACTTTCCTGCTGGGGTAAATTCCAGAAGGATAGGATGACCGCCGGCACCCCTTGCTACATCTATATCTTAGGCATGATATCCCCACCAATCCCAACAAGCATACAATCGCATAAAGATTTAAAGAAGGGCAGGCAGAAAACCAAAACTTGCACCAACTAAATTAAGTGTGGCTACCCAATTGGAAAGTGTTTAAATACCAGATAAGGAACTGTATTGTTTAGCATACAACCTATCTCAACTGACATGTTGCACTCCACTGTGTCCCACACTGCTATATCTGGTCTGCTACAGAAATATTACACTGAAAGAACACCACTTTTGTGAAATCCTTTGGAACAGGAACTACACTTCACATGCTGGTATATGCCGGACTGTATCTGCAATGTGGGCAACATGGGACATAGCACTTAAAAAAAACACTCCTACCAATGCTTACACGCAGGAGCATCTATATGGCATAACACAGGCTTGCAAATCAATATACAAGATTGTTCTGTTGGTTGAACTGGCCAACTAAAGGCATCATGACTTAAATTAATTATTTACATAGAACTCTTTCAAAACTTTTGACAACTGCAGATTGGAGTCTGGATTACAACTTTGGTATTATCGGCAACCTATACACTGCATTAAGGGCTTATGGGGTGGATGCTATTCCACATGACATCTCACTTATATAATGAAATATAGACGAATGGGGGACTCTACAAGGGTGTAGTAGCCTGTAAAACACATTGCTGACAGATCGACTGACAAAGTCAACTGAAAAGAGCCTACGCAGATACTCGAAGACACAATTATCCTTAGATTACTCTGATGAAGAGTGATCCTTGCTAAATGGCCACACAGAAGTTTATTTTATGTTATAATGGTATGTTATAGTTTATTTGTAACACTCTTTTACGCATATACTTCTTGGCATCTTAGGAAGACACAATCTTAAAACCTAACAGTGACCAAGAGAAAGGCCTGCAAGATACTTAATAATTAAAGAACAAGTTACTTACCTTCGGTAACGATATATCTGGAAGAAGCAGTAGTTAGTATTAGATTCCTTACCTTAGAATATCCCCAAGCGTCAGACTGGATCCAGAAACTTTTGCATAGCAGTACCCCTGCGCGTCGGTAGGCGTCGTCTGCGGCTCCGCGTCCGTTGTCGGCGTCGTTTGCGCCAGGATGACGTCGCCGGAGTACTTAGACGCCGTCCTCGCGCGCTGACGTCAGTTTTTATACACAGCTTTTCCGCGCCAGAAACGCAGAGCCATGATAAAAACCAACACTGATGCCATGAAACTAGGGCCCTGAAAGGGGATGACCTTAACCCTAGATATCGGTTCGCAAAACGGGGAGGATGGGTGGGTCGGTAAGGAATCTAATAGTAACTACTGTTTCTTCCAGATATATCGTTACCGAAGGTAAGTAACTTGTTCATCTGAAAGAAACAGGTTAGTATTAAATTCCTTACCTAGAATATATACCCCAGCAATACCAACCCTGGTGGTGGGTCTGCAAACCAATAATCACACCAGAAAGTCCTGGAGGACGGAACGGCCAAAGAAGCCATCCCTCCGGACTTGACTGTCCAGGCAGTAGTGTCTTGCAAACGTGTGCAGCGAGGCCCACATAGCTGCCTGACAAATGTCCTGCAAGGGGACACCCCGGCCCAGGGCAGTAGTAGCCGCCGTGGCCCGAGTGGAATGGGCCCTCAGCCCAACAGGAGGTTCCTTCCTAGCCAAGGACTAGCATGCCTTGATACACAACACAACCCACCGAGAGATGGGCCGCTTGTGTACCGCCCGTCCCTTCTTAGCGCCCACGTAACCAACAAAGAGTTGGTCATCCACCCGGAACTGGCGTGTGCGGTCCAGATAGAACGAGAGCGCACGTTTTGGGTCCAGACGGTGGAGCCGCTCTTCCTCCTATGAGGGATCCGGAGGCGGAAGGAAGGTGGGCAAGGTGATGGGCTGCCCGATGTGGAAGGCTGTGACAACCTTGGGCAGGAAAGAGGGTCTTGTCTGCAACACAACCTTGTCCGGATGGACAGAAAGGAAAGGAGGTTTGGAAGAAAGAGCCTGGAGCTCACTCACTCTCCTGGCAGAGGTGATGGCAACCAGGAAAGCAGTCTTCAGAGTAAGAAGGCGAAGAGGACAGTTATGAAGTGGCTCAAAGGGAGCGCACATCAGAAAGGTAAGAACAAGGTTCAAGTCCCACTGGGGCATCACAAATGGAACAGGGGGAAACATGTGTGTGATGCCCTTCAAAACCCTATTTACAATTGGGGACTTGAACAAAGATGGCTGATCAGGTAGCCTTAAAAAGGCTGAAAGGGCAGAAAGGTAGCCCTTGAGAGTGCCCAGAGCAGAGCCCTGCTGGGCAAGAGAAAGAAGGAACAGAAGAACCTCAGAAAGAGGGGCAGAGAGAGGATCCACAGCCTTTGCTGTGCACCATGCCACGAATCTGTTCCTCCTGCAGGCGTATACCGACTTTGTGGAGGGACGCCTGGCTGCCAGAATCACAGTACAGACTTCAGGAAGCAAGTCAAATGGCCTCACCTGTCGCCGCTCAATCTCCAAGCATGTAGGTGGAGACTGGACAGGGTCGGGTGGAACCGTCCCATGCTGCTGCGACAGAAGGTCCTCCTGAAGAGGCAGACAAACCGGGGGACCGACAGACATACTGAGTAGCTCGGGATACCAGTACCTTCGTGCCCAGTCAGGAGCCACAAGGATAACTTTGGCCCGGTTGCGCTTGATCTTCTTCAGCACTCCAGGCAGAAGTGGTATAGGCGGAAAGGCGTACAACAGACCGCAACTCCACTCGCGACGAAAAGCATCTCCGAGCGAGTGTCGCCTTGGAAATTCGAACGAGCAGAACTGATGACATTGTGCGTTCTCTTCTGTGGCGAATAGATCTAACCAAGGCTCTCCCCACTGCAGAAAGAGGCCTTGCGCCATATCCGAGTTCAGACGCCATTCGTGATCCATCATGCACCGCCGGCTGAGTTCGTTTGTTCTGGGGTTCAGAGAACCTGCAGGTGTTGAACCACCAAGGTCACGCCCTGATGTTCCAGCCACTGCCAGAGGCGCAGAGCCTCCTGGCAGAGGGTCCACAACCCCACCCGCCCTGTTTGTTGGAGTACCACATGGCAGTGGTGTTGTCCGTGAACACCTGCACTACGTTCCCCCAGACAGAGGGGAGGAATGCCTTCAGTGCTAGACGAATCGCCCTCAGCTCCAGAAGGTTGATATGGAGCCGGGACTCCGCCGAAGACCAGAGGCCTCTGATCTCCGCCTCTCCCATGTGGCCTCCCCAACCTAGGAGGGACGCATCTGTCACAACAACCTGCTCCGGTTGGGGTAAGGAGAGGGACCTGCCGCTGACCCAATCGCGGTCCGTGAGCCACCACTGCAGCTGTCTCGCAATGCCCTCCGAAATCAGGACATGGTCAGACAGGTTGCCCTGATGCTGGGCCCACTGAAACTTCAGGTCCCACTGCAGAGCCCGCATCCGCCACCAGGCGTGATGTACCAGAAGGATGCAGGAGGCCATCAGCCCCAGAAGCCGCAGCGTCAACCTGGCCAAGACTCGGGATAAAGGCTGAAAGATTGGAATCAGAGCCTGAATATCCCGAACGCGCTGTTTGGGAGGATAAACCAGAAATTGCGCAGAGTCGAGAACCGCTCAGAGGAGCTTCTGAGAGCGGCACAGGTGTAACTTCGGCACATTGATGGAAAACCCCAGCTGGTGCAGGAGGTCTTCTGTTGTCTGGAGGTGGCTGACGACTGTCTGGGGCGAGCCCGCCGTCAACAACCAGTCGTCGAGGTAGGGGAAGACTGAAACCCCTAACCTGAGCAGATGAGCTGCGACCACCGCCATCACCTTCGTGAACACCAGTAGGGCGCTGGTAAGGCCGAAGGGGAGCACAGTAAACTGAAAGTGCTCGTGGCCTACCGTGAACCGCAGGTAGCGCCGGTGGGCCGGCAGAACGGGAATGTGGAAATAAGCGTCCTACAAGTCCAACGTTCCCATCCAGTCTCCTGGGTCCAGGGCGGCCTAGACCTGAGCCAGTGTCAGCATCTTGAACTTCCCTTTCTGGAGGAAGCCGTTGATGTTCCGTAGGTCCAAGATAGGGCGTAGGCCCCCTTTGCCCTTCTTGGGTACCAGAAAGTAGTGGGAGTAACAACCACACCCTACTTCCGGCCCAGGAACGTGCTCGATGGCCCCCTTGGCCAAGAGGGCCGTAACTTCCTCTTGCAGAAGTTGCAAGTGGTCCCCGACACGCGATGGTATTGAGGTGGCATGGCTGGAGGGGTCGTCTCGAAGGGGACAGAGTAGCCCCTTCGGATGATTTGCAACACCCACCTGTCCGAAGTGACAGTGCGCCATTGGAAGTGGTGATGGCGAACCCTTCCCCCCACTGGCGTCACATGGGCCTGAAAGCACGGACTAGGAGGCTTTAGAGGCGGATGCTGCGGGGGAAGGTGTGGACTGGCCTCGCCATTGTCCCCAACCGCCGCCACGGCGGTTTCCACGGCCGCCACCGCGTTGGATGTTAGTCTGCGGTGCGTGGCTGGCAGCACGTGTGGGAGCACCCCTTCCTTGGCCACGAAAGGAGCGAAAGGCACCCGTTTGCTGGTGCGGGCCGAGAGGCCCAAGGACTTGGCCGTAGCCCTGGAGTCCTTAAAACGCTCAAGCGCATGGTCTGCCTTGTCGCCGAAAAGGCGACTGCCATGGAACGGCATGTCCATAAGAGTGTTCTGGACATTGGCCGAAAGGTTGGCGGACCTCAACCAGGAGTGGTGACGAATCGCCACTGTCGTTGCCATCGCTCTGCCCAGTGAGTCGGTGATATCCAGCCCACACCGGATAGAAAACCGTGCTGCATCTCGACCCTCCGCAAGAGCTTGGGTGAGTTTAGTCTGGACCTCCGCCGGACATTGTGGCAGCACATCCGCGACCGCGTCCCACAGAGAGTGGGTGTAGCGGCCCAAGTGGCACGCGGTGTTGACTGACCGCAGTCCCAAACTCAGGGAGGAGAATACTTTTTTACCGTATTGCTCGTACCTCTTGGATTCCCGATCGGGCGGGGCCGTCGGGAATGCGTTCTGGGAGGTGGAAGCCTGGATGACCAGGCTCTCGGGGTGGGGTGGGTGGACAGGAAGCAAGGGTCGCCCGGAGGCGGGCGGTGGCGTCTGGCCACGTTCCTATCTACAGGCTGACCTGTAGCGGGCTTGGACAGCGTGCTCAAAAGAACGTCTGACTAGGCCTCATTAAACGGCAGCAGAGGCTCAGGCGAGCTTGACTGCGGTTTAAGGACCTCAGTGAGGAGGTTAGTCCTCACGGCCGTGACGGGGAGTTCCAGGCCCAAGACCTTGGCCGCCCGCGTCAAGCACCACACTGTAGGCAGCCCCCTCCTCCCTAGCCACGGTGGGAGGGGAGACAAAACCAGTGTCTGGCGAGGTGTCCAGTCCACTGGCAGTCCCAATCTCACCGGTCCAGGCCTGCTGAGACTGAGACTCCTGTGTCAAAGGGTCCTCAGACCCCTCCCAATCCCCCTTGTCACCTATCTCCTGGTATGTAGGTTCAAAGGATGGGGCCGGTTTGTGGAAGTAAAAGTCTCCATACGATATCGAGAGTGGCGCCCAGCGGCACCGCTCCGGCACCGGAACTGAATCGAGAGCAGGATTGAGGACGGCGGGACCGGAGGCGACACCCTAGGGGCCGGCGCCAGTGAGGCCGTGAGGTCGACCGGCGACGACCCGGATCTGGAACCGGATCCAGTGAGGGCCTGCGGCACCGGGACCAAAGTCGTCGGCGGCGCCGGGGCCGAAGCACCCGACCCGCTAGGCCCCCAGCTGGGGCTGCTGGGCCCGAAGGCGCCACGGAACCCGGCGGAGGAGGGAGAGACCTCATGGCCATGAGGTACCGCTCGATCTCCTCTGGCGTCGCGTCATGCCTAGGGACCGGAAGGTATGGGGCAGGTAGCGACGCCCACGACTCCGTCCGAGCCGCGTGGGTGGTGTCACCCGAACCCCCAGCCGCGTCGCTCGAGCGTCGGAGTGAGTCGGAAGAGCGATGACGCCTTTCCGACCTCTCATGCCTCTTACCTGAGGATCTTGATCCCGAAGACCGATGCCGACTCTCGGAGCTATGAGGGCTCCGACCCCGCGACCTGTCCCTCGACCTCCTGTGGGACCGGGACCTCGAACTGCGCGGGCCGACTGCCAGAGCTCAAGTCGCTTGCGGGACGTCAGGGTCCGGCAGTCAGAGCAGGTTCGGTCGTCGTGGTCGAGGCCTAGACACTGAAGACACCGGCGATGCACTTGGAGCAGGGTTTGAACCCGGGCATCCCTACCGGCACCGTCGGAGTCAATCGACTCGAAAAATAGATCAAAAAGATCAAAGTTTTAGTCAAAAAATGACTAAAAGGGTATTACTTCTCCGGATCTGCGCTTAGCTGGCGTGGAAAAAAGAAGAACTGACGTCAGCGCACGAGGGCGGCGTCTAAGTACTCCAGCGACGTCATCCCGGCGCAAACGACGACGGATGCGGAGCCGCAGACAACCCCTACAGACGCGCAGGGGTACTACTATGCAAAAGTTTCCGAACCAGTCTGACGCCTGGGGATATTCGAAGGTAAGGAATCTAATACTAACCTGTTTCTTTCAGATACGCCATGTTGGGTGAAACAGGTGTCAGTCACGTTAAGGGATTGGGCTTCGCGGGCGTTGCGCTACCCAAGAGAACTCATCAATAGGGTATGACTATCGAAGGATCAGGGGCCTGCCAACTATATCTGGTCGTAAGGTTGTGTCCCATTGTGTGACGGATGAAGCAGAGGTAATTAATTTATTTTTAATAGTAGATGAATACAGAAAATGGTGCTCTTTTTTAAGCGACTCTCCAAGCTGCCTTTGATGAATTAGAGGCCAGCAGCTGAGCATACGGACAGCATGAGAAATTAAAAAACAGGATGAAATTTATTTAAAAAGCGGCATATGTTAACATATATTTATGGCATTATGCTAGTATTTACCAGTGAATGTATTGTTATGTAATATTTGACAGCTTAAATAGCTAAAGCACAACAGACACAAAAGTATGAGTGCCCGTCTATCAGTTAAGTAAATATGGAAATGTACAGTTTTTCAACTTCATTTAAACGCACAACACAAAATAAAAATGGATAAATACAAATAAAATGGGCAAAAAATAATTATGGATAAGTACAGATGGAAATCTTTAAAAAAATATACCATAAAACCGGGAGCCCGAAAAAAGATCTTGGCTTTTAAATTTAAGAGAAAATATGCTTAAATTTACATATTTTAAAAAAAATCTTAAAACTGGTATTGGATCCCACCTGAGCTGACAAAAGCTGGATTCACACAGACTCCTGTTAGAGATGTGGTGCTCCACAGTGTGGCCTGTAACATTTTTTATGGTGCTGCCCCTGCTAAATCAGTACTGGTGGGAGGCATGTTCACTCCACTCCTCCAGTGATCTAAGCCTCTGTCATACTTGCTGTTATACACAGCAAGAACAAAACTGGGGTAAGCGCCTCACACTGACTTTAACAAAAGCATAAATATCTATACTTTGTCATTGCAATCACATAGAATACCTATGGTGAATGAGTGGCTACGAGACGTGTTCTACATAGATTCCTATGAACATATATGTAGAATGCAGGATCTGGCATCTTTCTTTGAACAATTATGGGATCAATGACTATTGCTTACCACACAAAGAATGCAACAGATACACTTAGTTGAAGACCATTTTCAGGGTCACGTTGATTCTCCCAGTAGTAACAGCACGGCCTCATTATTCCTAGATAATCTATGAAAACAATTGACCACACTTGGTCAATCCCTAAATGTCCACCTCCTAATATTACACTAGATACTTCCTTTGCTAGCCTACCACACATACTTTAAAAATACGTTATTAAACAGCAACAAGCCATGCCTAGACTGGACTGCAAAGAGGGACAATCTCTATCTTACACATTGGCTTTTCATAACCAAGGACCATGAAAGTTCCACATCTCACTCAAAGTCCGACTGAGATAGCCTGAACCTGAATGTTTATAAAGAATAAACGTATGGGTGTCCAGAGTAATTCCAGCACACTGATAATTATTACCTGTAGTTGGTAAAACAATAGCTATGTCAACAATTCAATTGATGATTATACTTAGGAGAGCATGTGACCACCCTCCCTCGTTCCCTCGTGCCTCATCCTCTTCTGTTTCCCCCATCTCATCTCAACCACCTCCTTATTTTGACCTCTTTCGTAATTTTAGGACCCTTCTGCATGTTTTTGTAGTAATGCCCTAGGACATAGCAATTTCAGCAAACGTGCAGGCCTCTGTGTATCTGTAACCTTCTGTCGTAGGATTCAGAACAATCCCCATTTATTTAATCATGATTTTCTGTATTTCATATATTGCTCTGTACTTACATTCTAACACTTTAATTAGGAAGAAATACACCACATCAATGTTTGATTATTATGTGCTTGCGCTTTTTAAGGCAATACAAATATATTTTTTAAAAATCAATACATTTGCTGCAATCCTCAAGTCTGTGTGCTTCATTCCACGGTGCAAACTGCACATTTATTTTCATATTTTCAGCTAAAATATCCCCTGCGCCAGGTAGAGCAAGAGACAAACAGGTCAGTCGGCCTGAGGACAGATAAAACATGCTGCTAAACAGGAAATCGCATATTTTTGTCTTATAACATTATCACTACACGATTATAAATTTGCCCACAAATACTGAAAAAAGGCATGCAGCAGGGATGATTTGTGTAAATAAAAAAGATCTCCCTGTACCTATATCTTAATCGTATTACAAGTTACCTCATTGTTCCCTGGCATTTTGAAGGTACTTTGCCTTTGCCGCAGTCATAACATTTCTGCGGGCTTGCAATAATTCCCAATAAGGTATGGTTACTAGTTCCCAAATACGATAGTACGACATAGTGGTCCCATGAACCTTTAGTGACCAGTTCTCCAGCACGCTCTCCACCTACTCTGCACACCATATAAATGCGACACACCCGATTCAGGTGGAATTTTTAAGCCAAACGTGGATTTATTTTAACTGTCTCTCGCTTAAATTGCATCTGTTTCCATATAAGCCACTGGGGAAAATACGTTCCATCGATTATTATTTTTTCAAAATCTCTTTCCTGTTCTAATATGTAGGCATTTATTATCACCATCTTTAAACGTTTGGTTCTAGCATCTTCAGCATCACTTCCTGGGTACCAGTTCCTATTTCAAAACATGCGTCCCTCACTAGTCCAAATCCAAATCACGTGGCCTTCATTATTTCCTTGCTCCTTCTTTCTCACCTTCCATAAAGCATTCCCCCCCCCCCCCCCTCCCTCCCCTCTACAAACAGACACCCACCATTACCTGATGGGTCGCCCCAGCTAATATGCCATCTCCCTCTCCAAACAAGCGCCCCACCCCGAATTCGGCCCCCTTTTCACTCCCCTCTTTCCGCACACCTTGCTCAGGCTGGCCCGTCTGTCTTGCCTCGGACGTCCGCAAACAGGCTGCAGGTCAAGGCGCGGGCGCATGGTTGTGTCCCGTAGCTGTATCCCGACCACCCGCCGCTCTCTCACCCGGATCATTGTACGTTTTTTGTCCGCAGAAGGACGGCAAACGCACGGCACAGTCCGGGGGCATAAGCAGCGCACGCCCCTCCTCTGAACAGGAAGGTTCTCGCGCTGCACCGACTCGGCGATCTATTTCCAACGGGCACTGTCTTCATTCGCACCGTATTTTACACCGTGTACGGCGCGTCACAGCAGCAGCCATGACAAAGCCAGGCAACCTAATCACTGCATATTGAGCAGACGCATCCCTTTAGACATTGGGGACCCAGGGACGTTGTAAGTAGTTAAGGTATAGTGACGGTTTAAAACGTGCCACCTCGCACTCTGCAGTCTTGAGTTTTGCCACGGGCGAACGTAATATAGAATAGCAAGTGTCAGTTATAGGACGTCAGTGCGCGTGGCTCAGGGGCTCTCATAATTGGTTTAAATACCCATGGCATGTAACATACATGCCAACATCTTACAGCAGGCTTGTGGGAGGTTTAAAAACAAGCGTTGGAAATACAATAGGTCTCGCATTTGTTGGAGTTTGAGCTATTGGCATTGCAAATGGCAATGTGTGTTTTACTTATGTGTAAAAGAGTATGTATGTATGTCGTGTTTTGCGCAATGTTGATTTTCCTAGTAATTTATGACGGAAAGTTAATTTTATTAAAGACACGGAGGCGAGTATTATGCTTTCTAATCTTGCATTAATTACAATAGCAGCCAAGAAAAGCACAAACAACTACAGTTCCCAGGGGGCCAAGCAAACGGCTGACCAGTGGGAACTAATAGAATCAACAACAGGAACCAATGGAAGAGCAGTCCCAAGTATAACAATAGCTCTGACTGCGAACAGCCCTCTTTTCGTCGGTAAGCAGACTAGATAACGTCCATAAACAGAGGGAAAATGGAATAAACGATGCAAAATGCTAAAGTCCAAGCAAAGAGGTTTTGACCACAATCCAGCAGTGACATCCTTGAAGCAGGAGAGAGGATCGAGGAATCGCTGATGGGCGAAGGAACATCACGTAGAAGAACAGAATTCTGATGCAGACCATGGTCCCCATCAGGAAGAAGCGAGAGGCAGAGCTGGAGTCGCTGTAGGGAGGGATTAAAAACACATATTAAAAGGTGTTGCGGTGGGATAATACTCGCCTCTGTGTCTTTAATAAAATTGAGACTTTCCGTCATAAATTACAAGGAAAATTAAAATTTTATGGCAAGACCGGAGGCTCATATTATGCTTGTTTAACCACATGCATGCGGTGCATTTTCCCGCTGTGTGCTGGAGATGCATGATCTCCATTGTTCATGACGAGCTCAGCTCGTCATAAGCACACGACCAGTGTACTGCATGACGAGCTGAGCTCGTCATGAGCATGGAAGGGGTTAAAGCATATCAACAACCAAAGAAGCAGCATTAATAACTGTTTTACAATAAAACATTCAGAATACATTGTATTGGACCAATTGGCTGATCTCAGAATGTCCTCCAATCTGCAGCCGGCCCAAAAAGCTTTTGAAGCCTGGCTCCTGTGGTGAAATAGGCCCCAAAGAACGAAACGTCGATGCCAGCCAGGGACATAACCCAGTGAACCCAATGGGCAAGAGTAGCAGAAGAAACAGGATTATGAGGTTTGCGGAAAGAAATGAGAAGCTGAGAATCCGAGGACGTACTGAGATCAAGAGTTCGATGTTCGTACATTTTGAGGCATTGACCCACACACAATTTAGGTTGGGAAGGGAAATAGGAATAAAAAACAGTTCAAATTTGTTTTTGTACTTTTGTTAATATGAAACATCACCCCGGAGGGGGTGAACTGACGAGAGGAAACATCCATCGCTTTGACATCAGAAACACATTTAATAGAAACCAAACAACAAATAACAACATCATAAGTTTAGCGGAAAGCATTTTTCACGAAAGTTCTGAATTATCTGGCCTATCAGAAAAAAAAGTTTGAGAAATAAATTCACATCCCATAGTTAAGAATACTTTGCCAACGGGGGTTTAGAGAATTTTACTCCTCTTAACAGACGATCAATCAAGGGGTGTGCATCCGCTGGCTTGCCTTCAATCAGAGAAGGATTCTGGGAAATCGCTGATCTATACAGATTGACGGTTCTGTAGGACTTACCTGCACTGACTTCAGAAGCCATAAAATTGACAATATAATTTAAAGGCGCTGAAAAGGGATCAATACATTCTCCCACACACCAGCTTGACCATAAAGACCAAGCTGACTTGCAAGCCTTAGTAGTTCCTGGAGCTCAGGCCATGCTGATGAAGAGAGACGCTTCTTGCGAAATGAGAAGGTCAGGTTGGATACCCCGTGGCTTTCCATGCAGACAGAACCAAGGAGTTGTCTAGAATGAGAATGTGAGACTGATCCAAAGGGTCCAGAAGAAGGTCACTGCGAGCAGGAAGAAGGACGGGAAAGTCCACCACCATCTCCAACAGAGATTGGAACCAAATCTGAGACTGCCAGAAGGGGACCACTATCACTAGAGAGGCAATCTGGCATCTGACCTGAGCAAAGAACCCGTTGATCATGACAAAAGGAGGAGAGGCGTAGCTGAGAAGAGGCGTCCAATTTTGGAGGAAAGCATCCGTTGCCAGAGCTAAAGGATCCGGGCGCCAACTGCAAAAACGAGGAAATTGAGAGTTGAGGAGAGGAGCAAAAAGATCGATATGAAAAGGGTCCCATTTTCGACAAAGAGATAGAAAGACGGATGGAAGAAGCTTCCAGTCGCTGGAATCCCGAAGATTACAAGAGTACCAGTCTGCTACGGAGTTAAGATCGACTAGGAGATACTCTGCTCTGAGAGAGATCTTGTTGAGAAGACAAAATTCCCAGAGACTCTTTGCTAACTCTGCGAGGGGTTTGGATTTTGTGCCACCAAGATGGTTTATGTAGCAGACCGCAGAAACATTGTCCATGCGAAGAAGAATGGAACAGCTTACCTTCTCTTTTGCTAGGCTTTTGATTGCAAAGGAGCCTGCCAGCATCTCTAAACAGTTGATGTGCAATCTGGACTCCTCAAAAGAGATAATGTACCTCCAGTCGATATTGTACCACAATGGGCGCCCCAACCCGACAGACTTGCATAGGATTCTAACACAAGATCTGGGAAAGAAGCGAAGATAGTTTGCCTGTTCCACGCATCTAAATGGTCTATCCACTATTGAAGTTGCAAACAAGACTCTTGGTCTAAAGAGATGAGATAGTAATAAGCCAGGCCTTGACGCAGATGTCGAATCTTTAGGCGCTGGAGGGCACGATAATGAAGAGGCCCCCGAAAGATTGCTTGAATTGAGGTGGAGAGCAGACCTATAATCAGAGCGAGAAATCTGAGGGAGACGAGAGAGGTCCAAAGCACTTGGGAGATTTCCGCCTTTATAGTTGAGACCTTTGACTGAGGCAGGTGAAGAGAAGCAGTGGAAGAATCCACGAGAAAGCCTAAGAAATCAATGCGCTGACAAGGAATGAGCATAGATTTCTCGGGGTTCAGAATGAAACCCAGGTCTAGAAGGAGAGATCGAGTGATGCTCAAATGGGACAACAGAGTTTGCTTGTCTAAGTTCATTATCAAGATGTTGTTGAGGTAAATAATCAATCTGATCCCAAGGGACCTCAGATATGTGACCACCTGTCTCATGATCTTTGTAAAGCACCTTGGTGCCGAGGACAGGCCGAACGGAAGGGAGCAAAACCTGTAAGGTACTCTAACCACTGAAATTGAAGAAATGTTGTGTGGGAGGAATGAATTGGAATAGTAAGATACACCTCTTGTAGATCTATTCTGACCATCTAATCGTTCAACCAAAGAGCATCCCTGAGATGGAAAATGGTTTCCATTTTGAAATGGCGATAAACCACAAATTGGTTGAACCACTTCAAGTTCATGACAGGGCGCATTTTCTTGTTCTTTTTGCGCACAAGAACAATTGAACTGAGGAAGCCTGAATGATCTAGAGGAGCAACTAGAAATGTCTGATTGTGAAGAAGGGATTGAACGTCTATAGAAATTAGATTTGCCATGTCGGAAGAAACGACAAGAGAAGGAGGGAAAACAGTTTGGAACGGTGGTGCGTAAAACTCTTTAAGATAACCTTGGATAGAGTTTAGGATCCACGGATCCACGGTCAGAGTTTGCCATTTTTGAACAAACAGTTTTAAATGTCCCCCAACCAGAGGAGGATCTGAGAGGCTTACCTTGTTGGCAATTGTTGCGTAAGTTCTTCTGACCTCGGCCTCTGAAACCTCGACCTCTTTGGGGGTAGAATTGGGGTCTGTAGTCTTGATAGTTGGAACTGGAAGGACCTCTGGAGCCTTGATTCTGATAGGAATGGCCGGCAAAGCGACTCCTGCCTCTGCCGGCCCTTCCAAAAACCTGAGGACAAATTTATTTCTTGATGGACTGTTTGGCTTTATCAAGAGAGCGAAGGTGGTGACAAACTTGCTAAGGTCTTTAACGAAAGAATCCCCAAACAAAAGGCCGTCAGCCTTCATTCCAGTGTCGAGAGTAGCCAATTTGGGGTCCATTTTAATAAGGAGACCTTTATGGCACTCATGGATAATTGCTGAGTTGGCATTTCCTAGGAGACAAAAGGCCCTTTGTACCCATAAGGAGATATCCTGGGATCCAAATCTGTGCCATCCAAATGAGCAGATTCCACCAAATCCAAAATGCGGGCAAGAGGCCCCACAATGTCCCATAACTTTTCTTGACAAGTGGACCAGACCCTATCCACCACCTTGGTTGATCAATAGTTGGAGCGATAGTGATATTAGAAGCCAGAGAAGGCTTAGAGCATTCCAACTTCAGTTTGGACCTGGAAGTTTGGGTGTTGCGCCGCAGTACTCATGACGAGTCCAGCTCGTAATGCTGCACAATAGAGCTGTGCTCATGACGAGCTGGACTCGTCATGACTCCGCCCACTCCCATAGAACGCCCGCACAGGTGGGGAATTAGCTGCGCGTGGGCCGGCCGCAGCAGTTATGACGAGCTCAGCTCGTCATGAGCACAGCTCCACTGTGCCTCATGATGAGCTGAGGTCGTCATAAGCATGCAAGGGGTTAATAAAACAAAGTACTCTGTTGTGTTTTTTTGTTGTTGTAGAAAATTGTACAGCATGCTCATTACTTAGCGAGTCACGGGTTGCAGCTGCAAGCATTGCATAAAAATTAGATGAACTAGGTTTAAGTTAAAGGTAACAATGCACTATTATGTATTTTACTTCTCTCCTCCCAGTCTTACTTTTTTCACAATGGATACATTTTTTTCCTGCGAAAAATAATCCCTTTCCCTAAATCTCCATAAAACACGTGTTTCGCTGTCCCTAACTGTGAGAAGTTAGCCTGGCATATGATGTCCACTATTCTAGTGGGCACCTTGCACCAGTCTAAATGACCCTTATTGATGGTGGTTGTAAAGTCAACCATACAGACAAACTATCCTAGTGGTAGCATGGACCAGCAGTCATAGGCTAAGACTTCAGAGAGCATGTGAAGCAAGCTGTTTTACCAATTATAATCCCTTGAATACCAAATGAAAGGACACCACACCAGGTATATATCAAATATATATGTATTTATTTATAACACAACCCCTCTGCACTCTTTATGAGGTCAGAGATCGAAGTACATCACAAGATTCTCAATTAGCATACGATAAGTTGCACAAATACAGTTATGCCCTAGGGGCCTCACAAACCATGTACTAGGTGTATAAGAACCACTTCAGAAATAGTGAATAGGCCTAGGGCCTAGGGAATCACTGGGGCTACACTAGACAACCAAAGGTTAGGAAGTAGGAGAACCACGGGAGACGCGTGCAGTGTCTAAACACTGTTGCGAGTTACCATTGACTTATAATGGAGAACGAAGAAGTTACAAAGTTACAAAGTTACTGTTTAAGGACACTTCTGGATGGACTACGGTAAAACCCCTTTAAACTAGGACACTTCGAGAGTCAAGACCCACTGGAGCACTGGAGTACTGGAGTTACCTCACCCAGGGAAGCCGGGTGCATAGGTGTCTTTTTTCGTGTCGGGTTTCGTCATCGTTTTCTGTGGAGATCTGCAAAGAAGTGGTGCAGGCGACCAGAGGAAAAGTGTCAGGGTGGATCCAAGGGTGGATCGGTGAAGTGAAGAACCTGAAAGCAGAGGGGACAGAGCCTGGGTCACTAGCCAGTGACCAGGAAGGCTGTTAGCAAAATTCAGGATGTCCAGGGTGTCCGGTCCCACGTCTCTCATGTCCGCCACGGGTCTCAGCTTTGCTGTGGATGTGGGTCGGAGTCAGAGAAGTCTGAGAGTCCTGTTCCTGTGTCGCTGAGTCTTCGGGTTCCGGCGGGAGTGTCGACAAAGCAGACCGGCAAGTTACTGGTGGTGCCTGTTTGCACAGGGTAGTCACTCCTTGACCGCAAGGGAGATGTCTTCAGTCTTCTAGTCAAAATAGAACGTTGAAGGTCCAAGAGTTTCGTATCAGAGTTTAGTTCCAGGATAATCCAAAGTCCTGGGGACACAGCACCTATCTTTATACTAAGAAAATGGGCTGGATTACCTGCTAGGTCCCTCCTATGGGTGGACCTAGGAAGGGGGTGGTTACACCCCTTTCCCTTTGTCCAGTTTCGCGCCAGAGCGGGGCTGGAGTGCCCCAGCAACTGGTTTTAACCAGGCTATGCATGGAGCAGCTTGTGTGCCCCTGGCAGTGTCTGGAAAAGCATCTTTCCATTCAACCCATCCTGCCCCAATGCACTACAGGCTGTCTGGGGAGGTGCTGGCACCTCCCTTGACAGGAATCCTATTGTCCAGGCCTCCCTTGCTGGAGTTTCCCCCAGCAGCAGGGGGTCAGACTTGTGTCTGTGGCAGCAGCATCCATTTTGTGATGCTGGGGCTCTGTTTAACTTTAACCGGGTAAAGCAGGAACATACATATCTTTTCCCTCTAGAAGGGTGGAATGCTACCCCCGCAGCCAGAATTGGTGGGAGGGGTAGTATTCCAAAGTGTTTGACACCTTACACGACATGTTTTGATAAATCCAAACCAAAGTTAGAATTAACCGCGAGGATTATAATGCACTTAATAGTATATGGTATGGCTATATCATAGAACAGCTACAAGGAGATGGTTCCGAAAGCCGCAGGAGGGCTCAGCTCATGCTAGGGCACCCTCTCACATAAAACCAAGCACTCTGCCTCCAGGATTGTCGAGGCCTACCATAGGAGTGACTTATGGGTGCATATGTGTCTATATATACGGTAGATATAGATATTCTATATCTAAGTAAGGGGTGATTACACCACCTTACCCAAGCTGAGTGATCAACCTGGGGTGTCAGTTGGGATGGCCAGCCTGGGGTGGCTTAATACATGCTGCAGCCCCTGGTAGGCCTTGGATGCACCTATGCCCTAGGTACCTATGGTACACTATACAGGGGCTCACAAAGGTGACCCAATACCCAATTAGGTATGTACCTAAAGTACATGGTATCAATTTAGAAAGAGAACAGCTGGGCTGTAGGTCTGATTAGCAGGCCCACAGCCACACTAAAGTCGAAAAACCAGACATTTCACAGCAAAAAGGGGGGGTGACCATAGGAAGCAGACCCTACTCTCCTACACTAACACCAAATTTTGCATTTGTGAGCACTGGCTTTAGTCTCAAACTCTGAGGTGGATTGACTCCTGAAGATTAGGTCTGGTTTCACATCCTCCACCCCTCAAGGAATACATATGTTCACACCCCTGCCACTATATCTAGCTCTGTGGATACGCATTTACACAGTACTAAATTGCGTAAAATTCTGATTATGTGACTATTAAGATCTTGGTTGACAAACTAAAATGACTTTTTTGCTCACACAAATAAGGATTTGAAGCACAAAACATTTCTGAATTGGGCCAACAATAACGACAAATGGATATCCAAAAGCCCTTGGGTTCCTGTTCTTCAGTGTAAACTGGTATACGTTCTTGTCACAGTTAATATGAGTGTGTATGTGAGTTGCAGCTATGTCTAGAATATTTCACAGCTGCATTTCTGCCAGGAATATAAGGGCAGAAAAGAATAAAAATACTGCCCGACTTGACTGCTTGTGTCAGTGTGGGCAGTTTATTATTATTATGGGTTCTGGGAAGTGTGAGAGAAAAGGAGAGAGCGAGGCAGAGAGAGTGAGAAAGAGAGACAGTTTTCCTCCTCCCTGAACTGATCGTGGATAGAGAGGAGTTTAAGGCCCACCTTTTCACCAAAGCGCAAAAAGGTAAAACAAATAACATGATTATAGGTAATAACTTTTCAGCAATTTTCCATCAGATATCCCAATTGGCAAAATTCAAAGTGTGACAATGTTGATCAGCCTACCATATAAACACCAGCAACATTAACTCCACTCCAAATAGGCACACTGGAATCTCCATGCTCTCCCAAAACGTAGCATTGTCAACTGGAAGGGTGGACCCCACACTTCTCTGCCATAAGGTAACCTGTCGGTTGGAAGTCCCAACAAATTATACAGTACTCAGCGGACGCTATACGTAACCTATCGCCGCTGATCTCGGAGCCTTGCCGGCATAATACAACAGCAGATGCGGGTTCACTAAAATGTGGGAGCTGTAACAAGGATTTTGGACTAAAAAATACAGACAACATATCAGGCGGCTAAATTACACTTACTTTTACTGAACTGTCACTCGTTAGTGAAAAATAAATACGAGCTCTTTAAGATCCTGAACGAAAAAAAGCCTGATGCCCTGTTTCCTACAGAGACGTGGCTGAACGAGGACTCCATTCCAGATATTCTGGATGCGCTTACTCAAGGATACGGGATACCGAGACAGGAGTGCTGCATAAAGGAGGCTAATTTGGAGAAATGTGAGGCCTTATTTTTAACTCTCTGCAGCGGAGATAAAACCATAGAGGGGTTTTTGATTTACCGCCCACCTGGCCCTGCGGCTCAATTTATATCGAACCTGGGGGAGAAAGTTGTCCAAATAGCTCTACGCTACAACAATCTCCTAATCCTAAGTTTTGACAATATGGAAAACCTGGAAGCACAATCATTATGTAAGGACCTTATGGCATTGAACCTGGTGCAAAAAGTGAACGCTCCAACTCATCAAGTGGGTCATATCCTGAATTCAATATTTACCAACTCAGCTGAGAAAGAGGTAGGGATGCCATGGCCTGTTCCTTGGTCAGATCACCACTTAGTATCCTTTACTATACCTTCGCGCAGGCCTACTCTAAGGCTGCCAAAGCCGGAAATCACACGTAGGAAGTGGACTAGGTTCAATCCGGAGACATTCTCGCAGGAACCTCTGAATGCCAACCCTAAATTCGACGAAGATATAAACATAGCTAATAGGGAGATCGAGAAGTGGATAACAGACACACTGGAGGAACTAGAGTCATGAACCACACTGAATACTAAGAGGACAAGAGCATCGGTGCCCTGGTTTAATGATACATTAATGAGAGCAAAAAAAGAATGTAAACAACTTGAGCCCAGGTGGAGGAAGAACTACTGTACCAAGAGCAGGGCGAATTATAAAAAAGAACTAAAACAATATCACGCACTTATTAAAAAAGCACGCTGTGACTTCTATACCAAAAAGATGGAAAATGCCAGTAACTCCTCAAAAAAAATGTTCTCGATCTTGAAATTCCTCAAATCACTCGAAAGCATAACAAACCCAATACCCACCTCATTGGAGAACTGCAATATAGTGGCTGATCTTTCCAGCGGAAGTACGTCAGTTTAGGAATCAGGAATGTGTTTTGGGAACAGCATTTGAGGGAG
This sequence comes from Lissotriton vulgaris, assembly GCF_964263255.1. Lineage (NCBI taxonomy): Eukaryota > Metazoa > Chordata > Amphibia > Caudata > Salamandridae > Lissotriton > Lissotriton vulgaris. The sequence goes on along the minus strand of NC_141696.1, from coordinate 711,782,147 downwards.
CACCTGTAGTGGTCTGTTCTTCATGCTATGCTGATTGGAATGTTCACACCATGATGTTCTTGTTGTGAGAATTCCACTCAGAATATAAAAATTTGGGTTTTGAAATGTTTTGCCAGTTGCTGCCTGATGGTTTCCTGAGCCGGCTGCTGCGCAGCACCTGATGACAATAAATCTCAACTTGGCCAACTGCACTTCGTTTGGTGTCTTACCTACTTCATTGTTAATTGCGACGATCTTCACGTGACTGCAGAACCCACGGCATTCATCGGACATTTCCTTCCTGTAGAGCTCCTCTCCGATGTCGTAGGAAACCTTGTATGGTCATTTTCTTCATCAGCAGTGAGAGTCTACTGCACGTCCTGAGCGAAATGTAAGGTACTGTTTGTTTTGTTTACGAGAATTGCGGCAGCGGCATAGCTAGAGATTACACGATGTTGGCGTGACGTCAGCGAGGAAGGAACCCTTTACAGGACGATCAGCATTCTAGTTATACAATGCGCCCAGCCACGCAGCGTTGGCGCCATCTTAGAAGTACTTTAAAGCAGCTTTTATCTGGTACGTCATCCGCATGCCGTCTCACGTAACGTGGCGGCCATTTTGGGATTAGCAAAACTGTCTACAATCTTCATCCTCAAGTAGAGATACAAAGTTGTGAGGATTCTGTTTTTTAAAAAAAAGTAAAGCAGTAAGGACACAAAGAGGAATTCCGGGAGAAGGTTTTCCCAATTTTTTTTTGCAGAGTTTTATATAGCGCGAACTTGACCAGAATCCAAATTGGGTATCAGAGCGCTTACATAGCACCAGTTACGGTACATGAGAATACACATTCCTTTTTGTCTAGGCACGAGGAGATTAAGTTATTGGCCCAGAATCACAGGATGTTTTTGGCATCATTACCGAGACTCGAACCCAGTTCCCCAGGTCCGAGGTCGAACGCCCACGCACACCTGGCGAGTCAACGAGAATTTCAAGTGCACATACATATGACGGTGACAAGCAAACCAAGCGTGTCAACGAGCCAATTCAAGGATGCGCATTCCACAAAGGATTTAAAGATGCATCCTTTGCCACGGTGACACGCACACCAAGCGTGTCAACGAATTGTATTAAAACAAGCATCATTTTCAACCTTAACATGCACACTAAGCGGGTCAACCAGCCATACGTCACATGCAAGAGCATTACCTTTTAGCATAGAACCGTTAAAAACACGCATTCTGCACTATGGTGACACGCACACCAAGCGTGTTGACGAGTCATTTCAACACGCATCGTTCACTATGGTGACACACACATCAGGTGTGTCAACTAGTCATGTTTCGCTTGTAGGAGCATTGCTTCAACCCTCACAATCTGGTTTCAGAGCCGCTCACTCAATGGAGTCAGCGCTACTTCTGGCCACAGAAACCCTAAGGAAATATGCTGATGAAGGGCAGACCGCTGCTCTGATTCTGATAGATCTCAGTGCAGCACTTGACACGTTCTCCCATGGTCTCCTCCTTAAAAGATTAGAGAAATGCAGCATCAGGAGAGCTGTTCTACGCTGGATGACGTCCTTTTCTCCTCATGGAGCTTGCAAGTTATACAACATACGCATACATCCAAGAGCATCCCCCTGCTGCAGGGGGTCCCACAGGGATCAATTTTAAGTCCCACATTGTTTAATCTCTATTAGGTGGAAGGTCATAATGTGCCTATTGTGTCAAACGCTGATGATACTCAGCTGATTGTCAGGCTGTCTCAGAACCCAGAACAGACAGCCCACCAATTCTCCCAATGTCTAGAGGAGCTAGCAGAGTGGATGTCCATCCATTGTTCAAGACTCAATGGTAGTAAAACAGAGGTTCTGATCAGGGGTGTAACAAAGGCCCCCGCAGCCCCCGCAGTGCGGTGGGCCCCCGAGCTCCAGGGGGCCCCCTCAGCACAGTACCAAAGCCCGAGAGCTCCAGAGTGACCTCCACTGACTGCACACTTCTTAACTTGGCTGCTGGCTGTTCTCGTCTGACAGGCTTGAGGGGACTGGCTCCGCTCCCGGCTAGCTACAATGTTTTACGCGATACCGCTCTTTCTTTGACGTCATGAGCCTGCCCCATGATTTAATTTGCCCAATCAGCCAGCACACTGGGCCTGTTGCTGCAGCTCTCAGCACGCGGCCCGGCCGGCATTATGATTCGGCTGTGGTGGTGCATCAGCATGACTGCCTCAGCTCAGATGCCGCCTGCAGCGAGTACAGTGCAGCCAGTTCTGCCATTGCTATGCAAGTCGGTCGGAGAGGAGTGTCCGATCTAGACTGCTGCTGCGATGCTGCCTGGGAATGAGCAATCATCGCAACTGGCCTTACCGTCAATGGGGCTCTGCGCTGACAAAGCAAGTGAAGTGTTACCCACTTTTTCTACTTGTCTTCCAACTGTAATTTACTTTTAGAAGCCGCAAGTCATGCAGCCTGCGTACAGTTACATACAACAGCTCTGTATGTAGTCTGCGCAAAGTTGAATTCAGCCGCGCAAGTAAAGTCAGTGCAGCACTGCAGCAGAATATAAAGAGAACTTAGATTATTCAATACTCTGCGTTATCAGTGAAGGGTCAGCTCAAGCCAGTCTGATTGGAATTTACAATTTAAAGGTCACACTTGCATGCCCTCAATGTCTAATTATCGTGTACATCAAGCGGAACATGCCTCTGTGAGTGAGTGTACTTAAGGTCATTTAACAGGTTCAGACCGACAGGCAGTTTTGGCCCCGTGGCAGCAGTGGCACCTTTATTTGTCTGACTTTAGCCCGGTTAATATCCTGATGCGCAGTGTTGTCCCACTGAATGTTGAGCCGTTTAATAGCACTAACTCGGCCCAAAGGTATTGGAGGGCTCCAGCCGAGTGATCGGGGTCTTGTGTTTGCAGGGGCAGTCAGACCCTCACTCCACAGCACCACCGTGCTCGCAGGTGTACCGAGAAAGATTGTGGCCCCTGTCTATGTCCACTCACATGCATGGGGCTCAGTGGTGCCATCCCCTTCGCTGACCCACTCGGCCTTTAGCAACGCTGTTCAGCTGCAATTTTATTAGAGCAGCCCTGGCCTCAGAACACCAATTCGAGCAGGCTGGGGTCACTAAGCCATTGCCTCCACATTCCTGGGGACAAAGGGGGCACTCCCAGGGTGTCGGTTAGGGGTGCCACTCTCTCTGCTGCCCTGTGCCCGCACTTTAATGACTAACTCAGTCTCTATTTTAGCAGCGCGGCTGCCAGCTCAGGCCTCGAATGTCAATTCCGGGATGGCTGGGCCTCTCTGTTTCTACTGCTTCCGTCCTGGGGGAGCAGGGGGAGCCAACCTCTAACGTTCTTACCCCCTCAGCTTAGTTTTAAGTAAGGATACTGCTGAGGGAGGAGCCAAGCGGGGGACCATGATGGTCGCATAGACACTCGGCTCCGCCGATCTCCGCTTCCTGGCTACATATCCTGTGGAATATCCTGAGTCCGGATCATACTCCCTGCTGTGGGAAATGAAGCGACGCCTCTGAGTGGTACCTCGGATCGCCCTGGCGTCTCTGATCCAAAGTTGGAACGTTTGGTAGTTTGGGGCCTGGTCGGGGGAAAAGCCGGGACCTCGGGTGGTTCAATTGGCCTCCTTCCAGTTGAATAACAACGGGGCCGTGGACCAAGGTAGACCGGTCTGGCCTGAGAATAACATTGATGCCCTAGAGCTTTTACGGTGCCCCGTCGCACTAACAGGGACGATTGCTCTCCGCCCGGCTCCGGGAATACAACTGCGGAGTTCCGAGGCGCTGTGGGCGTTGCAGATTACGTGCGGCGGGTGGCAGAACAGTTGCTTTCTGAATCTAACAGGGCTCATCATACCTGGCCCCCGGACCTGGGGAGGTTCCACCCTGCTTGTTGTGGTGATATTGGTGGATCGAATCATATTTGCATTTTGAAATGAACTGTACTGCCTCGAGACTCCCTGAGCCTCTTTGTGTTCCGAGCACTGCCGGTGCTTAAACCCCGGAAAATGTCTGCTGAATGCCTGTTGTGAGCTCACTGGCTTGCCGCCTAAATTAGTGGCACACTATCCGACCGGACGGAGGGTTGCATAGGGAATTCCTGAGTGAACATGCTCTGCCTCACTGTCACTTGCAATGGGTGAACGGTTCATCAGATGTACAGCAAGAAACAATGGTGGTGCATGGTGGCATACTCGATCCTCGTTGAGGGTCTTCATGCTGACACTGACTAAAGCAATTTAAAATTGAAATATACCCCTTGCATCCCTGTTTACCTCCCGGGAGTGGTCTGAAATGTTATGAACGTGCTGGACAGTGAGATTGGATCTGAACTGAGTGCTAACTGGGAAGGCTGTAGTAGTGCCGTAACTGTAGAGGACACCCTGGGCAGGCGGAGATATCGGTGGCCCCACCATCAGATCCAAGCTCATTCTGATCTGACCCGGGGAGAGCTACAGACACAATGGCGGCAAAGCTGGAATCGGGCAGGTCCCTGCCACGGTCATCTAGTGGCCCTAAACCCATCCAATCAAACAAATTGGACAGATATACCTTACCAAAGGGGTCCCCGGGTGACTCTCAGAAAACGCCATTGGTGGGTGAAGAGATAGTATCTGCCCCCACGGAACCTACTTTAACGGATCTTATGGCGGCTATCAATGGGGTGCAGACGTCGCTGGGCCAGAGGATGGAAACGCTGGACACCAAATTAGATACTGTCACAATTGAGATGGAATTACTCCGAGCAGACCTAGCAAAGACTAACGAAAAGGTAAAATCACTTGACCTAAAGTCCAAAAGCTTAATGGACGAAGTGGGTCATTTGCAACAGGAGGTACGGGATCTAAGGGCTTCAAGAGCTCTCACAGACTGCAAACTGGACGAATATGAAGGAAGAGCAGACGTAATAATATTCGCACTTTTGGAGTACCTCAAAAAGCAGAAGGCCAAACACCGGATCTGTTTATCGAAACTCTGGTCCTGAACTATCTCAAGCCCAAAAGGCCTTAGTAACTTCTTCACAGTTGAACGTGCACATAGAGTCCCTGGGGGAAGGCCGAGGTCGGGAGCGCCCCCGCGTCCCATGATTGCGAGAATCCTCAATTTTCGAGACAGGAATGCGATTCTCCAAGCTGAAAGGAATGGGCCTTCTTTGAAGTATGAAAATGCGACTCTCTCCTTTTTCCCAGACTTCACCCAGATGGTTCAGAAACAGCGTCAGAGCTTTCTAGCAATGAAGAGGAAATTGAAGGACAAAGGTTTAAAATACGCCATGATGTTTCCGGCCCGTCTCGGTGTTGAACTGAATGGGAAGACTTGGTACTTTGACAATCCTGAGGTGGCTGCGGATTGGCTCGACAACGTGGCTGCGACGGAGAAGGAGGGTCATAGCCAGGACGAGACGGGGAACAATGATTATATTTTAGCCAGATGGTTCAGAGGCTTCGTCAACACTCCTTAATAGTAAAGGAGAAATTGAGAGACAAGGGGCCTAAAATATACGATGATGTTTCCAGCCCGACTCCGAGTAGTACGCAATGAGAAGGCCTGGTTTCTCTGATAATCCTGAGGTGGCGACGGGTTGGTTAGACACTGTGGTTGCAACTTAGATGGAGGGTCGAATAGGAGCAAACTGAAGGGAAATAATACAGTGTAGATGGTGTCGCTAAGCTTAAATGTTTATATGTCCATCAGTTGCACTCTTGTTATTCCATTTTTTTCATATGTTTGGAAAATTCATTAACGTTGTGCGACTCCCTCTGTGAGTGTTTTGTCTCGGAACACTGTCAATTAATTCAACATAGATGAGGGCAGGAGTACTACTCTCGGTTTAGAGGTGTGCACACTTTTACTTGGACCAAAGACGGTCCTTTTCTTCAATTAATCATCACTCCATGAAAAATCCATAAGAAACTTTTTTCTGAAGCATCTTTCAGCGAAATATTTTTTATTTTAATGATCTTTTCTTATTAAAACTCATTTTTCAAATATTTGCAGATTTCATTATTTCACGCATTTCACATCAACCCAATGCATTTCGGGTACAGGTGGACCCTTCGTCGGGGGTCACTATGGAAAGAACAAAAAAACAATTTTGAGCCCAAAGCTATGTTCACAAATGTATAGAAATCAATTACATTGTCCAATTCGCTACGTAAATTATTGCAAAAGATTACATACAACAAACGTGATTACCCGTCATTAATTAAAAAAATCCTTGGTTGTCAATATCTACATATTACATACGTTCAATGCATGATGTAACAATAGCACTCCAAAGTCACACTCCCAGCCTGACTCGAAAAATCTTACTAACAAAAACCCTATCAAAAATCTAAAAAACCTAAAAAACAATCTGTCATACATTTACAAGTTTATCGAACCTTTTCAAGACAGAACGGCTCGCGTTCCGTGTCAGTTACTTACGGAAATGCACACTCGCGTACTGCTTCTCTTTTCCACCAATGTCTGTCTAGCTACGATAACGTACAAGATTCTAGCTTTTATTTACACGCTCATTGGTTGGCTCTGCGGTCACGTGGCTGCCGAAGTTTCAAAAATAAGAAACTATTGCGAGCGGATTATTAACATTATCGTCTCATGTAAACAAACAAATATTGATCCAATATTAACGATAGCTTGATTGTCTTTAAAGAAAACTTTGAAAAAATCAACATAATATGACAAATAACTCAAATCACAGTGATAGTGTGTCAGCCATGTTGGAATGGGAAGTAACCAGGGTACACAACGCGTATTATTAATGTCAAAGACAACGTAATTCGAATGTAACCTCGGGTCAACACTGTTAACCGAGGCTAATACAGGACTAACAAATGACTTTCTAATGGTTTATAAAAAACAGCCCGTAGAGCTGAAGGCTCCCCATCTTTTTTATCCAGAAATATTCTGCTCTGAGTCTCATTTTGTGAGTGTCCATATCTGGGCGTGTTTCCACCACTTCTAATATGGTCAAGCGTAACTGAGAAATATTATGTCCAGTTTCTGCCCAGTGCGCTGCCACTGTGGATTTCAAATTTTTTTGCCGAATATTACTCTTATGTTCTGTTATTCTTACCTTGATCTTTCGTTCTGTTTGCCCAACGTATGGGACTCAGAGCAGAATATGACAGACTGGAATTAGCATGTTTTTTATAAACCATCAGAAAGTCATTTGTTAGTCCTGTATTAGCCTCGGTTAACAGTGTTGACCCGAGGTTACATTCGAATTACGTGGTCTTTGACATTAATAATACGCGTTTTGTACCCTGGTTACTTCCCATTCCAACATGGCTGACACACTATCACTGTGATTTGAGTTATTTGTCATATTATGTTGATTTTGTCAAAGTTTTCTTTAAAGACAATCAAGCTATCGTTAATATTGGATCAATATTTGTTTGTTTACATGAGACGATAATGTTAATAATCCGCTCGCAATAGTTTCTTATTTTTGAAACTTCGGCAGCCACGTGACCGCAGAGCCAACCAATGAGCGTGTAAATAAAAGCTAGCATCTTGTACGTTATCGTAGCTAGACAGACATTGGTGGAAAAGAGAAGCAGTACGCGAGTGTGCATTTCCATAAGTAACTGACACGGAACGCGAGCCGTTCTGTCTTGAAAAGGTTCGATAAACTTGTAAATGTATGACAGATTGTTTTTTAGGTTTTTTAGATTTTTGATAGGGTTTTTGTTAGTAAGATTTTTCGAGTCAGGCTGGGAGTGTGACTTTGGAGTGCTATTGTTACATCATGCATTGAACGTATGTAATATGTAGATATTGACAACCAAGGATTTTTTGAATTAATGACGGGTAATCACGTTTGTTGTATATAATCTTTTGCAATAATTTACGTAGCGAATTGGACAATGCAATTGATTTCTATACATTTGGGAACATAGCTTTGGGCTCAAAATTGTTTTTTTTGTTCTTTCCATAGTGACCCCCGACGAAAGGTCCATCTGTACCCGAAATGCATTGGGTTGATGTGAAATGCGTGAAATAATGAAATCTGCAAATATTTGAAAAATGAGTTTTAATGAGAAAAGATCATTAAAATAAAAAATATTTCGCTGAAAGATGCTTCAGAAAAAAGTTTCTTATGGATTTTTTCATGGAGTGATGATTAATTGAAGAAAAGGACCGTCTTTGGTCCAAGTAAAAGTGTGCACACCTCTAAACCGAGAGTAGTACTCCTGCCCTCATCTATGTTGAGCTAAGCTTAAATGGCAATATGCTCTGATTATGGGGTGACATGGATAAGAAAAGTTTTTTTCTTGATTCGCCACATCTGTGATTGTGTCGCCTCATGTTAACTTGTAATGATGTGGAGGGGATAGAGCTGGGAGCGGGGTGGGATGGCGGGCTGTGTGGACCCTCCCTCTGTTTTCTACTTCTAGTTAGTTGTAGATTAGTGTTGGGATGACAAGGGGCGACAGACACACTGCTAGTTGGGGATGCGTGTAAGCAATGTGCAGGGTGGGGGGTGGGAGGAGAAGGGTGGGGGAAATTTTTGTATTATTGTTTGTCGCATTATTGGTGATTTATTTACATGGTTTAATGTTTTGTATTTTTGATGGCATCAGTTTATTGTAACTGATTAGCGTGCAGCAGACGCAGGAGGAACATTTTTCTCTTTCATGGGACGATAGGGGGTAGTGAGCTCAAGGTTTTAAGCTGGAATGTCAATAGGTTGGGGGATAAGATTAAACGCAGTGTGATGCTCCAATATCTCAAACGCCAGGCGCCAGACGTGGTTATGCTGCAAGAAATGCATTTAGTTGGAAATTCATGTATGGAGATACATAGAATGGGGTATAAATTAGTTGCTCATGCAGGGTTCACGTCAGGCTCCAGGGGGGTAGATATACTGGTTCGGAAGGCGCTCCCCTTGGTTATAGACGCTACGTGGTTAGATGACAGAGGGAGGTATGTCGGGATCTCAGGTCGCTGGGAGGGACATGTACTTACTCTTGTATCAGCCTACATCCCTTAGGGTTTACAGTCTGCCTAATTTTTTGATTTAGGGAAAATGTTGTTCGAATCACCAGAGGGGCTTTTGATCCTAGGTGGAGATTTTAATGCTGTGGTTTCGGGACTCTTAGACAGATATCCCCCCGGGAAATGGGGCGTAACCAGAAGTGGATGCTGGATTTTCTTGATGCAATGGGTCTTGTAGATAGCTGGCGACTGCATCACCCAGACAAAAAGCAATACACATTCCACTCGGGTGCACATGGTAGCCTCTCCCGTCTGGAATATTGTTTGGTTCCAGCAGTTCAAGCGTCTTATATAATTGAAGCGGTACACCTTGCTAGGGGTATTTCCGATCACTCCCCACTTTGGATCCGGTTCTGTGTTGCTCCGAAATCAGCTGGTAGGATCGCCCCTGTTAACCCCTGGTATATGCGGAATCCCAAGACCCGAAAAGATCTTATGTAAATGTAAATGTAAATGTATAGGCATTTATATAGCGCACTACTTACCCGGAGGGTCCCAAGGCGCTTCGACCGCTGCGAAACCCTTCCTGGCTTCCCTGAGAGATGGTCCCTTAATGGGTATCTCCAGGGTGAGACCAGGCATCCCCGGCGGTCTGGTGGGGCCGTTAGTGAAGATGAGGCAAGCTAATGCCCAGAGTTGCCGAGTGTGATCGCCGATCAGAGTGGGCACCGAGGCGAGAGAATTATCGAGTCCGCTGACCCTGGTCCAGAAACCTGCCGCGTCGGGAATCGAACCCTGGTCCCGGGCCGTCCTCTGCTCTCGGGTCTGCCGCCTCTAACCAGTGAGCCACACTACTTCACAAGGCCCTAGATGACTATTTCACAAATAATGAGGGATCGGTGTCCTCATCGGTGTCTCTGTGGGAAGCCTTCAAAACGGTCATTAGGGGTCAAGCCCTATCATCGATAGCTGGTTTTAAAAAAGAGCGGAATAAAGAAATTGTGGAGGTGGAGATGGAGATTGGTAGACTAGAGGAGGAATTGGAGCAGGGGGTGACACAAGCTAAATTGTATATCCTGAGCCTTAAGCAACACGACTATACATCATTAGTCACTGATATGGCAAAGACTCTTGGAAGGGAGTGAAAGGGCAGGATTTATGATCTAGGGGATAAGGCAGGGAAGCCTCTCGCCTGGTTGGACAAGAGGGATGGAGCTGAGCGTATTGTCCCAGTACTTCTTTCAGATGAAGGGGTGATGATTACCGACCCCCAGAGTATTGTTGATGCCTTCGCAGAATATTTTCAAACGGTCTATACTTCGGTCTCGGATAGGCTTGTGGAAGACTCCCATTTGCTGCTTAGAGATATACAACTCTCCTGTTTGTCTAAATAGGATTGTGATTTTATGGATAGCGACCTGACAGTAGATGAAATAGCCCAAGTCATCCGTACTCTGAACTCGGGTAAGGCGCTAGGACCCAATGGGCTTCCGATCAAGCTTTATAAGCTCAAGCCAGACAAGTTGGCTTGTCATCTGAAGAATATGTTTGAAGAGGCCTGGAAAGGCGAAAGTCTACCTAGGGATCATAGAGTGGCGTCGGCAGTGGTAATCCTTAAGGAGGGCAAGCCGAAGACTGAATGTACCTCGTATAGGCCTATTTCCTTATTAAATGTTGAGCCTAAAATATTGGCCAAGCTTCTCTCAAATAGGCTGGTAAAAGTGATTGGTGGACTTATCCACCATGATCAATCAGGCTTTATTCCCCATAGAAATATGGCCCTGAACCTGAGCAGACTGAATGGCGTAATAGCAAGAGCACATACTTTACAGGAACCAAACGTGATCGCTTCCCTTGGCGCGACCATGGCCTTCGATACTGTAGAATGGTCATATTTGTGGGCGGTGTTGGGTAAATTCGGATTTGGGGCTGAGTTCATTGGATGGGTGCGTTTACTATATGCTGAACCACTCGCTCAGGTAGTGGTTAATGGTCGGGTCTCGGCACCTTTTCGTTTGAGTCGGGGCACTCGGCAGGGTTGTCCCCTCTCCCCTCTTCTTTTTTCTCTGGCGCTGGAACCCCTGGTGGCTTGGATTCGCTGGGAACCATCGAACTTGGGAATACAGTGGTCCCCTGAGTGGGAAGATAGGATTTCCCTGTATGCAGACTATATCCTGCTTTACCTGACCTCCACTTGGAAATCCCTTATGGTGGTGTGCGACGTCCTGGCCTCCTTTGGTAAAAACTCCGGACTCTCCATTAACTGGGGGAAATCTTTATTATATGTCCTTAGAGGGGAAACTCTGGTTCCCCCTAGTAATTGCCCCATCCAGATCAATACAACTGGATTCAGATATTTGGGTATTTTTGTATCGCTTGATCCTGCAGTTGGATATGGCGAGAATCTTCTTCCACCTTTGCAGAGGCTCAGGAGTGATTCCGCTCATTGGCGGAAACTTCCGATCTCTTTGTTGGGCCGAGCAGCCCTCTTTAAAATGATGGCTCTACCCCGCTTTCTTTACGCCCTTCAGAATACTCTGGATGCTGTGCCCGCTAGTTATTTCCGCGAGATAGAGGGAATACAGCGTAACCTTTTATGAGAGGGAAAGCCTCGTATTGCTTTGGCCAAGCTAACACTCCCATGGTATGATGGAGGTATTGCCCTCCCAGATATCAAACAGTATTATTGGTCCTCCCAGCTGGCGGCAATTAATCATGCAACATACAGGCCTGCAGTTGATCCAGGGTACGCAATGGATAGGTGGCTTCTTCCGGGGGGCAGTTACAATAGGGCGCATTACTCCAAGCCAACGAAGCTGAAATTGACAGTTCCAACCAAACATGCAGTGAAGATCTGGCATGATGCCACGTGTTCCTTGGAGTGGAGGAACAGACTGACATTGGCTACCCTCTTTTTGATTCTGAAAAACTGGGCAAGTTGTGGAACACAAAGGGCTTTGATAAATGGGAGCTGATAGGAATCTTGACTATTAAGGACGTGTGAAACAGGGGGCATATTAAATCCTTTAGAGAAATGCAAGATGAATTTGAACTATCCACCTCTGAATATTTCCGCTATGCGCAAGTTCAACATTCGTTACAAACGGCCCTGTCTGAGGAAGTAGAATTGCCGGAGGCATCACCCCTTGAAGACAGAATTTTGGATGGTCATCTCCCGGAAAAAACGATTTCTCTGATTTACAAAAAATGAATTAACAATAGAGCTGATCTGCTTAGGGATTTGAGAGATAAGTGGACATGAGATGGAATAGAATTAGATGATGAGAACTGGCAATCAGCTGTTTCTTCCCCGAAGGTTGTCGCTATTCCAGCACGATTACGGCTCGTACAGTTGAAAATCTTACACAGGGTCTATGTCACTGGCCCCCAACTGGTTCAGATGGGGTTGGCGGAGGAGGGACTGTGTAGACGCAAATATGGTCTCTTGGGCACGTTCTCTCATATTATCAGGGAGTGCCGAGATATAGCCAAGTATTGGAGGGAGATTCACAACACCATTCATGAAGTCACGGGGGTATCCTTGCCGCCGGAAGCACATAGATGTCTCCTTAACATATGGGAACCCACTGATCTTACTACTGCGCAAACACAATGGGTTACACTAGGCTTCATGGTGGCTAAAAGAAACATTGCCCAGAAGTGGGGCTCGGACTCGCCGCCCACCCTTAGGGAATGGGAAAAGGACATGGACTGGAGTATGTTTCGTGAAAAGACAGTGTATGTGGCGAGGGGACGCCCCCGAAAATGGGCATTAATCTGAGGTCAGTGGAACGGACACAGAGGGGGGATTTTTGTACCACCTAGAGATTTTGTTATTGAGGCTCCCTCATCCCCAGGAAGTGTCCTGCCAATTCTGCACTCTTGTTCTTTGCCCCCCCCTTACAAATTTACTGTTGAATGTAATATGATTCTTCCGTGATGTATCTTTTGTTGATGCCTTGTTTTAATAAAAATAAAAAGTAAAAACATTTTTTTTAAAGTAAGGATACTGCTGAATGGGCCCCGCCATCTGAGAGCTTCGATTTCTTCTCCTGATTCCATGTCTTTTTCAGAAGGACTGAAATATTAATGACAAGTGAGGCAAAGGCGTTCATTAACTCTTGGTCAGGAATTCTCCCAGGTGAGGGTACAGGCCAGTCTGCCCATAGCTGCCAAGGTTTCAGAATGCTATATGTGACATTTTCATAATTTCATTGTAATTATGGGTTAGCCACCGCAGTTGTTTGCACTAGTTTTAAGATCTTAGAGTTCCTGGATCTAATTCACTTCTGAAATTTTTATGTTTCCCTTTCTTCATTGCTTGATTTTTTTACTCGCAAGAAAGTGTCCCTCATACTCACTCATAATTGCATTGAACTTTTGAAAATGTCACACATAGCATTCTGAAACAGTGGCAGCTATGAGTAAGACTGAAAGGGGGCCCCTCCATGCACTTGGCAGGGGGGCCCCCTCAGGTTTCGTTACGCCACTGGTTCTGAAAATTGGAAAGGCTCCCTCAATATGGACATCAGCATGGTGGCCTGAGACGTTATACCAAACCCGAAAGTAGAAGTTAAAAACCTCGGGCTTGGTTTGACTTAAAACTGACATTTGAAAGCCAAATCTGGAGACTGGCGGGGAAATGCTTTGGGACTCTTAGAAAAGTCTTAAGAAAATTCCTTGAACTAATTCCCACCAATGCTAGGAAGACAATAGTGCATGCCTTGGTCACCTCCCAGATGGACTGTGGAAACATTCTATATCTGGAAGCATCAAAAAACAGGTCTTACCAAGCTCCAATCAATACAGAACGTGGCAGATCGCCTAGTTCTGAACCTCCCAAAAAGAGCAACAGCTGCGAGGGCACTGGCTGCCCGTGAAGCAGAGAATCACGTTTAAGGCCATGTGCTACTGCCACAGAATCCTGCATAAAAAAGGCCTGCGCTACCTCCAATCTATAATAACATCCTACAAGCCCGCACGGAATCTAAGATCTAAACACAGGGCATTGGTTACTGTGCCAAGAATATAGAAAGCGAGGATGGGTGCACGCTCCTTTAGATACCGTGCAACAAAGGCCTGGAACACACTGACAGCGGATATAAGAGTTGAATCCAGCGAAAGTACCTTTTGCAAAAACCTAAAGACATGCCTGCTTCCATCTTCAAATTAGTGTCATGATCTGAACGTGCTACTATTGTATGCCTCTGGATGCCTTCCAATAGCTTCTGCTACCTCACTGTTCTAGCGCGGGAACACACCGTAGATGTAACCAGGCGCTTTACAAATGGATAAATAAAATAAAACTCTAGATTTCATCCACTTCGAATCACAGTAAGTTTAGGGGGACCACGCAGTTGCCAGTTCATATTTGTGAATGTGTGTGAAAGTCGCACGCTGTTAGACTAAATTAGTTCCATTGTTCGATATGTGTGCTATGTCAGATTGGTGTCTGCTAGCACCCTTGAAAAACCTGAAAGTGGCCTAGCTTGTAGGGGCTAGGCCACTTTCAAGTTCACATATGTGAGCACATCCGCTGGATTGGAAACCACAAGGATGATGCAGTTAGGGCTTTACTTCACAAGCTGAGGAATGATGTTCCTGAATACATTGACATTCCTTTGGACTAAATTGAGACGAGTCTCCAATTTTTACTAGTGAAGTCCACCAGCTCTCATGTTGCAAATCCATCATGTCTCCTTTTGGTTTGTCCACTGAAATAACAACTAGGGTAAGTTATAGCCCGGACTGTCTGTAGGAGTCGCACATAAGACAGTACTGTAGGAGAGTAGGGTCTGCAATCCTATGGTCACCCCAGATTTTTGCTTTTTGCTTCCCTGGTTTACGACTTTCCCTAGCTGTGGGCCTGCTAATCAGACCCACAGCCTAGCTGTTCTCTCTCTAAATTGACATCCATGTAGTTTAGGTGCATTTACCAATTGGTATTGGGTCACTCTTGTAAGTCCTTGTACAGTGTACCATAGGTACCCAGGGCATAAGTGCACCCAAGGCCTACCAGGGGCTGCAGTATGTATTATGCCACCCCTGGCTGGCCATCCAAAACTGACACAACTGGCTGGTAACACAGATGGGGCAAGGTGGTGTAATCACCCTTTGCTTTAGATATGGTATACCTATATCTAACCCTGAAATGGACACATATCCTCCTATAAGTCACTCCTATGGCAGGCCTTAACAATCCTGGAGGCAGAGTGCTTGGAATTATGTGAGATGGTGCTCTAGCATGAGCTGAGCCTGTCTGCAGCTTTCGGAACCAAGTCCTTTAGCTGTTTCCATGATAACGCTATACCATATACTCTAAAGTGCATTATAATCCTTGAGGTTATTGCTAACTTTGGCATAGCATTATCAAAACATGTCAAGTAAGGTGTCATACGAATTGGAATACTACCCCCTTGCCAGTTCTGGTGACAGGGGTAGCATTCCACCCTTTTAGAGGGACACGACATGTATGTAACTGTGAACCCCGGTTAAAGTTAACTCGAGCCTCAGCATCACAAAATGGATGCTGCCACCACAGACACAAGTCTGACCTCCTGCTGCTGGGAGTCCTCCCAGCGAGGGAGGCCTGGACAAAAGGTTTCCTGCTTTGGAAGGTGCTAGCACCACCCCAGACAGGATTTTGTGTATTGGATAGGACAGGCCTGAAAGGAATGAGACATGCCTGGGGCACACAAGGTGTCCCTGTGCATACCCCGGTTAAAACCAGTTGCTGGGGCACTCCAGCCCCAGCTCTGGCGCGAAACCGGACAAAGGATAGGGGGTGTAACCACCCCCCTTCCTGGTCCCACCCATAGGAGGGACCTAGTCATAGTACAGCTCCCTTTAGGAGAATAAAGGTAGGAGCTGGTCCCATTCCAAATTAGATTATCCTGTATTGAATCTACAAGAAGAAACTCTGGACTTTGACGTTCTGCTCCACAGAAGACTGAAGAAATCTCCCTTATGGCCAAGGAGTGACCACCCTGCAAAAGCAGGCACCATCAAGCGTTCCAGCGGTTCACTTTGTCGTCTTCCCGAGTGGATCCAGACTTCAGAGCCCGACGAGACCCGGACTCCCAGACCTCTCCGACCTCTACCTACATCTGCAGCACAGCTGAGATCCGTGGGTGCGACGAGACACGTGGGACAGGCCATCTTGGGAAAACTGCACTTCGCTTCCAGCACAACTTCAGAGGCATCCTCGACAAAGTGCTTTGGGGATTGAGAAGCCCCAGCCCCGAGCAGCTCCTGCACAGAAGATCAGCCCTCCAGCATCCACGAGATCTGCGTGGGGCTCTTTTGCTTGTTTGCTGCTCGACGCGTTGTCCGGTCACTTGCCGGCTGGCTAGTGGCCTCCTAGACGACGATCCTTGAAATCTACACTGCTGGTCTGGTTGCTCCAGACTGGCCCTTGCTTCCCTGCAAATGAGAAGCACCCCGGACCCTACAGGTCTGCACCAGACGGCTTTTCCACTCAAAGCGTGGGTTGCCTTTGCCAAGGCCTGTTGACGCCGAATCCGGAACCAACACCGCCGACAGCGAGAACCTGCGTGGGACTGCTCGTGCCTCCATCCTGGTCATCGAAGACACCTCCTGGTCCACGTGGCTGCAGAGTCAAGCGTCCACTCTTCACCTGATCTCGATGACAGCATCTGGTTCCTTCCGGGTTCCACTCCAGTCACTGGCTAGTGACTGTGAACATTGTCCCCTCTGCTTTCAGGTCTCCATCTTCCTTGATCCACCCTTGGATCACTCCGGACAGCTTCCTCCTGGTCGCCTGTAGCATCTTTTCTTCAAGGCTCCATAGACTTCAACGCGGAAACCCGACACACTTTGACACCTATGCATCCGCAGCCCGTGGGTGAGGTAACAAGAGCATTTTGGTGCTCAAGAGTAGATTGACTCTCCTAGTGTCCAGATTTCCAGTCGATTTAGTCCTAGCTAGTCGGAACTGTCTAATACTTACCTTTTTGTAAATTGTACTGTCCATTGACTTTGTTACGCATCTCGCGTGTGAGTTCACACTCTGCACAAGCATCCCGTGGGCCTCCTATTACTTACCTAAGGTTAGGGTAGTGTAGTCCAAGCGATCCTACAGCCTCTGGACAGCTCCATTCCTTCTATCGATTTCCTTATACCACTTGTTTAGTATATGGTTTCTCGTGCCCCTAGGGTACCATTGTAATTTGTGCAACTTAAACGTACTTTTCTTAAGAATCTTGTCATGTGCTTAGCCCTCTGATCTCATAAAGAGCTCAGAGGTGTTTGTTATTAATAAAAATCTTGTTTATTTTGATATCAACCTGTGTGGTGTCCTTTCACTTGGTATTCAAGGGGTTATATGTGGTAAAACAGCTAGCTTCACATGCCAAAAGAGTTTAGCCTAAGACTGCTTTGTCCATGCTACCATTAGGATAGCTGGTCTTTAAGGTTGACTTAGAACCAATCACCATAAGGGTTGTTTGGACTGATACAAGGTGATCACTAGAACTAGTGAGCATCATATATCAGGCCAACTTCTCACATTGGTGTGCAGCGGTTGGGATTTGAGCTTGCTGTTGTTTTTACCAAATATAACCTTGAGATATCATTTGAAAGATCACATAAGGTACCATAGGTACATATAACAAAGCTTAGAAATACTCTGAGTTCTACTGAACCAGCTGTTGTAGTAGAAAGGGAGTAGCACACCCTGACTACAACTCTTAGCAAGGGATCAGTAGGAAAACCCATAGTGTAGGTAAGTGCACCTCTTACACCTCACTAGAAAGCATGTCTATCACAGGAGAGAACGCAGTGGCTCCCCCTGTGATTACTGACCCTCCACAGGTCATTTCCAGATATGCAACGCTTCCAGGAGATGAGACAATTGTGTACCTCCAGGACACTGAAACAGGGTTCTAACCCTACCCTTCCTTTTCTGATAGGTCTCTTAGAGACATATGATGCTAGAAGGGCTTCCAACCCAGGCCCCTCTGATCCTACAGATGGAAGCATGCCCCCCTTAGAAGGTGACCCTGAGTCTAACCTCCCTGAAGCAGAAGATGTAGATGGTAGGGAAGATGGGAACTCATCTGAGAAGGAGGTAGACAATGGCCAACCTTTAGTCAGCAGACTTACAAGGGCCAACTTAAGCCTACATGGGGATGGCACTGGGGGAGCCCCAGTCCTATCCACAAGCAGGCCTAACATTGGGAACAGATGAGCTAGGTCTCACTCCAGAGGCTCTAACAGATCTGTTCACTCCCATGTCTCGCATGCCTATTCTCAGAGAAGGATGACTTCCCCTCAGAGAAGAGAACATGAAGCAAAGATGAAGGGAGTGAATCTGAGGATCCAAAGGGAAGAACTTGCCCTTGCCAAAGAGAAACTTGCCTTTGCCAGCCAGAGAGCAGACATTGAGTGGGTTAGAACCCACTGGTGGCAGCATTATCCCTAGAGATAAAGACAGGAGTTTTGATAATAGACACCTGAGAAAAATAGTGCCCTCCTATAAGGTAGGAGATGACATCCACAAATGGATGACTGCTTTGGAGAGGGCCTGCACTGTGCAGCAGGTACCCCAGAGTCAGTGGGCAGCTATTTTGTGGCTCTCCTTTGAAGGCAAAGGTAGAGATAAGCTCCTCACTGTTAGAGCTGAGGATGCTAATGATTACCAAGTCCTGAAAGATGCACTGATTGATGGGTTTGGCTTAACAACTGAACAGTACAGGTTGATGTTCAGAGACACCCAGAAAACTCAGTCTCAGGATTGGACTGACTTTGTTGATTGTGCCACTAAGGCTTTGGAAGGCTGGTTACTGGGAAGTAAAGTTACTGATTACACAGGATTGTATAATCTAATTATGAGAGAGCAAATCTTAAATAATTGTAAGAACCAGTTGTAGCATCAGCACCTGATTGACTCAGATCTGACCTCTCCCCAAGAATTGGGAAAGAAGGCAGACAGATGGGTCAGGACAAGGGTCAAGCAGCAGAACCAGAACCAGGGTGGTGGCCAGAAGAAAGCTGACCAGAAGGGTAATAATGAGAACAAACAAAATGACCAGAAGTCTTCAACAGGGCCCCAACAATCTAAGGAGGGTGGGTCCCAGAATTCCCAAAAGAAGTAGACTGATGTTCCAAGAAAACCATGGTGCCAAAACTGTAAAAGTAAGACTCACTGGTTTAGTGAGTGCACCAAGAAAGGCACGGCTCTTACCACTACTGCCCCTAAGGCACCTGCACCCCCTAGTACAGTTAGTAGTGGTAGTGCACCCCCCAAGGCTATAGTTGGGTTAACCCTGGGAACTGAGGTGGGTTCTGACTTAGTCAGAATACCTACTCAGGCTGTTCTTGTTTGTAGTGGGGACATGGATATGACTTCTACTGTAAGTCCCAGTACTCTGGGCAAATACAGGCAAACACCTTTAATCAATGGAAAAATGACTCAGGCCTACAGGGACACATGTGCCAGTGTCACTATGGTGACACCAAACTTTGTGGACCCTGATCAGGTGATACTAGGTTCAGACTACCTAGTGACCAATGCTAGCAACGTCACTACCAATCACAGTATGGCAGTTGTTAACTTCTCCTGGGGAAGGGTAACTGACCTTAAAAGGGTTGTAGTTAGTTCAGACCTCCCAGTGGACTGTCTGTTGGGCAATGATTTGGAATCCTCCTTATGGTCAGAAGTGGAGTATAGGACTCATGTGGAAATGTTAGGTTTGTCAGCACATGTTCTTGCTGTGACCAGGTCACAGGCCAAGAAATGCCCAGCTGAACAAGTGCTGGATCCTGGAACAATAGACCAGACACTACCCAAGAGAAAGAGCAGTAGGGTTAAGGCAGGGCCTTCCCCCTGCCTCAAGGTGAGGATCAGCCCTCTCAGGAGGCTGACCCAAACCCCCCAGAAGGAACTGTCCTAGAAGAGCTTGAACCTGAACAGGTTGAGTTTCTTGGGCCTGGGGGACCTTCCAGGGCAGACTTGAGGCAGGCACACTTAGACTGTTCCTCTCTTGAACCCCTCAGATTGCAGGCTGCTGCTGAGGCTGCAGGGAATGCTACAGGTACCCACAAGGTGTACTGGGATTATGGACTCCTATACTCTGAGGCAAGAGACCCCAAGCCTGGTGCTACCAGGAGGCTGGTTATCCCCTTGTCTCTGAGAGGTTTCCTTCTTACCTTAGCCCATGAAATTCCCCTTGCAGGTCACTAGGCCAGAATAAGATTTGGGACAGGCTTGTCCCTCACTTTCACTGGTCTCATATGTCTGAAGACACCAAAGAGTTTTGTCGCTCATGTGTCACTTGCCAAGCCAGTGGCAAATCAGGTGGCACAACAAAGGCCCCCCTTATACCACTACCTGTGGTGGGGGTACCCTTTGAAAGAGTGGGGATAGACATTGTTGGACCAATGGACCCCCCAATAGCTTCTGGGCACAGGTTTATACTGGTGGTAGTGGATCATGCCACCAGGTATCCAGAAGCTATTCCCCTTAGAACCACTACAGCTCCTGTTGTGGCCAGGGCCCTACTTGGAGTTTTCTCCAGAGTGGGGTTTCCTAAGGAGGTTGTCTCTGACAGAGATGCAAACTTCATGTCAGGATACATGACTGCAATGTGGAAGGAGTGTGGTGTAAATTACAAATTCACCACCCCCTATCACCCACAGTGCAATGGGCTTGTGGAGAGAATCAACAAGACCCTAAAAGGGATGATAAAAGGGTTACCTGAAAAGCTTAGGCGAAGATGGGACATCCTTTTACCCTGCCTTCTGTTTACTTACAGAGAGGTCCCACAGAAGGGGGTTGGCTACAGCCCTTTTGAGCTTTTATTTGGGCATCCTGTAAGAGGACCCATATGTCTTGTGAAGGAAGGATGGGAGTTAACTCTCAAAAAGCCTAAACTTGACATAGTGGACTATGTACTTGGTCGCTCCCCCACGCTCCCTGACCACACCTCGCAGCGCTCGCTCTGGCTGCCTGGGTATCGTTGTGTGACTGCTTACATTCTGCAGATAATAGAAGTATTCTCTACGCGCTCGCATATAGCATTTGCTGACAATAGAAATATATATAGTGCGCTCGCATTCTGCACTTTGCTGATAATTGAAGTATTGACTGTGTGCTCGCATTTTACTTTTTGCAGATAATTGAAGCATTCTTTGTGCGCTCGGATTTGCTAAGTGATTTGCTGATTAATAACTGCATCGGAGCTCGGACTAGCCGCCTGGTTAGTTGTTTGTTTATGTTTATGTTGCACGGCCATTTTGTTTGTAGTGCCTCGTAGCGAGGCTCCCCAGCACGCACCCGCCTCCCAGCTGCTCCTCCCTCGCCCCTCCCCCTCCTCTATCCGCATATGACAGATGCATTTCCGCGCAGCGTTCACGTGCAGCGATCGCGCCCCAGTCGCGCCGAAGGTGCGCCAAAGGTAAGCCCGTCTGCGCCTGTCCGCGCCTGGCCCGCGCCTAGCGCCGGTCCCCCTGGCCCCCCCCTTTCCCAGCCCACTAGAGTCACATACGATGCCACAACCCTCCTCGCCCTCAACCCCGGACGCGCCCCACAATGCTGCAAAGCCACCCCAGGACGTACCCACGGTCCTTTCGCCTGCCTCTCCTGCAAGTTCAACTGTTCCAGGACCCTCACCAAACCCACCTCCTCCACATGCAGCTCTGGCGCGAACCACCTAAAGTGCATCCTACTCAACACTCGCTCGGTCCACAGACATGCAACGGAACTCTGGGACCTACTCGATACTGCTTCACCGGACATCGCCTTCCTTACTGAAACCTGGATGAACACTTCATCAGCACCCGACATCGCCATAGCCATACCGGACGGCTACAAGATTACCCGCAAAGACCGCAACAACCAAACAGGAGGAGGTATCTCCATCATCCATAAGAACATCATCAAAGTCACGACCAGCGACGATGATATTCTTGCAACCGCCGAACATCTCCACTTTCAGATCCACACCGACCCTAGGTCCACACTTAGAGGCATCCTCATCTACAGGCCTCCTGGCACCCGCACTCAATTCAGCGATGACATCACAGACTTCATCAGCCCACATGCCCTCGCCTCCGAGAACTACATTCTTCTAGGAGACTTCAACTACCACCTTGAAAACAAACACGACAGCAACACCACCGCCCTTCTGGACAACCTGGCCAATCTCGGACTCAAACAACTCGTTGACACCCCCACCCATGCAGCCGGACACACGCTCGACCCTATCTTCACCTCCAGCAAGCACATCTCCTTCGATCGCACCACAACCCTCCACTGGACGGACCACAGCTGTGTTCACTTCAGCTACAAAACCACCCTGATCCACAATCGCCCACAACCCATTCCTCGGAGAAACTGGAACAAAATCACCTCCGACCAACTCCTCACATCACTCAACCAAAACCCTCCCACCTTCTCATTGGACCCAAACTAAGCGGCCACCAACCTCAAGCAATGGATCACCCACAGTGCTGACGAATTAGCACCCCTGAAACAACACCAGATCAAATCAGTCAACAAAAAGGCTCCCTGGTTCAACGATGACCTGAAAAAATCCATGAAGCTATGCCGCACCCTGGAGAAAACATGGGGAAAAAACCCGACCACAGACAACATGTCCTCCCTTAAAGCAGCCACCCGCAAACACCACCAACTGATTCGATCCGCCAAGAAATCAGCATTTAAAGATCGTCTCGACAACAACTCTCACAACAGCAAGGAACTTTTCAACATTGTCAAAGAATTCACCAACCCCACCGCAGCATCCAACGACATCACTCCATCCCAAGAACTCTGCGACGCGCTATCCTCCTTCTTCTACAACAAAATTACCAACATCCACAACAGCTTCGAGAACACTCCCAGCGTTCAACCCTCCCCACCCCCCTCTGATCCAACCCCGCCAACTAACACCCTTAGCGCCTGGAACCCAATCACCACTGAAGACACCATCCGCCTAATGAACTCAATCCACTCTGGCTCGCCAACTGACCCCTGCCCCCACCACATCTTCAACAAAGCGGACTCCATCATCGCACCCCATCTCCGTGATATCATCAACTGTTCATTCAGATCTGCCACTTTCCCAGATAGCTGGAAACACGCCAAACTCAGCGCCCTCCTGAAGAAACCCACAGCAGACCCCTCTGAACTTAAAAACTACCGGCCCATTTCCCTCCTCCCATTCCCGGCCAAAGTCATCGAGAAAGCCGTCAACAGCCAGCTCGCCGCCTTCCTTGAATCCAACAACTCCCTTGACCCTTCTCAATCTGGATTTCGAGCCAAACACAGCACCGAAACTGCACTCATTGCAGCTACTGACGACATCCGAACTCTACTGGACAACAGAGAAATGGGGCCCTCATTCTACTCGACCTCTCCGCCGCTTTCAACACAGTCTGCCACAGTACCCTTATACATCGCCTCAGCAACATCGGCATACAAGGAAAAGCCTTGGCTGGATCACCTCATTCCTCGCTGGGAGAACTCAAAGAGTCCGACTTCCCCCTTTCAACTCTGAGGCCACCGAAGTCATCTGTGGTGTACCACAAGGATCTTCACTCAGTCCCACCCTCTTCAACGTCTACATGAGTCCACTTGCCTCCATCGCGCGTCAACACAACCTTAACATCATCTCCTACGCCGACGACACCCAGCTAATCCTTTCCCTCACCAAAGACCCTAACACCGCCAAAACCAATCTTCACGAAGGCATGAAAGAAGTAGCCGAATGGATGAAACATAGCCGCCTAAAACTCAACTCAGACAAAACGGAGGTGCTCATCCTAGGATCTTCCCCCTCCGCATGGGACGACTCTTGGTGGCCTTCCGCTCTGGGAACAGCGCCCACACCCACAGACCACGCACGTAACCTTGGCTTCATCCTAGACTCCTCCCTTTCGATGTCCAGACAAGTCAACGCAGTCTCATCCTCTTGCTTCAACGTACTCCGCACTCTCAAAAAGATCTTCCGTTGGATCCCCCTGGAGACAAGAAAGACTGTCACCCACGCACTGGTCACAAGTCGACAGGACTACGGAAACACCCTATACGCCGGAATCACAGCAAAATTACAGAAAAAACTCCAACGCATCCAAAACGCATCAGCGAGACTCATATTAAACATCCCTCGCCAAGATCACATCTCCGGACACCTAAAAGACCTCCACTGGCTTCCCGTCAACAAAAGAATTATATTCCGCCTTCTCACCCACGCACACAAGGCCCTCTACAATCTAGGACCCGAATGCCTTAACACTCGCCTATCCTTCTACAAACCCACCCGCCAACTAAGATCGTCCAATCAAGCCCTTGCCGCGGTCCCGCACATCCGAAAATCCACCATGGGTGGCAGATCCTTCTCCTTCCTTGCCGCCAAGACCTGGAACTCACTCCCCACTCACCTCCGCCTTACTCAAAATCACATCGCCTTCAGAAAAGATCTTAAAACTTGGATATTTGACATATAATTAACCCCTTCCCCAAGCGCCTTGAGACCCTCTGGGTGAGCAGTGCGCTATACAAATGTCAGAACTTGAACTTGAACTACATGGAGAAGGCATCTAAAAACCTTGAGGCCAGCCAAGAACTTCAAAAAGCTTGGCATGACCAAAAGGCTGTCCTTACTGTTTACCAGCCTGGACAGAAGGTGTGGGTGTTGGAGCCAGTGGTCCCAGCAGCTCTCCAAGACAAATGGTCTGGACCCCATACCATCATTGAACAAAAGGGAGAGGTCACCTACCAAACTCCAATCCCAAGGAATGCAGAACCACTACGGAGTTCCTCAAAACTAAGGATATACCTTTATATGAACTCTACCTGGACTTGATTTCAAAGCCCTTTGATAGAGCCCTATACTTCAGGTTTAGGGTGGGTCTTCTTCCCCTAAGAGAACTGTCGGCCCGTTGGAAAACTCCGGGGCAAACCACTCCTTTTTGCATATTTTGTACATCCAGAGTGGAGCCCATTGTCCACTTTTTATTTGAATACCTAGCCTACAAATCTCCAAGATCTATGTGGTTAAAACCATTATGTAGAGGGCTGGCTACCAGACACTACAAAGACGCTTTACGAATACTAATGTCTGATACCCGTCCACTGTTTGTCTGTGGTATGGCTAAATATTTGGGTTGGGCATGGTCAATTAGACTTAAGAGGCTAAAAATCATTGTTTAATTGCGGTCATGTATTACGACCATTTTTATCTAATTTATTGGAAAGCTTTTTATCCGAATTCTTAGCCAATGTTTTTAAATTATGGTGTTTTACTGTTTTCTCTTGTAAGTCTTTTCAGATATTTTTTTATCGAAATAAAGCTAATTGACTGACCTACCTGGTAGACCTTGGAACTCCCAGGAGCCCTCACAGAGTACTTCATGTGAACAGGCTCAAGGCATTTGTTGACAGGGAGGACATGGGCTTGCTCATAGCCACAGATGAGGGACAAGAGGAAGAGAGTGACCCTCTCCCAGACCTGCTCACTCAGAACCCTGATGATGGGTCAGTAGATAGTGTAGTCTTTTCTGACAGCCTCTCTGAGCATCAGCTGAAGGATTGCAAACAGGTTCTTCAATCCTTTAGACAAATGTTCTCTCTGACCCCCAGTCAGACAAACTGGTGCACCCATGAGGTGGATACTGGTGACAGTCTGCCTATAAAGAGTAAAATCTAAAGGCAACCTGACAACGTCAGGGACTGCATAAAGAAAGAAGTACAAAAGATGTTGGAATTGGGAGTCATTGAACCCTCAGAGAGCCCTTGGGCTAGTCCTGTAGTTCTAGTGCCAAAACCTCACACCCAGGATGGTAAGAGAGAGATAAGGTTTTGTGTAGACTACAGGGGTCTCAATGCTGTCACTGAGACAGATACCCATCCAATACCTAGAGCAGATGAACTCATAGATAAATTGGCTTCTGCCAAATTCTTGAGTACATTTGACCTAACAGCTGGTTATTGGCAGATCAGGTTAGCTGAGGATGCCAAAACCAAAACAGCATTTTCTACCCCAGGAGGCCATTACCAATTTGTGGTGATGCCCTTTGGTTTGAAAAATGCACCTGCCACTTTTCAAAGGTTGGTGAACCAAGTTCTTACTGGGTTGGATGACTTTTGTGCAGCATATCTAGATGATATTGCTGTCTTCAGCTCCACCTGGGATGATCACCTGATCCACCTGAGGAAAGGTTTGGAGGCCCTGCAAAAGGCAGGCCTCACTATCAAGGCTATATGAAATAGAAGGGGGTTCCCCAGGGCTAATGAATGATATAGGCAGGAACGAAGGGGAAAACACATACGCAAAAAGAAAAAATCACCCTGCCAAGGACGATGAATAGTGGTCCAAAGTGGGATCCAGTTTTGATTAGGGGGGAGCAATATCCAGTGAATACCCAGGACCAAGGAAGCGAATGGACCACAGTCAAATCATTCTTTATAGAAAATATATTTTTTTTATTTTGTTTGATTTAGTGCAGTTAGTCATTTTAGCAAGGTAATCAAAAAATAGTAAGTACAAAAATTCATAAAATCATCAGTGCTGTTCATCATTTCATGGACGGAAGTAAATTCATAGAAAAATGTGCATAGGAAAATACAGAGTTCCACTCACTCCGGGGGGGGTAAGACGGGGGGCTCAACAGGCACTGGCATCTAAAAAATCATTCATACTCTAACATATTTAGTCACTTCATACAGGTGATTTACGTTTGGCCTGCAACAGAAAGAAGATGGAGTTATGGTTGCATGGACTCGGGTACAGTTTTGGGAAGGCAAGAAGATGGAATATTGTTGCCGTTCCTGATGGTAAACGCCGTAATAACGCCAACGCGCGTTTCGGTGTGGGGCACCTTCGTCAGGGCTGGCAGAAGTGAGGGGGGAGGGGAACACACTGGCTGATGTGAATGAAGGTCGAAAGTCTAAGTGACAGGGTCCTTTCTGAGGGGTCGTGGAGATAAGTAGCGAGAACTCCGGGAGTGGAGAGCGGAAGGATCACGCTGGTAGACTGGTGGAAAACAGGTCAGTAGCGAAATTATGGTCGATCGATTCAGGCAGGATTTTTAAAGGAGGAGGCTTCCGTTAATTGGGGAGCACTGGAGATGATGTCATGAGAGCTACCGCGTCTGGATTCTGGTAGTGCAGTGGGGACGAAAATGGAGCAATCCTAGATTATAAGTAGGTCAGTAGGATTGGAGCTGATGATAAGGAAGTTAACACTGCCAGAAGGAAATGAAGGAGCGGCATAGGACTCGTCACAGGCATGCTGGACTGTAAGGCATTTTAGCTCAGGACAAGAAACAGGATCTCAAATGATATCCGGAGGGCTCGAATCCAAGACGCGGGGCGGTCAAATCTGGGTGCTAGCTGGCGCTGTCAGGATACCCTGGATCCTCACTATCGAGGCTACTAAGTGCCAGATAGGGCAGAGTCAGGTTGTGTGCCTGGGCCACCTTGTAGGTGGAGGCCAGGTTCAACCATTGCAGAGCAAGATACAGGCCATAAAGGACTGGGCTCCTCCAACCACAGAGACACAGGTCAGAGCTTTCTTGGGCCTGTCTGGTTACTATAGGAAATTTGTCAGAAATTATGGGACCATTGTGACCACACTTAATGACCTGGTCGATCGATTCAGGCAGGATTTTTAAAGGAGGAGGCTTCCGTTAATTGGGGAGCACTGGAGATGATGTCATGAGAGCTACCGCGTCTGGATTCTGGTAGTGCAGTGGGGACGAAAATGGAGCAATCTTAGATTATAAGTAGGTCAGTAGGATTGGAGCTGATGATAAGGAAGTTAACACTGCCAGAAGGAGATGAAGGAGCGGCTAGGACTCGTCACAGGCATGCTGGACTGTAAGGCATTTTAGCTCATGATTGGGGAGCACTGGAGATGATGTCATGAGAGCTACCGCGTCTGGATTCTGGTAGTGCAGTGGGGACGAAAATGGAGCAATCTTAGATTATAAGTAGGTCAGTAGGATTGGAGCTGACGATAAGGAAGTTAACACTGCCAGAAGGAGATGAAGGAGCGGCATAGGACTCGTCACAGGCATGCTGGACTGTAAGGCATTTTAGCTCAGGACAAGAAACAGGATCTCAAAAGATATCCGGAGGGCTCGAATCCACGACGCGGGGCGGTCAAATCTGGGTGCTAGCTGGCGCTGTCAGGATACCCTGGATCCTCACTATCAAGGCTACTAAGTGCCAGATAGGGCAGAGTCAGGTTGTGTGCCTGGGCCACCTTGTAGGTGGAGGCCAGGTTCAACCATTGGAGAGCAAGATACAGGCCATAAAGGACTGGGCTCCTCCAACCACAGAGACACAGGTCAAAGCTTTCTTGGGCCTGTCTGGTTACTATAGGAAATTTGTCAGAAATTATGGGACCATTGTGACCACACTTAATGACCTGCAGTAAGAAAATGCCAAAGAAAGTTCAGTGGACAGTTAGCTGTCAAAAGGCATTCGATGACCTAAAGCAGGCCATGTGCACTGCACCTATTCTCAAGAGTCCAGACTACTCCAAAACTTTCATTGTCCAAACAGATGCTTCTGAGTTGGGTGTGGGAGCTGCTCTATCTCAACTGAATAATGATGGTCATGACCAGCCCGTTGCTTTTATAAGCAGAAGGCTGACCCCTAGAGAGAAACGTTGGTCAGCTATTGAGAGGGAGGCCTTTGCTGTGGTTTGGGCCCTGAAGAAGTTGAGGCCATACTTATTTGGAACTCACTTCAAGATTCAGACAGACCATTAGCCCCTCTTGTGGCTAAATCAAATGAAGGGTGAAAACCCCAAACTTCTTAGGTGGTCCATTTCCCTACAGGGGATGGGCTTTACAGTGGAGCACAGACCAGGGACTGACCATGGCAATGCAGATGGTCTCTCCAGGTATTTCCACTTAGAACAGGAAGACTCACCTGGTCAAGGTTAGTTTAATGTCCCTAAGTTTGGGGGGGTTATGTAGGAGAGTAGGTTCTGCAATCCTATGGACACCCCAGATTTTTGCTTTTTGCTTCACTGGTTTATGACTTTCCCTGGCTGTGGGCCTGCTAATCAGACCCACAGCCTAGCTGTTCTCTCTCTAAATTGACAACCATGTACTTTAGGTGCATTTACCAATTGGTATTGGGTCACTCTTGTAAGTCCTTGTATAGTGTAAAATAGGTACCCAGGGCATAAGTGCACCCAAGGCCTACCAGGGGGTGCAGCATGTATTATGCCACCCCTGGCTGGCCATCCAAAACTGACACAACTGGCTGGTAACACAGCTGGGGCAAGGTGGTGTAATCACCCTTTGCTTTAGATATAGTATACCTATATCTAACCCTGAAATTGACACATATCCTTCTATAAGTCACTCCTATGGCAGGCCTTAACAATCCTGGAGGCAGAGTGCTTGGAATTATGTGAGATGGTGCTCTAGCATGAGCTGAGCCTGTCTGCAGCTTTCGGAACCAAGTCCTTTAGCTGTTTCCATGATAACGCTATTCCATATACTCTTAAGTGCTTTATAATCCTCGAGGTTTATGCTAACTTTGGCATAGCATTATCAAAACATGTCGAGTAAGGTGTCATACGAATTGGAATACTACCCCCTGGCCAGTTCTGGCGACGGGGGTAGCATTCCACCCTTTTAGAGGGACACGACATGTATGTAACGAATGTCTGACATAATATCGACAGACAGAATATCGAAATACAAAAATATCGGCACAAAAATATCTACATCAAAAATATCGGAATCATATCTTCATAAAGGTAAGTACAAAAATATCAAAAAAATAATATCGTAGTACAAAAATATCGGAATTAAAAATATCGTTTTTTTAAATGTATTAATAATAATGTAAAAATAATTTTAAAATACATATAATTTTACAAATATTAAATAAAAATATTAAAACAAAATTAAAACTAATACATATACATTTAAAATAAATAAAATACTTAATATTTAATGTAATTTTATTGTTTTTAATGTTATTTAATTGATTTAAAGTAATTTTTTTTTGTTTTTACCCTGTACGCCTGTACCCCAAAAACCCAAAACTGACCCTGAACCCTAAAAGTATCCCTGTACCCCAAAAACCCAAAACTGACCCTGAACCCTAAAAATACCCCTTTACCCAAAAACTGAAAACTGACCCTGAACCCTAAAAATACACCTTTACCCAAAAACTGAAAACTGACCCTGAACCCTAAAAATACCCCTTTACCCAAAAACTGAAAACTGACCCTGAACCCTAAAAAGACCCCTTTACCCAAGAACTGAAAACTGACCCTGAACCCTAAACATACCCCTTTACCCAAAAACTGAAAACTGACCCTGAACCCTAAAAATACCCCTTTACCCAAAAACTGAAAACTGACCCTGAACCCTAAAAATACCCCTTTACCCAAGAACTGAAAACTGACCCTGAACCCTAAAAATACCCCTTTACCCAAAAACTGAAAACTGACCCTGAACCCTAAAAATACTCCTTTACCCAAAATTAATTAATATTATTTAATTACCAATTAATTATTAATTAACAATAACAATAAAGTAAATATATTAGCACATTAGCTGTAATTAATTTAATTTAATAATTAATATTATTTTTCCCAATTAATAATTAAGAATAACAAAAAAGTTATATATATAAAAAATGACTATAATTAATGTAATTAACTAATTAATATTAATTAATTACCAACTAATTAATAATTAAAAATATGTACAAAATTATATTAATTAATTAACTAATTAATATAAATTAATTACCAATTAATTATTAATTAAAATATGTACAAACATATATTAATAATTAATTATTATTAAATTACTTCCCACCCTATTCCCCTATAAACCCATTACCCGCTACAGAACATATTTATCAATTAATCAATTAATTAAAATTAATTAAAAATTAATTCTCAATTAATTAATTAATAATTCCTACTAATTAATAATTAATTTAACATAATTAAATTACTTCCCACCCTATTCCCCTATAAACCCACAACCCGCTACAGTAGTAAAAGACAATATTTAATTAAATTACATTAAAAATAAATAAAAAAACATAATAAATACAATATAATATACACTAAATGTATTTAAAAATTGATATTAGTAACATCGAAGTTATTTATTTCGATATTATTGACATCGATATTTAAAACTTCGATATTACTGATATCATACTAATATCGATATTAAGACTGTCGATATTACTTACTTTCGATATTTTGTCCCATCGATATTTAAACTTCGATATTATTGTATATCGATATTTAAAACTCGATATTTTGTCTGTGTACCGTATGTAACTGTGAACCCCGGTTAAAGTTAACTCCAGCCTCAGCATCACAAAATGGATGCTGCCACCACAGACACAAGTCTGACCTCCTGCTGCTGGGAGTCCTTCCAGTGAGGGAGGCCTGAACAAAGTATTTCCTGCCTTGGAAGGTGCTAGCACCACCCCAGACAGGATTTTGTGTATTGGATAGGACAGGCCTGAAAGGAATGAGACATGCCTGGGGCACACAAGGTGCCCCTGTGCATATCCCGGTTCAAACCAGTTGCTGGGGCACACCAGCCCCAGCTCTGGCGCGAAACCGGACAAAGGATAGGGGGTGTAACCACCCCCCTTCCTGGTCCCACCCATAGGAGGGACCTAGTCATAGTACAGCTCCCTTTAGGAGAATAAAGGTAGGAGCTGGTCCCATTCCAAATTAGATTATCCTGAATTGAATCTACAAGAAGAAACTCTGGACTTTGACGTTCTGCTCCACAGAAGACTGAAGAAATCTCCCTTATGGCCAAGGAGTGACCACCCTGCAAAAGCAGGCACCATCAAGCGTTCCAGCGGTTCACTTTGTCGTCTTCCCGAGTGGATCCAGACTTCAGAGCCCGACGAGACCCGGACTCCCAGACCTCTCCGACCTCTACCTACATCTGCAGCACAGCTGAGATCCGTGGGTGCGACGAGACACGTGGGACAGGCCATCTTGGAGAAACTGCACTTCGCTTCCAGCACGACTTCAGAGGCATACTCGACGAAGTGCTTTGGGGATTGAGAAGCCCCAGCCCCGAGCAGCTCCTGCACAGAAGATCAGCCCTCCAGCATCCACGAGATCTGCGTGGGGCCCTTTTGCTTGATTGCTGCTCGACGTGTTGTCTGGTCACTTGCCGGCTGGCTAGTGGCCTCCTAGGCGACGATCCTTGAAATCTACACCGCTGGTCTGGTTGCTCCAGACTGGCCCTTGCTTCCCTGCAAAGGAGAAGCACCCCAGACCCTCCTGGTCCGCACCAGACGCCTTTTCCACTCACCGCGTGGGTTGCCTTTGCCAAGGCCTGTTGACGCCGAATTCGGAACCAACCGCCGACAGCGAGAGCCTGCGTGGGACAGCTTGTGCCTCCATCCTGCTCGCCGAAGACACCTCCTGGTCCATGTGGCTGCAGAGTCAAGCGTCCACTCTTCACCTGATCGCGACGACAGCATCTGGTTCCTTCCGGGTTCCACTCCAGTCACTGGCTAGTGACTGCAAACATTGTCCCCTCTGCTTTCAGGTCTCCATCTTCCTTGATCCACCCTTGGATCACTCCGGACAGCTTCCTCCTGGTCGCCTGCAGCATCTTTTCTTCAAGGCTCAATAGACTTCAATGCAGAAACCTGACACACTTTGACACCTATGCACCCGCAGCTGTGGGTGAGGTAACAAGAGCATTTCGGTGCTCAAGGGTAGATTGACTCTCCTAGTGTCCAGATTTCCAGTCGTTTTAGTCCTAGCTAGTGGGAACTGTCTAATACTTACCTTTTCGTAAATTGTACTGTCCATTGACTTTGTTACACATCTCGCGTGTGAGTTCACAGTCTGCACACGCATCCCGTGGGCCTCCTATTACACACCTAAGGTTAGGATAGTGTAGTCCCAGCGATCCTACAGCCTCTGGACAGCTCCATTCCTTCTATCGATTTCCTTATACCACTTGTTTAGTATATGGTTTCTCGTGCCCCTAGGGCACCATTGTAATTCGTGCAACTTAAACGTATTTTTCTTAAGAGTCTTGTCATGTGCTTAGCCCTCTGATCTCATAAAGAGCTCAGAGGTGTTTGCTATTAATAAATATCTTGTTTATTTTTATAACAACCTGTGTGGTGTCCTTTCACTTGGTATTCAAGGGGTTATATGTGGTAAAACAGCTGGCTTCACATGCCAAAAGAGTTTAGCCTAAGACTGCTTTGTCCATGCTACCATTAGGATAGCTGGTCTATAAGGTTGACTTACAACCAATCACCATAAGGGTTGTTTGGACTGATACAAGGTGATCACTAGAACTAGTGAACATCATATATCAGGCCAACTTCTCACAAGTACCACTTAAGGGAATTCATTTTTATTTTTAGAATTAGTATTAATCTATTATATTCAAGTCAAACATGTGCCAGGAGTCTAAAACCTAAAAGTTGTTGATGGAATATATGAAGTTCTCTTATGTTTATTCAACTTTTTCTCAATAAACTTAAACTTTAAAAAAAAGTTGTTGATGGTGCCTTCTTCAAATCAATTGCATTTGTACTCAAGTTTTATGGACTTTTATTGTGAAAATGTTTTGTTGTTACTTAAAACCAACTTTTTTATTTTTTACAAGATTCAATACTTTAACACAATGCTGCAAAAATGGTATTATTCAACATTAAATACTTAGAGTCAGCAATTGTATTGTCATTATAATTTTTTTTAAACGGAATGTGTGGCAATACTTTTATGAGTTTATGATGTGGGTAATATGTATATTTATGAGATTTATGGTTTTTAAATTGTTGAATACTGTGGAGTTAACTTGACATTACTTGACTTGCACATTTTGTAGTAGCTCCCTGCATAAAAAACTGACATGTGAGACTAGTCTTTGCAGACCTGCGAGGTTCAGCTGAAGCACAGTGAGGCACTGTGATTGGGATGGCTCAACCATGACCTGCCATTAATGGCACGAAAACAGCTCTAACACAGCAGCAATTATTTCTACTTTTTATCATGCAAAAAATGAGGAAGTGACTACCCAAGAATGTGACTCTGGCATTTAAAATGCGGTTGATATATTTTGGTAGAGCCTAAAGCCCTACATAAATGAAATATTTTCCACCAGCCCTCTCTACTTAAATCACATGTCGTAGAAAAATATTTGCTTTAGAAAATGACCCAATACTACAGCCACAGCTAAGAGAAAGTTAGGACAGAGACGCTACTTCCTCCAAATAAATTTAGGGGCACTGCTACCCAAATCACTCGCTCGAAGGCCTAACCTGGCTGGTGGTGCAGGTGTGCCTGGACTCAGTCATGCAACACGACCCGACAAACACACCAGGTTCTTCTTGCTTTACAGAAACAAAACTGTATTTACTGTACGTTATTATAAAGTTCCTTTCCTGCCCCCACAGCATACACTCTGAGCCTCTGTGTATTTGTAATTGCTTTATTGCATTAGTACAAAGCTATCGCTAACATAGAGCGCCGAGCGTCTTATTCCGATCAGCTCCGGTCGCCAACTGCCAATTATCCTTTCGCGCCTTTGCCTCAGTCAGTTCTGCGCATGCGTGCGCCTTCCGCTCTCGTCTACGGCGTGACGCGTCCTCGCGTACACGCTCGTAGACTAGAGCGCACACCACATATCTCCCCCCTTTAACAATAACAATAAAACATTATCAGTCTCCGTTCTAGTGTCCACTCATTTCAAAGTCTCTATATCTGGAGGGTATGGTGACTGCCCTCCCGCTGCGGGTGTACCTTACCGGTATGTTGTCTTCTGCTTCTCTCTCACCCAGTACTCTCTCACCATCTCTCTGATCTTCTCCCTGTACTTCACCGGCCGGTGTGTAGTCCCTGTTGGTAGACTCTGTGATGGGAGATTCCATTTTTCTGTCCTCTTCTACACCTTCACACAGTTCGTTTGCGTTATGAACACGGGAAGGTCTTATCTCTCCAGACTCCACCTGTATCTCCTCTTCCTCTGATTTGGGCCACCTTACAATCTTGTTGACTCTAGCCATGCGGTCTTGGGACCACACCTTGCCGTCGCTGAGGAGGGCCGCCCTGCCTCGCACCTCCTTGACCTGTAAGGGTTGACTATATTTGCTTTCTCCTTTCTTTTGTAGAGTGGGCAGTTTGACCTTGACCCATTCTCCTTCTTCCAGCTCTGTATCCTTTGTGTTTCGTCGTTTGTCATAATGGGCAGCATAAATCTTCTGGGCCTTCTCAAGGTTGTGCTGAACCACCGCCGGGGACCACTTGCTGGTGATGGTCTTCTCCCTCCACACTACATTGTCCCGGGTGAACAGGAGTCGGCCTCTCAGTACTTGGAAGGGGCTGTACCCCACCACCGTGGGAGTGATCCTGTAAGCCCACAGCATGCTCATTACTTCGGTCTCCCAGTCTTTTCCCTGCGAGATGGCTGCTTGTATGGAGCCCATTAGCACACGGTTGAACCGCTCTGCTTGGCCGTTACATGCTGGGTGGTAGATGGCTGTGTGCTTTGACTCAATCCCGTTCCTCTTCATAAATCATGTCCACTTGTCCGAGACAAATTGCGGCCCATTGTCACTAAGAATGGATTTGGGTATTCCTTCTCTTAAGAACAAGGACGTCAGAAACTTCAGTACTGTGTCCGTGTCCATGGATTCTTGTATATCAACTTCAGGCCATTTCGAATACTTGTCTATGACTACACATAGATATTTGTTTACACCTCTGCTGTCCAGGACAGGCCCAAGTATGTCGATGGCCACGTTCTCCCAGGGGTTTTGTGGGGTTTCGAACTTTCCCAAGGCAGGTCTGAGTGGTCGTAGAATTTTGTCCGCTCCTTGGCATTGCCCGCACTCTCTCACTTGTCTTTCTATGTGGGCATCCATGCCTGGCCACCAATACATTTGCTTGACTCGTGCCTTGGTTTTTACGATGCCCAGATGTCCTTCATGTAGTTGTTTCAACAATCTGGGTATCAGTATTTCCGGTGGTACTACCCTTTCTCCTCTGTATAGGAAGACTCCTGAATCACTCAAGGACAGTTCCTCTCTCATCTCGTAGAACCTCCGCACTCCTTCTGTGAGCTTCTTCTTGTCCGGCCATCCAGACGTAAGGTGTCTTTTATCTCTACTTTCTCCGCATCTTGTTCGTAAGCAGCCGCCCATTCTTGACAGCTAATCGTCATCTCATGGTCTTCCATGCTGGCTACCATCTCCTCTTTGTCCGGGGCCGCCTCCGGCGCATCCTCCATTGCCGCAGCTCGGCTGAGGTAATCTGCCACTCTATTTTGAGTTCCCGGTAGATATTCCACGTCATAAGTGTAATCAAGTAGTTTTAGTGTCATTTTAGCAATTCTTGGGGTCGCAGTATCATGGCCCGAAGACGTCAGGACCTTGATCAGGGGCTTGTGATCCGTTTGGAGCTTGAATCTTGTACCCCAAATGAACTGTCGAAACTTGCCCATGGCCCAAGTGACCGCCAGCATCTCCTTTTCAATGACACTGTACCTCTGTTCCGTCGGAGATAGAGCGCGTGAAGCAAAACTGATGGTTTCTATGGA
The DNA here is from genome assembly GCF_964263255.1 of Lissotriton vulgaris. Classification (NCBI taxonomy): domain Eukaryota; kingdom Metazoa; phylum Chordata; class Amphibia; order Caudata; family Salamandridae; genus Lissotriton; species Lissotriton vulgaris. The sequence goes on along the minus strand of NC_141696.1, from coordinate 711,745,655 downwards.
TCCATCCTCCCTCTCCTGTGCCAACACTGCCCCTAAGCCTTTGTCGCTTGCATCCGTCGTCACTATGGTTTTGCCTGAGGGGACGTATCCTTGCAGTGGAACGGCTTGGCTGATGCAGTCCTTTACCATCTCGAATTCGTTTTGCGCTTCTGAGTCCCATTCAAACTTCGCCTTGTCTCTGATGAGTTGACGCATTCTGTATGTTCTGGTGGCAAAATGCCTCACGAACTTACTATAATACTCGGCCATTCCAAGGAATGACCGCACTTCCTCCTTGGTACTCGGGGCTTTGGCATTCCTGATGGCCTTCACATTTTGTTCCTTCGGGGAAATACCATGTGTCCCAATTTCGTGTCCCAAGTACGTGACTGAGGGCATTCCAATCTTACATTTGCTCCACTCTGCAGTTAAGCCTTTGTCTTGCAACACTTCTAGGACTCTGGTTAGTTTTCTGTCGTGATCCCCTTTGGTGGAGCCCATCACCAGAATGTCATCCTGGAAGTACTGCACCCCAGAGATGTCCTTAAACAACCGATGCATCAACTTTTGAAATACAGCTGCTGCAGATGCCAGACCAAAGGGCATCCTGCGGAATTGATAGCACCCGAATGGCGTGATGAAGGAGGTGTACTTCCTACTCGTGGGATGCAGCTCAATTTGATAGTATGCCGACGTGAGATCTATGGTGGAGAAATGGGTGATACCTTTTGTTCTTGCCAGCATCTCCTCAATTCTGGGCAGGGGAAACCTCTCCACAATGAGGCATTTGTTGAGCTCTCGGAGGTCCACACAGAGACGAACCTTCCCATTAGGTTTCTTGACTACCACTAAGGGGGATAGCCACTCCGAACTGTCCACCGGCTCTATGATGCCTTGTTTCTCCAGCCTCTGAAGTTCCTGTTGCACAGCTTCACTGGTGGATATGGGAATGTTCCTGACTTTGTGTACCACTGGTACTGCCCCCTCCTTGAGGACCATTTTGTGGACAAATTTGTCCAGTTTTCCGACTGTACCCTCAAATACCTTGGGGTATGCAGATTTCCAGTCTTCTTCTTTCGTGAGGGGCCACTCGTCCGTTAAGAGTATCTGTTCTTTCCCGCCCGGGTTGAGTATGATTCCTAGATCCCCTGCGTCTCTCCATCCAAGTACCGAAGGGCCCTTCTCTGCGACATACAGAGTGCAGGTGGCTGACCTCCCTCTGAATTCGAACGTGAAGTCTCGGCATCCCACCAGGGGAATAACGTTCTCTGTGTATGAGATTGGCCTGATGTCCGGCGGCAGTAGGTCTGGCCCCACTACTGGTGCGAAGTCTTCGTCCCATATGGATCTTTGTACAATGGTCCATGGAGAACCTGAGTCGACAGCCACATGTACCTTCACTCCCCCTATGAGCATGTCCGTGCGTGGCTTATCTCTGCGCTTCCCTGCCACCTCTAGTACCTGGTCCTCAATACACAGCACCATTTCTCCGTCTTCTTGGTCGTCTTCCTCACTGACTTCCGAGGTCGCAGATTCCACACACTTGACCGTGGTCTTCTTTCCCTTCTTGCGGCATACTTTTTCAAAATGGCCGACCAGGCCGCAGAACGCGCATCTGGCACGAAACGCAGGACAGCGTTTATCCTGAGCAGAGTGCGCTGTGCTACCGCATCTATAACACAAGAATTTGCTGTCTGTGCTGGGGCGGCCCGTCTGTTTCCCTGTCCATTTCGTCTCCTTCTTCTGTTCTCCGTACGTTCCTTTTTGTTTGCTGGACGTTGAGGCCTCGTCTATCTTGTTAATCATCTGCCTCTGCGTGCTTTCTCTTTTGGCCGCATCTGCGCAGCGTTTCGACATTTCCGCCTTTTTCACCATTGCTATGACTTCCTTGAGCGAGGTCTCACTCTGTGCCCATAGTTTGTCCTGGACGGCCCTGTTGGTGGTATGCATGACTATCTGGTCTTTGATGTACTCATCCTGTAGAGCACCATATTGGCACGTGATGGCCAGCCGTCGGAGCGCGGCCACGTAGTCGTCTATGGACTCGCCTGCCTCTTGCTTCCTTTGTTGAAAATTGTAGCGGTCTATGGATACACATACCGCCGGGCGGTAGTGGTTGTCCAAGTCTTCCAGTGCATTTTTGAAGACATCCGTCTCTGTTGCACCCCTTTCCTTGGGCACTATGTTTGCGAACACTCTCACCCCTTCCGGGCCTAGATTGTGGAGTAACAGTCTCTTTTTTCTTGCTGGGGTGTATTCCTCTCCATTTTCGTCCTCTAGTGCCTCAATGTAGTTCTTAAAGTATTCCCTCCAATCCTCCCATTTTAGCTGGGGTTCCCCTGGTCTGGGTAGGAAGGGGATGGGGGCCAACAGGGCTGATGCTTGATTCGCCATTTTGACTTCGCCTCTGTGGTCTGCCTCTTGGGCTCTGGGTTGGTCGGGCCCACTGGATGCTCCTGCACTCCCTGCCGTGTCACCTTGACCCCTGGGGCTACCCGGGGTGTTGTCCCTTATTGCCTGCGTGGGGTTGTCTGTTTGTGCCCCCTCCTCTGGCTGTGGGGTGGTGCCTTTGGTTGCCAGGGTGCTGGGTGTGTGCTCTTTTCCCTCAGTAAGCACTGACCTGGTTCCTTGTGGCTTGTGTCCTTGCACGGGGTGCCTTTGCGCTGCTGCCACGCTCTATGCTTGTGCTGGTTGCAGGTTGTTGTTCTGTCCCGCAGGCTGGTGTGGGGCTGATGGGGTTGGTTGCTCCTTTCCACTGTGTTCGGTGGTGTTCGTGTCTCAGCCTCGTCGCCAATATAAAGTTCCTTTCCTGCCCCCACAGCATACACTCTGAGCCTCTGTGTATTTGTAACTGCTTTATTGCATTAGTACAAAGCTATCGCTAACATAGAGCGCCGAGCGTCTTATTCCGATCAGCTCCGGTCGCCAACTGCCAATTATCCTTTCGCGCCTTTGCCTCAGTCAGTTCTGCGCATGCGTGCGCCTTCCGCTCTCGTCTACGGCGTGACGCGTCCTCGCGTACACGCTCGTAGACTAGAGCGCACACCACAGTTATCTCTTCCTTCAGGCGTTACCAGTCATTGAGCTGTGCCGTAACTGTTCATCCTATTTAATGATGAGCACGTCTTATATATATTTTTTCTATTCTACAGTGATCTAACACCTTTGATAATGTTCGTTCTATGTAGAAAATGCAGAAATAAATAATAAATGCATTGTTAACGGTAGATATGCTAAGCTTGCATGCACTAACTTCTAGGTAATGTTGAGCACTGAGAATGGCTGCGCTGATAAGCTTCACTTTTACAGCCGGGGAAGCTGGAAGCCGCCGACCGACATCCCTCTGCATGGCTCCAGATTAGGAAGTCCTACAGTTGTTCATGACAGAGAAACTCTGACAAACCTACACCTCCCGCTAAGCCACAATTTGTAAATCGTGCACCGCAGAAGCTATAAAAATAGAAGAAAGACTGCAAACAAGTATAACTATTGAAGAAGTCCCTGTGCGTAAACAGGGCTTACATCTTGGGAAAAAAATGCATGCAAGGGGAATGCTGTGTGTTTCTATGGCTGAAGTGGAGCGATGTACCTACTTTCTGCATATTACATATTTTAAATATTTGTTATCCAATGGAGTCTGTAAGACTTGGTTACCGTAATAATTATTATCCTAGTCCTCGTTAATTGCTGCCTGCCAAAAAGGAACTGATTATATGTTGCCGGAATACCATTAATCGGCAATTCTTTGTTATCATTAGTTTCAGGTGTATAATTATTATTTTATTACTAGTAGCATTTTAAGTATAATAATCTGATTATTAACTGTAGGAAGGTAGGATCCTTTTGTATGTGTCCCCCACTGTTTGCCTGGTGCTAAACTGTTTTTTCACTAGTCTGATTGGAATCCTGCTAATCAGGACCACAATCTATCTACTTTCTCCCTAAACTGTTATGTTATGTACTTAGGCACACCCCAGATTGGATACTGGGGTACCCTTGTCAGTCCCTTGTATATGGTACCCATGTACCCAGGGCATAGGTACCCCAGAGGTCTCCCATGGGCTACAGCATGTATTATGCCACCCATGAGAGACCATTCAAAACGGAACTACAGGACTGCCATTGCAGCCTGTGTAAGTTGGTGCATGCACCGCCTACTTAAGATATAGGTTTACTCTATCTAAGGGTCACTGCACTTAAAATTTATAAGTCACCCCTATAACAGGCCTTTACAATCCTGATGGCAGGGTGCTTGGTTCTAAGTGAGAGGGTGTCCCTGCATGAGCAGGACACCCATGCAGCCTCCGGAGTCCATTCTCCCAGGCTGACAGTGAAGCAGCCATATACTAATATAGACGGGCATTATGCGACCACGTGATGACCATCTGAAAACGGCTGCAACAAACCCTATTGTGTTTGGTGTCAAATATGTTGGAATCATACCCCCACACCGGTAAGCGATGTGGGAGGTATGATTCCACCCACTAGGAAGGCCCTTCGTGGGCTCTCAGTGCTCCCGGTACCATCCTTCTAGCTCCGGACAGCACAAAATGGTTGCTGCCGACCAGAGACACATTTCTGCCCTCCTGCTAATGAGCCAAGCTCGAGCAAGGGAAGGCAGGACAATAGGCATACTGTCACAGGGAGGTGTGACCACCTCCCAGACAGGATTTTGTGTATTAGGACTGGGTGGCTGCACTGACCAGCAAATGAAAATCTGCATTAGGGGCACATTTGGTGTTCCTGTGCATAGTCCAGTTCAGACCAGTCATGAGAGCCGTGGGCTCCCACTCTGGCGCAAAACTGGACAAAGGACATTGGAGTAACCTCCCCCTTGTCCAGACCCTCCCCTGGGAGGGTCCCCTGAATCGTCCCAACCTTATCTTCGGGGTACTTAAGGGCTTACCTGGATGAAGGATCCTAGATTCGTCATGGACAACATTCAGAACTGAAACCACTGCACTGCGACCGTCTGGGCCCACTGGCCTTTGCTGGACTTTGGGCCTGACTTCGTCTCCCCCTCAGTCTGCTGCATCGTCTGTGCCTGTGCACCATACAGGATCCATGAGGCATCCAAGACACCTGAAGATAATCTCCCTTGGTGTGAAGGATTCACTCCCCTGCATTCGCAGGCACTGCAACACTGCTGACCAGTCTGCTGATCCCAAGCTCCTACAGACTCTGAAGGGTTCAGCAACACAGGAGGTGGGTTCCTATGTCCCTCGAGGCCCGAACTGCCCTCTCACTCAGTTTGAGACCAGAATCCCTCATGGGGGCTGCAATACCTGGACCCCTGTACACTGCAAACTTTTGCATGGGCAAGTGCTTGTTGGCAACTCTGCAACAAGTGCACTGGGCTCTGCGTAGCCCCTACCTCTGGCAACTTCTCCTGCAAAGATCTTCACCCACCTCGCAACAAGTGCTCTGTGGACTGTTGTTTTGTGAAGCTGGTTCTCTTGTGAATCCTGTGCCTCCAGCCTGTGGGTCTAACTGAGGGTCAACCTTGTTTTCCTTGGGCTCACCTGATTGCTCGGGACCTGCCCTGACTCCCTTGTGTTTAGTGAATCTCCTGAACCTTGCTGGTCTGAACCATACACTTTTTTGACCTCCTGCGTGGGTTGCCTTTGCCAAGGCGTGTTTGTGCTCCCGCCAGACACCAACCCCCTCAGCACTTGACATCCTTCGAGGGACAGCTTGTATCCGGCTCCTGGTTGTCCTCAACATCACCTGGTCCCCGCAGCTGCAGAGTCAAGGTCACTTTCAACTATTCTGAAACACCCGAAATCAGTGGGCATTCGTATTCCGAGCCCCTGGTCACTCTCCAGTGACCCAGACTCTGTCCCCTCTGCTTTCAGGTAATCCTTGACAAGAATCCACGTTTAGATTCTAACGGACACTTTCTTCCCTTCCAGCAGCAGCACTTTCTCGAAGTCCTCCTTTGAGTTCGGCGGTGGTTTCCGACACCATTTCACACCTATGCACCTGGCTTCCCTGGGATAGGTAACTTGGGTACTTCAGTATCCACGGGTGGGGTGGCTCTCCAACCTTCCGACTTCCACAGGGCTTCTTCGAAGTCCACTGGGAAGGGTCCATAAAACTTAAAATTCCAACAGCGACTTGCACATAGATTTGTACGGAGCACATGGCTGTGTTCTCACACTGCACACTCACTCTGTGGGTTCCCAATAAACTCACCTTGGGTGGTCCTTTGGGGTCCCAGCAAATCTGCGTGCTCTCTACATTCTCCTGACTCAAGTTGTGGTTCTTATACCACTTTTTTAGTATATGGTTTGGTACCCCCCTTGGGCCCACTGTGTATTAGTGCACATTCACTGTCATTTCTTTGCTGAAGTATTGTGTGCTGTGTGTCTATCTCCATGTAGGAGATACTGTAACATATTAGATAGTGTTATGTAATAAATGCATATTTCATAACTACTGTGTGGTTCTCTTTTCATTTAATCCATACCATACGATTGCAGTCTGGTAAAACAAGCTGCTTCACACTACTTTAAGACTAAGCCTGAAGGCCACTCTACACAGCTACCACTTGGATAGATTTCTAAGGTTGACTGAGAACTTTTATATCACCATAAAGGTTGTCTGTACTGGTGCAAGGTGCCCATTTTAATTAGTGGACATCATATACCTGGCCAGCTTCTCACATTAACCATCAATAGTATTAGCGTTTGTGAGTCAGCTCGCTGTGCATTGTCCCTGGCGGGTGCCCCAGGTGCACCTGAATGTTATGGAAATGGCACCGTGCGGAAATTAAGTGCGGCACTCGAGTAGAGATTCAAACGTGTGCACGTGGGGGCCCATGAAGTGGGCGATGGAAATAAAAACAAGCTGCATGGAAAATAAAGGCACACAGACACTTTAGTTACTGTGAGGTGTGCTGCCAAAAATAAAGCAAAAGCAAAGGGGATGATGGAAGGAGTGTTGAACATTGCGAGCCCTCACCCCCATTAAAATGATCTGGGTTTAATCCATTATCATTCTTTAGCTCACTCTGCCACCCCAATTCAGAGATGGCCATATGCAATACAATACACCAAATTCAGTTTTTGCAAGCAAAAATTGGAAGGCAGGAGACTAGCCTTGAAATTAGTAGTCTCCCGCCTGAATCAGGAGGGTTGGCATGTATGAGGTTACCTCAGGGCTATTTGCCAGTTCAGAACATGAGGGATGTCACATGCCTGCTGCCAGGCGGGATGGGTAGGCCAGTCCACAAAATCATGGCCAACCTAACGGCAATTTATAGCTGGTCAAACCATGGTATTTTTTAAAGCCTGGAAAAAAAAATACGAGCTGTAAAGAACTACTTCTCATGAACAAGTTGTAAATTGTGCAGACTTATTACATCAAAGGGATACATTGACAGTGTTACAGAACATATACACAATAATTAAAGTTCAAGACATGTGAAAAAAGACTTGTCCTATTCACCAAGAAATCATGTAAAACCATATGCTTATTGAAAATATATCAACGTGGTAATCACTATGAGAGCGAAATGTAAAAATAATATGGCCCCAACAATATCAGGCAGCCTAGAATACATAACTGACCACCCTAACGTTTACCTTGTAGGACAACTCCCCCTGATACTCCACCTGGTGGCCATCAGAGCTTGACCGAATACCATCACCCACAATCTATGCACCAAACCTAGGAATCATCTTAGACGATAAATTCAACATTGCCTCACAGGTGAATGCAGTTACCTCCTCCGACTTCCAGATACTATGCATGATCAGAAATTTGTTTCAAATGGATCCCCAAGAACATCATGCACACCGTTACTCAATCACTAGTCACCAGTACAATAGACAACGGCAACGCAGTCTATGCTGGAATCCCCGACCACCTTCTCCACCAACTTCAGACCATCTATAACATCATAGCCAGACTCATGTTGGACCTCCTACAGTGCACCCACAATAGACCTCACCGCAGAGAACTCCATTAGCTGCCAATTCGCAAATGCTGCCAATTCAAACTCCTCACATATGCAAACAAGGCACTGTACAACAAATCCACCTCCACTCTCACCATCCCACCAGACAGCTAGGCTCTCCTGCCTCACTCTTTCTCGCACACACCCTTCACATCTGCCAAAGTTGAACAGGAGGCCTGGCTTTCTTCTACCTCACACACAATACTTGGAACAACCACCCTCTGCACATAAGAGCCTCCTCCTCACTTCCAGAATTCCGCAAGAAGCTGAATACATGGTTCTTCAACTAACAGTCAGTAGATGACCTATACACCTTCTTTAGTGCCTGGATACCCTTCAGATGACAAGCCACGCTTTACAAATCCGAATACCATGACAAAACATAAAAGTGAGAAAATCAGCTATGAGTATATTGTTACATTAGGAGAGAAATAATCAGATAAAGGATGGCCATAATGGCTGCCATACAGGATTCATGGTGAGTTTATATTTCTCCAGGTACAAGTCAAAGATTCCATAGAAACCTCTTATTAGTGACACTGTGCTCCCTATAATTGTCTTGCAGGACTGAAGGTCTGGAACCGTTAGTAATACCTTAACGGATCTTGGTTCTTCTGCTGGACCTGTATCTCTGTAAAGCACTCTAAATGACAGTTTCAGTTTAGACAAGTAGAACCCATTTGTTTCTACAAGAATGACAGACAGGGAAGGCTTAAAACCTAAAGTTAAATTTTCAGATTATAAATACTACAGTAAATTAGTAATATAGTCAAAATCAATTCATCAATAAATCAGAGTGCAAAGCTCAGTTAGAGTACAGTGGTAATCAAATAAATCAGTAAACCTCAGGTAAGAAAAATACAGAGCATAACATGGGAGAGCAATTGAAATGTATTTACTTCCTAAAATCAGTAAGAAAGTGCTCTCTCATGCATCCGAAAAGATTGTACTTTTATATTGTTCCAAACCAAGAACTTCATACATTCAATACAGTTAGTTGTACATGGTTCGCACAGAATAAACCACTCAGAATAAACAAGAAACTACTGCAAGAAAATACATTTCGAAAGTCTATCATAACTCCACAACATGGAGCTTCTCATGGACACTATTTGCATTCGAACAAGTATTTCTACATTTTGTGCAATTCTGCTAAGACAGGTAGGGCAAACCTTTAACATGTACAATTCTGATGAAACCATATTTTAATATTCTCGTGAAGGTCATTGTCGTGCTTGTAAAAATACATTCAAATATTCATTTACTGAGATATGAGATTGCAAGTTTGTGCACGTGATATAGCACATCAGTATCAATCATTACACACAAAATGGAGTATGAGGCCTACAATTGCTATGTTAGCTAGAGTTGAAATTTTCATTTGTGCAAAGTCTTTATTTACAACAAAAAAACATAGTTAACACTAGTCACCAAGTCACCAAGAATGTTTTAGTTTGACATTGTTCAATCAATCATCGTATTTATATAGCGCACTACTTACCCAGAGGGTCTCAAGGCGCTGGGGGGGGGGGTCTGCTACTGCTCGAATAACCAGGTCTTGAGTTGCTTCCTGAAGGCAAGGTGGTCCTGGGTCAGCCGGAGGTGGGTGGGGAGGGAGTTCCATGTCTTGGTGGCGAGGTAGGAGAAGGACCGTCCCCCTGTGGTGTCTCTGCGGATGCGGGGGACGGCGGCGAGGGCGTGGCTGGTCGAACGATGCTGGCGTTTGGGAGCGTAGAAGTTGAGGCGGCTGTTGAGGTATCCTGGGCCTTGGCTGTGTAGGGCTTTGTGTGCGTGGGTGAGGAGATGGAAGGTGATTCTCTTGTTGACCGGGAGCCAATACAGATCTCTCAGGTGTCCGGAGATGTGGCTACGACGGGGGATGTCCAGGATGAGTTGTTCACACCTTGCAGGTAGGATACCCATCTCCACTTAGTGTGTACTGATGTTTTTAGAGTTTATCTAATTGCACAAAAAATAGGAGCAGATCTATGAGCAATAGCTTTCTCTTGACTTTAAAAAAAAAAAATATTTTTATTGAAGTCTTGGACACAGAAAAGCATAACGTTAATTAACCCGAATGTACACAGAACATAAAAAATTAGAAAGCACACATATCACCATGACAGTAAATTTGAACAATGAAGATAAATACTGAAGGGAGATAGGGGAACACAAAGTAGAAAGAAAAAAAAAAAACCTATATGCCCTCAGGCTTAATTAACATCAATACAGAATGAACCCCATATTTTCTCGAACTTCCGAATCAACCCCACTCTTTGAGCATACACTTGTTCGCTGTTTCTAACTTTTTGCATTTTATAACGCCATTCATGTCTGTTGGGGCAATATTGCGATCGCCAATTTTGAAGAATTAATGATCTTGCCACAGCCATAGCGATATATATGAATTTAACTAAATGCCCTTCTAGCCTTATTTCAGGATCGAATCCATACAAAATCATTTTATAGTTAACAGAAATTGGGATTTCGCACTGGTTTTGCAGAAACGTAAATATATTTTCCCAGAAAGGAACAATTTTAGGACATTTAGCAACCACATGCGACCAATTAGCAGAGTCATGCTGTAAACACCTATAACAATTCGAAGAGCATTCAGGATACATCTTATTAATTTTGACCGGGGTAAAATACAGAAGCCATTTACTGAAAAACAGCATTCTGCGCCAATTGGCCCCTCTCAATGCAGAAAAATTCAACACATTAATTCTTTTCCATACGGCGGGCGTTAGTACCATGTTTTCCTGGTCTAGCCATTTATTACTTGCTTTGCCACATAAATTCGGATCCCTGTTCATGGTTAAACGTCGTTTCCACTCCCCTGGCTTCCTTTCTAGTATTGACAGAAAAAGTTCAGTGAATAGTGAATCAGGGGGGGGGAAAGATGTGTGGGATCTAATTGAAGCAAGACACCATGAATCAGCTTATATGAGCCCAGTAATATAAAATTGCCCTGAACCCGGGCCGTCAAATCTGACATCCTAATCCAGGTATCATTTTTTTAAAAATCATCCAGTTTCCTGAACCCTATTTTCTGCCATTTTTCTACTAACTCCAAATTAATATCCACCCCAAAGAATGAAAAAACGGAGCTAATGGGAGAGAATATATTGAGAAATGAGAGAGAGTGCCTCTTTAGAAGTGCTGTGCGTCTTTTAAAAAAACAGTGCAAAACCTTATACCTAACTGTTTTTGGTGATTTGAAAACTTGAAGCGGTGAGGGAATCTGAGCTTCTTTACAAATCAAATCAAAGAAAAAATTGATAAAAAGTTGTTGGGTATTGTCCTTAAATCTAGTAAAAAATTGAGCCAAATAAACATTATAATAGTCTTTCAGATTGGGAAGAGCAAGCCCTCCTTGTTCCTTATCCTCAAATAAAGTGTGCAAAGCAATGCGTGGTGTCTTTTTAGCCCATATAAAGGAAGAAAACAAAGACTCAGCCTTAGAGAAAAATGAGCCAGGCAGAGCGCAAGTAATAGTTGAAAATAGAAAGTTGAACAGCGGAAGAACCGACATCTTAATTAGAGCAATACGTCCCATAATAGTTAATGGTAGGGAATTCCATCTTTCAAACATTACTCGGACTTTCTGCAGCATTGGTACAAAATTCAAACTATAATGATCAGCAACTGAAGATGAAAACCATATCCCCAAGTATCTTTTTGGTTTATTATTAATGCAAGACTTTAGGTCGGGATGAATTACAGGCTTAATGCCCCCGCACACTATAATTTCAGTTTTTTTTTATTTATCCTATATCCCCCCAGAACCTCAAACTCTTCGAAAATTTGTAGGGCCTGAGCTTGACATTGTATTTCTGGCCTAATTAGCAGGATTATGTCGTCTGCGTAAAGTTTGATTTTAGGCATTAAGTTAATAGGGGGAAGTAACAGTGGAGCTTTCCTAATTGCAGTAGCTAACGGCTCTATGAAAAAAGCAAATAATATCGGGGACAGTGGGCAGCCTTGTCTAGTGCCACGTTTTACCGAAACAAGTCCCACTGATTCTGTATTGATAATGATATTGGCCCTAGCCCCAGAATAAAGATTCCGTATTAGATCTATTATTACATCTGGAATGCCGAAGTGCTGTAAAATAACAAAAAGTGTCTCCCATACCACCAAATCAAAGGCTTTTTCAGCATCAAATAATAAAATTAATGCTGGGATCTTTCGTGCTTCAAAGAAATCAAGAGCCTCCGTTAGAAAATGAGTATTGGTCAACAGCTGCCTTCCGGCAACAAAACCATTTTGATCTCCATGAATCAAATCTGCGGCAAAAGAATTAAAACGAGTGGATAAGAGTTTTGTGGTAATGTTATAATCTGTGTTCAATAACGTGATGGGTCTATAAGAGTTCGGGTCTGTCGGGGGTTTGCCCTTTTTAAGAAAGCTTACCACTGTTCCTTCCCGAAATGAATCCGGAACATGTCCGCCCATCAACATAAAATGTAATAGTTGTATAAAAAAATCCGCAAAGGCGTTGAAAAAAACTTAAAAAAATTCTGAGGGGAACCCATCATTGCCAGCAGCTTTCCCAAGTGGGAGCTGATGAACTACTTTCTCTACTTCCTCTCGCGAGAAGGGGATCACCATACTCGTTTGGTCAAATGAAGAAAGAGTGGGAAGAGATTGTTTTTCCAAGTACATCAATAAATTTTGATGGTCTATGGACGCTTGGGTATCATAAATCTTCTTATAATGTGTGACCATAATATCGCCAATTTCAATTGGATCCGAAGTGTTTCTAAAAGTCTCAGGAGAGTACAAAGAATGTATTAAATTCGATGAGGCTTGTTCTCTGGCCTGCCACACCAAGAGTTTGCCAGTAAAATTACTTTCTTCATAGATTTTTTGAGAGCTCTTACGAAAAATCTCCTCACTCTGAGTAGAGAGCTCCTGAGAGAACTCTCTTTTGGCCGCAATTAGTTGGTCATATAGCAATCTATCTAAGTTATATTGCATACGTATAGTCAGATCCTGTATTTTCTGTTGAAGCACTTTATTCCTGTTCTTGGCGGCCAATGAATCGACTACATCTCTCCCAATGACTAGCCCTCGGATATATGCCTTCAGAGAGTCCCAAACATAGTTGAGGGGGGCTGTACCCACATTCCGTGCAAGAAAATCTGAAATTTCTGTTTTGATACCCTCCACCCAGGTCTCATCAGTCAGATATTTCTTATTGAAGACCCAACGCTTCGGGGTTCTTACCCCATCTACCGATCCTACTTCCATAATAATCATAGCGTGATCTGAGAATCCGTTATAGAGGATCATCTGTTTGGAGAAAATAATTTGACGTGAAATTATAAAGAAATCAATTCGAGAGGAAGATTTGTACCTGCCGGACCAACAGGTATATTCCCTTTTATCCGGGTTTTGATTACGCCAGGGGTCCCATAAATTAAAAAGCGCCATATTATTCCTCAACGATCTAAGGGATTTAGGCTTATATTGAACCATCGACTTGCTGGATGAATCTAGCATTTTATTCATCATAATATTAAAATCCCCGCCTATAATAATTTCCCCCCTGACCATTAACAAGGAATGAAAAAGCTCCTCATATACCTCTGGTCTGTCCTCCGTTGGAGCGTAAAAACTAACAAACGTCACGGGGTTGTTTCTATTAGGAATAACACAGGTGGCCCAACACCATCGGCCCATCCCATCATGCTCCACCTGACCCACTTGGGCTTCTAGTTTTTTACTCAAAAATAGTGCAACTCCCTTCTGTGCCTCAGAACATGCAGATAATACTCTATAAGATGCCCAACTTTTAAACATAGAAAATTCCTCATTTTTTCGACCTGGGTATGTGGGTTTCCTGTAACAGAATCACATCCGGCTGTTGCGTTTTAGCCCATAATTCTATTGCTCTCATTTTTTTCCTATTATTTAGACCATTTACGTTAAAGGAAATATTTTTCACCCCCATACTCGAAAATCTAAACAAAGGAAAATCACTACATAACTAATCCCCAAATCTGATAACAGACCATTATTAAGCCCAACATTGCCAGGAGTACCACACTTCAGAATTAACGACATTCTTAGACTTCCGGCTGTGTACAAGTAGATATATAAAATCATCCAAGACTTCTTTTTTTTGATTTCTTGCCCCATGCCACCCTCCCCCTCCCCACTCTCTCCCTCTAGCCCCCCCATCCTTATGGCTCTTCCCCCACGCCTGCCATTCAGTCCCTCCCCGACCCATGAGGTGCCTTGAATTAGCACCCCTTAACCTTTCTCGGAGTCCAGACCCCATCCTCCTCCCCCCTCGCACAACAAAAAAAAAACATTTTTTAAAGTATTCAGCGAGATAAGTAATCTCCTCTGCCTGCCGATAAACTTCCAAAGAAAACCCAAATTCATAAATTCACAAAGAAACTTCTATACCAAAGTTCAAAGGGCAGTCTCACAGCCCAGATTCATTGGTCCTTAGAGATCATGTTTAACAGCCCCTGTGCTTCGTCAATATCCGAAAATAAATGAAATTTGCCCTTAACCAGAACTTTCAGTTTTGATTGCTGAGCAATCTTAGCTTGCGCTCCCCTGTCCTTGAACAATTGTAGCATTTTTACGAATTCCTTCCTCCTTCTAGCTGCTGCAGCGGACATATCCGAGAAGATCCGGCATTTAGTAGAGGGGTTAGCTGAAAATTGCCTCTGCTTGAAGGCCTTAGACAGGATAGTTTCTTTCACTCGGATATCTGCAAAATTGACAAGGATAGTCCTGGGTAGAGAGAAATTTGGAAATGGATGAGCAGGAACACGATGTGCTCGTGTGATCGTCAAATCCCCTTTAAATTCTGGAATAACCTCATGGAGGAAGAAGGAGGTAAGCCACTGTATTATATCAGAGCCTTCAATTTTCTCGGGGACTCCCACGATTCTAAGGTTCGACCTCCTTTTATAATTTTCCATTTCGTCTAGCTTTATTTCTAGAGACTTAGAGGTCTTAGAAAGAGATGACACCTCTTTTTTAACATCAGACACATGATCCTCCAGATTCGAAATCCTTGTCTCAGCTTCCTGTAATCGTGCTGGAAAGGAAGATATCACTTCTTCAATTTTATCCAGCCTTTGATTAATAAGGGCCAGCTCAGACCGTTGCGAGTTTTTCATTTCCCTCACCTCGCCCAATATCATGTTGAGCATGTCTTTAACTGAAATATTGAATTCACCAGTGGTCTCCCTCTCCATTCCTAGAATCGGACTCTGCACTTCAGAGAGAGAAGATACCAATGGCTCCACATCAGTTGACGCTCCATCTACCAAAAGATTACTTTCTTGTGACCCCAATGCCACCAGTGAGGGGATGTCTTTAACTCCCATTGTAGAGGGGATTAAAATTGGGCCTCCCCCTGCTGGAGAAGGAAGAGACACAGGCATCAAATTGTCATTCTTTTTCTCGAATAGGGGAACATTTTTGGAGATTTTCTGTGCCTGTCCTAGCCCCCCATCTTTAGAGGCTCCTGGTTTGATCGTCTCGCCCCTATTCACCTTAAGTACAGAATCCTCTTGCACTAGGGGTGGATTCTCTGGCAAGATTGATTGAGCAGAGATGGGAAGGACAGACTCCGTGGACTCTTCTTCCTCATCCCCCGAGATTCCAGAAATATCAACTAATAAATCCTCTTTCTCAGCGCTAATGTCAGCATTCTTAGTGGCAGCTGCCTCATCCTTCATCTGCTGTAGTTTAATACGCGCTTTAGCGCGTGCATTCAGCTGCTTGCCCATGCCACTGCGTGTTAACTTGTACTTCCAACTGTTTCAACGGAGAGAGAAAAGAGAAAAAAAAAAAGAAAAAAAAACGTTATACTCTCCACCTGCTACCCTCTTTGCGCCTGTAAATGTAATGTAATGTAAATGTGGAGTATTTGTATAGCGCGAACAGTGACCCGGAGGCATCCCGGCGCTTGTACTCCTACCACAAGGGAACCCCTCCTGGCTTTTCCTTGTGGGGTGTCCACTCCTGGGCATCCCATGGTGAAACCAGGCATCCCTTGTGTATCAGGGGGCCTTTGTGGAGACTAAGCAAGCTATTGCCCAGAGTTGCAGCGTGGGACCCATGCTTAGAATCGGCACTGAGGCGAGAATATCCGGTCAGAGGAATTTAAGCCCAAACCCGCCGAGGCGGGAATCGAACCCTGGTCCCTGGCCAGCGTTCTGCATCAAGGTCTGCCGCTCTAAGCATTGAGCCACACTTCTCCACTGCAGATGCTGCAAAGTATGCTGGAACTTGAAGTTGGCCCAAAACTGCGACCGCTGCCCAATTATATGGAGCTTCAGCGGCAGAGGGAACTCTCAGCAGGACATTTGAATGGGCCCCAAGGGCAGTATGCAGACAGTATGGAGAATAAGGGCGTATAAAAGCGTAGAGGCGTAGAAGAACAGGGAGGAGAGGCAAGTAGGGAGCACCCTGCCAGCTGTATCCGCGTTTACCAGCAATAAGAATAGCAGCAATAACTTCTTCAGTTCTACGCTGATATAATGAAGCCAAGATCCATTATAATGCAGTGCAAGACCGTTGAAATAGAAAACCGCACAACTGATCGTTAATCAACAGCTGTGCACAGAGCTCTCTCTAAGTTCTCCTCAAGGTGCGTATTTGCTTAGAAAATGTTTATCTGCTGTGCAACTCAGGAAACAAAAAGCTAGCAACGCCAAAAAGATTAAGGAGCTGAAGGTTCATCCAGACTGCGCATTTGCAGAATTGCGAGTTTATGTGCGCTATTGTATGTGGCAGCAGGGTGACTCAAAATATGCCAATAATAGAAGTTCAGGCGTTGCAGTGAAGAAGAGTGCGCAGCTGGCAGATAAACACATGAGAAGTCTTCAAAAGTCAATGAAAACAGAAGCTAGCAGTATGCTCGTTCTCAAAACATTGTTGGCAAAGATGAAAGAAAGTCTTTACTTGTTCCTGCCTGATACAATGTATCCCATGCGCCCGAAGTCCGTCTTGCAAAGTGCAGAGCTGCTCCTCTTCACTCACATCCCCGTGAGACAGGCACAGATACAGGCACAGCAGTTGAAGTCCTCGGCCACAGGACAGGAATTCAGCGCCGCCTCCGAAGCCTCAGAAGCACCGCACCCGGTAGTAGCGAGCAGCACGCCAAACACCGCCAGTCGCCATCAGACTCGTGGTCAGGGGGAGGAGTCGGGAACAGGAAACCTTCGGCTACGTGGAGGCGTGGAACTCCACCGTAGCGGCCGTCCCCGGATCCTGAGGCATGGAGACTGAGGTGATCCCGCTTTCTCTTGACTTTGATATGAAAGGGAGAGTAGAGAATTATAGCCAAGATCACCCCCACTGGGATGGAATCAAAGTGTTATTGAAAATCTTTCCCTATATATATGCAATTTTGCTATCCCTAATGGTGTGAAACAGAGGACATTCAAACCTCACAGACTCTCCACTGTCAACATTTACGTATCCACCTCAAAGTTCAACAGATCAACACTTCCTATTTCAACATCCAAAGCTCTACTGTTCTCAAAATCTAAACTATGCACATCCAAAAATGCATTACTACCTTTCTGACTATGAAACTCTGACCACCACTACTAGGATAACAACACATACCCTGCAAATTCGTCACAACATCATTCCTGCATACAAATATGGACTTCAAGTTACTCACCTTACCACCTTCAACTATAACTGAATTAAAAAAGACTTCAGTATTTCTGATCAGACCTGACCAAACATTTGTTCCCAAGAACTGGTGATTCAAGATCCATCTCACTTGTGTCTTTAATTTTCAATCCTGTGGAAAAAATTAAATATTATCCATCAAGGCAAGCATAACACAATAATATGTATATGTATATATATATACTTTAACATGATATCCAGGGACGCGCTCAGGAACAGAGAGGCTACAGCCGAGGCACGTTTTGACAGCCTTCCAGCCCCGACTCCTAATCAAAGCAATGCAGCATCTACTGTTATAAACAATGATGCAAAAACACTGATGAGAACGTTAGAAAAGCTGCTTCGCAGCGAACTTTCCAAATGGTGGGAGAAAAAATCTCTTGAAAAATACAGAGACGCTAACAGAATTCCACGTGGGCTGCGGGTACCAATTGTGCCCACATATGAGAATCCTAATCCCCAAATGCTTCAAGAATGGGCGGAAAACAATCTAAAGAGCTCAATGAACATGATTCATATACTCATTAAATATGCTGAATCTGACCGGGAAGCATTACTGGTGGAAATCGACTGCATAAATAATCTCCTGGAAGCGACTGGTGAAACTGATTTCATCACAAAAAGCAAGGCAGAAATTGATATTCGTATCAAGAAACTTGAAGAAACTATAATTGAAAGAAAAATTACAAAGTTTGCACAGGATAAAAATGATTATGCCACGGGCAGAATCTTCACTTTTTCCCGCAAGTATGACAACTTAAAACGCAAAGCTCTTTCCAACAGCGGTAAACTGGCAAATGATCAGGCCACAGTACTAGGTGATACTTCTTCGATACCTGCTGACAATACTGAAGTTATATCTGTAAACTCATTGACCTCCAACAGTGATGATGATGTTGCACCAGATAGGTCTATACCAGGTCCAATTGGTCGTGAGAACTTTTCCTTAATCGAGGAACTGAACTTTGTAAGCGAGGACAGACGTTATTCCCTGCGCTCCCGGAATCCTCAAATAAAGCAAGGAAATCAATCAGCCAATGTAGGCGCGCAAGGAAGCGGATCTGTAAACAAAAACACTACTCAAGGCAGAACAAAAAAGAGTTGGAAAAAGTAACAAGCACAATAGAAAATACAGTCATTAATCTCACTGATCTTGTCTTATCAAAAGCTGAAGAACAACTACTTTCATTAGGACTTTCTTATTGCCCGCCAAACAGGTTTTCTTACAATCAGACAAGAATAGATGTTTTTAAATGTATTCGAAAGATTAAACTTATTAAACATTTTCAACTTGAAACTAAACATAAAAAAACAACCGATACCATCCTGGCTGAAAATTCGGCTACTATTCTTCAAGTACAGGGCATCACTGGCTTACAAAACCTATATGATTTGGCCTACATGGATGACTCACAAACCACTCCTAGTGTGAGTCAAACCATTAATGTTAATTGTCCAGTTACCAGTCCTTTTCGTCCAAAATCAACGTTTCTACAGGTAATGCCAAGAGAGGCGGTGGATGTTTTTAGTGACAGAGTAACTACAGAATTGAAAGCTTTGAATAGACAAGTCATGACTCAAAAGAAACAACATGATTATAACAACAGCCAATACCATCTGCTTGTAAAAAAACTGCAGAACAACAATGATGTGATAATAAAAAATGCTGATAAGGGAGGCAATACGGTTTTATGGCAAGTAAAGGACTATGTGATCGAAGCAGAAAGACATCTATCTGATACTTCTTGTTATTTAATATCCACTCAATTCACAATGTCTCAAAGCCACGACAAAACCCGGAAACAGATTGCTATTTGGAAAAGACTTGGGTTACTGTCCAAGGATGAATCTAAATCTCTCAACAACGAGCATCCAATGACACCGAGTTTGTATTTCCTCCCTAAAAAACATAAACAAGTCACACCTACTCCCGGCCGTCCAATCATCTCTGCCATTGCGAGTATGAATGAAAACATTTCCAAAAATGTAGACTTTTTTCTGCAACCCCACATGATCAATCTAACATCATACCTGAAGGACACTACTGACTTTTTGACCAAAATTATGGATATGAAATGGTGTGATGATTATCTGTTTCTAGTAATGGACATGGAATTACTTTACACATCGATTAATCATCATGATGGTATCAATGCTTGTGAATTTTATTTAAACAAACGTGATATATGCTTTCGAGAACATAATGCAATGTTGATAGACATGATTAGAATCTGTCTCACCTCTAACTTCTTCCGATTCCGAGGTCACATCTACCAACAACTTGGAGGCGTGGCAATGGGCTCGTGCTTTTCCCCCAGTTACTCATGCTTACATGTGGGCTGGTGGAAGGAGCACGAGCTCAAAACCACGCACCAACTTTGGCTGTCTAATATTGTCAACTATTGGCGATTTATCGATGATGTGTGTATAATTTGGAGGAGGACAGTGGAGGATGCATCAACATTTGTATCTGATTTGAACATGAACACTCTTAACTTGAAATTCACAGCTACCATAACTTCAGATAAGGCTGAATTCCTTGATGTACAGATGTTTATAAAAGATAACAAACTTGAGACTCGTTTACACCGTAAATCTACAGCGGGCAATTAAATTCTTCATGCCCACAGTGCCCACCCTTCCCATACTATTAAAATTATCCCGTATGGGGAGTTTATACGCATCTGTAGAATTTGCAGTGATAAAACATCTCTGGAGCAATGTCTAATTGAATCTAAACAATGCTTCCTGAATAGGGGTTATTCAGAATATATTCTGGAACAAGCTTTAACCAAAGCCAAGTCATTTGACCGCAAATCCCTACTTGCACCTAAAAAATCTGGTAACAGTAGTTCAGAATGCTCAGTTAGACTCATTATCACTTTTTGTGCACAAGAGCGTAAAATTAGACGTATCATCTGTAGTGAATGGTCTATTGTATTAACTGATGTGATTCTAGGCCTAAACTACCTATCACACCTAATATAACATTCAGGAGGGTGCCTTCAATGCGAGAAGCATTAGATAGACCATCACCGGAAGTCCCCCCAAAAAAACCATGGTATCAGAAAATGGGGTTCTTTAAATGCACTTCCTGTCGCGCATGCACATTTGCAAAAAACAGCACCCACTATATGACAGCTTTTAGTGAGGTCCCTGTACCTATTCGAGAACATCTGACGTGTAGGTCCGAGTTTGTAGTTTACAAACTAAAGTGTACCTGCAATCTCGAATACATCGGGAGCACCAAACTCCCAGTGCATAAGCGCATATTACAGCACATAAGAGCTATTGTCAACAATGATGAAAATTACCCTGTGGCAAGGCACTTTCGGTCAGTGCATAACAAACAACTGAGAGATCTAGAATACACTGTATTGTGTTCGGTACCCAAGCCCGGGCGGGGTGGTAACCGAGAAAAACTACTCAGGCAAAAAGAATCTCATCTCATTCTATCTCTAGATACCAAGGCTCCCAACGGTCTGAATTTAACGGAAGATCTGAATAACTTTCTGTAAAGTCATCTTTAATAACTAGTTCGTTCAGGTAACTCATATGTTGTTTAGGTATCTCCATCTTCTTATATACCAGACTGCATGACATTGATTTGATTATTGTACGACAATCTGAACAACGACCCTTTCAATTAGAAATTAACTGAAATAACTTCTAGATATCACGTCGGGACTATGTAAAACTGTCCGAATTGTTCACTCGGCTGTGTCATACACATATTTTTATTATATTATTTGTGGGTTATAATAATCATGATTTATATTTTGATTCGGCACTTTTTAAAGCACTTTATTGACAACCAATAACAAAATCTATTTTTTAAAAACGTTTACCCACACGAAATGTACTCATATGCATACTTGATAAATCTTGTGATTAATACAGCAACTTGATGAATTGCAGGAATAATAATATGAATTGTTTATATTCATTTCATCATTGACACTTGTCATAATATACATTCATCTGCAATGCAAAAAACACCTTGTTAAGACACTATGTCGTAATTATTTCTCTTTTTTGCTGTGCAAAATAATTATTATCCTCTATCTTAAATTAATTTATTTGCTAGTGATTTAATCCATTGGCTTTAATGGGAATGCTTTGAGTTGGTAAAATGTATAAATATCTATCAACACTTGAATCGTTTTAAAATGGCGTCTAAATTTTACATATTATGTGTATAGCTAAAGAAATTGGTCTGTCATTTATGTTTACACTGTCTTTCACTGTGAGGGCGTGCACTTTAGTTCATTTGTCCTACCACTATGTTTAGTATATAATGTTCCATTTCCCTGAGTGTGGTATGTGATCAAGCTCCCTAGAGGAGTGAAACGCGTTGTCGGATGGGCATTTGTCCTTAAATGTAAATAAAATCTCTACTCTGCCACCTATTTGAGGTTTTGGATCTGCTTTTGTAAGAATCCTTTCGCTGCTATTACGGGGTGTTCTGCACCTGGTGTTCCCGTTACCCATTGACGAGATTTCTTTATATTTAAATATTTAAATATATATATATATATATATATGTATATATATATATATATATATATATATATATATATATATATATATATATATATATATATATATGTATATATATATATATATATATATATATATATATATACTACCAGCCCGTCCCGACCTTGTCCGGGAGCAATCAGGCTTCCCCGACCCCCGCCCGCCCCGACATTGTCCAGCACCCCGGGCCCCAGCCCGCCCCGTCCCCTGCCTGCCCCGTCCCCCGCCTGCCCCGACATTGTCCGTGGGTCACCCGGAGCCTTACCTCAGCCGCCGCTCCTCCCCCGCGCTCCTCAGTTCACCGCTCCGCCGCTCCTTGCCGCTCGTCATTGCTCCTCCCGCTGGTCCTCACCGCCTGTCCGCCGCTGGTCACCGCTCCTCCCCCGCGCCATGTCCGCCGCTCCTCCCCGCGCTCCTGACGTCAGCACGCAGGTCGCGGCCGGCGCTACTTCGAAGGGACGAATTTTTTTTTTAAGGTACATTTTTTAAATAACGCATATTTTTATAGTTTATGTAGCCTATGTCCATCTGCACACCCTGACGGTTACAATGATGTATCCAGTGTGTGGATTGGCGCTGTGGTTCCCGAGTTTACTCGCCTCAAAGGTTCAAAGTTCTTGCTTTATAATAGTAGTATAGATATATAGATATATATATATATAACAACTCAAAGGGTGGGACTTAACAATGTACTAGCGTGTACATTTATCACATATCAATACAAAACTCTGTACATTAAAACAAAAAAATCACTGTAAATCGAAAGAAAGCAACAAAAATGTCACTGTAAATCCAATGAAAATCAAGTGGGCCGGTTAATCCTTGCCTCTGCGTCCTTAACAGAATTAGAAATGTCAGACGTGACAGCTAGAAAATTTGTATTTTGTGACTGCATCAGAGGTGAAGATTAACCAGTTGAAAGCTTTGCTACTATCTGTAATACCAAAGATGGGACTCGTCTGAAATGGATCATTTTGAAGGTTGATTCTTGAGGCACTCCAGCGATATCTTTGTTTCGTCCAGACACCTGTCAAAAGCGATTTAGACACCATTGCGCCCTTAACAGAAAGAGCTGTGGACCTGCCTACATCAATACCTGGAGAAGCCATAATCTGTTTTATCTACCTGGCAATGGTTGCAGTGGACTCTGCCTTAAATGGTTTAAGGTAGGAAATCAACAGCTAATTTACCCACTGGGGTCTAAACTCTCTCATAGTATCAATGCACTCTTTAAAGATCCCACAACACACTATGGGGATTTTCTGGGAAGGTCTGATAAGAGTCTGATCTTGTAGCAGTCTTTGTTCTTGGAGTTATCACACAAGTAACTCTTCCAGGAGTACAAATGCTTCCATACAAGTCGTCAAAGGCCAAACATCTGACACCCTTCAAGTAGATAAAAATAGTTTCTTTGTTGAATCAGTATTTGTTGCCCATCAGTCCAAAAATGTTAGGACCACCTGAACATCCTATAGAAAAATATACTTATGTTCAGGATGTAGAACACCTTTTAATAGCTTTGTTATTCACCATCTGATAGACTAACCACATGTAGATGAGCCACTGTGATGGCCTATCTAAAGGTGTTAAATGCTTGGTATGCCAAACTCACAACTCATTGCTCAGCTAAGAAATTTGCCACTTGAATCGCATATACCCACACGGGATCTAAATCCTTTTCCAAGCACCAACTAGATCAGTGATACTCGAAGTATGGGCCCAGGGGCCGCATGCAGCCCTCCTGATCATGGCACCCTGGTCAACAGCAGCACTGGACTGTTATTTTCTTGACTCAGCGCTAACAATGAGAAAGAAGTTATATAAACAGGCAAACCATTATTTGAAGGTTAATTGAAGTTAAAGAAAGGAAGTAACTAAGTTAACCGGCCTAGACTAACTGTAGAAACACCTTTATTTTTAAAGCCATCTTGCAGAAAAGTGTAATAATATGATAAGGTCTCTTCAAAATTAAAAAAACACATTTTCTTAAAATGCAGAACTTTTTGTGTTAAATTTGTTTTATTGAGTTTTAGGCAATGAAGAAAACACAGTACAAACTTCATACAATTCTGTATGGGTATGTAGGAGCCTCTCCCCCAACAGCCCACCCACCTAACCGTTTCACAAAACAATGTTAGAAGTCGTCTGTGAAGCAATTGTCCAAGGCTGCCCGTTAGGGCGCGGGCCCCTGCTAGCTACACCCACCACAAACTCCTTCTA
Source organism: Lissotriton vulgaris (assembly GCF_964263255.1). NCBI lineage: Eukaryota > Metazoa > Chordata > Amphibia > Caudata > Salamandridae > Lissotriton > Lissotriton vulgaris. Next base: position 711,721,276 of record NC_141696.1, on the reverse strand, counting down.
ACAGAAGAAAAGGAAACCCAAAACCCCTCAACCCCCCATAGCCCACCCCCTCCCAGAACCGGTGTGTCTTGATTATCACTAGTGTGATTGGCACCTAAGATGGGTAGGGTACGTCTATTCCTCAGTTGTGCCCTCTGACGGTGAAGAGTTTGTAAGTCTCAGGAGGCGGAGATATTTCGGGCAAGTGACTTCATTCAATTCCAGTGCCAGCAATCCCATATAGTATTAAAAGAGGACATGGATTGGGTGAGGGATGCTTGAATGCGCTCCATTCCCACTATGTACCATAACCTGTGAAGCCACCCCGTGAGCGATGGGGGGGTCTGTGTGCCCCATAGCGACAGGATATGTTGCACCGTCGCCCCCATTGCTAGTCCCGACTGCTTTCCCTGAACTGATTTCAGAGGGAATGTAAGGGCATTGGGCAGGCCTAGGAGTGTGTAAGCTGGGGATCGAGGAATTTCGGTGTCAAATTGTTTGTCGATGTCGTTGAGGACCTCCGTCCAGTATCCAGTCACTTCACGACTCCCCCACAATAGGTGAGTCAATGTACCCTCTGTGTCGCACCCCCTCCAGCAAGTCAGACTACGGTCGGGGTTACCCCTGTTTAAGGGGACCGGTGTTAGGTACCAATAAATTGCTACTTTGACCTGCCAGTCTTTATCAGAAAGAGCTCTGCCCAACTCCCCCTCCCAGCGTTTCTGACCTGCAGAGCGCAGCTTTGGGGTTGGTGGACAGATCATCCGGTAGAGCTCAGAAATCAGCTTTCGGTCTGTTTCCTTGGTAACAAGCTATCTCTCGTAGATCGTCATTTACCTCCTACCCACGAGTGCGGTACCTCCGGGTGCATCAGCCAGTACCTAAGCTTGAAGTACTGGTATTGTTTCGGACTAGGGAGATCGTAGAACTGTGAGAGATCTGTGAATTGAAAAAAACCATCTAGGTCGAATAAGTGGCCTGAGGATTTGCACTCTGAATTGCGCCATTGCGAAAAAGCTTGTCTATCCATCCCGGGTTCAAATTCTGGTTTGTTAAGCAATGGTGTCAGCAGAGAGGGGAACGAGGTGAGCCCCCTTGTACTCTAGACTGCACCCCATACCCTCATTGCTGTGCGGGTGATTGGGGATCTATTAAGATATTTCGGTCTGTTCTTTCGCTTCAGGAAGGGTATCCTCCATAGGGCAGCCTGTGCCATCGCCCAGTCCTGGAAGAGCCATCTCTTCTCTGATTCAGGCTGGATCCATTTCACTAAGTACATAAGTTGGGCTGCCTGATAGTACTTAAGGATGTTAGGGATCCCTAACCCCCCCTCGTCTGGAGGCCGATATGACTGCTCCCTGCGCATCCGCGTCCTCTTCCCTGCCCATATGAATTGTTGTATAGCGTCTTGCAGTTTACGGAGTGTTCCCAGGGGTGGGCGGACGGGAACGGTTTGAAAAATGTACAATATTTTAGGTAGAATGGCCATCTTTTTTGCTGCAATTCGGTCAAGAAGTGACAGCAGGTGTTGTTGCCACCTTCTCAGATCTCCCTGTATTTGAGAAAGGAGTCTCGCATAATTCAAGGAGATTGTCTGTTCTGTGGTCGGAGTTAAAGTAACAGCCAAGTATGGGATCATAGCAGACGCTCGAAGATCCCCATATTCTGGCGGGATCGTTTTGAGCATGGGGTCGTTGCACCCAAGGGGTAGGAGCATTGACTTCCCTGTGTTAATTTTGAAGCCAGACACCTTTCCGAAGGCCTCCAACTCGTGCAGGAAGGCTGGCACTGACCTTTTAGGTGTGTCTAAAGCAGCCAGAATATCATCCGCATACAGACTGATTGTATGGTGTTCCACCCCAAAGGGAACACCCACAATGTCGGGGTTATCTTGGATCTTCTGGGTGAGGGATTCTGTGTATAACGCCAAGAGAAGGGGCGACAGCGGGCACCCCTGCCTTGTGCCACGCCAGATGTCAAATGGGCGTGAGTTTGTACCATTCACCCGTATTGATGCCCTCGGCTTGTCATAGCAGCTCACAACCCAGACCCTAAAGCGTTCCCTTATGCCAAAGTGTGCCAGCGTTTTGTCTAGGAACCCCCAGTCTACCCTGTCAAACGCCTTTTCAGCACCAATCGACAGTAGCATGGTGTCCGACTGATTGTAATGTTTTTTATCGATTGGGTGCATGAGGCGTTTAGTGTTTTCCCTGCATTGACGGCTCGGAATAAAGCCAGTTTGATCGGGCTCTATGATGCCAGGTAGCCGTGGGCCCAGTCTGGCCGCCAGGACGCCAGTGAAAAGTTTTAGATCTAAGTTGAGTAGGGAGATTGGTCTGTATGCGGAACACTGAGTGACGTCTTTCCCCGGCTTAAGCAGCACAATTATGTCGGCCTCCAACATGTCTGGAGGTATTGAGCCCGGCCCCTGAAAAGAGTTGAAAAGTTGAGTTAAAATCAGTGCTAAGAGAGGGCAGAATGATTTGTAAAAGCCTGCAGAGAAGCTGTTGGGCCCCGGGGGTTTTCAGGGGTTTGAGACGGGAGATCGCACTGATCACCTCCTCAATCCTAATTGGCGCGTCTAGAGCTACTGCTCCAAAGGTGTTGAGAGCCGGGGTCGCCGCCTGCCGGAGGTAGGCCTCCCCATCTGTGTCAATGGTCGGGTCTTTGCTATAGAGAAAGTCCATAAATGCCTCTGCTATCTGGTCATCATTCGCAACAGTCTCCCCATGAGCGTCATTGATGGCAGTGATTTTAGATTGCTGAATACAAGCTCTGGTTTGCTCGCGAGGAGGCGCCCTGTTTTGTCCCCACCTATATAGTATGTGTGCTTGAGCCATAGGGCCGCGTATTCAGCTCAATCAAGGTCTAGGCCTGCAAGCTGTGCCCTGTCCGACTTCAGTTGCTGCCAAATCCTGGGGGGTCCTGTGCGACTATGAATTATTTCAAGTTCCGTAACGTTGGCCTGAGCATTTCTCTTTTTTCTTTTCATTGCCTGGTTTCTACTGCCGAGAGGGCAATTAGTTCCCCTCTCACCACCGCTTTAAGGGCCCCATCAGCACGGGTATGGGTGTGTCAGGCTGGTCGTTAGTTAAGAGATAGTCCTTAATACATTTATTGAGCTATTGAGTCACCCCCTTCCTGTGAAGTAAGGATTCCCGTAACCACCATCTCCCTTTTGATGTATGCGTACGAGGGACTGTGAGAGAGACTGACACTGCATCATGGTCGGAGAGCGCTGCAGGGACAATGTCCACCTCCACTACTAATGTGTTAAGTTCTGAGGAACCAATAAAGTGGTCTAACCTAATGTATGTGTGGTGCACATGTGAGTAAAAGGAGTAATGAGTGCTCTTGGAATGGGCCACCCGCCAAATGTCCAGAAGCCCCCTTTGTTTCATCCAGTTCCTTCGCTCGGCTGAGATTGTCCCTATAGTGCCATAGCGGTGGCCCGATCTATCTAGGTCTGAATCCATAATGAGGTTGATGTCCCCGCCCACAAGAACAAGCTTATCCTGAGATTGTACAGTGCGCCTTTAAGAAAGGTTTCCTGACCCGAGTTAGGGACATAAAGAGACCCTACAACCAAAGTCATGCCATCCACCTTCACCCTGTGTGCCAGAAGTCTACCTTTAATCTCTACGACCTTAGCACCCACTGTGCCCTAGAAGTGTCTAGCAATCAGTATGGCCACCCCCGCCTTCTTGTCCGCAGTGGAAGAGTAGTATTGATGAGGAAAAGCCTGGGATCTCATTCTATGCCAGTCCCTAGACAACAAGTGTGTTTCCTGTAGGAGACATATTGAGGCACCCGAGTTCTCCAGATATGACAGAATGGCTCTGCGTTTGATTGGATTATTAAGCCCCTTTACATTAAGGGTAACAACTTTCAGGGTTGGTCTCAACACAGTGCCATTGTGAGGTGATACAGTGTTGTCCTGAGATCTCTACCTCTTCGAGATGCCCATCTGGGGGTCCCCCCCCCGGGTGACACACCGGTTTCTCCCTTCCCTCCCTCATCCCTCCACACATCCCCCCTTGCCCCAACTGTCCCCCAACCCCCCTTCCCACCGATCAACCCCTGCATGAGCCCCTCCCACCCTCCACCCTAACCCCAACCAAAGAATCCCAACAAACCATCATTGTCCAATGTCCGCCGTACGAAGATGCCGGCAAATGGAGAGGAAGAAAGACGGGTCTACGTACAGCCTAGTCGACCCCAGCTGTCCCCCTCGCCCCCACCCCCGATCAGCTATGGCTCAGTGCTATGAAATCCCCAATTGCGTCTGTTGGTTCACTCGGGAGTTGAGTTATCTCGCTTCACCGCTTCCAGGGCAGATGCCCTCTCCTGGGATATAGCTTCTGGGGCTGGTTTTGTGTCGGGGTTGAGTGAGCGTATATGTCCTACTTTCTGCCATCCACTCTCCGTCGGTTGCTGCAATAGGGTAGGGGAGGGCGCCTGACCGTGGCTTGCTAGGCCCAAGAGTTCGCAAGTTTCTTGACGTTATTGTAGCTTGCCATTCCATTTAAAGATTAGGTGGAAGGGATGACCCCACGAGTACGGCACTTCTTTGTCTTTTAAGTAGGCTGTCATTTCCTTAAAGCCTTTCTCTTTTGCAGTGTGATGGAGGCTAGATCTTGGTACAGGGCTAAGGGGTGATCCTGGGATTTGATAGGTTGTTACTTCCTTGCATCACGTAGAATACGTTCCTTCAACACAAAGTCCGGTAGGAAGGCGAGAATGTTAGGCGGTGGGGCTGGTGCTCGCCTCCCAACACCTACTCTGTGTGCACGATCGATACGAATCTCAATGTCCGAAGTATCCCCTAGGATGTCTCTGAAGAGGCCCTGGAGGTAGCCGGCCATATCCGCCCTTTCCTCTTGCAGCGGAACCGCTCTAATGTGGATGTTATTGCGTTGGGATCGATTCACCAAGTCCTCAGCGTGCGCTTGTAGGTCTACCTGCTGGTCTTTTAGGCGGATGACTTCTTGCTGTAGAAACCCAATTTCCTCGCTTTTGGATTGTTCGCCATCCTCAATGGCTGCCATGCGCTCCCCAAGTCCGTCAACATCCTGGCGTATTTCTCTAAACCTCGCCTGCCAACTCCTGTTTTAGCGTCTGAAAATCATCTCGGAGCGCGTTGAAAAGCATTACCAGAATCTCTCTGGTGATAGGCGTGTCCTTAGGCGCCCGGTCAGGGAGGAGTTGGGATGCCGGTGGAGTAGGGCCTCCTTTGTCTACTGTTGTAGGGGATTTGGTGAGCATTTCTTTGAGTGTTCTCTCCTCCTTCCTCCTCACACATGCCATCTTATTGCACCCCACCAGCCCTGTATAGCGGCAATTACTCACTGGCGCAAGGGTTTCGGGTCTGATCACCTCTCTTGAGGCCCCTCTTGTGCGACTTCCCTCTTGGGGTGTGTGTCAATGTTATGGTACACTTCTGATGGGCCACCATTCAATGTCGACGTCTCACTCATGCTGACGGTTTGTACTGACCCTCTGCCTGGGCCCCGGTGTGCTCCCTGTTTTTGCCGCTTTTGTGGGTGTGGGCCAAGCCGCTTAACCAAGTCCCAACCGAGTGGTGTATTGCAGGCCACTGTGTGCTGTCCTTGCCCAGGCCACTGATTTGCTGTTGTCATGGCCTGCTCGAGGGCCCTCCACGCGCATGGGTGTATCCTGCCCACTGGTGTCCGGCCCCTCTTGCCTCTGTCCGCAGGGCCCGTCTAGTTCCTCTCTCTGGTGCCCTTATGTGGCCACAAGTTTGCCCCTATCTCTGTTCCTGCTGTGGATGGGAGCGCACGCCCTCTGATATTCGGGTGCCTACAAGGTGGATTGGCCCCGTGCCCACGTGTAGCCCTCCGCATTTTTGGGCCCTCCTTACCCGCTGCCCTGCTGGGAGTGGCAAATCCAGTACCTCGCCGCTGACGATGATAAGCGCCTATCGGGGACCCGGTGTGCCTGGCGCCATGTTGGTGGAGGTGTATACTTTGACGCTGGGCCTCACGCTGACTCCCTGAACGCGGCCCCCCAGCTGCGACTCTTAGTGCCTTTTAATGAATCCTCTCGCCTTCAGCGTCGTGGGCGCCCTCGGGGCAATTGTCTTCGGGTCCCAGTGTGTTTCTGGCTGGAAGCTCCTGGGGTGCCTCTGACCCGGACCGCCGCACCCGCTCCTCACCTCTGATGACTTGGTAGATCGCGCTGGGGCCGCTCACTGAGGTCCCGCAGCCTCGTGCTTCGGCACCCCCTTCCGCAGTTGGTGTGTGGCGATGCCTGCCTTTAGCGTCGCTGGGGGCACAAGATCCAGCTCCTCTCCGCCTTCGCCACAGTGCTGTTGCCGGGGGCCAGCGTCGGAGTTTTCCGCTGCACCACCAAGGGAAGCGGTGTCCAATCACACCCACTTAGGCCCAGCCGCCCGGCCTCGATTTTCGCGGCTCCGCGCTGAATTGCCCTTCCGCTCACTGCCGCCAGTGCACCGCCAGGCCCTCCGCCTTGCTGCTTCGCCGCTGCGGTTGCCCTAACACATTGCGGTGGGCTGATGATCGGCAGTTGGCGGGGTGCAGCCGATGCCTCGGTACCCCAACGCTGAGCACAGCCGTGTCCTCTTCAGTGCCCGTGCAGCCCGGGCGTCATTTCGCGGCTGCAAGCTGTGGGCTGTTGCGGGGTATTTCAGGTGCAGCTCACCTCCCAAAACTGCACACCGATTGGGTGCCTCGCCCCCCTGCAATTCTTTGCCAATTTCTAACGCTTAACCTGGGATATTATGCTGACTTTGGCCGGGATAGGGGGTCCGGTGTGAGCAGCATTGAGGTCTTGCGTCCTCCTAGGTCGCTATCTTGGCCACGCCCCCAGACATTTCTCACCTTAATACATCACATTATATCAGTTCCTTGAGAAGTATTGTTTTTTCTAAAAGCAATAGTTTTCAAACATGAATATTCAAACATTCATTCACCTCCCCTCCCCTCCACCCTGACAATATTGTCAATAGTGAACTAAGATTTAAGTCAGTTGTTGAGTGCACTCTTTGAGCTTTGTTCCTATTATACATGAAAAACATTTTAATTAATTAAATCAAACGTAGGCGAAAGTTTTGTACAATGGACATCCAGAAGTCATGTATTTTGACCTCCATGTATATATGATAATAAAGAAAAAGGAGGAAAGTGAAATTAAACAATTGTCTAGGATCACACATCTTCGCAAAGTGTGGAAGTCAGGAATAATCCCAGGTTTTCTGGTTTTACATTGTGTAATTTAGCCACTGGATCTATATCTTTCGCTTCCCCTACATCCACCTTACTGGCATTCCCCCCCCAGCACCCTTGCCCCGACCGCCACCCTACAGGCATCAATGCGGTCCTTGGTCACATCACAGACAAAACCTTTTGACCCCTGGTAAATGTTTGAGTACCCATGAACTAAACCAACTGGGTACTAATGGCCCAAGCTCAATCTATGAGGAAAGTAGACTCTGCTGAATGTTCCTGGACTTTCGCTCATACCCAGAGATTTTCCATGCCATCAGATGCAAATAACTGTGCAACATCTATTGATAGTAAGGCCCTAGATGATTTGTCAAGAGATGATCTAATGCAGGCACTGTACCCGGGGAAGCTATTGTCATTCCCAATAATATCAGAAACCATGCCTGTTTCCTTCAGATGGGCATAAGCAGATCAGCGAGCTATCGGTGGGCTTGAGCAGCTCCCCTTGATATCATAAAGAAAAGTTGAAATTCATACAGCCTGTGGCCTAACCAGTTCTGTAGAAACAAATCTGTGGCAAGAGCCTCTGATTTTGAATGGCAGCTGAAAAATACCTGATGTTGGCAGTTGAGTCTTGACACGTCCACCTTGCATGGACACAATTTCTCCATTAGTGATTGAAAAATTTGAGGATCTATTTTCTAATCATTGGGATTCTTCAAATATCCAAATAACTGATTTGGCGTAGCCTGGTAAGTATTCTACAGCAAATAAAAAGTGTTGTTACAAGGAATAATGTAAAAAATCTTTGGCCATGTTCATTAATTTTTCAAACCCGTTTCTCCCAGTTTGTTTATATATATTGGGCTCCAGATAAAGTGTTAATCATTCCTTCCGATCCCTTGCTGTGCATCTAAAGGCAAAAGGCACTCCTAGAAGCTCCAATTGATTTGAAGCTTTTTTTCTCCCTCTGACTGTTTTTCTGCTGAGCTGAACTGTCCACATAGGGCTCCTCAACCCAAACTGCTGGTGTCAGATTCTCTAATGATATCTAGAGAGGATCTGAAGATGGCCCACCCAGCAGGCATCCATATCTCTGAGCCACCATTCCAATTCCTTCCAGGCTTCCAGTGAGAGGTCTACCTGGTCCTTGTAAGACAGTCCCATTCCAGAGGTGTAACGTTTGTAGTCTCTGAAGAGACCTATAGAATAAGAGTCCAGGAAATATGGCCTGAATGGAGGCTGAGAGTAGAACTACAACTCTCATCAAATTTCTGAGGGAAATCTTCCTGAGGGTTAGAGAGGCATTTGCCCTCTCCTGATACATTTCACTTTGGCATTCGATACCTTCAGCATGACCTCAAGAGAATGTATGCTGAACCCCGAAACTGAATTAACTATGCTGGAATTAGAGCAGATTGAGAGCAAATAATGATGATATCAATTCCTGCAATCTGTCACTGTGAGATTTAACTGTTGTAGAAGCATCGATTTGTACTGCATCATGAGAATCATGTCATCCAAGTAAATAATAAGTAAAAATCTTTGAGTTCTCAAAAAAAGCAACCGTCAGTCTCATCGCCTTGGTAAAGCACCAATGAGCTGATGGGAGTCCAAGTAGAAGAACCATGAGCTCTTACCTCTGTCCTTCCACTAAAACTGAAGTAAATAGCAGTCTCGTAAAGGGGAAGGGTGAGGTAGGTATCTTTCAGGTTCAGATGGACCATCCATGCATTTTGATTTCAGATGCCTCTTAGGAGGTAAACAGCCCCTATCTTTAAATACATGTATAGAAGGAAGGTATTCACCTCTGTCAAACTGATCACCAAACAGACTCCTTGGTCCTTTTGGTGCACCAAAACAACATTGCTTGAATGAAGTTTGTCAAAACAATCACTCCTATCTACATTGGCTCCTCTAATTCCATGGTGGGAGGTCCCATTTGAATGGGTTTTGAGTAAAACTCTAAATAAAAATATATTGAACAGTTTGGCGTACTCATGGATCGTAAGTTATCTAATCCAACACCCACAGGAACGGTCATGTTCTGCCCCCCAAGGTTAACTTAAGTGGGGGAAATGTTACTTTCCTGAAGATCCAGAAGTGAAACCTACTGCACCTCTGTAACCTCCCATGATGTTGACCATGGCTGCTTCTACCTCTTGTGGGAAATAAAGACACAAATTCGGACATATCCCAGTTGTAACTCTGACAGGGCCAGTCACATGTCCTCTACCCCGACCAGCCTTCCCAAAGATTCTTGTGTGGAAGATGTCTGGTACCGAGACCATGGTGATGAATCTGCTCCACTCATTGACAAACAGGTTGCAGAAAAGGAGTACAGCTGCTGCTGGCCTCCTTGGAGGCCAATTTCTTAATTTGTTTTGGGTTCAGATGAATGGGGATCAACCTTCGCCTCGCCATAGAAAGGGCATTGTTGGCATTGCCCAGTAGGCAAACCTTCCACTGGGCTCTTACTGCTCGGATATCCATCATATCACCGTCCTCTTTAGAAACTACGGCTAAATCCAATATTTTCATCAACGCCAATAAATTATCGTGGAAGTACTGCCAAGCACGATTCAGCCCCTTCTTGGGGTCTTTAGAAAATGTATTAAGAAAAGTCAATATATTGGTATCTAGCCCCAGTGAGCATCTGACCTTCCCTGTCAAGGTGGGCTGAGGACATTCCACTCTCAAGGGGTTTCTCCCTTCTTTATCCTGAGGCTGCCTTTGCATTGTGTAAACATAAGTAGCTGTAGAAGGAGAGGCAGTCCGCTCCAACATATAGGGTGCAAAATCTAATCCGGAAAGAACATACCCTCAAAAATCTTTTTACAGGGATATAAATAGTCTAGCAGCGGGTTAGCAGCACTGTTATACTCTTCAGAAAGTTTTCTCCTTTAAGAGGGTGGGGCCAAGACCTTTGGTCTTCTGGAGAATCATCAGTATCACATTTTTTATCAGAAGAGGGATCAGTTACTCCATCTTGATGTTATTCAGGGGTTTGGTCGGGGAAAGCCTCATTATCATTGAAAAGCAGTTCTCTTGCTTTCTCTGATTGCCTGTGTTTTTTCAAAAAGTGCTTCGCTGAGTTCTTCCAGTTGGTAATGCGACCTATGTGATTTCTCATTTGCCATCGATAAGGGAAGCCTACCTTTTGGGACGGAGTTCTGCTCATCTAAATTGTTTTGCAGCCGCTCTGATTTCCCCCCAGTGAGAGGTTCTGGCAACTCACCAAAAAGCTCTTGTAGGGATTTAAAGTCTAAATCAAGCACCAAGAGCACTTGATCTTGCACTGTTGCATTACTTACATGGAACAGATTGTCCCCAATTACTAAAGGAGCATGTGGGATTTTCAGAAATCGTTGGCTGCCTAGCTGTCATTATGGCCAATTAATATAAAACAAGAGGCCTCCGGCCAAGCCTGATTCATCATGCTGTATCCAGTAGATTTATAAAACTTTCACCGCAATAGTTAGAGTGTGGACCACCGAGTATTAACTATAAGGTGCACAGTTTATTCACTTGAGAGAGGGAAGAATCCAATTGAGCGCTGCTGTATTTTACAACCTCTATATTGTCACCAGTAGCAAGGTCAGATTACATAATTCTCACGATATGTTGATGCCACATACGGTGTGCCATGGTTTAAGTACACTGGTGCCCTGCAAGAGAGAGTCCTTCCAGGTCCACAGCCAGGATACTGGATTCCACATCCTGCACCTGGACCGGAACTGAGGGGTGGAGCAGGGCATTCCAGCGAGGGAGAGTACAGGGACACATGAATAGATAACATCTCTTTTGATAGTAAAGGAGAAAATGTGATAGTCATACCTAGCTCTGTCCTCATGCAAGCTAGGACTCAACATCTGGCTGCAAGGAGGAACAGATTCACACGTGGGGTGGCGAGCAAACTGATGTCCGATCGCACTGTTCCACAACTAAAGTTTCTGCTGTGCCAGCAAACTGAGAGCCTAACCCAGTGCTGTGTGATACAAGCATACCCTCTAGGGCGCTGCGACCGGTGCCACCGCAAAGGGTGCTGGTTTTCTGGGGGCGTCGTGTTTGCAAGTATATTATGTTTTTAAAGCACCTGTTGCCAGGTTCCTTTCCTCCAGCAATTAGCAGGCAACACAAAAAATGTCTAGATAACTCAGGTGATTAATGTTCTTACTGGAGAGAGATCAGAGTTTTGTATAGTTGAGGTATGTGAAGGTAGTACAGAGGGTTAATATGCCTGGTGCAAAGAACGTGTACCATGTAGATTACAGAGTACATATAATGTAAATAGGTCAGCAGGTTACTGCTTTTAAAAGAGACATCTTTTTGTTACTTACAATTTATAACTTAAAGTCCTAATATAGAACAGTGAACTATTAACTTTCATCATAGAACTGCACGCACACTGCAAAGTATACATTAGAGCATATATTAATGTTGCAAAAAGGGTTAATTTGGGTAGAAATCCATTCTTAATATTAATGAAAACTCCCAACCATGCTGTTTCTTTTTCAACTCTGAGTTTGTGCTTCTCTACACCAAGCACTTCTAAACTATACTGCCTACCAGTATGGATGACATGGTACTTCTCCACTTCTAGTCCGTTGGCTTATGTAGCATTTCCTATACACTGATTTACACACGTATGATTGATTGTCTCTGTGTAATGTGTGTGATGCAAAGTGCTCTGACATCCGTTGCTGGTATGAGTGGCGCTATATAACTAAGTCAATGCATCTGAGAGTGTGCTTATGGAGACTTGGTCACTGTTAAAGGGTGCTAGTGAGAGAATCCGTGGTGTAGGTGGTCATTGGGGGCGACAACTAACTTTGTCGCACTGGGCGCCACCAGCTCTAAAGCCGGCCCTGACCCAGCACTGCCCATCGCAGCATACTGCGGTCCTGTTTCACCCCTGACCTCGCCGGCAAGTGTTCGTGTGCTGGGTGCAACACGCTGAAGAAGCGGTGGGGGAAGCCCACTGAATCCCATACACTGGTTCTTGGTCTCGAAATAGTGTACAAACTCAAATGATAACAGCCTCAGTACATGGTAAGATGTGGTAAATACAGGTCTTTTTTGCCAGGCGTGCCCCAGTGTGGTCACTACTGCAACACAAAATGGCGCACTTCAATAAAATAACTCTCTATTCCTGTTAACTAGAAGTAGTGTGAAGAGACTGTAAGAAGGCGACATACAGGTAGGGGTGCAAGGAAGGACAGAGAAGTTTCAGCTTCGCAGCTGGCCACAGAACAAAAGACTGACCCTGGGCAGTAACGAGGGCCTTGGGAGCTGCATTACTATTGTGGGTTGCTAACAAATATCTTGGTCACATCATCCAGCAAGACTTTTCACCCAGGGAGAGCGCAGTTAAAAAGATACTGGCCACACTCATTGAAAAGTGATCAAGTGAATTAACAGTAGGCTGGCTCAGCAAAACAACACTGTTTCTTTGACATGACCTGATGTACATACGTTATCAAATGCAGTGTTATAAAATGATCTGAATGTGTGACACATGCCTTCCTACAAAGCGGAGAGTAGCGCCTAATACCAGCGGTTTCAAAAAAGCATGACAATGAGAAGACAATTGTATAAAATGACTCGCATTTACGTGAGTTTAAGCTATTGGCATTGCAAATGACAATGCCTTTTATTTATGTTTTAAAAACGAAAACCAAAATAAAAGGCATTGTTATTTGCAATGCCAATAGCTGAAACTTGCGTAAGTGCGAGACCTATTGCATTGCAAATGCTTGATAACACAGCCAGCCATACAAGATGAGTGCCAAGTGAAGGGAGAGAGGCTAGACAGGAGCACAATGACTCCCAGAGATACCTTTAAACCTCTATGTTCACCCCTTTAAAGGGGCATATTAGACTCTGGTCAAACATACCTACTCAGTTACCCTAACAGATTTCCACATTTTTTTTAATCAGTCATAATTCCTTTATTGCATCATTAAAATAATTGCAATATGTGCACAGAAACAGGAGTACAAATCAAATCGTATGCTGGTACTCAGCAGTGCATCAGTGTTAAGTGCTTTACAGGCAAAACCAACTTCACAGCATGTTTTTTTTCAGTGAAAACTTCACCTAGCTCCTTGCTTACCCATGAAGGGGCGCAGTGTTCGAGGGTGAAAGTGCCTGCAGGAGTCTGCACGAGCACCAACAGCTGTTACTTTGAACTATAGCTTAACACCACACTATGTGCCAATAGTGAAAACCTCACTTAGCTCCTTGCTTAACTATGAAGGGGTTAGTTACTCTAGGCATTACCCAAATAAAAGTAGACTCGGGTTAATTGGTTTGAATATCTCGCCTTTACAACATGGCCATAGAATAGGGCATTAGAGCATAGATGACCAAACCAACCAATCATAGACCTTTATCTTGGGCCAATGGCAGTCGAGCTTTCCAAGCCAGGACATGCAAACTCCCGGGATTAAAATACAAGTCCCTGATTGGTCTAGAAACGGGAACCAATCAAGCGGTAGATTAAAACACAAGTTCCTGATTGGCCTCCAATCGGGAACCAATTAAGCAGTAGTTATTGTATTTAAACCGACCCTTCAGTGGTCTCCAGTAACCGGACTGAAACCAAAGAAGCAGGCAGTTCTCTTCGGCCGAATAGGTAAGCGTTACATGCAAAGTAGGAATCCCATATAAATTTGTTAAACGCTAATTCCTCAACCACCAAAAACAACTTTACAATCTTATGCCGCCCTTTAGGGAAACAATTGTTTTTCGCCGGGAGGACAAGACGAAAGCGCCCCTGGTTTCCACTTCTTTTAAACAGAAAAAGACGCTCTTTAACGAGCAGTATCGCCAAGCGCACCACGTTTATTTGCAGGTAGGATAAAATACACTATAAATTTGCGAAAAACAACATCGTTTTGAGCCACGTTCTAACTGCTTCTATAATTGTATTTACCAGGACTTTTAAACCGAAGTCAGACACACAAAAGTGTGAAAGAAAACTGATGTTACCTCACTTATCCTTAAGCGCACATTTCTACAACTGAACGCACAGGGAGTTTATCCAAACAAGAATTTAAAGGTATTTAGACAAACTATTAGTTTAATTGAATTACATGAAACTAACTCATCTGAATTAGAACAAGTAGGTCTTTTTAAACCTCCAGTTAAGGATCCAATTAACAGGGACCCGTATTTAACAAAAGCTTAGAGCATTTATATACCAGACCGCTTCTAGTGCTGAATGTCATTATTTATAGTACTTTGTTTTAAGAAAATCGCCGAAAATTGTTGCAATACATTTACTCTATGCCAAATGCCTATTGTACAATGCCATATGTTTTGTAGCGATTTTTCTGAGACCGATACCAACTGTATCACTGTATGAGCTATACAAGATTTTGGATAAATTACAGGATGGTTGTTTTTCTAAAAAACGTCACTTTATACTGTTTGTGAAATAATGTTAAAGGACATTAGGTGGATTGTCCCCGTAAAATGTTTTTCATCAACAATTTTCTTTAGCAGCCATGTTGTACCATCAAGATAAGAGTTTCTAAATTATATTGGGTACACTCTGACTAAAAGGTGAATATTGTTATAAACTCAAAATGCACAGTCAAGAAAAAGGGTTTTGACAATGTATAATACTTGCGAATTTCTGTTTTAACTAAAATATAATGTTACATCAATTTTAATCCCTCTGTATATTCACTCTTTAGGGTGATCATTCTTGACCCCAGATACACGACAGACAAAAGATTGAGTCTTGATAAAGGTGGTCCAAAACTATTTCATCCACCCAAACGCGTTGACGCAATTCCCAAGTACAATTCCTAGACTCGGATACCGGTGTTGATACAATATAAAAACTGTGCACAGCACATGGTTATCACATTGAGTTCGAATGTACACCTAGTACTGTAACAATTGGATGTCGTACTGTTGTTTGTTCCCCTTTCCTCGTATCAATATTGCTGGTCGATTTTGATCTCCATGTATGTCAAAAAACGTTTTAACAATTTTTCCTCCAATTTATTTGTTTTTATTTGCATACAGTGGCGCTCTTGCCCACTTGTGTTTTTTAATATATTTTGTAATATTAATAAATTGTGTACAATTTCCTTAACTTTATTGTCCTAATTGATTTGTTATTTAAGTTGTTTTATTGAATATCTCATTCAAGGGAACTTCTTCTCAGTATTAACTATGAAGGGGCACAACGTCCGCCTAGGATAAGATTGCCTGCCATAGACTTTGCGGACAGCAGTGCCTGATAATGTGCACTACAGCACGGTGTGACCGCACAGTATGTCCTCTCAGTGAAAACTTCATCCAGCTGCCTGTTAACCATGAAGGGTGCACAGAGTAACCTAGGGCAAGGGTGACCTGCTGGAGACTTCACAAGCAGTAATGCCTATTCCTCTGCACATAAGCCTAGCACCACCGTCTGCACTCTCAGTGAACGCTTTATCCAGCTCCTTGTTTAACCATTACGTTGCAGGACCTCCTCCTACAGCAAGTGATCTGCAGAAGACTTCACAAGAACCAATGGCGGACACGCTACTGTGCATGAGGATGGACCGAGCCACCAGCTCTGGCACTAGTTACTACTTTCTCTTTGAACTCTGTCACCATTTCTTAATGGTTCTTCTTACCCATTCCATTAAGCTTAGTAGTGGACAAATTGTAGTGAGCCGAAAAGTCTATCAATGATAACATAACTGTGGTAAGTTAATGTGGTAGAATATGGGCTCTGTAATGGTTCTGTGTTCGTATCTCCTACATCATTGTATTCTTACCTGGTGGTCTCCCCTGGCTAAGACTGTTGATGTTTGTATGACGTTCCATATTCTAAATGGGGTGTTGCCCAGTTGTAATCCTGCTGCTGAGGTGTTTGAATGCTCCAATAAGTGGATACGGCTTTTCTCATAAATTTGTGTGGGCATCTTCTTTTGAACCACAACATATTTGGCAATGAGGATGGGATGAATGCGGTAATGTGTCTGGAATGCTCTGTCAATTTGACCTGATGAGCCACCTTGAGATGAATAGTAGTAAACAATCTTGGCCAATAATTCATGTACCTCAGGCAAAGGATGGCAAGGAACCAAGGCATTTCTCTCAAAGCAGAATAAAGAAGGATATCATGACCTTGTTATCCAAGGTCGCTTGACAAAATTTAGAAAATGCCACAAGGATTCCCTGTGTTAGAGATGGGCAAAGTTATGAACAGGTAAAGTCAGACAGGCAATAAAGGCCATCCACAACACGATACAATATGGTTATTTTATGATAAATATCTGTATATGCCTTTCACTGGGACTAGCAAGCATAGATCTTCTTGAGTAACTTCAACTTTAGAATGTTGCTCAGAAGCATCAGTTACTACTTGTGTAACAATATATATGTACGAGACATTAGTTAGTGATCGATTCCTTACCTTAGAATATCCCCAGGTGCCAGACTGGATCTAGGAAGTTTTCCGACAGCAGTACCCCTGCGCGTTGGAAGGTGGTGTAGTGTGGCTCCGCGTCCGTCTCTGGCATTGTATGCGCGGAGATGGCGTCACGGAGACTACTTGGGCGCCACCCATGCATGCTGCTGTCAGTTCTGTACACGCCATGCAAGAAACTGACCACTGGTGCCATGAAATTAGGGCCCTGAAAGGGATGACCTTAACCCTAGAAAGCAGTTCGCAGAACGGGAAGGATGGGTGGTAAGGAATCTATCACTAACTAATGTCTCTTACAGATATATTGTTACGCAAGTAGTAACTTGTGCATCTGATAGAGACACGTTAGCGATAGATTCCTTACCTTAGAATAGATACCCCAGCAATACCAACCCCAGTGGCGGGTCTGCGAACAAGATTACACCAGAAAGTCACAGAGAACAGAACGGCCAAAGAAGCCTTCTCTCCGGACTTGACTGTCAAGGCAGTAATGCTTGGTAAACGTGTGCAGCGAGATCCACGTAGCTGCCTGACTAATGTCCTGCAAGGGAACGCTGCGTCCCAAGGCAGTAGTGGCTGCGGTTGCCCTGGTAGAATGGGAACGCAGTCCCACAGGAGGCTCCTTCTTAGCCAATGAGTAACATGCTTTGTTACACAGAACGACCCACCGAGAGATGGTTCATTTGCGCACGGCTCAACCGTTTTTGGCGCCCACGTAGCCACCAAAAAGTTGGTCATCCACCTGGAACTGCTGTGTGCACTTCAGATAGAACGAGAGCGCACGTTTTGGGTCCAGACGGTGGTGCCTCTCTTCCTCTTTTGAAGGAAGCGGAGGCGGAAAGAAGGTGGACAAAGTGCTGGTCTGCCCGATGTGGAAGGGCGTGACAACCTTTTGCAAGAAAGAAAGATGGGTCCTTAAAACCACTTTGCGGGATGAACAGAAAGGAAAGAAGGTTTAGAAGAAAGAGAATGGAGCTCACTCACTCATCTGGCAGAGGTGATAGCTACCAGGAGAGTCGTCTTTAGAGTGAGAAGACGTAAGGGACAGGTATGAAGGGGCTCAAAGGGAGCGCATATTAGATAAGTCAAGACAAGATTTAAGTCCTATTTAGGCATTATGAAAGGCACAGGAGGAAATGTGTTTGCAGCACCCACCTGTCCGAAGTGACAGAATGCCAGTAGAGGAGGTGATGGCAAATCCTGCCGCCCACGGCATGGGGTGCACCCCAAAGCTCGGACTTTGAAGGTTTTGAGGCAAAGCCTGCGGGAGCGGAAGTGGACTGTGCCACACGCTGGCCCCCTGTCCCGCCACAACGGGAACCATGTCCGCACTGAGGTTGGTTCTGCGCAAGCTTTTGGCTGAACAAACGTGTTGGGCGCCCCTTCGTGCCCACGAAAGGAATGAAAAGCAGATGTGGCCGGGGCGTGGTGGAGAGACCGAAGGACTTGGCTGTAGCCCGGGAGTCCTTAAAACGCTCCAGCGCGCTATCTGCCTTATCGCCAAACAGGCGGGTTCCATCAAAAGGCATGTCCATAAGGGAACTCTGAACATCCTCTGAAAACACAGTGGACCATAACCAGGCGTGATGACGGAGGGCCAATATGGTGGAAAACGCCCTACCCAAAGAGTCCGCGGTGTCTAGTCCACACCGGATGGCAAAATTTGCTGCATCCTTTCCCTCAGCCACAGCTGGGGAAAGCACTGCCCGAACTTCCTCCAGACACTGAGGCAACGTCTGAGCAACTGTGTCCCACAGAGCATGAGAGTAGCGGCCCAAGAGGCATGTGGTGTTCACCGACCGCAGCCCTAAGCTGGCAGAGGAAAACTGTTTCTTGCCAAACTGTTCCAGCTTCTTAGATTCCTCATCCGGCGGGCGGTAAGGAATGCGCTTTGGAAGGTGGAGGCTTGGATGACCAGGCTCTTCAGAGTTGGATGGGTCGTTAAATGGGCAGGGTCACCCTGGACCGGGCGATGACGCCTGGCCACGTTCTTAGACACAGGGACCCCCATGGCTGGCCTAGACCAGGTGTCCATTAACACATCTGTTAATGCCTCATTGAATGGTAGCAGAGGCTCCATAGAGCTTGCCGCCGGCTGAAGGACTTCAGTGAAAAGGTTAGTTTTTAAAGTTACTGTAGACAGTTCAAGGGCCTCAGCTGCTCTAAGAAGCACCACAGTGTATGTGGCACCCTCCTCCATGGCCACAGCAGGAGGAGAAAGAAAACCAGGCTCAGAGGAGCCATCATCATCGCTCCTCAGGGTCGAAGTCTTCACACTCAGAATCAGGTAAGAGACATCATAAGAAGAAGTCGAAGAAGTGCGTATGCTCTCCGACGTCCCCCTGTTGGTGTCCGGATGTGGATGAGGGGGCCGGGGGTACCTTCCCCGTGGCTTCGTTGGAGCCTGTGAGTCCCGCGGTCTATCCACCTTGTCCAGGTCCATCAGTGACTCCGGCCCAGGTGCAAGATTTTCTTGCTGCCATGGACCGCTTTTTCAGGCCTCGGGCTCCTGCCGGCGTGCCTTTGGGCCCAGTGGTCCCACCTGAGGGGCCTCCCTTGCCGCCTGCTCCGCTACCTGCACCAGCGGCGGCTCCGGCCCCGGCACCACAAGGTCCTCCGCCGGCAAATCCGGCCCCGGCACTGCAGGGTCCATCTCCGGCGGCTCCGGTCCCGGCGCCCTGCGGCTCCGGTTAATGGCAATAATGAAGTAATGTTGATGGCATGGTGACGGATTCAGATGCAAATGCAACGAGGAGATTAGATCCTGAAAACAAACAGAAAACATTCCTTATTCAACGCTAGACCTTAACTTGGAGATATAAGGTGAAATTATAACCACATTTCCCTTGGTTTGTCACAAATGTATTAAAAAAACAGTGGCCCTGTGCAACTCTGAAGTATTTCAACTAGATTATGTCAGTTACCTCCAACCTTGTATAGCCATTACATTACTGTGGAACGGAGGCTGCACCTACCTCTTTACAGCGGTGTCCGAGCGTGGGAATCCTGTCCCCCACGCTCGGTCGGTTAACGTCCCGGTTACCCAGGACACCCTCTCTTTCTCGTCCCCTGCAGGTGCCGACCCCTGAACACGGAGAACCGGAAACACTCGCCAGCGATCCCGGAAGCGGAAACAGGACGACCTCTATCAACCCGGAAGTACCCGCCCCTGACCCCGGAAGTGGTCGGGCTGTCAACCAGCCGGAAGATAGAAAAAGCCCCGAGGAGAAAGGAAAGGCGTTCGGAGCAACCGACTCGTGGCAGGAGGCAGCGGAGAGCGACGGACCCCTGACAGAGAGCGGCGCAGCACGGCTAGACCGGAGCGAGGAAGAGGACGAGGACGTCTGGACGGAGGACTGGTGGCGTCCTCAGGAGGAGGCTGGAGAGCGGCCGCAACTCGGACGAGAGTTGCGGCGGGGCACGTGAGTACACGTCACCCTTTCTCAGTGCCCCTGTACATAGAGTTGTATATATAGAGTGTAAATATCATAGGATTCACGAGCACCGAGACACTGTATATTAATCCCCCTTTTTTCACGCACACTGTATAGAGCCCGATCACTGCCCAGCACCTGGCACCTCTCTTCCTTCCCATCTCTTCCTTGCCTCTTCCAACCCCCTTACCGTCCCTCCCTCACCGTCCTCTTTCATACCCTCTCACGCCCGGGTGTAGGTGGAAGCATTCCGACTGTGTTGCTCGGACTAAAGCCCTTACGCTTCTCTCCCTTTCTTCAAGCCTCCGTGGAGCCCCAGTACCATACCGAGGAGACTACTGGTGAAAGCGGGAAGCAGCACTTGATCCAGAATCCACCTCACCGAGCCGGGTCATCAGCCAAGTCCACCATCCCTATCTGCATTGTGACTTTGTATTTCCATTCATCTGTTGAATAAATACCACAGACATAGCTCACTATATTCGGCCTCCCCGCCTGTTATTCCGGTCCGCACGTTCCCCAAGTCCACAATTACATATCTATTTGAGGCGATTCAGCAAAGCATTCACGGCTCTGAATTAATCCGATCTGGGATTATCTTTAAATTATTGTTTACCCGGACCTTTAATGTTTGTATTTACGTTGTGTTCCTCCATAATTCTAAGTGATCCTTTAAAGTATCTGATGTTATCCTATGGAGGGAGATATTTATTAGTGGACAGTCTAATCTTTGCCACATGATGTAGCTCTATCTACATTTCTCATTTGATAGGCTTGACGTACCAGACTCAGGTTATGTCTGTGTTTGGTGTCTTTGGTAAATGCGGAACTCTGACTGACAGGCTGATATGAGCAAGAAAACAAAAAGAATACACTGAAGCAAGTGGTCAAGGGGGAAAGTCCGGGGACAACAGTAAGTTCCAATGTTCTAAAATCTACACATCTGACTAGGGAAAGGTATGGAAAGGCTAAGAAAAGACATTGGAGGGTAGAAAAGAGTGAATCTATGGGCAGCAAAGGCAGTGAAAGGTAAGTGGTACCCGTGGAAGGGTCTCAGAGTAAGCAAGATATATGCACAGACTGAGGGGTGCAAAATATGAAAGTGCAGAAAATACCCAGGTGACCCAATGGTGTGTAAAGCCCCGAACCATTCACGAGCAAATCAGGAAACATCTGGAGACCGAGCTTCTTAGACTTGCTTTCAAATAAACTCTCCACAAATCGGGATATAGGACTTAAGAACACTGGGCACTCTTCTGAACGTACTCCAATATCGAGCCTTCCTCGGTAACAGTACCTTTCCTTTCTTGTATTTTGAGGCTGCAACAGTAATAGATATTTTTGAGAAATATAGAATGGGGCTGTAACTATCTGGCTGAGGGCGCCAACAGTCCATCACATGCCGTGGGGCTGTCTGTTCTCCCATCCCCATTTAAATGACATCTGACATGTCTGCACCGCCTGCTCAGGGCCTGTGTGCCTCTCATGGGTTGCACAGCGGAAGCCAAGGCCGCTCTCTGTAGCTCGGCACATCGCTGGAGGGCACTCAGATCCGCGGCAGTCCTGAGGAATGGGAGCGGAGCTGGCTTCAATAATTAAACACAGCTCCGCAACGCACGCGCCACGCCGGCTAGGAGCGTGAGCCAAGGCCTGTCCTCCCGGCACCAGTGCCAGATGCTCTCCGCACACTGCAGCCGCCGCCAAAGTGGATATCCAGCCGCACACCAACTAGCTCTTTTTTTGACTACATTAATTTCTCTTCAATTAGAATATAAATTCTGACTATTTTTATCCGAAATTCTATTGTGGAAAATATTGGAGTCGCACAGGAAAATCACATGGGTGCCCGTGGTGGCTCCAACTGACACCTGGCATATCCCCCACCTTTAGCCATTGGTCTGCTCCTTTTCAAGCACACTCTTGCTTGTGCTGACATCCACCTTGCAGGAGCGAGCAGCGACGGCGTGAGAGCCATATGTTTTCAATTAGCATTTGTGCCGCTGCTCGCTCCCACAAGGTGGATGCCAGCACAAGCATGAGTGTGCTTGAAAAGGACCAGACCAATGGCTAAAGGCTCTCCTAGAGAAGCGCATGCCAGCTGCCTAGGCGAGACCTAA
This sequence comes from Lissotriton vulgaris, assembly GCF_964263255.1. NCBI lineage: Eukaryota > Metazoa > Chordata > Amphibia > Caudata > Salamandridae > Lissotriton > Lissotriton vulgaris. The sequence goes on along the minus strand of NC_141696.1, from coordinate 711,699,105 downwards.
AAAGGAGAACAACTGGTCCTTGGATTTTGGTGACTTGGCATTTACAATTGCTTCCACATGTGTATTTTTGGATTTAAAACCCTCTGTGCTGATAGTATGGCCAAAATAGATCACTTCAGTTCAACTGAACTTGCATCTTCACAGCTTTATTGTCAAACTCTTCTCTGCTAAGGGTGGCAAACCTTCCTTCCTTCTCATCAGGCCCATCTAAGTTCCTGACAAAAAATAAAATTTAATCTTGGAATGGTGTGAGGACAGCAATTCCATTCAAAGTATTCCTCATAATATGTTGGAAATCCAAGGCTCCACTAGCTAACTCACAAGGTATTCTGTGATATTGATTACGACTTCTGGAGTTATAAATACTGTGAGACGTCTGGAGTTTTTTTGGAGCACAATATGATGACAGGCATTGACTAGACATAAAACTAGACATAGTGTAGCACCTCAGAGAGAAGACATGCGTTCCTGAATATTTAGAAGAGGGTAGGCGTTGACTCAAATCGCATTATTTAGGCTGCCTAAGTCCACACACAACCTGAGCTCTCTTAATTGCTTAATAAAAATAACTAGAGGGGATACCATTTGTCTGGATCTGATTTATTCTATGATCCCACAACAAGATGATAGACTGAGTGCTGAAACGTTTCAACCACTCACCCAATAGTGTTTTTCTTTTGGCCTCTATGCTGTGCCTATTGCATAGATCGTCAAGTAACCACTTAAGAATGTCTTTATAGGACTGGGTACCATTTCGTACCCTTTGTCTGACTGACACATCATCATACTTGTTTTGTGTTCAAACCCCTTAAACGGCCCTAAGGGTTTAGTGAAAAACTCAAAGAAATGTTATTCACAAAACTCAGAATCAGAATACTAGGGTATCCAGAGTTGGATCGGGTTTTATTCTTAATTATTCTTGTATATATATACTAGCAGCCCGCCCCGACCTTGTCCGGGAGCAATCAGGCTTCCCCGACCCCCGCCCGCCCCGACATAGCAGCCCGTCCCGAAATGAGTGTTCAGGGCCCCTGCCCGCCCCGGACCCCGCCCGCCCCGTCCCCCGCCTGCCCCGACACCCGCCTGCCCCGACATTGTCCGTGAGTCCCCCGGAGCCTTACCTCAGCCGCCGCTCTCCCCTGCGCTCCTCAGTTCACCACGCTCCTCAGTTCACCGCTCTGCCGCTCCTACCCGCTCGTCACCGCTCCTCCCCGCCTGTCTGCCGCTCCTCACCGCCTGTCCGCCGCTCGTCACCGCTCCTCCCCGCTTGTCCGCCGCTCCTTCCCGCTCCTTGTCTGCCGCTCCTCCTCGCGCTCCTGGACGCCGCTCCTCCCCGCGCTCCTGAAGTCAGCAGGCAGGTCGCGGCCGGCGCTTCTTGCACGGGACTACTTTTTTTTGCTAAATTTTTAAAATAACATATATTTTTTTACTTTATATAGCCTATGTCCATCTGCACACCCTGACGATTACAACGATGTATCGGGTGTGTGGATTGGTGCTGTGGTTCCCGAGTTTACCCGCCTCAAAGGTTCAAAGTTCTTCCTTTATAATAGTAGTATAGATTTTTCCTCCAGCATGCCTCCCTTTAAAATGTATCTCACCCCAGAAGTATCTTGATAGGTCTTTATTATGTCCAGTGTAAACTCTGGGAGAGCTATAGAAATATCAGTCTTAAACAGGTTCCATTCTCGCCACAGAGAAAATAACATTGTTTTGCTAAGTGTGGTAATACCGATCACATGAATCTACAAGCACAATAACCTCTCTACTACCAATATGCACGGCACAACACGGAAACAGCTTGCTGTTTTCTTTTTCAGTTCGTCAGAAACAGTAAGTACCAAAGTGCGGGCAACTACATCTTGTGTGCTTGAATCATATGATTCCAAAAATAAAAGTACTTTTTCTTCAACTTAATGTATGTAAACGCTCCCAAAATAACCTTTCCTCCTGCACCTATTGCAAGCTTTTTCAACCACTCAGTATTTTTTACTATTACTGTACAGATAGTAATACTGGCACCGGACAGTGTGGCTCAGCCCTGGTCGCAAGGCTATGTATCATTCATCAGAGCTCACAGGAGAAGGTGCACACATGTAAATGCTAGAGCTAGAGAAGGAATGGGTTTAAGTCAATTGAGTTACCGCCTTGTTCCAGACAGTGAAACCAAAAGCTCTTGATGAGGCCTGAAAGGTCAGAGATGATTTTTTGTTCTGTTCACAAGAACTCAGGTCAAACTAATGATGCAGTTTCTGAGGTGGAAATCAGACTGGTTGCAGTGGATAGACCTCACAAATAGGGGCAGCACTTATGATTGCACCGAAGTAAAGTGAAAGTACCCCTCTCCAGTACAGAGGATTCAACAGTCTTTGCCCCAGTCAACAGCGGACACTTGGAATCACAATGGACCCTTGGTTGGAAATACTCTGATAGTGCCCATATCTTACTTGGGTCCAATGCTTGGATTTACTCTTCTTGGCTGGTGTGTCAATATCCGTCCTTTGCAGATGGTCGCTGTAGTGATGGAAGGATGATCAAGGTCCGAGTAGTTGCTTGTAGATGTAATTTAAAATAGATAAGCAATTAGGATAATAAGAAGAATATAAAACCCCACCAGGAGCAGGATCATCTCAGCTCAGCCCCAAGTCTCAACTGAAACTCAAGCTGAGGCAGCATTCCATTACATCTCAACTTTGTAACATTCTAATAAGCAAGGCAGGAGAGATTGAAATGAAGAAGTCACTACACATCTTCTCTGTCTATAAAATGAATGAAAAGAAAAAACTTAAACAATGTCGTAAGACTAGACAGAGTACAGGACAATAAGCAATAACAACAAAGATAAAGAGGACAGTTTAGTTGTAAGAAAAGAAAAAAGCTAAAACAGGATAAAAGACATGAAACTTGAATATAAAAAGCACACATCTTCTCCTTTAATGACGAATAGAAAAATGAGACGAACATAATGAAAACAAAGAATACAGAGAATGGGGGGTGTGGCTACGGCGGCGAACATGGCGGACGCAGCCTAAGCGAGCTCCGTCCCGCCGATCACTTATCTGGCGCAAATCCTGTGTCTCCCCGAACCTAAGACGCCCTAACCAGACGATTTGGCAGTCTGAACCGGTAGCGGGGCCCTGACTGCAATTTGGGAGCTGGAGTCGACTGCTGGACGGAGATCCGAGCTCTGAGGTGGTGCGGCCTGCTGCACGTGAAGAGCCGGGACCTTGAGTTTCGGGCCGCCGGGCGGAAGTGGGACACGGCCGGCGCGGCAGAGGAGAAGAGAGCGGTCCGAGCCCTCCGGTGTTTGAGCCTGCGCTGTGTGCTTCACGATGCGGCGCAAGAGGGTCACGGTGCCTGACAGCGTGGCTGACATACCCCAACTTCCACTTCAGGCGTGGTGTGGTGGTGACAGAGATCGCACGGGCCCCAGTCGGCGGTCGGGTCGGATCGCGGGGACGCTGCGGGCTGGAGGGTGCCGCGGGGCGCCCCTCTCCCCCCCCCAATTCCTGTTGGACTTACTTCCTTGGCGCTGCATACCAGAGGACGATCAGCTGGGTCTGGCCGCGTCACTTAGACGGCTCCTTACTCACGGCGTTCTGCACGGCGGGGAGATCGGCGCTGCCTCGGCGCCCACCATCGGGCGCCTGCCGGCCAGGGCGTTACAGTAGGTGCAAGCACGACGCGGTGCCACCGGCGCAGGGAGGAGGTACGGCGCAGGCGGCCGAGCTCACAGGCCTAGGAGCATACACCCACACTCCTGTCGGTGCCCCCGCGACGTCCTGGACTTGTTGCCTACATCCACAGACCAGCATGACTAGGGGTAGCAACAGTGGGCACAATTCGAACCAAGGCCCAATAGACAAATTTACTGGGCCGACCGTGAGTGCAGGAGCGTCCGGGAGCGCCTCAGCATTGGGTCCCGATAACGCCGCCCTCATGGCGGCGATAACTCAGTCCAGGGACATGCTAGACGCAAACATTGGGGCGGTTGGAGCCGATGTTACGCTATTGCGCCAGGACTTACGCAATGAGGTGGCTCGCATTACAGAAGCGGAGACAAGAATCACGGGAGTGGAAGACGACGTGGTGACCCTGAAAAGGAAGGTGGCCCATATGGAGGGGATACAGAAGGGCCTAGCCATACGGGTCGAGGATGCTGAAGGACGTGCACGCAGGAACAATCTACGATTTGTGGGTTTTCCGGAGGGCTGTGAGAAGGGCGACATGGAGGCCTTCCTGACCCACTGGCTAGAAGGGTGGCTCCCTTCGGATTCCCTTTCGCGCTGTTTTGTTATAGAACGCGTGCACCGAGTGCTGATTCAAAAACATCCGCCGGGAGCTCGTCCCAGACCAGTGATCGCCAAATTGCTTTACTATCACGACCGCGACACGATCCTGAGGCAAGCGCGCACGAAGGAGCCCCTGCTGTTTGACAATCATAAAATCCTTATATTCCCAGATTACACTAGGTTGGTGCAGCAGCAGCGCCAATCCTTTACTGAAGCCAAGGCGCGATTGCGGGGCCTACACATCCAATACGCTCTGCTGTACCCGGCCCGCCTGCGGGTGGTCTTCCAATCCAAGACCCACTTCTTCAACACTCCGGAGGAAGTTTTTGCCTAGACTGGCGAGACAGACCGGATCAGAGTGCATACTCCCCCAGGTCAGGACTCAGACACATCCTCCACAACGGGGCCTCCTCGGACCCCCCGGTGGTCACGAAGCAGGAGCAATTGGAGGTCCCGCACGAAGAAGAATCCTCCCCCTGAAAACGACGCTGCAGACGCTGCTGAGATTGCGGACTCCCAAAATCCGACATCATAGCCTCTAAAGGGTGTACAAGACTTCGGATTCAGACCTGCTAAGGGGACTACACCTCTCCTGAACATGGACAACTGCTGCAGATCACTACTTGAGTCTCCAGTTGAACAAGTAACATTGTGGTTTGGGAGTGAGGGTTGGGGGATGACTTAGAGAGGGCGGTCATGAGCCCTTAGTTTGGAAGGGTAGTTAGTGGAGGGGTAGTTGTAACTGAGTGGGTAGTGTTTTTCTTTTTTGGGGATCCATTGGTATAGTGGTTCTCGGACCTCCCGTTGGGGGCCGGTGACGATCTAAACCGCGACAGGTACATCAATGTTGCTGAGGTATGGGGTGGGGGGGGGTGATTCGGGGACAGTTGGGAGTGGGGGTTGGGAGAGGGAGGGTGTTGCGGAGGCAGTTGGATGGGACGGGAGGAGGGTGAGGGGTATGGGGGCGGTTGGGGGGATGCCTTTTTGATATCAGTGTCTGCACGAGTTCGATTGCAAATATGTGTGTGTGTGGTGCTCCGGATGCCCAGGATCTTGCTTATCCCTCCTATAGATAATGGCTGACGTCCGGGGAACGGGCAGTCCACAGGCGTTGCTGAGAGTGGTGAGCTGGAATGTCCGGGGCATGTTGGATAAAATCAAACGTGGGGCAGTGTTGCAACTGGGGAAATGGGAAAGGGCGGATGTCCTCCTCCTGCAGGAGACGCATCTCCAGGGCACTAAAACCCTCAGTTTACAGAGATATGGCTACCAACAAGTGTTTCACGCGGGCTTTGTGAGGGGATCTCGAGGTGTAGCAGTCCTCGTGCATCGCAGACTCCCCTATGTACATGAGACTCAATGGATCGATGCCCATGGTAGATTTGTGTTCGTTAAGGTTTTGGTTGGAGATGAACCGATGGTGTTTGGTAGCGTGTATGCCCCGCCCCCGTTACAAGAGGCACTCATTGAAAAGCTGTTTGCGGTGTGGGCTGAAATCCCAAATGTACTGGCGATTGTGGGTGGCGACTGGAATGATGTGATGGATGGACGAATGGATCGCTACAGGCCCGGAGGGGGGCCCCCAGCAGACACCCCCACGAAACTGAGCGGAATGGTGCAGGGAATGGGATGGATTGACTCGTGGAGATACCAGCATACCCTGGGTCGCGAATACTCCTACGTCTCTGCGGTGCACCGGTCCTTCTCTAGGTTGGACTACTTGCTCGTTCCCTCCCCCTGGATAGGGAGAGTAGCTTCCACGTCTATTCTTCCACGTGGTCTTTCTGATCATTCTCCTGTGACATTAGACTTAAGCCTTGATAAGAAGCGACAAGCCTTTCGGTGGCGCCTGTCTGCGTGGCCCTTACAACAAGACGACTATCAGTCGCACATTCGAGAGGCCATTTCTCACTACTGGGAGGATAATGATGGGCCCGACATGGACGCCGCCACCCTGTGGGAGGCTCTAAAACCCGTGATCCAGGGAGTCGACATTGCCTGGTGTGTGAGAGCCCGTAGAACCCACAGAGGGGCCATAGAGGAGGCGGCGGGGCGAGTCCGAGAGTTGGAGGGGGAGAGTAACACTGGAGATGCGACTGAGGCTGTAGGGCAGTTGCTATTAGCACAGCAATCCTATACATCCCTGTTGCTGGACGAGGCGCGCCAACTGTGGTTAGCCACACAGAGTAGAATCTATCAGTGGGGGGATAAGTCTTGTTCCATGCTTTACAGACTCTGCCAGAATACCTTTCAAGCGCAGTCCCTGCCGGGGATCCGCGACGAGCGGGGGGACCCAGTGACGGCCCCGGAGGATATTGCAGCCAGCTTCGCACAGTATTATGCGGCCCTTTATGCCCCTCAGGACGTTCTCCCCACGGAGGACGTAGACAAATTCTTGGCTGACCTTCCGCCACGCGTGCTCTCGGATGAGGGTCGCAATTGGCTGGAGCTCCCGTTATCACTGTAGGAGTTGGGTACGGCGCTTGGGGAGCTCAACAATGGAAAGGCCCCGGGACCTAACGGATTCCCATGCGAGTTGTTGAAAACCTTTCATCTCCAATTGGGGGTGCGTTATAGGAAAGCATTAGAGGTGGCCAGGGAGCGTGGTCGCCTTCCGGCGGACTGGCGACACGCCGAAATCGTGGTTTTCTGTAAACCTGGAAGGCCCCCGAACACCATTCCTCATATAGACCAATTTCGCTCCTAAATTTCGTAGCAAAACTCCTGGCGAAAGCCCTGGCCAATCGTCTTCTCCCCTACATAGCGGACCTAGTCCACCCTCATCAGGCAGGATTTATGCCCCACAGGGCGACGAAACACAACATTCGTCGTGCCCAGGTGGTGGTAGAGGCGGCCCGGGCCGCCGGGATCCCAGCGGCGCTTTTGCTGGCCGACATAGACAGAGCCTTTGACTCTCTAAGCTGGGTCTTTCTTCGAGCGCTTCTGTCCCGCCTAAATCTTGGGCCTCATTTCCTCTCATATCTGCATTTACTGTACTCAGACTTGACGGCGTCGGTGCGGGTGGCGGGGGTGGTGTCGGACCCTTTCTCCATCGTCAGGGGCACCAGCCAGGGTTGTCCCCTATCACCCTATTTATTTGCATTGGCTATGGAGCCGCTTGCGGCTTGGGTGCGGATGGACACGCAGTTGCGAGGGCTCGAGTGGGAGTCGGGTCCGTAGGATCGCATCGCACTCTACGCTGACGACGTCCTCTTCTTTCTTACGGACATAGACAGGTCAGGGCCTAGAGTTCTTGAGATAATGCGTATTTTTGGGGAAGTATCAGGCTTACACTTGAATGTGCGGAAATCTACGCTGTGGTTGCTGGGGGGAAGTACAAAGAAGGGGCCCTGGGCGTCCGCACTGCAGGAGGCGGCTGGCGGTATTAAGTATCTTGGCGTTTTCTTGACATGTACCGGGAGTGGCCTGGGCGCGCAACGTGGTTCCTGTTTGGGATCGCGTACGATCGGATATTAAGACATGGTCCAGAATGCCCCTGAACATCTACGGGCGGTCGGCAATATTCAGGATGGTGGCCCTCCCGCGCCTCCTGTATCAGCTGCAAAACCATCCATACCCCATAGCGCTGCAGTGGTTTCGTCAAGTGAACTCTGCGTTAAGCCAGTTTCTCTGGGCTGGAGGCACTGCGAGGGTAGCCCTTCGTGCTTGCTTTCTATCTACGTATTGTGGGGGTCTAGCCACCTCTGACATTCTGTCCTATTATCAAGCGTCTCACCTGCTGGTACTCAACGAATGGTGGTACGCGGACCGGGGCGACCCGGCCTATGCCCTCGAGCGCTATATAATGGACCCGAACTCATTACCTACTATCCTATATTCCGCGCCCATCAGAAAGAGACTTCCCGTGGTTACCCAGGTGGTCTTCCGAGTGTGGTGGGGAGCTCCACGCCGTATGGGGTGGTGGAACAAATTGACAAGAGAGACTCCGCTGTGGCAGAATGGACAACTACCGGCCCTGGCGTCCTTGGAGGGGTTTCGGGGCTGGGATGCCATCGGCATTTCCACGTTGGGGCATGTTATGAAAGGCACGACACTTAAGTTGTTCCAGGCGTTGCGTGAGGAATATGCAATGCCCCAAACCCAATTTTTTAAGTACTTACAGCTGCAACATGCCCTGTCCCCCTCCCTGCCTGGACTCGTTGCCTGAATTTAGCCCTCTAGAGGTTAAGGTGTTTATGGGGGAACTAGAAGGAAAGAAAATATCCAACATATACCAGACCCTGGTCACTCATTGCTCCTCTCCACTAGACAAATTGCGTTCCGTATGGGAGAGTGACATCGGGGAGTTCGAGGAGGAAGTCTGGCGTGAGGCCCTGGAAGCCCCGAGAGGAGCGGCAATAGCAGTGCGCTTACGTTTCATCCAATTCAAATATTTACACAGGGCTTACTACACCAGGGACCGGCTGTGGAGAGTTGGATTGATTGCCTCCCCTGAGTGCTTGAGGTGCGAGAGAGCGGTGGGCACGTTTATCCATACAGTATGGTCGTGCGAAAAATTGTCGAGATTTTGGATGGGAGTGTGGAATTGCCTGTCTGAGGTGCTGGGCTGGGACCTTCCTCGCTCGCCGCAGCTGGGCCTGTTGTATATCATGGAACAAGTTGGAGGAAACATATATAAGCGCCATCTACTGGTCCTGGGCCTCACTGTAGCCAAAAGGGACATTGCCTGGGCCTGGAAGGACCCCAGGGCCCCTTTGCTGGAAGTGTGGAAGAGGGGTTTGGATTTTTGCATGGGGTTGGAGCGTCCAGTGTTTAAGGCCAGGGGCTGCCCCCGGAAACATTTTAAGATATGGAAGCGATGGGCAGACTACAGAGGGCTATGGCTGGACCCGCCTGCCCAACAGGACGTTGATGCCGAACAATTCTTAGTTGAGCCCGGGTGAATGGGAGTACACACTGTTAGTGACATGATTATCTCTGCTCTCGGACTCTGTTGACACTGAAGGGAGGGGGGTTGGAACTGGGGTGGAGCGTAGGGGGTGGGGGTTGGGAGGGCTGTTTTAATTTAAAAATGTTGATTGAACTGAAATGTATGCAATGTCTTATTATTTGCTCACTGGTCCTTCGGTGTTTTGAGGGACGGTGTCCTATATGCCAGTTGTCAATGAAATAAAATTTGTTCTGAAAAAAAAAGAATACAGAGAATTTGAATATCCAGACAAGAGGATAAGATAAGGTGGAAGGTAAGTGAAATGTTCAAGGGTTAGGCAATCCTTCTACTTTTACACCCAACAGCGGCATGGTACCAAATGAGGTCCTCACATTTGAGCAAGCCGTGCTTAAAGACCTAAAAAACCTGACTCTGCATGTCCCCTTTCATAATCTCTCTAACGCTGAGTGGAAAGCTGTGAAATAATTGGCTGATGATCCCACTATAACCATAAAACAAGCAGACAAAGGGGAGCCAACGTCATAATGTCTACTTGTGACCATGACACTGAGTGGCTCTGCCAACTTTCAAATGACAGATGCTACACACCATTTAGTGATAACCCTACCAAAAGGCTGTCTACTATTATATCTACCATGGTATTTACTGCAGAAACAGAGGGGTGGATCTCCAAAAATGAGTCAGACTTTTTTTTTGACAAAAGACCCAAAGACACCGTACTTCTATATCCTGCCTAAAATACACAAAGGGATGAATCTGGTGCTGGGGAGACCTATGGTCTCTGGCATAGGGTCACTGTTGGAACCACTCTCAAAGTTCTGCAATCACTTCCTCCAGCTACTAGTGAAACAAACACCAGCCTTCCTTCTCGACACCACATCTGTACTACAACTAATTGATGAATCCCCCCCATCAAAGTGAGATCGACTTATTAGTCACCCTAGATGTGGAATCACTCTACAATAACATACCCCAGCGTGCCACTCTAGAGGTCATTGAAGATGCTTTTAGTTCTTCAGATTAGACAACACCCACACCAATGCCTTTTGTAATGGAGTGTGCTACCATGGCTCTTACTGAGAACTTTTTTGAATATGACAAGAAACTCTACCACCAAACACAGGGCACATCCATGGTTAGCAATTAGCTCCTTGTGTGGCCTGTCTTATGGGGCAGCGTTTGAGTCCAGATCCATCTTCAATCCTTATAACCCATACACTAGCAATCTCATTTTGTGGAAGAGGTACATTGATGAAATTCTAGTCTTATGGAAGGGAGACATGGGTAGCTGTGAAGACTTTTGCCAGTGGATCAATACTTTGAATCCCTATCTCAAGTTCACTCATACCATTTCTGACTCCAGGGGCCCTTCCTAGACCTGAACATCAAGCTGGCGTCAGGTGCACTAAACACAACACTTTATAAGAAACCTACTGACTGCAATAATCTCCTACTTTTCAGCAGCCTCCACCCCAGGGCCCTGAAAAAGAATCTACCATTCGACAATTTCAAGTATTAGAAGAAATTGTATGTCTATTGAGGACTACAAGGTGGAAGCTACCAAACTAGCATCAGACTTACGCCAATGAGACTACCCACAACAGACCGTCTCCAGGCCATGAAGAGAGCTAGAAACAACAACAGGGGGACACTGTTGGAGAAAATTGAAAAACCACCAACTGAGGCAATCACATGTGTAACCTCGTACACCCATGTGTCAAACCAGATCAGAAAGATTGTACACAAACACGGACATTCTGAACACAGGGGATTTGACACTACCATCCCCCGAGTTTGCATTTAAAAGAACAAACAATTTGAAGGATCTACTAATACACACCAGGCCAAGATCCAAGAATGTACCCAGCCAAGGATGCTTATGGGGTTTACCTCCTGTGACTGCCCACTACCCATGTGGGTCTTGCTCTGTGTGTCCCCAGACAAAACTCACCAAGGAGATAACTTTTGCCAATAATTTCACATGGCAGATGAGGAAACATACTAACTTCAACACGGCAAATTGCATCTACTTACTATCCTGCCCATGTAACCTCAGATATGTGGGTATGACTACTAGACCAGTCAAGACCCGTATAACAGAACATAAGAGTAACATTAGGTGCCACAAGACCATTACACGCCTTTATACCCATTTCCTACCATGCCATCACACCTGTGAATCACTCAGATGGGTGATTCTGGAAGCAGATGCATCTATCACCCCTGAAGCGCTATTCAAAATTGAACAGCGTTGGGTTCACCGTCTGGACTCTGACAGGAATGGGTTAAACGATGAGATCCCCTGGGGCACCTTAAATAACCACCAATCTGGGAAATAACCAACACACTATCTACTACCTTTCAGCAAACACCTCTGAGGGTGTTTGCTGAAACATCTCCATCACTGGACAAACACCCTGCCCAACTAATGATACTCACACGGAGTCCTCGACTACCTGTGACATTTTGAGCACCTCTGACATCCCTTCTTGCATAGTCAGATACATATTAAGACCTTAGCAGGACATTGTATGGGTGTCACCCAGTTAGAGCCCATCTGGCATTCCTCCTTGCATAGCCAGATATAGTAGGACTCGCTTTTTTGCTGACTGGGCGCCGCCCTGTCAGCACCGACCCCCGGGTGGCCCTGCCCTTGGACGGTTTACTGTACGATCCAACATTCAGGGATGTATTGCCCCGCTAACGCAATCACTGAACGCTGGGTCCACCGCGTCCCAGTTTGCGTTTTGGATGCATTCTTCATTAACTTATGATACCTTTTGCATTACCCTCCCGATGGCCACTCCACCTCTTTGTAGGACACATGTTGGATGAACGTGTCCACTTGATGCCGCCATCCGATGAGGCCAGTCTTATACTATATATATATAGGTGCTCTACTGCCACTACCATTGCTTTGGTTTTTAATATGCTACATGCTCTGCAATTACATGCCATTAGTATATGGTAATATTTCTACTAATCCATATTTAATTAGTACCACATTGTTGTGCAAAATTTATGGTTATCATTTACATAATTGGCGATTAGACAATCCAATTAGGATTAGTTATACTATAAGTGACTGCTTTGTTTTTATATTTGTGCTCTTTCCTAGGTTGACTACTGCACCCACGGACACCGCACGCCGCAGGTGCCACCAGACAGGTGATATTTAGGTTACTACACCTCATTATCAGCCACATAGTGTAGATTACAACTCTTTTTTTATAGGTCCTGAAGAATTGCCGCCTGATCCTCCAGGGACCAAACTAGGCAAGAAACATGTTGACCGCATGACACATTGAGCAGCTGCCTATAACATTACTATAGACAGTCACCATAACTCCTTTTTAACCAGGGGGGGAGACAGAATTATTAAATTAGTTGCCCTGATCCTCCCTCTCCTTGTTTTAACTTACTTTTTTAGAAACCATTACACTCCACTTCTACACTTTAGGACCCCTCACATGCACTCACCAAACAGCAAGGATTAAAAGATCTCCGACAAAGAGCCCCCACGAGGGTGCCCGTCAGGTATTGCAGCGCCGAACTGACGAGGAGCATGCCCAATGATGAAGCATGACACCCAGCAGGCTGGGTGTGTGAGGGCCCTAAATCCGAAAAGGAGGAATTCCCCATCCCCCTTCTTGGTAGTCAGTCAATTGCGCTTCTTCCCTAGTCACTTATAGCCTCTTTAGGAACTGCATACTCCATTTAGATCTTGATACTTCGGCACGTATGCTGGACCTGTTAAAAGCCCCTCCAACTGTCCCCCTTTTTTGATAGCAATTTGTAACAAGAGCCATCAACATATTTTCCGCCGAGACCTTAAGGCCAGGCTCCTCTCCAGCGCCTGAGCCTACTCTCCTCCTTCGCCTGTCCAAAGCGCCGGGACACCCCTTATTGGGGGTAGCTGTGCGCTATACAAGCTTCTAAGATAAATAAATAAAGATAGTTCCCCTTCGGGCTCGGACAGGGGAATAACAGTCAAGTCTACCCGTCCGTCTCCTCCTCAGTACGGAAAATGCAATCATACACGTCGGCGTCCTCACTCTCATAAGGGAGGGGTAGTAACGCAGCTGGGTTCAGAGTGGCACATCTGTTGATGGTGATGTGTGGTGCAAACAGGGTCAACTCGTAGCCAGTCAGACGCGCATGGTGTTCTGTTCAAAAGTGTGTCCACAACATGCAGCACCATGACTATGAGATCAGTATCAAGGACGAGCCCTGACGATTGTCATATTGAGACAGGCACGGGGCGACCGCTCTTAGACAGCTCGGGAGGGCTCTTGTGATGTTATCCAGAAGCGCAGAGAAATAGGCACACAGCCTTTGCTTACCTCCAAAGGCTTGTTTTAAGACAGGGAGCGTGCAGCCAGCCGTTTCGTGTACATACAACACAAACGGTTTCTGATAGTCTGGTGTGCCAAGCACAGGTGCAGAACAAAGCACAATTCTTAGTTGCTCAAAAACTTGTTGCCATTCATGCGTCCAAGGCAAGTGTTCAGGCATATCCTTGGTGGTTAGTTGCAGTAGGGGTTTCGTTAGTAGGGAATAGTTAGGGATCCAGTGGCGACAATACGAGGTAATTCCTATGTAAGCTCACACATCCCGCTGCGTCTGACGGATGGGCATTCTTACAATAGCATTAATATGCTTACTTGTTAGTCTCCTTCCCTCCTTTGACAGTAGGGGACCTAGATAGGTGACCTCCTGTCAACAATACTGACATTTTCAACGGGGCACTTTATGTCCGTGGTGGGCCTAATGCAACAGCAATTTAACCGTCACATCTTTGCAACCTTTTTGAGTGTCCGAAGCGATCAAAAGATCGTCCACATACTGCAACAATAAACTACCATTGGGAAGGATAAAGGAGTCCAACTGACTTTTTAAAGCCTGACTATAAATGCTAAGACGTTCAATGTAGCACTGATGAGCCCAACAGAATCTGAAACTTCTGCCGGCGAGGGCAAATCCAAACAGATACCTACTGTCGGGATGTTTTGGAATGCTAAATAATGCATTCTTCAAATAAATGACAGAGGGTATTTGGCAGAGGAAGGAATCATAGTTAGAAGAGCAGTGATGTCGGGGATCACTGGGAACTGAGGGACCACAATCTTATTCACCTCCCGCAGGTCAATCATAAACCAATCTGGGTGATCATCTGAGGAACCTGATGGTGCCCGCTTTAGAATAGGAAGAATAGGGCTATTACACACATTTGCAGTCATCTCCTCAACAACCCCAGACTGAACCAGATCCTGTATAGTCTGCAATAGCGCTCGCTCTCCTGCTCGTGGTATTTTGTACTAAGGGATACGGGGTAAAAGTGCCTCATTCTTAACTCTGATAGAGACCAGTGGTATTTGCAGTAGCCCCACATCTGTTTCACCCGTAGCCCATAATGATGGTGGCACATCTTTTAACTCAGCGGGAAGGGGCTCATCCTCTGACAAACATTGCCTGGAATTCACTACATTGGGTCCTATGGTGATATAGACACCATCCGGGGAGCACGAAATTGTCGCATGCAACTTCTTCAACAAATCCAAACCCATCAAATTTTACCCACAGTTAGATGTCAGTAGAAAATGTGAATCTACAGTGAAAGGACCAATAGTCAGTGTGAGTGGCTCGGGGATGGGGATCACAACCGGTCCACCTGAAAAGCCTACAGAAACATCATTTTGGCCAGATAGGGCTGCCCCTGGGACCAGTGAACGAGAAACAGAGCTATTCATTGCCCCCGTGTCTACCATGCATTTTTACGCCGAGCCTTGCAGATCACAGCAACATAAGTTCCACACTGATCCACAGGGATCTGAATTGGTCCCTCACCCTGCCCCTGGCTGTCCTAGCCATGAGTAACTCCTGTCATGTCATCCAAATTGTAGTTTTCGTGGTAGTACTGTCGCCCCGTGGATCATCAAAATAATTCTGGCCGGATGGACCTGGCTGTCCCTCCCTTTCCTGGCCTCAGTCATGGTCGCTCGCCCCACGACCGCGTCCTCTAGTAGTACCTCGTCCTCTCTGGACCCTAACCCTTTGCAACAATGTTGCACTTTCACTGCACCAGTGCCCCTCCTCCTTACAATATGAACACTGGTTCGGTCCTAAAGGCGTGGTATTCCTGCTAGTGCGAGGCAGCTGCCGGGCCGGACCAATGCCTCGCCCCCTACCGTTACCCTGGAACACCTGCTGCATCAACACCTTTGTTTTCAGCTCCTTATTTTTCTTCTCTACCTTCTCCTTGTCTTCATACTCTCTATGCTCATAATACTGTGCCATACTTAATATTCCCGATGGGGAGGGCGTAGTCCAAGTGCTCTCCGAAGCCTGCAACCGAGTCGCGATATCAGGAAGCAGGTTCGTAATAAACCTTTTAACAAACAATCAGATACCTCCCTCCATCGACATGTCCTGTCCACTGAAATCCCAAAACACACTTTCAAACCTAGTAAAGAAATCAAATACACTTTTATATTTCTTCTGGCGACATGCTGTTAACTTGTCCCAATCCACTCTCCTTGGTGGCATCAAGGAGTGCATATAAGTAATAATTCGGCCTGGTAAAGCTAGTATCTCAGCCCTAGGCTACTCGCCAGGCTTCCTTTCCTTATCCCATGCCCTGATTCCGTCCCAAGTGCCACCCAACTCCACGACATGGTCCTGGGTATGCGCCTGTCTCCAAATATCTACTGGTACTAACAAGTCGAAAAACATCTCAATATCAGCCAACGTCATCACTGTTGACGAGGCGGCCTCTGTTAATTCTCAGTAATATGCAGTTGGATATTTTCTAAGATCCAGCAACTGACTCTTAAGAGATCAAACCTCACTTATTTTCCATGGAGTGTAAACCCATTGTTCTTGAAAGTGAGCCTTTACTCGCTGCCTGACAACAGCATTCTATTGATTACGCAGTTCCAGTATCTCAGAGTGAATAATGGGATGTACCTCCCTCATTGTACACTAGGACCCTGTTGTTGGTGTCTTCTGCTGTAACCTACCTCAATAACCAATCAGTGTGGCAACACTACTAAAAGTGGCCATATCGACAACATACACACGGTCCCGGATATCATAAATTATCTGGGGCACGACACCATTGAAACACTGTTCCCACAACCCTTTTAGTATGGCCGACTTATGTTTGACAGCATGCTGCTGCACAAACGGCTCATAATCTTTCACAACACTCCACACATCCTCCATGCTGTAAGCCGGATTCCAGGCCCACTGTGCAGCCTGATCAGCTACCATCTTTTTCTCCTCATTCCCCACATCAGATCGAATCAGCAACGCTTCATTCGTTCTCGAGCCAGCTGCCCAATTCCCATCATCTGGTCCGTGCAATGGCATCCCAATACTCAACAATGTCGGGAAGAAACATTTGAGGAGGACACAATAGAAAAAGGGCAGGCACAAAAGTTAGTAGTGGCTGTGTTGAAGGTGTGAGGGAAGGAGAAATGGCATAAGCAGAGACAATAGGCGTAGCAGGAAGGCTTGCAGTTATTACATCCACAGCATGTGAGGATAGAGAAAGAGAAGGGGGTACCATAGCAAAAGCAACCATGTCAGGAAAGAAGAACCAGAGGTGGAAACAGGAGGGGCAGGAGATGGCGGGACAACAGAGTATATTCACTGCGGGGCATAAGGAGGTGGAGGTTGGGTGACTAACAGCTCCTCCACGAATGTATCGCCCTCCTATCGTGCAACATAGGATTTGTCACATTGCAATCGAAACTTTCTATCAGCACCATTATATAACTTTTTCAATTTTCTCTCTATCATAGGCTACTGCTTTCTGAGTCACCATCTGCATCTTTCCTCTCAGGTCCTCTTTTTCTGCTCTCATGCACCTCTGCCTTCCTTCTTTTTGCAATACCTGAAGAGAATCAAACATCGACTGACTACTTCGTTTTGCAAACAATTTATCCTGCAGGAAATTCAATTTTTGCTGAAAGGTACCTGTTAGTGGCCACTGTAGCTCGGCATTGTCCCTCATAAATTTGTGCCACAATGTACTAAACATAATAGGGCCAATGCCATGCTTGATGTACATGTCAAAAATAAGGGTACTCTCCGGTGGTGCAGGTGGCTCTCCTCCAGTCGAGCATCAGCGGAGCAACAAAAGCATCCCAAACACCATAATTTATTAAAACAAGACATCCTAATAAAAGACACACTCACACTTCGTACCAGACAAATAACCAACAAGTATACCTCTGTAACTACAAGTCAGTCCTCAGACTGCACCAAGAAAACAGGCTCAAGCCCCAGGCATTTTCAAGAGTAAACCAAATTCAGTATGTCGTCTGGCAGATTATCAGCAGACACTCTGTATCTACACAGTCCGCAGACCTACCAAGTTCAAGCAAGCCAAGAAATGGTCATCAGACCATACCCAAGATTATTCAAGAATGGCGCCACAGGGGAGGAGCCAAGCTCGTAACCGTGATGGCCGCACTGTAGCTCGGCTCCGTCAACCTTCCTGCCTAAAACGCATATCCTGTACCTCATCCTGCCCCGAGGAGACCCATTCGACAAAATATGGGACGGTGAAACACTGCTCGCAGTCACCGTTTGTCCCGGGGGCTCCTGGGTGCCGCCGATCTTGAGTTGTGCCCTTGTTTGTTCCGGAGCCTCCGCGGCGTGCAGGCCAAGGACTCGCCTGGGACGGTCGGCCGGAGCAGGGTGTCGACGCCGGCCCCCGGTGGAGGAGAGGGGTCGGCTGAAGAGGCCATTGTGCGGTTGTACCGGTGGCGACTGACCGGGCCTGGTCTGGTGGCCCGGGGGCTCCGTTGCAGGGCGTGGCCCGCCTCGGACCGGGGTAGACCATACAGGAGGCTTGTCCCCCCCTTTGTTGTCCTGTCCGGCCATCTTGAAGCCCTTCGCCCGGAATCGGAGGACGGCGCCCGTGAGACGGTGGCACCGGCGACCCCTTGTTATTTGGCGGCCCATCTTTCTGCACCAAGATTGGCATTACCGGGGCTCGACAGGACTCCGTTGGGCCTTATTCGACGGCCCGGTCCGGGGGTTGAGGAACGGAGCGTCCCTGCTGCACTGACAAAATGACGGCCGGCGCCCTTGGTCTCGGACCTGTTTGGGGCGGCGACTCTGGTCTGTCGAAATGCACGATGGCTGAAGCTTGCGGGAGTGAGCCCACGATTGGCGATGTCTTCGCTTCCCTATGTTCTTGGCGTGCGGCCATGGCCTTTGACGCAGCTGTGCAAGATAGCGGTTCTGCCGCCATGCCTGTTGGGCCGTCCCCCATGAATGCGGCCCGACTGAAGGAGTGTGTTGCTTTGCCTCTCCCGGCTGGTGCAGAGAGTGCTGCCGCCGTTCATCTGGGAGACCGTATGTCTGCTACCCCGAACCTCCAGGAAGTTTTGATTGTGGCAGGCATGGGTGAGGGCCCCACGTCGGGGCCCGTCCAGGTCAGTCTGGCTGGGGAGCTCAGCGGCTGTTTGACTCGAACAGCTTTGGTGGGGTCCCACGGCTGCTTGGTGGGGGATACCTCGCCCCTTTGGACAGTGGGACCGCACCCAGACTGTTTGCTGCTCCTGATGTTTCTCTTTGACAGTTTGGTCTGCTGCCGCCATTGTTTGCACTGCTGCTCGAGACTGGGATCCCCTGTTTTGCACCCTTGGCCTGCCTTGTTCCGATCCTGTGTACACTCCATGCCGAACTGCTTGCTGTATTCTATTTTATTGTGTACTGAAGTTATGATCAGGAGAGGACAGAGGTGAGACAGAATTGCCTCGGTGAACTGCTAATTAATGTATGGAGATGAGGACTGCTCGCAGCTGTAACAATATGACCGATTCCTCTTCATGTTCCTGATATTTGAGGTTGTGTCGATCTCGTTTTGATGTGGGTTTCAGCCGTGTTAAGGCGGGGGGTAGGAGCTGAATGTTCGATTGCAGATCTCCTCTCCCACTGGTTTTCTTTCCCCCTTCCTTCCTCTTTTTGTCTGTTGTGTTCTTTTCTTACTTTCTGATTCTTCTATATTTCGGGTTCTACTTAGGGCGACAGGCACGCTGCTGGGGGGGTAGGCTGTAGCCTTCTGCAGGGGTGCAGGGTGGTGTGGGAGGGATGGGGTCTGTATATTGTTCGTTTTCTTTCTTAGTTCTATGGCTCTTTTGTATCCCTTTATCGGGACGCTGTGTCTGCGTGCGTCCTCCATGGAGTGTTAGCCGGCAGTGTAGGGTATGACTTCCTCACGTCAATGATAATGATAGCACATGTACCATGTCTCACTCGCCTCGACCCCGATTGTGGGTCTCTAGTCCTGTGTGCTTTACTCGCCATGGGACGCACCGCGGCGCTGCGTTCTCTCGGTATTGCACCGTTACATCGGAACTTTTACAACGGACTTCTATTACAACGCAACTTTTACAACGCTGGATCCATTACATCGCATGCCTTTACAACGCATGTCATTACATAGCAGATGCTATTACAACGCATGCCATTACAACGTAAGTATAGGTAAGTATATAATTATTTTTTTATTTTATTTAATATTATTTAATTAATTTAATTAATATTAATTATAAATAAATATATTTATTTATGTTTTTTTATATTATAAATTAAATATATTAATTTAAGTAATTTTAAAAATAAGTATGAGTATATGTTTTGGGGTGTTTGGGTATTTTTAGGTTTTAGGGCTGGGTTTGGGTTTTGGGGTACAGGGGTATTTTTAGGTTTTTGGGCTGGGTTTGGGTTTTGGGGTGCAGGGGTATTTTTAGGTTTCAGGGCTGGGTTTGGGTTTTGGGGTACAGGGGTATTTTTAGGTTTCAGGGCTGGGTTTGGGTTTTGGGGTACAGGGGTATTTTTAGGTTTCAGGGCTGGGTTTGGGTTTTGGGGTACAGGGGTATTTTTAGGTTTCAGGGCTGGGTTTGGGTTTTGGGGTACAGGGGTAT
Organism: Lissotriton vulgaris; assembly: GCF_964263255.1. Lineage (NCBI taxonomy): Eukaryota > Metazoa > Chordata > Amphibia > Caudata > Salamandridae > Lissotriton > Lissotriton vulgaris. Next base: position 711,678,958 of record NC_141696.1, on the reverse strand, counting down.
TTTTAGGTTTTAGGGCTGGGTTTGGGTTTTGGGGTACAGGGGTATTTTTAGGTTTCAGGGCTGGGTTTGGGTTTTGGGGTACAGGGGTATATTTAGGTTTCAGGGCTGGGTTTGGGTTTTGGGGTACAGGGGTATTTTTAGGTTTCAGGGCTGGGTTTGGGGGTACAGGGGTATTTTTAGGTTTTAGGGCTGGGTTTGGGTTTTGGGGTAAAGGGGTATTTTTAGGTTTTAGGGCTGGGTTTGGGTTTTGGGGTACAGGGGTATTTTTAGGGTTCAGTTTTTTTAAAAAACGACTTTAAATAAATTAAATTAATTAAATTAAATTAATTAAATTATATTATTTACAATTTATAAATTTATTTAATTACATTAATTAAAATAAATTAATTAAATTAAGTTATTACAATTTTAAAATTAATTAAATTAAATTAATTAAATTAAATTAAATTAATTAAATTATATTAATTCCATTTTTTAATTTAATTAAATTAAATTAATTAAATTATTTGAATTAATTTAATTTAATTACAATTTTAATATTATTTAAATTAAATTAAATTAATTAAATTAAATTAATTACAATTTTTAAATTAATTAAATTAAATTAATGGAATTAAATTTATTTAAAAAAATTACATACAATTTTAAAATTAATTAAATTAAATTAATTAAATTAAATTAATTAAATTAACTTAATTACATTTTTAAAAAAAGATATACTTACCTATACTTACGTTTTAATGGCATGCGTTGTAATAGCATCTGCTATGTTATGACATGCGTTGTAAAGGCATGCATTGTAATGGATCCTGCGTTGTAAAAATTGCGATGTAACGGTCTGCGTTGTAAAATAACGCGTTGTATCGTCATACATCCGTTCTCTCTTTCCTGTTTTAATATTCCTTTTTCTACCCTTCCCCCCTTTTTCCCTTTATTTGGGTTAGTATAGTGGATGGCTATCTTTGCGTTGCTGTTCTGATTTCTTTGATTTGTACCAGCACACATTCAGGTGGTGACGGGCGGATGGTGGGCAGCGGTGGGAACTGATTCGAAACGGGGCGACTATACGTTGACTTGCCAATTGCTGCTATTATTTCCGCTTCTCACTGCTCCTTTGTATTGATGCTTTACCAACTGCCCACCATAGGAATTCAGATGTCAAAAGTTGCAACTGATCCTGCTATACTTCCTATTATATCATAAAATTAACCTTCTTTAATCCTGCTCCTAGCGGTTATACCCGGCCTTTTAATGTTGACTGCTTGTTTATATACTGCTGAGAAATTGCTGGGGAATTTCAATGCTGACTTCGTGCGCCCATAATGTGTCTTGGCCGGCCTGATTGGTTGTAGGCCCGTATTTGTATGCTTCTACTTGCACAATAAAGGTTTAAAAAAAAAAAAAAAAAAAAAGAATGGCGCCACATTTACCAAAAATCAAGACAAATTCACCTGTTGCACACAGGTCAAACAAAATTATTCTCCACTGCCAACTCTTCGGACCAAACAGTCAGATCCAAGGGTTTAACCTTTTCAGGACCCCAGCCAGGATGACCACTGGGTGAGGTGACGCCCGATCAGACAGGCGGAGCAGCTGCGAGAACTAAGCTCTAACAAGTGGGGATCCCCGATCCGCCCATCCGACCCAACGCGGCCCGTCCTCCACACCCGGTTGCGGGTGAGATGGGTCAGCCCGATGGAGTACCTGTTCGGGCGCCAACTGTAGGAAGTGACCCGAATTGGGTCACCCAGGTCCCTCGCGACTACATCTTTGCCTTCAAAGAAATGAAGACTCAGGTAGACAGTAGAGAATACAAACCAAGTTATTTATTAGTAAATGCGCTGCAGCGGAGTCCGGTCTGACCAGCCTCATGGGATAGCTGCTGAGAGACTCACTCCCTAAAACATAAAGTCCAATATTCTACATTCACAATTTCCCAAGAACGCGCCCAGACTGGAAAAATTCAGGACCAGGCAACGGTGAACGAAGGTAGCAAAGAAGGATGAGCCATGGTCCTGGGACTGGGTACACCCTATCTCGGCTCCAAGGCCATTCGGCCTGCGTCTACCATTATAAGATGTGGGAAAGGGTTTATTGAACAGTGATGGTATGCAACAATAGAGTACGTTCATTAGTACAATGAAACTCGGCCTTGGGCAGTACAAGCTGAGGGTGCAGGAGGCAGTTTTCTGCTGAGACAAGCAATGTAAGACAGAAGCTTAGTTGCGATCACAAAACAAAATGGCGGGTACTAATAAAATGGCGCCATGAATGCTAACTTAACACGAACTTAGCATGAGCATCACTATAAGAACATTTCAAATCTAATAGAAGTATGCTGTAATGGAGGGGGGCTGCTTTTCTGTATTCAGTATTTTGTGAGTGCAATTTTAACTAAATCGTTATTTGTTGGCCTTTTTTAAATTTTGTATTCATCATAAAATACAAATCGTACACTGATGTGTTTGTACATCAGGTCCAAGAGACAACAAATATATAGTTAGGCTCAGATTTCATTCATACAAAACCAGTGAAATGTTAGTTTGATCATGGAGTTCCTACTGACCTTGCACTATATCACCAAAGCTGTGCAATAATTAAACCACCAATTTAGGAAGGGCACCTGCACCATCATGTTACAATTGCACACCAATGTGTACGTGCCACAAACAGCACATTAGGCATGTTACGCATAAGTGTTTATTCATTTAGCTAGCCAATTTTTAGCATAGGGTAACAGCTGCAAACGCATATATGATCAAGGCTGGTACACAGAATTTCTCAGATGGTTACAATGCAGTATTGGCTTTGCATTATAGCATTGCAACCTTTATATAGAGCTTACTAAACCCCAAGTGCACGCTGAGCAGCTTGCCTACATGAGTAGCACACTCCTGCATTTGTGGTTGGAAATGTGCGGTCTTTGTTTTGATCCAATGTGGAAAGTCTTTTCATGTTGTGCATGATCACTGATGTGCAGATAATACCCCATAACAGACACAGCACTGAGCAGTGTAATGAATGTAGAGGTGTGAGAAACCAGCACACAATCCATGGTTTTCAGTACACAGGCAGCTTTTAGCAGCTTTGCAGGTCCCTTTATGCTTTTTCTGCAGTCATAGTCCACTTAGATGTTTACTTCCCTTGGCTGTCCACTCAGAAATGTTCTGTTTAAAGTTTATGATCCTGAGTAGGCATAGGTGTCAAGAATGTGTAGCTTGTCGGGATCAGTAGTGGTGGAATATTTTAAGTCCTCCGTTAGCTAGCAGCAGGTAGAATGCCTGTTCAGTTGGTAATGGATGGGTTAATGCTGTGGACTGGTACATGACTGGGCCATGGACAGGACCCATAAACATTTATCTTATGTGAGTGTAAGACTACCAAGCAGTGTACGAGAATTATTATTCAGCCTGTATGAACTACACTCGACTGCCTGACTGGTGAGTGTTATGGTATTATTGTGGGCCAGGATAGTTATATATCCACTGAAACGCCGGTAACGACGGGCAGTGATCAGCGGTAAAGACTTGGGCGAGCGGGAAGCAGCCTCAGGTAGCGGAAGAGGGACCGAAAGGATTGATGGGCGCTTGGCTGCCCAGAAGTGAGAGGCCTGGAGGTGCAGGAAAGGCACACCAAATTGAGTACCGGAGGCCTGCAACGCCATAGCTGGTGAGAGCGCGAAGGCCCGAGCATATAGCAGCACCGCTGCAGTGGCTGGATGCCGGGAGGATTTCTCCCTTCAACCCCCCGCCCGCTCCCTCCGAACATCTGGTGCCAGCGGCCTAGGAACCTGACTGAGTGCAACAAAACACTGCACTGTGCACTAATTAAGAACTGGGGCTTTTGAAACTCCTGCAGTGCTCTGAGAAGTAACAAGAAGCGGACCACTGTGAAGTGACCCAGGACATGCAGGTGTTTGCGCCGCGTCAACAGTAGGGGAGATCAGTGCAACAAGAGGCACCAGGGAGATTACACCAGGCAACAGCCTAATCTGAAGAGACGGCGTGCCGCGGTCTGCGGTGGTGAACTGGGTAGACAAGGAGAGACCTTCTGAGGCAGAGACGAGCCGATGCGCCCAGGGAGTGCCGAGCAGACCGAGAACAGCGGTCTCGGTGACACTGAAAAGAGGCACAAAGAAAGGCACAGAAGGCCTGTGAAGCTGAAGCTGTCGTAGCACGCAGGTCTCCAAACATATAACAGCGACGCTACGGTGACTACTGGGAAGGGGGATCTAGGGGGTGGAATGGGAACGCTCCTTTCCCCTCCATTTGCCCTGATTAATCACTGTGCATGTTGACCTGGTGGCCTAAGAGCCTGTCTGAAGATTGAACGACACCAGATCACACACTGATAAAGAACTGAGGTCACAACAATGTTAACTCGAAGAGCACGATAGACCAAGCCGATATCGAAAGAATGACCCAAGCTCCACGCATAATCGCACCGCTTTCAATCATGAATGAGACCAGCCTAATGTCGCAATGCACAGCCAAAAGGACCTATTAACAGGAAAGAGATCAAAGTGTTCACTCAAGACGACAGTCAACTCTGCAGTACAGGCAATAAAACTACCTACCAAGGCGACCCATTTGTGGCTCAGTACAGGCGGACAGATATGGAAGAGAGCAGACATCATTGGGAGAAGACCAACAAGCCGCATGAATGAATGAATGAATGAAAGCAAACTTGTATCGTGCAGACTTAGCCCGTGGACATCAAGGCGCCTTACAGAAAAAATTCTGAAAATGTATGTACCAGGAGCCAGCTTCTGGATATGCCTCTGAAAAAAGCCATGTTTTTAATGCCCTCCTAAAGGGACCGATGGCATGGAGCGTTGAGTGCCCACAGGCAGGCGGTGGTGATTATCCTGGTGAACAGACACCCTGGGCGATCCGCCTGAACATCACCTTTGCAAACTGCACACCATGACATGAGTGAAAGGTGGTCGTAATTCCCATCAAACCAAACAATACGTTTTCATGGCAAAAGAGTCAGAAGGTGGCAGAGAAATCTCAAGACCTATTGCAATAACTTACGCAGCCAACACCGGAGGAGGATCTCATGCTTCACGATATAATGGCCTCCATCAATGGAGTGCGCACCTCGCTGGAAATGCGAAATGACTGTCACAACAGAAGTCTCCCGGTGATGAAGTACAAAATCTGAGTTGGGGACAAAGCAAGAATATTGCTGGCCTCGCTTCACAGATGCAATAGAGGGAGCCGCTGGGTCGCCGCAATTCACACAGAGACAGGGGAGACATTAAGGGACCATCAGGACATTGCTGAGGCCTTCGCTGCCTACACTCCCCCAAGACCACGGCCACAATAGATGATATTAGGGACCTATTGGCTTACCTTCCCCTCCCTAGGCTTTCCTCAAAGGACTTGATACTGTAGGAGAGCGGGCTCACGGAGGAGGAAAAGGCAGCTAATGCAATCTGTAGTATCAAATCACAAAGCCAATAGGGCCAAAAGGCTTTCCCATGGAGTTCTATAAACTAACTGTCTCCTGTGTAGCGCCCTACCTCCTCTAAATGTATCTATAGAGCAGGCAGAAGGGAATACTACCCACAGACCAGCGACTCGCCTCCATAGTAGTGATCCGCAAGGAGGGGAAACCGGCGGTGTAATGCACCTCCTACCACACCATTTCAGTGCTAAATGCTGAGGCCAAAACCCTGATTAAATTATTTGCGTCTAGACTAGTCCAAATTATATGCAAACTAGTTCACCCAGACCAATCCGGCTTTATGCCAGGACAGAATACAGCACTCAACTTACACCGGCTACATGGAGTTCTTGGCAGGGTGGACATGATACGGGAGGATGCAGCAGTGCCGTCTCTGGACGCCTGTTTGGCCTGCGACATCGTCTATTGGCTAGATCTATTTGCGATCCTGGAACAACTTGGATTTGGTCCTACATTTCTGGCATGGCTTTAACTTCTTTAAGCAGAACCGTTAGCGCAAGTGCTGGTGAATGGACGAGCGTCACAATCATGCCTTCTCAGACGGGGTACAAGGCAGGGCTGCCCCCTGTTGCCATTAAGCTTTACATTAATCCTCCAACTGCTGGCAACATGGGTTAGCGGAGACCCGTTGATTCGGGGACTCCACTGGCCCACTGACTGGGAGGACAGAATATGTCTGCATGCTGACGACTTATAAATATATGTAGCAGCACCACACCACGTTCCTCCATTCACAGAATTATCAATATCTTCATAAACTTCGGCTATTACATTGGCTATATGAAAAACTAGTCTAAATCCAGAGTCTACATATCGCTCCCTGATTCTGCATTCATTGTGAGGCAGCAGTTGTGACAGAGGGTTTCAGATACCTCGGTATATACGTAACCATAGACCATGATCTCTTACACAATCTTCTAGCCCCCCTACAGAGACTACAAAAAGGTGAGACACTGGAGATCGTTGCCACACTCCTTACTAGGACTAGTGTCCCTCTTTAAAATGATGGCACTCCCAAGGTTTCTCGATGCATTACAAAGAACACTGCTATCTGGATCAAGAGTCTTATTTCCGAGCCACAGAGAGTGAGGTTAGAACCTTGCTTTGGGATGGGAAACCTCAGAGGATAGCCAAGCGAAAGCTCATACGAGGGTGGTATGACAGCAAGGTTTTTATTGCCTAATATCCAGGCTTATTATTTGGCGACATACTTAGCGATCATCAATCAATCAATGGGTGCACCTAGCACACGATGAGCCTGCATATCGAATGGACAGATGGATCTTGAGATGGGGGATACAAATAGGCACTATATACTAACCTCAAACACCACAGCATTACAGGACCTACAAACCACATAGTCACACTTTGGCAGCAGGTGCTCAAGAAGTTGGGGTGGCATTCTAGAATAACCCAAACAACACCACTCTGGGACGCAGAAAAACTCAAACTACTATGTAGTTGCCCAGGTTTCGGCAGATGGGACCTCATAGGAATCTCTAAAGTGGGAGATCTGTTGTCTAAACGAGATGTCATCCCATTCAAAGCCCTGCAGACTGAATATGACCTGGCGGCCACAAAAATGTTCTGATACCTACCAATCAGACACGCCCTAACAGCTGCTATTCCGTGGGGAAGTGACCTCCCAGAGGCATCCCCATTGGAGGGCATTCTACTAACTGACTACATGGACCGTAGAGCAATCTCACTGACATACCAATAACTGATAGATAACTCCTCTGACCCCCTCCAATGACTTTGAGAATACTGACACACTGACTTAGGGGAATTGGAGGACGAAGAGTGGTTGGCGGCCTTAGCTTCTCCGAAAGAATCAGCTATGTCCTCAAAACTCAGATTAATTCAATTTAGATTATTCCATAGATCCTAACTTTCCTGTAACATTTTAGTAAAGATGGGAAGAGAATTGGACTCCAAGTGTTTCAGAGGGTGTGGCCCAGAGGAAACTTTTTACCTTATCTTCTGGGAACGCCCGGAGATCAAAAATTACTGGGAGGCCATAGTACAGTGCTTGTGAGAGGTGTGCGGGATGGACTTTCAGCCCTCACCTAAGTGGGCACCACTAACATCTCTAGCATCACATATATAGCATCACATACATTGATGAGGCACTCCTCAATATATAGGATGCTACAGATTCAGACGCAAAGAACAAATCTGGGCAACTATGAGGACGACGGTTGCTAAACGTAACACAGCACAGAGATGGGGGGCATACGCAGCACCAACTGTAGTGGAATGGAATAAAGACATGAACTGGTGCATGATGGCTTAGAAAGTCTTCTATGAAGGCAGGGGATACCCTTAGAAATGGGAGCAGATCTGGGGAAAATGGAATGCATCCACCATGCTAGGTGGTGTTGCCCCAAGGCTGGCTGCTTCTGAAGAACTTGACAGTGAGACCTAAAAAGGGATGTGAGGTTGAGAGTGGGACAAATTCAATGCTTTGTTGCTTCAACACTTATGTATGCATGGTTGCTCAGATACACTTACTGCTTTACACTTTAGTTTTATGTTCAATAAAAAAGATTTAAAAAAAGAAAAGACAATCAGATACAGTGACATCACACTTCAATGTGCCCATACTGTTATGACTGTTTTTATGCATTTGCAGCCTCTAATATGCATACAGTTAACTCAGAATTCCTACGAGTTACTGCACGAATAAGCCAGCAACATCTCAGAAACAGACTGAGGGAAGTGCGATTCTCCTATTAACATGACTAGAGAATCTGGATTTCATTAAAGACATGGAGGCTAACATTATGCATTATCTCTTTAATGCAGTCACAAGCAGCCACACTACATCACAAAGTAAAATAGTTCTAGAATGGAATAGTCATATAGTATAAAAGGCATGAGCACCAAACAGACTTCCTCTTTAAAATGCGGAGAAATAAAGAAAAGTCCAAGGAAAAAACAAGTTCATCTTCATCTTGAAAATCCGGAAGAGGATAACGAAGAGGAGAATTCCATTCAGTAGAGTTGTCTGAAAGAAAGGCAGAGAAGGAGAGTATTGTTAAGAAAAACAATACAACAAAAGGAAAAAAGGGCACAGCAATAAACAGTAAGCATAACAGTAGAAATAAGACAACAATCAGAATAAATCATAAAATAGTAAAATATAAACCGTCCCAGGGAGGGTCGGGAAGGACACTGACTTCATCAGCCCACATGCCCTCACATCCGAGAACTACATTCTACTGGGAGACCTCAACTTCCACCTGGAAATGAGAAACGACAGCAACACCAACACCCTTCTGGACAACTTGGCCAATCTCGGACTCAAACAACTTGTCGACACCCCCACCCACTTAGCCGGACACACGCTGCGTTCACTTCAACTACAAAAAGTCCACGACCCACAACCCCCCACAACCTATTCCTCGAAGAAACTGGAACAAAATTACCACTGCCCAACTCTTCACATCGCTTAACCAAAACCCTCCCGCCATATCATCAGACCCAAACCAAGCTGCCACCAAACTCACACAATGGATCACCCACAGCGCTGACGAATTAGCACCCTTGAAAAACCACCAGATCAAACAAGGTAGCAAAAAGGCCCCCTGGTTCAACGATGACCTTAAGAAATCCAAGAAGTTATGTCGTACCCTCGAGAAAACCTGGAGAAAAGTCCACCCACTGACAACCTGACCACCTTCAAGGACGCAACCCGCAAACACCACCAATTGATCCGATCCACCAAGAAATCAGCATTCAAGGATCGACTTGACAACAACGCCCACAACAGCAAGGTACTATTCAACATCGTCAAAGAATTTTCCAACCCCACCGCCGGCACCAACAACATCACTTCCTCCCAAGACCTCTGCGACTCTTTATCCTCTTTCTTCCACAACAAAATCGCCGACATACATAACAGCTTTGAAAACCAGTCTGAAGAACAGACCACTCCATCCACCCCGAGCCAAAACAGCAATCTCACAACCTTTGCGCCTGGAACCCAATCACTACTGAAGACACCATCCGCCTGATGAACTCCATCCACTCAGGTTCACCAACCGACCCATGTCCCCACCACATCTTCAACAAAGCAGACTCCATCATCGCACCACATCTCCGCGATGTCATCAACTGTTCCCTCAACTCCGCTACCTTCCCGGAAAGCTGGAAACATGCCGAACTCAGCGCACTTCTGAAGAAACCCACAGCAGACCCCTCTGAACTTAAGAACTACCGCCCCATCTCACTCCTCCCATTCCCTGCTAAAGTCATTGAGAAAGCCGTCAATAGTCAGTTCGCCGCCTTCCTTGAATCCAACAACTCCCTCGACCCCTCACAGTCCGGCTTCAGAGCCAAACACAGCACCAAAACCACCCTCATCGCTGATACAGACGACATCCGAACGCTACTGGACAACGGAGAAACGGTTGCCCTCATCCTACTTGACCTCTCTGCCGCCTTCGACACAGTCTGCCATAGCACCCTCATACATCGCCTCAGAAACGTCAGAACACAAGGAAAAGCTTTGGACTGGATCATCTCCTTCCTCACCGGAAGAACCCAGAGAGTCCGCCTCCCCCCATTCAAATCAGAGGCCACCAAAGTCATTTGCATATTTTTCAAAAACAAGGGGGCCCCAATAAGTACCTAGGGACCTTGGGCAATCAACTATTAAGGAGAACAGTGGTCCAAAGGATTACGTTTTTCACAAAAACAAATGAAAATATAGACTCCAATCAGTACTATATTAGCCAGTTTTTTCAGTGCCCAGCCGGGCCTGAAATTTTATTTCAAGTATAAACAAATTTAGAAGACCATCAGAGAGGTCTAATGCGAAAGTTGATAGGGTACAAGCCTGTACCTATCCAAAGTACACTCGAAAAGAGTTCGAGGGTGAGAAGGTAAGCAAAGAAAAGAGGGTAAAGAATATCAGGCAAAAAGAACATGGGAGCCAATTGTCCCTTGCATCATTAGCATATTCGCAAGGCAAGTTCAGACAAACAGTTCCTGTAACAGTATTAACACAATGGGAAAGTTACAGAACTGAAAAAGTGTAGACGGCGTTTCGATCCCCGGCTCCTAGTGAACTGGGATCATCATCCGGACTTTAACAATATATTGCCTGTATGTGCTTTTTAAGAACCTGTTTGAGCGATCTTCAGGGACCTCCTGTGAGTCTGGAAGAGACGATTGAGTGGAGGGCTGGTGCCTCGAGTTCCTAATCCGGTGGGTTAGGATTGGTACTATTGGCTGCTATCCTGCATGGAATAATATCCTGCTTGGAATGATTCAACCGTCACGGAGGTATACAGTCTATCCAAAACCTCTTGAGAGTGTGCACTCTAAATATTTCAGGGTCTTTGGTGCAGAGGCGATGCAGCTTTACCCGCAATACGAGCAAATTGCGGACGGCATGCACAATGGCAGTGCGCCGGCTTCACGCAAATCCAGAAGTTAGGAACTCGAGGCACCAGCCCTCCACTCAATCGTCTCTTCCAGACTCACAGGAGGTCCCTGAAGATCGCTCAAACAGGTTCTTAAAAAGCACATACAGGAAATATATTGTTAAAGTCCTGATGATGATCCCAGTTCACTAGGAGCCGGGGATCGAAACGCCGTCGACACTTTTTCAGTTCTGTAACTTTCCCATTGTGTTAATACTGTTACAGGAACTGTTTGTCTGAACTTGCCTTGCGAATATGCTAATGATGCAAGGGACAATTGGCTCCCATGTTCTTTTTGCCTGATATTCTTTACCCTCTTTTCTTTGCTTACCTTCTCACCCTCGAACTCTTTTCGAGTGTACTTTGGATAGGTACAGGCTTGTACCCTATCAACTTTCGCATTAGACCTCTCTGATGGTCTTCTAAATTTGTTTATACTTGAAATAAAATTTCAGGGCCGGCTGGGCACTGAAAAAACTGGCTAATATAGTACTGATTGGAGTCTATATTTTCATTTGTTTTTGTGAAAAACTTAATCCTTTGGACCACTGTTCTCCTTAATAGTTGATTGCCCAAGGTCCCTAGGTACTTATTGGGGCCCCCTTGTTTAATACCAAAGTCATTTGCGGCATACCACAAGGATCATCACTCAGTCCCACCCTCTTCAACGTTTATATGAGTCCCCTCGCATCCATCGCGAGACACCACAACCTCAACTTCATCTCCTACGCAGACGACACCCAGCTGATCCTATCCCTCACCAAAGACCCAAACACCGCCAAAACCAATATACACGAAGGAATGAAAGAAGTAGCCGAATGGATGAAGAACAGCCATTTAAAACTAAACTCGGACAAAACAGAAGTCCTCATCTTAGGATCAAACTAGCGGTTTTAAAACTTACTCTTTTTGCTTTTAGGTCTGCTGGGACCCTTCGTTCCACCTCCCCTCACTTGCACGGTAAATTGTGACCTTCACCGCCGCTTGGCGGGTCCGGTGCCTGGGGTGGGCCGCCATCTTGGAGTGGGGTAGAGGCGCTTACATCCGCCAGCGCTTCACTGCGCATGCGCCAGCGAGGGAACGCCTACTTAAGGCGAGTCCCTGGTTTCCCTCCCCCTGACAAGGTAGCGCACGGCTGCCAGGAGCGTTCTGCGCGCTCGCTGACTAGCGGTTTACTATTTTTGCTTTTAAGTCTGCTGGGACCCTTCGTTCCACCTCCCCTCACTTGCACGGTAAATTGTGACCTTCACCGCCGCTTGGCGGGTCCGGTGCCTGGGGTGGGCCGCCATCTTGGAGTGGGGTAGAGGCGCTTACATCCGCCAGCGCTTCACTGCGCATGCGCCAGCGAGGGAACGCCTACTTAAGGCGAGTCCCTGGTTTCCCTCCCCCTGACAAGGTAGCGCACGGCTGCCAGGAGCGTTCTGCTCGCTCGCTGACTAGCGGTTTTAAAACTTACTCTTTTTGCTTTTAGGTCTGCTGGGACTCTTCGTTCCACCTCCCCTCACTTGCACGGTAAATTGTGACCTTCACCGCCTCTTGGCGGGTCCGGTGCCTGGGGTGGGCCGCCATCTTGGAGTGGGGTAGAGGCGCTTACATCCGCCAGCGCTTCACTGCGCATGCGCCAGCGAGGGAACGCCTACTTAATGCTCCTCCCCTAGCGTAGCGGGATCGCGTAGCGGGCGCGCCTTCGCGTGGCCGGAGTCGTGCCAGAGTCCTGCCCGTCTGCGCCCGTCCGCGCTAAGGCCGTGCGGGACGCTGCGGGTAGGTAGACTTTGGCTGCCGAGACATCTTTACACGAGCCGCAATGCTGACATACTCCCGAGAGAAGTTATGTTCCATCGGTCAAGCCATTCATCGGTGTAGGCTCCCGCTAGTTCACCCGCTCTGCGGCCCGTTCCGGTGCCGTTGCAACGGATGGGCGCTTGACCTCCCGGGGTCTATACTCCGAAAGGGCTCGCTAGCTACCCACCGTACTAAGGGCTTGCCGCCCTTTTTGCGGGTTTTAAACCTGAATGTTAGATTGGCATTGAAACATCACCAAGACATCTACGATCTAATCGAGGACGAAGCCCCCGATGTTTTTGCCATCACAGAAACCTGGCTTCAGGATGCGGATGCTGCTATTTCCAATCTAGCATGCCCCCCTAATTATTCAATGTTCACGCTAAACAGATCCTCGAGAGGTGGTGGAATAGCCCTTATAGTCAGGTCCTGTTTTGCCTGCACGTGGAGTGGCCTTAACATTGCCGGATGTGAAAGTGCCTCCTTCAAGATCTCAGTCAGTCCCCAGTTTACGTTCTCTGGGATGGTTGTCTATCGTCCGCCGGGGAGCGATGTGGTGTTCAGAAATTCATTCCCCGTTGCTGTTGGCACACTAGCTATAGGTTGTGCTAACTATTCCATCCTGGGTGATCTGAACCTACATTTTGATACTCCTACCGACTTGACGGTACGCAGCATTTCTGCTGACTTAGAGGCCTTTCAGCTCTCCCAGCTGGTATCTCAGCCCACCCATGTAGGGGGACATATCCTGGACCCCTTCTTTACCAATCTGGATGAGACTAAAGTTATATCCATCTCCTCGTTAGCGTGGACAGACCATTCTCTGGTGACCATCCAATGTCCTTTACCCGTGACCCTTTCCACCCCTTCGGTCAGACGGGTATCTAGGAGGCTTTGGAACAAGCTTAGGCTAGAAGACTTTCACCGCCTCCTAGCGGTAGAACCGCTGGGCCCACTGAACGACGTGGAAGAGGGCTATGACTATTTCTGCTCCTGGATTGCCAGGGCCCTGGACTCTCTGATCCCTATTGTATCGAGTAAAATCAGCACCAGAGAATCGAGCCCCTGGTATGACAGCGCCTTACGTGCCTTGAAGGGAACCTGTAGACGGGCGGAAAGAGCATGGCGGAAGACTTATGAGGCTGATTTGAAAGCTGCATATGTTGCTTCCGTCAAAGTCTACCACCGGGCAATCTGTCGAGTCCGTGCGGCATTTTATGCTGCTGAAATTCGCTACAGCTCAAACCCGTCAAAGACCATCTTCAAGGCTGTGAAAGATCTTCTGGCGAAGCGGACTTCCTCTGTGGCTGTGGGATCCACCTCCCACTGTGAGTCCCTTGCCTCTTATTTTCTGGGAAAGGTCCAGGCTATTTACCGGGCCTTCCCCAGTACAGGGATTGACCCGGGAGTCTCTAATGGGGCATTATGCCACCCTACCCTGCTTTCATTTCCCCCACTTCTTCCGGAGGGGTTCGACAAACTGGCTTTGCAGGTTAAATCTGGCTCTCCATCGGATCCAGTAAGACCTGCTCTTTTCAGAGATCAGGCCTTTATGGGACGTGCTGTTGTATGTTCCTTAGTCAACCTCTCACTGGATTCGGGTGTGGTTCCAACTAAATGGAAGCAGGCGGTGGTGTCCCCAATTATCAAGAAGCCCACCTTGGACCCCTCGAAGCCCGAAAGCTACCGCCCCATTTCACTGCTACCCTGGCCGGCGAAGATAACGGAGGCTCATGTTAATCTGGCCCTGTCAGAACATCTTGTCCGGACCAATGCCCTTGATCCCACACAAAATGGCTTCCGTGCTGGGCACAGCACGGAGACCGCCCTCCTCGTGATGGTAGAGCATCTACGAGCGGTGTTGGATGCTGGTCAGACGGCGGCGCTGATACTATTAGATCTCAGCGCCGCCTTTGACACGGTCTCTCATAGTATCCTTTTGCACCGGCTCGAGGAGTTTGGCGTTGGGGGCCAGGCACTGCAGTGGTTCCGCTCCTTTCTTGACAATCGCTCCTTCTGTGTGGCCATCCCTCCTTTCAAGTCCAACTTCCAGCCGCTGGCCATGGGGGTTCCGCAGGGATCCTCGCTGAGTCCCACGTTATTCAACCTGTACGTGAGACCGCTGGCTGAGGTCGCCAGGCAATGGGGCCTGACCCTGGTCTCATATGCCGACGACACACAGCTGGCGGTTACTCTCAGCGGGGATGCGGAACAAGATGCCCCCAGGTTCCAGGATGGACTGAAGGCGGTGGCCAGCTGGTTGACGGGGAACTGTCTCCAGCTTAATGCCACCAAGACAGAAGTTATGATTGTCGGAAAGAGAGTGGAATTATGGGGTGACCAATGGTGGCCACCAGAGTTGGGACCAACTCCGACTCCGGTGTCGGAACTGAAAAATCTGGGAGTCTGGCTGGATGCTGGTCTCACCTTCGTTGGCCACACCAAGAAAACAGCTGCTTGCTGTTTTGGCCTGTTGAGAGGCTTAAGACCTGTTCTCAAATATTTTGACGCCCCAACCAGGCAGCTGGTAATCCAGGCCACTGTCATCTCCCGCCTGGATTATGCCAGCTCTCTCTTGGTCGGGGCCAATCAGGCAGAACTCACCCGTTTACAACGGGTACAAAATGCTGCGGCCAGAGCGATTGTTGGCCTGCCCAGATTATGTTCCGTGTCAAGTGTCCTTCGCTCCTTGCACTGGCTTCCAGCGAGGAAGCGTATCCATTTCAAGGTCCTTTGTTTGACCTTTAAAATCTTGAAAGGTATAGGCCCCCAAATCATGTCCAGTTTTCTGTCCCTTTATGTACCCACGCGCGCCCTTCGTTCTCACGGTCAGGCTCTTGCTGTGGTCCCTAGATTCAGGCTCTGCCGTGCGGGAGGACGCTCTTTTAGCTTCAAAGCTGCAACCATTTGGAACTCTCTTCCGGTTGAAATCCGCCTGCTGGAGGACCTGACGCTTTTTCGGAAAGCTATTAAAACCTTCCTGTTCTAGCCAGTCATCTTATAGTTCTTCTGTTTTAGTTCCTGTTATGTTATGTCCTACCTTGTCACTGCGCCAGGACGCTCCTTAGCTGGAGCAGCTGTGCGCATAACAAATATAGATAACATAACATAACATAACATTCCCCTCTGCCTGGGACGACTCATGGTGGCCACCGGCCCTGGGTACAGCACCCATACCTGCAGATCACGCACGTAACCTGGGCTTCATCCTTGACTCCTCCCTCTCGATGACCAGACAAGTCAACGCCGTCTCATCTTCATGCTTCAACATCCTACGCATGCTCAAAAAAATCTTCTGTTGGATCCCCACTGAAACAAGAAAGACAGTCACCCACGCACTGGTCACTAGCCGACTGGATTATGGAAATACCCTGTACGCCGGAACCACAGCCAAACTACAGAAAAAACTTCAACGCATCCAAAACGCATCAGCCAGACTTTTACTGGACATCCCCCGTCAAGCTCACATTTCCGGTCACCTGAAAGACCTCCACTGGCTCCCCGTCAACAAGAGAATATCATTCCGTCTCCTCACCCACGCTCACAAGGCCCTCTTGGACCTAGGACCCGAATGCCTAAACACACAACTGTGCTTCTACACACCCGCCCGCCAACTACGATCATCCAATCAAGCCCTCGCCGCAATCCCGCGCATCCATTGATCCACCATGGGAGGAAGATCCTTCTCCTACTTAGCGGCCAAAACCTGGAATTCTCTCCCCACTCACCTCCGCCTTACACAGAACCACCTCTCCTTCAGAAAACAGCTAAAAACCTGGCTTTTCGATAAGTAATGCACCCACCCTCCCTCAAGCGCCTTGAGACCCTCTGGGTGAGTAGCGCGCTATACAAATTCCTGAACTTGAACTTGAACTTATAATGTTAGTCTCCGTGTCTTTAATGAAATCCAGATTCTCTAGTCATGTTAATAGGAGAATCGCAATTTCATTACAAGACCGGAATCTACATTATGCCTGTTGGTAGCCATGTAGGACAACAGCAGACGTGCTCAATAGGTTTATAGTAATGTCGAGCAAAGGTAGATGCATTAGACCAGTCAGCTGCTTTGAGGATAGCATCCAAGTTACCACCAGACCAGAAGGATTTACTGGCCATAGCACCTCTAAGAGAGTGGGCTTGGAATTTAGATAAGTCAAACGCCGGCTAGATTCATAGCGGACTTGACCCATCAGGCAATGAAGGTAGAGCTAATGGATTTGAATGGTTTGACAAATGAAAGAAGGAGTTGATTAGCATCATGAGGGCGAAGGCCATTCATTCTATTATCATATTCCTTCATACAGTCTACAACACAGAGTTTCTTATAGAGATCGAAATGAGGATAAAAAATAGAATCTGACATGGTTTTTGGTTCTTCTAACAATTTCAAATTTGACACCAAACATATCATAAGATCTATAATAAATATGAAGACATTTAACATCAGAAACTCTATAGTAGGAAATTAAGCACAAAAGAGTTGCAAGTTTAATAGAAAGACATTTCTTATTAAGAAGAGAGTTATCAGGCCAACTAGAAAAAAGATCTAAAATAGACTTAATGTCCCATAAGGACTGGTATTTAGGTCTGGGCATTCTCTTCAACCTAATACTCTTCATGACTCTACAAATAATAAAAGTTACCTACCGTCTTACCGTTGATTAGGGAATGACCAGCAGAAATGGCTGATCTATAGCAGTTGATAGATCTATAGGAGAGACCCACATCAAATTGTTCTACAAGAAAATAAACTGCATGTACGATAGGGGCCTCCACGGGATCCAAGTCCCTCTCCAGGCACCAACAAAACCATTTTCTCCAAATGTTGTTGTACCTATATGTGTTCCAGGAGCCCAAGATTCTCCAAGGAGAGTTGCAGCTGATGACGAAAGGCCAGATAACTCGTTGGATCTCCTGACACTTTCCAGGCAAGAAGGTTCAAAGTCCTGGAATGAACCAGGTGGTGATCTTCCCCGTCAGCGTTTGAAACCAGACCCCTGGCCGCTGGAATGAAGAAAGGAATGCTGCAAGCTAGTTCCAGGGTGGTCGGGAACCAGGCCTGAGAAGGCCAAAAGGAGGTTATCAGGATTACGGAACATTGGTTCTGTCTCACCTTCTGAAGAACCCTTTGAATCATAGCAAAGGGAGGGAAGGCGTAGCCGCGAATGTCCGACCAGCACTGAAGGAAGGCGTTCACTGCAAGGGCGCCCAGGTCTGGTATCCAGCTGAAGTAGTTCTCTAATTAGTAAGTCAGCCTGCTAGTGAATAGATCCACGTCCAGAGGACCCCAGATGCGATTCAGTGCGTCTGGGGTCCGAGACAGCCCTCATCGCCGCCACCGATGACATGTAGTCCCTGCTGGACAACAGAGAAATGGCGGCCCTCATCCTCCTGGCCCTGTCAGCCGCCTTCAACACGGTCTGCCACCACACACTAAGAACACGCCTCGACAACGCCGGGGATCCAAGAGAAGGCCCTGGACTGGATCACCTCCTTCCTCTCCGGCAGAACACAGAGCGTCGGCCTCCCCCCTTCCGCTCTGAAGCCACCGAGAACATCTGCCGCAAATGCAGGGCTAATCCCTCAGCCCAACTCTGTTTAACATCTACATGGCACCGCTCGCCCACGTCGCCCGTTGGTATAACCTCAACATCATCTCCTACGCCGATGACACCTAGTTGATCCTCTCCCTCACAAAGGATCCCCACACCGCCAAAACCAACCTTCATGAAGGAATGAAGGCCGTCGCTGAATGGATGAGGAACAGCCGACTGAAGCTGAACTCGGACAAGACGGAGGTCCTCATCCTCGGATCCACCCTTTCGGCCTGGGACGACTCCTGGTGGCCGACCGCACTGGGAACCGCTCCAACACCCACCAACCATGCACGCAACCTAGGAGTCATCCTCGACTCCACCCTGATTTGATTTGATTTTACATCTTGTAAAGCACAGCGTATGCCCAAGGGCGTCTTGGCGCTAGAACAGCCTAGAAACTACAATTCCAACTAATTTTATTTTATATGAACTTATTCATTTTTGAACAGCCAGGTTTTCAGCCAACTTCTAAATATCAGGGACTTACTATTTTTAGGGCCCGATGTAGGTAGGCAAATACCAGTCGGTAACGGCCAAAAATCGGTAATTTTCGCCCTTACCGACCGGTATAAGAGAATCGAGATGTATGTGACCCAAAATGTACCGAATCGTTAAATACCAGTCGGTAAAATTCCGAATCGGTATTTCACGAATCGGAAAATACTGAAATCATATTTTCCGAATCGGTAAATAAGAAATGGTAATTTACCGATTCGGAACTTATCGATTCCTTATTTACCGATTCGGAAAATAAGAAATGGCAAAAATGGCATATCGAGATGTAGAAAACACAAAAAATACCGAATTCCATGAAAATCGTTTTTTAAGAGTCGGTAAATACCAGGGATTGAAAGCAGGTGGAAACCAGGTAGAGGCTATAAAAGAAGGCCCCAAAATGCAACACTGCAAACACAATGGTGGCTTGCTATGTCATTACAAGGCGGCTATGGATACAGGCAGCAGGAGAGAGGGTCTGGCAAAGGGAGGAGCAGGTGTATAGGCAGAGGATCACCCTCTTCCAACTGACTGAAGCTGAAATCCTGCAAAGGTACAGACTCCATCCCAGAACCATCCTGGACTTGATCAGGGACCTCCACCCATATCTGGAACACCCAACCCCAAGAGCACACGCCATCCCACCCCACGTGCAGGTGTTGTGCTGCCTACATCTTCTTGCTTCTGGGAGCTACCAGCATGTGATTGCTGCGATAGGTGGGGTGTCCCAGAGCTGCCTTTCACAGTTTTTCAGAAAATTCATTGAAGCCATGATGCAGAGGATGGAACACTACATAGAGTTCCCTGACACACCTGCTGAACTAGCAAAAACAAAAACCGATTTCTATCACCTTGCACAGTCCCCGCACATCATAGGCTGTATCGATGGGACGCACATCCCACTATGCCCACCTGCAGCAACTGAACACATATACAGAAATCGGAAGTCTACGCATTCCATCAATGTGCTGGTGATCTGCAACGCTGGCAACATGATTACGGACATTGTAGCAAAATTTCCAGGGAGTACCCACAACTCCTACATATTTCAGAATAGTGGGATTTACAGACGCCTTGTGGCTGGTGAATTTGGGGATGGATATCTGCTAGGTGAGTATGTGTGAGACTTCCTGATAGTCAATGCAGAAGGAACAATCATGAGTATGTGACTAAACAAAATTTCATTCTCCACCCAGGTGACAGTGCATATGCCCTGCGTTCATTTGTTCTCACACCCTACCTGAATCCAACCACAAGGAGCGAAAGGCGTTACATCGTGACACACAGAACAACACGTTGCGTTGTGGAACGCACTTTTGGACTGCTGAAAAGCATATTTAGGTGCCTCCATAAGAGTGGAGGTGCACGGCAGTACACACCATTGATGGGTTGTAAAATCATTGCGACCTGCGCCATGCTGCATAATCTTGCCACCAAGGAGGGCACAGAGGTAGGACTCACATATCATGAGGACATGGATGATGGGACAGAACAAGCCAATAACAATGCAGAGGTGCAGCGCCAGCAACAGATGGCAGACTGAGATGCGCAGAAATAACAAACAGATATTTCTAATATATTAATGATACACAGGCAGGTTTACTACTTGGAGCACTCTGTTTAATTTTCACTACCTGACTCCACATAATCAAGAACACATGAAACAAATAAAATCCACTATTCACACTGGGTGGCCAAAGTTCACTTCACTGTGACCTGTCCTGTGTTAAGGATGAAATGTCAATGTATGCGTTTACGCATGATGTTTTGGGAGCCACGGGGCCGGGGGCCAACTTGCGCAGTGGTGCCAGGGTCATCAGCATGTAGCCTGGTGCTCCGGCGAACATCCTGTACAGGCGTGCTGGAACCACTTCTGCAGTGGCTGTCTGCTGTGTCAGCAGTACCTCCATAGCAGAGGTCACCCTCCCCACCCCCCTGGACAAGTCACTGCAGCAGTGCACAATATCAGTCTGCATGTTCACAGACCGGCGGCATAGAAGGGTGGTTGCAGTTGCCAGGCGGTTGATGGATGTATTCAGCTGCTTAATTTCGTGCCTGGTCCTGCGCCTTTCTGTCTGGTCACTCTCCAGCCTGTCACAGAGGGAACCCATGCGCACACCCATGTCCCTCACCGCCTCTGCCATGGACTCCATTCCTTTGGCCATGGACTCCATTCCTAGGGCCATGGAGCTTATGCCCCTATCAATGTTTGACATCCTGCTGTTGAGGATGCGCACCTGTCTGTGCACTGCCATGATCCCTTTGGCCTGCATGCGCTGGATCCTCACCATTGTGCTTTCCAACCCGGCAAACAGCCGCTGCATATCTTGTCCCTCATCTTGCTCACATGCCCTATGACCACGGGCACCTGCACGCCTAGATCCTGATGACCCCTATTGCACTGCATTCCCAGTCACTGCTGGATTGCTAGGTGCCTGAACCTCCACCTCTTCATCATCAGAGCTCTCCTGGATCCTGAGTGGTGGTACATCCTGCCTCCTTGGCCTCAATTGCACAGAGGACCCTAAGCTTGGTGTTGTGGCACCTTCAGGTACTGCCGGAGTCTGTGTCTCAAACAGCAGGGGTGTGGCTGTGCTGTGGTGTCTTCCTTCATTGCTGTGGGTGCCTGCGTTGTGGTAGTGTCCTCAGGGACAGTGCTGGGTCCTGCTTTGTCTGTGGGCTTCTCCCTCGCAGCCGTTGCTGTTGCACTTGCCTCCCCTCCCTGCGCTGCACTGCGCGATGACTCTCCTGTGGGAAGACATGGACAATGATCACCTGTGTGTTTTCATTGTACATATTCACATCACACAGTTTCCTGAGCTACAACTGCTTGTGTATGGGGGGTTTGGCATGGCATGCAGTGTTCTGTGTTGGCTGCTTTGATGAATGTTCCTGTGACTACGACTACCATGATGCATTGCTGGTGAGTACTGACATGTGTCCTGGATTGTGCATGTGTAACCCACATTGGGGAAGGGCCCAGGGAATGGGTGGGGATTCATGTCCATGCATCTTACCTTTCTTTCTTGCAGCTCTGGCTGAGCTGTCAGCATCCCCAATCCCGTGTATGCTTTCAGGCTCCATTGTGGATCCCACCATCTGCTCAAGTTCTGTGAGGCTTGGTGCACGGCTCTTGCCTCCACCTGTGGCTAAAGATTCTTTCCTCTGGCTGGCTATCTTCTTTTTGGTGGTGATCTTCAGATCATACCACCTTTTTTTAATGTCTTCTATTTCATGGTGTGTGATCCCAAGGGCATTGACTTTGCTCTGGACGGCCAGCCAGGTGGTTCTTTTGACTGACTCTGCCACTTGCAGGGACTGTCTCCCAAAAAGCTGGCTGTAATGCTGCACTACCTCCTCCACCAGCACCTGCAGCTCAGTTTTTTTTTTTTTTTGAAAATCTGTTTATTAGCATAGTAGGTAAAGCAGTCACAGAAATTTCCAGTCCCGGAGGGAAACAGAGTAATACTTACATAAGGTTGCTTAGAACATATAATTGCATAGTTGTCTCAATTTTTCATTTTGTTGGTGACAGTAACCGTCACAGTTTATACAAACCCCTGTCAAAACTATCCCTCCCCCCGCCCTAAACAAACCCATCCGACACTCTCACAAAAACATATAATTGAGCAATCATTAGACTGGGGCACGTAGAGAATCACAACATATGGCTCCATTCGACTGTACACATAGGTGGGACGAGACCAATACAGCGAGTGTAAATTGGGGGACTACTCGCACCTCTCCCTAGCGCACCACGGTTAGTGACAGTGCATGTTGGTCCGGCCAAGGACACATTTATCGTGCATTCGAAGAGGCACTTGCACCCTCATCTTCCCCGTCTCTCCCAGTTTCAAACATACCTAATATGGTATACCAGTCCAGTGAAATTGGCGTTTTCCTCAGACCCCTGTATTCCTCCCTCTGTAGTGCAACTCCCTCTGCCTTACCCCATCGCACCACTTCCGCCCTCCACAACTCCGGGTCGGGAGGTCTGGCTGACTTCCACCTCATCGTGATGGCACGCTTCGCCAGCAACAGGGCCAGGTCCGCGAAACGTGTCGCCACGGTTCTAGTGCGCTGTGAGGGCCCCAACCCCAGTAACGTGTCTTCCAGTGTTGGAGATCGGGTCAAAGCACCTACTTCCTGGAGCGATTCATGGACCGTGGTCCAGTAGTATCCTAGTTTGGGGCATTGCCAAAGCATGTGTATTAGTGTTGCGTTCTCGGTGTCACATCGGGGGCAATTACTCTTCGCATCAGGAAACATCATGTGTATGCGGCGTGGGGTCAGGTAGGCTCTGTGTAGAAGCATCGACTGAATAAACTTAAACTTGGGGTTCCTAGCTACTTTTTTGGGAAACTGAAGGATACGTTCCCACTCCTTATCCCTCAGGGGCCTACCAATGTCCACTTCCCATGCTGCCCGGAGTGGTGACAGATCGAAAGCCCCCCCCTTCTTAATGCTAGCAGTGAGCCACCTTGTAAGGTGGGCGCCCGTGCCCATCAGGTAGTGCATGGTGATGAGAGGGTTTGTAGCTGGTTCTATGCCCCTGGGGGACCACTTATGTGTGATATAGTGGCGAAGGCCAGAGTGTAGCAGGAAGGTGCCTCCAGGGACTCCGTGGGTAGTTCTAAAGTCTGCAAAGGACAGTAGGTGCTCTTCCGCGAACAGGTCACCCACGTGCGACACTCCGGCATCATGCCATTGTTCCAGCGAGTCCGCCGACAGAGTCCCCGTGGCCAGTGGGATACCCAAGAGCGGGATCGTGGGGGCATAGGACGACCCAGGGGACGTGTACTTTAACGCCTTCCGCCAGTAAGTTATCGCCAGTTTGAGGAGAGGCGGGACATCCCTCGGTATAACCGAGTTGGGCAAGAGTAACGTGTGTATTCTCCCCAATGCATGATCCCTATCCGTCATGTCAATCTCCTGAAGATTGCGACCCGCTACCCAGAAGGCCAGCCATTGCAGTTGACACGCATAGTTATAGGCCCTAAAATCAGGCAAACCCATGCCACCGGCTTCAGAGGGGAGCTGCAGCTTGGACAGACCTATACGCCTGCGGCCGTGCCCCCACACAAGTTCGGTGAGTAGAGTGTCTAGGGTCTTAGAGGTTGCTGCCGGGATCAGGTGTGGCAAGTTAGTGAAGTGGTAGAGAAGGCGGGGGAGCATCACCATCTTGGATATCGCCACTCTGCCGGGTATAGAGAGTGGTAGTGTGAGCCAAAATTGTATCTGCGACTTCAGTGCTCTGATGGCCCTCCCAAGGTTACCGTCGATCATCTGGTCTGCTTCCCTATAAATCTGCATCCCCAGATATCTGAAGGTGGTTTCAGCTATCTGGAACTCATGGGGGGCGAAGGGTAGTGGAGTAGTCAGACCAGTCGCTGCAAATGTGAAGCCATATGATTTGGATTTGCTTATGGTCAGGCCTGAGATCGACCTAAAGACCTCAAATACCTGGGCAACAGGGCTCAAGTCACTCCTCAAATCCAGGAAATATAAGATAATATCATCCGCATAAGCGGACACTATATGTGCCGTCCCATGTCGCAGAATGCCAAACCGGGGGGCCATGTGTCGGAGTTTACAGAGCATCGGCTCAAGGGCAAGGACAAATAGGAGAGGGGAAAGTGGGCAGCCCTGCCTGGTGCCCCGGGCGATAGCTATGGGAACTGATATATGACCTGAGGTGCGCACTCTAGCTGTGGGAGCTGTATACAGCAATCTGACCCAGGCGAGGAATTCGGGGGGTATCCCAAATTTCGACAGCGTGTCAAACATGTAATCCCATCTGAGGGAATCAAATGCTTGTTTCAAGTCCAGGGAGATGCAGCCTTCGGAGCTCGTGTCCTCGCGGTCACCGAGCATGAGCTGGGCAAGTCGCCTGAGGTTCATTGCTGTATTGCGGCCCGGGACAAAACAACATTGGTCCGAGTGGACCAGCTGAGGTACATATTGCACGAGCCTTGATGCCAGCACCTTGCTCAATATCTTGGAGTCAGTATTGAGAAGGGACAGGGGTCTATAGTCAGCCATCTGAAGCCCTTCTTTATTAGGCTTCAAAAGGGACGTGATTAACGCCTGCATAGACGATTGCGGTAGGGTGGCTGTCCGCAGTGCTTCCAAGTAAATAGCGTGTAACCGTGGGGCTAGTAGGTCTATGTATGTTGCATAAAAGTCGGCTGGTAGGCCATCTGTCCCAGGGGTCTTACCCTTAGGAAGGGCGCGTATTGCCTGTCTGATTTCAGCTATGGTAATGGTACGCTGAAGGTCTTTGACCTGCCCGTCTGTAAGTCGAGGCAGGGCCAAGTCCCTTGTAAAGGCCTCGAATGCAACCTCGGGAAGGGGCTGTGGGGGACTGTACAGCGTTGTGTAGTATTCCCTGAACGCAGTGTTGATCCCGACCTGGGTGGTGACTGGATTTCCTGCTTGGTCCAAGATTCTCAGAATGGGGTGGCTCACTGGGGAGTCCCGTAATATGCGGGCTAGGAGGGGGCCAGCTCTATCCGCTTGTGCATGCTGCCTGTTCGTATATTCCCTATAGTCTAGGAGCCTCAGGTCTTCCAGTAGCTCTGCGTGTCGAATGTGAGCCTCCTGTAGTGGTGTGAAGGGTGCATGTGTGCCGGCAGCCTCATTCACTAGGGAAGCTAGGGAGCCCTCCACCTCCTTTAGTTGATTAATTATCTCCCTTTTCCTGCTCATTCCAGCGGCCATGGCTGCCCCCCTAAGACAGACCTTAAATGCGTCCCACTCCACTTGACGGGTGCTGGCCGTGTTCATGTTTGTGGAGAAATATGTTACTATAGTGTCGGACAGGGAGGCCCGGAATACTGAGTCTTCAAGGAGATCTGGGGACAGTCTCCAAGTGGGGATGGGGGCTAGTCGCCTGCCCCACTGCCATGTGAGTTCTACAGAGCTGTGATCGGACAGAGTTTTCCCCATGTGTTGGGCCTGAACAATTGTATCTGCTACGGATCGGGAACAGAAAATGTGGTCAATTCTAGTATGAAGCTGGTGTGGTGGGGAGAAAAAGGTATATTCCCTCTCTTGTGAGTTTGTACTGCGCCATGCATCAGTCAGGTCCCAACCCTCAGCCCATCGATTAAGAGCATCCGCTTGTTTCCTACTCTCAGTCGCCTGTAAAGGGGGATGTGACCTATCCAGCGTAACATCAAGCACAGCATTAAAATCACCCCCAATAAACCATCGATGATCAGCCCATTCCGTCAGCACCCCGTTCACCGTTAACAAGAACTCCGATTGATTAGAGTTCGGCGAGTAAACACACCCAAATACAACAGCATCCCCGTCTAACAGCCCCCGCACAAATACATATCGGCCCTCTTTATCAATTCTATGCTCTAACATCTGAAAGGGGACAGAGCCACGGAACCAAATCGCTGCCCCCCTTGAAAACGCAGAATAGGAGGTGGCAAATAATTGTCCCCTCCATTTCTTGCGCAGCTTCACAGCTTCAGAGGCGTTCAAATGTGTCTCTTGCAGGCATGCAATCTGGGTTCCCCTGCGGTTAAGCTGGGCCAAAATTCTATGGCGTTTCTGGACTGCTCCCATGCCACGCACATTCCAGGTGCACAGGTGGTAATTATTAAGTGGCCCCATATCCATCCATGTGGTGCGACCCAGTGAAACGCCCTAGGCCCCATGTCAGTTCTGCGTTGAGATAAGGTGAGTGTGTCGTGAAAACAAATAACCCCTTAACAAAAAGGTCCCCAAGCCAACGTGCCCGGGATCCAAACTGTGGTGCCCAACGTGGGCACAAGTCATTGGAGTCCGTGTGCATACCGGGGGGTGACAGGCCTCTGTCGACTGTCATTGAACGGTCTGCATGGGCTCGGTAGTCCTCAACAAAGTGGTTTCCCCCTGCAACCCACCACATGCGAAAGGAGGGGGGGGGGGCGGAGTTCAAGTATACATTACCACCTGGAGGGGATCATATGTTCAGCAAATCAGAACTCCTCCGCCATTTGGGCTGTAATTTTCGGGAACAGCGGCAAGCTGTCCATTGAGCCAGACACCTCTGTATGTGTGTCAGTGGTGGCGGAGTGCCTTTCGATGAGTGCTTGGGCGTCGTGTGCTGCTAGTGCCTCCTCCGTGAGCCGCTGCCGGTGAGATGACGATGGGTGGCTCGCCATCCGAGCATCAGGGGGATGCGTCTTCACAGAGGGTCCATGGGATGAGTGGAGTCCCGGGTCGGGAATGTTGCGCCGTCTGTCCGGTGTATCTCCGCTTTCGTTGCGGCCGCCTTCCTGGTGCTCCCCGAATGGGTCCTGTGTGGTCGGCGGTGTCAGAGTGACCTCCATCCATTCCTCCGCCTCCTCTGGCGAGTCGAAGAAGTGGGATTTGTTGTCGTGCAGGATTTTGAGCCGAGCAGGGAACAGCAGCGCATACTTCATGTTTCTGTCTCTTAACCTGCGTTTGACACCCATGAATGTGGATCTGGCGCGCTGTACAGTGGGCGTGAAATCAGGATAGACTGAAATGTTTTTATCTTCAAATCGTATCGGTGCTTTCTCCCTGGCCGCCCGCAACACAGTGTCCCGGTCTCTGAAATGAAGGAGGCGCGCGATTAGAGGACGAGGGGGCGCCCCTGGTTTGAGGGGCCGAGGAGGCATCCGATGTGCCCTCTCCATGCTGTACAGGGCAGTGAGATCTTCTTGGCCCACCAGTTTCCGTAGCCAGTCCTCAACGAATTGGGTGGAGTCCCTCCCCTCACTTCTCTCTGGAATACCTAAGATGCGGACGTTGTTTCGGCGCGCACGTCCTTCTGCCTCATCCACCCTATCCCAGAGATGTTTAAGCTGTTTCTCGACTCCCTCTAGCCTCGTGGAATGCTCCGTCTGCTGTGGCACTAGGTCATTCAGTGCTATCTTCTGCTCCGCCACTCGTTCCGCCAATTTGTTATGGTCCGCCCTTAGTAGTGACAGGCCAGTCACCATATTGTCTATACGCGATTCCAGGGCTTCGCGAGTTGCTCGTATCTCATTAAGGATAAGGTCCAACTTTGCGTCCTGGGACCTTTTCCCTGTCGGCGGAATGATGTCCATGTTGGAGGAGGCCAGAGGGTCCTCGGAGCCCGTGGACTGCAGGTCCGTTGCAGCGCCCTGTCCATGAGTCTTGCCCCTTTGCTTGCCCATGGCTCTTGTTAGCAGGGTGACGCCGGAAAGGGCACAGCAGATCGCCACCGCCCGCTCCCGTGTCCACTCCGGGCGTCGGGCCGCGTCCGCCGCAGGATCAGGGAGCGGCGGTCAAGGGTGGGAGTAGCACAGGCCCAGGGCTGGCAGGGAGCGCGTAGAATCCCTGTTCTTGGCGTCAGTGTCAGTATAGGCGGCTTCCTCAGGGAGGCCCCGTGTGCAGAATCGACTTTAGCTCCCCAGAAAACAGTTGAAGGAAGGAAGGCGGCCTGCTGCAAGTGTCCAGTGAATCGGCCTTACGCAGGTGCACTCAAGTAGCCCGGGCCAGTGCGTGGTGGTAGGCCCGCAGCGCACGTGTCTCACCCCCTTTGCCGCAGTCCGGGGCCGGCCGCCCCGATATCCAGGGTCTGCAGTCCACCGCCCTCCGCCACCCCTGCCTCCAGAAGCCAATGAAGAGGGACCGGGGGCCCCGGGTATCGGCAGTCTAGGCGCGAAACCCTGGCAGGAGCACGATGGGCGACTGTGCTGGAGTCATGTGGCCAGGCTTCAATGCGCGTGTCGTTCCCCTGCACAGTGGGCCGATGTCAGCAATCCGGGCTCTTGGGGTACGGTGTCCACTGCGGGGTGTCCTGTCTCAGAGATGCGGCACCTCGATTTTGGGTCCCACCTCTCATGCAAGGCTCCACAGTCCCAGTCCCTGGGGGCAACGCACTGCCCGGTAGTGCCTGCAAAATGGCGCCGGCGAGAGAGATTGCGCCTCAGATCCGACGTGCTCAAGGGGGTCCGGGTGGAGTCGGGCTCCCTGTGACGATGGCTGGTGAGTGGTAGCGCCCCATCCGCTGTCCAGGACAGCGCTGCTGAGGGCAGGCGCCGCAGTGCGGATGGTGAGCAGGTAAGCCGATCCGGGAAGGTTCCCGTGTGGCTCACGGGCCCCACAGCAGGGCGGCCGGGCAGGGCGCAGTGTTAGGAGGCAGGCAGTAGGGCCACGGGCATGCGAGGGTGTCCTTATGCTTCCCGTGACCTCCGCTAGTGACCACAACCACTTCCGTCCGGGGCCCCGATCGGACCGCGAAGAAGGTGTAGGGCCAGTCGGGCAGGCCACCTACTTTAGTCCGGGGCTTCGTGTCGTCCAGTAGGCCGCTGCAGGTTCCAATGTCGCAGCGTTCGCGTGCTGCGGGTCGGGTGGACTGACACCGCTCCGCTGCTTTCAGCACCCCCCCGGGGGTCTTCGGTAGTGAAATCAGGTGGGTTGCAATCCGGGGCTGCAGGATAATAT
The DNA here is from genome assembly GCF_964263255.1 of Lissotriton vulgaris. Taxonomy (NCBI): domain Eukaryota; kingdom Metazoa; phylum Chordata; class Amphibia; order Caudata; family Salamandridae; genus Lissotriton; species Lissotriton vulgaris. The sequence goes on along the minus strand of NC_141696.1, from coordinate 711,649,746 downwards.
GCGAGTGTTTCAGGCTACGGACGGAGCTCAAGGACTACACGTCCACCATTGTCGGCTCCAGGGCACGCCCCCCCTGCAGCTCAGTTGAGCTGAATTTGATCTTCCTTTTTCTGTCCACACCATCCTTCTGGGCTTCCTGGGACTCCATGGTGATGCTCTGCTGGGCTCAGTACAGCCTGCTCCTGTGTCTCCCCTCCAGCTCTCCAAACAGTTCTGTGGCTCTGCACCTGCATGGGTGTGGCCAACTCCAGGTACTGGGTGTGGTACTTGCCTCTGATTGGTTGAATTTACATTGGCTTTGTTGTAGGGTGTGGTGGGTGTCCCCGATTGGTTGACTGGCTCACATGTCTTCCATTCGAATTTTCGAGATCGGCTTTTACCGATTCGGTAAATACCGATTCGGTAATGTCCGATTCGGTATTTACCGATTCGGTATCTACCATTCATTCCTATGGGCCTGGAGGCTCATTGGGTTGTATGGGTGATACCGAATCGGTAATTACCGAATCAGACATTACCGATTCGGTATTTACCGAGTCACGATTCCGACTGATACCGAATCGGTATTTTTTTACCATTTTTTACCTACATACTGTTTTCCGATTCATAAATACCGATTCGGTATCAATCGGTATTTATGAACCGGTAAAATGAATTTACCTACATTGGGCCCTTAATCTCTAAGGGAAGAGAGTTCCATACCTTAGCAGTGATAACAAAAAAACTCCCCCCCCTCCCCCACCCCCAGCGTAACTGCTTGTACCTCTGTACCTCTGGACTACCAATAAGTGTGCCTGTGCTGATCTTAGGTTTCTGCAAGGAAAGTATTTCCTGAGATGTGTTCTCAGATAAAGAGGCCCTTTCCCCTGTAATGCCTTAAATGCAAGACACTGAGCCTTAAATATAATTCTCTTCCCCACCGGCAGCCAATGGAGATCCCTCAATCGATTAGTTACTAGTTCATGTTTAGGGATATCCAAAATTAATCTTGCCGCTGCATTCTGCATCCGTTGGAGTCTAAGTAGGAGCTGTGTCAGAAGTCCCACGTATAAAGCGTTTCCGTAGTCCAATCGCGATATGGCCAATGCAGTGACCACCGTTTTCAAAGTATCCACAGGGATAAGCAGACGGTTCTTCCGGATAATTTTTAAGATGCCCCAGAAGGTGGAGGTAAGCTTGTTAATTTGACCTTCAAATGTCAGTCTTTGGTCAAATATTACCCCCAGGTTTCTAACCTTTGAGACTGGTACTGGGCAGTCACTCAAATCAGCCGTCCACCACTTTGGGGACCAGAAGGAGGTGTTGGAACCTAGTAGCAAAACCTCTGTCTTATCGCCGTTCAGTTTGAGGCAATTCTTCTGCATCCATGTATTAAATTGTAACAGGCAGATGTTAAAACGATCAGCCGTCTCCTCAATATTGTTTGATACTGAGATCACCACCTGTGTGTCATCGGCATTTGATATGACCGAGAAGCCACATTGTCTAATGATTGCTGCCAGCGGGGCCACATAAATGTTAAAAAGAGTGGGGCTCAGGGATGAGCCCTGAGGCACCCCACATGGCAGCTCGAATGGTTTGTAAACCCTACCGTCCATTTCTACCAAAAATGTTCTGTTTGTTAAAAATGATGTCAGTAATTTGGTGGCACTGTCTTGAAAACCCAGTTCCTCAAGTCTACCAGTCAAGATTTCATAGTTGACCATGTCAAAAGCCGCCAATAGATCTAACAAAATCAAGGCGGCCTTCTTTCCTTCATCCAGTGTTTTTCTTAATTCTTCTACTGCCATCACCAAGGTGGTCTCGGTTCCATGCCCCTCTCTAAAACCATACTGAGAATGATCTAATAGTTCTCCTTCTGCGATAAGGGACATGATCTGCCTAATAATCAGCTTTTCCAACACTTTGGCGTAGAAGGGAATCCTAGATATTGGCCTATAGCTGTTAGGTTCTGTCGGGTCCATATTGGCTTTCTTTGATAAAGGCCGAACCAAAGCTATTTTCCATGATTCTGGAAAAATGCCTGACTGAATTATTTCTAGGAAGACTTTTCTAAGTTGCTCACTGATCAGCTCTGGACACAAATGAAAGATTTTAGGAGGGCAAGGGTATGACGGAGCTCCTACCTTTATTATCTTTACTACTTGGGTGATCTGATCCTCAGTAGATGGGAGAAAAGAGAAAGTTGTGTCAGTGGTTGATAAATAAATCCCTGGCGTTTTTATCGCCGCTTGTCTATTTATGCTGTCTCTAAAAGTTTTATACACTGCCTCCACTTTGTTAATGAAAAATTCTCCAAGAATATTGCAGAATTCCGAGTTCTCTGTCTTCTGTAGATTCCCTGGGAGCTTAGCTAGTTTTTTTTACTGTATTAAATAACTCCTTACTGGAGTTTTTAGATTCCAGGATTTTTTGAGTAAAATATTTACTTTTCTCCTCGACAATCATTTTTTTGTAATCTGATAGAGTAGTTGCATATTCTCTTTTCCTTGCCTCAGCGTAATCAGTTCTCCATACCCTTTCAAATCTCCTACATACTTTTTTTTCTGTTCCCCAAGTTTATTAGTGAACCAGGGCTCAGATGGCCTTTTCCTTTTTGATCGTAGCCTCTTTTTAGGGACTGCTGAGTCTACTGCTGTTTTGACCCAGGAGTTTACTTTATTGACCATATTGTTGGCACCTAATTCCAACCCTCTCCATGACTAAACAGGTCAACGCCATCCCCTCCTCCTGCTTCAACACCCTCTGCATGATCCGCAGGATCTACAAGTGGATCCCCATTGAAAGGAGAAGAACGGTCACCCAGGCCCTCGTCAGCAGCAAGTTGGACTACGGAAACGCCTTCTACGCAGGCGCCTCGGCCAAACTCCTGAGACGGCTCCAGCGCGTCCAGAACGCCTCTGCACGCCTTATTCTCGACATCCCTTGCCGCAGCCACATCACACCCCACCTGAGAGACCTGCACTGGTTCCCGGTCAACAAGAGGATAACCTTCAGGCTCCTCACCCACACACACAAGGCACTCCAAAACACCAGACCAACATACCTCAACAGACGACTCAGCTTCTACACCCCCACCCGCCAGCTCTGCTCCGCCGCCCTCGCCACAGTCCCCCGCTTTTGAAGAGCGACCTCTGGCAGCAGATCGTTTTCCCACCTCGCCAAGACCTGGAACACCCTCCCCATCCACCTATGGCAGGCCCAAGACCTGCTGACCTTCAGAAAACTCCTCAAGACCTGGCTTTTCGAGCAGTAGCAGCATTCCCCACCCCAGTGCCTTGAGACCCTCACGGGTGAGTAGTGAGCTTTACAAATTATATGATTGATTGATTGAAGACATTCACGTTGAGTTTCCAATCGCTGAAGTCTATGAGGAATCTCGAGTTCCAGTCCACGGAAATGTTTGATTTCCCGGGGAGATATTTCGCCCTTAGAGCAATTTTGTGCTCTAGGTAAAACATCCAGAGTGTCTTGGCTAAATTGGAGAGGTCTGCAGATCTCGTCCTAGACGGTTGATATAGGAAACAGCGGAGATGTTGTCCATCTTCAGGATAACTGAAGATGGAGCTGAGTGCTGGTCTAGAGCACTCAGCTCTGACGATACCACGAGTATCTCTCACCAGGGCATTTCTGAGCCATCTCTTAATGAATTTGGCAATGTGGTCTTGGGGAAACCAGTTTGAACTTCTGGGGTGAGAGATGGTAAGGGGGGAGAACATTTCTTCGGCCAAGTGGTTGAGGATGACATCTTTAGACGAGGAGGGGATTTCCTACTCAAAGGGTTGGCTCTTGGAATCAAATTGTCTAGATCAAGGACACATTTGTCACAAAACTTAGGGGACCTCTCCTCATCCTCAGAGTCAATGTTGGCATTATTATGAGCACCACAATAGTTTGTGCCACTAAGGATACCTATATTGGTCATGCCGCCAGGGACACCTGAGAAGTTTGTGCCGCTTTGGTCACCCGAAGTAATTGAGGTGCGAGGACCTCCCATAACATTTGAGGTGCGAGGAACTCCCAAATTAGTAGAGGTGCTAGGACCTCCCACAGTGCTCTGGTTAGGCTAAATATTTTTTGTTTTTTTTAACTCTTTTCCCCTCAATAGTGGGCATGCCAATATGAATGGTATTTGAGCTGTCAATGGAGTCGTCCTGATCAGAAGGGGTCTTTTAGTGGCCATAACTTCCTTAAGGGTGTCCAGCATACAGGACCTCATCTCTCTATGGATAAAACTTTTAAAATAATCATAATTTAAATTGGGGGAGCTTGCAAGAGCGTCGTCAGAGTCTATGTCTGACATTTTAGGGTCATAGAGAAAGTAAATCAGAAGGAAAGGTAAATGCCCCCTTTTTTTAAGTAATAATACAGGAAAGGTAAGTGCCCCCCTTTAATCTCTTTTTTTTGGTGTAATTTATCAAAGTAAGTAAGGTAAGTGCCCCCTTTATTTTTTTGTAATTTTTATCTAAAACGAAGTTAACCTAAAAAACTATAATTCTCTCTCTTTTTTAATTTGTATGTAGGGGCTTGAGAAAAGGAGTGTGCTGAGCCAAAGGACCGCAAGGAAACTAAGGATGAGTGACCGGCAGCAGCTGATAGCAGCAGAGCAAGTGTAACAAGCTGCTCGAGCTCAGCCGCTGCCGGAGGGTGAAAAGGAAAGGACCTTGGCTACAGGAGCAAGCAGCGCTGCGTTGCCAAGGTCCACTCGTCGAGGGGAAAGAGTGCTCGAGCGAATGCTCGAGCGAGAGGAATTGGCAGAAGGAAAAAATGCACGGAGAGCCCAAAAACGTAAAAAAGTCTAAGAAACAGTGCCGAGAAGGCGAGGGAAGTGCGCGAACCGAGATCGGCCCACAAGAGAGTGTGGGAACGAAAACGGGCGACAGCGGAAAGGCGGCGAGAGGAAGACATCAAAGCACATAAAGCGCGTACGCCTGCCCGTGTAGTCCGGTGAGGAAAAGGGAGGAGGGGGCGGGGAGGAAATGGGGATGCAGAAGAGACCATAAATTGGAATCAGGGCATTTGAAAGTGCAAGGAAGGAAAGAGAGGTGGGAGGGAGGAGTAAAATCCCTTCAGGTTGCTAGTAAAACCATAGCTGTAAGGTAATAAATAAGAGAAGCAACGCAAAAGAAGTAAGATAAAGGAACTTATCTGCATGTGAGCTGCATTTAATATAGGCAGTCTGTTTGGTGCTCATGCCTTTTACACTATACGACTATTCCTGGTATACAGACTCACATGTCGCAGGCATCACAGACCTGCCGCACACAGAGAAGAGACAGCGCTGAGTGCAAAGGCAGCCCGCAGCCACCACTGTATAAAGTACTCTGGTCTCTGGAACATGGTCGCTGGATTCCGGAAGAACCCTACGAGCTTTCCTCTCATTTTCCTGCTGCTCCTGTCGCAGTGAATTAACGGAGCGGAGACTTTCCCTTGAACCTGTAATAAATATTGATAAAAGATCTGAGCCTATGGCCCTAGCTCCTGTTCCGCCTTCTTGTTCAACCTTGGAAGACCCTGCACCCCAAAATAACAGTTTCCACACAACAATTAAAGGCCCTGAAATTCTGGAAACTCACACAATACAGAATAGTGCTGCCACTTCAGGGTCATTGAGTAAGCCAAATGTGGTTACCCGGGGCCAAAAAGCTAAATACAAAACCAATCATGTGAACATTTCTGCGCCACCCCCAAAGAAAAGAAAAGAAAAGGCCAAGCCGTGGGTAAACAACATCTTCCACCACCCAAGCTTCGCAGGAACAAATCTATTGACATAGAGCTCATTCACGAGCTAAATTTTGACAATGCTGAGACTAAGCATGGGCGAATTTTACGAATTCGCGATCTGCGAATTTGTGGATTTGCAAATTCGCGATCCTCAAAATTCGCGAGTTCGTGCGAATTTGCAGATTTTTTATTTTTGCGTGTTCCCGGGGCGCTTTGCGTGTTCGCAGGTATTCGTGGGGCGCTTTGCGTGTTCGCAGGTTTTTTTTTTTGCCCTTCTGCCCTCTGTACCACTCGTTTCTGTGCCCTTCTGCCCCACTCATTTTTTGTCCCCTTCTGCCCTCTATCCCACTTTTGTGCCCTTTTGGCCTCAGTCCCACTTAGAATGGCGCCGGCAAGCTGCCAGCGCCATTCTAAAATAGCTACAAAGAGCTTCAACCGGAAGCCCTAATAGATAACGTAAAGCAGGTGCTCGAGTTGAAGGTCAAATTAAGTTACACAATCATTAATCACCCAAAGTTTGGGGTGATTAATGATTGTGTAACTGAATTTGAGCTTCAACTCGAGCACCTGCTTTACTTTATCTATTAGAGCTTCCTGTTGAAGCTGACTTTTGTAACTATTTTAGAATGGCTCTGGCAGCTTGCCGGCGCCATTCTAAAAGAGTTACAAAAGTCAGCTTGAACTTTTGACCCAATCCGTTCCGCTCGCGGATTTTGCAGGAAATTTGCGAATCTCGCGGATTGCGAATGTACCGAAAATCCGCGAGCGGAACGGATTTTCCGCCCATGCTTAGCTGAGACTGTCTCGGGGGGGTCGATTTCCATAGGGGCTGACTTTTGGAAAAAGCTCAAAACTATGGTAGCAGTCCTCCTAGATCCTTTGATTCAAAGGCTCTCAGCTATTAAAACTAGATTGCTGGTCATTTAAACACCTATGACAAATAATAACCAAAATATGGCTGAATGTACTCGGGGAGAGAGTGATGTTATCAATAGGAATATGGATAAAATCATACCTATTATTACTATGGATATCCAGAATAGTCTGTCACGCACAAGGGGGGAGGGGCTGTCACAGCATAGAGTGGAAGACTCTTCACAAGTAAATGACCTGGCCCTCCCACACGCCCGGGTAGCAAATGTCTGCTGTGGTAATTATCCAGGGGATGAAAGACATCACATCCCAAGTTTAATCAGAGGTAAATTAAAAACCATTGAGGGTGCTTACACAAACTTCCATTTACCTCCAGAAGCTACTCCCTACACTGTCATATTAACTAATGTTCCTCCACTGTCGCACGGCTCTTTTGAGCACCGGTCCTCCTCGAGGAACAAGTCATTGCATTGTCATGGGGATGAGCCTTGCATTTACACTGTGTTAAGTTAACATGAGCTTATTAGAAGTTAAAAACGCCATTTTTCCTTTCTGCTGCCTTTGCACACGGCATGAGGTTCCGTGATTCTGAACCCGTTCAGTAAAGGTTGTCGTATCGAGACGATTTTGGTATCAGCGGACCGCAAATGACAAGTGCGGTTTGTACGAGTGTTGATCGATTGATGGATGGATTCACTGTATATTCAGGGATTTCGTTCGAACCTTCGGGTTCCATTTTGTGTACGGTAGCCATTTAGTGGTTGCCCTCACATAGCCGATGACTGCAGCCGAGCAAGTCCTTGGGACACGTACACCTTTAGCTGACTTTTGTGTGACCTGAACGAACTGACTCCCTTGCCCGAAGCTGACCTTGTTGAGCCAGTTCCTTGTTAGGCAGCTGGTCAGATAGAGATCAAAGAGCAGGACATTGCTGAGTTTATGGTACATGCACACACCCTTCTATCTTGTTTCACATCTGTTTCTGTTCCTTCTTTTATGGCCTATTTATGGTTTGGGTTGAGGTCCTTTTATTATGGGTTTGTCCGGCCTGTCCGGGCAAGAATGTTGGATTTTGCCTTGTCATTTATGGTGGGCTGGACAACTGAAAGTGGGCTTGTCGTTATGCGATACTTTTGAAATGTCACTGTGTGATTGGATAGTTTGTAAATAATTGATCCTAGTCAGGAATGTGATTTTTGGCATAAAAGACGATGTCTCGCTTTACTAAATTGTGCAGTGCAGTCTCTGACGAACCACCCGTGTCGTGCTTCGTAGACCTCTGTTCCTGGTTGCAACCAATAAATGTGGTCTTTGACGTCACCGAGAAGTGTCCCGTGTCTCTGTTTGCCAAGACAGGAGAACTCGAAGACTTCGGGTGTTTCCCCTGGCGCCTCTGGGTTCTAAAACCCGGTTCTTCAGTTGGCGCCCAACGTGGGGCGACTTCAGCGGTACCGGTCCAAGCCTGAAGATCGTGAGGAGCTTCGTGTGAAAATTCTGGAGGAAGGCCTGCCACTTCATCGACCCCTGTATGTCATCGTGGTCCGAAAGTCTTTGCTGCGAGGTTCCCCGCTTTCCGACGGCTACGAAGGACTGCTGCCCTGACTGTCGCCCTGTCTTGGAGCCCTTTTGATGATTTGTAGAGCGAGACAATAGACGGGTCTTCTGGCGATGTCATCGATATTTCAGTTAAGTATAAGTGGAGCGTCTCCCAGTCCTTAGTTTTGTTTTGGGTATCCCCTTGGGATCTTTGATTTGGGACTTGCAAGCTCCAAAGCCGAGGGACTTGTGTATTCACGAGGTTATCGTATTCAATATTCCCTTGAAGTTTGAAGCTAGAATAGTGAGCGAAGATGCCTGGTCTTAGCAGACTTGGAAAGATATTTTGTTGTGGTTGTAATAGGGATTCCCGATTGGAGGACTCGTGTCCGGTGCCTCCGATTCGAACTCCGACCTATGAGCTCTATTTAAAACATGGCGTGGGCCCCATCACGTATAATGAAGTATGGATTAGATATACTAGGAAGGACGGTGTCCTAAAGTGCCCCCAATATGGTAGTTATGACACGGAGATTTTAGATAATTTAGAAGTTAAACTCTTAAAGAAGAAAGCCCGTCCGGCGATGTTTGACTCTTTCCGCCTCTGGCGAAAGGAAGCCAAACAGAAAGAAATTAAGTTAGCGAAGAGAAATAAAAGAGAGAAAGGTATTTCGGTAATGCAAGCTGCTATACAGTTTAATGATAACGAAGAAGATTAGTGAGTGAGAAGTTGCACAGGCAACGTAAAATGGCGATTGATAAGTGTTATCCAACTTTGCCACCTCAACAGCAAGGTGCAACGAAGGACCTTGAGAAAGATCCAAAGATGTCACATTTGTTGAGTTCGCCACCCCCTTATGTGCAGAGTGCTACAGCACTTCCGCAACCTTCAGTTGCGCAACCTCCGGTTGCTTTGTCTCCTGTTGTTCTACAACCGCCAGCTCCTCTTCAGTTGGCTCCTATTCCTTTGGCGCAGCCTTCTCAAGGGCCGCCGACTTTGCTACTTGCTCCGTCTCCAACTCCTACGACTTTGTCTCCTGTACTGGCTACTTCGTCTGCTACTGTTCCTACGTTGGTTTCCTCTCATTCTGCTTTGTCTCCTGTATTGTCTATGTCTTCCGATACTCCTTTTGATACTGCTCCTATGCATGCCTTGTCTCATCCTCTTTTTCCCCCCTGTTCTTTCGTCAACTTATCCTTCTGTTCGACAGAGAATGACTGATACTGTAACTGGTCTCTTTTCTCCTCTCTTTGGGTCATTGGGTATGACCCCAGTTTTGACGTGTACACAGTTGCGTAGCCAACTGCCTGGTCCCGATGAGCGGGAAGTATTGGATCATTTAGCACGTAAATGGGTGACTATTCCTTTAAGATATGATTTAGAGTCTGTTATGGATGTTTTCCATCAAAGGGAAGCACCGAAGCAGAGATGTTTTTGAGAAGATGTGTACTTTCCTTTGTGAAGAATGGGAAGATGGTGATTTGGGACAGACTCCGCCTGAATTGTTCTGTGTACAGTCCGAGTTTGCGAAGGGAACTATAGTGAGTATCGACGTTAAGAAAGCAGTTGCGACATTGTTGTCGTTTAGGAGTGAGTCTCCTTCTCAGCCGTTGTTTGAGCCTGATCCTTCTGTTAGAAGGAAAGTGCGGCAATATCCAATGAGAGAGGTTCCTCCAGTGTGGAAAGATGCCGTCGTGGCCAATGCTCAAGCTGGTATTCAAGCTGTACCGGCTCATTTTCAGCGTGTTTGGGTACATGTTCCATGGAAGCGAGCTGAAGTTTTGGCCCTTAAGCAGACTTTGCCTGATCCACGTAAAAATCCTGCAGGGTACTATAAGGAATTATCACAGACTGCAGATTCATGTGTTATGAATCTAGCCGACATAGACATGTTGTTTGGAAATGTAGTTCCACAGCCTTTATGGGGACTGATTCGTCATACGGATCATGCGCAAGAGTTAGGTGATACATGGGCTAATATTGGTGCCTCGGATGGCAGACAAGTTGGTGGTGCTAAACCTGAGCCTTTAGTTGCAGAACTCCCAGGTAGGATTATTAACTACATGAAGACTTTGATGCCTGCTATGCGTGTCAACTGGGACAAATTGTCTGCTTGTAAGCAGAAGAAAGACGAAAGTGTGTCTGATTTCTTCACTAGCTTTGAAGAGACGTTTATCGACCATAGTGGTCAGGACATGAGTACGGAAGGTGGTCAACGGTTGTTCATTGACAAGTTTGTGCATAATTTGCTTCCAGAGTTGTGTACTAAGTTGAAGGATTCTGAGAGTTCTTGGGCTGTTTCTTCGTCAGCCCTGATATTGGCTACTGCACAGTACTACGAGAATAGAGATAAGGATGAGAAAGATAGAGCAGACAAGAAGACTAAAGAGTTAAAGATGAAGGTTCTTTTGCAGCAAGCGTATCCGCCTCGTAATAATCAGCGCGATTATCAGCAACCACAGCAATATCAGAGAAACTCGCAAAGGTTCGAGCCTTCTCAACCGCGTTTTCCTGTAGGCCCTAATCAGTGTGCGTATTGTAAAGAAGAGGGTCATTTAAAAAATAGTTGTCCGGTTCTGTTACAGCGTATGAATGGTGCTTCTGGTGTGAGAGGTCGAGGTGTTCAGCAAGCTATTAGAGGTAGAGGATGTGGTGTGTTTCCTCAGAATGTGCGTTCCTTGCCTCCACAGAATTCAATGAATAGTTTTGATCAGCAGAATGGTGCGTCTGGTAGGACGGCTCAGTACTATGCGGACGACTATTATGTCGAAGGTGAGAATATGGATGGTAATGATTGCTAGGACAGCCATAGACAAAGAGAGGGAGTTGTTTCAGTTCCAGTAGATCAGAGTGGACCTTATGTTGAAGTGATTACATCAGGTGTGTCAGAGCCTTTTCTGTTGGATACTGGTGCTGCGAAGAGTTCTATTATGCACTCTAAACTCCCTGGCGCACCTTTGTCTGGCTTAACAAATGTTTCAGTAGGTTTTTCTGGCGCCCCGGTTAGTAATCAGATTTCTATTCCTTTGTCTCTTTCTGAGGGACCTTGTGAATTCGAAGCACCCCTTATTCTGACGACAGGTTGTGGTGAGAACTTGTTGGGATTGGATTTGTTGAAAAGATTGTATGCAATATTACATTGCTCTCCTTCAGGAGTACATCTTACATTGGGTAAGAGAGTAATCTCTCCGATGTATTTGTCTAAAGATCGACTTCCAGCTGAATTGTCTTCTCTTCCTGATTCTCTTTGGGCTACTGGTCCTAATGATGTGGGTCTTTTGTTACGCTCGCGGATTTTGCGGATTTTTGGGAAATTCGCAATCCGCGAGATTTGCGAATTTCCCGCAAAATCCGCAAATTCGCACGCAGCGGATTTTTTTGACGGCGCGCGGCGTTGGTGATACAATTTTTGCGGCGCGCGGCGTTTATCATCGTTTGCCGAGTTGTTTTTTTCGATAGTTTGCGAGTGCTGCGCCATTTTGGATCTTGCTGTGTGATCCCGCGGGAATTGGCGAGCGCGATTATGTCATCGCGGCTTGCCAGCGATAGTTTGTCAACGCGAGTACGGCAAGATCACGTCTCGCGGTACTTCGCAATTGCGAGATTTGAGATGCGGCGAGCGAAAATATAAATTTGCAATTCTGCACAAGAAATCCACCAGCAAGCAGCATAAACCTTCTAGAAATGATGATTTTTATCTGAATAACTCCTTAGTTTGACATTTGCCTGCACTTTTTTAGCGAGGAGTCCATTTTGGGGAGGGGGGCAGGGGGGTGGGAGGAAGGAAGTGCCCCACAGTCTTCAACTTCCTGTTCCTGTTCAGCAGGCTCCTCCCAGTGCTTTGTCCATCTCCTGGTCACTTTTCATTTGGGTCTGGAGCTGGAAGGATTACTTTTTGTGGATGCTGCTGGATATTTGGATTTGAGGCCTTTTTGACTTTCTTTGGATCACTGTTGGATTAGAAATTTTACAAGTAAGTTTGTTTGGGGCATTACAGTTGCTGCAATTAAAATTTTGGAATTTTCGATTTTTGGGCTGTTTTGGGGCCTTTTGCCCAGGGGTACTCAGTGGTGGGTGGACTGAGTCTTTCTGTGGGTTGTCTTGAACTTAAACATCATGGAGGCCATGGATGAATTGGGATTGTGCTGATTTTTCTGTGTTTTTCGATTTTTGACCTGTTGTTGGGGCCTTGACCAGGGGTAGTGAGTGGTGCATGGGCCTAGTCTTTCTGTGGGCTGTCTTGAACTTAAACATCATGGAGGGCATGGATGGAATGGGATTGTGCTGATTTTTCTGTGTTTTTCGATTTTTGACCTGTTGTTGGGGCCTTGACCAGGGGTAGTGAGTGGTGCATGGGCCTAGTCTTTCTGTGGGGTGTCTTGAATTTAAACATCATGGAGGGCATGGATGGAATGGGATTGTGCTGATTTTGCAGTGTTTTTCGATTTTTGGGGGTGTTCATGGGGACAGGCCATGTGGGTGGGGGCCATTTTGAGTGCTGGTACAGGCAGGCCCTGGCCATGTGCTAGGAGGCAAGTGGCCATTTTGAATGCAGGCTTTGTTGTTAGGCCTCCAACCATGTTGCCTACTTTTCAACCTTTATTTATGCCCAGGGGTAGTGAGTCTTGCATGGGCCTAGTCTTTCTGTGGGTTGTCTTGAATTTAAACATCATGGAGGCCATGGATGGAATGGGATTGTGCTGATTTTGCAGTGTTTTTCGATTTTTGGGGGTGTTCATGGGGAGGGACATGCCATGTGGCTGGTGGCCATTTTGAGTGCAGCTACAGGCACTGGCCATGTGCTGGCAGGCAAGTGGCCATTTTGAATGCAGGCTTTGTTGTTAGGCCTCCAACCATTTTGCCTACTTTTCAACCTTTATTTATGCCCAGGGGTAGTGAGTCTTGCATGGGCCTAGTCTTTCTGTGGGTTGTCTTGAATTTAAACATCATGGAGGCCATGGATGGAATGGGATTGTGCAGATTTTTCAGTGATTTTCGTTTTTTGGGCCTGTACTTGTGGCCTTTTCACCAGGGGTATTTGAGTCTAGCATGGGCCTAGTCTTTCTGTGGGCTGTCTTGAACTTAAACATCATGGAGGGCATGGATGGAATGGGATTGTGCTGATTTTTCTGTGTTTTTCGATTTTTGACCTGTTGTTGGGGCCTTGACCAGGGGTAGTGAGTGGTGCATGGGCCTAGTCTTTCTGTGGGGTGTCTTGAATTTAAACCTCATGGAGGGCATGGATGGAATGGGATTGTGCTGATTTTGCAGTGTTTTTCGATTTTTGGGGGTGTTCATGGGGACAGGCCATGTGGGTGGGGGCCATTTTGAGTGCTGGTACAGGCAGGCCCTGGCCATGTGCTAGGAGGCAAGTGGCCATTTTGAATGCAGGCTTTGTTGTTAGGCCTCCAACCATTTTGCCTACTTTTCAACCTTTATTTATGCCCAGGGGTAGTGAGTCTTGCATGGGCCTAGTCTTTCTGTGGGTTGTCTTGAATTTAAACATCATGGAGGCCATGGATGGAATGGGATTGTGCTGATTTTGCAGTGTTTTTCGATTTTTTTGTGCTCTATAACTGAACTGATGTTCCTCTGTCTTCCATTTTTTTTAGGTGCACAAGACTCAAGAGAACCACCAGTGCCAGGAAGAAGTCCTGCAGCGGTGTGTGTGTGCAGCATAACGTCACGCGACGTCACGTCTGGCCTCAGACAACTCTACAATTCGTGCAACTGCAGCCTGCTGTCTGACCTGCTCTGAAGAAGATGGCCCCAAAGAAAGTTCTCCGTAGCTCCTCTAGCAAGAAAGTTGCTAGTAAGGAGCAGAAGAAGCAAGTTACCAAGGCGGCTGGTGTGCCACCCGCCACGTTTTTTGGGAGAAAAAAAAAAGTACGCCTGCAGCAGCAGGATCTGCTGGGGACCAAGCTGGGAGCAGCACCCCTGCTCCATTGGGTTCAGTGCCTCCACCACCACGCCAACTTAACTCAAAGCCCTTGAGTGCTTCAGAGGCAGTCAGTGTACTTCTCCAATCACCATCGACCAGTGATGTTGGCTCATCGCAAGAAAGTAGCAGCAATGTCCCTGAATCAACACAGGTTGTTGTAACTCATCTGACAAGTGTTGAACAACCACAGCCGCAACAACAACACCATGTGCAAGTACACGCCCAAGTACATGTGGAAGGAGAGGCAGCAAAAGGAGATGCGCAAGCAAAGGTGCATGGAGGTTCACAAGTGCCCACAATAGTTGTTCCTCCCGAAGTAGGGGCACATCAGGAAATCGACAATGAAGCCGAGGTATCATTGGAAGCCACTCCTCCTGATGATCATTCATTGTCTTCCACATCCCTAGCAAGGAAAAGATCAAGGGGGGTGTCTACATCTTCTTCAAGCCCACCTCCTTCTGATGATACAGATCCAGCTTGGGAACCACAACTGCGGTCTGACAGTGAGGCACACCATGATCTGACACCGGTACCTAAGCGTAAAAGGAAGGTCGTCCAAAAACTCAAACCTATGGAGTGTGATGAGGCTCAACAAGAAGTGACAGATACTGCTGGTGATGAAGCCTCTCACGATGACGACGAGCCAGTCATCACAAAGGTCACTGCAGCCCCACCGGGCATGCAGCAAAGAGACATTTTGACCCTATCCCGAGAAGCTGCTGAGCGTGATGATGATGTCGGCGAGGAGGCAATGGAAATGGAATCATTAGATTTGGAGTTAAGTAGTACACCAAAACCTACCGCTTCCATATTTCTTCCTCGCAAGAAGGTACCCACCTCGTCCTCGACCTCAATTCGTGGTGGTGAAAGTGCAAAACGTACTGAAGTTCAGCAATCCACATCCTCCACTTCATCTGGCATTAGCAGCAGGACCACCACCACCAGTATCGCCGCCTCCTCCGGCCCCCGAAGACATTTCAAGTCTCCAGTTTGGGACTTCTTTAGTGTTTGCCCAAAAAAGGAAAACGTAGCCATTTGTAGCATTTGTAAGCTTCGAGTTAGTCGTGGTAAGTTGGGTTCCAACTATGGTACCGGAGGCCAGAGAGGTCATCTTAGGAGAACGCACGATGTCCAATGGTTTGCGCACCTACACGCGATCAAGGAAGCCGGAATTGCACGCAATGAAAACGTTGATTTTTCATCTGATGATGACGAGGAGGAAGAAGACGATTCAAACACTTCACTTACACCCAGTTCCCCTGTCAGCAGCACACCCCATGGGAGCCACACTAAGAGTGTGGGAGAGAGTGAGACATCAATGCGGAAAAGTTCATCAGCGAGCGTAACTGGGTCGAAGAGATCATCATCATCCCGTAAATCCTTGGTCCAGGGCAACATTAAAAAGATGTTGTTTACAGAAGCGCAATATGAACGCAACCACCCAATGACCCGTCTGTATAACACTAAGCTGGCTAAAATGCTAGCTCTGGACCTTCTCCCTTTTTCTTTTGTAGAAGGGGTTGGTTTTCTAGAATTAGTGACAGCGCTCTGCCCTAAATGGAAGGTTCCTAGCCGGTTCTATTTTGCCCGAGTTGCGGTTCCAGCACTACATGAAGATGTTCTGAAGGTGATTGGGGCAGCTTTGCAGAAGAGTGCTGTTCACACTATACATCTGACAACAGACATGTGGACCAGTGGCGCAGGCGCTGATTACATGTGCATCACTGCACACTGGGTCTCTTTTTCAGGGGCTAAAGCAAAGCTAAACGCAGGTGTTGACACGAACATTGTTTTTAAAGGTGCTCGGAAACATGCAACACTAGCCATGTTTGGTTTGGAGAAACGTCACACAGCAGAAAACATTTTGGATGTCTTTAACACAAAGGTCCTTAACTGGCTGTCCCCACTAAAACGCAAGGTTGGTTATGTTTCCACGGACAATGGCGCCAATATAGTTAAGGCCATGAGGGACGGTTACTATTTCAGAGTGCCGTGTTTGGCGCACTGTATAAACCTGGTTGTCCAAAAATTCTTGGGTAATAAAGGCAGTGCAGCGTACAGTGTATTGGAGACCTGCCGAAAAATGTGCAAGCATTTCAGGCATTCTTTTAAGGCCCGGAAGCAGCTGAGGAGCCTGCTATATCAACGTCAAATGCCAGTGAAAGCACTCATCCAGGAGGTGGTAACACGTTGGAACTCAACCTTCTACATGCTTGAGCGTCTGTATGAGCAGTATACGGAACTCGATCAATATTTCCTTAAAGAGGGTACAGAGGAGCTGAGGATGGGTGGGCCGCAATGGAACATAGTTGAAAGCCTGACACGCATGCTTCCTCCTTTTGAGTTCTTCACGCGTGCAGTCAGCAAGGAGGACTCTAATTTGGGAAAAGCTATCCCATTGTTGTACATGCTGGAGGACCAACTGAAGGAGGTGTGTTCTGTGTTTGGAAAAGATGACAAAAACCAAGACTCTTTGCTTCTGGCTGAGCAATTATTAGAGCTCCTACAAGGTGATGAACGTCTTAAAAAGATCCACTCAGAACAGCATTACATTTGTGCTACTATTCTGGATCCACGCTACAAAAAGGCGCTGGCAGACCAAGCATTCTTTCCTTTTGATGATGAACATGTTCCAAAGTACAAACGTTGGCTAGCCTTGTCAGCCAAGAGGTTTGAAACAGAACGGCTGGAAATTGAAGGAAATGGCAGTACATCAGCAGGCCATCCCCAGTCAAAACAATCCACTTCTGCACCTGTGGCTGTGGCACAAGTGACCTCTCAGCCGTTAAAGACACCGGCAACCGGATCATCTGCACGAAAGACAACAGAAACATTGGAGGCTGAAGAGGATTGGCTAGCTCTGCGTGGGTTTGGTTCTCAAAAGGTCAGAGGCACAGCAAGAGCTAAGCAAAGTGGAGGAACCTTGGATGAGGACCTTGAGTCGATGGTGAAGGACTATCTGAATGACTCAACAGAGGTCTATGTTAATTCTGACCCATTGGCGTATTGGCATGGGAAAAAAGAATTGTTGCCACAGCTCACCAACCTGGCTTTAAACTACTTGTCTTGCCCACTCGCAAGCGTGTCTTCTGAACGGGTTTTCAGTGCGGCTGGTGGGATTGTAACTCCCAAACGGAGCCGCCTCTCGCCCAAAAATGTGGAGAGGTTAACAATGATCAAGATGAATCAGCACCTCATACCACCAGATTTCAGAGTACGAGAGAGCGTGCCGGATAAAGAGGAGGTGGCCAGCAACATAGATGAGGGAATTTCTACTCTGTCAGGTGACACTGAGCTCACCCTGCCTGAATTCGCAGAGTATGATGACGAAGCCTTATTCTTATTCCTGGACCGTGATACCGAGCCCTGAAAATGAGACAACGAATCAATAACTTTCTTTTTCATCCTTATTCACTTTTATTCCTGTGTGTCTGTCTTTCTTTGTTGTGCACAGTTAATATAATTCAAACTTTAATCAGATAATCACAAAAACAAGCCCATCAGCAGAACTGTCTTCACTTGTTTGCTAATTGATTTGAAGGTGCCGCAGTCTGCATTCCTCAGGTTCACAAGTTCAGAAGAACATGCTCCTCTATCCTCCTCCTCCAGACTCCTATTTCCATCAAAGCAGAGGGCTGGTTTACGCCCAATGAAGAAAGACTCAGCACTTGTGGGGGTGTTGTTCTACCTCTTTGCAGGTGAGTTGACGGGTCTGGGGCCATTGCTGGGAAGCACTAAAAGTGGTTTGGACCAAATCCGAGGCGGAAATTTTTTTGTGTTTTTGATGACTTGCTTGCCTTTGAGGTGCTCTTAGGGGGGGTTCCGTCTGTTTGTGGGTGAGTTTCGTGGTCTGGGAGCATTGCTGGGACACTCTAATCTTGATTGCATTTGCTTTTCAGGAAATCCGTCGTGCCAACCCCGACTTATGGCCTAGCTACGCAGCGCGTTTGGACCGAAGGCCCAGAAATATTGCAAGTATGAGATTTTGCTTTTGGCCTGTTTGGGGGTGTTATGCTTCTTGGCGGGTGCGTTGGCGGGTCTTGGGGCATTCCTGGGAAGGTCTAATACCGGGTAGAAGTGGTTGGGACAAAATCCAGGCCGATTTTTTTTGGCTATTTCTGACATTTTGCTCTATGTAGCGTTTTCGGGGGCCTGTTTGGGGGGCTTCCTGGTGTTTGTGGGTGAGTTTCGTGGTCTGGGAGCACTGCTGGGACACTCTAATCTTGATTGCATTTGCTTTTCAGGAAATCCGTTGTGCCAACCCCGACTTATGGCCTAGCTACGCAGCGCGTTTGGACCGAAGGCCCAGAAATATTGCAAGTATGAGATTTTGCTTTTGGCCTGTTTGGGGGTGTTATGCTTCTTGGCGGGTGGGTTGGCGGGTCTTGGGGCATTCCTGGGAAGGTCTAATACCGGGTAGAAGTGGTTGGGACAAAATCCAGGCCGATTTTTTTTGGGCTATTTCTGACATTTTGCTCTATGTAGCGTTTTCGGGGGCCTGTTTGGGGGGCTTCCTGGTGTTTGTGGGTGAGTTTCGTGGTCTGGGAGCACTGCTGGGACACTCTAATCTTGATTGCATTTGCTTTTCAGGAAATCCGTCGTGGCAACCCCGACTTATGGCCTAGCTACGCAGTGCGTTTGGACCGAAGGCCCAGAAATATTGCAAGTATGAGATTTTGCTTTTGGCCTGTTTGGGGGTGTTATGCTTCTTGGCGGGTGGGTTGGCGGGTCTTGGGGCATTCCTGGGAAGGTCTAATACCGGGTAGAAGTGGTTGGGACAAAATCCAGGCCAATTTTTTTTTTGGCTATTTCTGACATTTTGCTCTATGTAGCGTTTTCGGGGGCCTGTTTGGGGGGCTTCCTGGTGTTTGTGGGTGAGTTTCGTGGTCTGGGAGCACTGCTGGCTATATATACTTTACTTTGCAAGAGGTTTGAAGCAAATCCATGGTGGCAGAGGGGAGTTAGGGCCTAGCTGCAGAGCGCGCGCGGAGTGATTTGGGAAATTTGTGAAAAATTGACTAAGTCCCCATTTTTGTACTTTTGCTCTTTGGCTGTTTGGGGGTCTTCTACTCGTTTTCTCCTGGGTTGACGGCTCTGGGGCCATTGCTGGGAAGCTCTAATACCGGATAAAAGTGTTTTGGACCAAATCCCAGGCGGAAATTTTTTTGTGTTTTTGATGACTTGCTTGCCTTTGAGGTGCTCTTAGGGGGGTTCCGTCTGTTTGTGGGTGAGTTTCGTGGTCTGGGAGCATTGCTGGGACACTCTAATCTTGATTGCATTTGCTTTTCAGGAAATCCGTTGTGCCAACCCCGACTTATGGCCTAGCTACGCAGCGCGTTTGGACCGAAGGCCCAGAAATATTGCAAGTATGAGATTTTGCTTTTGGCCTGTTTGGGGGTGTTATGCTTCTTGGCGGGTGGGTTGGCGGGTCTTGGGGCATTCCTGGGAAGGTCTAATACCGGGTAGAAGTGGTTGGGACTAAATCCTCGCGGAAAAGCCTTTTGGCACTTTTTGTAACTTAGGGTTCGTTAGGGTTAGCCCTAGCAGCAGGATTGCATGTGTTTCGGGGTGTTCTAGATTATTCCAACTGAGTTCTGGGGTCTTAGAGCACTCGTGAGAATGTGTAATTTTGGTTGCAAGTCATTTGAAGAAAATCCAAGGTGGGAAAGGGGGGATTTGGCATAGTTAAAGAAAGCCTTTGCCACTATTCTTAACTTAGGGTTCGTTAGGGTTAGCAGTATTTCTATTGCATGTGTTTGAGTGGGGGGGATTTCGAGTCTTGGAGCGATGCTGGCTATGGCTACTTTTGCTTGGTTGCTTGCAAGTGGTTTCAATGCAATCCACGGTGGGTAATGGGTAATTAGGAAGGGGGTACTTCGGCCTACTTTTACTTTCAAAGTAAGTTTTGTCACCAGTTTTCTGCTAGGCCTCGTTTTTTGAGATTTGATTGGGGGTCTTCTACATTTTTGCGACTGGCTTTAGTAAGGGTCTGGGTGGGAGCACTGCTAGGAAGATCTAATTTTGTTCTAAAACACAGTTTACAGTACACCTAGCTTGAGGGGCAAGATCCGCTACATTAATTTGCCCATACTTATTTATCCTTCAAAAGGTGACTCAGAGTACGCACTTTCAAAAATATTGTACTGTCTACTAGGAAAATCAAATTGTGACTTTTTGCACTCCACAGCCTACATACCTTATATTTATTTATCAGTGGTGTTGTAATATTATATCACTTCCTGTTTTTCGTTGAATAATTACAGGCCGGGTTTCAGTCTCTGCAATGGGGAAAAAAGGATGGAGTCAGGCTTCACAGTAGCGAGCCACAATTCAGCATCAGGCAGGCAGTGGACAGGGTGTCTTCTGGTGACCAACATCGATGGACGAAGCGTCGGCTGCAATGGAGGAGTGCCGCTAATAGGAGGATTTTTTTTCTGCAGGCAACTTACTTACCACTTCCAACAGGACCACTACAACCACATAGATACAGTATCCCTTGCCTTTTTCTCTGACTGTGACTGCATTTCTTGGATCTCTCTCGGCTTCTAAATTGATCCCTTAACACATCACTTAGTCCACTCCACTATCACATCTGCACCACACATAGTCATTTGTAAGTGCTCCTACGTAATTCGCAAGTCGCAGCACGCCCCAGCCCGTAGAGGACTGGGATGGCCCCAATGATGAAGCATGTCACCAAGGGGCAACCCTGGTGAGTGAGGGGACACCTAGAAAACAAGCAATTTCTCCTTTTCTATCTACTATACCTTCCAGACCAACCCCAGTGAGTGTTGTTGTGAATGGATTTATAGTGACCAGCAAGGCTCTCGGGTATCTGGCTAAGTACAGAGACCTTATGTTGAATATCGTTATCAATAATTCCACACAGGCCCTGTACTGTCGCATTCTTTCTTCCACAGTTGTCGAATGTACTACTTACTTTTCACTGACATGCATGCAGTAGTTCCTGCACTTTCAAAGATTGATGGATAGGTTTGTACCCAAAGAATTGTTTATGTTCCATTGTTTGTCTATGCTGTGCTTTTTTTTACAGGGTGTCTTCTGGTGACCAACATCGATGGACGAAGCGTCGGCTGCAATGGAGGAGTGCCGCTAAAAGGAGGATTTTTTTTCTGCAGGCAACTTACTTACCACTTCCAACAGGACCACTACAACCACATAGATACAGTATCCCTTGCCTTTTTCTCTGAGTGTGACTGCATTTCTTGGATCTCTCTCGGCTTCTAAATTGATCCCTTAACACATCACTTAGTCCACTCCACTATCACATCTGCACCACACATAGTCATTTGTAAGTGCTCCTACGTAATTCGCAAGTCGCAGCACGCCCCAGCCCGTAGAGGACTGGGATGGCCCCAATGATGAAGCATGTCACCAAGGGGCAACCCTGGTGAGTGAGGGGACACCTAGAAAAAAAAGCAATTTCTCCTTTTCTATCTACTATACCTTCCAGACCAACCCCATTGAGTGTTGTTGTGAATGGATTTATAGTGACCAGCAAGGCTCTCAGGTATCTGGCTACAGAGACCTTATGTTGAATATAGTTATCAATATTTCCACCCACGCCCTGTACGGTCGCATTCTTTCTTCCACAGTTGTCGAAAGTACTACTTACTTTTAACTGACATGCATGCAGTAGTGTATGCACTTTCAAAGATTGATGGATAGGTTTGTACCCAAAGATTTGTTTATGTTCACAATTGTGTGTCCATGCTGTGCTACTTTTTCTTGTCTCCCAAAACCTTTCCCAAAAACCCCCGTACCCATCCATTTTTCAAACCCTAACCCTCTTCCCCCGGCCTGTGTGGTTTTGATTGATGTGTGACTAAATTACAGCAATAAATCCACACACTTGCTGGGGAGGATAAGGTGATAGCAACAGGCTGGTGAAGAAATCCGAGGATATATTCTTACTCTGCTTGACAAAGACCCATGGCTAATGTCAAAGAACTTCAACCGAATTAGTTATACTTTAACATTTGTTAGGCTACAATGTGGCACTGTTCTAGTGTACTTCTGTCACCTGCTATATTCTGTATTGTACCTTTGTATTGCTCAGGAGGACAAACCAGATTTCATTTTCTTTTTTTTCATAGGCAAGCAACTGCCACTGTGTCACACCACTAGTACCACCGCTATGAGGAAATTTTATCCGCCCAGGATTGCCAACCTTATTTGCTGTTTCTCGTGGAGCCAGCCCTGGGCCTAGCCCTACTTGCAAACAGAAATTACAGGTAAGATAGGCGTTTGGTTGGAGGTAGTATAATGGAGTATTAGGAGAGACGAGAGATTTGATTGACGGTAGTACTACTAAAGTCCTAGGACTATTCAGGAAAACAAACTTACTGTTATGTTAAACCCCCACCCACCAGACTCAAAAGCAGTAAAAAACAGGTATGGTCAGATAAAGTTTCAAAAAGTATATTTTTATAGCCCTAACAAAAGAATCTCCCGCAAGACCCTCCCTAACCCCAACGATTGTCCTTCACAAGTCCCCAAAAATCACAACTCCCAATTCCCACCCCCCAAAAGTCTCTAAAAAAGGGGCAAGGGACACTATGGCAGGGTGCTGTTGGAATTAGCAGCCAGGGCATCATGCTCCTTGCGGAGGGTGGCAAGTTCGAAGCGGAGGCCCTCCACCACGTTCTTATAATTATGGACCTCCTGCTCCAGGTAGGACAGTCTGGGGGATAAGCGGCGCCGGTGTGCCTTGCAAATCCTGTGAGGGGCAGCTGCTTTCTTTGCTGCTGGGCGGTGGCGTTTGGCTTTGGTAGCCCGGCTCCGTACCGCTGGAGCACTGCGCTGGCTGGCAGCACGCACGGAGGAGGATGCAGCTGTCCCAGTGGACGTTGTTGTTGTACCAGACTGCGTCTCCTCCTCCTCCAGGGCCACCAGCCGCCGATATTCAGCAACAGTGGCATCCAGCCTCCGTTGCCGGGCCATTCGAGCCAGCTCCTTCCTCCTTGATGGTGTCTTGGATTTGGAAGGAGCAACTACATGAAAAAAGAAAGACATAGTCTGTAACCAATGCTCCTTAAGATTAACACAAAATGATTGAGCAGAAAGTTGTCACAGTACAAGTCGCAAATTGAAAGCACAGTGCATAACTATTGAGGACAGTATCTATGTAACCTCCGACTTCTTCATCCTTGCTCTAACATTAGTGGGAGTTTAAGGAACAAATTCTACGAGCACTATGGACTTCTATTACAGTCGACTATGACAGTACACCACTCTTATTCTTCTTCTTCTCTCTTGTTTAGGAAAATTGGTACGTTATCTTATGCAAGCCGCCATAATGCCAGCGCAGTGAACTTGCACCCGAGAAAAACAGACGCACACCATGGTGAGTGAGACAGACTTGCGTTACTGTACCGGTCCAGTACATGCAGGTGGTGAAGCTCTTACTTTTCTATTACGGGTGGCACTGAGAATACTCTGTTAAAAGGGCTACTGCTTAATTAATTTAGCTTTCACCCTACAGTGCAAATGAGTATTAGAAAAGGAAAATGAAGAAGCTAAATTATCTGATTATCTATCACTTCACATGGGATGTATTTGATGACATATGGGATGACTTTAGGTGCTTTGCTTATTATTGAGTGAACAGTGATACCCCCACACATGAATGACGTACTACTACTAAACTAAAGTTATTAAGGGAGGTAGGGAGTGTCCACCGTAATAACTGGATATATGCTGTGCTTGCAGTTGCAATACAAACTACTGCTACTATTCATGGTAGTCTTTGGACAACGTTACAACTTCTTTTCCTTGCCTTTCCTACACTGGAACGGACGTGCGGGTGCGGTGTTACATGCTCTTCAAAGTAACACTTAGTTCATCCAGTGACCGTCTACTCTCTCTAGATTCACATATGCTATCTAAGAGTCAGATAGTACCATGAATGATCCAGGCATCCATCCATTCAAAGTATATTGCACACATACAGTTTCTGTCTCACCCACCCAGGCTGTTCTCCTTCCACCCATCCTTGCTTCATCATTCACCCAGCCATGCACCATACCATTTTCTTACCTTCCCAGCCACCTCGGGGACCAAGCAAACACATATCATTCTTCTTTGCCAGTCATCATTACATTTCTCGTGCTTCCACACTTACTTACACCCTTCTTTCGCTTTTCGTTCATCCCATCCATCAAGTTCACCTCAGATCTGATTGGGATTCTTCTCGCCAAAAACTTCACAGCTAAGTCAAAGTACATTTAGAGGAGGCTACTACCTGCTTTTTTTATAATACACCCGTGCAGAAAGCACACTCTGCAGTCTTCAATCTCAATGACTAAGGAATGTATAGCTTACCTCTGCCCGCCACCACCGTGTGAACCCTCACAGGCATGTCCTTGTCCGGCACTTGCACCGCCTCCTCCCCAGAGTTGTCCTCCTCGTCCAATGCCACCACCACCTCCGCGCTGGCCCCGTCTCCAGATGTTCCACCTACAAAGTACATTTAATAATGTTAGAATACACCACTCACTACTATATAATATTTGGTCTAGGAGGAAGAAAGAAATGTGAAAAAAAGTGTACAATTTAATAATTTTTGACTGTGTACTCTAGAGTAAAAATGTCCCTTTTTCCAGGGAAGGCTGTTGTCTTGCTGCACTTTTTGGCACAACTAATGAATGTTTGCTTTTTACTTTTTAACACGCACCACTTTTTCTCCTAACAGACAGAACCTTGACTTCTAAGAACACGAGCAGGATCAAGTTCAAACCAGGTGAGAGCTCGGCTCGACCACAAGAAATGTGTCCAATTAATCGTCAGCACTAAGCACTTTTCCATTTTCAGTTACACGTTCACTTTTATGACAAACTTGAATTTAATAAATGTGTTTACTTTTAATAAAGCTTTTAAACTTAAGTAGACTCTGTGGTTTTTGGTCCTCCAGACTAGAGTGGATGAGCTAAAGGTTTTCGAATTTTTGCAAGCATGAGTCCGTGCCTCTGCCATCGGTGACTTTGGGAGCTAAATGACTCTGCCACACTATCTAGTCAGTAAGGAGATTGGGGGTTCAACTACAAAGTCTGTTATCACTGAGGTATGTGGAAAGTCTAACAGTTACAGCACCTATTATAATTGATAAGCTAAGCGATGCATTATTTAGTGTCCATAGTTCTGTTTGTGCAGATTTGTCCCTGCAACAGTAGTAGAATGGATTGTCCTCCTATCCAAACCAAAAGTAAAGTAGTATCTTATTATTTCTTGGTGGTGGTCATTCACCTTTTTATTGTTGGCAATGGTCAAAGCATAAACATTTAGAATACTTGAAAAGACATTATGGACAATCCCAGAGGACTACACTCAGTGCATACAGCTATTGCTGACTAGAATGGGAGTCCAATGGAAATGCCAAATGTGCAATCTTAGTTAGCTACACAGACAGACTAATAAGAATAATCTAGTAATACCACACGGAGTCATAGTCGAGGCAGGATAAGAATTTAGATCCTGTCTACAAGAAGATCAAAGACGATTTAGAAAAAATCGAATGAGGAACGCTAGGAAAAAATAAGTACTCTATATTAAAATTAAAACTTACTGGGGCCAGCAAAGGAGCCCTCGACTGCCCGGTCCTGGCCTGCATCGACAACAGCACCCTCCTCCTCCTCCTCCTGTGTCCTCCTCTTGCCCCTGGGGGAAGCTGATGTACAACATGAAAGAAAGAAAAACAGAAAACATGGATGATATTTCTCAACCAAATCAAACATTTAAAAAAGAACTAACAAAGTAACAAAATATTTTTGCGAAATAGCAAATAGGGAACGACTCCACGGGATATATTATTGACCAATCTCATGTGGTCGACTAGGTCATTACTTTAGTATTGCTTGATTTGCGGACCGTCGAATTGGAAACTACCCTATGTAACTCACTAAACAAAGTACTAAAAAGGTTTGCCTAGGATTGGCAGGCAGCAGTCCGCAGCACGCAAAGTGACAGCCAAAGTCCATCGTGATTGAAGATCAGCGACAACACTAAAGTTTCCTACTACATTCACCAGTCATTAAAATACTCAAACTATTAATCCACCACCACTATTTCTTCTTATCGCCATGTGTACAAAGGAAGGACTGGACTTGAGTCTGTAGGGGCTGATTTAGAAGGCCCTTGCGGCTCTTTTGCTCCATTGTTGCGTGACTTTTGTGATGCAGCGACAGCACAAAAGAGGCGCAATGGTGCGGCGTATATTAACAACGTGACGCATCTGGGAGATGCATCACGTTGTAAAGCCCTGCGCCAATAGGGGTGTTCCGGCGCAAGGGAGGGCGTTCCTGCGCAGGAACGCATCCTAAAAGTGGCTGAGGGAAATCTACAAGATTTCAATCAGTCACTTTGAGGACAATGATGCGTGACTCAAACCCTGCGCCTGCTTGAAGCAGACGTACGGCTTGACGCAGCATTGGGGAGATAGGGCACCCCAGAGCATTGATGGAGCTGCACCATCGTTGCGACGCAACTCCAGCAATGCGCCGCCTTTACGGCACAGATGCGTAACGCTTTGGTGACGTTTTGGGCCCATGGCGCGCCGCATTGTAAATACGGCGCACCATGGGTGATGGTGGCGTGACGCACAATTACTGGCGCATCCCTGCAACTTTGCAGGGATGCGCCGGTAATTAAAAATCTGAACCTTAGTGTGTAGCATTACGCAGTTCTTTCAACTACACTCATACATAATTTCACAGGCCAATGAAATGAACACAAAATCTAAAACAAATAAGCATAGTAGCAACACTACTGAGAAGAAGGAGAGCAGTGTACCTGAAATGCACAGAAGATTTTGAAATAAAATTTACCTACAATGTAATGAGCAGCATTATTGCTCTTGGTAAAAAACAAAAATTTGCAATATAATAACACAGCAGGAGAAAACATAGTAGTAAAGACATAGCTACTACTACTCACCAAGCCCGGGGATCTCAAGGCCAAGGAGGTCGAGCAGATCTCGCTCACGGGTCAGGACATCCGTCCAGCGGTGGGTGGCCTGGTTGTAGGTGCGCCAGACCCGAGAGTGGTGGTAAATGGCCTGGCACACCTTCTCCCACCGCTTCCGGCGCTCCCGGGCCCCGTACCCGGCACTGATCCTGCCGCCTCCCATGATGGTCCTGGGGAGGCGGCGCTGAACATAAAAAATGAGTTGGGCCACCTCCTCCGGGGTAAAGATCTCCCGTGGTATCACTAGCTCCCCCCTCAAATGCCCGCACGGGAGCCGGACACGGGGTGCGGGACCCTTCCCCTTCTCGGGATGCTTCCCGGCTCCCTTCACCATGGTCTGGGCGGAAAGGAATAAAGAAAATAGAATAGGGAAGAGAAGAAAAGAAAAGAGTTTACAAAAGTAGTTTAAAATTAACCAAAAGTAGCAGTAAACACAAAAATATAGGGCTAGAAAAATAGAGGGATAGATAATAAGTAAAATAGATAAAAAAAAACTTCAAACAAGCAAAGGATGGCAGAGATTGACAGAGGATACAAAGACCATGCCCAGAACCATAGCAATGAATGAGAAACAAGATGGCCGCGCCCGTTCACGACCGCGCGGGTAAGTTCGCGCGAGATTTTCCTTGCGAACACGCGCGAGACTGTACTGGCAAGCCGCGGACTATGCGAGATTACACGTCGCGCCCGGAAACACGTCAGGCAAACAAGATGGCTGCGCCCTTGAACGACCGCGAGGGTAACTTCGCGTCTTGCGCTACGAGCGGCTCGCAAAAACGCACAAAACCTTGCCAACTAACACGCCGCAAAAAAAACAAATTGCATATTCGCACGAATTTGCGGCTTCCGAATCCGATCTCGCGCGTGTTCGCACCCCGCGAACCCCGCGAAATTGCAGAAAAACGAGTTTTTCAAAACTGAAAGCACTCGGCAGGGGCAAGAGTTCAAACTCATCATTAGTAACAATTCCCGGTAGTGCTTCCTGACTGGGGCCCCTCCAGAATTCAGTTGCTAGTTGCAACAATTGTATGACCCTGCTCTGACCCTCACAGCAGGCTCATACAATAGCTACATGTAGGCCACAAAGAAAGTCCTGACTCCTGGGGAAAAAAAATGCACTGCAACAGAAAGCAAAATTACAGATAAGGAAGCAGGTTCCAGACTGGAATTTTAAACCAGTGACACATTAATAAACTAACCCCAAATTAATTCATCTCAGTTGAAGCAGGGCTGGTGTGCTTGCTTTTCCCCCCCATAATCTACAGTAATGATGAACCAGAGGGTGGCATTGATGTAACAGAGGGTTGCAGTGGTGAAACAGAGGGTGCTGGGAACCTGTGATGATGAACCAGACGTAGAAACAACATAATTCGCGACCGTTGCGCGACGAAATGTAAGTTCGCAATTGCGAACTGGTACGAAACCCTCGCGAACTGGCAGAAATCCTTGCGAACACAAAAAAAAAAATCTGCAAATTCGCAAGAATTCGCGGATTTTGCGGATTGTGAGTTCGCAAATCCGCAAAATCCGCGAACGCGAGATTCGCAAAATTCGCCCATACTTAATTCCACCATATGTTGTGACGCTGAAAGCGAATGCTAGATTGCCACGTATTCCCCAATATCGGATCTCTAGTGATGGTGAAAGAGCACTTCTAGCGATCTATGATCTGATTGAGAAAGGTGTGATTGAAGAAACGAGAGGTAATGTGTGCAATAGTCCGGTTTTGCCTGTTCTGAAATGTACTGATTCTTCGCAAACTCCTGTATATAGGTTTGTGATTGATGTTCGCGAGGTGAATAAGATTGTAGTTCCGCAATTTCCTGTTGTGCCAGATATCACTGCTTTATTGACTTTGATTCCGGCTTCTGCCGCGTAGTTTTCGGTGATTGACTTGAAGAAAGCTTTCTTCAGCATCCCGATTGCCGAGGAGGGTAGGGATATTTTTGGCTTCTCTTTAGGAGGCTGAAGTTTCCGGTTCAAGCGCGCTCCTCAAGGCTATTGTGAGAGTCCATCGATCTATAGTCAGGCTTTGAAAACACAGCTTGATACGTTTGTATTACCAAGGGTAGCCCATTGCGTCTGCGCCACATTATAGTCGTTTGGCTCCCACACATTCAGCAAACAGCGTCTGGCCTCCGGCAACAACGAAACACCTGTTACCTCTTCCATAACAGCATGCACACGATTCCAAAACACCATAACATCCGGACACTCCCATATGATATGAAGGAAGGTAGCAAGTATCCGCATCCACGCTTGCACAACCCGTCCACTGAATAACCCATACGCAGCAGCCGTGGACCCGTGCTATAGACTCAGTGTAGGATCTTTAATTGCACCAGCCGGAAACGGGCCGGAATCGCGACCTCTTTAGGAGAAGATATCGCAGCCTGCCAATCCAACTCCAGTCCATCGCCGGTCCAAGCACCCCGAAGCTGTATAAGCAAGTCCGATCGATCGTTGATAAGTTTTTTGTATATAAGGGAAATAGTGCTATCAGGGACATGTCCGTCAAGCACTCTATCTTCAAGAGGAGAAGATTCTGGGATAACGGTCCCGACTGGGAAAACTGACCTAAGCACATGATGGATCTGCATATAACGAAAGTGCTCCCTATCACTTAGCGCGTATTCTGATTTGAGTTCGTCAAACGTCTTGATCCTGTTCTTAACCCAGAGATCCCGACCCTGCTAATGCCGATGAGATCCCACTTCTCGAAGTCTTTCGTTGCCCAGAGATTGCCCAATCTCTCCGCAGCGTAGAGCGGGGTCGCTCTAGTCAATCTGTCTGACCACCCCATGGCAGCGGTTGCACTACACCACACCCGTACCGCGACCCCGGTGGGCCCAGTCAATTTCTTTCCCGTTGATCTGGAGTAAAGCGCCCTATTATAGTTACCTCCCGGCAACTGTCATTTATCCATTTCAAATGCGGGATTTGGGACGGGACCGTACATTGCATGATTAATTGCACTTAATTGGGATGCCCAATAGTACCGTTTGATATCAGGCAATGCGATGCCCCCATCGTACCAGGGCAAAGTCAGTTTCGCCAAGGCAATGCGAGGTCGCCCGCCCCATATCAGCTTCCTCTGTAGGCTCTCAATCTCGCGAAAGTAACTGGCGGGTACAAGGTCAAGCGTATTTTGGATGGCATACAGGAATCGGGGAAGGGACATCATCTTGAAAAGAGCAGCCCTTCCCACTGGAGACAGCGGCAGGCCGCACCAAGCCGTCACATCAGATTTAAACCGAAGAAGCAGAGGAAGCAAATTCCTCTCATATCGTGATGCGGGGTCTAGAGATATAAAGATCCCCAAATATTTGAAGCCAACGTGTGAAATCGGTATCGGGCAGACACACGGCAAGGGGGGTTCCTCTCCGTTGAGCGAATAAATACAAGACTTAGGCCAGTTAATTACCAGACCAGAGTTCTTCCCGAACGAACTCAGTACATCAAACAATACCCCCAATGACTTCCGGGGGTAAGTGAGGTACAGCAGAATGTCGTCCGCGTATAACTATATGCGGTCCTCAAAATCAGGGGACCACCTAATGCCTTTAAGCGATGGTTCCCATAGCAGCCCCGCTGCGAGGGGTTCTAAAGCAAGCGCGAAGAGCAATGGAGATAGAGGGCACCCCTGTTGCGTACCCCTCCCAAGAACAAAGGATTCCGAGACCCTGCCGTTGACCACCACCTGGGCCAACGGTTCCTCATATAGGAGTTTAACCCAACCGATGAACCCAGGGCCGAAACCAAATTTCACAAGGGCCGCCCATAAATATGGCCATTCCACCATGTCGAAGGCCATCGAGGCATCCAAGGAGACCAAGATGGCCGGCTTGCGCAGCGACTCCGCCCTTGCCAAGACGCCATGAAGACAGCGCAGGTTGAGCGCGGTGTTCCGATGGGGAATAAACCCGGACTGATCTGGGTGTATCAAATCGCTGATCACCTTTATTAGCCGGTTTGCCAAAAGTTTTGCCAAGATCTTGGGTTCGGCGTTCAAAAGCGATATCGGTCTATACAATGTGCATAGGTTTCGGGGTTTCCCATCTTTATGAATAACAACAATGGACGCCAGTCTCTGATCTCGGGGAAGGGATACGACATCTCGCGATTCTAAAAACATCTGAAGAAGGTGTGGTGCCATTTTGTCGGGACACAACTTATACAGTTCGATGGGGATGCCATTCGGGCCCGTTGCTTTTCCCGAGCGAATGGAGCGGATGGTGAGCGCTATTTCATCGTTGGAAAATTCCACCTCCATAAGCGCTTTGTCAGAATCAGACAAGCTAGGCAATGCGATATCTCTAAGCAACAAGTGTGAGTCCTCCTCCGGTCTGTCTGAAACCGGCGCATACACCTGTTGAAAGTGGTGTGCAAAGACTCCAACTATCTCAACCGCATCCACAACCCGCACCCCATCCTCTCTCTCAACAACAGGCACAACACGATTCAGTCTATCCCTTTTATCCAACCAAGCAATCAATTTCCCTGCCTTGTCTCCAACATCATACAAACGCCCCTGTTGCTCACGACTCATTGCCTTGGCCGCATCGGTCACTAGAGCCCTATAGTCAGACTGTTTGAGGGCTAAAATATGCAGCCCCTCCTGTGTAACCCCAGATTGCAGTTCCTCTTCCAAATCAGTAATTTCAGTCTCCAATCGTACTACCTCCTCATTCCTACTTTCCTTTGCACTAGCGCACAACAACAAGGTTTGGCCACGGATCACCGTCTTGAAAGCCTCCCATAGGGATATGGAGGAAGACACCGACCCCACATTTTCAGCAAAGTAGTAGTCCATAGATTTAACCACCTCAGCCCTGGTCTTAGGATTGCGAAGGTGCCAGGGGTTAATCGGAGCCACTCGACCCTCCGCTCCCAGCTGTATATCAATAGAAAGCCAAAGTGGGGAGTGGTCCGAGATGCCCCTGGCCAGGTGTCTAATTTCTCTCACCGAGACCGCCTGCACAAGGATATAGTCAAGCCTCGAGAGGCTCCCATGTGCGCCCGAATAAAAGGTATACCGTGCCTGTCCGGGGTGCAGCAGCCTCCAGCAGTCTACTAGACCCAGTGTTTCCAGGAAGTTACCCAGCCAAGATTGCGATCTCGCAAGATCCCTGGGGGGGCTGCGGTCCTCCCTACCACAGACAACCAAATTAAAATCACCACCCACAACCAAAATACCTTCGGGGAGACCCAACACCACTTTTCCCAAATCAGAGGACATCGTGGACTGCAAACCTGGCGGGACATACACAGAAAGTATGGAGATAGTCTTTCCCTCCCACCTGCCCATGATAGCAGCATATCGTCCCCTATCATCGAGTATAGTGTCATCTATTTCCAGGGGGAGGGAGCTCCTGACAAGCACGCCAGCCCCCCTCGAACCAGTAGTAAATCCAGAGTGTGCCACCAGACGATAGCCCTGTCTATTCAGTGCATGGCATGTGTTTCCTATCAAGTGTGTTTCTTGCAGCAACACTACATCCGGGGAAAGACGTTTCAAATACTGCAGTACTATCCCCCGCTTTATCCTGTCTCCCAGACCGTTGACATTCCAACTCAGCACCCTCAGTCCCCTAACCCCCATCCCGGAAATGAAGACAGAGCCCCTCCCACAATGAAACAGGCACGAAAGTCAGAGTATGCAGTAATATGTAGCCTCGGAAAAAATAAAGAGAAAACAAAGTCCCCCCCACCACCCCCAAAGAGAATCCCCAAACACACAGCCCCACCCTGCACCCCTGCGTTAGACCAAAAAGACACCCCAACTTGCAGTGTGCCTGTCGCCCCAGTATAAAACTAATCTACAAAAAGAGAAGAAATCCCCAGAGGAGGGAGAGTCCCGATTCCCCACCGCCCCCGGGTATTTACCAATATACATACAAACACAAAAAGTCATTGAACCACTGCTGCAATGTCCATAGAGCATGCACACCGGTCAGTTCTCACTCCTCCTGCTACGCCGAACCACCTTCAGCGCCCCTCGATTGTTCTGGGTGATCTCGATGCGTTGGCAAAGTATCAAGCCAGTTAGTGACGACCTCGGGTCGGTCAAAAAAGAACGCACGTTCCTTATATTCAATGCGTAGTCGGGCAGGGAAAAGCATAGCATATTTCAAGCCCATGTCCCGAAGTCGCCGTTTCACCCCCATGAATCCCATCCGCTGTTTTTGTACAGCCTGTGTAAAATCCGGGTAAAAACCAATTGTTGCACTTTTGAATTTCGTGGGACCGTTGGCCCGCGAAGCCTGCAGGATAGCGTCCCTGTCCCGAAAATTGAAGATCCTGGCTATGATGGGCCGTGGAGCGGCGCCCGGTTTATGTTTCCCACCGGGGACTCTGTGAGCTCGCTCCACTGCAAAAAAGTTACTGAGGCCCTTGGGGGCCAAATGGTTCAGTATTAGGTCCTCTACGAGGAGATCCGTCGATAGTTCAGTGGGCTTCTCTGGAACCCCGATGATACGCACATTGTTGCGCCTAGCCCCACTTTCGAAGTCATCCAGCCAGCGGGCGAACAAGTCATTAGAAGACCGCAGATTGCGAACTTCTGTCTGAAGATCGGATA
Organism: Lissotriton vulgaris; assembly: GCF_964263255.1. NCBI lineage: Eukaryota > Metazoa > Chordata > Amphibia > Caudata > Salamandridae > Lissotriton > Lissotriton vulgaris. The sequence goes on along the minus strand of NC_141696.1, from coordinate 711,616,110 downwards.
CGTCGGTCGTGAGACTGGCGGTCTTAATATCCAGAGACTCGACCCGCTCGTTGGTCTTCGGCAGATCAGCCCTGATCAAATTAACATCGATTGCCACCGTGTCAATCTTTGAAGCCAATGTCTCGTACTGCTGGCCCATGGACGTCTTTATGCTTGCAATGGCACCCATAACGTCCCTCAATGTCAGTTCTTCAGTCGCAGGAGATCCATCCCCAGTCTCGTCCAGATCTTTACCCACACCACTGGGCGATCCTTTTGGGTGGGTGAAGCGGTCCATAGTGTTGGATTGGGTGGTGCCCCCTCGGTGCGTAACCTTGGTGGTCCGCTTCTCACTTTCAGGTTTGCTCGCCATATTGAGCAACGCGCCCCGACGGGGACTTTGGGACCTGGTTTGAATGGCTCCTCACAAAGCTGACTTGTAGAGTCCAGGGACAAGGGCCAGAAGGCAAGCGTTTGACCAGTGGTAGACCACGGGCCAGCAAAGGCAGACGGCAGCGAGTTACAGCAGACAAAGACCAAAAACGAAACTGAAAGTACTGCAGGGGCACTGGCCGGTTTCCACTGGCCGTTGTTGTTCAATTGCCACCTGGGTACCTCAGGGACTTAAGTCCCGGGCTGCTCCTCGGTGTAGGCCGCAAAGTTTCGAGGGGAAGTAAGTCCGGATCCCGGCAGCCAAATCGATTTTTGGAAAAAGCTTCTATGTCAGCAGGGTGATATCTAGAAGAACACGTCGTCTATATCAGGATCTGTGACAGGATAGATGCAGCGAGGGTCTCGGGAGCCCTGTGCTCACGTGACCATCTTGGATGCGCGTTAAGCTCCTACTTAATATTATGTTTGTTGATGCTATTTAGTTTAATGATGTTTTTAATAGGATATGTGACATTTTCTTTTCAAGTGACATTTGTACCCACTACACAACCTATGCCTCCTCCTACTGTTTCTTCGCATTCTTTTCCCTCTCTGCCTGAACATGAGTCCATTAGAAGATTGGAATTCGCCAATAATTCCTTTGTTCAGCTTCTACACCAACACCAGCTAGTAGTGAACACGACTAAGTGTTGGGTGTGTGGTCTTATGCCTCATACTACTGATAAAGGTATTCCTTACCTGGTTCTGCCTTTTAGCTACAATGGTTCTGTGTGGGAATATAGAACAATGTTCATCTATGCTTGTGAAGTTTACCCCCTACGTTCTGTGAAGGATAGTCCAAAGAATAGTGCTCTAGTTAAGGGTATAGTCAATATGATTAGAGGAATTAGTTCCTATGAGACTATCCCGAGAGATGAGACGCTAGCATATATTGGTTGGAACGTTACTGGATATAGAGTTAGTCTGAGTGTTAACCAGCGAGCGAAAAGATCCTCTCCGATTTGGATAGTGCCCCATCAGGGTCATTATTGTCTGCAAGGTAATGGCAAGAATCCGAGAGCTCAGTTAGGGAAGAGTGTTTGTACTGAGACGTATGTTTTTGCATCCCAGACTTCCCTGTCGTTTTTAGCAGCTAAGGGTACCTATTTAATTTGCTATGACAGAGCGTACACATGGTTGCCCCCTGATTTCTCTAGCACATATTTTGTCTCGTTCCTGTTGCCTCCTACGTATACAGCTGCGGCAGATTACCATAAGACGAGAGTTGCTAGAGGTGTCTTCAGTAAGGAAGATACTGCATGACAAGAATTGGGAGATTTCTTGAAGGGTCTTCTGCCGTTTTGGGGACCTATGGCTAACAGCAGGAACATTCGACAGCTGACGAGAGTGGTTGAGTCCACCATAGTCGACACTGCCGGTGCCCTTGGTAACTGGACTGCTGAGCTCCAGTCGGATCGTCTTATGACTCTTCAGAACAGAGTTGCGTTAGATGTCATACTTGCAGATAGAGGAGGGGTGTGTAAATTGATTCAATCGAGCTGCTGCATTTTCATTCCAGACAACGCTCCAACAGTTTTCCAAGCCATTTCCAAGTTACATAAGATCTCCGCCTTGTCATTTATGGTGGGCTGGACAACTGAAAGTGGGCTTGTCGTTATGAGATACTTTTGAAATGTACCTGTGTGATTGGATAGTTTGTAAATAATTGATGCTAGTCAGGAATGTGATTTTTGGCATAAAAGACGATGTCTCTCTTTACTAAATTGTGCAGTGCAGTCTCTGACGAACCACCCGTGTCGTGCTTCGTAGACCTCTGGTTCTGGTTGCAACCAATAAATTTGGTCTTTGACGTCAACGAGAAGTGTCCCGTGGCTCTGTTTGCCAAGACAGGAGAACTCGAAGACTTCGGGCGTTTCCCCTGGCGCCGCTGGGTTCTAAAACCCGGTTCTTAAGGCACACATTATTATAAATGTTTAGAGTCTAGCATACTGTTTTGCTTCACACGAGAATAATATGTTTTCCTATAGTAACAGCTTTGCTTGGTAAGCTTTGTTTGAACAGTGAGTGCTGAGGCCTTCAAGGTTATTTCAACACAGTGGTTGTTGTTTGTTCTGATCAGCGCACATTCTAGACTTAACAATATGCAGCTGTGGCCACCTCTGATTTTGGCGCATTTAATAATACACTGCACATGCATGCAAACACACACTTTGAGAACATTTGCTTGCAGAGAGCCGGTGTAGAAAATTATGTGATCCATTTCTACTAGGACCAGAGGTATGGGGCCGCCCTTGTAAACCCACGAGACCTTCTGTAGTTCTATAATAACCTACTAGCAAGGGAGGGTGATACCTAGGTGTCATCTAGCCTATTTCCATTTAGCATTTTAATATGCTTTCTCCCTTTGTATTTTATGGAATAATAACTATGCTGATAATCTTGTTGCTTATAATATGTCTGATTGTATTAGCTAAGATACTGCGCCTGAGAACATGGCATTAGAAATAAATATTTCAAACTTGCACGTGTCTTCATTTTCTCCCCGATTTGGACTGGTATGAGAGTATAACGAAAGGGTGTTAATGTGTTCCACATTGCCTGAGGTATTATAAGTTCCATGTTCTGGGTTGTCTAATCATTGGGGGTATGGAAGAACCAATGAGACACTGATTGCTAGTCTGGTAGGGGATTTTGGCTACTAAGGTGAGTTTTGGTACATCCTAATTCACTGAGGTTCCAAGTCTCTATGCACAGTTCTGTGTATGAGTAGAATCCCTGCTACATGGCACCCTTACGTTGGTGTTCTTATTAGATGACACTTGAGTAGTACTTCATTCACTCCTTAACCCCTTCTCTATTGTTTCCGGATAATAGTAGCGTCGGACAAACCTACCTATAGTTACATAGGTCTTTTCAAGCTTGAATCTTTCCAAACGGTTTCCTTTTGAATTACTACCCAGTTCTGCTACTAAGTTTTACGTTGCAGCTTTTTCTTCTCTGTGTCGCTATGGCTGACATTGTTATACCGCAACATATTCGCATTGCGGTTCGTAATAATTTGCAAGCATATAATGTTGGTTTGGAGGGCATTGCAGTGATTTTAGTCGTAAGTGCTGAGGTTGCTTACCCGTTTGAGATTTTCTACTCTTGGGTGACGTTTCCTGCAGTGGAAGCGGCTACGCAGGTTTTTCACACTTACACTCACTCAGCCATGCCCGCAGAATATGTTCCTTATAGGACACACGAGATTCCGATTTCTGCATGGCAGCACCGTGTTTGGTTTGATGGCTCCCTTCCCCACACTGTAACAGTGGCTTGATTGGGTCCTTTGTCCATTCCAGGAGCTTCTTGGCCGGTTTTGGCTGGATTCACCCGGCATCCTCGTTCGGGGCAAGTGGCCGTTGCTGAATTATGGATCCTGTATAACTCTTCAATTAGTGTTATTCGGGCCCTAGTTCAATATATTACCTGCAATTTCCAGGGCGGGCCCCTGGTGTTGCGGCCCTTCCAGCAGGACCGAGTGGAATGAAGCTTAGTCCCGTGATGGTCAATGCAGTAATGGGCAAGCGTCCCCAAGATAAGGATGATATGCCTTTTTGGCTTGCCGAAAAATTTGACCAGCTGGAGGCAGTTTTTCCTAATTTGAGTCCTGTAGAAAAACACAGGATTCTTACGATTAGTTTACCCAAGGACTTGGTGCCAGAGGCCGGTGACTAAGTCATGGGGTAAGATTTTTGCGGCAGTGTACATGAGATGCTTCGGCACTCCATCAATGGCTGTCCTTCCAAAGGTCATAAAACGTGTTCAGGACGAACACGGACCTGAGGCTGCAGTTGAATTGGGAATGAGACTCGTGGGCTCATTTGATGTAGTTTCCGATCTGGTCCTTTCTAATATAAAGGGAGATGCGATGAACTTTCAAGTGGCTAATGCCTTACGTGATGTTTCCGATGCCGACAAACCCCGTCAGTTACCGAGAATTATTACGGCTGCGTATAAAACCATTGGCCGCAATAGTTTAGGTGTCAAGCCCTTTACTGCTAAAGATAAGAAGCAAAACCCAGGGTGCGAAGTCTGAGTTCAACCTACGGCTCCAAAGTAAAATTGGAACAGAAATAAAAAACAGGGGAAACAGCAACAGAAACAGGAGTCCCGTCCCCTACCACCAGTGCCTGCGTCTACTGAGCGCGTTTATGATTTGCGCAACCGCACTACGATTAAGTCGCCTGATAGATTTCAGGCTCCTGACCAACGCTCTCCTCGTTCTTTACAGGACACATCGGCCTCATCGTCCGTTGGTGGGGGCGGCAGCAGAGGTCGGGGTGGCCAGCAGAGTCGCGACCAGCCCCACCAGAAAGACGGAAAAGGCAAGCAGGACGATTCTTCACAGAAAAGACCCCAGTTTCAGAAAAAGAAAGTTGCCGATTTAACAGCGAGATATGCTACAGATAGTGAGAACGCAGCTTCGGAATCAGACATGGGCGCCGACGTTGTTGGACAGCGCGGCGGAGGTTACCATAGTGCGAGAGGCCCTGCGTCCACTACTGAAGGTGACAGCGACTGACCGATATGTTGTTGTAGAGACAGCTGATACCAGAGTAGCTCCCCCTGATAGACTTTATGAAATAGTCCTTTTTAATTGAAGGTGACATACAACATACTATAAAAGGGGTATTTTGGGAAAATCTTACAACTACCTATGATATTTTGTTACCGGAGGCTGACTGGCCCCCACCTTTTGTTCTCGCAGCTCCGAGAGGGGAGGAGGTGGTTCTCCCTAGTTTCGCGCACACGGTCTCGAAGGAGCATGCGCCGAATTTTGCAGAAGAGTGGGCTAAGGTTCTTGCGCTGGCTCTGTACCGTTCGCACTGTGGTTGTGATACATTTTCCCCACACCACGATATTCCCTTACGGTCTATGCCACAGCCTCAACCTCAATATCCCATCCGGCGTGAAGCTAAGGCTTCCGTCGCGGAAATCCTTGAACAATTAGAATATCAGGAAGTGATTGAAACTTGTGTGTCACCGAGGAATAACCCACTTTTTACTGTGACCAAGCCAGACGGTTCGTACCGCATTTGAACTCGCATTGCCGTATCTGTGCAGTAAAGAAAAATACCCATGGCTCTGCTCTAGACTTCTGCGAAAACGGTTTAAAACTACACTTGACATATCCAATGTTTTTTTTGCCCACAATTTGGATGGTCGAAGTTCCCAATGGACTAGTTTTACCTGTCGCGGCAAACAACGCCAATTTAAACGCCTGGCTATGAACTATAAGAATAGTCCAGGTGTGTTTGCTGATCGTATTGTCTCTCTCTTGGAGAGAGTTGACCCAGATGCGTGCTCGTATGTGGATGACATTACTCTCACAGACGAAATTTAGGCGCATCTGTGTCGTGTTGACCGCATAATTTGTAACTTTGCGGACTTCGGTTACAAATATTCAACTTTGCAAAGTCTCACATTGCAGAGTACACAGTGTTGCTCCTGGGCTATGAGCTCAACAATGAAGGTCGGGATTGGCTCCTCACCTCTTGGAGAAATGCGCACAGCTGCGCCCTCCTACAACTCTGGAAAAAACACAGTTACAGTCCTTGCTGGGAGTTTTGAATTTCGGGCGTACTTACATTCCCGAATATGCCCAGCGTATCAAGCCTTTGTATGCTTTGATACAACCTACTTTCACCAAATCGTGTTGACTGCCTGAACATTCAGCCATTTTGCAATCTTTGCAGGCTGTTCTTCTAGAATCTAATTTCTTACTGACTCGTGATAACCACACCAACCTGGTGATAAGAATCATCCCTGGGGTGGTGGGTTTCACTTACCTTACTTTTAATGAAGGAGACACAGTACCTATTGCTTACAAGTCACACGTGTACACTTCGGCAGAAATGCGGTTTTCCACTGTGGAAAAAGTTGACAGCAGTGCAAATGGCGATTCTCAAGGAACGTGCACTGTCGCAGGGAAAAACTGTTGTTGGTTATTACCCCGTATCCTGCACTAGAGGCAGTGACGAAAGCCAGTGTACCAAATTCTAAAGCTTTCCACCCATGGTGGATACAATGGGCAGCATCTTTGACGTCTCCGGATGTCACGTTTATTTTTTATGCCTCCTTACAGTCACAAGAGTTTTTGCAGTATGAATTTTTTTCATCCTGCGCCACTGACTATGCAACCTTTGGATGATTTCCATTGTATCAGTTCCACTGATGGTTCAGCGCAAGTTGCGCATGGTTCTAAGCACCCATACGTTTCCGCTTGAGCCATTGTGGTAGGTACCATGGTGAATGATGAATTCAAGTCCAAAGTCGTGCACACACAGACTTTAGGGGACTGTACTGCACAATTGGCAGAGCTTCATGCTCTGATGCTTGCATTGGAGTACGCTGATCCTAGTGTGACGACTCTTATTGTGAGTGATTCTTACTACTGTGTCCAGTCTTACAATGAAAACCTGTTCTTTTGGATTTAGAATGATTTTCGTGACTCCAAAGGTTGCACAATAAAACATAAAATGATCTGGGTCCGAGTGGCTGAGCTTAAAGAGCAGTTGCCACTCGTGTATGTAATTCACACTCTCGGTCATCAGCGCGTGAGAGTTCACGCTGTTGGCAATTCTTTGGCCAATGAGGCCGCAAAATCAGCAGTATCGACTTATTTGGTTGCAGCAGTTACACGTTCCATGAGTAAGATTGATGATGACATCTTGGTGGCTGTAGCCGCAACTGAGAAGGGAAGTAAATATCCTAAGGGGTTCCCTTCAAAGTATTCATACCATTTAAGTCCTGATAAAGTTCCCTATGTGAAAATACCAGACGTTGGTGAAAGGTTAATTCCCAACGCGGACAGCAGGTCGACACGGATTACAGCTGCCCATGAAGGTGTTGCTACAACTGAGAAGGGAGGTAAATATCCAAAAGGATTCCCTTTGAAGTATTCATACCACTTAAGTCCTGATAAAGTTCCTTATGTGAAAATTCCTGACGTTGGTGAGAGATTGCTTCACAACGCGGACCGCAGGCCTACTCTGATTACGGCAACCCATGAAGGTGTTGCATCTGCGCATGCGGGCGCTTCGGCTACTGTATCTCAGTTACAACAACGTTTCTGGTGGCGGGGACTTACATACAGACGCAAGATTATGTCCTTCAATGTGACATTTACCAGCAGATTAAACCTTCAACTGCTGCGCGTCCGCCCCAGACACAGTTGTACATTTCTAATAAACCACTTGGTTGAGTTTACTTAGATCACTGCGGTCCTTTTTCTTCTGATACGGAGTATACGTACACAGTGGCGTCACTAGGGTTGGTGTGACCCGGTGCGGATAACTCATGGTGTCACCCCCTCACGACTTACCACATGGACCTCCTCCGCTCCGAGTCCGCCACTGGACACAGTTGGCAAATAACGGAAAGCAATATACACTCCTTCCTGCAACCAATAATTTATTTCTGGCCCCTCCACTAAGGATTTTTGCTAATGGGCGTTGTTTCTACATCCAGTGTAGCTTCTACATCCTGCCACGCAAGACCACTCATATCTGAAAGGTGCATAAAAAAGTATGGGAACTATGATTGTGAGTACGATGGGGCAGATCAGTGAGTGTGGGCAGGGGGTCCAGGCAGGTAACTAAAAAGAACAAAATATTCTATAGCTAAAATTTGGTCTTTAACCTACATGTATTTGAATATTAAATGTAATGCGTACACCTTAACCGAACAAACATTGACAAAACCAATAGGTCTCAAAATAAAAAAATGTGTGTACTCAGTACCTGAGAGTACCGGCACATTGAAAGGACTGATTATGATTATAACTACTTCAGTCCCATGAACAAGCGGGAATAAATCCGCCACAAAAACATAATACAGTGATGGAGAACGGGAAGTATGACGGATTGTATATTGGGAGGGAGGAGTGGACTGTGGAACAGAAGTTAGCCTGGAGATCTAGTTACAATTGGTAAAGGATTGATCCATTCAGGGCGCCAGAGAAAATTTAATTAGGTTGTTTTCTACTATTTGGGTGGCTGGGAGCACAATTTCTTTTTTAGCCAGTAGAGGGGTAACTGTTATTGCCAAAAATACTGTTTTGTGGAGAATACAAATATATTTTCTTTTTAAAATCAGGCATATTTTCACACTGTGGAGATATATACATATATTCAGCTTTTGAACTGTGGACAAGGCCAGAAGACCTGCACATGGAGGGCAGAGGTGTACCACAGAGGTACCAGACACAACTGGCACATGTAGGGCAAGAAGTCCCACCCACCCAACACATAAACAAAGGAACTAAACTATGATTGTAATTTAAAGTAATACCACAAGATACTGCATCCTCTCATTTATTTGTTGTGTGAATATGTATAGATGGTTGATCTTTTTAACACAACATTTCAATCGTTTCTTTGAATTTTCAGTGTATATATATATATATATTCCTAAGTGTATTTAATAAAGCAGTTAAAAACTTAATGATTCTGAAAATGCATTAACCACTGATATTTGCTAGTAATACTTAGTAACGCACATAATGCATGCCATAACTTATAATGTCACCATGCAGATAACACAAAGCTAAAAAGAAAAAAAGACAGCATCAACGGAAGTCTAGCCTCAATGGGGTCCACTTCCACTGCCATGACCTTCGACTGTGTGCTAATAGCCAGAAACCCTGTGCCCAGCCCTCAGCAGGGGTTTTCACAGGCATTAGCCTTGTGCCAGACTCTGTGTCCATCCCAGAATGGGCGGTCAGCCTTCGGTCAAAGCAGTAATTGTTCTTAGGCGGTGGCCTGCAGCAAGGCCCTGCACCTACTGACTGTGGGAAATGCTTGTACGCTTATTAGCAGCAAGCTCTTATATTTATTTTGTGGTATTGGATTTAAAAAGAACCTTTTCGAGTGTTGTTTACATTTTTATAAATACATTTTTGGCCCCTCCAGGCCCATAATCTTTTCTACCCTCTGAAAGAAACTGAATGGAATTTGCACCCTGGACCTTAGTTGACTCTGCAAATAGATTTCAAAATTTTGTTCACAAGTATGAATGGTGTCAAAACGGTATTGGCAAATCGAAAAATGGGCTTTAAGTTGAAGGTGCTGCTGAACCATATTTGCACAATTTGCACAATGGCAGCTAAAGATATATGTATGTTCATGTATAGATAGAAATAGATCACCTATGTCTTTTCTTATTCTTATAATATTTCCTTTCTGACCACTAGTGAAAATGCGTGCTTCTGCAACCCTGTGTACACCCTACTCACAAACAGTGTGCTATGAGTCATTGTGACTTACTTGTGTAGTACTCATGGCATACTTCTGAATTTCACAAGTGAGCTAGGAATACTCCTGGCTCCTTAAATTCAAGAGAAAGTCAGAAGCACCACAAGGGTAAGTAACAAAAAATATTCGTTAGTCATGCTTTTTGTTTACATTATGCTATATGTATAACATCTATAAGTAATTCTTAGGTAAGGCCGCTTAAAGAATGCAACTCATTTTGGAGCACTCGTGCTCACCTCTTCCTCCCTGCGTATGGGCACGCAGCCGCCCTTCTCTGTGCCAGCCTCCCAGTAATGCCAGCAAGAACCAATTCCCAGGACGGAGGGTGAAGGGGGGTTGCTGCGTAGAATCTCGAGACCCACCCGTGGTTAGTGTTTACATCATCATGATCTCCTCGAGGCAAGTTTCGATAGCCTTCTTGGAAACGTCAAAAGCCTAACCCCTTGCCCTTTCCTTTTAAAGTTTTCCTGCCTTTGGCCCGAGCCCTGCGAACTTTGAAAATCACACCAACTATCGCCCCACTAACCTTTTATTTAGATTCCACTGTGGTTGTGGCTGGGCCCCTCTAGTAGGGGTTCTGTAAATCGCCCAGCAGCACTCCCCTGCCAAGACTGTCTCCCTGACTCAGTGGCACGCGTGCGTGCGTCAGAGGAGCACCTCGCAGGGGCTGGAAAATATGCTTGTAAGCAGGTGCGCTGATTGGTGTCACCCCATGTGAAGGTGTCACCCTCCACACACCCCTAGTGACGCGACTGTAAGTACATATTAGTAGCAGTTGATTCATGCACACGCCTTGTGTGGGTGTGGCCACACCGCAGCGCTGATTCACGAACTGTCATAAGAGACTTGCGTGTCTTTGTAGAGATTTTTGCCTGTGGCACTTTACATTCGGATCAGGTTCCTGCTTTCGCCTCTAAGGCATATAGGGATGCCATGAAATTGTTGGGGGTCCAAGTCAAGTTTTCGTCAGCATACAGACCGGAGGTGAATAGTGTTGTGGAACGAATGAACCGAGATTTAAAGCAGTCTTTGACAGCTAGGGTTATAGGCACTGGCAGGAACTGGCTGGTCCACCTCAATAGCGTGCAGTGTGCCCTTAATAATCTCCCTAGAAGGTCTCTGGGTGGGCGGACCCCATACGAAATGCTCTATGGTATCAAGATGTTTGTCGCGGACCTTGACGGTCTAGACCAGGCGGCAGTTGCTGCCTCCTTTGACGTAGATGAACATTGCAATGTTTTACAGGATCTACAAAAGACGAGAGACAGTCTTGCAAAGGAAGACTTGCCCTCCACATCTGAGGCTGCGTTGCAGATTTCGGTGGTTGGCTGGCTACCCCAAGTTGAAGAACTGGTTCGAGAGAAGATCGAAAACAAGAAGGAATTTGGTCTCTCATATTGAGCTCCGGTTCCAGTGCTTGGCGTGAAGGGCACAAGAACAGTCATTTTACCACCGCTTCCAGGTCGTAAAGATAAAAGGTATATCTCCATTGACAATGTCAAACTACACAGAGTGGCCGATTCTTCTTAGTATGACTCTGGCAGTCTCATGTCCATCAATTTTGAGAAATTCTGTTTTGGCCCCAGCTCCTAACCTCAGGCCTGATGTTACCCTTGAGATGCCTGCAGTTTCAAGTCCTTTATTGAGTTCACTACCTGGTGCTCACCTTGATGAGACTGAATATACTTACCCCACTGACTTATCGATGCCTGATTTGCAAACTTGTTTGGCCTCAGAATCCAGATTTTCATTTGACACAGACTCTCATGCATCAAAGACCCCTTCCAAGATTTCTGTTCTTGCAACTTTGTTTAAAACATTTTTTTGATTCCTCCTCGGACCTATATTTGGTTGGTGCTTTTTTCAATTTACTTGTTCATGTTTATTGGATTTGTGGTCTTTTTTTTCCGCCTTGTCAACGGAGACTATGTTGAAGAAAGAACATGCATTCAACATATTAATGGAACATTGGCCCCCCATTCCTCATTACACAGATTGAAGAGGGACCTGGCTTTAGTTAATATCACTGCTTGGCCAGTCTTAGATGGGATTGTGTGGGATGCTATTAGATTTCAAATCCATGGGCCCACTGAAGTTATACATGTCCCAAATGTCCTAAGGGTTTCTATGGGGGATGTTATTAAACAAAATATACGTTCTGATGATTGGGATGTTCAGGCCGTAGAAGCTTTGTTTTCTGATTTGAAGTATTATGCTGCCTTTGATATTGAAGATTTGTATCTAGATTCCGCAAATTATGTTGACTTGTTTTGTTATCAACATTTTGGTAATCACTACCTGCATAAAGCAAACACCAGGAGGAATACTGTTAATTATACAGTTGGAGCATTGTCCCGCTCCTGTACAAGGCAGTTCAACTTCTTTTTTAAAGTGGTTCACTTATTTTACTGATTTTAATCAGTCAAATCCAAATGCGTTTTATTTTAAAATGACTGAAAAATCCACTTCCAAGGTTAGACTTATCCACACGAAATTATTGTATTCAAAGTCCCTTTTAGACCAATTGGCTGTTGGAGGCTACGAGCTGTGGAAAGATACTGTTGATATTAAATCTGTTTGGGGTTCTAAAAGTTGGCAAGTGCGAGGCACTGAGGCTTTGCATCGTGCATGCCTCATCCCGAACCAAATATTGTTTTTGAATTTTACAATTTCACAAACAACTTGCTTTGGATTGGATACTACTAAAAAATTAAATGCACCTTCATTTCCTGAACCAGAAGAATATTTTGGTTGGGATAATAATACCAAGTTGTCTATCAGAGAATTACAGACCATGTTACTGAATTCTTCCTTTAACATATCCAGTTTGGATCCTAAGGGTTGGTTGCTGTGGCACAAAAGTGCTGATTCTTGCCAGAATCGTTTTCTGGGTTTAGCTCCAGGCTACACACAGGTCATGGTGGATCCCAGTTTCGAAAGTGGCCATTCTGTGACTACCTATTCTGTAGGCAAATTATGCCAGAGTTGGCTCAAACATTCCACTTTGGCGTCAGTTAAGCTGCATTTATCTAAATTGACTGATGATGTTGACCTGAATAATTTTGTGAACGGCCTGGTTTCCGGTAGATCTAAACCATGGATATATGCTATTTACAATGAAGTTTGGAAACTGTCCCAAATTGAGGCGACTTCTCGCATTAGAGCTATAGATCAAGCAAATTTAGAAAAAGTGCTAGCAGTTGTGGATAACAGAATTAATACGCTTTCTTCCCGCATTTACACGTTAGATAATATTGTGTCATCTGTTGTTGATATTGTGCAGGCGGAGGTGTCTGTTTTGTACCATGGTCAAAATCGATTGCGTTCTATTATGCAGTTCGCATGGACATTGCAAACTTTGAAAGCTGGAAAAGTGCCATGGCACTACATGAATACGTCATCATTGTTTGCCCCGTTTAATTTGACTGAAAAGCAACGTTTTATGTCAATGAAAGATGCAACTTTTTCTATGTTACATATTGAAAAGTTAGAACGTTACCATTTTCTGTGGCTGAGACCAATTCGGCAACGTGGCTTATCCACGGGTTAATAACTCTACCTTTTCCCCTTTTCAAATTCGAAGCCTGTATGAAGTACTTTGCAATTGGCAGATATGAACCTCTGGGCACCGCTTATCTCCATTAAGCTTGGTCGCTACCATTTACCTATAGATGCCTTAGGGAGGGAAAAGAGGTTTACTTGAATGGTGAGGATTGCACTACAACACCTGATCACTCATTAATGAGTAGGAATATCCAATTGCATGGCTTCTGTAACCAGAACGAGCCAAACTTAGCCTGTATTTTGAAAGGCACACCAGCACCTGCTATAATATCAACATTCACATTACTGACAAATGGGAGTTATTTACTTTTAAATAATGAAGATTGTTGCTGAATGGTAGCAGGAATTCCTTATGTAGCTACCATCAGTGAGCGTGTGGTTTGCTGTAAAAATGTAATGTTTCCTCCTCCGCATGGGATGCTTGATGTTTCCATCTGGCCGACAATTCCGACCTTGAAAGCAGAGTTCAACAAGATGAGTCATATAAGAGCTCTATTGTCCCGAAAAGAAGTCGCCCTCACATCTGCTCGTGAAACATTTGTCCTTCACGTGGCAAACACCCGCACAGAGGTGCATGCTTTATTAAATACTGATTTGCCCTTGCATTTCGGTGAGTTGATTCACACTATCTTTAATGCATCCTCCACCACAGGCATGGCCCACTTTTTTAAAGTTTTTAGCAGTGGCCTTGTGAATTCTTTTCAAACTATATTTGGTGTGTTCCCGGAATTTTTTCATTCAATTTTTTCCAGCCTGTTTGGTGGGTTTCCCTTAATGCTGGCTCTGATCGCAGGCGTACTTCTGCTGTTTTGTTTATTTCAAAATGGATGCACGTCCTGTGTTGCGAGAAGATCTGTCACGACTGTTGCTGCTCCGCAACCGAATGCTTGAGTATTATGGAGCGCTGCCTCTTGCGACATTGAGTGCGGCTTATGGATTATCGTTTCGATTTTCCTTTTTCACATGCGTCAAGCCTGTCTATCATTGCCTGAGTTACGATTTCGACCGGGCCCTGGATTTGTGCCTCTGCAATACGGTGTCTCCCAATGCGGATTATGATCAGCTTATGAGCCCCTTAGTTGCTCATGAATGAAGGATTATGGCCTTTGCAGCCTTGCATGGAGTCCTGGGACGTTGGAATGTTTTCGCAGTGGCGCAAGATTTCTTGGCACGCAGCTTCATTGAAGAAACACAAAGTTGCCCTCTGATGGTGCTAGAGGCTCTAGTAATTGAGGAACATGTATGTTCTTTCCCTTTGCTGAATTGGATGGCTGACATGTTTTCGGATGAGAACAGTGACTTCCTATTGGAAGCTGTTGCTACATATTTTGCATATACATTATTGGATTGAGTTGTGTCATCGCTTCTCTCTCTTCCATGACCGAGGTCACGAGTTGGACATCGGATATTTTTTGTATATTTTTTTTTCTCTTTTCTCTCAGTTTCATTTTTTTCTGCCCAGACCTATTGACTTCACTATGTCCATGGCTAGAATTGCTTGATTTGAAGGGCATTCAAATTATGGAGTTTTTGTTCCCATTTTTTCCCTGTGGCAATTTGAACTTGGTTATTATAGTCATTCTTGAACTCTGCTTTCCAAATTTGCCAAATTTCATTTGTCTTATCCGTGCTCGGATCAAGGGAGGATGTCATGGGGATGAGCCTTGCATTTACACTGTGTTAAGTTAGCATGAGCTTATTAGAAGTTCAAACACCATTTTTCCTTTCTGCTGCCTTTGCACACGGCACACATTATTATAAATGTTTAGAGTCTAGCAGACTGTATTGCTTCACACGAGAATAATATGTTTTCCTATAGTAACAGCTTTCCTTGGTAAGCTTTGTCTGAATAGTGAGTGCCAAAGCCTTCAAGGTTATTTCAACACAGTGGTTGTTGTTCGGTCTGATCAGCGCACGTTCTCGACATAACATATATGCAGCTGTGGCCACCTCTGATGTTGGTGCGTTTAATAATGTACTGCGCAGGTATGCAAACACACACTTGGAGAACATTTGCATGCAGAGAGCCGGTGTAGAAAATTATATGATCCATTTCTACTAGGACTAGAGGTGTGGGGCCTCCCTTGTAAACCCAAGAGACCTTCTGTAGATATAAAATAACCTACTAGCAAGGGAGGGTGATATCTAGGTGTAATCTAGCCTATTTCCATTTAGCATTTTAACATGCTTTCTCCTTTTGTATTTTATGGATTAATAACTATGCTGATGATCTTGTTGCTTATAATATGTCTGCTTGTATTAGCGAAGATACTGCGCCTGAGAACACAGCATTAGAAATAAATATTTCAAACGTGCATGTGTCTTCATTTACTCCCCGTTTTGGACTGGTATGAGAGTATAACGAAAGAGTGTTCATGTGTTCCACATTGCCTGAGGTATTCGGAGTTCCATGTTCTGGGTTGTCTAATCATTGGGAGTATGGAAGAACCAATGAGACACGGATTGCTAGTCTGGTAGGGGATTTTGGCTACTAAGGTGAGTTTTGGTACACCCTAATTTACTGAGGTTCCAAGTCTCTATGCACAGTTCTGTGCATGAGCAGAATCCCTGCTACAGCATGTTTTTCAGAGAGAAGACTGGGATGGATGACTCATTGTTCACTGAATTTAAAATAGTACGACGGATTGGGTGGGTTGGGGGATTCTCCAAGAAATTTCCAGGGGAATGTATTGTTTTATCTTTTAGATTCCCCAGGCTTAGTTAAAACTATTCAGGAAAGGTTTAACACATGGCCCTTGTCCGCAAGGGGAATCTCCATTCTACCAGCCATCAATAGATCTGGGGCCTGACATAGAAAGGTCGAGACCCAGACAAATGAATCAACATTCTATGTAGCCTCCATGGTATCACTCAAACCGGGATGAGCCGTTGAGTGGCCTCTGTGATCTAGACTGACTGGTATTAAATATGAGAGGCCTGGAGAAACTGGAAATCACAAACAGCAACTCACAGATAGTTCCTGATCCCCCTAATGGTTTTGTGATCTGTTCCAATGTAACTGACCAAGTAGATATTCTTCATCCATCAAACAGCCATAGTAGAGGGTGAGAGGCACAATGGGGACTCAAGTACCTTGCTAGCAATACCGGCCAACATTGTTTTTGGTGGTGGGGAGGCAGATTTACTTGCTCAAAATGCACATGCACTATGAATGGTCTCATGGAACATCGCGGGCATTAGATCAAGAATTTTAGACGAGGGGGGCGTGGCCAGGCGCCGAAGGAAATGGCCGCCTGAATCCCTAGCTCCGCCGGGACCGCCAGTGTCCCCTTCAAAATCCGCACGAAATCCTGGCTGGGAGGCTCTCTGAAGGCAGCCCCCAGCTCCCTCAGGTCAAGTGACTCCTCGGTGCGGATCCCGGGCCGGGCGGACCCTCGGAGGCTCCGTAAAACAGCCGCAACTGGCAGCGGCGACCCTGCATCTCACCCCTGGAGCGGCCGCCTCTGCCACCTGAGGTCCCGGCTGTCGGCCTGCCGCGGCCCGCGGCTGAGAGGCGCGAGGGCGGGGGGCGTGGCCTCCGCACCGGCGCGAACACATCGAGGCGCCGGGGTCGGCTGGCAGGGCGGCCAGCGAGACCCCTCGGACCTAGGGGGACTTGAGGACTCATGTGAACACCTACCCAAGCGGTAAGGGGGGCCGCCGCACACAGCGTTGCTGCCACAGGGAGTGAGGGAAAAACAACCGGCCTTTGCTGCTCACAGCCATCCAGGGAGCAGCTGCCCCTGAGCGCTACACTCAGACACCCCCTGGGGGCCGGAAGAAGGTGGGCGACGGACCGTCTGACCCCAGGGGCACCAGATCAACCATGAGACCTAAAGGGGGTGTAGCGTCCCAAACAAATAAACTGGATCAATATACAGTGCCTAAGACTCAGACGCAGTCCGGGGGTGAGACGAGGGAAGTCACGGGGAAGGCGAAACCCTCACTAACATCCATCATGGCGGCAATCCAGACCCTCGGCACTAACCTTGAAACGAAGATGGACAAGATCACGATCGAAGTGAATCTGCTCCGCACCGACTTGGGGAAGACCACGGACCGCTCGAAAACTAACGAGGTGGACATTAAGGCCCTCCAGGAGTCGGAAAAGAAGCTCAAAAGCAGGGTCAGCGAGCTTGTCCACCAACACCGACAGATGGCACTTCGGCTCGATGACCAGGAAGGTAGGGCTCGAAGGAGCAACATACGCGTGGTGGGCGTAGAGGAAGGACTGGAGGGTGACAGCACGGAGCAATTTCTCGAGGACCTGATACTCCGCCACCTTAAACCCAAGAGGCTTTCTAAGATATTTACTGTTGAGCGGGCCCACCGGGCCCCGATTCCGAAACCCAAGCCTGGAGCCCCACCGCGCACAATTATCGTCAAAATTCTTAATTACAGAGACCGGGATGCGATACTACAGGCCGCCAGACACACGGGGACCTGCAATACGAGGGGTACATAGTACGTTTTTTCCCGGACTTTACGCTCCAAGTGCAGCAGGAGCGGCGCTCTTTCCAGGGGGTCAAGGCGGCGCTCCGTGACCATGGAGTTCGATACATGATGTTCTTTCCCGCAAAACTAAAGATTATACATGAGGGCAAGTCCCATTTCTTCACCTCGCCAGCGACGGTACAGGAGTGGATTGACGCAACGTTGGCAGTGGCCCACCCTCTTCAAAATGGCGGACAGTGGAGAGACACTGGGCACCCCTCTCCGGGATCGGTGACGGGGGGAGCTGAGGCTGGGGGGCAGAGTCAACGATCCTGGCGTTCGAGGTCAAACAGTCCCCGTTGGGACTCACCCGGAGGAAACACAGCGCGATGAAGCGGCACGCACAGAACTCGGAAGGAGCCGGACAGTAATGTATAAAGTGTGATTGTCTGTGTGCCTGGACGCTCCGAAGGGACAGAGTGAGGCCTGCCCATGGACTGAGGGCCGGGCTCCCCTACAGTACTCGCACACCCATGGCCTGAGGGACTGAGGGACCTGGGACGCTGCGGGAGGGCGGCCGGGACGGAGCTGGCCACGTAAATCCCGAGTTAGAAGTTCCTCGGTGTCTCACCGGGGTAGGGTTGGGCGACAGGCGCTCTGCTAATTGGGGTGGTGGGTAGTTTGAAACCCACAGAGCAGGGGGCAGGGAGGGAGGGGTTTGTTTTTGCAGAGGTGGGCGGGATGGTGGGGGTCCCGACAGGGAGGAGAACAAGGGAACTGTTGGATGTTCTGGTTACTGTTTGCTCTGTTAGAGCCTTTGGGGGGAGGGAGGGGCTAGTGGATTCTACAACTGTAATGCTATGCACAGCTTGCCTGAATTGCTCATGTTGGGGGGGATGTTGGGGGAGGGTGGGGGTGTTGAAGAAGTTTCACGGTCACGAGTAATCCGCACTGTCAGGTACGGATCTGGCACCAAAGTACAGGCGAACAAGGCCTCGCTAAAGTGGAGTCAATTGTCTAGCAGATCCTTGATCAACTGCACTGCATACACCTACCAAGAGGGAACCGGGGAGGGGTGGAGAGTTGGGGGTCCTTTCCGTTCCCACGGAAGATGTAGCCGGGTAGTCAGCCGCAGCGCCGGGGTGGTGGGACGTGGCACCCTACACAATAACGGCTATGGCTAGGAGGTGGGAAAAGAGTCTTAAAGTCCTTAGCTGGAATGTAAACGGGTTAGGAGACAAACTCAAACGCACCATTGTCCTACAGTTCATCAAACGACACCAGCCGGACGTGGTACTAGTTCAAGAAACTCATCTGCTGGGGAACACTTGTCAGGCCTTACCTCCGGCTCCCGTGGGGTGGGGATCCTCCTGCGTCGCTCACTGCCCCTCCAAATAGACCTCACTAAATCTGACCCACAGGGACGCTTCACAGCCATGTCTGGTCGGTGGGAGGGCCGCACACTTAACCTACTTTCGGTCTACATCCCGCCAGGCCTCCAGACTCAGGCCTTCACGGACCTGGGCGCACTGCTCCTCTCCCTTCCTGATGGCCTATTGGTGCTAGGTGGGGACTTTAACGCAGTGGTGTCAGGGACCCTAGATCGGCAGCCCCCTAGAGATCTGCCCCAGGGACAGGGGTGGCTGCCGAACTTCCTCGAGGCCTTCGGGCTCACGGACGTTTGGCGCCTGCTCCATCCTGCAGGCAGAGACTTTACATTCTTCTCCGGGTTGCATCATTCCTTTTCGCGCTTAGATTACATCCTTACTGTGCTACAACATGACATGACATTACGGGAGGCAAGACTTTTGCCCAGGGGCATCTCAGACCATTCACCGGTCCTAACACACGTGACAATCGGAAACAGTTGTGAGGGCTGCGTAGCGCGAATACCTGCATGGCAGTTAAACCACGAGGGCACCAGGAAGGGCATATCAGACTCCATCACACAGTACTTTGATAATAATGTGGGATCAGTTGACTCCCCCGTCACTTTGTGGGAAGCGTTTAAACCCGTGATCAGGGGGGAGGCGCTCTCAACCATCTCGATTAGACGGAAGGAGCAACGCAGACAGGTCGCAACACTTGAGGCAGATCTCGTAGACCTGCAAAGGGAGGCGCTAGACACTGGGACTAGGGAAGTTAGTCACAACTTGCAGTTGAAAACAGCGGAATACAAAGCACTGGTTACCCAAGAAGCTCAAACTATGGCCCGGCACAAGATGGGCAGACTCTATGATCAAGGCGACAAAGCCGGGAAGCTTATAGCCTGGCTTGAAAAAAAACAGCAGGCCAGTAGGGTGGTGCCGGAAATACGCACTGAGTCAGGGGTCGTACTCACAGAACCTCGGGAGATAGTGAGAGAGTTTGCTAGACATTACCAAAGGGTTTACCGGCGAGAATCAGATCGCCCGGAGGAGGACTCTATAGACCCCCTAACCGATATTCGTATGCCTTCCTTATCGGATGATGATCTTGGATAGCCCACTTACCGAGGCCGAACTACAACGTGCAATAGGAGACCTCCGCCCTGGGAAGGCTCTAGGCCCCAATGGCCTTCCCATAGAGCTTTACAAGCTTAAACCCGATGTCAAAAGTAAGTACCTAAAACCCATGTTCGACGAGAGTAAGGAGAAAGGGGTGTTGCCTCGTGATCAGCGCATAGCGACCATAGTGGCGATACCGAAGGAGGGGAAACCCCCAGACTTATGTGCTTCATATAGGCCGATCTCGCTCCTCAACGCGGAGCCCAAAATACTGGCCAAAACACTCGCTAATAGGCTCCAGCCGATGCTTCCCACGTTGGTCCACCCTGACCAATCGGGATTCATGCCCCACCGCAACACGGCTCTCAACATCAGACGGTTACATGGCGTTCTGGGACAGCGCCACAGGCTGCGGGAGGATGCAGTGGTGGTCTCTCTGGACGCCACCATGGCGTTCGACACCCTAGAGTGGCCATATATGTTCGCAGTCCTGCGCAAGCTGGGCTTTGGTCCTCAATTTATAGTATGGGTGCGACTCCTATATGCAGAACCCCTGGTGCAGGTACGTGTAAACAACAAGGTGTCTGATGTTTTCACACTCGCGAGAGGGACTAGACAGGTTTGCCCCCTCTCCCCTCTTCTCTTCGCCCTGTCCCTTGAGCCGCTGGCAGCCTGGATACGACAGGACGTTTACTTGAAAGGCATAGTCTGGGCGGAAGGGTGGGAGGACAAAATATCCCTCTACGCCGACGACATCCTCTTGTACCTATGTAGACCGCGCAGGTCGATAATGGCAGCCCTTGATATATTTGCGAGCTTCGGTCGCAACTCTGGCTTCCGGGTCAACTGGAGCAAATCATATCTCTACGTCCTGCATGGTGACCCCCCGAGGCTCCCTGACACATGCCCTATCACGGTAGCAGAGGACGGATTCAAGTACCTGGGTGTGTACATAACCACAAACAAAACCCTACTACACGATCTAAACCTCAAACCGCCGTTAAGTCGGCTCCAAAGGGACGCCAAATCCTGGCAGCACTTACCACTGTCTCTACTGGGCCGGGCAGCCCTATTTAAGATGCTAGCGCTGCCGCGCTTCCTCTACGCGCTACAAAACTATCCAGACCTAGTCCCTAACACATATTTTGCAGCAATAGAGGCGGCACAGCGCGACCTCCTCTGGGCCGGGTCACCCAGAATCGCGCTGACCAAACTGACGCTGGGGTGGTATGATGGCGGTATAGCCCTCCCAGACATTCGCAAGTATTACTGGGCAGCCCACCTCTCAGCAATCAACAAGGGGACGTACGGCGCGGGAAACGATCCCGCCTACGTTATGGACAGATGGTTGCTTCCCGGAGGGAACTACGAGATAGCACTCTACTCTAAGCGGGGTGCACGCCAACTCACTGGACCCACACTACATGCGGTACAGGTGTGGCACGCTGCCCAGAAGAAGCTCGGATGGTCAGGGGTCCTCACCATGGCCACACCACTTTGAGCCTCAGAACAACTCGGCAACCTTGGACGTACTAAGGGCTTCCGGGAATGGGACCTGATAGGAATCTCCCAAATCAAGGATATCTGGGGCCCCGAAGGGATCCACGGGTTCGCCCACCTACGGGACACATACGAGTTGGCGCAAACTGAATACTATTGATACTTACAGGTGAGACACTCCTTTCAGGCAAATATCCCATCAGAGACTACACTACCACAATCCTCCCCACTTGAGGATAGGATACTCGATGGGCACATGACAGAACATGCCATTTCACTCACATACAAAAAACTAATTAATCACCCCCCTGACATGCTCCTACCCCTTAGAGAGAAATGGGTTGCTGATGGGCTTGAGATAGACGAGGAGGAATGGATGTATGCCTTGGCCTCACCGCGTGAGGTAGCGATATCGGCCCGCCTGCGACTAATCCAACTGAAGGTACTCCATAGAGTGTATGTCTCCTGTACAAGGTTACACCTCATGGGGAGGGCTGATACTGTACTCTGCAGGAGGGGATGTGGTGGCACGGGTACCTTTTTCCACGTGTTGTGGGGTTGCCCCAAGATTCAACGGTATTGGAGAAGGGTGGTGCAGTGTATGCAGGAGGTATGGGAGGTGGAAATTCGCCCAGAGGCAAAGAGGTGTCTTCTTAATATCTGGGAGCCAACGGACCTGTCACCGAAAGGGAGGCTCTGGGTTATGCTCGGACAAATGGTAGCAAAAAGGAACATTGCCAGACTCTGGGGCAGTCCGGATCCACCTAAACTAACAGATTGGCATAGCGATATGGACTGGTGTATGCTACAGGAAAAGACTGTATGTGGCGAGGGGGTGTCCCCGAAAATGGGTGGAAGTATGGTCCAACTGGAACGATTACAGGGGGGGGTATCTGCGAGCCTCCGTCTACCACGCAGGCGCGCACAGAAGATCTGTAAGAATCCTAACAACCTTGTGGTTCCAGGTGCTTAGAGCTGGGAAGTACAATTGCATCGCCTGTGCAGAGGTGAACTTACCGTGCTCGCCGAGATGACCGTGTGGGGGGTTTGTTCGATTGTTGGGGTTCATTTTACGATATTCTTGAAATGTGCGCTCATGTTTATGGCTATAAAAAATGGAAAATCAGACCTACACTATCCTTCTCTGAACAGTGTGACACCTGCACTTTACCATGCCGCCGTGCCCCCGGGATGACGGCTTTGGGCTGTGTAATATCTGAAGCAATGCACGTGTTACGTACTGCGTGGCCAGCCCGAGGGGTTGTAGGCTGGAATCTGTGTACCATGGACGATCAAAATAAAGGTCTTTAAAAAAAAAAAAGAAAAAAAAAAAGAATTTTAGACGAGGCCTGGCTATCATATGTTAAGATGTTTGACATTATCTGTCTCCAAGAAGCATGGAGCTGGGATGAGGTGGTTATTGATGGGTTTTGTTTATCTAATGTTCCGGCAATTCCGTCTGTTGCAGGGAGGGCAAAGGGTGGCTTAGTGACCCTGATCTCTGTAAAATTTGGATCAATAAAGATAGAGAATATTGTGGACTCCCCTTGGCTGAGATTATTTTACTCTCAAACCTAACTGATGTCCCAATATTGCTGATCAACAGGTATTATAACATCTTTGACCATCATGAATGTGGGGTCATTAATAGTCTAAACGAGGAGATCAATAAGGCTGTGGCTAAATGTTTTCCTGTATACATATTTTGGCTGGGGGATTTTAACTGTACTTTATGTCACTATAGTACGCACATGGTTTGTGGGGTACTAGACATCGTAATTCAATCACTCTCTCATTTTAAACGCACTGTGCAGGGTGAAGCCCTAAATTATATTATTGTAATCAATGATTTATGTTTTGTCGATAATCTAGTCTGCACTCCACTTAAACAGTTTCCAACATTTCAGGGGGGATAGGGTAAATACCATAGATTTCATATTGCTTTCCAGGAAATACTCCCACTTGGTGGACAACTTTGTTGTGGATCCCAATCCCACCAGTGTTCACAACCCTCTGGTTGCCACCTTGCAAATAAAGGCATTGAAGGGCATTAGTGATGATTACCCTTTGAATTACAATCCTAACCAGGGGGTGAGATTATAATGGAGTTAAATAAACCCTGTTAAACTTGAAGGGACCATTGTGCGATCTAACATGGATAAGGTCATGACATGTTTAATTGGCGCTTCTAGCCCGGAGCTGGTAATACAGAGCTTCAAAAATATCTGTAAAGACGTGGCTATTAATCTGACCAGCTCTGTGAAGAAAGAACCCCCGGACACAAAATGGTTTAATGCTGCGTGCTCTAAGGCCCAAAAAGACCTTAAAAAAGCTTTGCATATGATCCCACGTGCAGGAGATTTAATTAGGAAAGCAAGACAAACTTACAAACACGGAATTGGGCACAGAAAGGGCGAGTTAAGAAGACTCGCATGGGAAGATTTGGAGAAAGCTAGTGCCCTAATGGATTCTAGAGGTTTCTGGGAAGTGATAAATTGCCCCTTTTTTTTCAAATGAGGCTAGGAATATGGAATCGTTAATAACAGGTGATGCCTGGATACCCCATTCTTCTAAGATATTTAATTCCAAAGGGGTCTTATTGCAAGACCAAAAAGAAGACATAGCTGTTCATCTTGTAACTGCGAACCAACTTAGCTTATCCATTTCTATTGGCGAGGTTGAGGACGCATTGTTAAAGGGTATTTCTGCAAAGGCCCGAGGGCCAGATAGTGTTCCTTTGGACATGTTTAAAGGCAACCCACTCTTATGGGCACCGCTACTGGCTAATGTTTTTAAATCAGCAATAGTAGGCGGCATTCCTGTCTCATGGAAAGAGGCCGTGGTGGTCCCGATATACAAGAAGGGCAGCAGGAACGATCTTGTTTGCTATAGGCCCATCTCCTTAATTGATGCAACATGTAAAGTCTTGGGGAGGGTAATTCTTGCCCGTCTAGAGTCGTGGGCTAATGACTCTGGCTTGATATCCCATTCACAATACGGCTTTAGAAAAGGAATGGGTAAGTACATGAAGGCCAAGAGAGGTTCCATCCACTTGGCCTTCATAGACTTATCCAGTACATTTGACACAGTTAATAGGGGGAAGCTGTGGTTACTTATGGAAAGGTTGGGCTTCGAGGAGGCACTTGTCACCCTTTTACGTAGGATGCATTCATCTACCTGTTTCTATAAGTTACAGGCCAGGAGGTGAAAAAAACAGGCCTATCGCGTCCACAGAGGGTGTACGCCAGGGATGTATTTTGGCCCCATTTTTATTCCTTTTATACACAAACGGGGTGGAGAAATTCCTAATAAAACAGCACTTGGACTACCCGACTATAGAAAGGAATCCGGTTTCCCTGTTGTCATATGCTGACGACATTGTACTGATGACTTTGACAGCTAAGTCTTTAAAAAGCCCTGATCGCGTTTACTGATTTTATGATGGCATTGGATCTCAAAGTCAATTTTAGCAAGTCCTTTAATATGGTTTATGGCCCTAAAAACACAAAGACGAGGACATTTGTGGTTAATGGAAGAACCATTGAAAAGGTACCCTCTTTTACATATTTAGGGAATGTTTTCAATAATAAACTGAATTGGGACCACTCGATTGTAACCAGGGCCCAACAGACCAGTAGAATTATAGAGTGCTTGTTTCGCTTTGCGTCCAAACTGGGACATAAGCCAGTGGCAGAAATTTTAATCTTATTTAAATCAAAATGCCGGTCAGTTACAATTTATGGGGCAGGAGTATGGGGAAGCCAAAAAAACAGTCAGTTACAAATTTTGGAAAACAAGTTTATAAAAAGATTGTTATTGTTGGTTCCAGTCAGTTCTCCCAAAAAATTCTGTCATTTTGAACTAGGACTGGACTATGTTGAAGATAGAGTTAAAATTGCCCCCTTGATTCTATGGAGGAAAGTGTGGTCGTCGGACGAATTATCATTCACCAGAGCAAATATAAGGGATTGCTTAAGTTTAGAAAATGTATTGTCCATTCCCTGGCTTTGCTATGCTAAAAATGCCTTTAATAAGATCGGCCTGGGAAAATATTATGAAAACCCGGATGGTATACAATCTAATATAAAATTAACCATCAAAATTGCTTACTACAGTGAGCTAAGAAGATCTAATCTGGAAGATGAGACCTCAAATCATGGGATGCTAAGTCATACGTAATGTTATCTATCTTTTACTATCCATACACAATCTCGCTTCCTCTTGACCAGGTTCCATCTCTGCACACTGCACTTTTTTGTGGCTTTCCCCAATCAGGTGAGCTGGTGTGAGAAACTGACTCCCTGCCCCTGTAATAATTTAGCCGAACAAAGCACAATGCACTTTGTATAAAGATACAAGGGTATGCTTTATCAGGCCCATCCTGAGGGAAATTTCCCCCTGCTCATACTAAGATGGTTTTAATCACTTACGATCTTTGTCCAATCTGGTCATTGGTTGTGCTGTGTTAAATTTGATTAGAACTGCCCTATTAATCCGGAAACGGAATGAATCGCGATAAGAAAACAGAGAACAAGGGCTTTAAGCAATCAAAGGGTCTAATTTTTATCATGATATCATTGGACTGATATAGAATATGGACTTTATGGATAATCATATTTTGAAATTTTATGTTGTTTGGATATATTTAATATGTCTAAAATGCTATATGGAAAGTTTTAAAGTCTGTTTTATCATTTTATCTATGTACTTTTATGATTCTTATGAATCGAATAAAGGTTTTCAAACGAATGACTATTCCATTCTAGAACTATTTCACTTTGTGATGTAGTGTGGCTGTTTGTGACTGCATTACAGAGATAATGCATAATGTAGCCTTCGGTCTTGTAATGAAATCACTGTTCACCGAATCCGAGCTCTGATATCTTCAGTTCAGGTACAAATTCAGAAAAAGTATTTGTCAAACATGAGCTTTAGACAGTGCAAATGCACAAAAGAGGCACTCAACTCTGCTCTGAGCTAGCAAAACCGTTTGTGATACTGTCACATATGACACTGCAAAAAGGCAAGCAAAGACTAAAGGCAGGACTATTTTGCACAAAAACAAAACCAAGCTGGGCAAACCTCAGTTCAGTCAGAAAAATGGCTGACCCACTACGTGCATCGACGTTAGACAATCTGCACAAACACTAGATATTTCTACAGAAAACACAGCATCCCTCTGGTCA
Source organism: Lissotriton vulgaris (assembly GCF_964263255.1). Lineage (NCBI taxonomy): Eukaryota > Metazoa > Chordata > Amphibia > Caudata > Salamandridae > Lissotriton > Lissotriton vulgaris. The sequence continues at coordinate 711,589,272 of NC_141696.1, read as the reverse complement.
GACAGATCCATCCTCTGTCACTTCAGTATTTTTGCTCTGTAAATCCAGCCCCCTTCCCTGGCAGTACATACAAGCACATCAGACGAATTCCCAAGCAAACTTGACATCTCTCTCCCTTTTGCAGGGTCACTATTTGCCTACCTGAATGCCCCCTTAAGGAAGACTCATCTTTATTTTGGGGACTGATAGTGCCCTTTGACGCTTTAGAGCTCTCACTGAAGATCCTATTGCAATCAACTTTTTTTGTCAGATTCAGGACTCATAGTGTACATTGGTAACTAAATCTGTATGTTGTTCTCCTGCTCTTCTTTAAATTGTATAAGACATATTGTGCCTAGTGTGCTGCAAAGAGGAGATGGAACCCACAACTTATTTATTTACACAGTGTAGGCAGGCTTGTAGTCTAAAATGTTCTTTTCAATTTAATCAAGAGCTGCTGGTTACCAGCTTTAGTGACCAGGGAACCTGCTGAGACCCATTCTGAGTGGTTACATCTCTCCTGACTGTGCAATCAAGGTAAAAGATCAAGTAGAGGGTGGAAGCGAGTAAATGGTATCTTCCACAATTCTTATAGAGGGGAGACCATTCCCATTCATCTCAACACTGAGACAGTAAGGGGCAGCGTCTTAATTTAAAGCCTGGCAGTGTCTTGACTTCCTACCTCATTCCAATGAATATTAGCCTGTGTAATTGCTGTTTGTTATTACAGACAATTGTGTGTGTGTGTGTGTGTTTCGATTTATATAGCGCACTATAACCCAGGGGTCTCTAGGCGCTTGCTTAGGGAACCCGTCCTGGTATTCCCCTGTGAGATACCCCGGCCGGGTGTCCACAAGGTGAAAGCCAGGCATCCCGCCGCGAGGGGCCGTAGTGGAGATTAAGCAAGCTATTGCCCAGAGTCGCAGAGTGTGATCCCGTGAGTCGAGTAGGCACCAGAGCGAGAATTGTCGACTCCGTGGAATTTTTTAACCCAAGACCCGCCGAGGCGGGGAATCGAACCCTGGTCCACGGCCGATCTCAGCTTCCGGGTCTGCCGCCTCTAAACCCCTGAGCCACACTTCTCCACAATTGGGGTGCCTTTTAAACAGTGGCGGCTTTTCCGCAATGGCGGAGGAGCGTCACACCACTACATGGCTCAGAGCCAGCAAATGCAAAATAAAAAGATGTTTTTGCATCATTTTATTTAGCATTTGCCCCCTCCTAGCCAGCGGTGTTGGGAGGCGCGGGCCGAGGAATGGGAAGGGAGAAGAAGTGCTACGTGCACTGCACTCCTTAAGTGCTCATGTGTGTTTGGCCAGCAGTCTCAGGCTGACCAAAACACACATGCACACTAAGGTTTTCTCCAGCCCAGATGCATTGAGCATTGAAACCAAACAGACTCCCTGACTCGTCTGAGCAGGGTGGCCTTCCTGCCCGCTCAGACCAATCCCCGCGGTGCTCTGCAGCGCAGGGATTGGGCACGAAGTTTGTCCCAGAGGATGTTGGGACGAGCAGGAAGAGGAGAAGAGGCGCCACAAGACAAGACTGGAGGCGGCAAAGGATACTTTTTAAAAATATTGTGTTTCGAACCATCCCTATCCTCCATCGTGCGACACCTCCCGCCCACCACCCTTTGTTCATGGTGGCGCTGCTGATTTTAAGCCCTCCTCTTCCCTACAGCTTCCACTTCATCACAGAATTTTACAAAATGGGGGTCGACATGTTTATGGTCTGGCTTGACAGTGCAACTGTTGAACTGTCACAAGAAAATTATGTGAGCATTACTAGAGAGGGACTTGTGGTGATGTCAGCTACAGAATAGAATGTGTTGATGTCATGGGGTAAGGCATTCCATCTGGGACAGTTGCTCGAGTGCCCCTGCTTGAAGAGAGATGTCTCCTGATATAAATATTTAAAGAACTCATTTCAATTGTGTCTGTCCTTCATCACCAAATTGGCGACGATCTGGGAAGCTTTTAATGACTTCCTTCAAGCTACACACAGACTGAAAAAAGAAGAGATGCCAAGGAGAAAAAAATGTAAAAGGACGACATTGTTCGCTAGTAAGTGAACAACCAAGGTGAGACTGTTATTCATTTCTTTCACCATAGTTTTACTCATCTATCTCTGGACTTGAGCGCTCTTATTACTAATTGACTGTGAGCATTCTTTGTCAAGCGCCGTCCTTGGTATCTCTCAAGTGGCTGTCTTCCAAGATGACATTTTACTTTTCACCAAAGATTAATCTGATCATGATCTCTTGATAACTAAAGTGCTAAATATACTTCAATCCAGAGGAGCAACATTGAGAAAAGACAAATGCATCTTTAAAGCCAGAGAAATTGAATATCTGGGTCACCTAAACCTTGTCTTGTCAAAAGTATAATAGATGCTCCAGCCCCAAAAAACAAAGATCAACTACTTTTTTTCTTAGGCTTGTGCGAGGTTTGTGCTAAATTTCTAAAACACTTTGCCAATCTAACAGAGTGCTTCAGACCATTGTTAAAGAAGAATGCAGATTTTGTATGGTGAGAGCCTTGTGAGCAATCATTTACGGAGATTAAAGAGAGAATTGTAAATGTCCCTACTTTACAACCTTTTCATGAAGGTAGGTCCACCATCATAACTGTTAATGCATGCGAATATGGTATTGGAGCTGTGCTCACCCAAATGCACAATGGACGTGAATTCACAATAGGGTTTGCTACTAGAACTCTTAGACCCACTGAATGTAAATATTCAGTTATCGAGAAGGAACTTCTATCTTGCGTTTGGAGTGTAGAAAAATGTAGGGCTTATGTTTGGGGAAGACCATTTATACTCAAAACTGATCATTGTCCATTGGTGAACATACTTTCTGGCAAAAACATTAAACATACCAAGATTGGCATCCAAACTTTTAGAATTCACATTTTCTATCCAATATATCCCTGGAGGAAACAATTCTCGTGCAGACTGTCTTTCCAGACTTCCCATTGATTATTCTGAAAATCAAGAGTGGGAAAATGATATAGAAGAGTGCTTTATTGCCTATATTGGAGAGGCTTCTGTTTGTGAAAATGACTGGATTTCTGCTATTCATTCTGACTCTATTCTTAATCAAGTCATCTCATATGTGAAAACTAAATGGCCCAAAGAAAATAAATTACAACATGAACGATAAAAGATGAATTGTCTCTTGAAAGTGACATTTTAGTTTGAGGAGACAAATTAATAGCACCACTATGTTTTCATCAACGTTTAATTGAATTAGCTCATGGTGGTCATTTAGGCTCTACGATGACTAAGAAAAAGATCAGAGAAGGATTTTGGTGGCCACACATGGATTCTGACATTGAAGAATTTGTATCTAATTGTACTAAATGTACACTCAGTGATAAAGTTCTAATTACTGAATCCCAAGCTCAAACAATCAATCCTTGTCCTGGAAAACCTTGGCAACGCATTGGGGTTGATTGTTTAGGTCCGTTTCAGATTCTACCCAATTACATTAAATATTTTGTGGTAATGGTTGATCATTTATCCAGATGGGTAGAAGTAGAAGCAATATCTGTACCTACCACTAAAAAAACATTGAATGTTTTCAAAAAGTTTTTTCTAGAGGTCTTCCGGGAGAAATTTTAACTGACAACGGAGTTCAGTTCACATCCTCAGAAATGTCTTTATCTTTAAAAAACTGTGCAATGAAACATCTCAGGATAGCCCTCTACCAACCTCAAAGTAATGGTAAGGTTGAACGTTTTAACAAAGTACTGGTGGAATGAATTCAATCTTCCATAAAAAACAAACCTTGTGTTTTCAAATCTATTCAAGAGCTAGTTTGGTCTCATCGTACCACTCCACATTCAGTGACCGGAAAATCCCCATTTGAACTAATGAGAGGTAGACAATCCAGCTCAGAAGTTCGTCCATTTTGGACAACAAAAATTTCGCATAAGGATGAATATGTAAATGAGTGGTGGAAAACAGCTGAACTCAATTCCAACTTTGCAAATTTAAAAAGATTTGTCAACAACCAATCTTGTTCAAAGAAAGAATGTAGACTAAAGATTGGTGATTGGGCACGTGTAAAGAATCCTATTCTTGTTGGAAAAGGGTTGTCTAAATTCAGAGATCCTGTTCAAGTTTGTGAATTAGGAAGAAATTCTGTAAAACTCTCTGATGGAAATTGATGAGGCATGTCTCGTGTAGCACTTGTTCCTCGTCCTGAAATATTTAATGATATTGTAAAAAGTTATTTGAAATCTTCTGCACCTGCCAGAAAACATCTTAAAAATACTGTGATTATCAGGAAAAGTTCTCGCATTCCTATTCGACCTAGGAAATGGAATGATTTTGTTTAGATTTGATTCTCTGTCTTACTTTATTTATTTACTTTCCTTTTCTCTTTCTTTCTTTTCTCCCCATTTCTTCTTTCATCTTCTTACTTCATTGAGAAGGGGGATATTGAGTATTAGAATAATTATTAGAACAATGATAGTATTACACTTTGTTTTGTTAAAAGGGAGATGTGTGGTGATGTCAGCTACAGAATAGAATGTTATAGGAATGTGTTGATGTCATGGGGTAAGGCATTCCATCTGGGACAATTGCTCGAGTGCCCCTTCTTGAAGAGAGATGTCTCCTGAAATAAATACTTAAAGTACTCATTTCAATTGTGTCTGTCCTTCATCACTAAAGGACTTTGACTCCACCCACATGTTGGGAGCCAGGACCACATATTTTGGTTTGGCAGAAGGTGTGTCCTTCCACAAAACAAATTGCTTGCCCTGCACACAACAGTGATCATTTTGTTTCAATATCCAGCTGCTTAAGCTTGAACTTTCAAAGGCACATATGACACTGGAATGCTATTAAAGCGTTTTAGATAACTAGATAATTGATGTTGTTGTTCTTTGGCAACAGCATAGATGGGTGGAGGGCATTCATTGACAGTGCAACTGTCACCTGGCGTTTTAACCTACATCAATATAATTCTACATTTTCTAGCTCCAATACAAATACATACTCATTCTGATGCTAATTTCCTAATAAAGCTTCATAATACCAAACAACATTTGTTTAAAGACAGACCTATTGGCATTGCCAGTGCTTGTTAGATCTTGGCAGGTCATTTTTTTTATGTTGCAGTTTTACATAGCACAAACTTGGCCCAATGGCATTTGAGCGCTTTATATGAGCACCTGTTTACAATTCATAAGGCTAGATTTATATTTGTTTTCTTAAGGCAAGGGGAGAGAGGCATTTGCCTAGAAACAAAGGAGGTTGAGCCAACGCCGGTACTCGAACCTAGTTCCCCAGTTACAATGTCAGCATTCGTAGAGAGAACTGCTCCTGCTACTCGTGTTATGATTTTGGGTAAATATATATAAAAAAATGCAAATGTGAAAAACAATCACCAATCATAAAGGTAATACACTCCTGGTGTATTACCTTTATCCAAAACTCTTAGCACGGGACATATTTACATAACATTATTACTAATTTTACCTAGCTTTTATTTTACAAAACCTTGGAAGAATTAAGAACTCTGTTTCCCGTGCAAATATATGAAGGTAGCCTGGGAACTCTCCACATAATGAGAAAGAATTGGTGTTCACTCTGCTGGTAATGTTGCAGATTATGCTAAAAAAAATGTTTTTGAATATTTTATCTGGTGGACGGAGGCAAACATCTAAAATTAAGCTTATGATGCACATCGCATTCATTAGTACATTGGTTTCTTTTGTTGACACAAAAAAGTTACAAAGCAGCGTTAGAGCTGTGCTGAGATGGTATCATGAGTTGGTGAGATTGTCAACAGAAGGGAGTTACTACATAACTCGAAGATACATTTTGATTGAAGATTAGCTTTTTGAATGAAATGTTCTACCAAGAAATTGCACAGTTCCACAGTGTAATTGGTGCAGGTTTACGTATACTTCTTAGTGCGATATTCAATACAGTCCCATGCACACTTCGTAATAACAATTTTGGCAACTCTGGCTTACCTCGTTTCTTCAAATAATAATGGAGGCAGTCCATCTTCCTGCCTTTCAATCTTCACCGATTACTCTAATGAGCAGTGTTCCTGCCCTCTTTACCTTTACGTCCCACCCTCGGCAAGTCTCACCCACCTGTTTGGGGTCCCCTTATGTCCTACACAGATGATACCCAAGTCATTATCTCTTTCCATTTTTTTCACACAACGTCCAAAAACCTCAGGGGATGCAGGTCCTCGGTAGCCTCTTGGATGTCTGCCTATTTCCTCAAACTAAATGGCAACAAAACTGAAGTTCAAGCTGGTGTCCTTTGGAGCTGGATCACTTTCGAAAACCTATTCAGTAAAATTGTAGGCATAGTTTTTCACTGCCAGTTCTTCTGGCTGGTTTAAAAGTGTCTTCTCTACCTGCTTTTTTATTTCAGATTACTTCAAAAAATCATCCCTCTTCTGCCACTAAGGCTTCGTAAAACAGTAGCCCAAACAATTAAAATATCTCACTTCAACTAATATCTTCCCCCTGGCCTACCAAAAATGTTAAGCTACACGCTACAGCTCTTTCTGAACAGTACTTCTCGGCTCCAATTATTTTTCTTTCTCACTTTTCAGTCTCTCTCTTCCCACTGGCTTCCGATTACCAAAAGTATGGTATACAATGCTCTTTGACTTTGTTATCAAACTATTGAAAGCCAAGGGCCAAATCTATAATTGAGAATGGGTTGTAACTTACTGCTGCCTTATATGTGATCTCCTATCCATCACTGGTCATTTTACTCTTACGCCTAGTCTTGAAAGCCTGTCTGGGTGGCAGATCTTTTTTCTACCTAGCAACTAAACACTGGAATAAAGATAATCTTCTTGAGGCAAAGACTCCATTGCGGGCGTGGCCAGTGGAGAGTGTGGACCCAGTAAATAGTTCCTGGATGTCATGTGGATTAAGGGTAGCAAGGATGGGAAAAGCCTTAAACAGTTCAGTTTTTTCATAGCAGGTGTTGAAATCTCCTAAGATAGAGCTATGGTTCATTATCTGTATTGTAGGAGACTGAGTCTAGAAGAGCATCAGAAAAGATGGGGCTGTGTGGGGGAGGTTAACAGATGAAAAGAAAGAAAGCAGAGACAGCTGGAAATGGATAGCACAATGTAGTTAACTGCCGCCGCTCAATCACCATGCATGGAGGTGTACATTGCGCAGGTTCACGTGAAGGAACCTGCCCTGCTGCTGCGAGAGAAGATCCTCTCAAAGCGGTAGCCTGATCAGACAGCACATGCTCTTTCGGATACCGAGCCCTCCTGGCCCAGTCCAGAAACACTAGATTACTTGGGCTTTTTTGTTCCTGATCTTTTCAGAACTCCAGGAAGGAGGTGCAGAGGTGGGAAGGAATACAGAAGTCCAGAGTTACATTCCAGCCAAAATGCATTTCCTAGCAAGAGTTCTAGTGAAATTCCAACACATAAAACATTAGACACTGCATGGTCCCAATGTTGGCAGAAACATCTAGTTAGAGACCCCCCATCACTGGAAGAAGCCCTGCACCAACTCAGGAAGTAGACGCCATGTGTGAGCTGCCAGATGTTCCCAGCTTAGTTTATCCACTATGGCATTCAAGGATCCTTCTTTGTGGTTCCCGCCTAGGGGAATGCTCTAATCCTCCAATCAACTTTAGGGGTGCAGAGCCTGGTGACACAGGACTCGACTCAGTCCTGCTTGTTGCAATAGCACATGGTGGTGGCAGTGGCCCTGGGAATCTGCATAAGCCTTCCCTTGATGGATGGCAGTAAGGCCTTCAGAACTGTACAAACGAACCACAACTTCAGCAGATTGATGTGGAGCTGGGATTCACTCGGAGACTAAAGTCCTATCCCCAAATGACCTCCCCAACTCAGCATCCATCACCACAGTCAGCTATGAGTGGAGAAGGGACTGCCAATGGTCCGACTGAGTTTGAGCAGCCAACACTGCAGATCATGCACCGTCTCCTTCGAAATCCGGATGGCATCCAGTAGGTTTTCTTGTTGTTGGGTTCACTGGAACATCACAATCCATTGCACAGCACGCATGTGCCAAATGATTTAATCAACAAGGAAGATACAGGGGGCTCAAAGGTAAAACAAGCATTTGCAATGCAATAGGTCTCACATTATTTAAGTTTGAGCTATTGGCATTGCTAAATAATGCAACACCAATAGCTGAAACATTAATAATGCGAGACCTATTGTATTGCAAATGCTTGTTTTGTGATTGGTACGAATATCCCTACAGAGCCTTCTGCCAAACTAAAGCAAATCTGCCAGCCGATGGCGCACAGTGACTTATCTGCCCCGTGTTCCGCTGTAAAGACACATACCTACCTATAATGAGTGCAAAGGTGAAGCGTGAGACTTAAACAACGTCACGCCGCAGCGTCACCGTTTTTATTTTGCCAGGGCCGCGATACTTGTAAATTCCTTAGTTCATCATAACATGTGCAATACATATTATCAGTGAAACTGCACCATCTAGCGGAAAAGACAAAGATTGCAGTTTGGCATTTTTAATTATTTTTTGACATTCTCACTTGTGTGCCTACGAAGGCCTGGTCATTTTAAAGGTTCTTTAGTTCCGGATTACCACATAGCTAGGGCTCTGAGTGGGATGAACAAGCGGGAGGCGGCTCGGGCGCAGCACGTCTTCCGGAGACGTGCGCGTTCACAGAGCTGAATCGGCTCGTGCACAGGCCAGTAGCTGCTCGTGCAAAGCTCTGTCTCCCTTGCCAGTTAACACGGTGACTATAGAACTCGGTGGCGGGAGCGCTTCGTGCTCCAACGCCAACTCGACCTAAAAAAGACTCAAAGTTGCTCTCACCAAGATCAGTGACCGAGGCTGAATCATTGAGGTCATAATCTGAATGTCCTGGACACTTTGTGGTGGAGAGAAGGCCCTGAACTGCACTGTATCCAGATAGGCTCCAAGAAATGGAAGTCTCTGAAGGAGTCAGATGTGACTTTGGCTCGTTGATCATGAATCTCAAAAATGTCAGGTTGTTTGTCGACGTTTGAAGGTGGTCTACAACTGACTATGGTGAGCTAGTCTTTAACAGCCAGTCTCCAAGGTGGAGAAAAACTGGCACTCGCAACTCCAAAGGTAGGCAGTGACCACTGCCATCACTTTTGGGATAGCCAAGGGGACAGGTGAAGCTGAAGGGGAGCATGGTAAACAGAAAGTGCTCCTAGCCTACTTTGAACCGCAGTAAAGAACTGTGGGACAGAACGATGAGTAAATCAAAACACGCATCCTGCAAGTCCAAGGACACCATCCAGTCCTCCCCGTGTCCAGAACAGACAGGGTCTGGGTAAGTATGAGCATTTTTAATTTGTCTGTCCGCAGGAAGGCATTCAGAGGCGAAGATGCAAAATAGGCCAATCCCCTCACTCTTCGGCACAAGGAAACGGCAAGAGTAACAACCCTCTAGCTTTTCCGAGACAGAAACCCTCATGATAGCACCTCTGGAGAGCACACTCAAACCTCTTGTAAAAGAATGGACCGGTACTAGCTTGAAAGTTGCTCTCATGAGATGGGAAGAAGAAATGGTAGAGCATAGCCATGCTAAATGATCTGTCAGACGTGGTGGATCAATACTCTGGGAGGAAGTGCTCAATTGTGCTCCATACAGAATGAGTGTTTGCCACAGAGGTCAAACTATAGCAACTTAGTGACTGTTGATGTAGGGGAAGGGAAGTCGCAGGACTGGAGCCACTGATGGCGCACAAGTTACTACTTGTGTAACAATATATCTGTAAGAGACATTAGCTAGTGATAGATTCCTTATCTTAGAATATTCCCAGGAGTCAGACTGGATCCGGAAATTTTTGCGTAGCAGTACCCTTGCGCGTCAGTAGGCGTCGTCTGCGGCTCCGCGTCCGTCGACGGCGTCGTGGGCGCCGTGATGACGTCGTCGGAGTACTTAGACGCCGCCCCCGCGTGCTGATGTCAGTTCTTAGACACAGCTTTTCCGCGCCAGAAACGCAGAGGTATGCCAAAAACCAACACTGGTGCCATGAAACTAGGGCCTTGAAAGGGGATGACCTTAACCCTAGATATCGGTTCGCAGAACGGGGAGGATGGGCGGGTCGGTAAGGAATCTATCACTAACTAATGTCTCTTACAGATATATCGTTACACAATTAGTAATTTGTGCATCTAAAAGAGACACGTTAGTGATAGATTCCTTACCTTAGAATAGATACCCCAGCAATACCAACCCCGGTGGTGGGTCTGCGAACCAATAATCACACCAGAAAGTCCTGGAGGACGGAACGGCCAAAGAAGCCATCCCTCCGGACTTGGCTGTCCAGGCAATAGTGTCTTGCCAACGTGTGCAGCGAGGCCCACGTAGCCGCCTGGCAGATGTCCTGCAAGGGCACTCCTCGGCCCAAGGCAGTTGTAGTCGCTGTGGCCCGAGTGGAATGAGCCCTCAGCCCAACAGGGGGTTCCTTCTTAGCCAAGGAGTAACACGCCTGAATACACAAGATGATCCACCACAAGATGGTCCGCTTGTGCACCGCTTTCCCCTTCTTAGCGCCCACGTAACCAACAAAGAGTTGGTCATCCTCCCGGAACTGGCGTGTGCGATCCAGATAAAACGAGAGCGCACGTTTTGGGTCCAGACGGTGGAGCCTCTCTTCCTCTCTCTCTCGAGGGATGCGGAGGCGGAAAGAAGGTGGGCAAGGTGATGGACTGCCCAATGTGGAAGGCTGTGACTACCTTGGGCAGAAAAGAGGGCCTTGTCCGCAACACAACCTTGTCCGGATGGACTGAAAGGAAAGGAGGTTTACAGGATAGAGCCTGGAGCTCACTCACTCTCCTCGCAGAGGTGATGGCTACCAGGAAGGCAGTCTTCAAAGTAAGAAGGCGAAGAGGACAGTTGTGAAGGGGCTCAAAGGGAGCGCACATCAGAAAAGTCAGAACCAAGTTCAAGTCCCACTGAGGCATCACAAAGGGAACAGGAGGGAACGTATGTGTGATGCCTTTCAAGAATTGGTTAACAATAGGGGACTTGAACAAAGAAGGTTGATCAGGCAGCCTCAAAAAGGCTGAAAGAGCAGAAAGGTAGCCCTTGATAGTCCCCAGAGCAGAGCCCTGCTGGGCAAGAGAAAGAAGAAAGAGAAGAACCCCAGAAAGAGGGGCATTGAGGGGATCCACAGCCTTTGCTGTGCACCATGCCACAAATCTGTTCCACCTGCAGGCGTATACCAACTTTGTGGAGGGACGCCTGGCTGCCAGAATGATGTTACAGACTTCAGGAGGCAAGTCAAATGGCCTCAACTGTCGCCGCTCAATCTCCAAGCATGGAGGTGGAGACTGGACAGGTTTGGGTGGAGGACCGTCCCCTGCTGCTGCGACAGAAGGTCCTCCTGAAGAGGCAGACGAACCGGGGGATCGACTGACATACTGAGTAGCTCGGGATACCAGTACCTTCGTGCCCAGTCCGGAGCCACAAGGATGACTTGTGCCCGGTCGCGCCTGATCTTCTTCAGCACTCTGGGCAGAAGTGGTATAGGAGGAAAGGCGTACAATAGACCGCAACTCCACTCGCGACGAAAAGCGTCTCCGACGAGTGCCGCCTTGGAAATTCCAACGCGCAGAACTGATGACATTGCGCGTTCTCTTCGGTGGCGAATAGATCTAACCAAGGCTCTCCCCACTGCAGAAAGAGACCTTGCGCCACGTCTGAGTTCAGACGCCATTCGTGATCCATCATGCACCGGCGGCTGAGTTCGTCCGCCCTGGCGTTCAGAGAACCTGCCAGGTGTTGAACCACCAGGATCACACCCTGATGTTCCAGCCATTGCCAAAGGCGCAGAGCCTCTTGGCAGAGGGTCCACGACCCCACCCCGCCCTGTTTGTTGCAGTACCACATGACGGTGGTGTTGTCCGTGAACACCTGCACTACACTCCCCCGGACAGAGGGGATGAATGCCTTCAGTACTAGACGAATCGCCCGCCGCTCCAAAAGGTTGATATGGAGCCGGGACTCCGCCGGAGACCAGAGGCCTCTGATCTCCGCCTCTCCCATGTGGCCTCCCCAGCCCTGGAGGGACGCGTCCGTCACAACTACGTGCTCCGGTTGGGCAAGGGAGAGGGATCTGCCGATGACCCAATCGCAGTCCGTGAGCCACCACTGCAGCTGTCTCGCAGTGCCCTCCGAGATCAGGACATGGTCGGACAGGTTGCCCTGATGCTGGGCCCACTGAAACTTCAGGTCCCACTGCAGAGCCCGCATCCGCCACCTGGCGTGATGCACCAGAAGGATGCAGGAGGCCATCAGCTCCAGAAGCCGCAGCGTCAACCTGACCGGAACTCGGGATAAAGGCTGGAAGATTGGAATCAGAGCCTGTATATCCCGAACCCGCTGTTCGGGTGGGTAAACCTGAAACTGCGCCGAGTCGAGAACCGCTCCGATGAAAAGGAGCTTCTGAGAGGGACACAGGTGTGACTTCGGCACATTGATGGAGAACCCCAGCTGGTGTAAAGAGGTCTGCTGTTGTCTGGAGGTGGTGAACGACTGTCTGGGGCGAGCCTGCCTTCAACAACCAGTCGTCGAGATAGGGGAAGACTGAAACCCCAAATCTGCGCAGATGAGCTGCGACCACCGCCATCACCTTCGTGAACACCCGTGGGGCGCTGGTAAGGCCGAAGGGGAGCACGGTAAACTGAGAGTGCTCGTGGCCTACCGTGAACCGTAGGTAGCGCCGGTGGGCCGGCAGGACGGGGATGTGGAAATAAGCGTCCTGCAAGTCCAACGCTACCATCCAGTCTCCTGGGTCCAGGGCAGCTAAGACCTGAGCCAGAGTCAGCATCTTGAACTTCTCCTTCCGGAGGAAGCCGTTGACGTTCCGTAGGTCCAAGATAGGGCGTAGGCCCCCTTTGCCCTTCCTGGGTACCAGAAAGTATTGGTAGTAGCAACCACGCCCTACTTCTGGCCCAGGAACGCTCTCGATGGCCCCCTTGGCCAAGAGGGCGGAAACTTCCTCCTGCAGAAGCCGCAAGTGATCCCTCGATACGCGGTGGTGTTGCGGTGGCATCGCTTGAGGGGTCGTCTCGAAGGGGAGGGAATAGCCCCTCCGGACGATCTGCAGCACCCACCTGTCTGAAGTGACAGTGCGCCAGTGAGAGTGGTGATGGCGAACCCTGCCCCCCACTGGCCTCACATGGGCCGAGAAGCACGGACTAGGAGGGTTTAGAGACGGATGCTGCGGGGGAAGGTGTGGACTGGCCTCGCCGTTGTCCCCGACCACCTCCACAGCGATTTCCACGGCCGCCACCGCGCTGGAAGTTAGTCTGCGGCGTGTGGCTGGCAGCACGCGTGGGGACGCCCCTTCCTTGGCCACGAAAGAAGCGAAAGGCACCCGTTTGCTGGCGCGGGCCGAGAGGCCCAAGGACTTGGCCGTAGCCCTGGAGTCCTTAACACCTTGACTGCTAAGGGAATTACCCTCCTGTGCTGCATTTCCTCAATCCCCATTGTTCATGACAAGTCAGCTCGTCATGAGCACAGCTCCAGTGTACTGCATGACGAGCTGACCTTGTCATGAGCATGGAAGGGGTAAAGCGCTCAAGCGCATGGTCTGCCTTGCGCTTGAGCGCTTTACCCATGTCCATCAGAGTGTTTTGGACATCTGCCGAAAAGTTGGCGGACCTTAACCAGGTGTGGCGTCTAACCGCCACCGTCGTTGCCATCGCTCTACCTAGTGAGTCGGTGGTATCCAGCCCACACCGAATAGAATATTTGGCTGCATCCGGGCCTCCACAAGGGCTTGGCCGAATTTGGCCCGTACCTCCAACGGACATTCTGGCTGCACTTCCGCAACCGTCTCCCACAGAGAGTGGGTGTAGCAGCCCAAGAGGTATGCGGTGTTGGAAGACCACAGCCCCAGACTAAGGGAGGAGAAGATCTTTTTGCCGTACTGCTCGTACCTCTTGGATTCCCTGTCCGGCGGAGCCGACGGGAATGCGGTCTAGGGTCTGGAGAGGTGTCCAGACCACTGGCCTCCCCAAGTTCCCCTGTCCAGTCCTCCTGAGACTGAGACGCTTGGGTCAGAGGGTCCACAGACCCCTCCCAATCCTCCTCATCACCCATCTCCTGATACTCAGGGGTTTCAATCAATGGGGCCGGCTCATAGAAGTAAAAATCTCCATAGGCCGTCGAAAGTGGTGCCCAGCGGCGCCGTTCCGACGTCGGGACCGGAGCAAAGGAGGCATCGGGGGTGGCGCCGCCCGAGGACGGCGCCGGAGGCGACACCTGACTGACCGACGCCGGGTGACGATCCAGATCCCGAAGAGGGTCCAGTGAGGTCCCGCGGCACCGGGCCCGAAGGCGCCGGCGGCGTCGGGACCGTTTTACCCTGCGGCGCCGGCGGTGTCGGGACAGTGGGGCCCTGCGGCGCCGGGCCCTGTGGCGCTGGCGGCGTCGGGGCCGAAACACCAGACGGCGTCGGGGCAGAAGCCGCCGACCTGCTAGGGGCCCCAGACGGGTCCGCTGGGCCCGGAGGCGCCGCGCAGCCCGTCGGAGGAGAAAGAGACCTCATGGCCATGAGAAAGCGCTCGATCTCCTCCGGCGTCGCGTCTCGCCCAGGGACCGGAGGGTGTGGAGCTGGACGTGATGCCCGCGACTCCGACGGAGCCGCGTGGGCGGTGTCACCCGAACCCCGGCCGCATCGCGCGAGCGTCGGGGGGAGTCAGAAGAGCGATGACGCCTCATCGACTTCTTGTGCTTCTTACCCGACGACGACTTCGACCCGGAGGAGTGGTGCCGACTCTCGAAACTGTGGTGGCTCCGAGCCCGCGACCTGTCCCTCGACCTCCCGTGGGACCGGGACCTCTCTCGCCTGCGGGACGCTCCCGCCTGGCTTTCGAAGAGAGGGCCCGGCAGTCGGAGCAGGCCTTGTCGACGCCTAGACAAGTTAGGCACAGGTGGTGAGGATCCGTGACCGACATCGTGCGGTCGCAATCCTCGCAGTGCTTGAAACCAGGAATCCCTACCGCACCGATCGGAGTCGTAAGACTTCGAGAAATGATCAAAAATTATCCAAAAAAGTTAGTCAAAAATTGACTAAGGGTCACTGCTTTTTCCAGATCTGCGCTTGCTGGCGCAGAAAAAAGAAGAACTGACGTCAGCACGCGGAGGCGGTGTCTATGTACTCCGACGACGTCATCACGGCGCCCACGACAGACGCAGAGCCGCAGATGACGCCTACCGACGCGCAAGGGTACTGCTACGCAATCATTTCCGGCTCCAGTCAAACGCCTGGGGATATTCTAAGGTAAGGAATCCATCACTAACTTGTCTCTTTCAGATCTGCAGGTTGCCTGCCAAACCCACGTTCTTGACACGACAAAGGTAACTGATTCAGTGGCAGGGGAAATTGTTGTTGCCTTTATGCCAGCCTTCTGGAATAGCATCTGTTTTTTAAAGACTGATACGAGAACTGCTAGGCAGGGGTCAACAGACCCAGGGAACATGACAAGGATCTATTATCTATGAAGGGCTCCAAGGCAGAATTGGCTTTTCACTGAAAAGGCATGAGCTATCAAATGACTTATCCATGAGAGAGGCTTGCACATCTTCAGAAAATCCTGTGAAAATGCATCTACATGTGTCAAAGGAGTACAAAACTGGAGCAAATCATCCTTCAAAGGTAATCAGTAGTACCTAGGCCAGCACAAATCACGTATTTGACCACATCTTATCTGTGATGAGTTGGCTGGGACAGAGAGGCCCTAAGGTACTGCGGGATTGCTGGAAAGATCTTGCAGGCCATGTCCCAGAAAGCATGTGTGTAGTGACCTGATAAGCAAATAGCATTGACCGATTTCAGTGCCATGCTGGTAGAAGTGACCATACCTTTTCCAAATGCCTTAATCGTTTTGGACTCACTATCTGGAGAAGTTGTGGGGAATAAATTGGAGTTCATCTTGCTGGCTGAAGCCTGTATCATCAGGTACTCTAGTGTAGGATGTTTAGTGAGAAAACCAGGATTGCCAGGAGATGGTTTGTGACACCAGACCACCTGCCTACACAAAAATGGGCAGTTATAGACTTGGTTGTCGCAGACTACACCATTTCCAAAAAGGCCTGTTCAGTGTCTGAAATCAGAATTAGCACAGGAACCACTTCCTGCACTGTTGGCGTTGGTACTGGCATCAACGAGGAAGAGCACAGGTTTGGAGCCGAAGTGAATGCATGTACTGGAGTTGGTCCGAGGCCTGGCAGGACCCAAGGGGTCAGGCGGTACAGAGGACCGCTCTGACAGGAGGCCCATATGGTTCCTTGGGGCCTGAAGCTACACCAGAGGGAGTCGAAAGTGCACCAAAAATCTGGCCTCCTTGAAGGCATCCGTCTGCTGTGGCTTTGCCGATAGCCTGGGAAATTGGGGCACACCACAATCAGTCAGGTAATTGGCTCTGTGACTGAGGACCCAAAGGGAATGACATTGTGATGTCCTTGCACCTTCTCCTTAGATAGAGTGGTGGGATGGGGTCAAATCCTGCTTTGTTTTTGTGTTTGGGCTTACCGGAGTACTTTTATGGCAAAGTTGACTTCTTGCAGGAACGGCTTTAGGAGCGAGACAGAGCCATACATGAAGCCACTGACATATTATGTTGAGAGATTTACAGCTTCACTTCTTGGTCCCAGATCGCATGAGGGCGCATTAGCTGTAGAACTTCAAAATGTGGCTGAGCCAAAACACTAGAGACTGACGTCATGCGGGTCTGTGACCGACATCTCTGTTCTACAGGCACAGCATAGTTTAAACTAGTTAATTTAGGAGGGGACATCAATTACTGGCACACTGGATTAAGCTTGAAAGTCAGAAGGAAGGCTGGCAAAATTGGGTCCCGAGTTCTGGATCCACGTAGGGAGTTGCAGAAAGAAAGGAACTGACTTCAGCATGCAGGTGTGGCCCTTAACACAGCCCCACTATGACACTTCCATGGCAGTACAGAAACTATGCGGAGCCGCAGGGCACTAACTATTTCCGGGTAGTGGTAGGTGGTGCCTGGGGATTTTTCTAAGGTGAGAAAACTGTTAGAAATATTCATCAGAAATGTTTGGACTAGGCTTCTAAATGAGAACTATGGTAATTATGTCAAACCGAAACACAATTGCGGAGTACTATGTTAAGATTTCCCCAGTAAACCCGGGGTCCTCATTTAGTTCAACTTTGAATTTAACAGATCTGTAGTAGGTGGATTTGCATACACATGTGTTTGTCAAACTACAAAAATTCATAGAATATAATTCCACCTTGTGACATACACCCCAGTGGTGCACTTGAACACACCCTCAATTACAAAGATAATTATTTTCACATGGAGGTATAAGGATATGTGCAATTTCTTGGAAACCCAAATGACATTCTCCGTGGAAACAATACCAATTTACTAGCGTTTCTCCCTTATTTTCTGAAGGAGTGTCAAACACTCCCTTGTCCCATCTCATTCCCTTACGGCACATGCAGCAATCTAGCCATACCAACTTTGCAATATGTTTAACTATGACACCTTACCTTCACCTCATTTATTGGCCACCAATTTTCTTCACAGTTTTTTGTAACACTTTTTAAGGCGTTGTGGAAGCATGGCCAGTCACACGTCATGGGCTTGCTCCAATTTAACAATATGGTAGCATTGGCGAGAACATAGTTGTTTAAATGCAGTCTGCATGTTTCAAACCTGAAAACATGAGAATGAATCCTTTATTAATAAATTCTTAGGAGTGGACAAGCACAGCTGTTTCTGTGCCACAGCTTTAAGTTCATCGTCGTATAAAAATAATAAACTCTCCAAACATGACCAGTGACAAACAGAATTTTAAATCCATATATCCTAGAATTGTCACAATTAAATCAGTGCTCTGACTTTGCTCAGGTGCCGCTGTCCGACATGGAAGTTTCTAACATCATATCGCTTTCATTCATCTCAATCTCAAATGTGTCATCCACTTGAGGAGGGGGTTGGACATCCGTAGACTTTGGTTGGTGGCTTGATACTTCCAAGGCCATGATACCACTTTCATCCAGGGTTTGCCTCTCAAAATCAAACTCTCGCTCTTCCCAGGGAGGAGAAATAATGTTCTTTAAAGACTTCATGGTGTGTACGTCAAAATCATAACACCTCAACTTGTCCTTTATTTCGGTCCCTAAAAGCAAAGAAAATATAATAAACAACACAGGTCAATTACCAGATGAAAGGCAGATTCTAAAGAACAATGCACATAATACAATCCCAAAGCTTTTTACTTTATTTGAAGAAAAAGGTGACAAAATATGGTCATAGACTTCTACGTGACGTTCTGGTGTGGTAAACATATATGGAAACCTGAGGCCTATAACTATGTCCGTCACAAGAAATATGTCCAGGGGTATAAAAAAAAAAGTGCGTTCATTGTTCACATCTGAATAATCCAAAGCCGCCTGGTAAGTAAAGTACATACCTTTCTCTAATGAAAGAAGTCCTGATTCAATCTTTAGACCACATCCTTGTGTTTTGCTGGTGTATGTTCCCATAATCAGTGAATGTTACAACATCAGACTTTACTTGTTGGCAGTAGCTTCAGAAATCTGTCTTCTGTAGACAGAATGTGCTTCTTAACAAAGCAAAGTCTGTTTTGTCTAATTCCCTGTGCTCAACTACATAATCAACTTTTTTCTTAGCACTACAAACTATCAAACAGGAAGATTAAGTATTTCATTTATTGTTACCCTTCCTTTTTTGAGATTTTTTTTCCCTTATAATTGACCTAAAGCACAGGTTGGTTACCTTTGGTAACGATATACCTGTAAGAAACATTAGTAGTGATAGATTCCTTACCTTTAAATTACCCCCAGGCGTCAGACTGGATCCAGAAAGTTTTCGTCAGCAGTACCCCTGCGCATTGGTAGGCGACGTCGTGCGGCTCCGCGTGCATCGTTGGCGCCGGGAGGACGTCACTGGAGCTACTCAGACGCGCCCACGCGTGCGGATGTCAGTTCTGTACACAACTTTTCGTGCCAGGAACGTAGGGCCAAGCAAGAAACTGACCACTGGTGCCATGAAACTAGGGCCCTGAAATGGATGACCTTAACCCTAGAAATCAATTCGCAGAATGGGGAGGATGGGTGGGGTGTAAGGAATCTATCACTACTAATGTTTCTTACAGATATATTGTTACCGAAGGTAAGTAACTTGTGCATCTGAAAGAAACACGTAGTGATAGATTCCTTACCTTAGAATAGATACCCCAGCAATACCAACCCCGGTGGTGAGTCTGCGAACCAAGATCACATCACAAAGTCCTAGAAAACAGAACAGCCAAAGAAGCCGTCTCTCCGAACTTGGCTGTCCAGGCACTAATGATTGGTAAACGTGTGCAGAGGGGCCCACGTAGCTGCCTGACAGATGTCATGCAAGGGGACTCTCCGTCCCAAAGCAGTAGTGGCTGCTGTCGCCCTGGTAGAATGGATGTGTAGCCTCACTGGGGTAGAATGAATGAGTAGACCCACTGGAAGCTCCTTTTTAGCCAAAGAATAACAAGCCTTAATGCACAGAACGACCAACCAAGAGATGGTCCGCTTGTGCATGGCCCGACCTTTCTTGGTGCCCGCGTAGCCAACAAAGAGCTGGTCATCCACCCGGAACTGTTGTGTGCGGTTGAGGTAGAATTAAAGCGCACGTTTTGGGTCCAGACGGTGGAGCCTCTCTTCCTCTTTTGAGGGATGCGGAGGCGGAAAGAAGAGAGACAATGTGATGGTCTGCCTGATGTGAAAGGCAGTAACAACTTTTGGCAGGAAAGATGGACGAGTCCTTAGAACAACTTAGTCCGGAAGGACAGAGAAAAAAGGAGGTTTAGAAGAAAGAGCCTGGACCTCACTCACTCGTCTGGCAGAAGTGATGGCAACCAGCCAGGAAAGCAGTCTTTAAAGTAAGAAGACGAAGAAGACAATTGTGAAGTGGCTCAAAGGGAGCATAGATCAGATAGGTCAGAACCAGGGTCAAGTCCCACATTAGAGAGGAACAAGGGGGAGAAGATGAGTAATGCCTTTTAAGAATCTATTTACAACAGGGGACTTGAAAAGGGAAGGCTGATCCGAAAGTCGTAAAAAGGCTGAAATGGCCGAGAGATAGCCCTTGACAGTGCCCAGAGCAGAGCCCTGCTGGGCCAGAGAAAGGAGAACTAGAAGGACCTCTGAAAGAGGGGCAGAAAGGGGATCCACAGCCTTTGCTGTGCATCATGCCACAAATGTATTCCACCTGCAGGAATATACCGTTTTTGTGGAGGGACGCCTGGCTGCCAAGATAACATCACAAATTTCGGGAGGCAGGTCAAAAGACATCAACTGCCGCCGCTCAATCTCCACATAAGGAGGTGGAGGCTGGACAGGTTCAGGTGGAGGACCCTGCACTGCTGCTGCGACAGAAGATCCTCCAGAAGAGCCGGTCGGAGCGGGGGATCGATGGCCATACTGAGTAGCTCAGGATACCATACTCTTCGAGCCCAGTCCGGAGCCACAAGAATGACTTGGGCCCGGTTGCACTTGATCTTCTTCAGCACTCTGGGTAGAGGTGGTATAAGCGGAAAGGGGTATAGTAGACCGCAACTCCACTCGTGGCGAAAAGTGTGGCCTTGGAAATTCCAACACGCAGTACTGATGACATTGCGCGTTCTCTTCGGTGGTGAATAGATCTAACCAAGGCTCCCCCCACTGCTGAAATAGACCTTGCGCCACGTCCGAGTTCAGATGCCATTTGTGATCCATCATGCACCAGAGGCTGGGTTTTTCTGCCCTTGCGTTCAGAGAACCTGCCAGGTGTTAAACCACCAGGGAAATGCCCAGATCTTCCAGTCATGTCCAGAGGCTAAGAGTCTCCAGACATAGGGTCCACAACCCCACCCCGCCCTGTTTGTTGCAGTACCACATGGCGGTGGTGTTGTCTGTGAACACCTGCACTACCCT
Source organism: Lissotriton vulgaris (assembly GCF_964263255.1). Taxonomy (NCBI): domain Eukaryota; kingdom Metazoa; phylum Chordata; class Amphibia; order Caudata; family Salamandridae; genus Lissotriton; species Lissotriton vulgaris. The sequence goes on along the minus strand of NC_141696.1, from coordinate 711,568,343 downwards.
CCCTACGACAGTGCAAGTCGGATCGCCCGAAGCTCCAGAAGGTTGGTTTGGAGCCGGGACTCCGCCGGAGACCAGAGGCCTCTGATCTCTGCCTCTCCCAGGTGGCCGCCCCATCCCAGAAGGGACGCATCCATCACAACTGTGTGTTCCGGTTGGGGAAGGGAGAGGGATCTGCCATTGACCCAATCACAATTTGTGAGCCACCACTGCAATTGGCATGCAGTGCCCTCCGAGATCTGGACATGATCGGACAGGTTGCCCTGATGCGGTGCCCACTGTAACTTCAGGTCCCACTGCATAGCCCGCATATGCCATCTGGCATGATCCACTAGCAGGATGCAGGAGGCCATCAGGCCCAGTAGCCGAAGGGTCATCCTGGGATACAGGCTGAAAGATCGGAATCATAGCCTGAATATTCCGGACTCGCTGCTCTGGAGGAAAAACCCAAAACTGCGCCGAGTCCAGAACCGCTCCGATGAAGAGGAACTTCTGAGAGGGAATCAGGTGCAACTTCGGCACGTTGATGGAAAACCCCTGCAAATGCAGGAGGTCGGCCGTAGTCTGGAGGTGGGAAACGACTGTCTAGGGCAAACCTGCCTTCAACAGCCAGTCGCTTAGATAGGGGAAGACTGGAGCCCCTGATCTACGCAGATGAGCTGCGACCACCGCCATCACTTTCATGAACACCCGAGGGGCTCTGGTAAGGCCGAAGGGGAGCACGGTAAACTGAAAATGCTTGTGGCTTACCGTGAACCGCAGGTAACGCCGGTGGGCCGGCAGAACGGGCATGTGGAAATATAGGTCCTGCAAGTCCAAAGCGACCATCCAGTCTCCAGGGTCGAGGGCAGACAGGACCTGAGCTAGCGTCAACATCTTGAACTTCTCCTTCCGGAGGAAGCGGCTGACGTTCCTGAGGTCCAAGATAGTACGCAGGCCCTTGTCCTTCTTGGGGACCAGAAAGTAGTGGGAATAACAACCACGACCTACTTCTGGACCAGTAACGCGCTCAATGGCCCCCTTGGCCAAGAGTGCCGTGACTTCCTGCTGAAGAAGCGCAAGGTGGTCCCCCGACATGCGGTGGTACTGAGGTGGAATGGTTGGAGGGGTAGTCTCGAAGGGGAGTGAGAAGCTCTTTCTGACAATTTGCAGCACCCACTTGTCCGATGTGATATTGCACCAGTGGTGGAGATTATGGCGAATTCTGCCGCCCACTGGCATTTGATCGACCAGAAGTCCGGACTAGGAAGGCTTTGCAGTGGATGCTGCGGGATGACTGACCCGCCCGCTGGCCCCCAGAACCGCCTCGACGGTTCCTACGTCCGCAGCGGCGCTGAGGTTGTTGATGAGCAGGCCTGTGGCTTTGGAAAAAACGTTTTGGGCACCCCTTCGATGGCCACGAAAGGAGCGAAAAGCAGAAGGCGGAGGAGGCAGAGTGGCCGACAGGCCCAAGGACTTGGCCATAGCCCAGGAGGCCTTAAAGAGCTCCAACGCACTTTCTGCCTTATTGCCAAAGAGGCGAATGCCATCAAAGGGCATGTCCATCAGAGTGCTCTGGACATCCCCTGAGAAGCCAGTTATCCTCAGCCAGGTGTGGCCCGAAAGCGCCACCTTCGTGGAAATTGCTCTGCCCAGCGAGCCGGCGGTATCAAGCCCACAACGGATGTTGAACTTAGCTGCGTCTCTCCCAGCAGCAATAGCTTAGGAGAGTACTGTCTTGGCCTCCTCTGGACAGTTAGGCACCTATCAACCATGCGCAACCGTGTCTTACACAAAGTGGGAATAACGGCCCAAGAGGCATGCGGTGTTCACCGACCGCAGCCCTAAGCTGGCAGATGAAAACAGCTTCATGTCAAGCTGCTCCAGCTCCTTGGATTCCCTATCTGCAGGGGCGGGAGGGATCGTGCTCTGGGAAGTAGAGGCTTGGACAACCAAGCTCTCAAGAGTGGGGTGTTGGGAAAGAAAGATGGGGTCATTGGAGCCGTGCGATGACGTCGGGCCACGTTCCTATCCACAGGAGCCCCTTTGTTGGGCCTGGACCAAGTGCCCAAAAGAATGTCAGAAAGTGTCAGAAAGTGCCTCAATGAAGGACAGCAGTGGCTCCGCAGAGGTAGCCGCCGGCTGCAGCACTTCTGTCAGGAGAATAGTCCTGATACCCACTGTCGGGAATTCGAGGTGGAGGACCTCGGCCGCCCTAGGCAACACCACTGCGTAACTTGCTCCCTCCTCCGTAGCTACGGAAGGAGGAGAAAGCATGGGAGAACAGGACCCCCAGTCAGGCCGGCGGGGCCCAAAGGCGCACCGGCGGAGCCAGACAGCCCAAAGAGTCGGGCCGTGGCAGCAAGAAATTCTTGCACCTGATCAGGCGTCGCGGACAGACCCGAGAAGGGCAGGTAGGCCGACTGCGACGTCGCAGGCTCCACCGGAGCCGTGGGGGTGGCACCACCTGCACCCTCCGCTGCAACGGGCGAGGGGAAGTTAAGGAGCGACAATGCTTCTTCGACTTCTTTTTGGTATGCTTCGACTTACCTGACCCAGAGTGCGATGACTTGGTTCCAGACGAATGATGGTGACTGCCAGACTTCTAGCAACTTTCAGGACTGCTCCCGCAAAGTCTTCGGCGCCATAGCCAGGCAGTCGGGGCACGACTTTGAGTCATGGTTGCGCCCCAGGCAGTGACAGTCTCCGCAGTTCTTGAAGCCGGGCATCCCTATGACACCATGAGTCGATCGACTTGAAGAATTGAGACAAAAAGGCCTCCAAAAACTCAGTCAAAAGTGACTGGGCGTACTTGCGCTTCCCGGCACAAAAAAAAAAAAAACCTGACGTCAGCTGACGAAAACTTTCCGGATCCAGTCTGACGCCTGGGGGTAATTCTAAGGTAAGGAATCTATCACTACGTGTTTCTTTCAGATATAAAAATATACTATGTCACTATATAGTGTCATTTTCGGAATCTGGTGATTTTCACATATCACTCAGTCTTTGGACTTTTGGTTTAGGTCATCAGAATCCTACTATGGAAATAAAGGACCATATTAGACAGGTACCCACAATGTAGCCTCTACAAATACCCCCTCCTTTTTAGGTCTCGCTACCGATGCAGCGCATTTGCTGCTCACGTAGTGAGACATATTGTCGCCGGGTAGCTCGCAAAGTGGGACAGGAGAGGTGCATGAGCTTACCAAACCCATTGCAGACAATGGCTGTGACCGTGAGCTTTAGGAGACATGGGCTGTGAACGCACCAGTCTCCTCTCGTGCTCCGCCACGCTTTCACTTTCGCGAGGGTGCCTTACCAGCCCATGTGCACGCTAAAGCAAGAATGCCTCCCCGTAATCGTGCGTGCTGTGAACGCACCCGTCTCCTCTCGCGTTCCGCCATGCTTTCACTTTCGTGAGGGCACCTTGACAGCCCATGTGCACGCTAAAGCAAGAATGCCTCCCCGTAATCGTGCGTGCCACACACGAGTGTATACTCGGGCCGGTACCCCGAACATCGCACACCAGATACCAGCAGCCACGACCATTGAGCCCTGAAGATGGGGACTGCCCCCAGGGAGCCAACTGAGACCACACGCTGGCACTGCGGCAGAGAGCGGGCGATGTACGGCCCGGCGCCGTGATCCTGCCCAGAAGCTACAGATTCGGGGGCAGCCGGCGGAGGCTGGGGAAAATGCACATGAAATGCAAGAGCGGATAGTATCGTTCGTTCCTGAGATACCACAGCGAGCGAGGACCTGCACACAATACCGGATCACCCGGCAGCAGAAACTGCAGCATAAGCCTTGTTTAGTAAAAGCAGGCAATGCCATTTGTGTCAGATGTAGAATAGCCTGTTACTTATGTACTGCATGTATAAATGTGCTGCAGAGCAGGCAATGCCATTTGTGTCAGATGAAGAATAGTCTGTTACTTATGGGCTGCACGTATAAATGTGCTGCAGACTACAATCCGCAAAGGACTTAGATTTACCTCTCTCGAGTTTGTTTACCGTATACTTGCTTTGAGCGTTCGGCTGGCGGAGGCCGTGGCTGATCAAGAAGCCAAGCATCCTTGTACCTTCCTTAGAAAAACTTACTTTTAGATTGGCCTGATCACTTGCTCACATAGTGATTTAGTGGCTCATCTTGTTTGTTTCTCTTTACTGGTACCTACAATACTTTGCTGTACTGGAACCATGTTTTCAATTGTGGGCGCTTTCTAGGTTTGTTCTTAGTGCCATTAATGTAAAGGTTATTAGAAACACTTAAAGGGGCACTTGTTCCCGCAAACTGAGCGCACTCATTTTTCTTTGGTCCACTGTATTGTGGCTTTCTGATTGGGCTTCAATGCTGAGCCATGTGTACATCCTACTTTCAGAAGTCGCCTTTATAATTCCTTGCAGCTCATTTACATAATGCATAATTAATCCCCAGTGAGGCCAGACAGACTCTACTGCCTCTCCACCATTGCTGCTGCTGCTAATACCTTTTCAGCGTGTGCACCGGGGGGGGGGGGGAGGGGGGGGGGCAAGGTGGCCGCATGAGTATGGAGCTCCTCCAAGATGTTCACAACAATCCGTGATTGCAGCTTCTTATACTCATTTGTTGAGCTAAGCACGCTTGTGGAAGAAGCAAGTGAGCACTTCAGACATTCCGATATGGGATTTCTCAACAAATGGAAAGTAATTTCTACTCTTGCTCAAGACCACACAAGTAAGTTTTTCCCCTCTGCACAGTGGGATGCCTTGCATTGCAGACTAATTTAAGTGATTTCTATTGCTCATAGCTTTGCTTTAGGCAACTACGAATAGCCAGTCCAATTTGTCGGACTTAAACAGCACCACTATTTTCCTATAATTTCTGCTGCGCATACTACACCAACCGGACAGGGCTGGAGCCCACTTCTTTTCTATTGAAATGCTTGTTCACTACCTATTACTGGTGTAGCTGTTTGTGTGCGAATCTTTAAGGCATTGCGATTCTCTCTCTACACAGTAATCGAATGTCTATAAGCACAGTAACTTTTCTCTGAGGCTCTAAATTAATTCACTTTTGAACATTACCGACATTCGTTCTCCTATATTGCTAGGTCTATACCGGAGGTGTTCTGCTTCAATGCAGTGTGCTGTTTACCCTTGCACCACTGTATACAATGATGTGGTGAGGATCTCATTCACGTCTAATAATTTTTGTATGATGACTCCATACTCCAGTCACTTTCTACCAGTTATTCATATAGATTGTTTTTAATGATAGCTCGCTGACCCTTTTGCTGGGCAATAGAACTATAGCCTATGTGTCACACAATTGTGATGTTGGTTTGTACTTTTCATAGCAATACAATCATTACCTCTACGTCCCTCGTCCTCGACCCAGTCATCACACATGAGGTATTCCACACAACAGGAAACGCTTTTAGACTCCACCCACCCTCCTGTCAGGTGCTATAACACACCTCACCACCAGAAGCATATCCTGTTTTGTTTCCTGTCGGATGGAATTCTGATGGGTGATGCTTGGGTGGGTGCCGGGCACTTACCTGCTACGCCTGTCCTGTGGTTTCCTCCTTTGCTGGGCCTTGGGGGTGCTCGTGGACCTCCGTGGGATTTTGGGAGCCGGGCTGCTGGGCTTCCTGTGCTTTCCTGGATCGCAGGGGACCTGGGTTGCGGGGCCTCTCGGGTCCACAGAATTTCTTCTCGTCTTTGGACTCCCTGGCTTCCTGTGCTGGTCGGGCGCGTGTGTGCGTCCGGGGGCCGTCTCTGCTTTCTACCTGATGCCTGAGGGTTCCAGTTCCTTTGTCTGCCCTGCGCTTTTAAGATTTGTTTCAGCCTGGCATGCCGCGGCTCCTCGCGTCCCGGCCGTTCCTGCATCCGACTTGTCTGCCTCTGCTGGGCGCGCTCGCCTCCTGGGACTCGGAGCTCGTCTTTGTGGATGTCCGGTTTTGCCTCTGGTGTGCGGCGGACGTTTCTCCTTTGCTGCAGGGGCTTGAGGATCCAGGATGTGTCGGACTACGGCTGGGAGGCCGGTTCCGGCTTCTGCTCCTCATTTGCCTGTGCAAGCACCTGGGTGGGCTCCGGGATGCTTGTATTCCATCTTGGTTGGAGGGAGGGGGTGACGTCATCGTTTCCTTTGGAGTCGGTGCCTTCTGGAGGTTTTCATTCGACGGCTGCTGCTTCGGCCCCGCCTTCCCCCTCCTTCTTCCTCGTCAGTTCTTCGCTGTGGCTCAGCTGATGGGTGAGTGATTCTTCATTTATTTGGCGGGAATCTGATGTTCTTTCATTCCTTTGTGCTACTTGTGGCGCTGCTGTGTGTCCAGAGTCTGCTCTGTTTGCTGGTTTGCTGTGGCTCGTGGGTCCTGCTTTGCTATGGGGAAACACCACAGGAAGAGAAAGCATGTCTCTCTTGTTCGGTCTTCCTCTTCCTCCACGGATAGTGGGGATTTTGCTCCTGCTGCTAGGAGTGCCAGTTTGGATGACACTAAGCGTCTGAAGCGCCTGATTTTGGAGACGCTGTCTGATCTCAAGGCTTCCAGGAAGGGTGCTGTGAGTCGCTCTGAGGCTGCTGCTGCCCTGTATTCGGATATTTCTTCCTCTGCTTCCTCGGATGAGTCTACATTGGGCGCAGTGGATCTAAAGGGAAAGTACATTTCCAAGGACCTGATGCCTGATCTTCTTTGTCATGTTCGGGAGAATATGGGCTTCCCTGAGGACTCTGTGCCCAGCTCCTCCCAGGACTCTGTTCTGCAGCAGTTTCGGAAGCCTGTGGCTTCTTCCATGCCCATCCACCCTTTGTCATGGATGTCCTCCTTAAGGAATGGAAGGATCTGGACCATATTTCTATGCCCAGATTTATGTCAAAGCTCTATCCTTTGCAGGATATGGAGGTTGCCCTGCCTGATTCGGTGCAGGTGGACTCTATTGTTGCTTCTCTGGTGGGTCGGCCTTCCATGGCGGATAAATATATCCTGAAGAATGGCGTGGATAAAAAGATGGACTCTGCTCTGAAGAAGTCCTATGCTGGCTCTCACCTGGCCCTTCGGTCGGGAGTGTATGGTGCATATGTTGCGCAGTCTTTGCTGGCTGACTTCAAGACTTTGTTTTCTGCAATGCAGGAGGGGGGCAGTTGTCCGGAGTTGCTGGAATCTATGGAACGTCAAACGGGCTTCCTTTCGGACATAGCCTTTGACTCGGTCAGGGCTTCGGCTCTGTCTTGTGGTTCCTCTGTTGCTGCCCGTCGGAACTTGCTGCTCTGGGGTTGAGATTGACGTTTTCCGGTACTCCTCTTTTTGGGGACGCCCTGGAGGACAAGCTCCATAAGGTCTTCAAGGAGAGGAAGCATTCGTTGTCATTCCTTCATACTCCTTCTCATAAGGGGTCCTCCTTCTCGAATGCCAGGTCCTTTCGTCAGCCTTTCAGATTTCAGCAGTCCTTGTTTAAAGGCCAGCATGGTGCTCGTAGATCCTTTTCTAGGAGGTTCCAGAAGAAGCCCCCGCCGGATGGTGGGTCTGGCGCTCCTCGTTCCTGACTACACCGTTCCAGTGCCCGGTTTTGTTGGTGGTCAGTCCACGGTTGGTGGGAGACTGCGGCTGGTCCTCCATGCTTGGCTGCTGACGACCTCCGACCAGTGGGTGCTGGATGTTCTTTCCAGGGGTTACCGGATAGAGTTCATGTCTCCTCCGCCTCCCTCGGATGTTGTGGTGACCCCTTTGCCTTCGGACCCGTCTCGCTGTCTGGCGTTGCTGGAGGGTGTTCAGGTGCTGTTCAACAAGCGGGCGATTGTCCCGGTCTCCCCCCTGGAACGTGGGTTGGGGACTTATTCCATCGTCTTTGTGGTTCCGAAGATCACGGGGGTTTCCGTGTTGTCATCAATCTTCGGGCCCTGAACTTATTTGTGCAGAAGATCCCATTCAAGATGGAGACTTTGCACAAGGTGATTCCCCTGATCCAGGAGGGTTGGGTGTTCACCTCGCTCGATCTCCAGGATGCCTACCTACATGTTCCGATGGCGTTGGTGGATCAGCAGTTCCTGCGCTTCTGCCTGGGGGGTCATCACTGGCAGTTCTGCGTCCTTCCCTTTGGTCTCCGGTCCGCCCCCAGGGTGTTCACCAAGGTGGCTGCTTCCTTGGTGGCTCATCTCCATCTCCTGGGGGTGTCCGTGTTTCCATACCTGGACGATTGGCTGCTGCAGGCTCCGTCTCCGGAGGTCATGTCTCGCCACCTTTCCTTGACCATGCGTACGCTCGAAGATCATGGTTTCCTTATCAATCTGCCGAAGAGTCACCTGGACCCTGCAACTCGGACGACCTTCATTGGGGCAGTGTTCGACTCTGTTCAAGGCAAGGTCTTTTTCCCGGAGTCTGCGTCTTCAGTCTTTGCTGAGGAAGTTGCTTTCCCGGGTTTCGGCTCCTCTCCTGCAGTGGCTGGTGGTTCAGGGCCACATGTCTGCCACTGTGTTCACGGTGCCCTGGGCCAGGGTTCAGGCATGTTCAGAGTTGGATGCCCTTTCCTGTCCAGGACTTCTCGATTCCTGTGCCTGTGTCTCCAGAGTTGGTGTCTGCTCTCCAGTGGTGACTGGATTCTTCAAATATGTCGAAGGGCGTGTGGTTCCATCCTCCGCCCCCCTTGGTGTTGACGACAGATGCCAGTGCTTCCGGATGGGGTGCGACGCTGGGCCCTTGGGCGGTGCAGGCGCGTTGGCTTCCTTCGGAGTCGCGCCGTTCTTCGAATTGGAGGGAGCTGTCTGCGGTGGAGAGGGCTCTTCGCCTTTTCAAGGATCGTCTTCTGGGGTGCAATGTGTTGGTGAGGTCAGACAACACTGTGACCGTGGCCTACATCAACCACCAGGGCAGTACCCGCTGCCTTTCCCTGAACTTGGTGGTGTGTGCAATTGCGAGTTGGGCCGAGTGTCTTCTGGAGGCCCTCTCTGCTCTGAACATTCGGGGCGTGGACAACGTGGTTGCAGATTCATTGAGTCGGAAGTTCCCGTCCTCTCTCTCCCTGTGTCTGGCCCCTCGGATTATCCGGTTGCTCTGCCAGAGGTTCGGAACTCCAGTGCTGGACCGGTTTGCCTCCCGGACCGATGCCCTGCTTCCCCTGTTCTGCTCCAGGACTCCGGAGTCGGGGGCTTGGGGAGTGGATGCCTTGTCTGTCCTTTGTCCTCCTTGGTTCCTCTATGCAATTCCCCCCTTTCCTCTGATCCCTGCTTTCTTGCTGAAGGTTCAGCGGGTGGGTGCTCAGGTGGTGGCTGTTCTCCCTTATTGGCCTCGCCGCTCCTGGTTTCCTCTGCTGCTGAGTCTGGCGGTGGGCCCTCCTTGGATCCTGCCCCGCTACCCGTCTCCTCTGGGTTCCCCGTCTTCCTCCCTGTTGGTTCCTCTCACCTTGGCGGTCTGGAGGTTGAACGGCTGTCTCTTGGAGTCCGGGGTTTGCTCGACCACCTCATCACTGTGATGCAGGCTTCTCGTCGGAAGTCCACTCTTTCCCCCTATTCCAAGCACTGGGTTTCCTTTTCTTCTTGGTGTGCTGCCCTGGGCCTGTCCCCTGCCTCCTGTGATGTTTCTTCTGTTCTTCAGTTTTTTTTGGATGGCTTTCAAAAACACTATGCTTTGTCCACTTTGAAGGGTCAGTGGGCTGCTATCCGGGCCTTTCGGGATCCGGCTTCTCTTCTGCCTTCGGACGGGTTGTTGGTGTCCCGTCTGTTTCGGAGTTTCTCGCTCTCTGCTCCTTCTGTCCGCTCCCCGGTTCCTCCTTGGGATCTTTCTTTGGTTTTGGGTGCCTTGCAGTCCCCTCCTTTTGAGCCTTTGGAGTCGGTAGACTTGAAATTCCTGTCTTTCAAGGTGGCCTTTTTGGTGGCTGTTACTTCTGCTCGGAGGTTGGGCGAGGCGACGGCGTTGCGTTGCTCTCCCCCCTTTTTGAGGTTTCTGGACGACGCAGAGGTCCTTTCTTTGGACCCCGGATTTTTGCCAAAAATGTGTTCTCGTTTCCATTCCTCCCAGGAGTTGATTCTTCCTCCTCTCTGTCCTTCTCCTTCCTCACCTTCTGACGTCTTGCTCCATTCTTTGGATGTGCGGCGTGCCTTGTCTGTCTATGTGGCACGGTCTGCTGGGTTTCGGTCTTCTGACTCCCTCTTTGTGACCTTTGGTTTGGCTGGTAGAGGTAAGGCTGCCTGCCGTCTTACTTTTTGGTCGCTGGATCAAGGCTGTGATCTCTTTGGCTTACCAGGGCTCTGGTTTGCCTTGTCCGTCTGGGGTTCAGGCGAGATCTACCAGGGGTGTGTCTGCTTCTTGGGCCGCTTTCCATGGTGTTCCCCTTGAGGAGATTTGTAGGGCGGGGACCTGGGCATCCGAGTCCACTTTTGTGCGACATTATCGTTTGAATTGTGCTCTGTCTGGCCGCCCTAATTTTGGTTCTGGAGTGTTGCAAGCTGTGGGGGTCCCCGCCCCGCCCCCCCCCCCCCATGTCTGATTTGTTTGTTTCTGTTTATTATTAAACTCGGTCTTGCTGCACTCCTTGGTGTCTGGTCTGTTTTTGTTTGTGGTGTGCCAAAGGCCTTTGTGGGGTTGCTTTGGTATGCCTCATGTGTGATGACTAGGTCGAGGACGAGGGACGTAGAGGTAATGCTTAGATTACTGGGGGTAATCCCCATTACACTTAGTCCTACTCGTCCTCGACCCAGTCATACAGCCCGCCCGCCCTCCCTTTCCAGGCCTTTGGTGCTTGGTACATCAGGATATGCTTCTGGTGGTGAGGTGTGTTATAGCACCTGACAGGAGGGTGGGTGGAGTCTAAAAGCGTTTCTTGTTTTATTTCCTGTCGTGTGGAATACCCATGTGTGATGACTGGGTCGAGGACGACTAAGAGTAATGGGGATTACCCCCAGTAATCAAAGCATTACTCCTCCTGCATATCCACTCTGGGTACGCTGTCTTGAACTTCCCCAAAGGAAGATGCTAAAGGATCAAAAACCTGGCAAAAAGAGAACCAAACGATAATCACCTATTCCAGACTCTCCCATCAAAGGGAAATTGCACTAGGAAAAACTAAAATGGAGATAATGCATCAAAATATTGAGCGCCCTACATGACCTTACTCAAAGCACGAAATCTATCTATCGCCCTCCCTATATCTATCTATCGCCCTCCCTATATCTATCTATCGCCCTCCCTCTATCTATCACACTCACTCTATCTATCGCATCACCACAGCATCACTCCGCACCACCACATCATCACTCAAGGGCACCACAACATCACTATGCGCTACCACAGCATCACTGAACGGCACTGCATCACTGGTCGCCACCACAACATCACTCAGTGCCACCACAGCATCAATCTGTGCAACCATTCAAAAACAACTGGTTCAAATAAGTTCTCTCAATGTTTCAAGCTTTATTTCAAATGTCACAAAAAGATGTTAATATTTCACTTCCTTTCTTGGATTTTCGTCACAATAAAATACACTGAACATAATCTTTACAAAAGTTATTTACAAAAGTTTAAGCTAATGCCATTATAAATTACAATAGCTTTTATTTAAGTATTAATTATTTAAAAAAAATAAAAGCCATTGTTATTTGTAATATCAATACATCTAAGTCACGTAAATACAACACATATTACATTACAAATGCTATAGGTGTCACATTTGTGAAAGTTAAAACTATTGGCATTGTAAATGACAAAGCTATTAATTTAGCTATTTTCAAAACCAACACATAAATAAAAAATGTGTCATTTACAATACCAGTAGCTCAAACTTTCCTAAGTGAGCAAGGGACTCAGGTCTGAGCATACCCTGCCACACTTATGGCGGCCAAAAGCGGTACAAAAGGGGGTCCTCGGAAGCTTGTTTCCGGTCCAGGGAAGACATGGCTTGGCAGTTCGGGCTGGACTGTTCCCATGAGGCACAGGGTCAGACTGATTTGCATATAGCCATGTCTGAACTGGGGTGGCAGAGTGGGCTAAAGAACGGTGATGGATTAAACCCAGATCTTTTGACTGGGTGTGAGTGTTTGATTGATTCAGATGCTCCGTCCATCACCAACCCCTTTTGTATCCATGTAGGCAAGCACCCCAATGCCCCTACATAGGGGGTACGTAAACGCTATACAAACGTTGCAATACAATAAAATACATTATACGTGTAGAGATGAGGCTGGCTTGCGTTGCCCTTCTGCCTGCACCTTAACACTTGGGGTTGCATGACTACTGCCAAATCACACAGGACACAAAGCATGACAGAGTCATATAATGCCCAGCTGTTTTGAGTGTGAAGGATTAAGGTGGAAAGTATAAGTATTCGATTGCAATTGAATTGTTACAAAAGTTAAAAGGTACTCTTCCCTTGACAATAAAGATCCAATATAAGGCCACCAGTTAGAACATGTTGCCTTCACCCAAACAGGATTTTGTCTCGTCACCAGCCTTTCCATTTTCTGTGACATTTTGGAAGCTGCAATTTCTGACCAACTAGCTACAGCTTACCTTTACACAGGTAATCTTAGTTTTGACAGACAGAGCTGTAGCTAATATCGCAATATCCAAACATTGTTTCTTAACAACATATTAGTCTGAATTTATATGTACCGGTTCCTGTTCATTTGTTACATTTCTATACGAAATGTTACTTCCAAATAAAACCTACAAGAACAAAAAACATACATTGGGGCCGTTTGACAAATATGGAGGGATCTGATTTAAGAAATATTGACAAAATCTGGAGCTAGCTTTCGGAAAACATTGTTTGAAAAGTGTATGGGTATGAAGGAATTCGACATGTGTGCTGCACAAGGGCCAGGTTCAGAATTACGAGAGTCATTTGTCAACTAGGGAAGTCCCCACTTCCAGAATTTTTAAACACTGAAATAGATATTTATATTTACATTTGCAAATAGCCCTCAACGGTATGGCGATCAGTCAAATAAAAATGTACCCCAACCGGAGAAAACAATAGTGTAAGAATGCTTGTCCGAGTCAATAAATTAGGCCCTTTTCCTTTGTGCTACAATCGACAAGAACACATTTCGAGCAACTAGTTACTCATGGGCATAATGTCTCCCTGCGTTCCAAAGACCGGGACACAGTAATTTCTAATACTGCTTATGTGAGCGTATATGAGAGTTTTTATGACGGTACCAACACAACCAAGACCCTCGTTATACAGGACCATTTTGATTTTTAGTACTAAGCATTGGAAGCCGAAAAGATCACAGCTTCTCTTTCCCTCCTCATTGTTTATAACATAATACATCATCCAAACAACAACAAAAACATTCCACAAATGAAATATATCTTGAATGTTAGCATCAAACTTGCACAAACACAATGTGAGCTCTTACAAAATAAATACTATGGGGTTTGGATGTTCAAGGTTGCTATCGGGGTCTTTTCCGTCATCGCACCTACAGTTAAACCACAACCGCTCCCAAGACACGTACATTGCCCACTAGGCCACTCTCAAACGACCCTCTCGTGCACATCACCACCCTTCTGCCGGAATCACAGATACATTATCTTCAACACATCTCATCTGCCCACACAGGACCGACGCTCTCAGTCAACACCACAACCGCAAAACTCTTCAACTCATCGTGGGCTTGCCTTCCGTTATGGCCGGTTGTTTGGACTCTTGTGAACACCGACTCCGGTATGGCTCAATCAGGTCACGGACCTGGGACACTCTCCCTAGTGCCGCAGAGGGTCCTATTTCCTGCCTCGGACTTCTCGTGTCAATACGCCCTACTCTTACCCTCCTTGAGACCCGCTACTGTTGGCCCGCCCGTACATCGTCAGTCTTCGACACAAGCGCAAAATCCGGATCCTGCAGTACGATCGACGTAGTACGCTGAACGTCAGCACGCAGAGGAACTACCGTAGCGCAGCGTGGGGGCCTTCATCATGTATATGGCATCGTAGTAACCAGCCAATGTGGGTCAGAGGGGAGTGGGTACGTTAGAAGACATCTAGAAATATATATATTCGACTTGGGTTCCAGGCCACAAGCGAGTAGAAAACTGTAAAGAGTAAAATAGATTGTACAATGGAGTCAATAAATAAACGTGCTGGACGATTCAGATACTTAATATTGTTCATCGGTTGTAAAAAGTGAAGACACGCATCCCTACACTGTTATCGTTTTCCTACCTAATTTACAGCTTATATTTCTCTGCGCAGGTATAGGTTCGTTCCAGTATACGATGCCTCTCGCCCTTCCCGGTCCTAACGAAATGGAATTCAAGCAGTCTACTGAATTTTCACTCTGCTGGTCGTGGCATGCTCTGGAATGCACAGGATTATCGATATTGTGACGCTGAGCGAGTTGCAGTAGGAGACCTTAGTTGCATAGACATAACCAGCACCGACTCTCCCCTACCTCCTCCACCCCCGAGGAAACAGGATACTGAATCCCGCCCCTCCAGGACTCCCTGACCTGCCTCGTGGTTGCCAAGGTGATATTTCTAAAAATATTGTCGTGCTACCGTAAGGCAGGTCATGGAGTCCTCGAGAGGCGGGATCCAGAGCAGACACATCTGCTAAACAGGAGCTTTTTCCAATGGCAGGCCTCGGTTTCCAGATGCCTGCCAATGGAAAAAAGGGCCGTGGCTTCACGCCATACTGAATTCCCCTGCTCACAATATCTCTTTGCCTGCAGCAGGGCATGCCCAGCAATGCAGGCTTCGACCTAAAAATGACTGGATAAGTAAAGTCCTTTAAAAGAAAACTGAAAGTAAAGAATCACAAATTAGTCCGAAGTGGTGCACTCCTAGGCTCAAATGATGAACACGACTAAAAGTAAGAACAACCCTAGCTATACATAAAGAAATTGCAACCAAGAGTGAAGGTTCACCTTGCAGTTGGAGGAAAGCAGCATGCCATGACTGACAGTAGCGCAAAAGCACGTGTACTCGGTCTCTCTCTCTCCCTGTTCAGCCCTCCTCGGCCAAAACAAGTCCCCAAAAACACCAATAAACCTGGGCTGAAATCTGGAATGATGTCCGCCCTTGTAGACACATAGGCGAATGGGAACAACAAATCTACAAGAGTCAGTCTGAGAGTTTGTTCACCTAAATTACGTCTACACGTAATGGCAGTTAAGCACCAGGGCCCGCCCACCTGCTGCAGCCTATAGGCTGCCAGCAGATAACAATTTAGAAAGAAAATCTGCAGCATCATCCACTATCACATAGCAATGTTACGGTTTGTGAGTGAGCTGAGGGCAGCTGCTGTGCTGCCATTGGTTTAGCCACTTGACAGCCATGATGGGCTAGGCACACTACTGAGCCAGTGCGGCAGTCAGCTCAGACAAGGCTGAGGAGATCGAGATGTAGTGATGAAAATGTGCTTTGAAGATTGCTGCACCAATTTGTCTATGTATCTCACTATGGATTTATTTCAAAGTAAAACCCAGTGGTGCTCCAACTACAACAAGCTTCATGCCGCCCACCCTCTGCACTAAGGACGTGCAAGATAATGTGTTCAATTGACTCAACCCACAGCCAGTGCCACACCCAGGGCTCAGAGAATACATGTTTCACTCATCTACCCCCATGAGAGAGAAAACAATGCCACTACTACCATTGATAGGTATATCTTTAAGTTATCTGAGGCATGTTTTCAAACAAAAGCGCAAGAATTCTGTGAATGCATGGGAGACAATGGGTGGAATTTTATCAGAGATCAGACCAGAGCTCTCAAATGAACCCTTGTCCATGGTGAGTTGTGCATATTGCCCTAATTATTGCTTTTCTATATATGACACTAAGCACTGCATCTATAATGAAGAACAAAAACTACAAGTGCCATAGTGCCAAGAGAACAATAAAAAAACAGTAGTGCATGAGCTACTCATGCCTAACATGCATGGGACAACATAGGGGTTTTATGAGTCAGCACAAAGCAATAATTCAACCCAAATGTAGAAGTTAGTCCACCTCAGTCCAGATCGGCAGAGGCATCCCTGACATGGATATATTTCTCATAAGGATCCTGGTCTCTACATGAAATGTTCTGCTTATCTTCGGTACACCCCTGTTCTTTCAGGACTGTTGTTCCTAGAAAGCGTGATCACCTCATCATATTTATGACCTTTTGCACCCCATACTATTCCAGTATTGAGAGTCACACATCTGTACTAATGGAGGTCTCATATATATACCAAAGAGGGAGTGGAGAGAGAAGGTGTCCACATGGACACACAAGTGGATTTGATCTCCCCAACTACAATTTATAAACAAAATGAATCCACCTGAACGTGATACAGGGTTGGGTTTTTCGTGTGTTCTCCACAGTGGTGGGGAGCACAAAGTGTTCTTTAAATACCCCTCACACACCAAAAGGGCCCTTGATGTCATGCTTCATCATAGGGGTCTTCGCATTCCTCTACGGAATGAGACGTACTGCTAACCAACGACTACGCGGGAGCACTGATGTTATCACTATGTGTGGTGCGTGAAGGTTTTTTAAAAAATTATTACTAAAGTGAGTGGTAGGGTCAGGTATGAATTGGTATGAGGATTAAAAAATACCTGGCACGTGAGGGCTAGAAATAATTTTAATATACCTCCGTGCTGGTATTGCTAAAAGGGGTGTAGTGGAAATCTCCTGTATTTAATGTATACAATCTCCTATGTGCGTCAATATGTTTCAAAGCGTAAAGCTTCTTCTTCAGGACGGGGTGCACAGATCCCCACCTTACTCACATCTACTAGCTATCCTGCCGTCAAATTAAGGCAAACTATGTGTAAGAAAAAGGACAAAATGTGCCTATCAATGTTTTCAAAAGCGTGGGTTCCAGCACTGAGGACTTCCTAAAAAATGGCCAATGGCATCATGAGCCTGTTTCTACGGAGGGACCCAGTGCTTAATAGAACTTACTGAGGCAGTGCTGCCCACAAGGTCTGTCCTGTTCGTGGCTTCTTACACATAGTTTGCCTTAATTTGACGGCAGGATAGCTAGTAGATGTGAGTAAGGTGGGGATCTGTGATAACATCGGTGCTCCCAAGTAGTCGTTGGTTAGCAGCACGCCGCATTCCGTAGAGAAATGCGAAGACCCCTATGATGAAGCATGACACCATGGGCCCTTTTGGTGTGTGAGGGGTATTTAAAGAACACCTTGTGTTCCCCACCACTGTAGGGAACACATGAAAAACCCAACCCTGTATCACGTTCAGGTGGATTCTTTTTGTTTATAAAAACTAATGGAGGTCTCTCCTTACTTTCTGAACCATCTGTTGTTCCATTAGGAAGATAACTGTATTTTCCTTCCTTATTGGCAGCAGCCGTCATAATACAGGATGGAAAGCCAGTAGCCGTACATATTCTAATGCACAACACGCTTTGAAATGCAGCACCCTCACCCTTTCACACAATTTATATCACACACACCTTCATCACCATATCATAAAGGGCAATCAATCAGGTTGTCTATTTTCACCAGTACTCGCCAGCCGAATATTTTCTATGTTGTGAATATGTTGAAATATAAAAAAATAAATTGCTAGCTTTCTACGTTGGATTCCAACACATATGACTACTGCGTACAGATGGCAAAGTTAATTAGGATCGTCTTCTTTATAGTTATTGTTCACACGTCTAAGTATAAGCTCGGACCGCTTATATTATTCGACATGTTAGCAGGAGACGATCCTAATTAACTTTGCGTCTGCATGCAATAGTCATATGTGTAGGAATCCGATTGAGAAGGAAGCAAGCATTCACCAGATTTAATTTTTCGGCAACAGAGTCCTGAGGATGGTCTCGCCGACCCTTTGGGCCATTGAAGACCGAAATGTTGACACCACATCCTTATTAACTTAAAGCATTTTAAACTGGTCTTTGTTATGTCTCAGTTATGCGAATAGCTTTATGATTAAATCACTGGGACTAATAATGATTTTTGCATTGTGTTGGTTAAAAGGAGTGGCTGCACTTCCGTCAGTCCCCTTACTTGAAAGAGTCTAGAGAATTGGAGGGATTTTTTGGTAGTGCCAGTGTTAATATTTAAACGTACATACTGTCTGTATATAAAAATGTGGATTATTTTAATGATATGTATTGTATAAATACAACAGATTGACTATAAATGAAGTAGAAACATTCGCATCTTGGAATACGTCTGTGACTGTAATTATCTGATGCATGAATAATCACTTGGATCACCTATGTGACCATGGTAAAATGTGGAAATAATCTGTTTAAATAATTCCACAAGGGATACATTGTATTAGTTGTTCCACCCAGTTACATGAGGAAAATTGGGTGGCCCTATTGTGTGAATAGTACATTTAGACCCAACACTATCCTACACCACATCACACACCACCATACAACATCACTTTTTATTTAAGAGATTAATATGGTATACCAGTATCAAAAGAGTTTTAGGGCACCTTACACAGAATACATTGGAACTCATCATACCAGATTGAACTACACTGAGCCAAACAGAGTAACAAGAGTAGGTGCATTTCTACACTACAAGAGTATATAAAATAACAAGGGGATAAACCTTGGGTCACAGAATAAGAAGATATTGGAAAACAGGAGAGGCTGATGGTATTTTAGTGGTAGTCAGGAGAGTTATATTTGAATATGAAACTTAAATGTAGCAAAAGATCCCTTAGTTTTAATGTCATGGTGAACAGAGCTCCGCGAAGAAATCACAGCACCAGGTGAGTTTTTTTGTGTAAGAGGGGATTTGAAGCAGGATACTTTAAGCTGTCGGAACTACAGCTTCTGAGTTCCTGTGTCTGCTTGAAATGTTGTATAGGCTACGGTAAGTATGTCCATGAATTCGAATGCTAATCTTTGTAGGTGAAATAACTCTTATATTAGGATTCTTGCTGGTAAAGAAAGCATATACAGGTCACACTGGACTGATATGATGTGGCAGCATTTTTTTTTTTAGTCAAAGACAATTCTAGTCATGAGCGGAGTTAGTGAAGATTGTGGAGCACCTGCTTGAATAGCTATTCCTAAATCAAAACGCGAGTCAAGAGACTGTACAGCAGTTTTCAGATGAACTGATATGCTTAAATGCTTGACTTTTTTAAATAAAGGAGCAAGAAACAAGTTTATGCATGACCCATAAGCGAAGGTAGAATCCAAAGGGAAACCAAGTCATTTCAGCAGCGAGAATGATGGAAAGAAGTTGGTTGATAGCCAGATGGTTAAGGGTCGAATTTGCTCCTACATTTGGGTGAAGGGAGGACTAATTCAATATTCTGAAGGTTGAGCATTAAGACATTTTCAACCATTTATATATGATGTTTCTTGAGACAAGTACGAGAAGTATCCCAGAGGGTTGATGTTTTTAGGTATATATATGTATATGTGACATCCGCATACTGGAGTATGAAGACGTTTATCTTTGAAGATCAGGCTCAAAGGATTAATGCAGAGGTTAGGACCGAGCATAAGACAACCACAAGATGTTTGGAGTTCTTCTGGAGATGAAACCTCCTATTTTTACCACTTTATGGCAATTAGTGAGTAATGAGGAGAACCGACTCAAAACCTTAACAAGGAAGCCCATATAAAATTCCAGGCTGTAGACAAACCTGTTTCGACCAATTGCGTTTAAGGCCATTTATAGGTCAAGAAGAATCTGTAAATAGGAGTTCCCCTCATAAAGACTAAAGTGATAAACTAGGATTTTCAGAACAGCTGTTTTAATGTTTCATATCACAACATACAACACCAAACCAACCCAGCCTGCATCACACACCATCCAACACCCTATCACTCTGTACGCTCCATCCACAGACCATTCTACTTCACTTACATAAAACCACAACACCAAACAACATTTTGTCATTATCAAAGCACATCAAATAATCCAGCTTAATTTCACCTCTTCACCATATCCCGACCGCATCAAATGTAGAACATATCACACCTACCAGACTTCACATAACACCACTTGAAAATATGCCATTCAGTGCAGCACTACATGAACTATTAAAACATCATCACACATGCCCACACAACACAAAGGCACTGGAAACCACACTTCACCATAGCATATTCCAAACAGAGTATATCACTTCAGACACAAACTCTAGGACACGAAAACGATCAACAAAGATATAAAAAATAAATCAGACACCTTTTGAATACAAGTATACTACTTTTCAACAGCCAATTCACATGCAATCATCTCTGAAATAATTGGTAAGATTTCCTGCTCGCCAAAAACAAAGCATTAATTTAGATTCCCTGCCTTAAACAGCATTTCTGCGTTTAAAATCTCCATTTTTATAGGTTTAGTTTTTACATTTCAACTAGACTACTGTTTTACATTCTCGGGTGTCTCAGATTATTTGATGTTCCAAGTTCAAAAGAGGATTGCTCCGGTTTAGCGGCCTTACAAGAGGTTTAGATCTAAAATGTGATAAACCTCAAGGAAGATTAAACACGGAGATCATGTTCTTTGAGCCAAATTGTTGAATCTGGCTCCATCCTCCAATTGTGTTTGGTATCAAAGTAATGCAACCAAAGCAAGGAAACTAACTGATGGTAATACGGTAGCTTGATTTTACCTTTAATTTACAGATTGAAGCAGTGGACAGTTGTGTTGTCTTTTACTTCTGTGACTTAAAAGAGTACTTCCTTTCTGAATAGCAATCTGTGCAAGTCAGCCAACTGACTAAGGCATAGTTGAATAATGCTAATGGGTTATATACAGTCCTTAAATCATGCCAGTTTAAAAGCCTGTAATCATTCTACAATGCCAGAAAAATAACCAGCAGAAGAATTGAAAAACATGACCTAATTTCTGCACGCCTTTAAACTCTGCATTGGCTGCATGGAAGGAACGTATAGTGTTTAGATTCCATGTTACACTCCAAATGCATTGATGTCATGCCCCCAATTTACCAGAAATGCTAAACCTCCGTCATTCCTTGAGATCAGCAGAGCCTATTCTCTTTAGTATCCTTGTCCTATCTTAGATACCATCAATGCTTATATGGTAAATATGTCTCTCAAGTAGTGCTACATGATAATAATTGAGTAGTCTTAATATTGCTCTTTACTTCAAACTCCAACAAACTATTCTTGCAAATTATAAGAAGAAGCTCATCAACGAGAAAAAACAGTATTACACGCAACAAATTGAAAATGCTGGCAACTCCAGTAAAGAACTGTTTCAGGTCATAAAGAAACTTACCATAGTAAAAAAAAAAAATCTTCTAGTCACTACCAAGACTTTTGTAACTTGCTTGCCCAGACATTAAAAAATAAAGTTGCAATTTTGTTTTACCTTTTTGACAAATCGAAGGTTGATACCAGTCATAAAGATCTGGAAACAACCAATGAGACGCTGCTTTTAGAATCATTCCAACATCCATAACCCAAATAGCTATGCTTCTCTTTTCTGCTAAATCTGGATCTCCAGATGACCCTTGCACCCCCCCCCCCTAGAGACTACAACTCGCAAATCAGTACATCACCCCCTACTTGTCTTTAGTATTTAATAAAATGCTTATGCAAGGATAATTTCCAACCATCTGGAAACAGGCCTGTATCCCCCCTTATCAAAAAGCCAAATCTGGACACTAGAAATCCTGCTAACTCCAGTCTCCAATCAAGACTTCAGCTTCCAGCACAAATCATAGAGAAAATTATCAATATTGAACTCTCTAATTTTATTTCAGAAAATCAGTTTGGGTTCAGAACAATCCTAGCACTGAGACGGCTTTGATAAAAACCATGGAAGAAATATGCATGACAGACAGTGGAGGGCAGCAACTCTTATTTTGCTGGACCTGTACGCGTTTGCTACAGTGGACCCGGTCTATTGGTCCACCGTCTAAACGCTATAGGGATAAGAGGAAAGGCCTTCACTCTTCAAACTTCCTATTTATCAGGGAGATCCCAAATGGTACATTTAGGTCAGTTGAAATCCTCACCATTTACCCTGCCTTGTGGGGTCACTCAGGGCTCCTCGTTGAACCGGACGCTTTTCAATATATATGTCTCTGAACTCGCCCCGCTGATTAGAAGTTTCAACCTGAATCCAACATCCTACGCGGACAGCACCCAGCTGGTGATTACTGTGGTGGAAAAGGATGTTAACCATTCACTAAAACTACATGGCTGCATGATTGCCCTGAGTAGCTGAATGAGCAATGTTGGACTTGGCCCTTCTGGCAGGTTCACCCCTGAACTTTTTTCCTGATATTATTAAATAATTATTGTGATTTCTGGTCTTTGAGCACTTTGACACTTTGGCGCAGTGTAAAGTGCGTGCGCTCCCTGAGTGCGTGTGTGAGATTGGCCTGCCCGCCCATAGGAATGCATGGGGATTGTATGTGTCCCTGGTAGTTCCTGATGCGTGGGGTGTGCAGGCTCGAGTCTGGTATGTGCGGACTCGTGTAATTGAATGCTGCGCAATGATGTGTGCAGCATGTTTGTGTCTAATATGGGAGTGCCACTTCTAGAAATGTGACTGTCTGTGCAGTGAATGTGCTGGCTTGTGATTGGCTGGAGCTGGCTGGTGTGCCAGGCTCCATGGGTCTGCCCCGGTGGTGAGTGTTGAGATTAGCATGTGTGATGTGAGGGAGTGGTGCACCTGGGACCTGAATAGGGCTGGGCTGTCCCCACACAATGCTGGCTCCGCCCCCTGTGGTGCGACTGATGACCCTAGCCTGCCTGGTGAATGGAAAGGGTGGCCGAGGAAAACAAAGTACTCCAAAACCAGCTGCGACTGGTTTTTCCCCCACCCTGCACCTTTAGACAAAGGAATTCACTGTATAAAAAGGGGCTGTGTCTCCTTACAAAATGTTCTTGTTCCCAACTCGAATCTACCAGGGGCATGCTGCTGCTGGGGCCCAGGGGAAGGCTTGCCTCCCTGGGCCCTGCCCAGCCCCTGGATATCCTGGATGCATGGAGGACCCCTCTACTACCTGAACCCTGAAAGAGGGGGCCTTGCTGATGGTGGGGCACAGGAGGGACCGCCATGTGGGCTGTCTCCTTGCTGGAGATCCCTGTGTGCTGGCCCTGGGCCCTGCTTTGCCTCCCTGACCTCCAGGACTTGGTTGCTGACTTTTGGCCCCTAGCGCTGGAGAGCACTTTATTTTGCACCTAGCGCTGGGAGCGCTTTATTTGTATATAGTGCAAGGAGCGCTTTAAATTTCATCTAGTGCAAGGAGCGCTGTATGCTTGCAGGTGCCACCCTGCATTACACACCCCCCATACTGGTAAGACAGTTTCTACCGCCCATGATTTCTCAACCTGACCACCACGTGACACAGGTACCATTACTCTGGGAACAGGACGGGAGACACATGCTTTGGACACACTTATGCTGCTTCCACTGGATCCCACCCACTGGTGAATCCAGAAACTTCACATTGCACTAGAAACACATTTCCAAAGAAATGACATTTAAAACAAACTTAGAACAATAATCCCCATCCATGTGACTATCTAAAATGCAGAGTTTTGTAGTGGAGCCTGTTGTAGCTGTGGTACTGCGCAAACACAAATCCTTATCCTTCCGCTGCTTCCAGTGTTAGAAAAGGGATTTCTGGTTGTCTAAGTCTTGCGCCAAAGCCAGGAAGAAACCACCATTCCTACGTCAGGGCAAGGAAGTTACACGACAAGATAACCCCTGCTCACCCCCTTGGTAGCGTGAAACGAGCAGTAAGGCTTACCCCGGAGGCAATGTAAGTTAAGTATTTGCGCACGCACCCACCAGCAACAACCTCCCAGGCCACCCACAAAAGGAACTCCACACAAGGTATATGTAAAAATAGCCTTTGTATTGCAAAACACATTAGATAGAAAAACACACTTTACAATGTGCAAGAGGCACAGGCAGAACCAGAAATCTCATTTCTAACAAGCAAGCATTGCCTGAAGCTGAATTCAAGCAAAACAGAGGTGATACTGTTTAGTAACCTGCCTTGGTCTCCTGCCTGGAGGCCAATTAACCTGGGCCCACCTCCTATCCCAGTAGCAAAAGCCAAGAACCTTGGACCATGGGTGAGAATCTCCACTTCGAGACCCAGGTGTCTAAGGTTGTATCCTCCTCTTTTTTCACCATCAAAACTCTAAGAAAAATCCTCCCCTTTATTCCTGGAAATACCAGAAAAACTGTTGTGTCCTCGCTAGTCTTGTCCAAGCTGGACTATTGTAATGGCCTATATATGAAACTTCAGGCCAGAATACCCAGGAAGCTGCAGGCGGTACAGAATGGTGCCTCTAGATTGATTCTGGGTGTTCCCAAATATCAGTCAATAGCGACAGGCATTCAGGATCTTCACTGGCTCCCAGAATGCCAACAAGTCAAATTTAAAGCACTCTGCATTGCTCACAAGGCTTTGCCTACAGAAGGTCCAATTATTTTCTTTGGAATACATTTAGTTGGAACTCTCCAAGTAGATCTCTTTGTCAGCCAATGCCAGCTTGGTTACCAACATTACTATTAGAAAGGCGAGCTGGGGTGGTAGGAGTTTCAGTCACAGTACAACCAGGCTGTAGAACTCTCTTCCACTATATCTTAGGACCATACCCACCATTCTTGCTTTCAGAAAACAACTTAAGACTTGGCTTTTCAGAAATTAGCTATACCTCAGCGCAGTATGTTTTTGATCCTGAAAGCACCATGACACCTATTGGTATACGTGTGCTATATAAGTTTCAAAAACATAACATAACCTGTAACTTACCGCAAGTTAAAATAAATATATTTGTTACACATGGTGATGGTTATTTTTAAAGGTTATCATATTGCCATGAGGTTCACAATTAATTTGGCAAGATTTACCCCCATTTTGTGATAAATGAAGTGGATTAAATCAGTAAAATAGTTTTGTTAATTAATAAAATCAAAATTATAAATAAACATTACCAATATATGCGTCAGAATCACCAATGTACATTTCTATGCAGTGTCCCAGCATGGTGACTGAAAACGTATCATCTCTACGAAGACCGAGGGCCTGCAAGGCAAAGAAAATGAATAGGTTAACATTAAGAAAATGACAGAAATTTAACATTTCCCTCTAATTCGCTTTCACGCCACATCAAGACTTTAGAATATACTGATGTGGAAAACAAACAGAACAGCACTGTATATTAAAATATAAACTTGTTCGTACTCAGACCATTGCCATCTGTAACCCAACAGGACAATGCAATACAATGATGAAATTCTGCAAAAGAGAGAGTAAAAGAGAAGCAATAAACAACTGATGAACAAAAATTATTTGCCTCTTTAGGAAACAACCTACCTGAAAAAGGGTAAATGTCACACCCTCTGATGACCAAACTGGCCCATGTCATTTGGTTGAAAAGATGATTAATACTGCAAAATACATGTACCAGGATGCATTGTTATTTTTATAAATACATTTGATTGCCATTATTTCCAACTTTATTTTTCAGATCAGTGGGATACTGAACAAACTTATTTTACCTTATCCTTCTAGAGATAAACAACATGCCCTACCTACTAAAGGCTTGGTCCACATGGCATACTTCTAACACACGTTTTAAGGCCATGCAGGTGTTTCACCAGGACAGGCAGATAGTTTGAATCTCCTGTCCACTGCCAAGTTTTAATTTCTTCACCTCACACGTTCAAAACCCTATTTTCCCTTCTTTTGTCATTGATAACTACTTACATTTTTGGAGAGCACTTTGTTTACATAGACTAGGCCAGTTTTATTCCGATAAAACACTGAGGTAATTTACTCACTTATACAATGAATTTGGAACGTCTAACAAGAAGTTCTTTAGATTTCTGCAGTTCTGAAATTCTTTGAGTCCGCTTCTGACTAATGAGGTCATGTTTGTTCACAATACATTTTTGCTAAATTTGTTAGTATACCGCACCGTGTTACTATAAGTATATTTTCCAAAATCTTTATTGGTAATAAGGACTCTGCTGCAAATATTAAGCAGTAAATGGCAGCGTGGTCTGTCCTTCATGTCATCAGTGCGGATGATTACTGTATTTTACTATCACAAGATGTGCTCAATGTCTCTCGCTTAAAGGCTTATATTTTACAAAATATTGCACAATCTTTATTATACGCACTATAGGCTAAAAAGATGAGCCCTTCGAACGATTTGGAATAGTTTTTGCTGTCAGTCTCCAGGTGCAGATACCAAGAATATCTTTCCTTGTTCAGCAAATGTTTTTGATAAACTCAATCAGGTTTTCACACTCAGAATTCAACCCGAACCTCAGGTCATCTAGTTCGGTTCACGATGTTAACAATCATCCGGGCGACCACGCTGCCGGACACGGAGTCGATCAACGCCACCTACCAATGCGCAGGGGTACTGCCAAGCAAAAATTCTCTGCATCCAGTCTGATACCAGGGGGAAATTCCAAGAAAAGGAATCTATAACTAACTGTCTCTTTCAGATCTATATTTTAGGCAACATCCAAATACATTTATTGGGCATACAAACATGGATAGGCAATTTATACATGACAAAGTCTTCAGACCACGTCAACTGCAGATTCTATAATTAGCCTTTATTCTTATCCAAGAGCAAGTTATTTGACAAATTAGAATCAGACATTACCTAATTTGCTAATATAATTAACTAGCAGCCCGCCCCAGCGTTGCCTGGGGCAGAAGGGGGCTGGGGGCAGCATTTCCGGATTGCGGCAGCGTTGCCCGGGGCAGAAGGGGGCTGGGGGCAACATTTCAGGCTTAGGTGCAGTCCCGCCCCTGCACCCGCCCCGACACTGCCCAGACCGCCTCCCGCCCACCTTTGCCTTTGCCTTACCTCGCCCGCCCCGACATTGCCCAGACCGCCTCCCGCCTCCCCTTTGCCTTACCTGAGCCGCCGCTCTTCCCCGCGCTCCGGACTTCACCGCCACTCCTCGCTGCTCGTCACCGCTCCTCCCCGCCTGTCGTCATCACGCACGTTGCGGACATCGCTAGGTCGCGACCAGCACTACATCGCGGCTGGCGCTACTTTTAGGGGACTACTTTGTTTTTAAAGTTTAATTTACGTTTTTTTTATAGTTTATGCAGCCTATGTCCATCTACACACCCTGAGGATTACAGCAATGTATTGGGTGTGTGGATTGGCGTTGTGGTTCCCGAGTTTACCTTGCCAAAAGGTTTCTGTTCTCTCTTTATAATAGTAGAATAGATAGTATAGATTAAACAAGGGCTCTGTAAAGCATCATAAAGTTCCAGAAGTGTAATACATTAGAAAATATCTATAGGGTTTTTATCAGCTAATGCTAGAAAAGGTCAACGTTTTTCGATATTTCGGTCAGAATCTTTTTTGGCTGTGTTTCAAAAATGTTATTTGTTGCAATTCTGGATGCAAATCCAAGTGCTTTAACTGGGCAGACTCAAAATATAGATTGCATGAGAACATGTCCTTGCTTCACAGCTAACATATTCTCCTTTTACCACTCATTTGACGTACTGTTTTTCGTTTGCTCCTTAATAGGTGGTATGTTCTCCTTGGGACTCTGTTTTGTTATGGCAAAAAACTAAAATAGTTTGGTTTTAAGGAAGTAAAGATGCATGTTCGGAATAGGCCTAAACCTCAGATGTTCATTTAGAATATTATACCAATGAAGATAAAGTTAACTGCAGATATATGCTTTCTCGAAACAGAACCTCTGTCTGCATTAGGGAACCTTAGGAAAATGTAGTAGACATAGGTGGGCTTCCACTGAGTATGTCAATATTCTACTCACTGTTGTATCACAAAATGAAAGGACCCCTATGCAGAACGTGAGGGCTCCAGAGTCTCCATTTTCTTAGTTATATTCATTAGCCTTCGGATGAAGAGGAGGCCTTCTAGAAGTGTTGCGTGCCCCTGGAGGGTCAGAGGTCCCCGTGCACCGTAGGTGCTTCCATTGGGCACCTGATTCGGTGTACTTATGAGCAGCCCATGCCTGCAACTTATGCAAATACAGCAACAGCCCTAAAGCATTTGAAGCCTGGGTGTTTGCCTGACACTATATATATATATTCACTGAAAAAAACAAAGGTTTCAGAGATGTAATAGTTCGGAAATAATGTTTAAAAACTCCTTAGAAATTCACTGGGAAAAAAACAAAGATTACAGCGACGTTTTGGTTAGGCTCAGATTTCACTCTTGTAAAATCCAGAAATTATAGTTACCTGAGATAACTATAGCTTACGCTCCAACAATACACTGCATATGACCGCACATACTACATCATTCATGACATGGTCAGTGACATCACTGATGCCATCTCAAATGACATCACTGATGACATTATCTACAGAACCACTCATACACCCACTAGTCCTAAATAAAACATACCTACCGTATGAAAATAGTCGATGGCACTCTCAAAGTTTCCCATTAAACTATGTATGTATCCAATGGCAGAATAGGTAGATGCATTCTGAGGAATCAACACAAGAGCCTGTCGGTGGTATTCCAACGCATCTTCATATTTTCTATAAACAAATCCATGCAAATTAGATAATTTTACATGTAAAAAAGACTGAAAATTAGTTAAGAGATTCGGTAAGTATGACTCAACATTTTTATCAGAGCAGGGAGTGATACCAACGAAATGTAACAAACAGGGCCAGAATCACAAATCAAATTAAAACAAAATGTGTGAATTCAGGATTGCATGTATGTACGCTTTTTCGACCTAAAGAAAAAAGGTCAATTTTTCAAAGCATTCTATACCACATGGGAACAGTCCAGGCTGATGATGGCTGATTAGCCAGAAACCAGTCCCAGGATGCTTGTTTCCGGTCCAGGGAAGACATGGCTTGGCAGTTCGGGCTGGACTGTTCCCATGAGGCACAGGGTCGGACTGATTTCCATATGGCCATGTCTGAACTGGGGTGGTGGAGTGAGCTAAAGAATGATGATGGATTAAACCCTGGACAGTTGACTGGGGGTGAGTGCTTGCAATGTTCAACACTCCGTCCATCATCCCCTTTAGTTTTACTTTGGACATATTTTGTATACACAGCTTTTGCAGTTAATTCATAATCATACTACCATTTACGCATTTAACATTTAGATGTGTGGTACACTGCTTCATTATCAAACAAGCTACTGATATAGATGGGTGTGGTGCTGCCATGAGAATCAACATTCTTGCTCCAATCAGAATTTCTTTCAAAACACTGCCCTAAAGTCCAGCATGTTGATGTGGAGGATGGAGTTTACTGATATCCAATGCCTACGTACATGAAGAAGAACAATAGTGGCGCTAACACAGTTTTCAATTATCTCATTTGTAACTACCCAAGGAGTTTAACCTTTTTCTTTATTTTCCCCTCAGTGAAAGAAAAACCTACCATAAGTCTGACATCCTAAATTTTCCTAGGCTACATTTAATAGACACCTGAAAAATGACATCAGGGCTAACTGGGGCTTTCCCTCATGATGCCAGTGGGGAGTAAGTCACCATGTCTTGCACAACATACTGCAAGCCTGTAAAGCAATTATGATCAGAAATAGAATCCATTTGGAAGTCTGTAACATACATGTACCGCTGTTCCTCGCTATCAATTATGTTACTGTGCTAAATCCTCATAAAATTGTTTCACAGTAGTACTTACTTGAGCTTCCTACACACGTGTCCAAGGTTGTTAAGCAATGGTTCCCACTTGTCCACGGTTACCTGCAAAAGAAAGTAACAATGAACTCACAAAAAGCACACTTCAACCCCTTTTAACTAAATTGTAAAACATCTACTCAGCTAATGCTCACAATATATGCAAAGCACAAAGACGCAAATTTAAATGAACTAAGCAGGTCTTTCATCTTTAAATAAGAAAATTAATAATGTCCATTATTTAAGAGATTGATGAGTACAGCTAAAGTGCCAGGACATGAAGAAATCTAATAGATGTACCTCATTCCCGATAGCTTTAATCTTCTCTAGAGCATCAAGAAACCATTTCTCTGATGTTTTCCAACTGTAAAAGAAACATGCATTAGTAAATGCATTAGGTTTTGCTTGTGTGATTAATATTAAGCTGCTTTTTGTTGTAAGGTGTACCATGCTGAGCCGTTGTACAATATAAGATACAGAAGGTCTGTTAAAGTGTTATGACTTGTTCATGTACAAAAAGACAACATATTGTGCTGTTACAAGTGGTATAGTGCAGGTGAGTAATAACAACAATTTGAAAAATGAAAGAGGGAAATAATATAAATAAATAGGAGTTCTGACAAAGCTTGGGCCTGGTGCCATTGTACCTGCTGCACCATTCAAATCATGCC
Organism: Lissotriton vulgaris; assembly: GCF_964263255.1. NCBI lineage: Eukaryota > Metazoa > Chordata > Amphibia > Caudata > Salamandridae > Lissotriton > Lissotriton vulgaris. The sequence continues at coordinate 711,538,152 of NC_141696.1, read as the reverse complement.
CCTAGTGCCTACAAGAGAACTGCACTTGTGCAAATGCTGCTTTTGAGGGAGGAAGAAATAAGTGAAAAGGCCTAGGAATGGGCACCCAAAAAGGCAAGGGAGCAGCACCTGTGTAGACAAAGGGGTTGTAGAGAAACAAGTTAATGATGGAGAAAGGCATGGTATAGGAAGGCGCAACAGAATAGAGTCTTAAACATCCAGATAGTGCTTTTATAGAGAGGCACTACAGGCCAATCTGGGGAAAACATCTTGGACCAGGAAAGCAAGCAATTGCTTAAGAACGAGCCCTCAGAACAACCCTGCAACGCCTGAGGATGGGCCAGATAACAAGGGCCTTTTGAGAAAGAGAAGGTGTTTGGTCTATTTCAGTGCAAGAACACCAAAAGAAGGCAGTTACATCACATTAGTGGAGCCAAGTTCAATAAGTCTTGCAGTGAAAATAAGATCAACAGGACACTTCAGGTGCAATATTCCCGAGTTTAAGTGGCCAAAAGTCCTATGTGTGGCTTGGAAATGTTATGCTCCTTAACGTTTTTCACGCTTACTTTGTGCTTAGTCTGCATTGAAAATGACAAACATGCTGATCTTCAGGAGGGATGCGTGTCATTTTGGTTTGGCCAATATCAGAGCTGTGTTCAGATGTGAAGAGGAGACATAGAAGTGCACAGTCTTTCTAATTATGTGTGGCTACTGCCCACTAAACTCAGGCTATGCAGTGATCGGTGGTGGCTGTTTCTAGTCCAGGGGCTCAAGTCTTTATGCTGAAAAGCTGGTGGGAAGACTTCCAACCAGTTATTTCTTTAAAAGCTCACTCAACCCCATAACTGGTTTCCATCGCCTTCAACATTTCTGAGATATTCATGTTGTGTATAAGAAGCTAGAATCGTGGGTGGGCTAGTAAATGGTGAGATCCATTTGGATCCTAAGTGTTTGTGCTACACACAATGGTGGTTTCCTTACTGGTGATGCCCATCTCACATCTAAACCTGCCTGCATACCGTTTTCAAAACCTGTGTGCTTGGCAAATGAAAAAAATATACAGTCCATTTCCGCTGTCCATTGTTGGATTCCTTCATAATGGATACAACTCATGACCTCCACCCATTATGGTTTTTTTTGGCCATCATCACTGGCAGTAGGAGCAAATGCAGTTCCAAATATACATAACCCCTGGATGGGACACAACTGGTCTGACTGGGGATTCTGGTCACAGAAGTCTGCAAAATCTAGTCAGCAAAAGAGTGCTGCTGTACGGGCTGATCCCCTGCCTGTCCGACTTCTGCGAACTCCTGCATTGACTTAGCAGACTCTGCCACACTGCTCGCCGCCCCCGCTTCGCGGGGGCCGCTCGAGCTACTGACCCACCTGGACCAACGAGAGGAGCCTGCGGCGACATCCAACCCCTGCGGGACTGCGAGGACCAGCGGGCGTTGCAGCTGTAAACTCGCCACATCTGGTCCTCTTCCCGCCCCCCTCCCGCACGGATAAATTTACGGAGGGCATGGGTATTGTGTGTGCTGCTGTACGGGCTGATGCCCTACCTGTCCGACTTCTGCGAACTCCCGCATTGACTTAGCAGACTCTGCCCCACTGCTCGCGGCCCCCGCTTCGCGGGAGCCGCTCAAGTTACTGATCCACCTGGATCAACGAGAGGAGCCTGCTGCGACATCCAACCCCTGCGGGACTGCGAGGACCAGCGGGCGTTGCAGCTGGAAACTCGCCACAGCTGGTCCTCTTCCTGCCCACCTCCCGGCTTAAACAGACTTTGACGGACGCGCTAGCGGGACGCGCGCGGAGCGAAGCCCGGGCAAAGGGCGGGCCCTCTGAGGCCCTCGTAGGCCAGTGTAGGCCGGGCTGGGCCTACTCTCTTTTGACTGCTTTGCTCTGGATCCTGGTCCTCGATTCAGGTGACGGACATGGCTTCACCAGCAATGGAGGGAACTACTGTGAAGGTGGTGGGAGCCAGAAATGGGACTCTGGATAATTATTTTTCTTAGGTACCGGGTGATGGGGATAAGGAAACCGCTCTGGCTGAGCGTAGGGCTGAGCGTCGTCGCTCTATTGAGAACATGAAAAATAGGCCCTTTGCTGATACCTTACCTCATCCTGTCACCCAAGAGGGAGGCTCATCTGACACTAGTGAGGACTTATTATCCCAGGATGGCGTCCCTCTTTTACTGCGGGATTGTATCCCCAACCCATGTTTGCCTCCCGACCAGGATTCTAGTGCCTCCCCCCTCCCCAGTTTTAGTTGTACAGCTGTTGACCTAACCACCCAGATCCCCACTGCAGTAAAGCCAAGGAAAACAAAGTTGAAACAAGTAGTAGTGGCAGAGATGCATGATTTCGGGAAAGCCTCCAAGCCACCTCCTATCCCTGATGGGGCAATAGTGGAGGTGCTAGAAGCTCCTTCTGTCAGGGGTACTAATATTACAGACCATGACACTGCTCCAGGGGATATATTATTGACCGCATTACCCCCGTAACTTCCTTAGGGAACCTGGAATTCTTACTTAGGTTATTACTCCTGCCCATTAGTGAGGGTATAAAGAAAGTGGAGATTAGACTCACCATTTTGGAGGCAGCTATAAGTAGTTTGAAAACCTCGGCTATTATCCGAGGTAGACTCTCCGAGTCTAATTCTCCCCCCAATCCCCCTCCTAACTCTCATATCCCTCCAGTTAACCTAGGACCTCCCCTGGTGATTACCGCTGCTCCCCCTCTGCAACCTCTTATGGCTAACCCAGCCCTGATTCAACATAGTAAACCTACTATACCACCTTTGCAACCAGTAGGCCCACTTCACCCTACAATTACTTTCAATGGGGCTATATCCAATGGGGCTATATCTAATGACTATATTGCCCCCCCTCCCCCTGAGAAGCCAGCCCCTAGACCACGTAGACCCGATCTGCCCCCTGAGGCTAATCGCTTCATGGTAGTCATGGCAGGGGTTCCTCCTCTTGAGGTGGGTGAAGGTGAGAACTTTCACTCACTTAAAAGCAAAGTCATCAAATGGCTGAACTGGAATAGACCCCTCCCGGTCCATCTTAATAATGAAATTATCATGGTGAGACGGGTACCCTGGCTGGGTAAAACCCGTAAATCTATAACTGGGGATTGTATCATGGTGAGCTTTCGAGACCCTAGGACTGTACTACAAATATGTGCCGGGTCTAATAGATCTCTCGATTCCACCATTCAGACATTATCTGTGTCTTTCTTCTTTCCCCCCCACCCACATGCACCATGATCAAGTCCTAGGTAATTGGACGAGGGTCGAGCGGAGGGGTAAATATCGTGGGTATGATGCAAGACCGGTTTTTCTGCCCCCCAAGATCCCCTTCTACGATTATAACAGATTCAGCTGTCTCAACGGGCTGGATGGTGTTGACTGACTGCCCCCAGCTCTAGTACCCTCCCCCCCTCATTATTGATAATGGTTAGTTGTAACATCAGGTACCAGCTCTCCTTTTATTCCCCCACCTGAATTGCCTCCTATTATTGTCCCGGTGTACTTACCCTCCCAGGGAATAGGCACCATCGATAATAATCTAGCTGAAGATATGGGCCAATGCATAGTAGCTGTAACATCTCCTGTTTTTTCACTGGTGCACATACACTCGCTGGGGGCTAACTCACCCGTCCCTGCTGATTCTGCTGCTATGATGGTTCCCCCTGTTGCCAACAAGCCCTCAATTTCTAATGTACCGGTGACTATTGAACCAACCCCCTGTTTCTCTGGTTTTAAATTTGCTAGTTGGAATGTTGCAGGTTGGAGTCGGCAAACGTCGTCCATGGGCTGGAGCGAAATCCTTTCTGATTTTGCTGTTTTATGTCTCCAAGAGACCTGGGTAACCACTGATATTAACCTTGATGGATTTGTGTCTTATAACAACCCGGCCCAAAGGTCTAATATGGGCAGGGCCAAAGGGGGGCTAGTAATTTTACTTTCTGTGAATCTTCCTGTTTGTATGAAACTACATAAGACTGTGGGTCACCATTCACAAATTTTAATTTTAGAACATGTAAGGGGCCATGTAACTATGTTGATTAACCACTACAACAATTTGTTTGATGCTTCTAATACTACTGTGGTGGAAGAGTTGGGTTTAGCCGTGAATAACATTTGCAAGGGCATTCATAAACCTTTTGATATTATCTGGGGAAGGGATTTTAATATTCGTACCTGTCCTCATTCATTTACCAGAATCTGTGGTTATGATGGGGATAATGGGGAAAACCGGGCACATTTTATTCATTCACCCTATGGTGATTCTCTTAATTCCTTTATGTTAAATATGGACCTTATGATTCACTCTCCGGCTGCAGATGCTGATGGTAATACTGTCCCAACTTTTGTAGGATTGAATTCGGCCTCTGTTATTGACCATTTATGGGTTTCTACACATTTTATCTCTTTTTGTACGGTTCCCATTGTTGTCGAACTTGGAAGTAGCGACCATAATGCTATTACCATGTCGATCTCTGTCTGGGGGCTACCAGTTAACACTCATCGCTTGATAATTGAAGATGTAACCCCCTGTAGACAGAATGGTATCCGTATTAAGTGGTGTATGGGTAACTCTGAGACGTTGCAGCTTAAAATCATAGAAGCAGGGTTTGCAGCCATATATAAATGTTTGGATCCAGAGGCACCTCCTGATTGTATTTTAGTTGATTTTGTGGAGTTGGGTACAGTTATAAAAAGATGTCTTACCATTACTAAAGGCCAAACCAAAAAGGAAAATGTGGGTTGGTTTGATAGTATGTGCACTAAATCCCTTCGGGAACTTAAGCAGGCACTTACTAAACAACCCAGAGATAGGGAGGCTATTATATTTCTTAGACTTACATACCAAACTCATCTTATACGCAGGAAACAAGAGCTAAGGGAACAAGCTTGGAATGCCCTTAACAAAGCAGCTACATTGCATGATAGTAGGCTCTTCTGGACTACGGTTAATAGCCCCTTTCTTGCAAAAGAAGACTTCCCTATATTGTCAGCCCAGGTTTGCGAAGCGAACTGGGTTGCACACTTTTCTGGAATTTTTAATCCGACCAGAGAGGACTGCATTAGTTTCTCCCCTCCAATGTTTGAAACGAAGTTACCCTTGGACATTACACTTCAAGAAGTGGATACTGCTATTAGTCAGAGTAAAGGGGGCAAGGCACCGGGACCTGATGGGGTCCCGGTTGACCTGTATAAATCCAACCCGACACTTTGGAGTCCACTCCTAACACAGGTGTTTAATGCCTCAGTCAGGGAGAGTACACCACCTACCTGGAGTGAATCCATAATCTTACCTATCTACAAGAAGGGAGATAGAGGAGAGGCTAAGAACTACCGCCCTATCTCCCTTCTGGATTCCTCCCGTAAGATTATGAGTAGGGTTCTCCTGATGCGTTTGGAGTAGTGGGCGGAGGAAAATAAAATTCTGGCCGAGTCCCAATATGGCTTCCGCAAAGGCCTTGGGACAACAGAGCAGTGTATTAATCTCGACCTCCTTATCGGAAAATACACGAAAGCGAAACAGGGCTCCCTATTTCTCTGTTTCCCTGATCTCTCGAGTGCCTTTGATTTAGTGGACCATACTTTGTTATGGTCCACCTTACTGGATCTGGGAGCCCCCTCAGCAATTATATTTTTCCTGGCCAGACTCTACATAAAGTTATCGGCCCAGATCCGTTATGGCCAGGCAGGTGAATGCACTGAGAAAATTAGGGTTAGCTCAGGCATAAGACAAGGATGTGTGCTGGCCCCTCTGCTTTTTTCCCTTTTTATTAATTCTATGGAGTACGAACTGAAGAGGGTACAGGCTGGCTTCCCGCAGGTTGGTGGCTTCCCTGTGCCAATCATGCTATATGCCGACGACACGGTTTTACTTTCGCGCACCCCTAATGGGCTCCAAAAATTAATGAATTATTTTTATGACTTCATCAAGGGGAGAAAACTGAAAATTAACAACTCCAAGGCTTACATTATGGCCTGTGGTAAACGGATGAAACTTTCCAAGCCGTTTCATTTTAATGATCATAAAATTGAGGTGGTGGACAGATTTTGTAACCTTGGTGTAACATTCAATAACAGAGGGACTTGGGCACCTGAGATTTTAAACGTGAACGCTAGGATGGGCAAAAGCTCCTCCGGAGTCTTTCGCTTTGCATCTAAGCTTGGTAGTCGCCGTATACCAGACATGTTAAACATCTATAGGCATAGATGTGTATCTATTGCTCTATATGGTTCTGGCATATGGGGCTATTGTAAGCACAGGGATCTACAAGTCACTGAGAATCGGTTCTTCAAAAGACTCCTTTGTTTACCCTCCTCGGCATCCAATGAATTGTGCCATAGCGAGGTGGGTATGAACCATCTTACAGACCTAATGGGAATGAGACCTTTAATGGTCTGGAGGTCATTATGGGTTAAACATGAGACTGATTTCACCAGGCGGATTATTCTAGATTGTCTCAATTTGGACAACGCTCACAAGATTCCCTGGTTAAATTACGTTTCATCTTCCTATAGTGATATCTTTAACCTGGACATTGTTAATGACCCCCATAGTGCTGTTATCATACCAAATAAAGAACTCAAAAATGTTTATATTGGGACTAAATCTAATCAACGCAGGGGTAAATGCAGCCTCATGTCAACTCATGTATTTTATTATTCTAATATGCTGGAAGACAGGGGCATCCCTATGTACCTCAAAACTATTACCAAGCAATCGCACCAGTTTGTTCTCACGAGATTGAGACTTGGTATTGTACATAATCTAGTGGCTTTTCCAGTGATGAAAATTCGTAGCCAATCCCCCTGCCCCTGTGATGGCCTATCTAGGCAAAGCACTTTATGCTTATTTGCCCTCTCTATATGCACCTTCGTCGTTATTATCTCAGACCTATTTTTAAGAAATATTGTGTGTATACTACAGCCCAAGCATTGAAACGGTTATTTGCACTTGATACCATAGATATCTGTTTTTTTACTGCTACCTTTTTACTTAAAGCTGTTTCACATAGGAAAAGCCTGGTGTTTTAATCCTTTTTAATTCTATCTTGATGAGCGGTTTTCCCCACTGAAATGTTTGTAGCCTGTGTTTTGTATATTGTATGCTTTTGTAATTGTTTTTATTAATCAAATAAAGCTTTGAAATTTGAATTTGATTTGAGTGCTGGAGTACAAAGAGCTTTGAATAAAGCAGACTCATTAGTTGGTTCTGGAATCCTTCCTTGACCAACAGTGACATATAAGGAAGGGGGCCTGCAACATCAACTGGCTGCTGTGATCAGCAAAGAAACGAGGAACCTATCTTCTTGCCTTCTGAGGAGCTGGACTGTGAGGATTCTGTCTGATCCAGAGAGGACCTGCCGAAAGTCCATCTGACAGAAGACCTACGTGATGACTTCTCGACAGAGTGCTTAGAAGCAACTAGATTGTTGCATCCCACTTACCCAGAAGGAATCTAAGAGCTACAGAAAAGCATGGCTAGATTGAGGAGCTGCAACATCAAGCATAATTATCTCAATGTGGGCATGTATAATTTTCAGCATGATTCATGCCTTAAGTTGTCTAGTCACTCCTGGAGGGACTAGGAGGCAGTTGTCCTTCAGATTCCCAGAGTGGTGCCTACTTCTCCTTAATGTCCAGAACCTTTAGATAAATCTTCCAAGTCCATACAGTTATTCACATAGTATTGATTCTAGCTATGGTCAGTACCTAACTGTAAAGAACTACATCTGTCTAGACCAGTGACTTTTGTAGGCGTCCCCGCTCAGTTGGTACCATAAGAAGCAGAAAAAGCAATAATGGAATGCCAAAATACACTTCATGTAGGACCAAAGAAAAATATGTTTTATTTACACAGACTGCAGAACCTGGGTCATCACCACATTCTTGAACTTGTTATTCTGCTGGTGTCTGTTTAATATTCTCCAAGATCAAGGGGAGTCTTCCAACCTTTAATTCTACCAGAAAATATATGGTATAAAAACCCTTGAGTGTTTCCAAAGTTATGCACAATGGAAAACTAATCTGAACAGCAAAGCTCAAACATCCTCCTTTACTGTGTGCAGATGGTAGGAGTGGAATAGAGATGGATAAGTGGCAGGTACTCTGGTAATTTAACCCCAGTGGGCTTTCTGTAGGACCTACTAGTTTGAGGTAATCCTCGTAAGCTCCCCATGAAATGGTGACAATCATTATGATGAGGACTGATGCCATTTATTATACCACATTAAACTGGTTTTGGTGCCATACTGGAATAAATAGTTGTCCTGTTGAGTTCAGTAGAGACACGCTTATTTGCCATGGGATAAAAACATACTTTGTACCTATGTTGTAGTTGGAACAAAGTTATCTGTGTCTGGAAGGGAGTTAAATATCCCCAGAACCTTAGGTACTCTTAGTAAACGTTTCATGCCAGTGAAGCTTGTTGGAGAGCACCAATCAAGGCATTACTCTTTAGGTGCCAGTACAACTTGCTGACAAATAATGTTTTGCCGTTTAAAGGCATAATAATAATCATGTGTGACTGGACACCTCCAGACAAACATTTGAAGTGTACTCTGTCAGAATACCAACCAGGTGAAAGTGCCATTGTTTTTGTCAAGTGATTCACGGACCATGTGCCTCAATGCTTCCATTTCATTCCACCTTAACAGACTTCTCCAGATGGGGATTTCATTTGTGCTGGTAGACCCAGGGCCCCTAATTTGGCAATAAGATACAGGACATGAGAATATTATGCAAAAGGCAATCCACTCTAGAGGAACACCACACAAGGTATCTTGGGTGAAGGGCGTTTGCTCCAAGGCATCCAAATTATTGGACTCCTTTTCCAGGTCACAAACACAATAGGTTTGGAACCTGGCTGCGCTAGCCAGCAATTGTTCTACCCGGGGGACAAATAGGAACTGCTCACCTGAGGTGTACTCTCAGGGGGAAAGGGGATTGGATAAAATAACAAAGAACACCCGTAATCATGGGATGGCCTCTCCTGCAGAGTCGTCAATGGAGGACAGATTTATCAGCATGTCTAAAAGGCCACCCAGGGTGTGCGCTACCTGCAGATAAGGAGGAGGACACAAGAGGTAACTATAATGCACCCTACATACCACTGGCTTCCCTTATGGCATACACCTCCCACATCCAGGGCTCACTCAGGTAACCACACCATGGCAAGGGGCTGTAAATCAGGCAACAGGAATTGAATACTTCACTCCTACACCAAACACCATAGAATAGGTAAGAGAAGGCTTTTCTGTGAGTTGGGTTTGGCAGTGTTGGAATATCACAAGTACTAGGAAAATTCCACAATGTGTCCAAGCCCCAATCTTCAAGGCAAGCTGTCCAGAGATAACCTCTCTCTAGACGTGCAACAGATAATGAGGCTCACTGGATGCCTCTAAGTAACTAACGAAGGCGTACTCGTAAACATAACGGAAACTGTTTGTGAGAGACAAAGCTCCGTCTGTGAGCGTGCCCTCAAAGTCTTGTTAGTGATACCAATTAAGGATGCCAGCCTCCTCAAACAATGTCACAGCAAAAAGGAAGTGTTTGCACAGTAAGAGAAAAATGGCGCCCTTACAGGTGTGTGTGCCACTAACTGCCAGTGTAATTTAAGTGAGACAGTGTTTCCCACAGAAGCCGGCCAGAGAACCACCAGCTGGGAGCCACCCGCTGAACTTCAACAGAAGGACGCCTGCAGGAAGCCAGTGGCCATTGGGGGAGACTGTTGGCCAATTCAACAATGGTATGGAGGAAAGATACCCCCACTCCCAAGCATCACACAGGCATATCTGGGTTAAATCACACCGGGCGGTCTTCACAGAAGCAGGAACAATGAGGATTCAAACTGTCGTCCTAAGCGGCAATGATTGTAAAGCATAGAGAATAAGGAGAGGACACCCTTTATAGCCCTTGTGCAATCATTGCCAAAGCAGAGTTAGCTAAGCGTGGTTCTCTTCTGCCGCACAGGAGTCTGGGAAGTGAGTCCATAGAGCAGGTTCACGCAATGATGCATGCATTCCTCATTCACACTCCTGTAACCAGATTATAACACACAGGTTGTGTCGCTAAACCTCTGTTACCATATATGGACATGACGAATAGTTTGTCAAAAGACTGGGTGTTTTAGAGGCTATGAAAATGCGAATTGGGAGCGACCCCACACCCAAGAGAAGGGGTACCACTGGTAAGTAAAAAGAGAGGATTTCTCTGGGACTATTTTGTTACCCACTAATCAATATTTTTATACAAACACTCATTTCTTTGTATCAATCTTCCATTCCTCACACATTCAGTTCCTCAAAGGTAATTTAGTAACATCAATTGAACAACAGAACTAATTAAGAAAAACACAGTTTATCTTTAATAAAATTAATAATGACATATGATACAACAACCAATCAATAAATATAAATGACAGATACAAAATCCTATTGACCATCAATTTTGGCTGTGCATGGAGTTAAAATTACAAATTATATAAGAAAACAATATGTAAAACTAAATATTGGAGAGCTGACAAACAAGTGAAGTGCAAAGAATAAAAAGCGTCTCAAATTCTGTTACTCCACCTTGAACTCAATGTATATTTTAACCAGGTGTCCGTTAATCATTTCATCAACATAAACACATGTATGGTTCCTGGGATGTAACATTCAATGATGCGTCGACGCATTTCAGTAGCTCATATTTCTCTATGCCACCTTATTCAGAACAATGTATGTATAAAATAGCTCTCTTCTCATTGCAGCATATGTATCCTCTTAAATTCTGAATAACATTCCAAGTTATCTTCTGGTTTGTCACCAAGCAATACCAGACCGTGTACTTCGGATAGACCTAGGAGTCCTCTCTTCCTATGGTAAAGTTCCGATTATTCGAATAACTATTTTCGTTACAATCGGGTGCTGTGGAATAAGCGGGGTTGACAGAGCTTCATACGCTTCTCTCAGGACGATTTCTATATTCAGGGATGTATCCATCACAGTATGGTGAGATCACTGGGATATACTTCTAATATTTATGTGGAGAAGTTCCTTGGTCCTGTTTTCAATATTTGCAGATATTCAGATTTCTGTGCACGTTAGTTCCAAGCGTGTCACCCTTCTGCCGTCTTTTTAGAGGCTATACCATGTTTATGCTCCTCTTGCTTTATTTATTGACAGGAGCGGTCAAGGAAGATTTTCGGCAAACCATCATATTGGGCCCCTGACAAGCTTTCTTAAATGGCAGAATGGGATAAACCGGTTTGCCCCACGTCCCAAAGATAGGGAGAAACAAGAAGTTGTTTAGAACTTGCCAGTAACTGCCCACATCAGTAATTAATTAAAACCTATGTTAATAAGGGTTTTACTACTGCTTCAAGGGAGTTCTCATTCGCAGCCTTTAGGTGCTGGAAAAAGTTCAATTACAGTGAAGTCTAGCAATATTACCATCAGTGTAAAAAAGCATAGGGGCAAAATTGTTTGGTAACTGACATTCGGTCCCATTGTCCCTCCCCCAGACTCTAAATGAACCTCCAAGTTCCTGTGCAAGTGAGTGAGGAAACTTTCATAGAGGGAGCCAGAGAGGGCAAGGGAAAAGGGTTCAAAGAGAAAGTTAGGCTCTTCAACTCCCTCACAAATTCTCTATAACAGACCAAAACATTCATCTATGGACAGTCTTTGATAATTCTCGTAGGTTTTTTAGCTTGTTTGGCTAAATATGTTAACCCACTCCGAGACTGTTCCTAGCCTACCTACCGCAGGCAGAGGTGCAACAGTGGATAAAGGAACCAAAGAAAACTGAAATAATCTAATCCTGGACTTTGGTGAGTGAGGGGCCGAAGTGGCTGGTGTGCGCGCAGGTGTCCTTAAGTGCCATTATAGCATTAGTGTCACACATGGGGGCAACAGAGGCATGAGCAAATGGAGCAGGCATAACCGAAAATATTTTAAGCATAGCTTTCTGAAAAGAAGGCATACATTTTGTGTCAGAAGTAGTGGCTTAAGAGATCATAAGCAGAGTAACTGGCAATGTTAAGAGGATATAAATGGTCTGGCTGAAACTGGACCCTTAGAGCACACCAATCATTTCTCTTACTGGGAAAGTAGACCTCAGACACTTCTCTTTCCACTTTAAAATAAAGGCTAAGGCTAGGAAACTTGGTCTCAGTGTTCGCTCCCAAAAATCATCATGTTCGGCTGCCTCTTAAAAACTTTGGCATGTATACCTGGACAGAGAGACTAGGCTTCAGGATCATGGTGTACCTCAAGGCACCACCAATAAGATGTATCAGAATTTAGAGTACACCTTGTTCTTAAACAAGTAAGGACGAGAATGGAGCCTTACAAACACATTTACTTTCTCTATTAATAAAGTGGCCACATGTGGCCCCAAAGGAATATACCCCAAAAGCAGGGAGGCTGGTCAGGTAAAAGTACAAGGGGGGGCTTGCCTAGAAGGGAGTTACCATGATGACAGCTGGTGAATATACAGTATTGCATACTGCGACCAGTCTACTCCAAGTCATTAAAGACACTGTTTCCAGTCTTCAACATTTGTTTGATAATCTAATGCATTCTGTGTTTTGTAGTCTTGCTTTCGCTAGTTAGACTAGCATGCCAGATAGCATTGACTTGTACATGAAAAGTTCAGAACTGGAGACAGTGAGGTTGTCACCCTAGGAGAGGCAGACCTTGCAATCACCTCTCTGTGCCTAGCCACTCCAGAGTCCACATTGTGGGGAACAGGAGAGGTTTTTGGCCAGAAACCACTACTATCACCGAGGCCATTGCTATTGAGGCAAATAATATCAGCGGCATAATAAGATGCTTGGGAAGGCACCAGTATTTACATCCAGAGAGGAATGCAGTGTGGGAGGGGGGACTAATTTCATCCTGCCAGACTCCTAACATGGCTATTCCCCATTACGGGAGAGTAACTAATGCCCCCCAGTTGAATGAAAGAATGACACAGGCAAGCCCAAATGTGGAACAGGGGGACTCTTCCTAAACACCTAGTAAGTGGGAGGGGCAAACCTGGAAGCTGCTGGGGGTATGAGCACTATCTGCACTTCCGCCACATCTGGCTGTAACCCTACTACATCCCGTTGAAGGGTCAAGATGAAGATGTCCTGCAGAAAGATCAAGATGCAGGACAGCCACTGTCACCAAAAACGGATGGACACATACAAGATAATCTGACACTACACTTGGTAAAGGAAGGTAAGGTGAAGAACCAAAGAAAGAGTGCTCACTGTAGAGAATGAGAACAAACAGATTCTGGTTGAAGACAAACTAGAACCTAATAAGATTCTTAAATTGTAGAGACACAGTTACAACACTACAAAATAGGGTTAACACTTTAAACCACTTAATTTCCCTGACCTTATCAGAAGCAGCCTAGAAAGAAGGGCACTAAACTATTTATGTAATGACAGGCAGAAGCTACATATTTGCAAACTAGGAATAACAAGTTTGCTTTTGTGATAAACATGGTCTCTGTCACTTCACGTTACACATGTTATTTACAATGAAGGACAAACAAAGCCTATTGCCTACAAATCAAACCTTTGTTCGGCTACAGAACATAAACGTGAACCAGTAGGAATGATGCTGACAGCAGTAGAAACAGCCATAATCAAATAAGAGATCCGCAGCTCAGAATATATATGAAAAAACTACAATGTTTTACTAAACCTTTACAGTTCTTTGAGATAGTATATTTAGACCATATAGTCCCAATGTTTACAATACACAAATACCTCTGTTGTTCTCAACGCTTGCTAAAAAATGTTAGGGGTGTGGCCACAATAGACAGTGACCACACACTGTACGCTATTTCTATTGGGAATGGTGGGGAAGGGAGCAGATAGTATGCATTCTTTACTCGGACAATGGGCCGGCATTTGTACTCCTGAGGCACAGCCGGGAGCATTGCTTTTAACAAATTGTGCTGTATTTTTAACCTTGTGTGTGATATTTTGCCACTGAAAAAACCTTTGTTTTCACCCCGACTGCTTCAGACAGGGGGCTTAATTTCCCACCGTCACCGCCAAGCAGCAGAGCTAAACGCTGCAGCGGGAAACGCCCTAATTATCGCTGCCATCAGCGAGTGAGCCGGTCCTGTGGCCACACCCACTCGCTCGAGGCCACGCCCACTCCGCCTATAAAAACCAAGCTGATTGAAAGCTCTGGTCAGATTGTACTCCTGAGGCACAGCCGGGAGCATTGCTTTTAACAAATTGTGCTGTATTTTTAACCTTGTGTGTGATATTTTGCCACTGAAAAAACCTTTCTTTTCACCCCGACTGCTTCAGACAGGGGGCTTAATTTCCCACCGTCACCGCCAAGCAGCAGAGCTAAACGCTGCAGCGGGAAACGCCCTAATTATCTCTGCCATCAGCGAGTGAGCCGGTCCTGTGGCCACGCCCACTCGCTCGAGGCCACGCCACCTCCGCCTATAAAAACCAAGCTGAGTGAAAGCTCTGGTCAGATTGTACTCCTGAGGCACAGCCGGGAGCATTGCTTTTAACAAATTGTGCTGTATTTTTAACCTTGTGTGTGATATTTTGCCACTGAAAAAACCTTTCTTTTCACCCCGACTGCTTCAGACAGGGGGCTTAATTTCCCACCGCCAAGCAGCAGAGCTAAACGCTGCAGCGGGAAACACCCTAATTATAGCTGCCATCAGCGAGTGAGCCGGTCCTGTGGCCACACCCACTCGCTCGAGGCCACGCCCACTCCGCCTATAAAAACCAAGCTGATTGAAAGCTCTGGTCAGATTGTACTCCTGAGGCACAGCCGGGAGCATTGCTTTTAACAAATTGTGCTGTGTTTTTAACCTTGTGTGTGATATTTTGCCACTGAAAAAACCTTTCTTTTCACCCCGACTGCTTCAGACAGGGGGCTTAATTTCTCACCGTCACCGCCAAGCAGCAGAGCTAAACGCTGCAGCGGGAAACGCCCTAATTATCGCTGCCATCAGCGAATGAGCCGGTCCTGTGGCCACGCCCACTCGCTCGAGGCCACGCCCACTCCGCCTATAAAAACATGTACACCTCACGTACGCGCAGCGGGCGCGCCTAAGGCAAGCCCGTCAGGGCCCGTCCGGGCCCAGCCGGATCCAGGCCCAGGAACTCTGCCGGTTTTGCAGCATGATCGGCTGGTGTACACAAGTGACATGCTTCGGGCCCTTCACCAGGAAAAAAACCAGGAGTGTCGTTATATTCACACTGAAGGTAAACCCTTTGTCAACTGCACACGCTGTAACCCAGTCGAACAGATCTCGGGAAAGCCGGGACTACAGATTGGCCTCCTTAACTGCCGCTCCCTCCCTAAGCATGCGCATGAAATCAACGTGCTGATACAGGATCATGGCCTGGATGCTCTGTTTCTCACAGAAACCTGGCTCTCTGCTAGCACGGACTCTGATATTGTCAATGCCCTACCCCCAGGCTATCTTATTCAAACCCTGCATAGAGCTAAAAGGAGAGGAGGGGGGCTGGCAATAATCCACAGAGAACACCTTGCCTGTAGGACCAGCAGTGCCAACATTGAAGATTGCGAAAGCTGCTGCTTCGCCCTCCAAATGTCCCCGGCACACTCCCTTTCAGGACTGTTGATTTACCGCCCTCTGGGTACACCTGGGAAATTCCTCAATGCCCTCACAGATACGGTATCACAACTAGCTTCCGCCGCCCCGAACTTTCACCTCATGGGCGACCTCAATCTTCACCTTACTGACCCCAAAGATTCCACAGCATCGGAGCTCCTTCAGGACCTTAGGTCATTTAACATCCGGCTGGTCAATAACGAACCTACCCACGACAAGGGACACCTTTTGGATCCCGTCCTGACCAACATCATGGATATCACCTCGGGCCCCCCTCTCCCTCTCCCCTGGACAGATCACTTCCTAATCCCCATCTCCTGGCACCTATCCATAGCACCCCCCCAACCCTCCAAAATCCGGGTGACAGACCGACGTTGGCACAAGCTTATACCGGCTGAATGGGCCAGTATGCTCTCAGATTCCATACCCTCCCTATCCACTGACCCGGTCACGGCCGATGAACAATTCAATTTCTGGCTCACATCCTCACTGGATAAACTCCTCCCCAATACCACCACTCTCAAACAAACTAAAAGAGTGAACCCCGCTCCCTGGTACACCCCGGCACTCAAATCTCTGCGACAGGAATGCAAGAGAACAGAACGCTCTTGGAGGAATGATAAATCTAATGAAAAGAAGGACGCCTACCATACCGCATTACAAACTTATAAAACCGCCCTTCGCAACACCAAAAGCTTATTCTTCCAAGAAAGAATAGAAAACTCCGCTTGCTCCAGTAAGGAATCTTTTACTATTTTAAAAGAACTCCTCAAAGTCCCAGACCCGGACCTAGAAACCCACCAGACCCCAAGGCAGATGAGGAAAAATGCCACAATTTAGCTAATTTCTTCAAGGAGAAAATCCAGAAAATCCTCGACTCTATTCCACCCACAAACTCGAGCGAGGAAAAAGAAACAAACAATTCTCCTACCCCCCCCCCTGTCTCACCTCTTGGGGACAAGTGACTGCCGAAGAGGTCGAAAGCACGCTGAATATCATCAAAAGCGGATCTCCCAGGGACCCTGCCCCGCTACGCATTCTTAAAAGAGTAGCACCCACGATCCTTCCCCCCCTTACCCACCTCATCAACGCCTCTTTTCAACAGGGAGTCGTCCCTTCCAGCTGGAAGGCGGAAGTCGTCAAGGCACTACTAAAAAAACCTTCCCTTGACCCTGCCGACCTGGCAAACTACAGGCCAATCTCCCTTCTCCCGGGAACTAGCAAGATTGCCGAAAAACTTGTGAATAGAAAACTTTCACAATTTTTGGAGAGCAATAATCGTCTTAAAAACTCGCATGCAGGATTCCGCCCCGGGCAGGGCACCGACATCGCCCTCCTTGTGGCGGTGGAGGAGGCCAGAGCACTGCTAGACGAGGGAGGATCAGTGGCAGTGATCCTCCTCGACCTCAGTGCGGCCTTCGACACCGTCAACCACCAGCTCCTTATCCATCGACTCAGGAGTGTCGGTGTTGAAAGGACCGTACTGTCCTGGCTATCGTCCTTTCTGAGTCAACGCTCCTTCCAGATCTGGGATAACAACACCCGCTCCTCCGAAACACCCCTCCAATGTGGCGTGCCTCAGGGCTCCTCCCTGAGCCCCACATTATTTAAAATCTACATGTCCCCATTGGAGGAGGTTGTCACCCCGTTCGGAGTGAGTATCGTCAGCTATGCTGACGATACAAAATTAGTGGTGTCCCTTTCTCACCCAAGCCAACAACCTGCGGACCTTTACAACTGTCTGACGCAGATACAAGGATGGATGAACAGCTCATCTTTGAAACTCAACGGTTCAAAGACTGACATTCTCCTCCTTGGTCAGAAGGGGCTCTCTCTTTCACCGAACATCTGGCCACCTTGTCTGGGCCCGCCCCCAGACCCGAAACCAGAGGTGAAAAGCCTGGGTGTATGGCTCGAAAAGGACCTATCATTCACAACTCAAGCAAAGAAAGTAGCCGGGACATGTTTTGGGCTCCTCAGGTCGATTCGAAAGATCCTGCCCCTACTCCCCCCCAACTCTCAAAAACTGTTGATCCAAGGCCTGATACTATCTAGGCTCGATTATAGTAATTCCATCTACTTAGGCGCTCCTGAGGCAACCTTGACCAAACTGCAAAGGATCCAAAATGCAGCCGCCCGGATCCTCACCAACACTCCCGCCAGAGCCTCAGCCAAACCAGCCTTGAAGCTTCTCCATTGGCTCCCGGTAAGAGAACGTGTGAAGTTCAAGGCCCTTTGCCTGGCCCACAGACTGCTTCAAAACAAAGGCCCCCCAAGTTTAAGAAAATTCATCAAACCATATAAAGCCATAAGATCCCTCCGGTCCGATCAGGAACATCTCATCATCATTCCCAGAGTCAAGAAGGCCCGAACAGGTGGAAGGCGCTTCTCGGTCCACACTGCACGCCTTTGGAACGCCTTACCCCGCGACCTGAGAACTGAACCCAACTATCTACGGTTCAGAAAGCTATTGAAAACCCACCTCTTTCCTTAAATCCTGCCCCCCTCCCTGCCCCCGCTGACCCGCAGTTGTACTGATCTTAGCGCTGGGATACTCACGGGTGACTACGCGCTTTATAACATTTTTTAATAATAATAATAATAATAATTTGGTGCAAAAACATTAGCTGAGGTTCAATCTGCAGTGACAGCACATCTACAATTCTCACATGCATTTCCTCTGCAAACAAACTGAATAAATGTAAGAGCGAAAGAAACACTAAGCACAATTTTACTTCGCTGTTTCTTAGCTGGAGTGTGTCTTGGTATCATGCATTATATGATGTACAGTGGGCCAAAGATTGTTCTTTAATACTCCAGTAAAAACATTATCAGATCTTCTTCAGGATTTCAGTATACGTCCTAGAGTTACCTGTAGGTTCTGACTCCCAAGGAAAGCCACGTTTTGCATTTTTACAAGTCTTAAAGAGAGTAAATTGTCCACTCTTCTAAGGTCTTCTTTTATTTTAGTGATCAGAGGGGTATAATTAAGATGGCTGATTTCATTCACATCGGGAGATATACAGACCCCTAAATATGTTGCCTGTTTCACTTTATAAAGACTTTCAAATGTCGTATTATTTGTACATAGGACCATTGTTTTATCCCTATTAAGGGAGTAACCTGAGTGAATGCCGAAAGTATGAGTAATTAATTCAATTACACTAATTGCCTCAGTTGGGTTTGTTGTTAAAACGGCCACGTCATCGGCATAAGCCAAAATTTTTGTCGAGAACAGCCCCACCGTAACAGGTTGAATAAGGGGTGAGGAAAGCAATTTTAAAATAAGGGGATTAATATAGAGGACAAATAATATAGGGGAACAGGGACAGCCCTGCCTTGTACCTCTTTGTATCTCTATATCCTCCGACTCAGAACCACAGATGTTAAGTTTTGCCTTTGGGCCTACGTACAGGGCCTTTACAGCATTAATAAATTCATACCCAAAATTATTCAGTTCTAGAATGTTCCACATAAATTGCCAAGAGAGACGGTCAAATGCCTTCTCGGCGTCGAGAAGGATCATCGACATCCTGCCCCCCGTGGCGCCCATGATGTCAAATAGGGCAATGGCTCTACGGGTATGGTCTGTGGTGCCCTTTCCCGGAATAAAACCATGCTGCCACGGGGAGACCAGACACTCGACGACCCGACTAAACCGGTTGGCTAAGATCTTGGCATATAGTTTTGAGTCGGAGTTTATAAGAGATATAGGCCTGTATGAAGATGGAAAATTGGGGGGGATTTGCCTTTTTTTTTTTAGCAAAGATCGCTATATTGGTGTATTTCCATGACTCAGGCGGTATTGCATTATATTGGACCCCTAAAAAAAGATCCAATAAATAGGGAAGTATTTGTTTGCCCAGTATTTTGTAAAGATCCAAGGCAATTTTATCAGGACCTGCGGCTTTGCCATTTGCGAGCTCCGCTAATGCAAGCTCCACTTCTGTAATTAAGATTTCCCTTTCCAGTTCTTCTTTAGCTGATTCATCAATCAGTGGATTGGGACCTATCTCTGACACCCAGTTGTTAAGAAAGGTTTTTAGGTCTCTGCCAGAATATAAATCTTCATTTTGATATAACTTTTGATAGTACTTCCTGAAAGCCCCTACAATGTCATGTGTGGACGTGTATTGCTGCCCCTCGTACTCAATCATCTTTATATTATTATAAGATTGTTTTTGACGTGTACGTAGGGCTAGCTGTCTACCAACATTTTCCCCAGATTCATATAAACTTCTTTTGTTTGATTCATAAGTTTCTGCGGCTTTCCTGATTAATGAGCTGTTGATTTCGGTCTTCAAGACTAATATTTTATGAAGAGTGTCATTAGCTAAATCTCCTTGATGGATCTGGGTGGCATGATAAACCTCAAGGTTAGATAACTCACGCTTGAGCCCCAGGTTGTTGTTATTCGCTATCTTTTTACTTTTAGCAACAAATGATATAGTTTCGCCCCTTAGTGCTGCTTTAAAACAGTCCCAGACAATCAATCTGGGTGCACTATATTGATTGCAATCAAAAAAACCCTTGGTCCATGATGTTATATGGGTAATATATTCCAAGTTGACAAGTAACTTTCTGTCAAAAGACCATTGTGATTTAGGTCTATTAAAACGTGGTAAATCAATAATAAGAGTAAGTGCGTTATGGTCCGATATTGTTTTTGGGGATTTGATTATATCTAGTATTTCCAGGTCCATCAAAGAGGTCATGATGTAATCAATTCGAACGTATTTATTATGCGGGTATGAAAAAAAAGAAAAACCGGAATCATGATGTTTCTTCAAATCCCAAACATCCCGCAAATTGTGGCTATCCATTAATTGGCGTATGGCCCTATACACCTTAGGCTTACGTCCGTTATAGTTCTGAGGCAGTCGGTTATGTAAAAAGGTCCCTAATGAGATGTTAAAGTCTCCACAAAGAATAAGAGGAGAGGGCGAGGAGGCTAGTTCTAAGTCTAGATCCCTAAACGTTGAAGGATCGTCTAAATTTGATCCATTAATCGCACAAATCGTGGGACCTAATTCTAACTGCACTATAGCCCATCTGCCATGTTTGTCAGCCAACTATAGGATTGCCAAGTATAGGTTTTCCAAGATTGCAACCCCCCTGATTTTAGATGTTTGGGAAGTGGCTACGATCACATTGTAACCTGGGATCTTTAACAGTTCTTTATCGGATTCTGCAATATGTGTTTCCTGAAGGCAAAGTATATCAACAGGATCTTGTTGTAATAGTTGATATAATTGTGCCCTTTTGTTTCTGTCATTAAGACCTGCGATATTCCAATTGCAAAGTTTTAGTCTCCCCATTTAAGATGATATATACTGGACTTGGTCATGACAACACAGTAAGATATGTACATACATACATTGAGCCACAGGTTCTTAATCTGGTTTATCTTTTTTACTATCATTTGATCCTGTATACAAGAGAAAAAAATTGCTTGACATTGTCTTATTTGACTGAGGTTGCTTATTTTTATCGTTTTTTCACCCCCGCCCCAACCCACCACCCCCCTCCCCCCACTCACCAACCTTCGAGGCATTTAGACTCTAATAGAGTCTATAGTGATGGTGAGATGTTCCCTGACCAGTACCATTAATAGCACACATGTGTTAAACAAAAACCAATAGAGTTGAGAAAATGCAAGAAACTTGCCCGAATAGTGTCTCAAAAAGGTAGAGAGATAGAGAGAAATACAAGTCTAATATGTCAATTAGAAAAGTAAGATGATTAATTTAACGTCTGTAATCCTATGACATAACTCACAAAAAGTATATTTGCATATACAACTAACCTAACCCAGGTGTCTAACTGCTACATTATAAAGGTCTCTATCGGAGCTAGTCTCAAAGCTTATGTCAGACTGTCAAGGAACTCTTTTGCTTTTATCTCCGAGGTGAAAAATTTAACCTGGCCTTTATAGATGACCTTCAATTTAGCAGGGTTGTTAAGATACACCTGAGCATTTTTATCCAGGAAAGGTTTAATCATCTGGCGAAGACACCATCTTCTCTCCACAGTAGTGTGGCAAAAGTCAGGCCTAACAAAGTAAGAGATATTGTTTCTGGTACGCCGAGCTTCGGGTTTTGCTTACTCGGCGATGGCCTGACGGAGAAGAAAGTTTCCAAAATAAACCAATACTGCGCGGGGATACTTCCCCTGTGATGAGGATGCCTTCAAGGTAGATGGAACTCTGTGGACTCGTTGCACTTCCATGTCCCAGTTCCAGGAGGCAAGCTCCGGGAAAGTATCCTTAAGTAATTGGATGATGAAAGAGCGTATATCCTCACCCTCGCTTTTTTCAGGAATTCCAAGGACGCGGAGATTGTTGCGTCGAAGACGGTTTTCCATGTCTCCAGCTTCCATCTAACATCCTTTAATTCCTCCTCGTGGGATTCCACTCATTCCTGAGTGACTGTGGCATCTGCTTCATTGATTACTATGCGATCTTCCATCTCCGTCATCCTTACATTAGACGCTGCAACAGATTTTGAAAGTTTACGCACTACACCCTGAACCTTATGTAGCGCTAATTGTGCCCTTCGACCATCCCTTGAGGTTTGTTCTCGGTGGGAAGCGATTGCCTGTAGGACTGTATCCATTACTGTAGTCAGTGTAGCATTTTGTTCATCTACAGGGATAGATGGCTCGGGCTGAGATGTAGAGGAATGCTCCTGAGAATTAAGAGCTGGCGCTGTTGTTGGAGAGTAGTCCCACAGTAAACCGGATGCGCCATGGTGGGTCCTTTTCTTCCTCCGTACAGTCCTCTTACCTCCCCTCGAATCATCTCGGGCTGGGTCGTGATCACTCTCTGTTGCACTAGTATCAGAGCCAGTGCCAGTGCCAATATCGACCTAAGATTCCAAGTCTGATTCATGTGACCATCTGAGATCGTCGACCCCTTCAGATATTGAATAAAAGTCTGAGGGATCTCTATCTGTGTCCAATGAGTCAGATACAGTGTAATCCTTACATTCCTTACGTGGCTTTGATATCTTCCCCTTAGGATCATTATTTTCTGCATTTTGCAACTGAGATTTGATTAGATTTCCAGTGTTAACCTCAGTTTCGATTTCAGGTTCGTGTTCAGGCTCGGGCTCATTAACCAAAGTCAGAGTATTTATTAAAGATGGTAATGCATTGGGATCTTCAGGAGCCGGGTTCTGAGCAGATATAGTTCTAGAAATAGCATCCACAGGGGTAGTTATAGGGGCAGAGGTGGCACAGGGTGATGCGTGTAAATCAGTATCTTCACAGGTCACATGGAGCTGTTTGTCTGTAATCTGCGGTTGATTAGGGAGGTTTGCCACTAAAATACTCGATTCTTTATTTACCAGCACAGTATTAGGCTTCCTTGGCCTCTCCCCCTCCCGACTAGGCACGAGAGCACAACCTCCTGACATTCCCCCCGTCTCACCTATAGTCTCCAGCCCGGGAGAGGAAGGACCAGCCATCGTTGTTTGAGCCACCGTCGGCGCTGTAGTCCTTGAAAGGTGAGGGGAGACTGAAGCAGGCACTTTCCTGAGGAGATCGACCACCGAGGGGCCGGGTCCAGGCGTAGATGGTAGTAGCTTAGAAGATTTCACTTGCTTCACTGGTGCCGAGTTTTGAATAATCTCAGAGCCGGAACCGGAGCCGGGAGTCCCGTCCGAGCCCAGTGCTCCAGCTCGTTTCAGCGCCAGTTCTCGGTCGCGGAGAGCCTGCTTCGCCGCTCGAGCTTTGGAGGCTGCAGCGGCGGCTGTAGAAGCAGCATTCTTTGGGGCCATTCTTTTTGTGCGGTCCCGCAGGCTCACTTGACAGGAAAAATCACTCGCAAGGAAGCAGGAAGAGTCAGTCGCCGCCACAGGACAGACCGGTGAGCTGCCCACACTGTGCTGAACAACGGGGTTTCCAGCAATTCAGGTGTGTCCAGCAAATCGCAACACAGCAAAGCCAATCAGCGAGGACAGGAAAGTCAGGCGAGATCGAAGCTCCAAGACTGCTGCTGAATCTACTGAGCCCTGCAAGTTCCCAGCGCGGAGCCCCTCCATCCGGTTTCAGCGCCACTGCGGAAAACCAAAAGTAAGTCTGGGCAATGCAGCCAACTTGTATCAGACTCTTATTTCTTCCATTCGGTTAAGCCTGAATTTGGTTAGGCTGCACCGCCCGATATGTCCCACTGGTATGCATAGCCAGCACCTCTCAAATCTTCACCGCAGGGTACTGGTCAGTGGAGCCTCTCGCAGCGGTCTAGGACGCCGCCGTCATCTTGCCTCTTTTTCAAACATTTCTAAGAAACTTCCATACTGCCTACTAGTTCCTGTGGAGTAAAGGGTGCAGAGAGTGTGACTTTACCACCATTCCCTGGGTCCAAGACAATCATAAGGCTTCAAATCTAGATCTGCTTCATATTTTATGGATTTGCTCTACAATATGTTTGGAGCCTCTCATGCTACAGAAGTTTCTACTCTAAAAATATTTGCACGGAAATAACTCTCCCTTTCAAGACTGTTTGGCATGTTGGTTTGGCATATGCCATCACAGCATTCCTACTAATAGGCAGTACTCTGCTTTTGCTGCTGCTTCTTGAAAGTTTCCTGTAGGGCGACCTATCACTGCAAGCCAATAAGCACAAGGTATATCGGTTGTCACAAAGAGAAACCTTTCAACTCTGCAACATGTAACTTTGGAAGCTACAAATCCTGATTCTGACACCATTCTTACCTTGCTGCACATATGATACTCAGCTCAATCACCCTGTGAGTGACAGTAATGCTTTTCTTGTTAATTGTACCCTACTAGTTACTCCGCTCGTCATGCATTTTGGGTGGCTGTGTGGTTTATTTGGCGAATTGCTTACAGCTGAGGCACTGTTCATGTATTCTTTGGATTACCATCATTGCACGGGTCAGCCAGCATAGGAACACTGTTATTATGAGACAGACTTTGTGGTACTTGGCTTTGTTCAGTTTATACTGCCTATGCAAACTAAAAATCCAATGGCAAAATATCAAGTGTTTAAAAAATGTAAAAGAACAAAGCTTTAAGAAAAAAAGAATCCAACGGTAATTGATCTCTCAGCTCATTTAGGCTAGTACGAGTATACCATTCACACCTCAAAAGAAGGAATAAACCCTGTATAATAGTAAAGTTAAAACAGGTGCACATGTCAATGGACAAAAAAGTTTCTCCAATTCATCCTACACAACAACTATATATGTTTACAATACCACAGTTCTCATTAAAGGAATAAAAATTTGCTTGGCCCAGCACACAAGCGGTGAAGAAGAAAATCACAGCAGATTAAAAATACACACAGACGATCGAAGATCTCCACCATTTATATTCAGCTGTAACTTACTCTCCATTTTGAAATGCCACCACTCCAACTTCATGCATCACGAAAGGGTCCTCTGGTGCAATACTCAAGGCCTGACTGAAAAATCTTTCAGCCAGTTTTGAATTGTTGGTCAATCCATACTCAAGTCCAATGTACAACATTGGCAAGTGGCATCTGCAAATTTAAAAAAAGTAATGAGATTAAAAATATAGAATAATTTCCTACCTACTTAAAAATGTTATTAATAGGTCTTGTTTTTGCCAACATGTGTCCCAATGAAAAATACAGTCTTGCCTTTAAGAGTACATTGAGAATTGAATATTGAGCATTTTGTGAGGGTACTAACTGATGGGTTGAGCTAAGTCAAAAATAAACGGATAGTATAAAAAAATCATAATCAGCAAAGCCAATAAGTCTTGACTAATCGACCTACTGACTTTGTCAATGCTGTTGGGGGTGTTATGAGAGGGGAAAGTACACCAGACTATTCAACCTATTGGCTTTGCAAATGCTGTTAGAGGGCTTATCGGAGGGAAAGTACACCAGGGAGAAGGCAACAAGGAGGTGGAGAGGAGTGGATTGAGAAAACAACATAATTCGCAGGAGGATCTGCTTAAGAGAGTAATGTGGATCTCAGGGTGTCAGTGGGAAGCACGAGGGAGAAAGCAACATGGAGCACGAGGGTGGGTGAGGCATAGGATGGATAGAGCAACACAGAGAACAGGAAGTACACAAGGGAGAGAGAAACACAAAGTGTGTGGGAAAGGAAAGCACATGAGGGAGAGTGCAACATGGAGCAGGGGTGTGGGAAGCAAACAAGGGAGAGAGAGCAACACAGAGCACAAACTCTTGTTTCGGCAGCCTGTTCGAAAGGCAGTAAAAAACAAAGAACATGGGCTAGATGCTTCAGCACTATCTTTACGGTCTCCTTTTGTTCACTAACACATACTTGCAGAATCTGCAGTACTTGCAAGGCGGAAGAGACCTAAATCACATCCAAATCTAGCTTACAGCCTCAATGTGCCCTCTCCAGCTGCATTTTTACAAACCTCCATTAAAGGACACCATTGGACACTGACTGTTTTTTCCACTGACCTGGAGTAAAGTGTGGCTCACTGGTTAGAGCAGGCAGACCCTGAAGCAGAGGTCAGACCCGGGACCAGGGTTCAATTCCCGACGCGGCAGGGTCTTGAGCTCAAAATGTCCATGGACTCGATAATTCTCACTTCGGTGCCTGACCTAATCATGGGTTCACACTCTGCAACTCTGGGCATTAAGCTTGCTTAATCTTCACAACGGCCCCCCCGTGGCGGGATGCCTGGCTTTCACCTTGGGGATGCCCTGTATGGGCTATCTCACAGGGAAAAGCCAGGACGGGTTCCCAAGGCAAGCGCGGAGATACCCCTTCGGGGGTCGATTCAGGCGCTATATAAGAAAACATAATAATAATAATAATAATAACTAGTACCCTTCTCAGAATGTGCCCATGCTGGTCTGCGATCTTCCCATCAAGTAGCGCACCACAGATTGTATGAGGCAGGAACCCAGATGGTCACCTTCCTGTCCAGCATCTGCATTGCCTTTAATTGCTGGTGCTGCAAGCAAAACCTAGACTCCTTAATCACCCTAAACTCTGGTAGGGGTACCTCACCTCTAGCACCTGAAAAGCTTTTGCCCTTGGTCATGGGAGTCGGTAGCAGCCTTCTTAGTCTCAGCATATGCAAAAGAAACAATTGATGGACGGAATACTGGACAATGCAAACATTCACCCCCAGTCCCAGGGATCTCATTTTTTAATCCATCATTATTTTGCTCACCACACGATTTTGGACCCAGCCTTATGCAAATCATTCTTGACCCTGTTTTTGTGGGAACAGTCCAGCCCGAACTCCCAAGCCAGATCCTCCGTTGACCGGAACCAAGCATCCTGGGACCGGTTTCAGTGCATCATCCAGGCTAGCTTGTATCCAGTGGTGTAGTTTGCAAGGGACCCACGTCTGGGCATACCCTTCCTACTTAGGGTGACATATGCAAAAGAAACAATTGATGGACGGAATGCTGGACAATGCAAACATTCACCCCCAGTCACAGGGACTGGGCTTAATCCATCATTCTTTTGCTCACCATACCACCCCAGTTTGGACCCAGCCATATGCAAATCAGTCTTGACCCGGTTCCTTGAGGGAACAGTCAAGCCAGAACTGCCAAGCCAGGTCCTCCCTGGACCGGAAACAAGCATCCCGGGACCGGTTTCAGGGCATCACACTTCATCAGCCAGGCTGGCTTGAATCCAGTGGTGTAGTGAGCACGGGACCCACGTCTGGGCATACCCTTCCCACTTAGGGTGACATATGCAAAAGAAACAATTGATGGACGAAATGCTGGACAATGCAAACATTCACCCCAGTCACAGGGATCTGGGTTTAATCCATCATTGTTTTGCTCACCATACCACCCCAGTTTGGACCCAGCCATATGAAAATCAGTCTTGACCCGCTTGCTTGTGGGAACAGTCCAGCCCGAACTGCCAAATATCCAAAAAATTGACCGACAGCGGGATTTATCGAGCCTGGTCGTCCACGGAGGTTGCTCAGAACGGCGTTTTCAGCCATATATAGATGGTGTGATTTGTGAAATAGAAGCAGTACTGGGAAACTTGGATCTGGATACTTTTCAGTGAGCACATTATCAGAATAAAAGATAAATCTTTGTATTGAGGGATTCATTCATATTTAGGATTATCAGAAATCAGAGCATACTAAATGGTTTGTTGATGAAAGATCGTTCAGTGATATATAAAAAAAAAAGAAAAATTTGGGATTACAATAGAAAGATATAGACACTTGGTGGGGTAAAGAAGAGACACAGATTTACATATGGATGAAGATTAGGACTCTTACGAACATTATTTGGGCCCTGATGATGTCCCGTGGGGGACGAAACGCGTAGGCTGTGGAGTGTGCAGTGTACATTTGATGGTTCATTTTATGATTTGTTCATGTGAAGCAATCTTCTGAATGAAAAGAAATATATTAATGCAGGACTGAACTCAGTTGATGATCAAAGAAGCTTGCGTTGGAACTGGATTATTTGTTATTTCCAATGGACTACAATATTTGATTGTTAATACTCACATTATATTAGTGCTCCTTCTATTTGGTTTTGTTTATGCTGATGGACTGAAATTAATCGAGTAACGGAAAACAAAACTTTTGTTCTGGTGCCAACTGCATGGTTTGAATCTTTTGTGTACCAGTCCTTCCCATGTAGGGATGGGGTGGCTGGTAATTGCACTGAACGTGCCACCTAGTTAACACCTTGGCTGCTGTGACTTTTCCCCTCCTGTGCTAAAATTCCTTGAATTCTATGGTTTCATGACGAGCTCAGCTCGTCATAAGCACAGCTCAACTGTGCCTCATGACGAGCTCAGCTCGTCATGAGCATCGAAAGGGTTAAGGACTACAGGAAGGAGTAATGGCAAGATTTAACTAAAGCCAGGAAATGGGAAGTTTGACTGTAGAGACAAGTCAATGTTAAGGGTAAGAATAGGAGCATTTCAAATGACTACCTTTATAGTCATTAAAGAAGATAAAGGTAACCCATCATCCATGCAAAATTGGCAAAATCATAAAATTGCATTGCACTTACATAAATAAAAGGAGATTAAGGCATATTTTGCTACAAACAGATAAGGTCACAGTTAATCAGGAGGCCGTCATGTTAAGACTCCCGTCACACAACTACTCTTACACTCCCGAGTTTAGAGATCACTGGTTTTCATCTCTATAAATGTTCCAAATGGCAAGAGGAATCACTATTTCCTTGTTTGGATTATCACTGGACAACACACACAAGCCAAATGATATGCCTTGATACATTACTTTAGAAGCCAGTTTCAATAAAATGACTACACAGTCGAAAAAATCTGATCTCTTTAAAAATGATAAAAAAAGTCACCACTGTGAATTGAAGAGCAACCATCAAAAATGTATGCAATGACATTCGTTACAAATCTGCAATATTCTGATCTTATGGCTGAAAAAGCACTTATTCAATGGCTTGGCTGACAATTTGGTGACAGTGCTACATTGCTAAAATACGTCTTACGAGTACTAATCAACATACAACATCATAAATATACGATTTCAGTTGCTGTAGAAACTACAATGCCTAATATATTACATGCATCTACTAGCTATTCACTTCAGCTGCTAATGAACAGCAATTTTAGGCAAAATCAGTAATGAAACACTTCGAATATCATGAATCTTACAGGGGCCTGTCAACAATATGCCATTACTCTTGACTTCAAAGTGCCAGAGCCCATTTTGTTTGTGAATAAAAATGCTTTTTATTAGTATTGTGTAAAAGCCTATGTTTAAATAGCAAATATACTAAACACTAAGATCTGTAATAGGCAATCATACTTCAATGTTATACGTCTAAAAGAGAAATAAATAAGTCCTGGCTTACGTTAGCCTAACTGTCGATGTCATGTTAACTGAATATAATGCATTAACATTCAAAGGCCTGTTTTCATTTTGAACCGTTGTTTGCACAAAATGTTTTTCTCTGTTTTTTGCAGATGCTATAATTTTCCAGAAGCCTTTTGTTAGCTAGTGAATAAACACTGGTTTTGTATTAGACAATTGATAGTCAGGTTCTCACAGGGAGGAGAGGAGTCAACAGGATAAATGAGTCATGAGAAGAACAGTCTGAACCACAGAATGCGAACAATATAAATTTTCAAGGTCTACAGACCAAAGACTATTGTACGATAAGGAGAAAATTGGGAGTTTGCCTATTCCCAGGAGTTTAATGAAAAACTATTGGAGGATGTCGGAGACAAAAGAAAATAATGTTGCAACATAGAATATTGTGTGCCTATATTAGTGTGCATTCCAAGAGTAGCGGTCAGATGAGGAATTCCAGATTCCTTCCCTATACTCCGACTGGAGACTCATATGCAAGTTTCTAATGATTCTCTACATGAAAGGTTGCTTAGACTATTTTTAATTGATTGTCTGCTAATTTAGAGCTGAGAATACTTTCCAGCTTGACATGCAGAGACTTTATGCTTTTGCATTGATTTCTCTCATCTGAACTCTTTATTGAGCATCTGACCCTTATTCTAATATATTTAGATTACGGAATTTCCTTTAGGGAACACGCTTACTGATTTATTACAATAATTACCATTGTTCTGACTGATGTTCTATTTTACTCTACATTGAAATATCAATTATTGGATTATGTTAATTTCTAATGCGGATTCTTAAAAGCCCGATTTAGGTCTGTGAAAATGGGTTACTTTGTCACAGTGATGAATATCCCATCTGCCGAAATATAAGTTCCATTATATCCTATGGGATTTATATTTAGATCTAAATCACCCCCTAAATCTTATTGCATAAAATTGAAAAACCTGAGACATTGAAAAATAAAACTCTTTAACTCATTCAAAAATCTTTTTATTGACTGCACTAAAAGTCATAAATGATTTATCATGTTATTGGATTGATGTAGATGATTACACCAGAAGATTGAGATATAGAAAAGCCCGCTTCCTCAATAACATAATGAAGAGACCAGACACAGAGGCGCCAAAAACCTCAGTTTT
Organism: Lissotriton vulgaris; assembly: GCF_964263255.1. Lineage (NCBI taxonomy): Eukaryota > Metazoa > Chordata > Amphibia > Caudata > Salamandridae > Lissotriton > Lissotriton vulgaris. Next base: position 711,507,594 of record NC_141696.1, on the reverse strand, counting down.
AAGTAACTCACAAATAGTCCTGCAGGGGTGTGGAAATTAATAAAGTATATACTTGTCCATGGGGCAGGTTGCTTCACAAACAAAATCCACTTGTCCCCTTTGTGCCATGTAATAAGGCGACAAATTATGGCACCAATCTCATTATATAAGAGTTCTGAAATAGCTCTCTGATTATGCCAGGGCTCCTTCCATAACAGGGTTTGAATACTAGCAATTCCCTTATGTTGCCACGTTTCCGCAGATCCGGTTCCGCAGATCTGCATACTGGGGCTAAAGTTAATGGTAAGCAACAGTTACAGGGTTGCCCTTTTGAGTCTGTGGAAACCTACTACCTTGCATGCTTTAAGGATTTTCCACCAACTCTTCTCTAATCTTTTCCCATACTGAGAAAGGTTAGAAATTTACTCCTGAAAATGGCAGACATAAAACTTCTTCCAGGGTTGGGGAAAAAAGTCGTTGGAGGGAAAGTGAACTTGAAACTCTACACCTGCATATTTGCTCATGCTAAAGAGCAGCCCACAAATATTTACTGGGAGTATTATTTCTTGGCTTACTTATGTTAAGTCTTGTGAATTCACAAACGTAGTATATCTGCAATTAATGCAAGGACATGGGTGCACTTTTGAGACTTTATTTACTAATTGGGCCCCTAATTATGTCTCGCATTAACCATGACCTTTTGTGTTTATTAAAATTCTGTCTCTCTCTCTCTCTCTCGGCTAGCATCACTTTGAGTGAAAGCATTCTGTTCTTTCACAAGGAGCATATTGACACACAGTCATTTTTTTTAGAGCCAGGAACTACTGTGGCAATGTGTGCTTTTTGAGAGCAAAACAATTTTTGCTTTTGCCAGTGTTTGTTATAATGAAGAGGGCCAAGCAGCTCCCACACCAGAAAAGTTTTACAAAAACCATGCCAAAACAAGTCACACATTGACAAAACAAAAAGGCTGACCAACAATTTCAGACCTACAGGATTTACCAATGCTTGTTGATTTTTATGTTTCCCAGCATTCTGGGAACAGTATACATAGCTTCATATTGCTACACATTGAAAACGTGTGTAGACATTTTTATACTGGAACCACTGTAAGTAGTGCAGTCAGAGCTTACAACACTTACTTAGAGTGCTCACCCTAAAAATAAAGGCTTCGCTTAAATGAACCATAAATACAAGTTTGAACAGCTTTACAACATGGACACAAATATTACCTTAACTGCAGGCAATGCCTTTCCCTGATCCATAATGTGGTACAGTAAACTGGAAACCAAAGGGTTTGTGCTGTAGGGGGTTGGGCCTGCTTGTCCCATGGAACAAAATACACATGAAAACTTGTTGCCCTTGACCCCAAACAATGTGTCTTGGGCGTCAGGCTATAGGAATTCCATATCCCTGGTCCTGAGACACCTGTGCCTTACCCTTTCATCAGCTGTGCTGCTGTGAAATAGGCAGCCATAGCCTGGTCATGTTCACTCTCCACTGCAAACGAATGTCCATAAGCGATCCATGCAGGCCCATAGGTTCTCTCTAAAGTTGTGGCTTTGCTGAAACAAGAAGAAAATGTTTATATTTGTAAAGACCATCTACACCCATGACACATAGAAGTGTTCAATTTCCAAATTTGTTATTGCTTGATCATTAAAAGTTATTCCTATTAAGGAAAGTTTTTTAGGAGTAGACTCGCATGTCCAACAAAAGATATTCCACCTGACTACCTCACTCAATCGTTTCAATCCCATGTGGTAGACTCTTCAAATCATACCTATGACTGGTTATAACAAAACAGAGTATACAGCTTAATTCTCTATATTTGTCAGTTTAACAATCAAAATATACATTCAACACGTCGATAACCAGTGAATTCAATCTTGGTCAGAACTGAAAAAAAGGCAGGATCAATCCGACATCACACTCCTATCAGTGAAATACTGTCTCACAAAACGAAATACTGATACACCAGGCTCAACATACTATTGTTACATAAGCAGAATGGGAATAGGAATTGGTATCATCCATGCCTGCAGAAGTCTAAAATAGGGAATATTGTTAGGAAATTGTCCAAAGTTTCTAATGACACTGTCACGAGGACAATAATTAGTAGTATTAGGACGTTTCCATTGTCTTACCTAGAACCGTTCCTAACACTGACATTTTCAAATTCAAGGTACTTAGTAACAATGCCATTTGGAGAACCCTAAATGAGAGTCACATATAAATACTAATATATCATTTTCAATACTGTAAAACCTCTCTTGTAGTTCGAGGGCATCTCCACCGACTGAATATGAATTGCCTTACACACTGCTCTAATGTAAGAGCTGTGATCATGGATCCACACTTTGATCTATTATTTCTTCCTTGCAAAGCCAAGGTAAGGTTATACCATAATTGTGCCCAGTGCAGTCATGTGAAAGATAAGCTTGATTTTTAGTAACAAGCACGTCAGCTTTTTAGATCAGTCATTTAAATATAGCTCCATCACATCACTTTGAAGAGAGCAACAAGAAGGATTTTTAATCTATACATTTGCATTATTACCGCCACATACAATCCCTACACACATTCTGCTTGAACACAAGCCAAAATATCTGAAAAGCTGAAAAATTAAAGAACTACGGTATATTCTGGCAGTCACGCATTTAGTTTAATACTGGGATTTCTTTGGAGCAATGTCACATGAAAAATAAAACTGGCACTCTATACTATTGTCATCTAATAGTAACAGTGTTTCTGCTAGGACAGGTCAGAAAAGCTTCTTGGTCACCGCCAATAGCATGCAATAAAACCTGAAAGAGTGGATTCAATGGAATGGAATGTTGGCAGCTAATAGCCCACTACTTTCTTTCAAACATGCACTTCCTTTATAAAATATTACTGCATACTTGTCTGTTGTGGAGAAGGTTCCCGTAGGTCTACAGCAGTTTGTCTCTACGCATCCTCACTTGTCAGCTCTATTTGTTCAGTCACTGGATAATTCCCCAAAATGCACTTTCTTTCTATAATGTGGTGTAGTGGTTGGTACAATTTACCCAATGTTTTCCTTGTCCTGCTCCGGATCCGCCGCTCAAATTAATTGTTTTAAACATCACTGCCTTACAAAAACGCCGAATGAACGAGGTTATCAAGACAGAAGAGATCGAATCTTGCACACTTTACCAAAGTAACCCACTAAATAAGTGTTAAATAACCTTTAGAGTTAGCCTCCAAAAATCGGTTTTGTCAAATAGCATAATAGTGTTAAAACACCAACCTTAGATATCTTCTGGCATGTTCGTTTTTGTGGCCGACCATGAGATAATAGCAACCAACTGCAAACCAGGACACCTAAAACAAAATTGAATAAATCCTACATTAAGAAATGATCAGTTGATAAATAGCAGACATATAAAAATGAAGAGTGCTTTAGCTATCAAAATACCAACTAATAGAATTGGAAATTATTTTAAGGTGTAATAATAGACCCCTCATGAAAACGGAAACAGGATTACTTAACCAGGGTGCAGCGCATGCTGACGTTTAGCTACAGAAGTGCACATAAAATGAACAATTCTTACACCGTTTACACTAAGGGGAGAGGTTATTCATTTTCTTAATCATTCTTGTAGTGTGCCTCTATGACTACAGATCGGAGCGATTTCCACAACAACAAAAAGTGGGCTATATTTCATAATTGAAATTTTATTCAAAGCCTAACATCTTTTATTTTTCCAAACCTGTACATGGCTTAGCGCTTTTTGTCTAAAAATCAATCTTAATAAAAGAGCATTCCTTCAGGTTTACAAAGGAAAAGGCCCACTGGAAAACAGGTAGGTGTAACTCTACCAATATAATCACATTTTCAATGTAAGCCTTGTAGCCTAGATCACTGAAGTGGACTTTTACCACTTCCTTTAGAAATGTCAAGCCTTTCGTTTAGCCATTGTCACCCCCAGGTTGCTCAACTGCCTTCTTCGCACATCTAGATGTGGAGAACATACTGCTTATCAGGAAACTCAAAGCTACTGCATGCCAACTTAAACAAATTAGGCAGAGTGGCTGGTATTTGCATTGAACAAACTTAATCTTATAATTAATATTCAGTCAAGATGGCAAAGGGGTACTACTAGCTCTTCATGGCCTTCCAAACTACCAGAACCTGTTCTCCATTTCCCTACCATACAATTACTGCAGAAGAACATATCTGGACTTTCAGGTATTAATCATCTGTGCCTGATTTCTAAACCCCCACTTTGTTCAAGAACTTCCTCTGTCGGGCAACAGGGTTTGGCAGAGTTGAGCCAACAAAGAAATCGATCAACCCTATACAGGAACCTACCAACTTCCTTCAGGTCTGTTCTAACCACATCGAAGAGGATGTGGTGCAATGTTTACCCCTGCTGAGGGCCTGTAACCAGTGCTTCTACTACTAATATTTCACTATTGATGCTGGTGACCATGTCACCAGCTTATACTACTAAACATTACTCCATGAGGACTGAGCAACAACTCCTGACAAAGAGGATCTTCGCATAGGTGAGCAGGTTCATCTCCACCTTCCAGTACACTAGGATCACCACTGGCACTCCTGTGGCAAGTCCAGATGTGGAGGAGAATAAACTCTCCTTATGATCCTGAGAGGCTAGTCTGATCAGTGGAGGCCACAATGTGATCAGACATGCTGTCCCTTAACAACTAGATCACACTCTTTTGTGCTCTCCCCCCTTACCTTGGAAACACCAAGCAGAACCTAAAATGTCATTGACTCGAGTTTCTAAGTAGAGGTCCACAGAGCTTTGATGTCTACCTCCACCATAGCAGATGTCTACATTTGCCCAAAGAAAAACATTACTAAGTATTTTTTTGTTTAAGTATATCCCTTAGAATAGCCGGAAAAATTCAAAACTCCCAATAAACAAGAAATAAGCAATAAAAGTAAGCCACAGATTTGATGCTGCTATCCCCCCCTCATAGGGTTAAAATCATCATCAACATTACCACAATGGAAAAAACATTCTCACACCTGCTTCCCTTCAAATAGATTCTTCAGAGCCTTAAAATATTAAACATAGCTCTTTCAAAATCTAACACCTATTTCCATAATTTCTACCCACAACACTATATCACTCCCCCCACTCTTCCCATACCATAGCAAACTGCTAACTCATTGCCCCAGATCTCTTTAATCTTTTCCTCCTCAGTCACCAAATGCTGCACACACCTAAGTAGTCTTCCCCAGGATACTGCTCAAAGCCCCACTGATTTTCACAGCCATTACTAATTTCATCCACCAGAACAACTGAGGACTCACATAAAAATTGATCTAATTAATACCTTATCCTGTCTGAATCACTCATATAGATTATGTCACAGTACCACGCACTGAAGACAATGTAGTCAACACTATTTGACAGAATCGTCCATCACAGCAATTGCAGACACAAATTACTCATCGTTTGGGTGCTTGACTGTTCACTATACCATCAATCCCAATAGCTCTAGCACTACAGCAGGGGAATATCCCCTCCCTAGAGGCAATAACTTCTTAAATAATTCCTCAAATTGATGCTCTACTTGCAGATCAAAGCAACAAGTTATCACAAACGGAGAACTAAATTTCTCACTCGACATACCAGTAATAAACTTTCTTCATAACCTGTAGCCTTCGTCTTCCAATAGATCTGGTCAGATCATATTGTGTCTTCTTCAGCCTGACAAATCTAAACAAGCATTGGCATAACCAATAGGTCTCGCCTTTGGGACCTTATAAGTGTTTAGCCATGCAACAGTTGATATAGTTGCACCAAGGATATTGTGCTGCATAACTAAATACTTAGAAGGTCCCAAAAGCGAGACCTATTGGCTATGCCAATGCTTGTTTTGTTAGGCACGGAGAGATTAAGTAATTTGCCCAGAATCACAGGATGTTCAGCGTCATTGCCGAGACTCGAACCCAGTTCCCCAGATTCGAGGTTGACCGCTCTAGCCGTTAGGCCAACTCCTTTCCACACTTACACTGCTGACAGTGTAGATTGCGTCTTCTCTTGCACTGGTGACAGTCCACACTGTTGATACTGGAGATTTTGCCTCCAGGTGCACCAGTGATAGTGCATATTTTGGTTCTCCATGTACTGGTGACAGGGCAGATTTTGCCTCCACATGCACTGGTGACGCTACGGACTACTTCTCCACATACACTGACAAAAGAGGTAACCGCATTGTGCCTTAAAGGGGCAGTGTGTGGAGGTGGCACGTGCATTCGGTGTTATATGTTGTGTCCAGCACTGCACCATGAGGTTATTCACTGCAAAACGATTCTTCTGCATGGCTTGTCTAACGTTTCACTATCACCCGTCAATTCCAGTGTGTGTGTGTGTGTGTGCATAGCGCCGTGTCGCAAAAAGGGCGTCCATGCACTGAGTCAACATGCGAACAGAGGACTACGAAAGTGCGCAGGGCAGCTGGGATCAGTCCATCAGTTGCCACAAGTAAGTCACCCATAGACTAGGTCGAGCTTCTTCCCACGAGTGGCCCAAGAGATAGAAGTGCACATTCTCCAGAGCGCTCTAAGGCGGAGTGCAGACCACCCTCCCTGAAGGTTGCTGGGCGTAGGACCAGAACTGGCTAATACGTCAGCACCAGACAGCCTTGTGCCAAGGACAGTCGAACAGCGATTAGTTTCGGTGACACCACGGCTCCCCCTGTCAAAACGTGTCTAGCGAGGGCCCAGCAGGCAGAGGTCCATGTCAGATATTCAGGAAAGGCATTGACTGAATTACTGTCTTCTAGATTCTGTGTTTACATTTATCTTGTGTGTCTATCCAGTGAATTATGCTGAATCTTCCCCCCTTCCCCCACATTGTAAAGCTCTACTGTAGGCTGACGCGTATTCGAAGAGACAGCTGCAGATCTGTGGCTGGCCGAGCGCCCAGTGCCTTATGCTGCGCTCTGTCAAGAGGCCAGCAGAGATACAATCTCTGGCTTCACACCCTGTCAGTCTTGGCACCTTCATGGCGGTGCCAGGCACTAAGGAAGTGGTGGTGAGCCGATGGAAGAGAGCTGAGCCCCTGATAGTGAGGGCAGCTACAGCCTCTTCCTGCCTGGGCTCTGAGGATCCATTCATTTTTGTTAAATGAGACCCTGGCAAATGCGATGGTATAGTGCCTACGAGGCATATGAGATGGTATAGCGCCTACATCCAGACCTATGGACCCAGGAGACACAGGTTCTCAGCCCCGCTTCAAGACTTCAGCAACCTTAGAGAGCCTGGGCATATGAGAGGGTATAGTGCGCCTATAAGGAATATGAGATGGCATAGTGCCTACATCCGGGTCTGTGGAACTAGATGACTCGAGTTATCAGCCCCATTTCAAGACTTCACGGAGCTGAGTGAGCCTGGGCATATGAGATGGTTTAGAGCCTACAAGGCATGTGAGATAGTACAGTGCCTACATCCGGGCCTGTGGAACCTGAAGAGACTGGTAAATTTTGAAATGTTTTTTTTTATATAGCGCGCACTCGACTAGAAGGTTGTTGAGCACTTTACATGCGCACAGCACTGCACATGGGTTCTCAGCCCCACTTCTAGACTTATAAACTGAGTGACCCTGGGAACATCAACTTATTTCCTGTGTCTTAGTTTCCTCACCTGTCATAATTGTGAGTGCTTGTAAATGATTAAGCCACAGTGTAACGGGTCAGACGAAAATTGCACAATTAGGGTTTCTGTTGAAATTTCGAAGAAACACGAACATCAAAGGCCACTGATCCCCAAGGGGCCATTTGGTATGTGAAGTCCCCTATCGGAGACTACACACCCCCTATTGTCTGGGTTTGGTGTTTATTCCCCACTTCTCATTGGACAGCTCAGTGGGATGACTGACTGCTGTAGTTTCTGTTCAAACCTCAGACGCCCCTATCTGTATACTGTGGAGGCTACCCCAGACTTACAGCAAATATTAGGTGAAAAAAGGAACAGTTATGATTTTCTAACGCTGGGGGAGTATAATACGTACAAATCAAAGCAATCTGAATGGAAGAGCTTTACAAAACAAAGTATGCGTTACCATAGTTTTTGTTAGGGACAATCTTTTGGCATAATTCTGCCATATCCTTCCAACCCGTTGTTGGAAAGTAATAGGGAATATAACTAATCACATATGCCTCAAAGTATGTTTCTCACATGAATTTATTGTATCAGCTCATTTGGTCGAAAAGCAGCATCAGCCTTCCAGAATTTGAGCCTGCGCGCACGCTTCTCGCTAAAAGTGGGAGGGTTTAAGGTGAGTGTGCTGAGAGCACACACAGTGTTTCCCTTACGGGAGCGAGCCAGGGGCACCATGTGTTTGCAAGTTAATTACAAACATATGGTGTCAAAGCTCGCTCCCGCAAGGGAATTGCCAAACGTGCACGCGTTGCCATTGAAAGCAATGGAACGCGTGCACGTTTTAGGGCAAAAACTGAATCAATTACAAAAGGTCGTTTTCCTATTGCTATAGGCTCGACCTAAAAAACAAAACCCTACTCAACTCTATTGGTTTAGAAATGTATGCACAGGGGACAACTCGTTAACATAAAAGTAGTCACAAATAGCCAACCTGTATCAATAGACCTGAAAACATTGCTATATATCCTCCTAATCGCTCTCTTGTTTACTTTTCACCATCTACAAAGACCCCTTCCATATCTACTTAAGCAGTACCTGGTGAACTGACGTATGTATAGAGATGACACTCAATTCCAATTTGGGTTAGATAATAGCCAATACAAACTAATCAACTTACTTTCTGTTAACACAGTAATAAAGGATTTCAATTTGCATTCCTCCTTTTTCTAAAAATCCCCCCACCTCTTCAAACAAATCACTACTTAGCTAACGAGATTGTTTACGTTGGTGCACCATGACCACTGTAATATAATCTACTCTGGGCTTTCCAAGCTACTAATTATCAGACTAGAAAAATTCCAGAACCAGTTAGTCAGTCATTGCTTAAAAATATTTAAGCAGAATCATATCAAACCCGTTTTTTTAGTACTCCATTAGTTACCAATAAATGTCAGTATTAAATTTAAGGTCTTGTAAATCGTTCATGAAGGTCCAGAATACCTGCAGAATGACCCCTCACTAGGTCCCTATAAGGAATATCCATTCATATCCACAAATTTGATTAATCAATGGTCAATTGAAAAGATCAAAAACATTGGTAGTGCCCTTGGTGAAAAGGCCCAGGTTTTGGATCACTCTAAGACCCAAGTTGGGATCTGAATCCAATCACAAGTAGTTCAGGAAAGTTCTGAAAAGTGAGCTATTTAGACTCGTTTTCAATTGAATTACAAACAGAACAGGTGCTGGGTATGAAGTATATCGCACATGGCTAGTTATCCTGGGCTGCAATCTCACTTTAACATCTCATCTTCTCATTAAGTGGACTTTTTTCAACAGTGCTCTGAAGTAACTATCTTCTCCTTACATTGTATATGACGGTTGCCACAAATGAAAAGCTTTATAGACCATCAGTGGGTCCTGAAAATAATTTTTGATTCCCTGAACAGCCAATGACTATCAATGTGTGAGGCCCTGTTCCCTACGGAGTCTACCACATGTAGGACAGACTTTAGTGGGGAGGTAAAGTTTATTGACAGGCTTGCTAGAAAGACAATGCCCACAACAAAACCCATGCTTATGCTTTAAAGGCTTTGCATGGAATCATTGATTTGAAAGGGGAGCAAGAGAGAGACAGTGTTCTTGTTGCTGGAGTGGGGTTAGGTTCCCCAGCAACCATCTGCAAGCCCAAGAAGAGGGGCACGCCAGCATACCAAGTACTACAAAAACAAATGGAAATACCTGCGGCGTGGGGGCGAGCAAAACACTGTTCTTGTTGCTAGGGTGGGACAAGGTCCCCCGCCAACCATCTGCAAGCCCAGGAGGAGGGGCACACCAGCACATCTAGCACTCCAAAAGTACTTTGTTATTCCCGCAGTGCAGGACGTGCCCCAGGCGAGGGTCGGGCCAAGAGCGGGCCTGTCTTTGCCATGTCATCTGCAGGAAGAGGCAGGGCCACCCCTCTTGGCCTGGCGAGAGAGATTCGCCCCTCCAGTTTAAATTGGGCTTTTTTTGTTTAGTTACACAGAATTTTTTTAATGCAAATTCCTTCTTAAGCTTTATTGAGTTTTTATAGTTTTGTGGACTATGGGAAAGAGGAACGCTGCTGCATCCAATGGTGGGAGAAAGACCCAAGCAAGCTTGCTCCATCCAGTAAAAATTATTGTCCTCTGTCATAGGCACCATTGACTCGGAAGATAGGCCGGTCTGAGGAAAGAATTAATGTTGCTATACGCCTTCCTGTTCATTCTGTGAATAGTAACTCAGGGAGCACAGATTCTCTAATTATCCCCAAAGTAATATAATGTAAATGTAGTTGAGCTTATATAGCGCACAGCTACCCGCAGTGGGTGTCCCGGCGCTTGCTTAGGGAACCCGTCCTGATATTCCCCTGTGTGATAGCCCCAGCAGGTATCCACAAGGTGAAAGTCAGGCATCCCGCCGCGAGGGGCCGTTGTGGAGATTAAGCAAGCTATTGCCCAGAGTCGCAGAGTGTGAACCCGTGAGTCGAGAAGGCACCGGAGCGAGAATTATCGAGTCCGTGGAATTTTTAGCCCAAGACCCGCCGAGGCGGGGAATTGAACCCTGGTCCAGGACCGATCTCAGCTTCCGGGTCTGCCGCCTCTAACCCCTGAGCCACACTTCTCCACTAGCATATCCATATCCAATGGTGCGGTGAAGTAGAATCTTAGTCACATTGTTAGCTACCATCCAATAGACCTCGCTGATGGCGTAAATAGCCAATCTAGCAACCAATTTGTGCATGATAATGCCTCACCGCAGGTTTTGAAAGTCATTGCCGACACTCATCCTCAGCCAAGCTCAACCCCTTGAAAGAAAAGCTGGAAAAACAGCTAGCTTGGAATGTTGCCGGAATGAATTCTAAATTGTCTAATGATGACTGGGTTTCCTTTATAAACGTTTTTAAATAATTTGCCTTCAAGAGACTTGGGCCACAATGGACTTTTATATGGACGGCTTTCAATCCTTTTGTACTGCAGCAATTCCATCTCCTTCTGGGAGGGCAAAGGGTGGGCTGGCTATTTTGATCTTGGTAAAATGTTCTTGCTCTAAAGTTAAGCTCTTGTGTTTGTCCCCTTGGTTTCAAGTATTGATGCTGTCTGGTTTAGGCCAAGTAGATGTAATGAGTGTTAACTTTTATTATAATCTGTTTCACCATCATTCTTCAGATGTGGCAGATATGTTGCCTACCCATGTGGTAAAACTGAAACTGAATAGTAATATTATTGCTTGCTGTACGTTAGGGGTGATTGATTTTAATTGTAGCCAGGGTCCTTTTATAGGGTCTGCGATCTGTGGGGACCTTTCCAATCAGGTGGTGACCCACTTTATTCATAAAGTTTATGGGGACGCCCACAATATTGTTACTTTTTTTAATTTCAAGATACATTTTATTAGGGTTTTACATGACTAAAGTACAGGTACAGTAAAGATATAAAGAGGAAAGAAAAAAAAGTTCCCGAGGGGGTATCCTAAAAGGCAGTTCAAATCAATACTATAGTTTTCAGTAGGAAAAACTGTGTATTGTAGATTGTGTGTATAGTTGTAGACAGCATGTTGTAAAGATGTGGGTTTTTAGTGATGTTTGTATGGAGGATTATGAGGAATAATATGATTTTTAATAATGACCTCCTCGTCACCTGTGAATGTGGCCCAGTTGCCTCAATCCCGTATCCAAATTTTACAGGGGGTGGTATCCATAGTATTTTTGATTTTGTGTTAATTTCGAAAGATTATAGTTTTTTTATTTCAGAATTTAGAATTACACCTAATTGTATGAGTGATCATAATCCCCTTATTCTTAGTTTTAACCATCAGCCGTTAAGAGTGAGTAAAACTCTGGAGCCAGCACCTATTACCCTTTCAGAAAATAGCAGACTTCCTATTAAGTGGGACTCTATTAATCCATCACAGTTTTTGATGTCTATTGTGTTGCAAAATCTAGACCAAATGAACAAGTGTTTGTCCGTTGACACATCCTCACATTTGATAGTAGTTTTTTATATGTCATGCAGTCTCCTCAGCATTATCTTAAAAAAGTAAGCCCCGAACTCCTCTCCCACACCGCTAGCTTAATTTAGAATGTTCTAAAACCCATAAGGTGTTGAAGTTGGCCATAAAATATTATCCAAGAAATCGGAAGACTATTAAGTTAGCACAACTGCTTTATGAAGCCACCCTCAGGGAGAGGAAACTTAAACTCAGAGAATCAGCATGAACGACCTCATCACGGCAGGGAAATCAAAGGATTCCAGACTTTTCTGGGTGGTAGTCACAATCGTCTTATGTTTACATTAGGGGCCCCGACCAAGATCGATTGCTTCATTTCAGCTAAATCTTAGTTTTCTCAAGTATTTTGCTCCAAGAGAAAGCTCGACACAGAACAAACCCAGTGGGAACAAACACTGAATGAGAGGGCCCTTGAGTTTAGCTTTACCACAGGGGTCGACGATGTAGCTTTAGCCATTAAAAAGAACAAAAGTGGCAAAACTCTAGGCCCTGATGGTGTTCCTGTGGACATTTTCAAAGTAAATGTAGATCTGTGGGTAACACTGTCCACAAATGTATTCCATGTTGCAATAACTGGACCTCTAATACCCATTTGGAAGGAAGTGGATATCGTCCCCATCTTCAAGAATGGGGAAAGACCGAGTCCTGGACTCAACTATGAAGATTCTAGGCAGGGTCTTTTGGTGAGACTGGAGGACTGGGCATAGACAAATAACATTATTTCAGACCTCCAGTATAGGTTCAGACAAGGGATTGGAAACACAGAGCAATGTTTAAATCTTTCCCTTTTAAATGGTAAATATGTTCCGAGTAAAAGCACTGCCTTCTACTTAGCTTCTAAACTGAGGAATATTTTAGAAACTTTGGAGGTGGAACAACCTTAAGTCACACTCTTATGTCGATTGCATTGGCACACCTCTGTAAGAATTCACCATTCTTCCACTGGTGACTGCACATCTGTCATAAACTGTTGTAAGTGAAGTTTGACAAGGCTGTATTTTAGTTCCTTTTTTATTTTTAATTAACATAAAGGGCCTTGAGCGGCACCTGCTCCGGAAAAGACTAGATACTCCAAGGCTGGGTAATTGCCCCTTCCCCACACTACTTAATGTGACGATGCAGTCTTATAGCTTTTACTACAAATGGTCTTCAGGGGCTGTTGGGTGGTTTTATGGAGTTTATGACCTTCACAGACTTATAGGTCAACCAGCCCAAGTCCTCTATCCTAATCTTTGGACCGAAAAGTACTAAATCGAAAAATTATTAGATCGAGAGTTTCCCAGCTTTAAAGGTGGACAAGTTCAACTAATTTAGGTAACCCATATAATTCCAAACTTAAGTGGGCACATTGCTGGAGCTAAAAGCACTTCAATTCTCATGAGCCATTGAAGGGCTTTTTAGCTTTGAAACATCATTGGGGCATAAGCCAGTGAAAGAGATGATAACTTTGTTACAAACTAAATGTATCACGCTTGCCTATTATTGGGCAGTCGTGTCAGGGTCCTGTAATAGCAACAACCTTTAGAAACTACAAAACAGTTTAATGTGACGATAATGAACATTTCCCCCCTGGCACAGCCAGTTTTTGACATGCTAAGGTTGGCTTGACTTATTTAGGAGATCATCTAGGGCTGGCTCCCCTTTTGCTTTGGGGAAAAATATAACGACTGCATGGCCCATGATAAGGTGGCTCACATCCCATAGATAGCATATGTTAAGAGTTATTTTCTAAGTTTGGGGGTTCCAGAGCTGTATAATAATCCTGAATTATTAGGCCCTGCAGCAAAAGCTCGGCTAAGTCCTTTTTTTTTTTTTTTTACCATTGTCACTACTCTTGCCAAGCTAATGCTTTACGGATGGCCTCTCTGGATAGATACTGTGCTCTAGCACCTTGATAGGAGCTAGATCTTTATTTAACGAATGCCAATAACCCTCAACATAGCCTTTACTTAACCAGGTTAACCTTGGGTTTGCTACATTCTTTTTCATGCTTTCTTTCAAAAAGGCACATGGTTCGATAGTCTCCCTTTTTGCCCCAGTTATAACCATTTAGATCAAACCACAATGCACTTTATGTTTTTTTGCCATCTATAAATTAGCACGATCCTGGTATTTAGTGCCAATTTTATGCCCCATGAATTTTAAATCATATAAATTAGGTTATGAGTGCCTTCAGCAGTTAGACTCGGGTAAACTATGTTGTGCAGTTATTAACTTTATCAGAAGTGCACCTAGTATTGGGAAAATAAGCTTTTGAGCAGGCCCACTTGTGACCTATAAATATAAAAATGCGTTTCCATTTTTTTCATTTTTATGTTTAGTCTTTGAAGCATTTTCATATGCAGTTATCATGACTCGTTTACTTTTATATGTTTTACATTTCTTATTGAGTTATTGTTGTTAAATTGATTCTATGAAAACTGTTTTTATTGATATACCTTTATGGCATTACCTTGTCAAATGAAGTTTGTTTGTACTGATTAATTGACTTAAAGGTAAAGTTGCTACCACAGAGATCTGGTCAATGTAATATATGCTTCAAGGGTGTTTCATTAACAGTACAAATTTATGGGTGTTGGGAAAATATTGTTTAGCATAAAAATGTGGTTTTAAGAGAGAAGTATTTGAGATTAGCAGTGTGTTCAGATGCTGACACCTACATCAACACCTGGATATCTTTCGAATATTGCTGTATGGCTATATGTCATTTTCTGGCAATAGATACCAGAGGTTCAGTGTGTATGTTAAACAGGATGGACTATAACACCAAAACCTGAGGCAATTCACCAGTTGGATGAAGTGCAAGGGATCGCCAAAATACTATTTTGTGTAAGCTGATTTTATCCTGTTAGGTTAGAGGTGAATTATTTCAAAATATTTCTACACATTCTTATAAATGTTGTTATAGGTGTCAATTAGTGCCTCGAATTGACAAAATCAAAAGCAGCTGTGAGATGAAGCAATCTCAACAAGCATTGGCACAGCCAATAGGTCTTGCCTTTGGGACCTTATAAGTGTTTGGCCACGCAACAGTTAATGCTGTAGCAGTAAGGATATTGTGCTGCATAACTAAATACTTGTAATGTCCCAAAGGCGAGACCTAATGGCTATGCCAATGCTTGTTTTAATTTGCATAGATTGTTAGTGTATTAACAAAGCACCCGGCAACGGCAGGGCTCCTCCCATACCCCACACAAGTTCTTCCGCTGCTCTTCAAACTTTTCCACTGGAAAGTGTAGGATATCTTTAGTAGAGCGTGCAACTTCTTTTAATACCGAAAGCAGGCAAGCGCGCATAACTGGTAGTAAGGTAGGGTGTATTCTTGGAGCGATAGGGTGGAATGGTGAGAGAGTTCGAGATGGAGAAGAGACTAGGGAAACTGGAAATATGGAAGTGAAGCGAGAGAATGGGAGAGTTGGGGGTGGCGGTGAAAGGATCTCTTTTGTGGCTAGCGAGGGAGGGGGCAAAACTATGAGAGGCGTGGATAGGAGTTTGACAGCGAGAGTGATGACGTGCGACGAAGAACGACTGCACGTCAAATGTACTCTGTGACTGCCCATGCACAGTGCCTGTGTACTAGTCCAGAATATTTGCTGTCTCACAGCTTGAAATTGCTGAGGACAGCTGCACATCCACAAACGCAATGCAAAGAAAATGTAAGAGCCCCAGCAGTCTCAAACCCAAAAAACTATGTGCACGAGACTATTACATATTTTTGGGTGGGAACTATTTTGTTACACAAAAAGAAAACAAAAATAGTGTTTACGATAGCTCTGGTATTTTTACCCGCGTGTCTCTGTTCTGCTACAGTACAAGATGTCTCATGTTTCAAATCCTATGAACAGTGAAGGGCAACTGGCGGCTCTTGGAGCCGATATTCACAAACAAGCCACACAATAGAGTAATGGCTTCATTAGCCCTTTAAGATTATGAAAACTTTCTGCAAAAATTAATAAAATCCGGGAATAAGATATCTGTAGAGCTCTGCTCTCTGTAGTAACTGGGCTGCTCTGTAAATTGCTTCAGGTCAAGTGTTGTGAGCTGCATTGCACCACTAGTTGGAGCTGCACAGCTGCTTGTTTGGAAGATACATAGACTCCCCTTTACATTCATGTTCATTGTCAGATTGCACCCCTTTCATAAGAGGAATTATTGAACATTGGACGGATGATAACGTCATGAAACTTGCAGCCAAATTAACTATCAGTAGCACGAGAAGTGTTTCCAGTCATGAATATAAAAAAAAACACCAGCATGGGTGCACAAAAGGACTTGTATCGCATATGATTTTAACGGATGTTTTGCGATTTCCACGTGATTATACATGCTTCTTTATTGACATGATAATAGAGAAAGTGTCAAGCACATATGGTTTTTATTTAGATGTACTGTATCTTTATGATTATTTTCTATCATTAATATTGGGGTATTTTGTCGCCAAGTTGATTTGGGGAGTTGTGAACACCAGGAGGGTGGATTGTTAAGGCATGAAGGGAGTTGTAGTGTGAATTGTTAGGTTGTGTTAAACAGAAGGTCCTGAGTGGTACGCACGAAGTCAGGTGTTTGTTTTTATTTCACACACATGTGGGGGGCACATGGAGGTAGCCGGAGAGCAGATCAAAACTGATAGTTTTCAGTGCCGTCCATTAGGATTCATGCGCGAACAGGGCTGCTTTCCCCGATGCAGATGGAAGGACAATGTGATAAATTGAAAGCCAAATATGCTGCTACCATTGAAACAAGCCTGGATTTAGTTACATCGGTTCACTTTCTCACGAAAGTAGTTAAACATCAGACACGGGAAGCATATTATGGGACATTGCTATAAAGAGCTTTCTTTAAACATGCGAATGGAGAGCGAGTCCGTCCACCTTTCCACCTCCTCTGCGCCCTATTCTCCCCTTCACTGTGGTGTCCCACAAGGCTCGGCACTATCCCCTCTTCTTTTTAATTTATATCTCCAACCACTGCTAGCCACTCTCCGCAACTTCCCGGTCACAATTTACAACTACGCTGATGATCTGCAGTTAATTTTCCCTGTCGATTCCCTCCCTTCTTCTTGCACCAACTTCCAGTCCACTATGCTAACCATAGCTGAGTGGATGTACCACAGCCACTTAAAGTTAAACCCCACCAAGACTGAGCTCGTCTTGGTGGGTGGCCCTAATCACCCATGGAACGCCTCCTTTTGGCCTACATCTCTGGGGATGGCACCAATTCCCGTGAGCTCTATCAAAAGCCTGGGGGTGACCATCTCCCAAGATCTTTCTATGAGACCCCACATCAACGCGGTAACTTCTGCTTGCTTTTTCCATCTCAGGCGAATTCGCAAGATCAGTAGGTTTCTGAACAAAGAAGCCCTGACCCAAGTAGTCATTGCTCTCATCACCTCCAGGCTTGACTACGCCAACATCTTGTACGCAGGAATTCCCGCATGTCACCTTCATCGACTTCAGTTGGTGCAGAACCAAGCTGCCCGCTTGATTTTCTGCCAGCCCAGACACCAGCACGTCACCCCCCTACTCCGCAGTCTGCATTGGCTCCCTGTCTCAAAACGGTGCATCTTCAAACTGGCATGTACCACCTTTAAGGCCCTAGAGGACGCAGCCCCTAAGTTCATTTCATCAGCCTTATCCCGTCATATTCCTGCCAGAGCTCTACGCTCAGCATCTTTGAATCTTCTCGAGGTCCCCAGATTTAAAAGAAAAAGGCATGGAGGCCTGAGCTTCTCTGTTCTGGCTCCCGCTACTTGGAACTCCCTACCCCTCTCTCTCCGTCTCTGTCCTGAGTACGATAGCTTCCGTACTCTCCTAAAAACTCTGCTCTTTCAAGCAGCATATGATTAATTCCCCCTTCCTGGATCACCGCTATCTTTATCAAGAGCGCCAAGAAACCGAAGGTGATAGTGCGCTGTATAAATATTTTTAATAGAATAGAATAGAATAGAATAGAGTTGTGTGCGCGCGCAAAAAGCATTGCTATAAAGGGCTTTCTTTAAACACGTGAGTTGTCTGCGCGCGCAAAAAGGAAATAAAAAAAGCATGCAAGTGGTGCACGCACAGCAGTGAAAGTGATCGCGCTCCACATGTCGCCTCTGGCGCTAAAAGCTAGCGGCTGCGCGTGTGCGTAACCGCAAGCGCTAGGCCAGCAAAAGCATATGGGAGCACTTTTAACAGCCCACTTACTAAATTTCTCGCAGAGCATGCGCTGGCTCAGGCATGACCTTAAAAGGGGGCCTTGCAACTGTACTTGAAATGCTGAACAGTAGTTTCTGCTTTTTTTTGGAGAAAATTAATTTAATTCATGCTTTGCAAGCTAGATGGGTCTTCGGTATAATAACCGTGGTTGTGCTGGTGGTTGTGCGGAACATGAAGAGAGTTGTGGGCATCACCAGTGTCAAAGCTCAATTGCATCAAAGCTCTCCGCATACTTCAAAAACATTTACCATTCAATTGTATTGACCTGTTTGCTCCGGGATCCTGTACACAAAAGGCTGAAAAATAAACAGAGGTAACAGCAACTGTAATGCATGATGAAATGTTGTTGCTGAAGTCTCCTTTAAATTAACAGAGGTAACAGCAACTGTAATGCATGATGAAATATTGTTGCTGAAGTCTCCTATAAATGAACAGGGAATATTTGCAATTTCTACTGCAGCTTGTCTGTCTACATTACTTATGGTGGATTTTATTTTCCCAAAGTAAGATTTGCATAAGATATTTTTACTCAACTGCTTTTACGATTGTGACTTTATTAAGTTTACTGTGGTCTTTGAAATTAAATGAACAGTCTGGGAAAGATAGCCAAAAGATATAGCTAACAGATGAGTCTTTCTAAAACTTGCCTTTTCAAATAAAAAGCTTTATGTACATATATATCTTTCAAAAAGTGGTCAGGAATACCGTGCATGGGCAGGACGATTCAGTGCTTAGGACTATTATGAAGATATATTAGAGAATACATTGTTTACATAACCACCCTCCACTAAAATCTTGCGCCTTTACAAGTGCTAACAAAAGTTGTCAGTAACATTACAAATCTGCTGTGAAAACAAACAATACGTTGTAAAATTTCAGAGTTTGCATTTCAAGAAAGGTAACAGGTTTCAAGCAGAACATACAACCAGGATAGGCTAGGCACTGAACCAAGACAACTATGAAGGGAGATTGCGCCAGATAAACAAGGAGAGACATTTAAATTAATCAAAGCAAAAGTACACAGTACAAGTCAAGATTATTTTACAACTCTTGATATAAAGAGGGAAGCACTAGGCTACTTTGTAAAACAAAAATTAAATATTTTTTTCATGAACAGAATAGTGGCTAGTAGAACTCCCACCCAAAAGACTATGGCAAATTCAGGAAATTAATTAAGAATGCACAATACAGTTATAAGGCACAAGTTTTAGAAGCCACGTATAAAGGTAATCTCGAGCACAACAGAAAATCATACTTTTCAAGTAGGAAAACTACATGGGCATGATGGGTCTTATTTCCATTTTGAAACAGCTCTGGCTTAGATAGAGGGAACTCATTTTAAATGCTTCTTTCCCTTTGTCAGGTACATACAACTGAAAATCAAAGTTACTAGGCATGGGGTAAATGACAAATCACTATGAAATATCATTGGCAAGATGTATGCTTTAATCATTTGGTTTGGGGGGAGGGGTACCTAGTTCCTCTGGCCAAAATAAAGGGAAGGGGCAGGGCTCAATTGTGTATATGACTGGTGATTGGGTGAAAATGTGTTTATTGCTTCATTAAATATATAAAGGAAGCATTTTCATAATTGCGATCTCAAATGTAAACAGCTCTGACTTTTCTCTACTCGCCATCTTTCCTGGAAACTCAGCATCTGAATATATGTGGCCATGCACATTTCAAACAGCATGCACCCTCACTCTCTCCCTCTTTTCCAAAATGTTCTCAGCATGAGTAGCTCAGCAGCATTGTGATCTTGGGATGTTCTGTTGATCGGATTCTCCTCACTCAGCTCCCTTCATGGAAATTGGATACATTTTCTACTGAACCCGCACTTGTGTAGCTACATCTTCTTCACCTTTCCTCGTCTATTTCAAGCTAACAGACAGCCCTCATCTTCATTCCTCTGTTCAACATCTTATAGTTTCCCTGACAACTGTCAAAGGAGGAAGCAAGGCATCCATGATCTGTCTTCAGATTGTGACAATTTTTAAAAGTGTCTATGTTTGTGAAAAGAGAACAAAGTCATGACTCCCTACCAAACGTCCAACGTTTTTGATACAAAATAAGGTGGGATATTATGCTGACTGATCAAATCTGACAGATATTTACAAATTGAAGCGATTCAATTTAGACATGCATTTTAGTCAAATTAGCTAAATAATACTTATTAAAGAGAGAGATAATTGTTCACTTCAACTTACGGGATTATTTGGGTATAAATCCACCAGTTTGTGTGAAAGATAAAACAGCTCTGTATAAAAAAGAAATTAGAAAGAAAAAGGTTAAAAAAGTAAAAATTTTATATTCACTTATCACTGGTCAAATTAATGTAAGATTCGTGCAAGGACGGTTCAATTTTTCACAGCAAATTGTCTGCAATTCGTTTGAAAGAAACTGCCTGCAAACATTAATGGTAAAGAGTCCGTTTTTAATTTAAGATAATGTAGGTCCTCCTAGAATTCATCACAGATATCTCCTGGTTACATTAGGATGACATTGCATGGCTTATTAAAAATAAAAATTTATAGCACTGAAGAGGCGTTCATGCAATATTAAGAAAGCCTAAGCATAGCACAGAATGTTGAAAACAAATGAACATTCATGCTCGAGTTTTTTCATATATATGAATTATGATAATTACCCTGTAAGCATCTGCTCACGGCATGTGATGCTGTAGATTCACATGCTCTGAATACTATTGCAATCTAGTGTTGGGCTCAAACTGATCCAACCTTTTTTTTCTTGGAGAAATCTTTTGAGTCGCAAGGTCTCAGTGACTACTCCTCTGGTTGTGAATTCACATGGGCATCGACTCCATTGTTCGATTGTTTTTCGCATAGCAGGTGAGAGTATGTATGGAGTACTGAGTAGGATTAAATAGAACAGAATAGTGACTGTGCGTGCAGAAAGAGTGAAGGGGAAAGATCTGCAGCAGACACTGGTTTCCGGGAAGGAGGGTGCACGCATGTGATTTTACAGCACTGCATGCAACAAACAGATGCTTACAGGGTAAATAACAATCCCTTCGTAGCATATGTGCCTGTAGATACACATGCTCTGCACTGACTGTAGAGATATACCCCTGTAAGAGGTGGCTAACCAGTGCATGGTGCAGAGATCTGAAACAGAGTCCCAAGAATAGTTAGAATAACGCTAGCTTATACGCATTGTGAACGTGCCTAGAGTGGTCCATGTGGCAGGTTTACAAAGGCCCAAAATGTTCCCAAAAAAGCGATAGTGGTGCCCAGCTTGTGGGTGGAGAGTGAGCTGGGGCAGAAATCTTGGGTTCTTTTAGCTTTGGTGTAACTAGTTTGGATAAGTTTAACGATCCACCTAACAATCCCTGCCTTAGAAATGGGATGATCTTCACCAAGCTGTGAGAAGGCAAAATAGAGCTGTTGTGTCTTGCAAAAGGATTTGGTCCTATCGTTATAATATATAGGAGCATCCTTGACGTCTAGTGTGCGGAGTGCTCTCTAAGCTACAGAGTCTAGTGCAGCTCGAGACTGCTGACAAAGAGCGTGTATTTTCCAAAATTGACAGCACCGTGTTTTCCATTTAAGGATTGTCGCGCCCGATGGATCTGTTGTGTTTTTGAGTCGAACGATTGGGGACGCATCACCGTGACACGGCAGCAACCTTTGGACGGCACTAACCACAGAGAAGTAAAACCAGCAAAACCAGCCCACCTCTTGCGGAACCCGCTCCGCGGGTCCCGCTGCGTTAGGGGTGCTCTGAGGAAGAACTCCAGCTGTGTCCCTGAAGGTGAGTGACAGGCGGGGCTGCGAGCGAGTGCAAGCGCCGGAACGGGACTACTGTTCCCAGGAGCGCTTGCCAGCCCCAAGCAAGAACACCTGGGCCGCTCTCCCTGTCTACTCCTCCCCTTCCCTTGTGCATTTAAAATTCCTGTGCTGCTGATTGAGCTTCGGGACGCATCACCGTGACACGGCAGCAACCTTTGGACGGCGCTAACCACAGAGAAGTAAAACCAGCAAAACCAGCCCACCTCTTGCGGAACCCGCTCCGCGGGTCCCGCTGCATTAGGGGTGCTCTGAGGAAGAACTCCAGCTGTGTCCCTGAAGGCGAGTGACAGGCGGGGCTGCGAGCGAGTGCAAGCGCCGGAACGGGACTACTGTTCCCAGGAGCGCTTGCCAGCCCCAAGCAAGAACACCTGGGCCGCTCTCCCTGTCTACTCCTCCCCTTCCTTTGGAGACGTATTAATTGACACTGTCAGCACCGCTGCGCGGTAGCGCGCGGGAGCGCCGGGAGAAGCCCGGGACAAGGGCGGGGCCGTCTGTGGCCGTCCGGGGCCGATCGAGGCTGGGCTGGGCCCACTCCCTAAAACCCTACATCACGGATTAGCCAAGGTACTGTTGTTATGAGATAAAATCTGTGGACTTTTGATACTGTTTGCCCCTGAACACTGCCGCCCAGTCCATTACCTATAGAGGACCTCCATTCTTCTCCTCGTTGCCAGACGGGGGTCAGTAGGGTTTTACGAGCCCTTACTGAATCGCCCAGGTACAAGGTCTAGTAGGGGGGGATAAACGCTACAGAATAGGACTAGATTTATAATACATGGTCTTTTCTAGATGTTTTTTGTTGATTGATCTTGCCTTACAGGTGGCTCATTGAGACCGCTTGGGATTGATTTTTAGGCTACCTCTAAGATTATCACACATTTGAATCCCAGCATTTTTTTTGTAATTGACCCAGGATTTGAGTTCATTTAACTTATAAACTGTACATGTTGTATGATACTGTCTGATTTTTTGCCTTGCTAGAACCGTAGCCTGCCTCTATCACCCTATATCATTTACTTGTATAGTTTGTGACCTCTGAACCTATACTCACTCGCCTGCAATTATGTCTAAAAAATCGGCCTCTGTCCCTCCAGCACCACTTAAAACCCTTGATTCCTTCCTAGTACAAGTGGTTAAAAAAATAAATAATGACAGAAGGGAATCCTTAGGTTTGAGTCAATCGCCAATTTTGCTCCCATTGAGCCCTGACCCCAGCACACAAACCACTGATACCCCACTGCCTGACCCTTCAATTCTCATACCTGATGCTAACTTAATTAATTTGGAAGCAGACGACGGAAACTCTGATTCGCTAGCTGATCAGTCAACAAACGTCGTGTCTGACTCTGAGCAGCAGCAAAATACTGTTGCGGAGATTCCCTCATCTTCTTCCCCTGTTATGCGTCCTGTGAGAAATTGTAGAAAAGCTCAGGCCAAAAGGGGGGGAAAACAGTCAGGAAAGAAAAAGATTAACTCACCCCCTAGACATAAAGGAAACAATGTGGAGCGTGAAGACGTTGATGAGCTCAAACAAATCATCGATGATGACCTATTTAATAGGATTTCAGACATGATAGACATCAAAATTAAAACCATCATCAAGCCTCTTATCGGGAAGATTGATAAATTAACATCTGAAATAAAAAAGATGGGAGGGTTGCAAAGTAAGTTGGCGAAGGACCTGGAGAACTTAGCCAGCGAAGTTAGCAAACCTGTAGTTGCCGTGGAGGAAGACCAGGGTGTTGTTCCAGGCCCTACGGATATTCAACAACCGCCCATCCCGGAAGGCCAATTATTACCACCTGCGCCCACCCATGATGTAATTAGAGAGCCCCCTACGCCACACCCTATGGCACCAACCCTATTGCACTTAGGGGATGATTCCTCGCAATTTATTTTGGAAGCCTCACCATTAGTTCTGGTACTGGCAAATGTCCCTGTTTTATCTCAGGAGCAAAAGGAATCCGCCCAAGGTCTCAAGGATAAAGCTTTATATTGGCTTACCAATAATGTGCGCATGGCAGACCAGGGAGCAGACCAGCTAGCTGGGGAAATCGTCATGGCAAGGAGGGTATCATGGATTGGGAATAAGACTAAGAAATTCAATGGGGACTGTGTTATATTAAATTTTGCTAGCGCAGAGGTACTCCCTAACATTCTTGCTAACATCCTCCCACCGCAACGTAGAACTGGATCCATAATTCCCCTTACCCTGAAATTCTTTTACACTGAGACCCAGATGGCGACTTCTTCTAATATCTCCAGGCCTAGAAGGAACGCTAGAATTGCTCACTGGGGTGGGGAAATTAGGCCTAGATTTAACAACAACCATTCTCGCCCCATGAGTAGTCGTGGCTCAGGGCAACACAACTTCCCGTATGGGCCAATGGCAAGAACACCAGGGCCACTTTGGCCCAATATAAATAGGTGGGGACCAAATACTCCAGGCTATGATAACAGAGGCCAGGGCAATGGGTTTATGTCTAGGCAAGGGAATGAACATTTTTTAATGCGACCTAACACTCCCCAGCCTATGTGGAATCCAGCAGCAAACGGATGGGGTCAGGTGCCCACTCCCTTTGATTGGGGACTGGGTATGGGAAACAGATACGGGGTTTTGTCGGGCCTAAACGACTGTGACTGACACATAGAGGTCACGAACCAGGGGATAGATGTCTCAGCCCAACAATTGGATCAGACTTACCCCCAGTCAGTGCACGAAGGCCATAACACGCTTTTGAACGATCACCCAATACCTATGTTTCATCTGCCCGACCACAGTCCGACCCTGGGTTGGGGTAGTGCGAACTTGCATAGTTCTTTGGATGTAGGACTTAATGAAATAACTCAAACACCCC
Source organism: Lissotriton vulgaris (assembly GCF_964263255.1). Classification (NCBI taxonomy): domain Eukaryota; kingdom Metazoa; phylum Chordata; class Amphibia; order Caudata; family Salamandridae; genus Lissotriton; species Lissotriton vulgaris. The sequence continues at coordinate 711,482,621 of NC_141696.1, read as the reverse complement.
GAGAGCCTGAAGTGGCATCAGTTCCGTGCCTAGTACCTGAGACATCCATGGATTCCTGTAGGTTATTGAGCTGGAATATAGCAGGGCTAAATGGTAAACGTCAGGATAAATCTTGGTCGAGCTTTGTCCTAGGCCACCACATTATTGCCCTTCAGGAAACGTGGGACACTTCCGACAATTTGTGGTGGGACGGTTTTATCAGCTTTACCAAAGCTGCTGTCCATAGTCGCACGGGGAGGGCCAAGGGAGGCCTTTTATTTCTGTTTTCTTTAGATCTAAAGGGTAGCTGCAGGCAGATCGACACTGACTCCCCCAATATCCTGTTGGTCGAAAGAGTGATCAAAAACACTAGTAGGACCATTTTTATAAATTTCTATAACTCAGGGAACAGTGATTACAGAGGCCGTAATATTATTGATTTGGATAGTATTTTAAATACGGTCAGTCAGAATAATACGCTTGATACTGATTATATTTTATTAGGCGATTTTAACATCCATCCGTGCAATCTAAATTGCAGGAGAAGTAGTTCTGATGGGGATGATGGGCCTGAGGGACCCCACTTTGAACATTCCATTGAGGGAGAGGAGCTGGAGGATTTTCTTGCCAATTTTGACCTCTATGAACCAGATGGTGGCATTAGACAGCCAACCTTCACTGGTACCCCTCCTGGTACCATTATTGACTATATATTTGTATCCCTAAGCACTCTTACTCGGGTCAATGCCTACCGCACCATACAATCACACTTTAGTGACCATAACCCTGTAGAGTTAGAAGTGGCTTGGGGAGGCAATATAGGACCATCCCCACTGAAAGTAACCACCCATCCCTTAAGGACAACTGCCCAAGGAAGACGCATGAAATGGGCAAAGGTGGTTCCAGAAAAATTTTATGCCGAAAACTTCTCAAAGATTAAGGGGCAGGTGGAGGTTTGTAAAAATCCCTGCGCACAGGGTCAGGAAATCGTAGAGGCTTTTGAAGCCATATGTGTGCAGGTGTCACAGGATCTCTTGGCAAAGACTAAAAACGTAATCCCAGGAAATAAGCGCTGGTTCGATTCAGCATGTTCAAAAGCACATAGATCATTACTGGTAGCTCTAAAAAGTATCCCCAGGGCAAATGATGAGATTACCAGACTCAGGAAAATTTACAAATTAGCAATAAAAAAACTAAAGGACACCATTAAACAAGAAGCTTGGGAGGACCTCCTTTCGGCGGCAGTCCTGAAGAATAGCAAAAAATTCTGGGAGATTATTAAACAGCCCTTCTTCTCAGATGATGATAATGATATCATGGACTGCGTTATTCCTGATGAAAAATGGTTATCTCACTTTAAAAACGTTTACGGGGATACTGCTGACGCAACTACAGATGCCCTGCTGACAAGATCAGCCACCTGCTCCATTATCTTTAACCAAGATGAGGTGGAGAAAGCCATTATGGCCACCACAAAGCACAAGGCACCTGGCCCTGACGGCGTGCCTGCCGACTTTTTTATGTATTCCCCAAAACTGTGGGCTGAAGTCTTGGCAAATGTGTTTAACGCAGTGAATGACAATCTTGTATCTGCATCATGGAACATCTCTACCATTGTCCCCATTTTTAAAAAAGGCCAGCGGGACGATCCAGGTTGTTATAGGCCTATATCCCTTCTGGATTCCTCAGTAAAAATTTTAGGCAGAGTCCTCCTATCTAGGCTGAGGGAGAATGTTGAGGGCTGTGGTGGATTGTCCGAAATCCAATATGGATTTAGGGAAAAAAAGGGTACTATTGAACAGTGCATTAATTTACATCTGCTCATTGCCAAATATACTATAGCCAAGGAGGGGTCTTTGTACCTTGCATTCATGGACCTCTCCTCGGCCTTTGACTTGGTCAATAGGACTAAGTTGTGGTCCATTCTGTTGGAGATAGGCATAGATGAGGCATTGGTCACCTTTATGTCTTCCCTGCACCAAGAACTCTTCTCGAGTGTACGCGTGACTAACGAGGGCAGGTGCACCGCCCTCTTTAGATCCTTAAGGGGCGTGCGGCAGGGCTGCATTTTGGCCCCCTTACTCTTTACCATCTACATCAATGGCCTGGGTGCGCACCTAGAAGGGCAGGAAGCCGACGTCCCGCGTGTAGGGGTTACAAAGATCCCGGCACTCCTATACGCGGATGATGCCGTGCTGATCGCCCGCACGGGAGTTGGCCTCCAGTGCCTATTGAATGCTTTTGGCACGTTTATGGACCAACTAGACCTTAAAATAAACATAGCCAAGTCACACACTATGGTGGTGGGCCTAGAGTGTCGCAGGAAGAGAACCAAAACATTCACCTGTAGGGGGGACTTGGTCTCTAGGGTATCCACATTTCCCTACCTAGGCATATTGTTCGATCAGAAAGGGACCTGGGGACCACAGGTTAGAGCTAAGAGATTGGCCGTCACACGATCATCCTCAGCAATCTTGAGTTTTGCTGGTAGGCTAGGAGCCAGGCCTATGGAAGCCATCCTAAAAATCTACAATAGCAAATCTGTGGCCATCGCACTATATGGCTCCGCACTGTGGGGATACGCAAATGTGGAGCCAATGCAGAGAGCAGAGAATGGATTCATCAGCGCCCTGCTCTCTGTACCTCAGTCCACTCCAACATATTCCATACATAAAGAAGTTGGCCTCCAGTTTCTCTCAGATAAGCTGAGCATGGCCCCTCTGATTCTTTGGTTAAAAATATGGTTGAACGAAGAACTCCCATTAAACCACAAGATCCTGACCGATGTCCTGTCCCTTGATAAATCTAACAGAATTCCTTGGTTGGCCTATCTGGCAAAGGCTTTTTCTGATCTAGGTCGCCCGGAGCTTTTTACCTCTCCAGAGTCCATTAGGATCCAAGATCTTGATTCAGTCAAAAAGTCCTTTATGGGGAGGAGGGAGATGTGCCGTGAAGAGAGTGAACTAGCAAAGCCGGCAGTGAGGGATCATTGCCTGCTGCTTACTTCACCTTCACTTGCACCATACCTTGGTTATGTTACACTTCCCTTCCACAGGTTTCTTTTAACCAAATTTAGATTTAATTTGCTGCATTATTATTTAGGCTCTTTTAATAACTGGCAGAAACCAGAATTAGCTCCACCCTGCAGCTGTGACCAGTTCTCAATGCAAGACACAATGCATTTTGTTATGTTTTGTGGTTTATATTTAGAGCCTAGGAAAAAATTCTTGTTGCCAATTCTCAAGAAGGCCGGCTTCACACAGGTGAGACCGGCTTTGCTCTACTTACAACTATTACTCAACCCTCACATTTCTTTTTGCGTTGCTAAATTCCTGGTAGCTGCCTCAAGGGCGAAAGCTGCCTGCCAAGATTAGCTATTAATGTTAAACACGTTTTTTCTTAAACTGTTTTTTACTAATCTTAAAACTGTCGCTAAATTTCTGTATCATGTGTATTTTGATAAGTTTTGTACGAAATGTATTTTATTGTTCATCTCTTTGTATGGTTTTCAATAAGCCGAATAAAGATATTTTGACTGACTGACTGACTGAGTCAGGTCACGAAAAAAAAAACTGGGAGCTTGATTGTCTGGTTAAGGTGAAATGGGGAAATCATGATAGATAAGAAGGATTGGTTCAAAGAACTAGTCTGTCACTGTATACCTGGAAAAAAGATTCCCGCAGTGTGCGGGTCTGTAGTTCACTGATGAATTATTGCTACAATGAAGGTACCATTCCAATAAAGAAAATGCAGAGGGCATGAATGTAGTGGCTCGAAAGGGGCCCCATAACTCTTGCGAGGAAAATATTGAAATTCCTGACTCTGGCTGGAGGTACCCTTGGTGGAATGACACGTTTAAGGCCTTCCATTAAAGCTTTTGGAACAGTGATTTTGAAGAATGAGGAGTGTTCTCTATTCTGCACATATGCAGCAAAAGCAGATAGATGTTGCCTAATTGATGTGTAGGCTGAACCTCACTTGCATAGATGTAGTAGTTAACAGATAATGTCTTGCATCTTCGGCATTAGAGGGTTTATGTGGTTTGGAGTACAATAGTGGAAAAACCGCTACCACTTAGCAGCATGGAAGCATATGTGTAGTGGGCCTATGGACTTCCCCGAGTATGTCCATGCATGCATGTGGTAGGTTAAGATAACCAAATTCTAGGAGCTCAGGAACCAAAACACCAGGGTGAGCTGCTTGGAGTCCGGGTGTCTGACTTGGCCGTGGTTTTGTGTGAAAAGGTCTGGCCTGTTGGGGACAAACTCATGCGTGTTATGGACATCTCCAGAAGTATTGAGAACAAGAACTGCCTAGCCCACATTGGAGCTACCAGGATGAGGGTGAGGGATGTTTGCCTCGGCTTCCTAACCATGTATGCGATCAGTGGGAGAGGAGGAAAAAAGCATGTAAAGATCCCTGACCACTTCACCCACAGAGCATAGGCCCATGAACTGGGTGTGTGGAAACCTGGTGGCGAAGATTAGGCATTTTGCAAATTTTAAATGTGGTGAAAAAGACTATTTTTGGAGTGAATCATCTATGAAGGTAAGGGAGCTGGACATGTGGGTGGAGTTCCCATTTGTGGACTTATTGCTACGCACTGCTGTGCAGCTCTGAAAAGTTGTTGCCCACAGCAGGAGGCAAGTGTGCTAACCTAGCAGTGAATATTAGGCATTTTGCATTTTCAAGTGTGGTAAAAAGGACTATTTTTCTACTGCACCATCTATGAAAGTAAGGTAGTAGGACTTGTGGAAGGAGTTCCCATTTGTAGACTTGTTGCTGAGTACTGCGGTGCAGGTCTGCAAAGTTGGTGTCCACTCCAGGAGGATTCTCAGCTATTAGATGAACTTGGTGGTAGATCTTTCAGTGCATAATTTGCTGTGCTAGGGCCAACAGCTAAGTGGAGTGTGTCCACCTTTTGAAGGGAGAATACAGCGCTCATGAACAAAGGCCTTGAGAGCTAGATAAATTGCTAACAGTTCCTAGTGGCTGATGAGAAGAACTAATTGATGAAGTTCCCACAGACCCTGGACTGTCATGTCGTAGAGATGTCCTCCTCAGCCGACTGGAGATCAGTCTGTGGTGATGGACACCTGTGGAACTGGTCAGAAAAACAAAAGTGCCCCTAGGATCTACTACTTGCGTAGATGTGGTCAAAAGGAATTGGTTACCCACCGTAATTGTTTAATGGCATAGCAATTACGGTGGGTAACCAATTCCTTTAGACCACATCTACGTCAGTAGTAGATCCTAGGGACACTTTTGTTTTTCTGACCTTACTCCCCTGGTCCCGGGCCTTTAAAATTAGGGGGCCTCCTTGATTTTCTTTGTCACCTGTGGAACTGGGCCTGCAAAGGGCCTGACTTGCAACAGATTGTAGCTGTTTCACCACTGCGACAGTTGTGGGTGCAGGGCCCCATCACCACTAGATCGTCCACCTTACCCTCTGTTTGTGACCACTGGCTCAACCAGGAACCCATGATGCAGGTGTGTATGGAGCCTTGTGTGGGGCACTTGGAAATGCATTATAGATATGCACAAATCCATAATTCCCAGGAGGCGCATTACTGTGGAAACTGGAAGTCTGATAAAGAGGCAGAAGCTGTTGGAATGCCTGTACACTTGGGTCGCTGGGGTAGGGTTTGCCAACAAATATCTTTAAGACTGACCCTAAGAAAGGTTGGATTTGGAGTGGTTCCAACTGTGACTTAGTGGCTTTCACTGTAAACCCCAGAGTTGCAGAAGGACAATTGTGGCCTTGGTATGGGCTTTTATATTTGTAAAATACAAGGGAACCAAAGTAACCTGGGGTACAGTCAACTATACAGGAACAATGGTTCCTTATTCACAAGAATAATGCAATGAACACAGTGATATAATAAAGACTGTGTTGTTGAATCATAGATATAAAAAGTAATTATATTTATTTTATGTCAAAAATTATAAAAAGAACCAAGGAAAGTGGGATAGTGAACAAGACGAGAATTGAAAAGACAAGGTAAGTCAGGCAAAATCATGTGTGGTCCTAATACAATAACCAGTAAGATCAGAAGCATATAAAAGCGCCAGCGCACAACATACATTTGGAATTAGAATAATACAGTGTCAAGGAGCTACAGTGGACGGCGTTTCGATCCATATAGCAATAATAGGATCATCATCAGGACTAAGTAATTATAGCCAGAGAAGAATCTCTGCTAATAATGGTGAATGCACATCCAAAGTAGCCCTGGGACTCAATAAAAAGGTACGTCCTTCAGATGGCGTGCGTACCGAAAGGGGGCTGTAATTACAAGATTACGAAGGTGCATAATGGGTAGACCTGAAAACCAATCTAAAATTTCTACAAGTTAAACAAGCCTACTGAGTAGCAACATTTCTGATAATTACTTTTGTAGTCACTTAATTAAGACATAATACCATTCTGCATCCAGTTCTTTGCAAAACATTCTACTACTGTAACACAAATGCATACACCTAAAGCAGAGCTTAAACAAAAATCTCTCACCATTTGCTTTATTCAGTTCTACGAGGGTTCCTATATGCACGGGTAAGCAATTTGCATGGAAAGGATCCTTCTCCATTACTCTGTAAACAAAAATATCTTGAGAAGCTCAAACAAAAAATTATTTTTTTTCCATTTACAAAGACCTTCAGAAGTAGCATTACTGTGTACATGCCATCCCTCTTGAAAAACCCACCTCCATCAAAAATGAATCTCAAAAGACTGAGAAATTTCAAAAGTTGAGCCAGGCTGCATAGAAAAATTGTGTTGAATAATATAACTAAAAGACATATACATTATGAGTTTTGCAACTTGCAGAAAGGCCATATTGGGGTCAGGATTTTAATGAAATCCCTTTTCAGGGGAAGCTTCAAACTTAGAAGGAAGGTCAGGTTATTCCTAAATATTTAGGTCCATTCCTTGGTGGCTCTTTTGAGGCTCCCTTTGATTGGAATGAGAATTTGAGATCGAGTATCCAAATATATGAGAACTATACTGGAATATTCACTGCCTGATCTGTGTAGCTTTGGGTTGCGTGGTCAAGGGGCAAATGGAGAGACAGTTGAGTATTCAGAATCTTCCATTCCAGGCTTGATTAGACATGCATATGGTCAAAAAAACTCAACAGAAAACGTCTACCAGGAGAAAGTGCTGCATGTAAAGAAATTAGTTCTTAAGTGGCACCACATGTGTGAGGTGGGACATAAGGATTGTGGAAATACCGGGGTCAGGAGATACAGGAAAAAGCAACACACAGGCTCCTTAAAAATGGCATTGCAACAGGTGGGACCAATTCAATGTTATGACGTAGTGTGCCTAGATGGCCCTACAACTGACAGTCAACCCTGCAAAAGTGCATGCTGATAGTTTATCTCAAGTAAGAGAAGGTTCAAAACAACTGCTTATGTTCACTTGGGAGGGCAAGCCACAAAAGATGCAAGACTCACACAAAAGTGAGTGTGTTTTAGGCCTGCTGTCTGAACAAGAGTAAGCCAGGTATGCACCTGTTACAACGCAATTTTTACTCCGCACTACCACTACAACGCAGGCATTACAACGCATACCGTTACAACGCATTGCGCTGGGGGGCGCTCTAGGATAAGAGGTAAGTTTAATTTACTATCCAACACCTTCCCTAGGGTCCACAGGGACTGGAGTTAGAATAGTAAATTATACTTACCACTATCCAGCACCCCAATGCGCTATGCGTTGTAGCGGTATGCGTTGTAAATACCGCGTTGTAATGGTATGCGGAGTAAAAGTATGCGTTGTAACGACATACATCCGTAAGCCACAGTGAGCAGTCAAACAAAAGCCCACTTCATGCACAGGCATACAGCACTGTGTAAATAAAGACCGATCAAATTCGGTACATGTGAGAAAGAGGATGCACGAGAACCTACCAAAGGAGAATCTGAGTAAGCTAATATGTGTCAGAAAATGACAGGTAAAGTAATGAAGAATCCTAGAGGTGGCTGTTTCTCTTGAGCTATAAACTGCAAGAGCACAACACTTCATGTGGGTCGGCCAGCGAGATTTGCATGATCTTATACAGAATTATAAAAGTATAGTTCCCCCTGGGAGACAGGATTATGCGGCAGATGTAAAATATGTTTTAGAATCAGTTTTTGAAATGGGGACTAAGTACATATGGAAGATGTTCAGGTGACAATGTTCAATGAACAGGGTCTGAACACATCGCCCAAAACATTTAATCATTTACAGATGCTAGCTGGCATGGAACGTTGACACGTATTTTTATTTTTTTTACACAGGAAGAGTCACACTCATTACAGGTGCCTATCTCCAGCTTAGTGCGACAACATTCTCACGGCAGTACTTTGCTTCTTCTAGCTAGGATATGAGGTGCCTTTTATTCTCACATGCCTAAAGTTTGAACTGAACATCTCAGCTATTAATATTAATAAGGAGGGCAGATTAACAGTGGTTCAAAGTATACACAAGGAATGCAGCATACCTGTAGCGTTTTTAAAAGTTCACAATATGGTAGAAGAGTACTATTTATGAGAGGTTGTAAAATAAATCAAGACTTAAAGCTGTTGAATTTTGAGATTTCTACTAGACCCTACAAGATAAAGATGTGGATGAAACAAACAAATCAGGCTAGCGTTCAAGAAAACAGTAACTGTTCTGAATTCATAACAGTGAGAGTCTATTGAGAAACACATACAAATAAGTATTTTGGCTAATAAACATGGACTTAAAAACTTGGCATAGATCATATTTTGTTTTAACCAAATCACCAACATTAGTAGAAATCCTGCCCTTTTGTCCAGAACCTTAACACGACTTGTGCAATACCAAAGGGATTCATTTTGTCACCATTGCGTTTTCATATTTATATGACATTTCTGGAGTTGCTCCACCAGATGGGTACTACATAGTATATGTATTTGGGTCATACCCAACTGTTCTTTGGCTTTCATCCCTGTCAAACTTTGACATCATAGGTCTTCACTGTCCAACAGTCTCACTGCCACTCATTGGTGGGAAGTAGCAATAAAGATACCTTTAAATTCTGTATTTATCTTGTCACATTTGAAGTGCTTTAAAGACAGAGGTCAAATGTACGGCTATGTCTTATGACAAATTACTGCTTATTTTATTTTTTTAACATAGGGATTGGTGTTCACAAACTCCTTTCACTTTGCAGTCAGAGAAAGAAAAGTAAAGTCAATCATGTGACAATCTTGCTGCGGTACAGGGAATGTGAAAGGAAAGACTGTAGGATGTTATTTTTGTAACACAACAAAATGCAAATACCTGTACCTCAACTGTACACATTCAGCAGTTAGGAAAGCAAAAATGAAGCACATAGGTTTTGTATTTCAGAAATATGGTATAAACATGGATGTTAATAGGATCAAAACAAATCAAGGTATTTTACTTGGTAATGTACAAATGATAAAAAATATACTGAAACCCGATCTCCACACATTATCATTTGTGTGCAATATCATTTTATCAGTAAAGCTGTATTTCTATGTAAATGCAATGGCAATTTCAATGGAAAATGTGTAGTCTGCAAATGACACTGCGCTACCACACAATGCTTTAGTTTCATTTTAAAAAAAATGCCCACTTCATGACCATTAGAGCTAGGTGGATTGAGAAGGCTTGTCATTCTAAATGTGATTCTAAAATGTTTGGGAAGCACTGTATTATAGACTTTTGCACAAAAAAAAGCTCTCTATAACCCAAAATTCTGCTCAGTCACTTTTGGGGGTAGTGCCGTTCTGGTGGCAGCTGCTAGGACTTGGAACTCTTCAGTGTCTATATAAAGAAACAGTAATGGGACAGGGGAATGGAAGCAATGCAATTAAAGAGGAAAGAAAAATACACCTTAAAACCTCTGCAACTCCTTAAGTAAGTACTGTACTTACACTGAAGTAAGTTTGTAGCACATTTTGAAATCACAGTTGTAATACTGCCTTTCTGCTAAGGACACAACAACATCCAGGTTTTCTTGAAGGCCACCTATGGATTCTGGAATGAATGTTCCACTTGGCTTATTATACTGAAATGAATCACAGCAACATGGAATCATTACAATAGTTTAGGGAGCAGAATTAACAATAATAGACAACGTTTATTTGATTATTAGTATATTGTACACTTGTAAACAATTATTTACCATCATTTACTGAAAGCTACACATCACACAGCAAATCACTTTCACATGAACTTCAGGCAGAATAGCATATAGCAAATTCATTCTTCTGCAACAACAAATTCTTTTTCAAGACCCTAATCTGAATGAAGTAATGCAATATGTTTTCATGTGAATAATCTCCAAAGTAAATAAATGTTCCGGAGTTCTGTCTTTCTGCCTGAGGTGATTGTTTTGGCACAGCGTGTCACAGGCTGTAGGCAATGTGTGGTGCAAGCTTACGTCTGCCTGAGTAAATGCAAAGGATCTAGATTCCCTAGTCCAGTACTGGACGCATGGCTTTGAGAAGCTGTGCTGTCCTGCCCCTTGTACTGTTTCTGGATAGTTGACTTCCATCAGAGTGTTACAGGCTTTTGGCTCCAGACAGTCAATACTTAGCAAACAACCCAGAGAACAATCAGAATGCCAGTCCCTAATCAGTAAGAACGCACGACACCTTTGAATGTCAGGCGGCCAAGCAAAAAGTACAGGAATTACCTTTTGCAGCCTTCTTCAAAGGCATTGGACTCTATGAGGAAGAGTGGATTAGAAATGGACAAGGCAATAAAGGTCAGACTTGATGTGCCTTCAACATCCCACTCTAGTACTGCAACATGATGGTCTGCCTGCCGAGGACCCTATAGCCTGCTACCTCGACTGGGCCACGTTCTGAAGCACTGGATCCAGTGAGGAGAAACTCCATCTTAGGCTGGCACAATCATGTAGAACACAGACACATAACTATGTGCAACATAAATCTAGCACACAGCAAACTAAACACCTCTTCTTTTCAGGGGAGGTGAAAGACTAGTTATACTGGACAGAATGGATTTTACATGTACAGGTTACTCTCAAAGGGGTGCATGAAAAGAGGTCAGCATCCAGAGTACACCACATCAACGCCTAGTGAGGATAAATTAGCTTCCACTACTACAACTGGGGTCACACATTATGTATATTCCTCTGTCAAGCAGCAAAGTCTAGCACTGAAACAAAGCATGCTAAGCATAAGCCAATGATCTCAAGGATGCAAGCCTACTGGGAGGAAAAACAAAGGGAAATCCAGAAGCACAACTGCACTCGGGAATGTGTCAGAGTCAAAAGGACTATTTAGGGACTTTCGTCCTCACAATTTGAGCATGACCCTGAAAATGTTTTTTTGGATCATTGAACAAGACTAAGCTTCCTTAAACATATTTTCATAATGTTATCAGATTTGTGAAAAATACCCGGCTACACCATTTAAGGAAAGGAGATGGGGAGAAGAATCATTGCTGCAAAGTCTCTTGTTAAAACACTAAGACACCCAGCTCTATCCCCGTGTTAAAATGTAAAACAACACATGAATAGTAAAAATCAATCCAAAACCAATAACAAATATAGTTGATAAAACACAATTCTAGTTTCATATGAAAGCAAGATATAAACAACTTGCTGATTACCTTTTTTAGTTTATTCTCAAAAAGAAAACGCAAAAGTTCTTGGTCACCTTCTGAACATTCTTTCTTTAGAGGTAGACTTTCAAGGAGCTCTTTTTCTAGGGAAAGTTACACAAGCAAAATTAGCATTGTATATAAAGCCATGAGTAAAAGAAGACTTTTACAATCGGTCAGTCTTACCAAGCACTGGCAATAAGCATGTACGTCCAACCACTTACATGCCACCAAGTTATGGGTAGTTTCAGAAATAGCTGAAATTTGAAAGTAGATGCATATTTGACATGATCGTGGCCACGCCACTCTCCTAAGCTTTACAACTGGCCTTAATTGTACAACTGCATTTTTTAGGGCAAATCTAATTTAATCAACCCACCAAAAAAGGAGCGCACTGGCCAGTTTTCCTCTCTAGTACCAGCTGTACATTCTTAACAGAAAAAGATAGGGACTCAAAGATCTACCCAAGCCTTCAGGCTGACCTACCACGATATGTCCAGACCTGTGGCATCACAATGATTTACCGCAAGAGGACCAACTTCTATTGTTGAGCGCTATCCAGCAACAACTGACAGCAATACTGAGCGGCTGAAACGCACCACCGCAAAGGAAAAAGAGCACAGCAACCGTCTGCACACCTTGGACCAAAGCAATAACCTATATATTTAAATAATGGAGTTAAAACACATTGTCCTTTTCTACCAACATCAAAATATTTCTGTCAGGTTATGCTCTTGTAAAATGGCCGCTCCAAAATAGGGAACTGTAGGCTTCCAATTTTAGTGATTATGAGAGATGCATTTAGTGTATTAAACACAAGATATGTACACACAACATATGGTGAAATGATGAACAGCGAAAATCTCCTGATGAATGTTCTCATTTATTGAAATGTACATTCAATCAGCACAAAAATATATTTGACTTACCTCCTGAGTTAGGCTGAAATGAGTGAATTTTTTTCCGTAGGTAGTAAAACCCCATATATATGAAGGTTTTACTGAAAATAGTGGGAGTCACTCTCCTCAACAGAGAAAGTTAGAATGTAATGTAGGTCTTATGTCCATTTGGATGTGTGCTGGCATGACACTGGTAGGATAATTATAAATATATTCTGCAGTTATTTTTCTTGTCTGGCGGCCATGTACACGTTCCTCTAGGACTGTAAACATTTTTGTACCAGACTTAGGGTAGGTGCTTCATCTTTTACTTTGCAGGGTTCTACACCACCCAACGCAGAAAAGATAAAGCCTTTCTGAATGTTCCCCTCGTTTTAAGTATTCCAAGCCATCTGTTAAAAGAGGTGGGGAAGACAGCAGTGCGTTCAGAATGTATCAGATACAGGACGCCACATACAAATCCTAGCAACATGCCCAGATTGTGCCCTCTGCTGGCCTACAAGCCCGAACTAGCCAAGTAACTGTGCCTTCCCTTGCACTGGCCACCATATGAAGACGAAATCATAATGAGGACAGAGAATGGCAGAACGGAGGAGTCCTGGACCAGCGAGCTCATTTCTAATCTTTAGATTGGTTTTAAAAAAATGTTTTTAAAACAGCTCGTGTTTTGACAAACTGAGTGTCTGCATTTGCAATTGAGCCTTTCATCCTTCTCAGATTGCTAAAAGAAACAAAAAAAAAACAACAACGGAACTAGAAAACAATTCTAACTTTATTCAAGAGCAAAGTAACAATCCAAGTAGTGGCAAGTCACATATAATGGTCAGCATAGGGAGAAGAATGCTCACGCTCAGTGCTTAAAAGTGACTTTAAGGGTGAATTGAAAACATAAAACTCTCTTCCTGTTCCAGTGGGTAGAGCGGGATGAGAAGTGGGGGTGAGAGAAATTGTGTGAGAGAAAGAACGTTTGCCCTGTTAGTATTAGGAAAAATTCAGACGGTCGTGACATGGTGGGAAACGAGCGATGGGTTGGAATGCCAGTGGTCAGACTTATTGCAAGCCTTCTTCCCACCGCAAATTTTTGTGTTTTTCAAATAACATGTTTGGAGGTCACATTTATTTTCGCTGGTATGATGTAAATAGTATATCTGCAGAAGTGCAAAGTGTAGTATGCTATTTATTTCCATTATTGGGCGTGAGTAGGGGCCATCTTGACTCAGGAGTGGGTCAGGAGTCTCTTCCTATCTCTCAGCCAATGGAAATAAAAAGCATACCACACTCAGCAGAACTGCATGAACGGTTTATGCCATGCTATGTGTCCATGCTCAGATGTTATAACCCAAAGTGTATAACCACGTCCAGGGCACAAAGGGTAACATTCATGCAGTGAGATGGACTCACAATAACTATGTTTTGGGTGGAAGGCCCCATGTTTTTCTACTGTCGCATGATTGAAGTATGGAATGTTTGAGACAACAAGCACAGTTTTCTTAAGTCAGTTACATGATCATAATGACGAATGGACATTTACATTGAAATAATTAATGAAAGTGTGAGTATCAGTAGCCTTGTTCCAATAACGTGTTATTTGGCCGCATTTAATTTAATGTGAATTCCATAAATATCACTACATGGCGTATGCATAGAAGTGAATAAAAGATATATATAAGCAAATTATGTGACAATGTTTAACCCTGTAACAGATTTTGTGGGCTTGCAACATTAGCGGCAAGGTACCAACTTTCTACAAGGCACTAAAAAGAAAAATACATAGTTTACAGCAATATTGATAACCACATTTTAGTCAAATCAGAGCGATCCAAACCTTCTTGGGCAGTCAGCATGTGGTGGGCTGTTAAAAGGTCAAATGCTTCAAAGCAGTAGACATCAATTTCCAAGGCCTCTTTGTAGTTCTCAGTTGCAAGGGTTCTGTTATCAAGTGCATCGTAGATCTTCCCTCGCAAAAGGCAAATCGAACTTTGAATCTGGTAAAAAATCAAGGCTAGAAGTTGCACATCAAAATAAAGTTACAGGCTCCATTTTAAGTACAAACACAACACAATATCTCCTAAAGAAAGGAGAAAAGCATACTTTAGGATTTTGGAGGGTTTATGTAGTTTCGAGTTCATTGTCCCTGTAGAGGATATTATATAATGCTTGACTGGACATTTATTGGCTATGGGAATGTGTACTTAACGGCAGCCATTTCTATATATTGTATGTATTTATTGCATTTGCATTTTTATGGTCATTTGACCGAAAGAAAGTATTTTGATGGTATATTTACAAGGAGGTAGTGTTTCAGTGCTTCATTGAAGCCCTCCTGGGTTGTTTTTAAAGCCAGAAAACCCACAAATAAACCCTCCCAAGTTCAGGAGTCTGTAAATTAAAGCCTTCCACAGATTGCAATTTATGCATTTACTTCTTTTTTTTCACACACCTTGCAACAAAGAGCATCAGAGCACTATCCAGTACGGAAAGACATGGTCACGAAATACAAAACTGCATGAAGACATGATTTTTTGACTCAAAAGTAAACCGTGGGGCATCATAATAATAATAATACTGGTATTTATAAAGCGCGAACAGCTGCCTCAACTAGAAGGCGTCCCAGCTCTGTGAGGGCATGGCAAGAAAGCTAGCTGGGAGTCTGCGGCTTAGAGAGGCTCCGAGAACAGCCACGACTTAAGCTGTCTCCTAAAGCTTGTTTCTGATTGGGCCTTTCGCAGCTCAGGAGGTAGGGAGTTCCAGAGACGGGCCACGTTGGCTGAAAAGGTCCGGCCGCCCAATCTAGCCCTTTTGATTCGCGGCACACTCAGTAGCACCTGATCGTTTGAGCGAAGGGAGCGGGTCTGTGTGTATCTGGGCAGACAGGCTCTCAGAATTTTAGGGCAAGTACCGTAGAGGGACCTGTAGGCCAGAGTAAGAGTTTTAAATTTTATTCTACTGGCAATCGGGAGCCAATGCAAGGCCCGAAGATGGGGGGAAATGTGCTCTTTGAAAGGAATATGCTTAAGCAGCCTGGCTGCCGCATTTTGCACCGTCTGCAGCCTTTGGACCAAGTATTTCGGGAGACCGCTATACAGGCCGTTAGCATAATCCAGTCTCCATGTGATGGTGGCATGGATCACGGTTTTCCGGCATGACTCAGGCAAAAGTTTCAGGACTGGGCGGAGATTCCTCATTTTGCTCAGGCAGCACCCTGTGACCTGATGGATCTGGGGCACAAAAGAGAGATTTTCGTCCCACTTGACCCCCAGATTTTTTGCCCACTGGGAGGGGGGAGGTTGGGTACCCATCTCAATCGGTCATCTGCCGAGAGGTGTACATAATAATTCAACAGTACATACATTTGGAACTAGACTATAAACAATGCCACTCACTAATTTACCTTACGGGTGAGTAGTTGCGCTATACAAGCTATTGATTGACTCACCACTTCTCGAAACAAGATAGATGCAGCAGGTGAACTACAAGGAGAAGGCCATTAAGGAGTGTGGAGCGTGGGCATGAAAGCTGAGGGAAGAGGAAATTAGAAAGGACTTAAGGGAATTAAGCCATAGAGGAAAGGCCTTAGGACACAGAGGTAAATATGTGGTGAATGAACAGAAGATGCATCAAATCTCTTCTGAAATTCATGTTTCAGCCAGTCAGGCAAAGCTGGCAAAGCTCACGTCAAAGGGAGTTTCACACTCAAGATGCGAAGCACATACATAAACGGATAAAGTGTGGGTGCTCCATTCCTTAGAGACAGATGTCTCAGAGTGATAAACATCTTCGTGATTCATAAGGAAAGGTGGTCCA
Source organism: Lissotriton vulgaris (assembly GCF_964263255.1). Taxonomy (NCBI): domain Eukaryota; kingdom Metazoa; phylum Chordata; class Amphibia; order Caudata; family Salamandridae; genus Lissotriton; species Lissotriton vulgaris. Next base: position 711,466,328 of record NC_141696.1, on the reverse strand, counting down.
AGTAAGTACTGTGGAGATCCAGCAGGAAAAATCACCTGGCTGATTCACAAAATTATCAAGATGCATTAGCCGAGAGCTATCGGTGGGTGACTAGGACCATGGTGATCGATCAAAGCTTCAGGTACGGGAGGCAACGTGGGATGCTGCATAGAGGGAAGCCTTGAAAAGTGTGAACAGGAACCAGTGGGAATAACATTCTAGCAGTTTATTTATACCAGTACCAAGGCTTTGCAAGGCTGACTTGAAATGATCCTCAGTGATGAGATATATAATGACATTTGGAAACCTTCACTGGTACTGAGCATGCTTAGTTATTTTTTTCTAAATCTTAAGGCGAACGTTAAACAGCCTAATTTTTTTTGGGGTTTTAATGACAGCAGGAGTAATGCAGAGCACAGCAAAAATGTTCAACCAGAATTGTGCCAGCAGGAAAAAGGTCGATCAGGAGATGAGCAACCGTTTTGTTTTTTGAGGACCGAGAATAAGACCATGCTGTACCATACAGGTATATATTTCTTTCTTAGGCCCGCGACATGTGAGAAATAGCATACTCCGCAGATATCTTGTTTACAACTGATTGTTGTCAACATATTAGTGAGAGGCTAAGCACGAGTCTCACCGCAATTCACCAAAGCGATTTGCTATAAAGAACAATGGGCAAAGCATATTAATGATATTTGGAGAACTTATTGGGGCAGCTGGACAGGGCGAGAGAGGACGTCGACAATTCCTAGAAGTTGGGTGTGATTGTCTAAAAAAGAGTACCATCAGTTGAGAACCTGAATCTCAATATCTAATCAGTGCTTCCGGGTGTCCAGAGGGATTCTGCAATTTAACTGTCAGAAGCTCAGACAGAGAAAGAAGGACCAGAAAAACAAGATTCCTCTTAGTCCAGGGTGCAGAGAGCATAAATGATTTTGAAGCATAGTGGTCTCAGTATTGCAGCATTAGCTAAACCCAGATTAACTATCAACAACTACGTTTACATCTGCAAGATGGCTTTCAAGTTTGTTTTCCAAACAACTGACTGTGTAGTATCATGCATTTGTAATGAAATGTATTTTACACCTCCTGGTCAGTCAGTGCCTGTGCTCTGTGCCCAATAGAATGTTGGAGTCTTGATGTGCCTCGGAATGTTGAGACACAGGGAGGTGAAGTGACAGTTAGACATGGGCTGAGCAGCTGACAGGCTGCTCCTGGTGGGGCTCTCCTTCAGAACATAACTACCTATTACTACTTGTTACCTGCTTGAATAAATCTTACGTAATTACTACTTTTCTGCGTGGACCTCCTCACTACAAACTATTTATGACCTTGGCAAGGAACAGAAGAGCAGTGATAGGCCGGTAGCTGTTGACATCACTACGGTCAGCAGTAGCTTTGTTTAGCACTTCAATTGAACAGTTTTTGAAGGTAACTGGGAGGGCTCACACTGGGACAGAGAGTTGAATAAGCTGATGTATTTGAAGCTTATGTAGTGGATTTAGTGAGGTTGGCGGTGACTAAATCAAGAGACTAGCTGCATGTTTTAATGAGGCCAGATTCAGAGACTTAGACAAAGACCGACCAACTAGATGAAGATTTCCAAAGTGATGACAGGAGGAGGGATGGTCTGAGGAGGAAGCGCTAGACCAGCTCTTAAATTAGGACCTTTCCCTTGAAGAACTCAGCAAACAGGGTTTGGTGGCAGAGTCAACAAGCATTTGCAATGCAATCAGTCTCGCCTTTGGGACCTTATATGTATTTAGCTATGAAGCTCATTAGCATTGGCGCTGAAACATCTACTATTCTTTAACATGGAGGGAAAGTAAGCACCAAACTGCGGAACGTGGCAGGTATGGGAACACATGGGGAAAAATACTGCCTATCAGCAGGAAATTGTTTTGGCCAAAGCTTTGTTTTTAATATACAATCAGCCCCTTCGGTGGTCATATCACTAAAAATACAAGATTTAAAAAACAATATTATTGTCCACAGGTACTCGTTGAATACAAGTTTTTATGACATGGAATCTAGGGAATAGTGATTCTGGTATTTTAATGACCCCTGGTGGTTATTTTCTATCACAACAATTAAATAGAGGCAGTTGCCAGAAAAATAAAAAAGAAAGTCCCTAAACAGAAAGCAATTCTGGTATTTTACTGACCTCTACTGGTCGTTTTCTATCAAAACAGTTAATAAGAGGCAGTTGAACAGAAAAAAAGTCCCTAAACAAAGGCGGAAGCAGACAAGTCCTAGGGCTGATCTCCAGATCCCACAAAGTACATAAAACAGATCTTCCAGGCAGCGCAAGCGCGGTCTAGGCCCAACCTAAAAAAGGGTGGCGGGAACAATTTGAGTGCGATCTGTGGTGTACCGCTCAGAACTACCGCAGAAGAAAAACATTTATCTACATCCAAGTTCAAGAGAGTTTATTTAAAAAAAAAACACTTTAAATAATTCAACTTACGGAAGAGTCGGACATCTGCAAGTCTGTGGAAATGCTTTTTGGGCCACTGTCATTTTTGAAATGTTTCTCAAATAAGTGCACATTTATGGGTTCTTCCATGTCGAGAATATCAAGTGCCTGTTGATATTCTTTAGCAGCATACTGTGAAAATAAGTAAAATACATTTTTTTCTACTGACATTTTCATAATTCTGTAACTTATTAAACTATAAGCAGAGACCTTTCCACTCTTCAGGGGAAGTCCAACACCAATTAAACACAGGAGGATTTAAATATTTTCTATATTTAACTATATCTAGACACAGTTACAGTCTGAACAATAACTGTTGTTAGCACCCTGTGTGGCATGCAGAGATTAGTTTAGGTATTAAGTATGCTGGCCCTAGCCATTGAAATGTGCCTGCATTTTAGGAGCAGTGGCAGAGTCAGGTAGGACAGAAAGAAGACACTGGAGAAGGAGAGTGTGGGTCTTGGAGCTTATGTATGCAGATCTGGTGGTTTAGTGGACTAATGCGTCCACTGTAGAGGCCTATGCTTGACCTCATGGTCACAGTTCAAATCCCAGTGGGTCCACTCAGCCTTCTGAGGTCTATAAAATGCGTACCATTGTGTTGAGTAACAATAAACATCTGTTATTCAGCACCAAGATGCCCACGGGTGAACAAACGCTTTACAAACATGCATTATGTTATAACCTTATTATCCGGGCATTAGAAGCTGTTTGGGTGTGGAATTCCTTTAGTCCGACAGCCAACACAATGTTTGGGATGAAGGACAACAAGTTTACATGTTTATTTTGTCCACTGGACAAGTAGGCTCAACCCACTGCAACACAAACCCTTGGTTGGCTACCAGCTTACTGTGTACCACAGAATGGCTCTATGACAGAGGAGTCTGTAGCACTAAATGCAAGATTTAAATTGTAATGTATACGTTGTACAACCTTGTATACGCGATTCTTTAATACTAAAGATTTTACTTATAGGGAACATTCCCTAAAGAAATACAGTGAGCTGTCAGTTTGCATAACTGACTGCAATTAAAGTACAAAATATTAACATGTTTGGTTTCAAAACAAAACGTACACCCAAAGAAAATGTATAACTTGGAGAAAATAAATTCTGATAAACTATTGTGCAAGTTTAGGTACCACTTCTCAGAGGCATTATGTAATAAAACGTGTATGATACTTGCCAATCTTTAAAAAAAAAAAGATTTGTTTTGCAAAAATCTGTGTAAAACTATAATGAGCTACATGATAATATACTTGGGTGGCAATTCTTTAAAAATGCCACAAGACTGCACCAGTAGGTAAATGCTCTTGCCTTGGTACAGGGTGAAGACCTTCAGGAATTCACACAAGTTTACAGAAGGAAGCCTGGAAACTGTACTCCTCGTAAAGTTCTGTGATTTCAATTTTCACCTCAGAATGTACCGATGCTTTTATTTGCTGGTGCGAAAATCTTTTGTGCAAATGCACTTTCCCTACTATAGAAAATGTTTTGGTCCTACCCTTGGCCAGGTGTAAAGGTCCAATCTTTTCGAGTGTGGAAGAGTGAAGAGGAGTTGGTGAATCCCCTTAAACATGTAAATATGTGTGCCACAGACTTACTAGTCAATCCAAACTTGAAACTACTGCTTTCGGCCTACTTCAGCCTCTGTATGTAGATTTGCTGAAAGGCAGAAAAACCACAGGATTCCCAGAATACAAATCCTGCTACAGCATGGGCTATGGCATTATCAGAGAGGTTATTATCAGAGCTGTGATGTAATGTGAATGCAGCCATAATTTGTCACCTAGGTGCACGGCTCCAAAAGAGAAAAGTGAATTTCTTTACCGGACATGTACCTTTCCTAAGCATCCCGGGCATTTGGGCAATTCGATATTTTATGAAATTCTGTTCCCATGATTAATCATTCTCTCTCTTAATCTGTGCCCCCACCTTCAGCTTGGACCCATTTTGTGCCGCAAGAAACGAACAGTGGCTTCTGGACAATTATTATAAATGTATTTAGATAACAGAAAAACTGCACATTTATTTAGCTTGAGCAAGGACTCTTTGGCCATGCATGAGAAAATGTTCGGGTTGAACTACTCTTAATTAGAATTAATTGAATGAAAAACATTATTGACAAACCATTATCATCATAATACCTGAAAAGGAGAGTTTCAGAGATTACATAACATAAAAGTAAGTATCAATGGAGCAGTGACTTACTCCTCAACCATACTTTCATGCAGCACCATAAAATGCGGGTTGTGCAGAGATTAGATCCTGCTCCAGTACAGCCACAGCCAGGGATTATTACCGGATGCGAGAACCCAAATAATAGGTTGTATTTACATTCCTCATTTGAAGAGGATGGTAGTGTATTTAAAGTGTTCCTTCAATTCTTGCCGTAATTAAATTACAGCTATCTAATCTAGGCAAGGTAAAATGTTATCGGCTCTCACACGACAGCCCAACACCCTAAAGTACAATCCCATATACCCCATCTTGGGTATAAATTAGTGGTCACTCCTACCCTGAAAACATAGGATTGCCCATCCTCCTCCTCCTCCTCCCCAAGCTCATCTGATCACCTGTGCATTTCCCTTCCATATCTGATCATCTGCCTCCAATCATTTCATTAATCTCTCTTTATCTCACAAACCGTGACAAGGTTCGGCCCCTCCCCCCAACTGTGTTTCCAGACTGCCCCCTTATCACTGTACACTCCAACATAGACGCAAGCACCTTTCTCCATGTACAGCAGAACATATTTATTCTTCTTAACCACACAACCCCAAGACCTATACCTCCACCTGACTCCACAAAAGAGACAGATCACTCTTCCCCGACCATCTTTTAAGCCAACTAAAAGGCCATTTAAGAATCATTGTTTTCACCCCTGCAAATGCATGACACTAATTTTACTCTTATTCAAAGGTCCGATCGTCTGTTACCTTCCCCATATCACCACGTCCATGCTTCAGACTGCTGTTGCCCATAAACATCAGATTGGTCAAATGCACTGTACAGTTAATAACAACTGCTTGCCATGCAACCTCACACGTCCTATCACTCCTCACCCTAGCATGTTGCAATGCTGCCCACGTGAGCATGATGCACCAATCCCAATATATCCATGCCATATTGCTACACATGCAAAAACCACAGTTGATGTACAGAATGCAGAACAATGTCATACATTCACCCCAGTACACAGATCTGGGCCTACATCCATCGTTTTGTTGCACACCACACCACCCCAGTTCAGATATGGCCATATGCAAATCAGCCTTGACCCTGTGCCTCATGGGAACAGTCCAGCCCGAACTGCCAAGCCATGCCTTCCCTGGACCGGAAACAAGCTTCCGAGGACCGGTTCTTCAGCCCGGCTTGCTTGAATGCAGTGGTGTGGAGTGCATGGGACTCACGTCTGAGCATACCCATCCCACTCGGGGTGACAAATGCAAAAACCACAGTTGATGGACAGAATGCAGAACAATGTCATACATTCACCCCAGTACAGAAATCTGGGCCTAAATCCATCGTTTTTTTGCACACCACACCACCCCAGTTCAGACATGGCCATATGCAAATCAGTCTGACCCTGTGCCTCATGGGAACAGTCCAGCCCGAACTGCCAAGCCATGCCTTCCCTGGACTGGAAACAAGCTTCGAGGACCGGTTTCTGGCATTCCAGCCGTCTTCAGCCCGGCTTGCTTGAATCCAGTGGTGTGGAGTGCATGGGACTCACGTCTGAGCATACCGATCCCACTCGGGGTGACAAATGCAAAAACCACAGTTGATGGAAAGAATGCAGAACAATGTCATACATTCACCCCAGTACAGCTGCACACCTATTCCATCATACGTCAGCATGTCATACTGCTCCTGTACTAGAGGTATCATAGCACTTGCGCACAACATCTCTCTTTCCAGCTGTGAATGTCATATCATCAAACAAAAGGCTCTAGATTAACGCATATTTGTATTGCCTCCTAATTAGATAGGTGGTCATATCACTAACAGCAGGACAGAGCTGCAAGCATGCACCGAAGACTGCTTTATCAAGCTGCGCTTAATGGATCCCCTGTTTCCTAAACCCACATGTTGGATTAGCTTACTATGTGCCAGTTAGCCAACTCTCACACACTAATGTGTTAAATTAAGGCCTTTCTGCCTGTGCTTGTCAGATGACCTGGTCATCAGTGTTGCCTATATCTATTTGAATCAAATTGCCAAGCCCACACAAACTTCCTCCATGCACTGCATCACCTGCTAATGAGATTGCTTGTCCAACGCACACCAAAACGCACGCATCAAGGAAACTATTCCTGATCTAGACAACAAGGGGTGAATCTTCTGCTTCCACAAAGTGAACAACAAGCGCGCCATTGTATGCCCAGTGTCCTCGGCGGTACAAAAGGGGGTGGTGATGGACGGAGCATCTGAACCAATCAAACACTCACACCCAGTCAACAGATCTGTGTTTAATCCATCACCGTTCTTTAGCCCACTCTGCCACCCCAGTTCAGACATGGCCATATGCAAATCAGTCTGACCCTGTGCCTCATGGGAACAGTCGAGCCCGAACTGCCAAGCCATGCCTTCCCTGGACCGGAAACAAGCTTCTGAGGACCGGTTTCTGGCATTTCAGCCGTCTTCAGCCCGGCTTGCTTGAATCCAGTGGCAAAGTGAGCAAGGTACTCACATCTGAGCATACCCTGCCAACTTATGGCGAACAAAGCGGTACAAAAGGGGGTGGTGATGGACGGAGCATCTGAACCAATCAAACACTCACACCCAGTCAACAGATCTGGGTTTAATCCATCACCGTTCTTTAGCCCACTCTGCCACCCCAGTTCAGACATGACCATATGCAAATCAGTCTGACCCTGTGCCTCATGAGAACAGTCCAGCCCGAACTGCAAAGCCATGTTTTCCCTGGACCGGAAACAAGCTTCCGAGGACCGGTTTCTGGCATTTCAGCCGTCTTCAGCCCGGCTTGCTTGAATCCAGTGGCAAAGTGAGCAAGGGACTCACGTCTGAGCATACCCTGCCAACTTATGGCGAACAAAGCGGTACAAAAGGGGGTGGTGATGGACGGAGCATCTGAACCAATCAAACACTCTCACCCAGTCAACAGATCTGGGTTTAATCCATCACCGTTCTTTAGCCCACTCTGCCACCCCAGTTCAGACATGACCATATGCAAATCAGTCTGACCCTGTGCCTCATGAGAACAGTCCAGCCCGAACTGCAAAGCCATGCCTTCCCTGGACCGGAAACAAGCTTCCGAGGACCGGTTTCTGGCATTTCAGCCGTCTTCAGCCCGGCTTGCTTGAATCCAGTGGCAAAGTGAGCAAGGGACTCACGTCTGAGCATACCCTGCCAACTTATGGCGAACAAAGCGGTACAAAAGGGGGTGGTGATGGAAGGAGCATCTGAACCAATCCAGCACTCACACCCAGTCAACAGATCTGGGTTTAATCCATCCCCTTTTGTATTGCAGTGTCCTCTGCAGCATCTAATCAACTTCCCCTACCTTTCTCTTGTAAGCATAGGACTCTTTAGCAACCTCTATGCATCCATGCCCCCTACGGTCTGTTCGTACCCAACCAAGAGATCAGCTGCATTCTAAACTCCTTTCCTCCCACGCACACACAACAAATCACGTTCTTAATCTTGTAGTGTAGTTCCTATTTTCCCAATAGGCTCTGCGCATTGGAATAACATAAACAGCAGTGTAGACGTAGGACTGAAGTTATCTAGGTCTCTACTGACTATGTTAAACTTAATTCAGGTTTGCGCCAGCAAGCTCAGAGGTCACTAGAAACTTTCTTGAATGAATAGGGAGGGGTTAACTTCCCTGGCTCAGACAAGAAGGGATTCAGTTTCTGACAACCGCATAAACATGACAACTTTGCTCCCTCAGAATAAGAGTACATCTCTAGAGTCGTGTGAAAACAATAGGCAGCTATTTCACTCAGTCAATCGTGCATGCTTAGTTCCACCAGAATGCAGAGAAATAGAGAGACGAGCGTTTTCAATAAAATTGATGTTATTTATTGAGCAGTCTTCCTTCTCATGCAAGAGAAATGAATTGCCACAGTTGCAATACTCATTATAAAGTAAAGTGCGTACAGTAAAAGTAGTATTATGAAATAATACTGTAAAAGCATTGATATGGTTTCTTAGCCATATAGTACTTAAAATAGATAAAATATACATATATAAAAACATTGACTAACGTACTCAACTGGTGCTTCTAACTACGCCTACCCCGGTGTACCTGACCTAAACCTAATACTTGGGAAGGAGTAAGTAAGTAGCAGTTTAAGTTAAGTTGGTTAAGATTAGTTTTGTCAAGGATCAGCATCAAGAATTCTCTTAAGGGTTTAGTCACCTCCGTACCTTGGTAATAGAATGTGGGAGGTCTGGTATCTCTTTCCTCAGGACTTGATATCCCAGCCACCCACAAGAGTAGGCTGGAAACACCGGAGCTGGATTTTCTCGGCTGGAGAAAAAGACAGCTTCTCTCTCAGTGCGTCAAAACGGGCGAGGCGGCTTTCCGTGGGCTCTCGCATCAGCTGGGCTCTCGGGCAAGTAGACGTCCGCTCTGCTCCAAACCACTGTGTGTTTGCTTAAGGCAACTGTTGGTATTTTATACCTGGAAGGTGCCGGGTTTGACGTAAGGTTGGACATAAGACGTCACTAAGAACTAACAGTTCTTGCCGGACTTCAGGAGTTCTTGTTCAAATCAAAACAAAAGCAGGGGGGAATTTCCCAGGCTGCTGGAGGCTTGGTTTGTTTAAAGAACGCGTTGTGCTTTCTAGGAGTCGATGGGAGTAGCCGTGCTGTGCTATGGACTGCACGGGCTATTACTGAATATGGATCCGATTCTTATGCCTTTATCAGGATATTATTGATTATAACCTCACAAGGGCATAAATCGGGAATATTGAATTAGGGTCCTAAATATAAACATAACAATCTCATGTGTGTAAAAATCGTCATCTCCTTACAAAACACCAGATCACTGGCATGGGCCATGTAACATAGTGAATACAAGAAAGGACAAACTTTTAACCTCACACCACCATAATTTTTGTTGCATGCCCTTTTCCGAGAAAAACAGTGTACTCTTAAAAGGCCTTCTGCTGATTTAATTTTTAGAACCCGAATCAGTACTCACATGACAACGGGCAGCTAGGTATCGACATGCTTCATCTATCTAAAGAAAGAGAAAAAAAGTTCTGAATCAAACATCAAAGTGTGAACACTTGTAAAAAAAACTGCATACTGTAAAGCGTTGAACACCACGTGGAAATGGCTGAACGATGAATAGATGTTACTGCTTTCAAAATGTGTTATCCAAAGTGAACACAAACAGTCAAATCAACCCATAATACTCCACACATTTAATTTTACAAAAAATATGTACATATTCCCTATTAGTAAGTGGTAGTAAAATACAATAGAGTCTCGATTTAACCCTGCGTTTTCTCGGAACCAGTTGATGGAAGCAAGGAGAATGGCAAAGGTTCATGCATAGAAAAAAGTAGAAGCCCCCTACATGGTGGTGTGCTGGCGAAGATGTTGCATAGGTCAGTGTTCGACCCATCAGCCTTGGCGGGTGGGCTCCCAAACTTTTTGCCTTCATTCCTCCCGTTTTGCTAATTTTTATTTATTTTTTTGGGCCTTAGGACTTTGCGCACTTTACCACCGCTAACCAGTGGCAAAGTGCTTGTGCTCTCTCCTTTACACATGGGGAAACTGGTCTCAGAATCCACACAAAGGACTTCACATTAGCCTGCGGTGCCCCCAGACTGATTTGGACCACAGTAGGGAGGACGGACAAGGGGCACAGGAAACCATCCCCTAAAACTCGTGCAGACCGGTCTGAAGGGGTGCCTAAGGAGGCTGCCCTGGAGCCTACCAGAGAAGACACTTCTGCTCGAGAGTCCTGCCTGAACTTGCTTGATGGCACATTGAGGCACAGAAGTGTGTCTAACTCTAGAGGGCCTGGAAGCAGGCTAAGGTCTAGGCAGCTAATGACACCTCTGGAGATCATCTCATCTATTGGGAGAATGTACTCCTATATAGATTCCTGTGCCTTGGGCAACCAGTGTGGGAATCCCTAGAGAAGTGGTGTCTGACAAGGGCACCAACTTCATGGCAGCGTACACCAAGTCCATGTGGGATGAGAGTGGGCTAACCTACAAGTTATCCATGTCCTATCACCCACAAACAAATGGGCTTGTTGAGAGGTTCTGCAAGATCCTCAAGGGCATGACTGTGGGCCTACCTGAGCCCTTGAGGCGGAAGTGGGATGTTCTCTTACGATGTCTGTCCTTTGCCTACATGGAGGTACTACAGAAGGGAGTTGGGCTTAGCCCATTTGAACTACTCTATGGTTAGGAGACTTCTCAGGCTGGAGAAAGAGGGGCGGGTGTAAGCTGCCAAGAAGCCTTTCCAGATGTAGTCAGCAACACGTTGGCCTTAAAAAACCAAAATTCACACATTCTTGATAAAGGCTTCCAAGAACTTAGACACCAGCCAACAAGTCATGAAGCACTAGTACGATGAGAGATCCACCTTGGTCTAGTTTCAACCTGGCCAAAACAGTGAGGGTTATGGAGCCTTTGGAACCCACAGCCCTCCAAAACCACATGCCTGGGCCCTATGAGTTGAAAGAGCGAACAAGTGAGGTCACCTACGTGTCATAGGTCCGAGGTCACCATCCTCCTGAGGACAGATGATGGGGTGGAAGAGGGGAATGAACCTCTCTACAATGTCTTATCCTCCGAGGAGTAAGATGGGTCAATAAAGTGTCAACTTCTCACCTACTCGGACCCCAGAATAGCAGAGGTACTGATGCCAGTTGCTGGAACAGTTTGCCACCCTATTCTCCCTCACTCCTTGGCTAGCACACCTGTGTATCGATGATATTAATTCTGGAGACAATATACATGTGAAAAACAAAATTTACAAGTTGTCAGAAAAAGTGAGGGCTTGCATTAAAGAGGAAGTTTCCAAAATGATGGCATTGGGGGTGATTCAATCAATCAATCAAGCAAATTTGTAAAGCGCGCTACTCACCCGCTAGGGTCTCAAGGCGCTGGGAGGGTAGGGGGGGGGGGGGGGGCATGATTCGCTACTGCTCGAACAGCCAGGTCTTGAAATGTTGAGTACTCCAGTAGTCCCTGGTCCGGCCCTGTAGTGTTCCTAAGTGCCACCCCCACGGGGCACCACCTCAGAATTCAGGTTCTGCATGGATTACAGGGAGGCCCAACTCAGTCACCAAGACTAACGCTCACCCCATCCCAAGCTTATCGACAGTTTGGGAGCTGCCAAGTTGCTTAGAACCTTTGTCTTGACATCCGGGTACTGAACGATTGCTGTTAGTGAGGGGGACAAAAAAGTAGAAAGCATTTTCAACCCCAGAGGGCCACTTCCAATTTCGTATGATGCCCTCTGGATTGAAAAATACCCCTTCCACCATTCAAAGGTTGGTTAGCAGTGTCTTAGCTGGGAAAGGAGGCATTCAGTGCTGCCTACCTGGATGACATAGCTGCCAACAGCTCCCGCTGTGAGGACCACCTAGACAATCTCTAGGAGGTGGCTTAGACTCTGCAGCAGCCAGGCTTAACGATCAAGGCCAGCAGGTGCTAGACAGGATAGGGTTTGGATGGTGTACATGGGACACCTAATGGGTGGAGGCATTGTGCAGGTTCTCCGTGCCAAGCCTGAGACCATCCTGCCCTGGGAACCCCCTAAAACTCAGACTTAGTTGAGGGCCTTCCTGGGCCTTACCAGTTACTATAAGATGTTTGGATTGAGTGGGGTAGACTGGATTGAGTAGGGTGGATTAGATGAAAACGGAGTGGATTAAAGCAAGCGGGGTGGATTAAAGCTGGGTGGGTTGGATTGGGATGGATTGGAGTGAAGTGGACTGGATTTAAGTGGACTGGATTTGAGTGGAGTGGATTGGTTGGACTGGACTGGTGTGGATTGGATTTGCGTGGAGTGGTGCGGATTGGATTGAGTGGGGTGCATTAAAGTTGCTTGAAGTGAAGTGGATTATGGTGGACTGGATTGGATTGGACTGAGGTGGATTAAAATGGATCAGATTTAGTGGGATGGATTGGGGTGATGTGGGTGGATTGGGTTGCAGTGGACTGGATTGGAGTGGGGTGGAATGGATTTGCATGGGTGGATTGGTTTGGATTGGAGTGGGGGTTGGTAGGATTGGAATGTGTTGGGTTGGATTAAATTGGATTGGAGTGGGTTGGATCTGAATGGGGTGGATTAGAGTGGCGTGGGTTCGATTAGAGTGGGGTGGGTTGGATTGGAGTACGTTGGGTTGGACTGGAATGAGGTTGATTAATTGGAGAGGGGTGGGTTGTGTCGTGTAGTATCTACTAATCAGTAGGAACTGCGCGTTTGTGGACAACAAGCTTTGGGATGATGCCAGACTGATTCTGTGTAGCCCCACAGGATATGTTGTCCCTTAGACCAGCAAGCTCACAGTGCCACCATGAGCCCCCTAACTTAGACAGGGAGTGAACTGGATTGCGGTAGAATGGAGTGGACTGACCTGGGGTGGGGTGGATTGGAATTGTGTGGTGGATTGGATTAGAGTAGAGTTTGTTGGATTGGAGTACAATTGGGTGGATTGGAAGGCAGTAGGTTGGGTTGGATAGGGATGGGGTGAGTGGGGTTGGATAGGGATGGGGTGAGTGGGGTTGGATAGGGATGGGTGAGTGGGTTTGAATTGGTGTGGGGTGAGGGGGATAGGAGGGGGTGGTTTGGAGTGGGGTGAGGTGGATTGGGTGGGGTGGATTGCACTGAGGTGTGGTGAATTGTATTGAGGTGTGGTGGATTGGAGTGGGGTGAATAGGATCGAACAGGAAACCTGTAAAAACGACAACCCTTTTCCCTCAGGAACAATGATGACAGACCTAAAATCTTTCGCTCATGCACTCCTGCTTCTGTTTGCTCAGAAAAATATACAAAGAATACAGAGAGGGATGTTTTCATTGTTTATTCAACCAAAGTGATTTTTGTATAGAAAATATGTGCTGCAATGATCAAAAGACAGAAGCAGATTAAAGTTATCATAAGCGTCAGGACAGTGAACAGAACGAAAGGTTACACCCTCATGCTAAAACAAGGTAAATATGCAAGCATATAAAATAATATAACAATTCTACTCTTACTACCAAAAACCCTAACCTACGTGGATAGGGGGGGGGGGGGCTGCGCGTGTGCGTGTGTATGTTCTGCCAGGAAACCCCCTACTGTATGATCCAACTCCATTACTTGGTGGGTAAGAATGTAGGACCTCGCCTAGGTCACAAGCTGGACACCCCTTGCGGAGAGGTCAGTCAGCTGGTGGGCGAAAGCTTCTGAATATAGGGACCTCTTGAAGTCATCAGGGGTGCCTTCTCGGCTATGCGTGGAAACAGATATTTATATATATAAAAGGCATCCTTTCCTTGGGCCGAGATTGTGATCGAGCTGCCACTGTTTGTATTCTACAGAAAGCTGTGCCGCCATATGGTCGTAAGTAACAAACACATTTGCACAACCTACATGTAGGCCTTGTACACAATGCCAAAGCAATAGGATAGTGGTCTTGTGAAGTTGATTTGTGTAAGCAGGAAATAAACCCTTAGTGTCACGAATGCAAATGTGTTTCAAAAGTCAAAGTGGAGATTGAAGACAGCTTTAAGAAAGTACAAACATGTGAAAATGGATGTTGACCCTTTGTGGGGTATCATTTGAGCTCCTCCTAAAAGAAAAGAAAAGAAAAAGAGAAATCCTGAAGTTCTGGATTCTTCCTGACCAGGAAAGGGCCCATTCGCGCCAACATCTTGCCACTTGTCAACGTGCAGCGCCGGTGAACCTGACTGTTTGTGCTACAGCGACTGCCAGGGATGACTGGCAATGCGCGAGCTTCACTTCTTGCTATAGTATCGACAGCGGGCGGTCACTGCCAACGTGAATCTTCAGCAACGACTGACCGCAACGCCCATCAAGATCTTTGTGCTACAGAGACGACTGTCTGCAAAACCGAGCCTGCTCTTTGCCCCACAGCGACAACCAACTGCAGTGCTCTCCTTGCAGCCTCTTCCATCTCTTACGGAACTCTGTATGCTGGCCTTTAGAAGGCAACTTTTTCAGCTGAACTAAGCTGGTCCCTGTATCTGGCACACACTCCATCTCAGTTGGCCTGAACGTGTGACTTTGACCAGGTCTCGCACAATAAGATAACCGTGAGAGGCACTTTGTGATTTTAGGCACTATACTTAGCTCCAGTTTTACTGATCTTTGTCATTTTGGTGTAAAACTTTTTTTACTTTCCTCTATTTTTCTAAATTTGAATGGGATTTTCCCTATGTTTGTTCTTCCACTTTAATACGGCTTGTGTGCTGCACAAATACTTTACACATTGCCACTAAGTTAAGCTTTACTGCTGTTGTGCAAAGGTACTAGAAGGTTAAACACAAGCTCATTTAGTGATATTTGTGGCTCACCCTGGTAGCACACTGTAGAATAGATTTTTGCATGAAAGATGCATAATTACACTTTTGCATGCACATATGTCACATGTTTATTTGCTTCACAGAAAGCACTATGCCAAACATTCATATCGAGGCCTATCTAATGAGATGAAAAAGGGATTGGAATGCTTCAGAGTAGTCCATGCAAAATTGCTGCACAGAAATTCTTTATAAGCCAACACACACGTGAATGATATAATCAGCACATACAAAATGCCAAGAACGTGCAGCCATCAGATGAGAAAGCATATGAATATTATTCCAGTTATAGATTTTACAAATCAGTTAGAGGAAGCTCATCAAACCTAAGCAGTGCTCGTTGATGAGCAAAACCTGGTTTGGATCAATGTTTGTAAAACCTGTGATATCAACAAATTGACTGTTTTATATCCTATTGCAATATTTTCAAAGTTTCTCTCTATAATTTTAGTAGAAATCATTCATTGCTTGCAGGTTGGACCTGGTCACTTGGGATCAATAGTTTATCAATAGAAACAACCAGATAAAAGACTACATCTTCCAAAAACAAAATGCTTGTAATGGAGTGATAAGACTGAAAACAAATGTGATGTGTTTGAAAAGGAAGAAGGGTGGAGGAGCAACAGTCTCTATTACTTCTGTCAGAGAAAAAAAAGGTCAGAGGGTGAAAATGCTGCTTCTGTGAATCAGAACACTGAAGGAAAGATCCCTCGTGACCTTGATAAAGAAACGGCACAACATCTCTAACAGGTTCAGTATTTATTGTCAGATCATGTGACTCAAGGTAGACAACGGTTTCTGGCAGAAGTAACTGGGAATACGCTGTGGATTTTTAATTTAGTCCTTAAACTAACCAACATAGGAAGTAGAACACATGAATAAGGGATTATAAAGGTCTTGGCATGAACCTGGTGTGGTTTTCACTGTCCGAAACTTATTTGAATCGTTTATTTCTGGTTTTGGTTTCATAGTCACATGAGTGACTAATACACACCTCTACATTTATCGACTGTGTTATATGCCTCACTAATACTAGAACTGGTGAAGGATGTTAAGCAATGTTACAACTTTACAACTGTAATTAATGGGCAGTCAATTTATGTTATCTATGTATCTCTTCAAGGGTCGCAGGCTTAAAGTGCAAAGCACTCATGTGACCGGACAGTCCGAGAAATTGAGGATGAAATCAGATCCCAAGTGTCCTGCAGGCAGTATACACGCCCCTCCCCGTGATGGCTTAGGGTGGGTGGGAGGAAGAGAGTTAAAGTTAGTTGACATGTCAGTGGTTAGCGGAATGAGTTGACAGATACCAATCCTCAGTCTTCAGAATGTCTGGGTGTGTGCAGTGAAGCCTTATATTTAAAATATTTGTAACCGCTTCACTGTCGATATTGTAATCGTTGAGGTCAACTGTTTTGGATTTCTGTCTCCGCCACTGGTGATGTAAAGTGGGTTGTACGACAGAGCGCATTTTTTACCCCACATTTTTTTAGAACGCATATGCTTTTACAACATATGCCTTTACCAAGCATGGATATATATATATATATATATCGCAAGCAAAAAACTCCAACCACTTCAACCACTACGGAAGAAAGTCGGACTTCCGTAAATTTCCAATCGCAAGCAAAAAACTCCAACCACTTCCACCAAAGCCTCGGCGGCGAAGAAGGAGAAGCGAACCACTTCTTTGTCAGGCAAGATGTTGTTTTATTTCAACCTTCAGCAGCAGTCAACAGATGACGCGTTTCGGGCTCAGGCGCCCTTGATCACACATGTGATCAAGGGAGCAAACTTACTGCCTAGACATCAAAAATACAAAGGATAACTTCGAAGCGCTATCTTTCTAAAGCCAATTGGCCATGGTTGTATGCCCCTACAAAAATCCAATATAATGTGCATGTGTGTGTTGAATTAGTACTGCAATGCTCTTACAAATGGACACAATCACGTTGTATTCTTATGTGATGCAGACAAAAAATGAGAGGGAAACAACTTACTTTATCTAGTTTCCGTGACCGGATGGCATGTGCTGCTCTGTGATACTGAGCAGTCAGGTAGAGGCACTGAGCCAGCCAATACACATCTCGGGGATCCTCTGAAGAAATCAAAAATATTGTTTAACTTCCAATTTACACTTTTCTCTCAAACAAAATACAACCTAAAACCTGAACTCCTATGTCAATCTGAATCCTTCAATTTTTTCTATGAATTTATTGCCATCATTAGTGTGAGAAGTTAGCCTGGCGTATGATGTCCACTAGTTCTAGTGGGCACCTTGCACCAGTGTAATCGACCCTTATTGATGGTGGTTGTAAAGTCAACCTTATAGAAAGCTATCCTAGTGGTAGCGTGAACCAGCAGTCTTCAGGCTAAGACTTCAGTAGGCGAGTTAAGCAAGTTGTTTTACCAATTATAATCCCTTGAATACCAAATGAAAGGACATCACACAAGGTATATATCAAATATATATGTATTTAATCTAAACACAACCCCTCTGCACTCTTTATGAGGTCAGAGGTAAAAATACAATACAAGTCACACAATTAATATACGATAAGTTGCACAGTGTACGTTATGCCCTTGGGGCCTCACAAACCATATACTAAGAAAGTGGTATACGAACCACGAGAGAATTAGAAAGCAGGCCTGGGGCCTGTGGAATCCCTGGGCTACACTAATCGACCAAAGGTTAGGAAGTAGGAGGCCCACGGGAGACGCCTGCAGTGTCTAACCACTTACCATTGACTTTCTATGGAGATCGTAGAAGTTACAAATATACAATTTAAGGACACAACCGGATGGACTAGGATGGAACCCTTTTAAACTACGACACTTCGGGAGTCAAGATCCATGGGAGCACCGGAGTACTCGTGTTACCTCACCAAGGGAAGCCGGGTGCATAGGTGTCTTTTCGTGTCGGGTTTCGTCGTCGTTTTCTATGGAGAGTTGCAAAAAAGTGCTGCAGGCAACCAGAGGAAAAGTGCCCGGGTGGATCCAAGGGTGGATCGAAGATCTGAAGAACCTGAAAGCAGAAGGGAAGGAGTCTGGGTCACTAGCCAGTGACCAGGAAGGAACCAGGCGATGTTGGGTGATTTCAGGTGAAGTAGTCATACTTGTCTCTTCCGCCACGAGGTCCAGAAGGCATCGACGATGACCAGGCGCTGGATTCGAGCTGTCCCAGGACGGATCTAGTTGACTGCGGTGTCGGTATCCGGATTGGACCCAACAAGCCTTGGCAACCGCAACCCACGCAGGATGTCGAGATTGGCTCGGTTGCAGACCAGCAAGGTCTGTGGCGCTTCTCCTTTTCAGGGAAGCTGGAGCAACCAGGAATGCAAGTTAAGTTCAAAGAAAGGTCTTCAGGGGGCTCACTAGAGAACGGTCAAGGAACCGGGAAGTCATGTCGAGCTCAAATGCAAAGGCGGGGCCCACTGGACACTCGCGGAGTATGGGGGCCTGGACTTCGGTGCAAATGGTGCTCGGGCTGGGGCTTCTCGTACCCCAATGCACAACTTACTGAGGCTTCAGGAAAGGAGTGCAGGTAGCAAAATGCAGAAGGTCCAGGAGTTCAGGTCCCACGTCTCTCGTGTCCGCCACGTGTCTCTGCTTTGCTGTGGATGTGAGTCGGGTCAGAGAAGTCTGGAAGTCCAGGTCCTGTGTCGCAGAGTATTCAGGATCCGACAGGAGCCTTGAAACTGCAGACCAGCAAAGATGCTGTTGGTGCCTGTATGCACAGGGTGGTCACTCCTTGACCACAAGGGAGATATCTTCCGTCTTCCAGTCAAAATGGAATGTCGAAGGTCCAGGATATGTCTTTCAAAGATTCGTCCAGGGTAATCTAAAGTCCTAGGGACACAGCTCCTATACTTATACTAAGGATGGGGGTTGGACTACCTGGCTAGGTCCCTCCTATGGGTGGACCTGAGAAGGGGGTGGTTACACCCCTTTCCCATAGTCCAGTTTCGTACCAGAGCTGGGGCTGTGTGCCCCAGCAACCGGTTTGAACTGGGCTATACATGGAGCACCTTGTGTGCCCCAGGCAGTGTCTGGAAGCATTCACTGAATGCAGCCCTCCCTGCCCCAATACACAAAACCCCTGTCTGGGGAAGTGCCAGCACCTCCCTGGACAGGAAACCTATTGTCCAGGCCTCCCCTGCTGGAGTTTGACCAGCAACAGGAGGTCAGACTCGTGTCTGTGGCAGCAGCATCCATTTTGTGATGCTGAGGTTCTGTTTAACTTTAACCGGGTAAACCTGTAACTACATGTCTTCTCCCTCTAGAAGGGTGGAATGCTACCCCTGCCACCAGGACTGGGGTGGGGGGTAGTATTCCAAAGTGTTTGACACCTTACACGACATGTTTTGATAAAGCCAAACCAGAGTTAGCATTAACTGCGAGGATTATAATGCACTTAAGAGTATATGGTATGGCTATATCATCGAACAGCTATAAGGTGATGGTTCCGAAAGCTGCAGAGGGGCTCAGCTCATGCTAGGGCACCCTCTCACATACAACCAAGCACTCTGCCTCCAGGATTGTCGATGCCTACCATAGGGGTGACTTATAGGTGTATATGTGTCTATATGCAACGGTAGATATAGGTATGCTATATCTAGGTAAGGGGTGATTACACCACCTTACCCAGGCTGTGTGAACAGACCTGTGGTGTCAGTTTGGAAGGCAAATCAGGGGTGGCACAATACATGCCACAGCCCCTGGTAGACCTAGGGAACACCTATGCCCTGGGTACCTATGGTACACTATACAGAGGCTCACAAGGGTGACCCAGTAACCGATCTGGTATGTACCTAAAGTACATGGAGTCCATTTTTATAGAGAAAGCAGATAGTCTGGAGGCCTTGAATAGCGGGGTCCCAGGCCAAGTAAGTCGAAAACCAGCAAAACACCAGGAAAAAAGTGGGGGTAACCATATAGTCAGATTCCACCTTCCTACACAACCCCCCCCAAACGAAAGTAGATAAGGCTACCCTTGTCCAGGTAAGCCTATATTGACTAAGTGGCCATATAAGGAAGTACCTGCACTAGCATGGTTACCCCATGTCTTATGTTCCACTAAGCAATCCCTCACCCTAAGGGTATCGGAGGGTCTCCACCATTGGGAATTCCTTCCTATGTGGTGTTTTGGCAAAGTAAAAGGCTGGTGCTGGGATGGAGTACTGAAGTGAGGCTCAACTAAGGTTAGGCTCAGCTTCCTCTAATCACTATCCACCATGTATGCCTTTCTTTCCATGACTAAGTTGCACTGTGCTCTCAGGGTTAACCTTTGGCTACCTACAGCTGGAGGTTGCGTCCCTTTGGTTGGACCACTGGAGGGACAGGTCAGGTTTGGGACCACTGGGTCCCAGGTTTGCCTCTGTCCAACAGAGTCCATCTGGGGGAGATTCCTACACAAGGGTAAGGGAGATCCCTCAGAGTGCTTAGGAGTTTTCACCTGGCTAAGGCTGCTAGACTGCGTGCCCCTAAGCTGCTGATGGGGGGGGGGGGTTCCTTTGAACAGGGGGCCCTTTGGGGTCCACTGACCTCCCTGACCTCTACAGCCCTGGGCTGATTGAGGCAGGGTAGAGAGGGGCAGGTTACCTGCTCCAGACTGGGTACCACCTTGGAAGGGTCCTCTGACATCAGGAGCTCTGCCAGGCCAGGCCTGACTACCTCTGGGGCAGTTCCTTCACAAGCGGTAGGGTCAGTTCCCTGAGGAGGCTGACCTTCACCTAAAGTCTGGTAGGAGGGAGACTTTTCTTCCGCCCCGATGCTCTCTGTCTTTGTGGAGTGATCCATAGTTTCAGGCTTCACAACACAATTATCTGTTTGGGTTTGGACTGTGACCATCACAGCCCTATCAACTTTTTCAGGTAGGCCTATCATCTTGGAACGGGCCTGTTTCTCTATCTCAGCCCAGGCTGAGATCTTTAGATCATTGCCTAGTAAGCAATCTACAGGCAAGTTTGTAGACACTGCCACTCTCTTTGGGCCAGTGACACCTCCCCAGCTGAGATTTACTACTGCCATGGCATGATCTGTCTGCACTCCATCAATATTGACCACCTGGTAGCTAAACCCAGGTAACAGTTGTTCTGAGGGTACTAGGTTCTCAGTGAGCATGGTGATACTAGCCCCTGTGTCCCTATAGGCCACAACTGTCTGATGATTGATATGGGGCTCCTGTCAAAGTCCCAAGGTATTGGGACAAGCAGTGAAGTTGGCAAACCCCATGCCACCCTCGTAGACTAGAGTTGCTGTGGTAGGGGACCTGGTTAGGCCAGAGTCCACCTGAGTTCCCCAAGTATACCCACCCAAATTTTTGGGGGCACTCCCACCACCTGGGGGATTACTACTAGTAGTATCAGGAGGTGTTAGAGTATTACTTGGAGGTATATTCTCCTTATTGTTGGCTTTTGTGCAACTGCTGTCAGTTTTCCAGTGGCCAGGTTGCTTACATCTAAGGCAATAAGGTTTCTTAACATTAGAGGAAGGAGTTTGGGTTCCACCCCCCTCAGAGGATTTTTTGGGCCCTGTAGTGGATTTGTCCTTAGATTTATCCCCACCTTTCTCTTGTGGTTTGGTAGAATCTTTCTTCTGGTCACACGGAGATTTTTAGGCCTCACCCTGGTTCAGACCCATTTGTCTGCCTTCTTTCCCAATTCTTAGGGAGAGGTCAGCTCAGAGTCCACCAGGTGCTGACGTAGAATCTGGTTTTGACAATTATTAAGAATCTGCTCCCTCATAATCAAATTATACAATCCTGTAAAGTCTTGTACTCTGCTGCCCAGTAACCAGCCCTCCAGAGCCTTAGTAGCACAATCTACAAAGTCAGTCCAGTCCTGAGTCTGTGTCTTCTGGGTGTCTCTGAACAGCAAACTATACTGCTCGGTGGTTAAGCCAAACCTATCTATCAGAGCACTCTTCAGAACTGTGTAGTTGTCACCTCTTCTCTGACAGTGAGGAGCTTATCTCTACCTTTGTCTGCAAATGAGAGCACCAAGATTACTGCCCACTGCTCCCTGGGTACCTTCTGTACTTTGCAGGCCCTCTCTAAAGCAGTTATCAATTTGTGGATGTTATCCCCAATCTGATAGGGGGCAATCTTGTTTAGGTTCCTATGGTCATGAGACCTTTCCCTACCACTAGGATTGTTGCTGCCACCAGTGGGCTATAGCCCACACAATTTCTTCTCTCTTTCAATGCTAGTGTCTCTTTTGCAAGGGCAACTTCTTGCCTCTTGATCCTCAGCTTGACCTCTTTCCTTCTAGCTTTATGCTCTCTCCTCTGAGGGGAGGCCATCCTCCTCTGAGCAGAGGCATTGGACCCCACTGAGGAATCAGAATGCTCAGAACCACTGGAAAGTGATCTGCGCCTTCTGTTTCCACTATTAGGCCTATTTGGAAGGTTAGAGGGAGGCCTACCTTGGCCCTCTCCACCTCCAGATAGTCCTGAGTTGCCCAGGTCAGGTTCATCAGCCTCATCCTGGTCATCACCCACATCATCATCAGAGACCACTGGATCCTCCCCAGTTGTATTCTCCTCTGTTGATGGATGCCCCCCCCCCCCTCTCTGCTACCTTGCCACCTGGGTCTGATGCATTCTCTACATCATGAGCCACTAAGATATCTACCAGGTGGTTCAAGGTTGGACTCTGTCCTTGTCTTAACTTTCTGACTGCACACAGGCTTCTCAATTCTTGAAAAGTGAATGAATCATACTTAGAAGGCAACCTTTAGTTGTCTTCTTGCAGAGGTCCACTAGGCCCTGTTTCCAAGGACATTGCAAGTGAGGTGTGGTTTGTGCACCTACCTACACTACTTGTTTTCCTACTATAACCTCACTAGGAGTTGTAGTCAGGGTGTGCTAAGCCCTTACCACCTACAACTACTAAGTTCAGTAGAACTTATGTATATATCAGACTTGATTTATATGTACTTACAGGTACCTTGATATGATCTTTCAGTTGATATCTTGAGATTATTTGGTAAAACAATTGCAAGCTCTTATCCCAACCGCTGCACACCAATGTGAGAAGTTAGCCGGGCATATGATGTCCACTAGTTCTAGTGGGCACCTTGCACCAGTCTAATCGACCCTTATTGATGGTGGTTGTAAAGTCAACCTTATAGAAAGCTATCCTAGTGGTAGCATGAACCAGCAGTCTTCAGGCTAAGACTTCAGTAGGCGAGTTAAGCAAGTTGTTTTACCAATTATAATCCCTTGAATACCAAATGAAAGGACACCACACAAGGTATATATCAAATATATATGCATTTAATCTAAACACAACCCCTCTGCATTCTTTATGAGGTCAGAGGTAAAAATACAGTACAAGTCACACAATTAATACACGATAAGTTGCACAGTATACGTTATGCCTTAGGGGCCTCACAAACCATATACTAAGAAAGTGGTATAAGAACCACAAGAGAATTAGAAAGCAGGCCTGGGGCCTGTGGAATTGCTGGGCTACACTAATCAACCAAAGTTTAGGAAGTAGGAGGCCCATGGGAGACGCGTGCAGTGTCTAAACACAGCCGCGGGTTACCATTGACTTTCTATGGAGATTGTAGAAGTTACAAATATACAATTTAAGGACACTTCCGGATGGAACCCTTTTAAACTAGGACACTTCGAGAGTCAAGACCCACGGGAGCACTGGAGTACTCGTGTTACCTCACCCAGGAACGCCAGGTGCAAAGGTGTCTTTTCGTGTCGGGTTTCGTCATCGTTTTCTATGGAGAGCTGCAAAGAAGTGCTGCAGGCAACCAGAGGAAAAGTGTCCGGGTGGATCCAAGGGTGGATCAAAGATCTGAAGAACCTGAAAGCAGAAGGGACAGAGTCTGGGTCTCTAGCCAGTGACCAGGAAGGAACCAGGCGATGTCGGTGATTTCAGGTGAAGTAGTCAAGTCAAGTCAAGTCAAAGAATTTATATAGCGCTCTACATACCCAGAGGGTCTCAAGGCGCTTGAGGAGGGGAGGGGAATTACTTGTCAAATATCCACGTTTTAAGTTGCTTTCTGAATGCTAGGTGATTCTGAGTAAGGCGAAGGTGAGTGGGAAGGGAGTTCCAGGTTTTAGCTGCCAGGTAGGAGAAGGATCTACCTCCCATGGTGGTTTTGTTGATGCGAGGTACGGTAGCAAGGGCTTGGTTGGATGATCGTAGCTGGCGGGAGGGGGAGTAGAAGGACAGTCGTGTGTTGAGGCATTCTGGTCCGATTTCGTAGAGTGCTTTGTGTGCGTGGGTTAGGAGCCGGGAGGTGATCCTCTTATTGACAGGAAGCCAGTGGAGGTTTTTCAGGTGACCAGAGATATGTTCTTTACGCGGGATGTCTAATATGAGCCTGGCTGAGGCGTTTTGAATTCGTTGGAGTTTTTTCTGGAGTTTAGCGGTAGTACCGGCGTAGAGGGTGTTTCCGTAGTCCAGTCGGCTCGTGACCAGGGCGTGGGTGACCGTTTTCCTAGTTTCGGTGGGGATCCAACGAAATGTTTTTTTTGAGCATGCGAAGAATGTTGAAGCAGGATGAAGAGACGGCGTTGACTTGTTTGTACATCGAAAGTGAGGAATCCAGGATGACGCCCAGGTTCCGTGCATGGTCTGTCGGGATGGGTGCTTTTCCAAGGGCTTCTGGCCACCAAGAATCGTCCCATGCAGAGGGGGGGGTACCTAAGATAAGGACTTCTGTTTTATCAGAGTTCAGTTTCAGACGGCTATGTTTCATCCATTCGGCAACTTCTTTCATTCCTTCGTGTAGGTTAGTTTTGGCGGTGCGAGGGTCATTGGTGAGTGATAGGATCAGTTAAGTGTCATCCGCGTAGGAGATGATGTTGAGGTTGTGTTGGCGTGCGATGGTCGCGAGGGGGCTCATGTATACGTTGAAAAGGGTGGGGCTGAGTGAAGATCCTTGTGGAACGCCGCAGATGACTTCAGTGGCCTCTGACTTGAATGGTGGAAGGCGGACTCTCTGGGTTCTTCCGGAGAGGAACGAGGTGATCCATTCTAGTGCTTTTCCTTGGATTCCAATGTTTCTGAGGCGCTGTAGAAGGGTGTTATGGCAGACTGTGTCGAAGGCTGCGGAAAGGTCGAGGAGGATGAGGGCGACTGTATCTCCATTGTCCAGTAGGGTTCGAATGTCGTCTGTTGCTGCGATGAGGGCGGTTTCAGTGCTGTGTTTGGCTCGGAAGCCGGACTGTGAGGAGTCGAGGGAGTTGTTGGCTTCGAGGAAGGCGGCGAGCTGGTTGTTGACGGCTTTCTCGATGACTTTGGCCGGGAATGGAAGGAGCGAAATAGGACGGTAGTTTTTGAGTTCGGTGGGGTCCGCTGTGTGTTTTTTCAGAAGGGCGCTGAGTTCTGCGTGTTTCCAGCTTTCCGGGAAGGTGGCAGAGTTGAGGGAGCAGTTGATGACGTCTCTGAGGTGCGGTGCTATGATGGAGTCTGCTTTGTTGAAGATGTGGTGAGGGCATGGGTCTGTGGGGGATCCTGAGTGGATGGAGTTCATCAGGCGGATAGTGTCCTCAGTGGAGATTGGGTTCCAGACATTAAGGATGTTCGAGGGTGGTGAAGGTCCAGCAGATGGTTGGGTGGGTTGGTCTCCGGGTTGGTTGTCGAAGCTGTTGTGGATGTCTGCAATTTTGTTGTGGAAGAATGAGGCTAGGCAGTCGCAGAGGGCTTGAGAGGGGGTGATGTCGTTGGAGTTGGCCGAGGGATTGGTGAATTCCTTGACGATGTTGAAAAGTTCCTTGCTGTTGTGGGCGTTGCTATCTAGTCGGTCCTTGAAGGCGGTTTTCTTGGCTTTTCGGATCAGTTGGTGGTGTGTGCGAGTGGCGTTTTTGAAGGCTTCCTTGGTGCTGGTGGTTGGCTCTTTTTTCCAGGCTTTCTCCAGGGAACGGCAGAGTTTCTTGGATTTCTTAAGATCGTCGTTGAACCAGGAGGCTTTCTAGCTGCCAAGTTTGATTTGTCGTTTTTTCATTGGTGCTAGGATGTCAGCGCTGTTGGATAACCATCGGGTGAGGTTGGTGGCGGCTTGGTCGGGGTTTGAGGAGTGGGCGGGGGGCTTTTGAAGAAGCGATGAGGAGATCTGGTCGATGGTGATTTTGTTCCAGTTTCTTTGCAGAGTTGGTTGGGGGTGGTTGTTGGGTTTGGGCTTGTTGTAGGTAAAGTGGACGCAGCTGTGGTCAGTCCAGAGGAGAGCCGTAGTGTGGCTGAAGGAGACATGGTTGCTGGAGGTGAAGATAGGGTCGAGTGTGTGACCTACGATGTGGGTGGGGGAAGTGACCAGTTGTTTAAGTCCGAGGTTGGCGAGGTTGTCCAAAAGGGTGGTGGAGTTATGGTCGTTGCTCTTTTCAAGGTGAAAATTGAGGTCTCCCAGAAGGATGTAATCTTTGGATGGGAGGGCGTGTGGAGTGATGAAATCCGTGATGTCCTCACTGAATTGTGCGCGGGGTCCTGGAGGTCTGTAAAGGAGGGTGCCTCTGAGTGTGGTTTTGGGGTCGGTGTGGATCTGGAAGTGAAGGTGTTCAGAGTTGGCGAGATTGACGTCAGAGCTGGTTGAGATGTGGATGCATTTCTTGTGGACGATAGCGATTCCTCCTCCTGTGTGGCCGGTACGGTCCTTGCGTATGATCTTATAGTCTTCTGGGATGGCAATGGTGATGTCTGGGGCGGAAGAGGCGTTCATCCATGTTTCTGTTAGGAAGGCGACGTCCGGAGAGATGGTGTCTAGTAGATTCCATAGGTCAATGGCGTGCCTGTGGACCGAACGGGTGTTGAGCAAGATGCATTGTAGGTTGTTGGGATCGGGAGTCTGAGGGGTGATCGTAGCGGAGTAGATGTGGGTGCCGCTGAATTTGCAGGAGTAGCATGAGAAAGGTCCATGGGTGTGTCCAGGAGCGGCTTGGACGCAGTTGGGGAGCGGCCGGGGTTAAGGGCTAGGAGGGTGGGGGCATCGTAGGTAATGCGGGAGGGCTGGGCAATGCGAGGGCCAGGGGGTATGGCGCTGGGCGCAGTCCAGGCGCGGACGGGCGTAGACGGGCTTACCTTTGGCGCACCTTCGGCGCAACTGGGGCGCGATCGCTGCGCGTGAACGCTGACGCGGGAACAACTGTCATATATGGATGGGGGAGTGGCGAGGGCGGCTCAGCTGGGAGGCGGGCGGACTCAAGGGAACGGAGCACAACAACAACAGACTCAAAATGGAGGGGAGGGCAGAGCAGGGCGCCGGGGGATATCACATAAACAATGCGCAGGTCGATGACAGAGCAAGCCAAGCAATGTAAACGTTATTGTAATACTGGCGCTATAAAAAGCAAAGCAAAACTTTGTCACAGTGCAGTTTCCCAATACGATACCACGTTACAGCGCTGAGGCAGGGGAGCGACCACTCAAGGCAGGAGCGAGGAGTGGATCACGGCGCTGCGGGGTCAGGGGACGCTCTATATTGGTAGTGGGAGGGCGGCTCAGCTGGGAGGCGGGGCAGGCTCAAGGGAACGGAGCACAACAACAACAGACTCAAAATGGAGGGGAGGGCAAAGCAGGGCGCCGGGGGATATCACATAAACAATGCGCAGGTCGATAATAGAGCAAGCCAAGCAATGTAAACGTTATTGTAATACTGGCGCTATAAAAAGCAAAGCAAAACTTTGTCACAGTGCAGTTTCCCAATACGATACCACGTTACAGCGCTGAGGCAGGGGAGCGACCACTCAAGGCAGGAGCGAGGAGTGGATCACGGCGCTGCGGGGTCAGGGGACGCTCTATATTGGTAGTGGGAGGGCGGCTCAGCTGGGAGGCGGGGCGGGCTCAAGGGAACGGAGCACAACAACAACAGACTCAAAATGGAGGGGAGAGCAGAGCAGGGCGCCGGGGGATATCACATAAACAATGCGCAGGTCGATAACAGAGCAAGCCAAGCAATGTAAACGTTATTGTAATACTGGCGCTATAAAAAGCAAAGCAAAACTTTGTCACAGTGCAGTTTCCCAATACGATACCACGTTACAGCGCTGAGGCAGGGGAGCGACCACTCAAGGCAGGAGCGAGGAGTGGATCACGGCGCTGCGGGGTCAGGGGACGCTCTATATTGGTAGTGGAAGGGCGGCTCAGCTGGGAGGCGGGGCGGGCTCAAGGGAACGGAGCACAACAACAACAGACTCAAAATGGAGGGCAGAGCAGGGCGCCGGGGGATATCACATAAACAATGCGCAGGTCGATAACAGAGCAAGCCAAGCAATGTAAACGTTATTGTAATACTGGCGCTATAAAAAGCAAAGCAAAACTTTGTCACAGTGCAGTTTCCCAATACGATACCACGTTACAGCGCTGAGGCAGGGGAGCGACCACTCAAGGCAGGAGCGAGGAGTACTTTTCTCTTCAGCCACGAGGTCCAGGAGCAATCGACGATGACCAGGCGCTGGATTCGAGATGTCCCAGGACGGATCTAGTTGACTGCGGTGTCGGTGTCCGGATTGGAACCAACAAGCCATGGCAACCGCAACCCATGCAGGATGTCGAGATTGGCTCTGTTGCAGACCAGCAAGTTCTGTGGCGCTGCTCCTTTTCTTCGGGATCTGACGGGAGCCTTGGAACTGCAGACTGGCAAAGATGCTGTTGGTGCCTGTTTGCACAGGGTGGTCACTCCTTGACCACAAGGGAGATATCTTCCGTCTTCCAGTCAGAATGGAATGTCGAAGGTCCAGGATGTCTTTCAAAGATTCGTCCAGGGTAATCTAAAGTCCTAGGGACACAGCTCCTATACTTATACTAAGGATGGGGGCTGGACTATCTGGCTAGGTCCCTCCTATGGGTGGACCTGAGAAGGGGGTGGTTACACCCCTTTCCCTTTGTCCAGTTTCACACCAGAGCTGGGGCTGTGTGCCCCAGCAACCGGTTTGAACTAGGCTATGCATGGAGCACCTTGTGTGCCCCAGGCAGTGTCTAGAAGCATTCACTGAATGCAGCCCTCCCTGCCCCAATACACAAAACTCCTGTCTGGGGAGGTGCCAGCACCTCCCTGTACAGGAAACCTATTGCCCAGGCCTCCCCTGCCGGAGTTTGGTCCAGCAACAGGAGGTCAGACTCGTGTCTGTGGCAGCAGCATCCATTTTGTGATGCTGAGGCTCTGTTTAACTTTTTTTTTTTTTTTTTTGGTAAACCTTTATTATACTTATAGCAATACAATCGCGGGAGAGCAAAGCACCAAGATTATACACATACAGCATTACTTCCCCAAATTGCCCCGTTGTAGCTCAGGATAGTGATCGTATCATCAAATACCAGGATGGATGAGGTTTCTTTTTTCTTTTGGGATTCTAGAACATAGGATCGATAGCAAGCAATCTTATCAAAGTCTACAGCAATTGTCAAATCGTGCAGAGGCGACCAAATGGACAGGTAAAGTGGGAGTAGAGAGGCAAAATAAGCAACACTAAGCAGCCATAAGCACAGTCTCTATACAGGACAAACCCATGCTCCACCCCACTAGAACTGAATACGCCATAGAATTCCCGAAGAAGAAGACAGAAAAGGACAAAGAAAAGGGCCATAGAACCGAAGAGAAAACAAGAAAATACAAAGTTACCAACTCCCCAACCCCCCACCCCGCACCCCTGCAGAAGGCCATGGCCTATCCCCCCAGCAGTGTGCCCGTCGCCCTAATAGGAAACCCGAAATATAGTTAGAGAAGAAGTGAAGAGAGAAGAAAAGATGGAGGAGGAAGACAACCAACATGTGTGTTCTCAGCCGCCCATCCCCTGACCCTCGAACCGATGTAATACCAACGTTCAACTCAGTCAATGTCCCGCCTGTCCTTCATAGTCCCAGCAGTGCGAGCAACAGCAATCAAGAAAACATCCTCAACCTTGCCCCTTGCGATCAGGTGCGTCAACGGAGTCCAGCTGTCCAGTCGCCATCTTAGATGAAGTAGGCGAACGGGATGGCCACAACAGAATAGGATGCTGTCCACCAAAGTCTGTACAAACCAACGCTGTGTGTTCAATAACGGTACAAAAAGAAGCAACGCACAACAGCAATCCCCCAAGGCCGGCTGGCCAGAACAGTAGCATCAGCTCCAAGAAAGGACGGGGAGTAACGCCATCAGACCACAAAGGAGTTGCCGGACATGGCGTCCGGAGACGATTCCCCGGCCACTTCACGAGTCCAGGAACACCAGACCTCTTCACGACCATTGCGGTCAGCACCGCGGCGGTATCAAGATCCCGTTCCTCCAACGCCTCCGTATATACCTGGGTAGGCATTCCACTACGGTCGGATACAGGGTGTGGCGCAGTGTCCCGCACTCGAGAACAATCACGGCCATTCGAGGGCAAATCAGGTAAAATAGCATCCAGCCGGCCCCCCAGATCCTGGGCACTATTACGCAGGGCAGCTCGCAAAGCACTTAGAGCGCCCAGAATATCGCTGATCACCAGTGGTGCCCCAGGAAGAAAGGATGCAGCATTTCTCTTCACCCGAGGTTCACGGGCATGTAGTAGTCCTCAAAGCTGACCGCCATCATCCCTTGCAACCAGCTGATCACCCCGCCGACGCTCTGCATAGCACAGCCGGGCCGGAGGCACAGGGGCAGCAGACTCCATTCCGTCACCACACACAGCGCTGATACAATGTCGGCAATCACCTGGACCCTCAGTAGCGGCCCAGGGTCATCAGTTACAAGTGCCGAGTGCGCGATACACAAAATGGCTCCCAACACAGCGCAGGGAGAGATGAAAGACCTGTCCGGGCCGACTACGGGCTGGGGAGATGATACAATGTATCTCTCGCAACTGCGATACCTTCCAAGCGTGCAGAATCGCGGAGCAGAGTGGGTCTCTGCAGTGGGAAGCGCAGTGCGGCAAACTCTCTCCGGCCGTCCGACTCCTCCCCGCCTTCAATGGCCGCTGTTGTTGTGGTCGGGGCTGGCCGTCCCTCACGCACAAAGACCCGGTCTCACCGCCATTAAGAGCCGGGGAAGAAGCAAGGACGTTTAGCCACCTCTACCGCTAGAAGCATGCCGGGGAACACACCATTGGGATCGGAGTCACCTCCCCGTTCCGAAAACTCGGCTCAAGTACAGGATAGATTGCAGGATAGATTGCAATGCAGGAGGAAAGCGAGAGGGTCGGCGGAGCCGAGGGTTTAAGTGGCCATCATGGTTGCAGGCTAGGCTCCTCCGCGGGCTCTGTTTAACTTTAACCAGGTAAAACAGTAACTGTAGGAGAGTAGGGT
This sequence comes from Lissotriton vulgaris, assembly GCF_964263255.1. Classification (NCBI taxonomy): domain Eukaryota; kingdom Metazoa; phylum Chordata; class Amphibia; order Caudata; family Salamandridae; genus Lissotriton; species Lissotriton vulgaris. Next base: position 711,435,117 of record NC_141696.1, on the reverse strand, counting down.
CTGCTATCCGATGGTCACCCCAAATTTGTGCTTTTTGCTTCACTGATTTATGACTTAATGTGGCTGTGGGCCTGCTAATCAGACCCACAGCCTGCTGTTCTCTCTCTAAATTAATGCCAATGCACTCTAGGTGCATTACAAATTGGAACTGGTTCACCTTATAGGCCCCTGTAACAGTGTACTCCAGGTACCCAGGGCATAGGTGTATCCAAGGCCTACCAGGGGCTGCAGCATGTATTGTGCCACCCCTGGCCTGGCCTCCATATTTGACACCACTGGCTGAACACTCAGCTGGGGTAAGTTGGTGTAATCACCTCTTACTTAGATATAGTATACCTATATCTAACCTAACTGGACACATGGTAACCTATAAGCCACTCCTATGGAAGGCCTCTGCAATCCTGGAGGCAGAGTGCGTGGTTTCATGTGAGATGGTGCTCTAGCATGAGCTGAGCCTGTCTGCAGCTGTCGGGAACAACTCCCTTAGCTGTTCCGGGATATTGCCATACCATATACTCTTAAGTGCATTATAATCCTCGCGGTTATATGCTAACTTTGGTTTGGCTTTATCAAAACATGTCGAGTAAGGTGTCATACGATTTGGAATACTATCCCCTCGACAGTCTTGTCGGCGGGGATAGCATTCCACCCTTCTAAAGGGACACAACATGTACATAACCTGAACCCCGGTTAAAGTTAACCAGAGCCTCAGCATCACAAAATGGATGCTGCCACCACAGACACAAGTCTGACCTCCTGCTGCTGGGAGTCCTTCCAGCGAGGGAGGCTTGGACAAAGGGTTTCCTGCATTGGGAGGTGCGAGCACCACCCAAGACAGGATTTTGTGTATTGGGTAGGACAGGGCTGAATAGATGGAGACATGCCTGGGGCACACAAGGTGTCCCCGTGCATAAGCCAGTCCAAACCGGTGCTGGGGCTTTCCAGCCCCAGTCCTGGCACGGAGCTGGACAAAGGAAAGGGGGTGTAACCGCCCCCTTTCCTGGTCCCACCCAGAGGAGGGACCTAGCAGGTGATCCACCCCTCAGATTGGGAATAAGAGTGGGAGCAGTGCCATAGCACCTCAGATCATCCTGAAATCAAATTGAAACTAAGAAGACGACTGGACTTCGACATTCTGCTGCACAGAAGACTGAAGAGCATCTCCCTTGTGGCCTAGGAGTGGCCACCCTGTGAACAGAGGCACCATCCAGCAACTCGACGTCTGCTTTGCCGCCGCCTCCTACCGGAGCCCAGAGCTCGATGAGACCCAAAGTTCCAGACATCTCAGAGCCCGATCCACAGTCCCTGCAAAGAAGAGACCCGTGGAGGCACCAAGAGACTTGGGACCGGACATCTCGAAAGACCCCAGAGAAGCTGACTGCGCAGCACCCGAGGCACCCTCGACGCTGTGCTTTGGGGTTTGAGAAGCCCCACAACCGAGCAGCATTTGCACCGAAGATCAGCCCCCCAGCATCTCCACGATCTGCGTGGGGCCCTTTTGCATTGTGCCACTCGACGCGCCATCCCGGCCACTTGCTAGCGGCCATCTTGGCGACGAAACCTACGATTTACACTACGGGTCTGGTTGCTTCAGACTTGCCCTCGCTCCTGTAAAAAGGAGCACCCGCTCTGACCTTGCTGGTCCGAGTGATAAGCTTTCTTCACTTCGTGCGTGGCTTGCATTAGCCAAGGCCTGTTTGCTCCAATCAAGTTGCCGACACCGCCATCAGCTAGAGCCTTGGTGGGACAGCTCGTGATCGACTCCTGGACGTCCTCGACCTCTTCGTGTCTACGTGGCTGCGGAGACAAGCTACACCTCATCGCCTGTTTGCACCCGACATCACCTGGTTCCATCCTGGTTCCAAGGTAGTCACTGGCTAGTGACTTTGAACATTGTCCCCTCTGCTTTTAGGTCTACACCACTTCAGATCCACCCTTGGATCCACCGGAACTCTCTTCAACGACCCGCCTGCAGCATCTTCAGCTCCAAGCACCATCGACCTGCGTGACGAAACCCGACACTACTTCGCACCTGTGCACCCGCTTCCTGTGGGTGAGGTAACTCAGCAACGTCGGTGTTCCTACACTGGTATACACCTCTAGTGTCTAGGTCTAAAGTTTTGTCCTTCTAGGTCAGTCGGAAGGTTCCTTAAACACTAACTTTGTAACTTTTACGCACCATTGACATTGCATTGGTGTATGCGTGCACTTTAAGCGCTGCACCCGAGTCCCACAGGCTTTTCCCGATTTCTTCACTGTTAGTCCCGAACAGCTTCAGCGATTCCCAAGGCCCTAGGCCTTTCAGCCAGGTGGTTCTTATACCACTATTTCAGTATATGGTTTAGGTGGCCCCTAGGGCTCATCCATATTGTGCAACTTTTGTATATTTAAACTGTGTTTTGTTTTAACACATTTGCTTCTGTGCTAATAAAGAGTATAGGGGATAATCGTAGTCAATAAATATATATATATATATTTTTTTTTTTTCAATATATATCTGTGTGGTGTCCTTTCATTTGGTATTCAAGGGGATTGTGTATGGTAAAACAGCTTGCTTCACATGCCTTTACAGAGTTTAGCCTAAGACTGCTTTGTCCACGCTACCTCTAGGATAGCTGGTCTTTAAGGTTGACTTACAACCAATCATCATAAGGGTTGCTTGGCATGGTACAAGGTGATCACTAGAACTAGTGAGCATCATATACCAGGCCAACTTCTCACAGTAACTACATGTCTTCTCCCTCTAGAAGGGTGGAATGCTAGCCCCGCCGCCAGGACTGGTGGAGGGGTAGTATTCCAAAGTGTTTGACACCTTACATGACATGTTTTGATAAAGCCAAACCAAAGTTAGCATTAACAGCGAGGATTATAATGCACTTAAGAGTATATGGTATGGCTATATCATAGAACAGCTATAAGGGGATGGTTCCAAAAGCTGCAGAGGGGCTCAGCTCATGTTAGGGCACCCTCTCACATAAAACCTAACACTCTTCCTCCAGGATTGTCAAGGCCTACCATAGGAGTGACTTACAGGTGTATATGTTTATATATGTAAAGGTAGATATAGGTATACTATATCTAAGTAAGGGGTGATTTCACCACCTTACCCAGGCTGTGTGAACGGACCTGTGGTGTCAGTTTGGAAGGCAAACCAGGGGTGGTACAATACATGCTGCAGTCCCTGGTAGGCCTAGGGTGCACCTATGCCCTGGGTACCTATGGTACACTATACAGGGGCTCACAAGGGTGACCCAGTAACCAATCTGGTATGTACCTAAAGTACATGGAGTCCATTTTATAGAGAAAGCAGATAGTCTGGGGCCCTGAATAGCAGGGTCCTAGGCCAACTAAGTCGAAAACCAGCAAAACACCAGGAAAAAAGTGGGGGTAACCAAATAATCAGATTCCACCTTCCTACAATTAGCATATGGGCTAACTGCTTATCCAGGGAATCTCTCCCAGTGGGATCGTTGTATTGGCATACATCCCTCCCAGTGGTTAAGCCTAGCAGAACATGTAACATGTCACTCAATTTTCAGCCTTTTGAAGACTAGCTCCCCTAGCCAATTCATACTGGAGTTGAATTTGGTAAGATAATCACAGCAATCATATCAAGAGAAGGAATACTTTTTAACAGCATGTGTTCTTTCGTGATAGGCCAAATTGGGTTTCCTCAGGAATACAATCTGGAAAGAGGTAGAAAAGGAATCTAAAATGTGCTTTTTCTTCTGCAACATACCTGTGGGATACTCTGAGGGCTTTGAGCCTTGCTACTCTGTGAGGCCCTTCTGAGCCCCAGGATCTTTTAGGTTTGCTCTCAAACCACTAACTATTTGGGACATTAACCGTTTTTACATGTGTAAGGGTTTACTGAAGCTCCAGACCTTATTTTGTACGATACATTTTTTTTTAAATGAACTATCATACACATATTTTTAAGAAATGGTTTTATTTGGGCATTTACTGTAAAGACTAAATAGGCAGCAATAAAAATATTCATTCATTCTTGAACTCGTAATGGCGGTTTTCAATACAAATGTGCAAGAAACTAAAACTGTACCAGTGATTACACTTAGATCAAAATGTTAAAGTAATGATAATTAACAAACAAATGAATGGCCTAATAAGAAACACTGCCACAAAAGAAGACAGGTGAAAGGATTTTCAAATCTACTATAAAGGAAACTAAAAAGATTTTTTTTAAAGCAAATGGTTAAAATACATTAAAAACAAAGGAAACACATTGCTTACCATGTGATAGTGATGAGACTTTGTCCGCCCAGAATAGAGCACTCTGGTACTGTTGCTAAACACAAAATGAAACAGGAGTTTAATCAATACATAGGCATGGTTCGTGTATTTGTATTGGTGTCACAAAAGTGATGTCACTAACACTTCCCTGGATTTAAAATCGTAACCCACTGTGTGAACCGTCTGCCCCTTTTCCATGCTTATGTAGAATGCTGCTCTTGTATCTCACCTCATCCTCTTCACCTGCATTACACATTTGACAATCGACATTCACCAATCAATAACCATACCCAGTCAACCTCAGTACAGCAAATTAAAGTCACCCTCTACTCATATACAAAATGCATTTATTACTTAGTCATATATTCATTATACACATACTTGAATACAAATAAAGAGGGACAAAGCTGTTAATGTTTTCCAACCAAAATTCACACCTCATTATGACTCTTAAGTCAAGGTATTTAATTTTGACATCATTAAGGATCCCTATTGTGCCGTTACTGTATCGAAAAAGGAACTTAAAGATGTTTTCATCCAAACTAAGTCTGATATGCGTAGGGTAAAGTGTACTACCATGTCTACCTATGTATTTTATCACACCACTAAACCTGAAGGAAAGGGCATGCCTATGTACTTAAAATTCATAACCAAGCAGTCCCATCAGTTTGTTCTGACACGACTCAGACTTGGTATAGTACATAATTTAGTTGCCTTCCCTGAGATGAAACTTCCTAGCCATTCCCCCTGTCCTTGTGATGGTCAGACTAGGCAAAGTACTCGGCACTTCATGCTTATTTGTCCACTCTATATGCATCTTCGCCGTCTCTATCTCAGACCTATGTTTTTAAGATTATCAGTGTATACTATTACCCAAGCCATGGAATTATTATTTGCACTTGACTCTGCAGACACCTGTTTTTTTACTGCTACTTTTTTACTCAAAGCCATTTCTCATAGGAAAAGTCTGGTGTTTTAAATCTTCCGAAATTCTTCTTTTCTGGGCTATTGTTTTATTATAATGTTTGTATTGTGTTTTATTGTACGCTTTTGTGATTGTTTTTAATAGTCGAATAAAGCTTGAAATTGAAAAATTGACTCTTAAGTAAGGCAGTCCCAAGAAAAAAAGAACTACAAGAAAAGAACTTGCTTCTTTCTTCATTGAGAAATCAAAACTCATCTCCAATGACCTCGCCTCAAAGAAGGCTTTACTGCTCGCCTCCAGGGCAGCATTGCCCCTCGTCCTCTTAGATAAGCTCAACTCTACCCCTCAGAACGCCAAGAACAATGCGTCTTGGGGTACATTTACGCCATTTAGTGACCAAGACATCAAAAAGATCCTCCTGAATATAAACCCATCCAACCACTTCAGTGACCCGTTACCCCCGCCCATCTTCATGGAAATCGAGAATGCACTCATCCCTACCTGGACAAGGATTGTAAATGCTTCTGTATCACAAGGCACAATCCCCGACTGCCTAAAAGCAGCACAGGTATCTCCTATACTAAAAAAAAAACGAACGCTGACAAGACTAACATCAATAACTTCCGACCTATCTCCAACCTCCCCACCCTAGCGAAACTCATTGAAAAATGCGTTCAATCCCAACTCTTTGCGCACATTGAGAATACCAACTCCTAGATTAGCATCAATCCGGTTTTCGGAAAGGGCATAGCACCGAATCGGCCCTCACTCATGTTATGGATGACATTCTAAAAATGCTCGATCAAAACGAATCCTGCCTCTTGATCCTCCTTGACCTTTCCTCCTCTTTCGACACGGTTAAACATGACAACTTCCTATCCATTCTGCAAAACAGGATGGGTTTCTGTGATCAGGTGCTACAATGGTTCTCGTCCTTCCTCCACCACAGATCTCAAAGAGTCAAGACCAATCACTCTCTCTCCCAGCCCTCCCCAGTTATCATGGGAGTCCCCCAAGGATCTGCATTATCGCGTATCCTCTTCAACCTTTTCCTGGAACCATTAGCAAACTCTCTAAACTCCACAGGTATTCTTTTCCACATGTATGCCGACGACACGCAACTCTATTTGAAAATCTCATCCCCGGAAGACATCATCGCACTCAACACTGCCCTAACGTTTACTCAAAACTAGTTGACTGAGAACCATCTCCTGCTCAAAACCTCAAAAACGGAATTCCTGCTCATCCCCCCCCCCCCCCCCCCCCGAACCTCATCCCCAAGATAGACCTCTGGTTGAGTCACCTCACTGCTTTCAACTGCTCTCCTCTCATCGTAGACTCAGCCAAATCTCTAGTACTCACCAATGACAAGCACCTGAATATGAAAAATCATATCAGCAATATATGCAAGGGTGCAAACCACTTCATGAGGACTCTCAGAAATATCAAACCTTTCCTTCCACTTAATGATTTCAAGCAGGTGGTCCAAGCACTTGTCCTACTGAGGCTAGATTACGGCAGCTCTACCCTCTGTGGCAATTCCCAAATACACCATGGCTCCACTAAGGGCATCACTGAATGCTGCTGCTAGACTGGTTACAGGCACCAAACGCAATGAGCCCATATCGCCAGTCCTAAAATCTCTAAACTGGCTTCCCTATGAAGCACAACTTCAGTTAAAGATTCCTGTTATGACACACAAAGCTATCCACTTCAATACTCCTAGATACCTGGCACAAAATCTTGAACTATCTTGTGGTGCAAGAGCCTCAAGAAGCGCCACTACTTTCCTCTACAAACCACTGATCCTCAGCAAAAAGAGCACTTGTCACAGAGCCTTCTCTGGCGCTGCCCCAAAGATATGGAACTCGCTACCACCGGATGTACGCTGAATCTTCTCAACAGCGGTGTTCAAACTGGAAGTCAAAAGATTCCTCATGAATAAATTCCTTCCGTAAGTGGGCTGAGCTCTCCTGCCCGATGACATTGTGCCTACTTTCATGGTACCATCATTTACGACCACGCTTCTCTACGACATACTATGAACCTTTACTATTGTTTAATATAACCACCATGTGGTTTTTTTTGCGTGTAACCCGTGACCATTCTTGTTTTTATCTCTACCTTATGTTGTTTTTGCATTATCGTTCCTTCCTTTCCTTCCTAATGTAAAGCGCTCGGATATCCTCTGAGATCTTGTTCGCCCTATTCAAAACTTTATAAATAAATAAAATAAACCAAATTCACACCTCATTATGACTCTTAAGTAAGTCAGTACCTATAAAAAAAGGAATATTGCCTATAACCCAGGTATACATAGTAGAACACCCCTTTACTAAACCTCTCTTGCACAACAGAAGAGAAAGCAAATATGTAAAGCTCTTCATCCTAGAAAGAGTATTCCCATCATGCAAACATTCCACATCAGTACACCAACTGGGAGACCACCCATAATGAAATCGCAGAAGGACAAGGGGAATCAACAACAAGCAGGCAAAGACCCCCATGCTCATCTTTTATTTAGGGTGTTACCATTCCATTCCTTCGTGACTCTAGTTTTCCTCCTGACCACATGCATCTCACTACTTACAACTCACCAGCTTTGCTACCAAACCCTGATCTTGCTCTCATCACCCTATCCACCCTCTGCACCCTGGTCTCCCTCACCTCACCCTTCAGCTGTCTTCTTCCCTGAACTCACCTGACAGCCCAATCCTCCTTATATGCCCTTCACACATTTCCTTGCTCCCTCCTTCCCTGCTCCATTCTCCTATCCACCTTCCTTACCATCTTGTTCCTCCTCTAGTGTCTATACCAAGTGTAGCCAAGATTATCATGACTATTGACTGAACATTCTGAAATGCTATTTAAGCCAGGGGAATATTTAGTAGCGTCACTCCTTAGTGTGTGGCACTGTGTGCCCTGATACACTGCTCTTAACCCTAATTCCAGGAATGCGCAATCTTAAACTACGGAGGTGAGGATAAAGAGTAGGCTGCTAAATTTTTAAGGAGAGCAAACAGCAATGCAGCAGGGATCACATTGAATCCATGGTACTATAGTTCGATATTTTGTACACAGTTGAAAGCTAAGTTTAAATACACATTATCATGGGTCCATTTTTAATGAGTCTATAGGCAATGGAAAGTGCTGCATAGTGCTGGGACGTTCTTTGCTGTGATTCTTGTCCTTTAAGAATGTAGGATACTGCTCTGCATCAAGGAGTGGGATAATTGGGTGTAGTAGTTTCCAATATAAGACAAGGAGCAGATGCATATCTGTCAGCCTGTTTGTTCACGAATGAGGGTGAAGTCTGATATTTAAAGTGTGATCCCATTTAAGTAAAAGGAGGATAAACAATTTTACGAGGCTAATGCAGGTTTGCAAACAGGGTGAACCTATTAAAGGCAGAGTTGTCAGAGTTGCCGGTTTCACACATGCTTACACCTTAAAAATGTACTTTTAACTACAATTACAGACCAGATTGCACAAGGCGAATGAGCTGGCTGGGAGCCCTGCAGTTAAACTAAATCATATTGGAATTTACGAAGGGTTCCCTAAAGTAGGGATACAGACTGAGAGGAAGCAGTGGGACTGGGCGCCCTCACAGTATACCAGCTTAAGACTGTGTAAAACTATATGTGCAAATGTAAAGGTAATTTCAGTTGAAATGTGCAGTGTGCTACCACAGCATGCAATCCACTCTATGCCCCAACACTCTACGCTACTTTACTCTACAGAAAAGTAAACACCAAGTTCTCTTTAAAGAACCTGACATTTGAACACTGTTGTTGAATGCCCAGCAAACGTGACAAGAACAAAATGTAAATGCCTACTCATCGAAGAATACAGTTACCAGAATAAGCTCTATTGGAGGGACAAAGACATGCTGAACTTATTAAAACAAATAAAGTCAGCAAATAGAAAGCAAGCAAATGTGAGTTACAAACCCAATGAATAGTATTTGATATTTGCTATTTATGGAATTTTGTAAAGCGCGGCTATCGCTCCGGGAGGAGCATCTTGGCGCTGAGCAAGCAGAAGATAGTGGAAACGAGGAAGTACAATAGATCATATAGCTGCTAGGACTGAGGTATCAGATTGCTGGAACACCCAGGTTTTCAGAAGTTTCCTGAAATGAGATTCAGTTTCGACTTGCCTGAGATTAACAGGGAGGCTGTTCCAGGCTCTGGCAGCCAGGAAGGAAAAGGTTTTTCCCCCCTTGGTTTTTAACTTGAATCTTGGGATTGTAACAAGATTGGTTCCTGAGGATCTTAAACAGCGTGAAAGATTGTAGTAGGTGAAACGCTTGGAGAAGTAGAGGGGACCAGTTTTCCTGGTAGCTTTGTATACAGTCAGTAAAAGTTTGAACAAGATTCTTTTGTGGAGTGGTAGCCAATGAAGGACGTTGAGGGCTGCTGAGGCAGAGGACCTTCTGGGAAGTCTGAGCACAAGTCTGGCAGCGGCGTGTTGGATGCTTTGAAGTTTTCTAAGGGTGGACTTCTTCACTCCTGCCATCAATCCATTACAATAATCAAGTCGGGAGAGAATTAAAGCAACCACGACTGATTTTCTGGCTGTAATGGGGAGGAAGTCGAAGAATTTCTTCAATGATCTAATAAGACTAAAACAGCATCCAGCAGTGATACGAACATGATCATCAAAAGAAAGGGATGTATCAAATTGAATACCAAGGTTGCGTGCCGAAGAGACAGCGCTCGGAGGGGCTTCTGAATTTTTAGGCCACCAGTCTTTTGGACAGAAGGAAACATCTTTTCCTAGAGGTATTATTTCAGTCTTTGCACTGTTGCATCTGAGATGATTCTTGTTCAGCCACAAAAAGACCTCTGAGAGGCAATTCTGGAATCTAAGTTCTGCATCAGGACATTTCCTATCAATAGTGACGACCAATTGAGTGTCGTCAGCGTACGATGTGGCGAGGATTCCATGGGATTCGATCACTGCAAGGAGAGGGGCCATGTAGATATTAAAATGGGTGAAAGCAATGGGTGAAAGCCTTCCCAGGGCAGTTTTCAGAATGTTCCAGACTGCTGTGCCTTGAGTTAATCGGGCTACCAGTAGCGGCCCTTGGTGGGTGTGCTGCTGGGCGCTGACGTGGGGCGGAGCAGGGTGGGGGGTAGAAAACTACGGCCGATTAATGGTAAGTAAACATAAATAAAACGAATTTCGTTGAGCGCGCTGCATCCCATTTGGCACCCACAACGGAATTTGTCTTATTTATTTATATGCTTACTTACCTCTAATCGGCCGTAACCCGTAGTTTACTACCCCCCACCCAGCCCCTTCCCACGTCAGCGTCCAGCAGCACTCCCACCACGGGCCACCTCTGCCGGCTACCAGTTCCCATGTCCCATGACCAGGGCACAAGTCAGGGGTACAAGCAGGTAGACTGAGTCAACCAATTATTTTTACAGAGTAGAATCGGTCCAACCAGCCTAGAAGCTGGGTCTCAATGAAATATCCTTAACTTGTCCCGGTGTGATTTTTAGAAACTAGACAAGTTCAGCAGCACCTGCACGTTGTCCGATTTCCGTTCCCAGGAGGAACATGCAGCCAGAGTGGAGGCATTTTTTTTATTTTCACCTCCAGGTGGGCCAAAGATAAAGACCGAAGATGAGGGGCCATCTTTTTGTTCCAATATGATCCTGGCTGGGCATGGTCTGGAGCCTCACACTTAGATGCAAATGCAATGGAGGGGAAACAAAGGCACTTAACTTGTTATCACTCCACAGGTACTTAAGTGTGACATGCTTTCGATTTTGTTCAGTTCCTATATACAGGAGATATGCATGCACCCTAAGAATGTCAGATGTGATGGGTCTTTCCCAGTATTACACAAATAGTTCAAAAACCATTATTTTATTTCTTCTATAGTGCTACTCAATTTAAGTTATTTTACCATAATTGTATCCAAAGATTTACTGGGCATGCATCTCTGCAACGGATACATTAAACCCATAACAAATTTAAAATGCAGACTTTGCAGCTAATTAAGCAGACCAGACATCCCTGTTTCTTTCTTAGTTGCCAATTTATTTGTGGCCGAGTTTAAAAACAAAATAAATGTCTTAGTTGTGGCTCAGATTTTGCATCAGGGTTGCGCCACTTTATTGGCACCACCCCGATGCAAAATCTCATTTGTTAAATTTTGCAGTGCGCTTAAATGTACTCGCTAGACCTGATAAAAATGTGTGAGATGTGAATGTGATGGCACTTCTTTTGTTGTCATTGCATCCCACGCGTGATGATGCGGTGTGAAGTCAGGCACCATGACGTCCCCTGTATACTGCGTAACTTGCTTAGTTCCCCACTTATATTTTTGGGGCTTGGGCTCTCCCCACGAGCACCAAGCATCCCCGCTATTCCTAGTTGCATGTCTAATCCCAACCATGCAAAATACTCATTGTAAGGTAGCAGTTTGCAGTGTTTTGGATATTGTGTTTTGTTTGGTATTGCAAGGTGGTAAGTATGGTCAATTCGAAGGCAATAATAATGACAGGAAGTCTGTGCAGACGGCAATACCACTGCAGGAGCGGCCACTGCGTGTAACGCATGCACTGCTGTATTCTCTTCACCTGATCTATGTACATCCGAACGCGCCTTCTCAGCCTCTGCAAATCCATGCTGAGTTGCTCTGCTGTCCGTGTGGGAACGACAGAGAGGCGCAGCCGAATACAGTAACCGGTAACCGACCCTGCGAAGGGGGCTCGACCACAGAAGCGGCTCTAAAAAAAAAAAACACCGGGAAGGAAAGAGAGCGGCTGTACCGCGGCCATCTTGAAATGGTGAGTGGGTCTACTCACCGGAGGACCCATTTGCCTGCAAACTGCAGGGAAGACCACATTTATAAATAAATATGTATTAGAAAAATATAGCAATCTCTGATTTTTAAAATTACAAATCGTTTGTGTTTCTATAAAGACATAACTTTTATTATTAAAACAAAATATCTTATTTCGGGACCGTTTTTGATACTTACACCAAAGCTCTAATATTATAAATGGAGTTTCAGAAAATAATGTTCAATGTAATCAATAAAGTGGTCCACCCAGACGGTTGTCTAAAAATAAATTTGAGACAACAGACATACATCGATCAAAGCTGCACTGAACTAGATGTAAGGCAGAAAACGAACTAGTTACGTTTTCCTTCATTTATAAAATTTGAAAGCGGCCATGTTGACGTGAAAATCTTGCCTAGCATTTTAAATAAACCCAAATGAGTTTGTAGTTAAGTATGCAGTATTACTTATTTCAAATAGCCAAATTATAACTAATAGTATGAATGACATTTTAAATACAGGGTTATTACGTATTTTACTTTTGTAACCAACTTTTTTGTACGTACTAGTTATCATATTATAATGAAAAATTAATATAAATAGCTTCTTCACTTTGCAATGTCATGTCATGAATGAAGCGATTGATGTCTAGATCGAGAATGTTAGGAGGGCCGTCTTTATTGTCTGTTCAAAAGAACGGAGTTCGTGGTTCCGGTCTATGCGAAATCAACTTCCGGCACATGTTCATAGCAATTGCAAAAGAGGGAGGGGAAGTGTTTTACAAAAGTTGAGTATTGTCCCGCCTTACCTCGGTGGATGCCCTAAAGAAGCAAGATAAATCACGTAGATGTCAATGGCTTAGATGTCAATGGCTTAGCCTGCCGACCTTTCCCGCTAGTTTTTGGAGCATGCCTATCGTTTAATAAAGTTGAATGTTATGTCTTTTACACATTCCAGATAATACAAATGGTTTATTAAGCCAAAACAGTAATCAAAGATAATGCGTGGTAATCTCAGAGAGCCACCACCAGAATACCTTGAAATCCCTGTACCACTTTCATGAAAGCAACATCTGTTCCATCGCCATTGCTAACTGAACCAGGTTACAACATAAGTATTTTTAAATGGTAATGATTAACATGGAAATCAAAATGTGAAAGTTTCCTTTAGGAATACTGCGTTCGCCAGTTTCAAGAGAATACTATCCAAATGTGGCGCTGTACATATGGTTAAAGCACATGCTGCAGCGATCAGATTAATAGTGAACTGTGCAGAGGCGTGACTCACCGTTGCTGCAAGCCGCTCCCTTGCTCGTCTCCACGTTCTGCATCCTGCTGGGCTTGGAAGAGGGCCTGTAGGAGAATGGCAGAAGTGGTGGCTAAAGTTAGCCCAACAGTGGTCCCATGCATATTCCAGTAAAAAAACTTGTGAAAGGTATCTTGGTTTTATCCTGAAAAAACATTGTTTATTAAGTAAACTTGAAGGACCTCTGTCCGGCTGGAGATGTCATTCTAAATATAGAATTGATTCCGTCTATATTTATTGTTTTTTTACTGGAATATGCATGGGACCACTGTTGTTTGAAAGAATTGTTCCCCGAGGTCCCCTGTTGACTAAATTGGGGCCCCTTGCTATCAATATAAAGTTAGCCCAAGCTTTCTCTTTTCAGAATGGTCGGCGCTACTGGCAATTTCGTGAAGTAGTGCACTTTGCCTGGCCAAACGACCGCCAACAGGAAGAAACTGCGCACTGAACAGCTAATTAACCCCTGCCTGGGCTGAGTTACTAGGGAGAGCCACGTCATCTTGTGTAAGTTGCACGGCTCCTGTTTGGGCAGCGGGTGCGAAACAGGAAATTAAAACAATCCGGTTATGCACCGGGTGCCACCGCCTAGCCCAATCATGATGTCCGCATGCTGGAAAGACACCCAAGCCCTTCTGTTGGCTCTACATGTCTGCTAGATATTGCGCTTGCTGATTATTCATTTTTTTTTTTTAAACCTTTATTGTACCTTTAAGTTTACACAGCTGTTGGCCCACAACCCGGGGGCTGGCCACTATCACAGTCTTGTATGCACAATGCAGTAAATTGAAACTGAAGTTCAAATACTATTTTTACAGTCTTGTTACTACAGAGGATTAGAAGGTACGATATACTCAATATTATGCTGATCAGTACAGGTTTTTTGGATTTTCTGTTTTTAAAAAAAACAAAAAAACAACAACTAAACAACAGATATCTAAGGAATCACATTTCGGCCGTTCAATTCTAGTGATTGGTCGCATTAAATGAGTGCAGAAGCGTACTCCTAGTATCGACTCAATCTGAATCCCTCCTGGACTACACTAATACGTGGCAGTGAAAGTACTCAGATTCTTTTGGGTGCCACCCACCTAGACTCCCCCCCTCATGTCCCTCTAGCCCGTCATGTAAATCAGTGGCCTACCCTGTTTCCCGTGACCACCCTTTCCTGTGTGGTCCGTGAAGGTTAGTATTCCTCTTCCCCTTCCTCATCTGACATTGCTTGATCCTCTTCCAGCAAGGGTTCACAGATCTCCCCTCTGTACACGTTCCATGGGGTTCAGATTTTGTTCCATTTTCCCGGACAGGCCCGGTTGGAGTACACCGCCCTCTCTGACACCATCACCCTGTCCATGTTTAGGCACCATTGTGTCTTTGTTGGTGCTTCCGCCGCCCCCCAACCTTGTGCAAAGTCTCGCTTAGCTATTATCATGCCCAACGTGACCCATAGTTGACCATGTCTGGACAGGTCATTGGCGTCCCAGACATTTAATAGGCACTTTCGTGGCTCGGGGAGTAGGGAGATCTCTAGTGTCTGTGACATTGTTCGCATTATTTGCCTCCAGTATTCCTGGATACAGCACAGTCCCATAATGTGTGAAAGAACGTGCCCTCCTCCCCGCACCCCCGAAGGCAGTAAGGGTGTTGTGCTCTGTGAGTGCGGTGTAGTGTGGTTCTCGTGTAATATACCCTATGTAGGACTTTTAGTTGCATACTTTAATCAACCAAAAATGGACACTTGTAGCACTGCTTGACCTTTGGTTCAGTGTAAATAAGGAAACCCTCAAAGAAATCAATGTTAGATGGAGTTGCTGTATATATGTTTCATCCGCCCCACATTGAAATTCCGGCAGTTATCATAGGGTTATTCCTATTTGTGTGAACTGCTTGCCTCATCCAGAGGCACCTCCAATCTCGAGTGCAGTGTCCAGAGACAAAAAGGATTTCCCACAGAGAAGGGAGAAAAATTAGGGGGATAAAGAGTTCTTTAAAAAATGGGAAAAATACCTTATAGTTTTATTTCAGGGCAAGTTTCCATTGGTTAAAATGGTTGGTATACTATGTAAAGGCCAAGTTACTGGGCCATGTAGTATTGCAAGAAAGAAGTTGTCGACATGTTTCAGCTCCTTGGGCCAGACGGTCTATGGAGCTTTCGTCAGGACTTACAAACAGAAAATAGACATATAGTTTACACATAAAGTTCTACTCACACTACTTGTGCGGTAATCCATTTCTCATAATGTTTTTATGGAAAATATGCTCTTCACAATCTAGAAGAAATGTAGAATTAGGCATATTGGCTAATTATTGCAAACATTAAATTTTAAGTTTTCTGTGGGGGAGGGGGTGAGGGTAGGTTCGAGATCACAGGTAATCAATTATAATTACACTGGACTAGCTGGAAGGAAAGTGAGGGGGAGCTACAGATACACCCTGATATTATATGGTAGGGCTAGAAGGTAAATGCCATATATTTTCACATTTCGTATGTTCACATTGTGTGTTTTCAAAAGCAGGAAGTCTCTAAAATACACCACGGTATGGTAGGCTGTGCATATGCTAAGGACATATACATCGGTATGAATACAATGCTATGTAGTTAAAAAAAAAATTTTTGCAGTCTGTATGGTCGAGTGATCTCATGTCGCACTGTACAGTCAATATATAATATGCGCTATATATTACTGGCAGGTGGGTCCATATAAGTAACAGCCTGTTGTACGACTGTTCCTATAAGGGTGGTGGTGCCAACACTAACGCATATGATGGTGGAACATTTGCACTCAGGGATGCGTTTACGCAAAATGCCCAACAAAGTATGGTAAAAAACTTGCTTAAAGGAAGTGGGACAAACATTTTTTGCTTTAACGGTGCTCGGGCTTCTAAAGTTGCTCAACATTCATGACCACGTCGTAATTGCAAATTACGTAATAGCGACTGGGGTGACTAGGAAGGGGAACATTTGTGCATTAATAAGATTAGCCTTAAACATATACGATTGTAATCACGCACATTCAGCTCTTACCTGCTGTGTAAGAGTACTCCACTTTCAACGGGGGACCGCTACTTGAAAGCGCAGAGCTGGATTTAGAGAAGAAAAGTCTATAAGTATGAAAAAGCGGCAATTCTGCGTCTTACCGGTAACAATGCTCGGGGTTTTCATGCCGCCATTACCCGCGTGGAGGCTACGTTATAGCCTTGTGCTGACTCTGCCCCCGGTGTGCGGAAGTCGCGTTACTGTTTCCTTTTTAGCGGGTTGGATCTCACTGATTTAAAGGGGCAGTGAGATGTTTTTAGCAAAGACGTCAGTGTAAGGGTGATCTAGTTTAGAATGCGGAAAAAGGTTAGCTGCATATATTACTCAGAAAAAAAAAACGGTGATTCATATGCACACTGTGTAATTACGAACCTATCTCCTCATTTTGGGTGCATTAACGACTGAGATGATATTCGGTGAGCATGTTATCGCATTCTGTCAGTTCATTTTGCAAAGTGATGCCATGAAATGTTATCATTCAGACCGTACTCAAATGTACGTAGACGGTCTACCCATCTTTGCTCCTTTTCGTATAGTATTTTCTCCACGTTACCAGATTTGTTTGTCAACATCTCGATGACTGTCCACTGCATATCTTCATGGGAGTGATTCATTTCCAGGAAATGGGAGCACAGTTTTGTAGTGTTCTTTTTTAGCCTGATGTTGCTTTTGTGCTCACCTATCCTGAGTTTAATTTTGCGGCAAGTCATCCCAATGTATTTCATTTGACAAGGGCACTGGATCATGTAAATAACATGGGACGAGTTACAGTTAGTGAATTGCTTTTGTGTCCCGACGAAGTTGTCCATTAGTTGTAGATTTTTTGTGGCTGTCGTTGTTTTACAAGCAACTCAAGTACCGCATGGGAAATGTCCTGACAATGGGGTCATAGTAACGCTGTTAGTTACAGGCATCCGAGTATTTTGCCGAGGGCGGGTATGTACAAGAGTGTCCTTTAAGTTTTTTGTCCTTCTGTTGGTGAACCTGGGTTTTGGCCAATTGAATTGGCCAGTGTTCACTATATGCCAGTTTTTGTTGATCAGTTTTTGGGTGGCATAGGTAGCTGGATTGAAGGTAGTCACACAGGTAGTCAAATCTTTTACTGGTTCTTTGTGATATGTTTGGAGGAGGCATTCCCTTGGTTGGTTGTCAGCTCTTTTTTTACACTTGTTGATGACTTTTTCAGTGTAATCTCTCCTCCTCAATTTTTCACTTAGGCCCTTCGCTTGTTCTTGGTAGTCACTGTTCTTGCTACAGTTTCTTTTGAGGCGTAAAAATTGACTAAAAGGCAAGTTGTCTCTGAGAGGCTTCGGGTGATAACTTTTGTGTGATAGTAGGCTATTTTTAGCTGTTGGTTTTGTATATGTTTTGGTTTGTAAGGTTCTCCTGTCATTGAAAATTGTCAGATCTTGAAAGTCGAGATGATTATTGATAGATGTGTATGTGAACTTCAACCAGGGATCCAAGGTGTTGAGCCATAACATGAATTCAGTGAGGTCTTGTTCAATGTTCCAGATTAGAAGAATGTCATCAATGTATCTCTTCCAGTATATAATACTGGAAGAGAAAGTGTTGGTTCCACTGAAGACAAATTGTGTTTCGAATTGGCTCACGTAGAGTCCTGCCACCGAAGGCGCGAAGGCGCTACCCATGGAGGTACCATGGGTTTGGAGATACAGCTTGTCATCATATTCAAAGAAATTTTCTTTGAGCGCCAACTTGCAGCATTCCAGGATGAAATGCCTCGGTGTATTGCACTGCCAATCCTCTGCGTATAGCACGTCCTCTAACATCTGTAATGTCTCATCTTGGGGAAGACTTGTGAATAGGGACTCCACATCTAAGCCCACTAGGAGCATTGTCTCTGGGTCAAAGGGCATGTTTGAAATATGTATCAGGAGATCTCTTGTATCTTTTAGGTACGTTTGGGTTTTTTGAACCAAAGGTTTCAAAAATTCATCTGCGAATTTGGAAAGTGGCTCAAGTACTGACCCAATTCCGGACACTATCGGGCGTACTGGTGGTGGTGTCCTGTTTTTGTGGGTTTTCGGGAGTGAATAAAAGTATGGGGTGATTGGCTCCCTTGTCATCCAAAATTCTGCTTCTTTTTTAGATATCCACCTTTTAGTTTCGGCCCCATATACCATGATGGATATGGTGTTTTGGAGTCTCTCGGTAGGATCTACTGTGATTCTCTGGTAGAATCTGGTATCGGAGAGGAGTGCCAAACACTGTTGGTTGTAGCCTATCTTGTCCAAGATTACTGTGACTCCCCCCTTGTCCGCGGGTTTTATCACCAGTTCATCATTTTTACTCAAATCCTCAAGTGCCAGACGTTCCTTTTTTGTCAGATTTTGGAAAGCCTTTGTCCCGTTCTTGTCCATATTGTCTATTCCTTTCAGGAGAGCTTGTTCGAAAGTGTGGAGCTCTGGAGGAACACTGAATGATGGGGGATTGAAAGTAGATTTCCTGCGAAGGGTGGTATCACCCTCTTGCTGTTGGGTAGTGTTATTAATGAAGTATGCTTTTAGTTTCAAAGTTCTGCAGAATTCAGCCAGTTCACTTTTGATTTTGAATGTATCCATTTTTGGGGTAGGAACATATCCCAATCCTTTATTGAGGACAGATATTTGGTCGTCGTTAAGCTCTACACCTGAGAGATTGATAATCAGTGATTGTTCTTGCTGGTGGAGGGTTGTGCTGCTGCCATGCTCTGGGTTTGAACATTCCTTTGTTGGTCTTGCCAGGTTAGTGACTTTCTTTTTCCTCGGGGCTGAGGGCGGCCTCGGGATAAAAAAGGTTGTTCTTGTTGATGTGTGTTGTGTTGTCCCGGCATTTGTTGGTCCATCATTTGGGGCATATGTCGCATCCCTTGCTGGAATGGGTCTGCCCAGCCTCCGTAATGTGGGACAAATGGTTGGTAGTATGGCATGTTGAAGCCAGAGTGGTATGGGCGTTGCCATCTGTTTCCCCTTCTTGGGCGTTGAAATCGGAAATTGCTGCGACCTCTAATGGGGGTATAATCATCTGAGCTGTTGAAAGAGTTGTTGGAGGAATTTTTTCCGGTAGATTCATTATCTGAGTCTACATCTGGAAGGACATAATCATCTTTTATGTATGGATGCATTTTTTCTTGGCTACATTTTTTAAGGTCTTTTCCAAGCTTTTGTAATTTGCTCTGCATAAGAAACTCTTGTGTTTCTTCCATTTCCTTTGTTATTTCATCCAATCTCTTCTTATATATTTGTGGATTTATGCCCTTTTTCAGCTCATTTTTGCAAGCTTGTATTTCCAGGAGCAAGGCTTCTGAGAGTCGTCTTGCGGTCTTGATTATTAGGACCAAGTAGTCTAGAGTGCATTTCCATGAAATGGAGGACCAATCCTTGCGGAATGCCAAGTCATGAAGGACAATTCTTGTTGCATTTCCTACCCAGAGGCCTCTAGGGGCTATTTTGGACCCTAAGTATTCTGTCATTATGATTCCATGAATCGCAGTTCTTATTTGGTTTCTCTTTTTCTCTGTTAGAGTTTCCCAGTCATCTGTTTGGGATAGGGCTTCTGTTAGGTCTGTATTATTTAGATGTGGCTGTGCCGCCAACAGTTCATCAATATCACTGGCATCGTAGCTTAATCCCACAATTCCTTCCATTATTGTATATATTGAAGTTTCTTAGAACTTTTTTGGAACTTCTATATCCCGCAGCTGTGCGCTGCTTTGATAACAGTTAATCAACAGGGAGGGATGAGGAATTTGTGTGTCCGTTTCTTTCCCCAAGAGAATGTATACTTTAATCAACAAAAATGGACACTTGTAACACTGCTTGACCTTTGGTTCAGTGTAAATAAGGAAACCCTCAAAGAAATCAATGTTAGATGGAGTTGCGGTATATATGTTTCATCCGCCCCACATTGAAATTCCGGCAGTTATCATAGGGTTATTCCTATTTGTGTGAACTGCTTGCCTCATCCAGAGGCACCTCCAGTCTTGAGTGCAGTGTCCAGAGACAAAAAGGGTTTCCCACAGAGAAGGGAGAAAAATTAGGGGGATAAAGAGTTCTTTAAAAAATGGGAAAAATACCTTATAGTTTTATTTCAGGGCAAGTTTCCATTGGTTAAAATGGTTGGTATACTATGTAAAGGCCAAGTTACTGGGCCATGTAGTATTGCAAGAAAGAAGTTGTCGACATGTTTCAGCTCCTTGGGCCAGACGGTCTATGGAGCTTTCGTCAGGACTTACAAACAGAAAATAGACATATAGTTTACACATAAAGTTCTACTCACACTACTTGTGCGGTAATCCATTTTTCATAATGTTTTTATGCAAAATATGCTCTTCACAATCTAGAAGAAATGTAGAATTAGGCATATTGGCTAATTATTGCAAACATTACATTTTAAGTTTTCTGTGGGGGAGGGGGTGAGGGTAGGTTCGAGATCACAGGTAATCAATTATAATTACACTGGACTAGCTGGAAGGAAAGTGAGGGGGAGCTACAGATACACCCTGATATTATATGGTAGGGCTAGAAGGTAAATGCCATATATTTTCACATTTCGTATGTTCACATTGTGTGTTTTCAAAAGCAGGAAGTCTCTAAAATACACCACGGTATGGTAGGCTGTGCATATGCTAAGGACATATACATCGGTATGCATACAATGCTATGTAGTTTAAAACATTTTTTTGCAGTCTGTATGGTCGAGTGATCTCATGTCGCACTGTACAGTCAATATATAATGTGCGCTATATATTACTGGCAGGTGGGTCCATATAAGTAACAGCCTGTTGTACGACTGTTCCTATAAGGGTGGTGGTGCCAACACTAACGCATATGATGGTGGAACATTTGCACTCAGGGATGC
Source organism: Lissotriton vulgaris (assembly GCF_964263255.1). Lineage (NCBI taxonomy): Eukaryota > Metazoa > Chordata > Amphibia > Caudata > Salamandridae > Lissotriton > Lissotriton vulgaris. The sequence goes on along the minus strand of NC_141696.1, from coordinate 711,413,937 downwards.
GTTTACGCAAAATGCCCAACAAAGTATGGTAAAAAACTTGCTTAAAGGAAGTGGGACAAACATTTTTTGCTTTAACGGTGCTCGGGCTTCTAAAGTTGCTCAACATTCATGACCACGTCGTAATTGCAAATTACGTAATAGCGACTGGGGTGACTAGGAAGGGGAACATTTGTGCATTAATAAGATTAGCCTTAAACATATACGATTGTAATCACGCACATTAAGCTCTTACCTGTTGTGTAAGAGTACTCCACTTTCAACGGGGGACCGCTACTTGAAAGCGCAGAGCTGGATTTAGAGAAGAAAAGTCTATAAGTATGAAAAAGCGGCAATTCTGCGTCTTACCGGTAACAATGCTCGGGGTTTTCATGCCGCCATTACCCGCGTGGAGGCTACGTTATAGCCTTGTGCTGACTCTGCCCCCGGTGTGCGGAAGTCGCGTTACTGTTTCCTTTTTAGCGGGTTGGATCTCACTGATTTAAAGGGGCAGTGAGATGTTTTTGTGGACTTTTAGTTGCACCAGCCTTAATCTCGCAGAGATGCCCACTTCCTTAGGTGACGCCATTGCCTCATTCCATTCGTGTTCGTCCATATCATGGACATCACCCTCCCATTTTCCCTTCAGAGGGGTCATTGGGTCCGGTAAGTTGTTGAGTAGTTTACGGTATGTGAGTGATATCGCACGTTCAGTCATGAAGTCTGTGAGAAGGCGGTCTTCTAGCGGGGATGACGCCGGCACTTCTGTATCACCACTGCGCCCCTGTCCCATAGATCCCCCACGGTAGATATTCCTATAGCGTCCCACTGTGAGAAGCCTCTGCTGTTTCTTAGGTTTCCCAGAGCGCGAGAGTCCCACAATGGTGTGAGCTTGGTTATTCTACCCTTCCATCCTAGCGCCGTTGTCGCCGTATGCCACAGCGCCGCAGTGAGTCTAGTGGGACCTTCCAATTTGCGCATTTTACTTTGGTCGTACAGCGGAGCCAGTATGCTGTTTGTGCCCAGTTGTGCCCTGTCTGCTTGAAATGCCGGATCATTTTGCGGGGTATGTATCCATTGATTAATGGATTTCAGGTGTGCAGCCCAGTAATACAATTTTAAATTAGGCAACGCGATTCCGCCATCGTACCAACCCCTGTGTAGTTTGGTCTGCGCGATACGTGCCGGGAGGTTCCCCCACAAAAGATTTGACACCAGTGCCACTACTTTCCTAAAGAAACTCGGAGCCACCGGATATGGAGTGTTCTCGAGTATGTACAAAAAACGGGGCAAGGACATCATTTTATAAAGTGCTGCCTTCCCCAATAGCGTCAGAGGCAGTCCCGCCCAGAACTTAACATCCTGTTTGAGTCGTTCCATAGGAGGCTAAAAAACACATTTGCAGAGGGTCAAGGGGAAATAATTTACTGACCTGTCTACTCGCGCCCCTACTGTCAAGGTACAAACAACAAAATAGAGAAGACCAGGTCCATGGTGGTGTGCTGCCATAGGCGGTGACTGGGATTATACAGGTACGTGTGTGAAAGGGTGTATTGAGTCACACTGGGCTATGAAATTCCCATCAGACCACCCTTGTGGCGGAATTACATCATATGGGAGTAAGTGGTCGTCCATTCATCGCCCTGACCGTCATGTGATGGTGCGGAAGAGGATAGCGACATATTGGCCACAGTGTTGCTCAAAGAGTGGTACTAGATGGGTGCAGTGCTCTAATAGTGGTGCTCACTAAAATTGACTACCTAAACTCAAGATTAGTTAATAAAGATGGTGTAGGTGTCAAGATTAAAATCACGCCTGGTAGTTAAGGAGTAAAACTACACTGTGGCGCTGTGCAGAGTGGTCAACTAGTTTCAGCTTGATGGAAAGATACTCCAGCTTTCTTCAGGACCTTATAAGTAATAAGCTACTGCAACAACCGGTGATAAGTACAAAAGTAACAAAGTAAAATTTAAATTAAATAGATAACGTGCAGTGTACTTGAAAGGGTCATCTATCTGCCCGGAACCTGGAGCCCCAAGTGTCCACTGAAGACAGAAAGATAATCTTCTTCCTGTCGAAAAAACAGAATGTACATACCATACATCAAGTTACACACATGAATTCGGTTACACACATGAATCCGCATAACCTCACAGACACCGCATAGGCAAAACACACCTGCGGAAACAATTTATGTTCCGCATAACAATGAGCATACTAGCTCCATCACATAGAGGCATTTCCTACTAGTGATACTCACCCAGCTTTGTGTGGGTGAAGACCTCACCTCACCCGGCAACCGCTCGGGAAATAGAGGCCCGCTCTGGTGTGTAGCAATAAAGGACACAGTAAACACACAATTCTTCTGTGCCCAAGCCAAATTGCTCTACTCATGCATCCCAAGGAACGTGTGATAGACACCAGACTGCCCTTCCATATGCTGACCCCGATTATAGACCCACACCAAAGGCTCAGGATAGGTAACTGTCTCTGAAAGTATAGTAATATCAGAGCCAATAAGGACCATCTGTGTCACCATATATGACACCGTAAATGGTACAGCGTAAATTTGAAGAAGTACGGCACAAAAGAAAATACACATATCCAAATAAACAAGACCCAAGTCTTAAGGAATTGCCAAAGGAAGTGTAGAATTTATCTAGCTACCCTACGCTCGTGCCAATTACATAAAAACAATGGCAGGTATAGCGTCTGCCAGCTTACCTCTCCGTCGGTACCCGTCGCTGAAGACTGAGCGGAAGGGGAGGCACCGACGGGACCGCCCACCCAGTTTAAATACCGAGTGGAACGCCTCGCGTGGCATCATAGGCTGCGGTAATGCTCAGGGTCAAAGATCTCTGCAACGCCCAGGGATCATAGGTGCTCACCTATGTGTCCGGAAACCGAGCATCTGTGATTGTCGGAGCTCCGGCGCGGCAAAGCACTATTCCTTTGCGCATGCGCAAAACTATTTAAGGGCAACAGACCTGAGACACTGTTCCCCCGCGCATGCTCCGCGCTGTCTGTGGCCGCTAGCGGCCCTCAGAGATAAGAGAGAAAACACTTCGCTACCAAGGGTTCACGCCCCCTTCAAAATGACAAAGCGGGCCCTGCATTGAACCTGCCACAAAGGGGGTTTGTAATGGTAACGGAGTGCCATTAAGAATCAATGTAGATACTTAGTACTCACATCTAGAAGCTGCGCAAAAAAGCAGATGTCAAGATTGCCCAGTCTATATATGCATACACGGAAAAGATGAAGTATTTTCCGTGCATGTGTAGTTAATAGAGCCTATACATGCATAGTGTTTTCCATGCATGTATGGTGAATAAAGCCTATACAAGCATAGTATCTTCCGTGCATGTATGGTGAATAGAGAGTGTTGTCACAAGCAAAAATGCTGAAACAAAGTTGCATATGGTTTTGTGACCTGAGCTAATGAAGGGAAGTATTTACATCTAGTGTCAGGCCTAAAGAGGGGTCAGACATGGAAGGCAGAGAGAATCAAACACAATTAGATTGGGAGAGCAAATGATGTAAGCAAAAACTAGGTTTACATCCAAACAAAATAGACCCGCAACCAGAAGTTGCTCTAAATACTAAAAAACACATTTGCAGAGGGTCAAGGGGAAATAATTTACCGACCTGTCTACTCGCGCCCCTACTGTCAAGGTACAAACAACAAAATAGAGAAGACCAGGTCCATGGTGGTGTGCTGCCATAGGCGGTGACTGGGATTATATAGGTACGTGTGTGAAAGGGTGTATTGAGTCACACTGGGCTATGAAATTCCCATCAGACCACCCTTGTGGCAGAATTACATCATATGGGAGTAAGTGGTCGCTCCATTCGTCGCCCTGACCGTCATGTGATGGTGCGGAAGAGGATAGCGACATATTGGCCACAGTGTTGCTCAAAGAGTGCTACTAGATGGGTGCAGTGCTCTAATAGTGGTGCTCACTAAAATCGACTACCTAAACTCAAGAGTAGTTAATAAAGGATGGTGTAGGTGTCAAGATTAAAATCACGCCTGGTAGTTAAGGAGTAAAACTACACTGTGGCGCTGTGCAGAGTGGTCAACTAGTTTCAGCTTGATGGAAAGATACTCCAGCTTTCTTCAGGACCTTATAAGTAATAAGCTACTGCAACAACCGGTGATAAGTACAAAAGTAACAAAGTAAATTTTAAATTAAATAGATAACGTGCAGTGTACTTGAAGGGGTCATCTATCTGCCCGGAACCTGGAGCCCCAAGTGTCCACTGAAGACAGAAAGATAATCTTCTTCCTGTCAAAAAAACAGAAAGTACATACCATACATCAAGTTACACACATGAATTCGGTTACACACATGAATCCGCATAACCTCACAGATAGTCTTCATTGGACACTTGGGGCTCCAGGTTCCGGGCAGATAGATGACCCTTTCAAGTACACTGCACGTTATCTATTTAATTTAAATTTTACTTTGTTACTTTTGTACTTATCACCGGTTGTTGCAGTAGCTTATTACTTATAAGGTCTTGAAGAAAGCTGGAATATCTTTCCATCAAGCTGAAACTAGTTGACAACTCTGCACAGCGCCACAGTGTAGTTTTACTCCTTAACTACCAGGCGTGATTTTAATCTTGACACCTACACCATCCTTTATTAACTACTCTTGAGTTTAGGTAGTCAATTTTAGTGAGCACCGCTATTAGAGCACTGCACCCATCTAGTACCACTCTTTGAGCAACACTGTGGCCAATATGTCGCTATCCTCTTCCGCACCATCACATGACGGTCAGGGCGACGAATGGAGCGACCACTTACTCCCATATGATGTAAGTCCGCCACAAGGGTGGTCTGATGGGAATTTCATAGCCCAGTGTGACTCAATACACCCTTTCACACACGTACCTGTATAATCCCAGTCACCGCCTATGGCAGCACACCACCATGGACCAGGTCTTCTCTATTTTGTTGTTTGTACCTTGACAGTAGGGGCGCGAGTAGACAGGTCGGTAAATTATTTCCCCTTGACCCTCTGCAAATGTGTTTTTTAGTATTTAGAGCAACTTCTGGTTGCGGGTCTATTTTGTTTGGATGTAAACCTAGTTTTTGTTTACATCATTTGCTCTCCCAATCTAATTGTGTTTGATTCTCTCTGCCTTCCATGCCTGTCCCCTCTTTAGGCCTGACACTAGATGTAAATACATCCCTTCATTAGCTCAGGTCACAAAACCATATGCAACCTTGTTTCAGCATTATTGCTTGTGACAACACTCTCTATTCACCATACATGCACAGAAGATACTATGCTTGTATAGGCTTTATTCACCATACATGCATGGAAAACACTATGCATGTATAGGCTCTATTAACTACACATGCACGGAAAATACTTCATCTTTTCCGTGTATGCATATATAGACTGGGCAATCTTGACATCTGCTTTTTTGCGCAGCTTCTAGATGTGAGTACTAAGTATCTACATTGATTCTTAATGGCACTCCGTTACCATTACAGACTCCCTTTGTGGCAGGTTCAATGCAGGGCCCGCTTTGTCATTTTGAAGGGGGCGTGAACCCTTGGTAGCGAAGTGTTTTCTCTCTTATCTCTGAGGGCCACTAGCGGCCACAGACAGCGCGGAGCACGCGCGGGGGAACAGTGTCTCAGGTCTGTTGCCCTTAAACAGTTTTGCGCATGCGCAAAGGAATAGTGCTTTGCCGCGCCGGAGCTCCGACAATCACAGCTGCTCGGTTTCCGGACACATAGGTGAGCACCTACGATCCCTGGGCGTTGCAGAGATCTTTGACCCTGAGCATTACCGCAGCCTATGATGCCACGCGAGGCGTTCCAATCGGTATTTAAACTGGGTGGACGGTCCCGTCGGTGCCTCCCCTTCCGCTCAGTCTTCAGCGACGGGTACCGACGGAGAGGTAAGCTGGCAGACGCTATACCTGCCATTGTTTTTATGTAATTGGCACGAGCGTAGGGTAGCTAGATAAATTCTACACTTCCTTTAGCAATTCCTTAAGACTTGGGTCTTGTTTATTTGGATATGTGTATTTTCTTTTCTGCCGTACTTCTTCAAATTTACGCTGTACCATTTACGGTGTCATATATGGTGACACAGATGGTCCTTATTGGCTCTGATATTACTATAGTTTCAGAGACAGTTACCTATCCTGAGCCTTTGGTGTGGGTCTATAATCGGGGTCAGCATATGGAAGGGCAGTCTGGTGTCTATCACACGTTCCTTGGGATGCATGTATAGAGCAATTTGGCTTGGGCACAGAAGAATTGTGTGTTTACTGTGTCCTTTATTTCTACACACCAGAGCGGGGCCTCTATTTCCCGAGCGGTTGCCGGGTGAGGTGAGGTCTTCACCCACACAAAGCTGGGTGAGTATCACTAGTAGGAAATGCCTCTATGTGATGGAGCTAGTATGCTCATTGTTATGTGGAACATAAATTGTTGCCGCAGGTGTGTTTTGCCTATGCGGTGTCTGTGAGGTTATGCGGATTCATGTGTGTAACCAAATTCATGTGTGTAACTTGATGTATGGTATGTACTTTCTGTTTTTTCGACAGGAAGAAGATTATCTTTCTGTCTTCAGTGGACACTTGGGGCTCCAGGTTCCGGGCAGATAGATGACCCTTTCAAGTACACTGCACGTTATCTATTTAATTTAAATTTTACTTTGTTACTTTTGTACTTATCACCGGTTGTTGCAGTAGCTTATCACTTATAAGGTCCTGAAGAAAGCTGGAGTATCTTTCCATCAAGCTGAAACTATTTGACCACTCTGCACAGCGCCACAGTGTAGTTTTACTCCTTAACTACCAGGCGTGATTTTAATCTTGACACCTACACCATCCTTTATTAACTACTCTTGAGTTTAGGTAGTCGATTTTAGTGAGCACCACTATTAGAGCACTGCACCCATCTAGTAGCACTCTTTGAGCAACACTGTGGCCAATATGTCGCTATCCTCTTCCGCACCATCACATGACGGTCAGGGCGACGAATGGAGCGACCACTTACTCCCATATGATGTAATTCTGCCACAAGGGTGGTCTGATGGGAATTTCATAGCCCAGTGTGACTCAATACACCCTTTCACACACGTACCTGTATAATCCCAGTCACCGCCTATGGCAGCACACCACCATGGACCTGGTCTTCTCTATTTTGTTGTTTGTACCTTGACAGTAGGGGCGCGAGTAGACAGGTCGGTAAATTATTTCCCCTTGACCCTCTGCAAATGTGTTTTTTAGTATTTAGAGCAACTTCTGGTTGCGGGTCTATTTTGTTTGGATGTAAACCTAGTTTGTGTTTACATCATTTGCTCTCCCAATCTAATTGTGTTTGATTCTCTCTGCCTTCCATGTCTGACCCCTCTTTAGGCCTGACACTAGATGTAAATACATCCCATCATTAGCTCTGGTCACAAAACCATATGCAACCTTGTTTCAGCATTATTGCTTGTGACAACACTCTCTATTCACCATACATGCACCGAACATACTATGCTTGTATAGGCTTTATTCACCATACATGCATGGAAAACACTATGCATGAGGCTCTATTAACTACACATGCACGGAAAATACTTCATCTTTTCCGTGTATGCATATATAGACTGGGCAATCTTGACATCTGCTTTTTTGCGCAGCTTCTAGATGTGAGTACTAAGTATCTACATTGATTCTTAATGGCACTCCGTTACCATTACAACCCCCTTTGTGGCAGGTTCAATGCAGGGCCCGCTTTGTCATTTTGAAGGGGGCGTGAACCCTTGGTAGCGAAGTGTTTTCTCTCTTATCTCTGAGGGCCACTAGCGGCCACAGACAGCGCGGAGCATGCACGGGGGAACAGTGTCTCAGGTCTGTTGCCCTTAAACAGTTTTGCGCATGCGCAAAGGAATAGTGCTTTGCCGCGCCGGAGCTCCGACAATCACAGCTGCTCGGTTTCCAGACACATAGGTGAGCACCTATGATCCCTGGGCGTTGCAGATATCTTTGACCCTGAGCATTACCGCAGCCTATGATGCCACGCGAGGTGTTCCACTCGGTATTTAAACTGGGTGGGCGGTCCCGTCGGTGCCTCCCCTTCCGCTCAGTCTTCAGCGACGGGTACCGACGCAGAGGTAAGCTGGCAGACGCTATGCCTGCCTTTGTTTTTATGTAATTGGCACGAGCGTAGGGTAGCTAGATAATTTTTACACTTCCTTTGGCAATTCCTTAAGACTTGGGTCTTGTTTATTTGGATATGTGTATTTTCTTTTCTGCCGCACTTCTTCAAATTTACGCTGTACCATTTACTGTGTCATATATGGTGACACAGATGGTCCTTATTGGCTCTGATATTACTATACTTTCAGAGACAGTTACCTATCCTGAGCCTTTGGTGTGGGCCTATAATCGGGGTCAGCATATGGAAGGGCAGTCTGGTGTCTATCACACGTTCCTTGGGATGCATGTGTAGAGCAATTTGGCTTGGGCACAGAAGAATTGTGTGTTTACTGTGTCCTTTATTTCTACACACCAGAGCGGGGCCTCTATTTCCCGAGCGGTTGCCGGGTGAGGTGAGGTCTTCACCCACACAAAGCTGGGTGAGTATCACTAGTAGGAAATGCCTCTATGTGGTGGAGCTAGTATGCTCATTGTTATGTGGAACATAAATTGTTTCCGCAGGTGTGTTTTGCCTATGCGGTGTCTGTGAGGTTATGCGGATTCATGTGTGTAACCGAATTCATGTGTGTAACTTGATGTATGGTATGTACTTTCTGTTTTTTCGACAGGAAGAAGATTATCTTTCTGTCTTCAGTGGACACTTGGGGCTCCAGGTTCCGGGAGATAGATGACCCTTTCAAGTACACTGCATGTTATCTATTTAATTTAAATTTTACTTTGTTACTTTTGTACTTATCACCGGTTGTTGCAGTAGCTTATTACTTATAAGGTCCTGAAGAAAGCTGGAGTATCTTTCCATCAAGCTGAAACTAGTTGACCACTCTGCACAGCGCCACCGTGTAGTTTTACTCCTTAACTACCAGGCGTGATTTTAATCTTGACACCTACACCATCCTTTATTAACTACTCTTGAGTTTTGGTAGTCGATTTTAGTGAGCACCACTATTAGAGCACTGCACCCATCTAGTAGCACTCGTTGAGCAACACTGTGGCCAATATGTCGCTATCCTCTTCCGCACCATCACATGACGGTCAGGGCGACGAATGGAGCAACCACTTACTCCCATATGATGTAATTCTGCCACAAGGGTGGTCTGATGGGAATTTCATAGCCCAGTGTGACTCAATACACCCTTTCACACACGTACCTGTATAATCCCAGTCACCGCCTATGGCAGCACACCACCATGGACCTGGTCTTCTCTATTTTGTTGTTTGTTCCATAGGAGGCCCCACATTTTTATTCATAAACTCCGTTGGGTCCCTTGTAGCATGGATGCCCAAGTATTTAAAAGAAGAGCCAGCTGCCCTTAGTGGGCATTCTGTACTCAGCGCTGGGATCGGACCCTTCAGGACATACATCTCCGATTTATTCAAATTGAGCGTGTAGCCCAATATCTTACCATGGCTGTCGCAGAGAGTCAGGAGCGCCGGTACCCCGTTTTTCGGGTCCGTTAGGTAGACCAGCATGTCGTCCGCATATAGGGAAAGTCGGTCTTCCCATCCCTCCGCCCAGCGTATTCCTTTCAGCAGCGGTGATGTTCGTTTTAAAGTGGCTAGTGGCTCCAGTGCAATTGCAAACAGCAACGGCGAGAGGGGACATCCCTGGCGAGTGCCCCTCCCCAGAAGAAACGTTCGCGACATATGGCCGTTTGCTACTACCTGCGCCACCGGGTCAGCGTACAATAACTTAATCCATGCAATAAACTTGGGTCCAAAGCCCAGACTGGTCAGAACTTCAAACAAGTAGTTCCACTCTACAAGGTCAAAGGCCATCTTTGCGTCTAGAGCTAGTATCACTGCCTGTGTAGAGATTGAGTCCGCTCTAGCTAGTACCCCGTGTAATCTGCGCAAATTGAGCGCCGTATTCCTATGAGGCATAAATCCGGATTGGTCCGGGTGTATGAGGTTGGGTAGATGAGGCATAAGTCGGGTCGCCAGGAGTTTGGCGAGGATTTTAGCTTCTGCATTAAGTAACGAGATAGGTCGGTATGAGGAACACTCCTCTGGCGGTTTTCCGGGCTTAGGGATTGCCACTATGGTGGCCAGTCTCTAGTCTGGTGGGAGTATTCCCTTCTCTAGACACTCCTTATACATTGCCAGTAGATGCTTGCTTAGCCTCTCCGGCGCTGATTGATACCATTCTATAGGTATGCCGTTTGGGCCAAGCGCCTTGCCTGAATTCAGAGCGCCTATGGCCAATTGGATCTCTTCCGTGGTTATATCCGCATCTAATTCTGCCGCAGTCTCTGAGTGAAGTGTCCGTACCCCTATCGGCTCTAGCGCTGCCCTACCCATTCCACTGTGACTACCCGTTCCGGGGTATATACCTCTTCGTAGTGGGCCGCGAGCGCCTCAACTATTTGTTCCGGGTTGGTATGTACCTCCCCTAGTTTGTTCCTCACTTGTTGTATACCTCTAGAACTGCCTCCCCTCTTGTCCAGCCATGCCAACATTTTACCCGCCTTATCCCCTACCTCATAAATCCTGTTTTGTGTGTCAGTTATATGTCCCTTCACTTGATTCCGAACATGATCTGTGTAGAGTTGCTGTTGGAGGTGAAGTGCGTGGGTCGTGTCTGGAGTGGGGCTTGCTTCGTGTGCTGCTGATAGCTCCTGCAGTGTTAATTTCAGTCTAATTAGTTCTTGTGCTTTCTCCCTTTTGTAGCTGGTTATCGAGTTTATGGCTTGTTCCCTTAATACTGCCTTATATGCCTCCCATATAACCTCTGAGGAGCGTGCGGAGTCTACGTTTTCAGCAAAGTATTGTGTTGTCACCTTTTTAAGAGCTTTTCGAACTTGAGGGATCTTAAGGTATGTGGCGTGGATGGGGTATATCCGTTTGCGAGACTTCTCCTGGGTGGAGATCGTCAGGGTGATCGGGGAGTGATCTGATATTCCCCGTGGGTGAATTTCTATAGTGTCTATGTGTTGGATTCCGTTGCCCAGGGCCAGGAAGTGGTCAATTCTAGACATGCTGCCATGCACAGCGGAGTGGAAGGTGTATTGCTGTGCTTGGGGGTGAGTATGTCTCCATATATCGATTAGACCTATAGCTGTCAGGAAACGCTGGAAGCGGGAGGGCCCTCCAGTGGGTGTCATCGTCGGGAACCTATCTAGCTGTGTGTCTACAATTGCATTAAAGTCGCCCCCAATAATAACATCCCCCTCGGGAAGAGTCAGTAAAAATTCTGCTAACTTCGGGAGCTGCATTGAGTGGAGCGCTGGGGGAATGTACACTGAAACCGAATTGAGGAGTTTACCCTCCCACTGTCCCTGTAGGGCTGCAAAACACCCTTGTTCGTCAATCTTGGTGTTCAATGGAATGAATTGCGAGGATTTCTGAATTAAGATGCCAGTCCCTCGTGACCCTGATGTAAATTCTGAATGGGCTACCATTTTGTACCCTCTCCTGTACATAGCTTTGGATGCCCCCCCGTTAAGTGCGTCTCTTGCAGGAGTGCTAAGGTGGGGTTCTGCCTCTTCAGTGCGGTCATTACCAGTCCACGTTTTACCTTGTCTCCCAGCCCTCTTACGTTCCACGTCAGTATTCGCAGGGGTGGGCCCTGTGAATTCGGTTCGACTCTTTCCGTTCTAAGTGTCGGGTCGTCTGCCATATGGATTTATGTGAACATGTGCGTGCCTGACGTGATTCGTGTCATGAGCGCTTTGTCCCCACCTGTTCGCCGGACGGCGTAGATTCACAATATATGAGTTAGACCTTATTCTTAGATATCGAACTGTTGCTGAGCAACTCAAATGTGCCCCATTACTCGACCATGCATGTGAATTCCGTACAATTCCAAAACAACCCCCCCGCACCCCCCCTCCCTGCCCCCCTGCTTAACGGACTTCCAACTGCCCGCCTCCCCAACTGAGCAGAGTGCTTAACCCATCCCAAAACCAGAGTACTTGCGTGTTGGGGGAGAGTGTCTCCCCTAGCAGGCGGCATCCCTGCTCCCATTCGGGTCTAACCATGCCAGCGTCCAGTCGCGACTGCGAAATATTAGTTCCATTAGCAAAAGACAGCGGTTACTGTTATTCTATGCAATCCGGGTTATTCTTCTCCGTCAGCCTACGTGAGTTCATGTGTCGGGGAGCCTCCCGCTCCTCCTCTGCCTGATGCCTGAGACCCTGTTCGGCTATCATCCCGGCGTCCGTGGTTCGTTCTATGGGTTCTTCGTGGCTGGCCATGGTGCGCCAACCCTCAAGCCAGTCTCTTGCCGCATCGGGGGAGTCGAAAAACCAGACTTTTTTGTCAGCTACCACCCGGAGACGAGCCGGAAAGAGCATTGAATAAGGCAATTCTTTTTCTCTTAGCGTTTTTTTTACCTCAAGAAAAGTTCTCCTTCTCCGTGATACTTTGGCCGTATAGTCCGGGAAAAAGGAGACCCTAGAGTTTTGGATCTGGATGGCCGGTGCAACTCTAGCCGCCTGTAGAATAGCGTCCCGGTCTCTAAAGTTAAAGAGTCTCGCTAGTATTGGCCTTGGCGGGCCTCCTGGTTTCGGCTTCCCCCCTGGCACCCTATGAGCCCTCTCCACAGAGAAGAAATGCGAGAGTCCCTTGGGCTGGAGCTGGTTTTTGATCATATCTTCCACGTAGAGGTCCATAGCACCTGTGGTTTCAGATTCCGGCACACCCAAAATTCTGACGTTGTTCCTCCGAGAGCGCCCTTCCTGATCGTCCAGTTTTTCTCTAAGCGTTTTGTTGTCCGCTTGTAACTTTCCCATTTCAATTTGTAACTCAGACACATCCTCGACCAAGGATTTGGTCACCACTTCAACCTGTTTTACTCTTTCATTCGTTTTCTGAAGGTCTGCGCGTATTAGGGTAACTTCAGTCGCCGTTGCCCCCACTGTCTCTTGTACCTGAGCCAATGCTGCCAGAACATCCTCCAGTGTGGCCTTCTTTGTCCCTTCGGTGTCCGCCACCCTCCCCGTGGGCTTGCGTTGTTCCAGGGGGGAGTCTGTTTATCGTATGCAAATTTATCGAGCTTGGCCTGCGTAGAGCTGTGCCTGGGGCCTCTGTTCGCCATATTATGTGACCTGTAACCACTTTCGTCTCCAAAAGGGCGTGGTGCCTATGCCGGGGTGGAGCACCCCTCGTTTCTCTTGTGAGGTGTCTGCGGTTGACCGTGTTTACCCCTCCTTATTGAGTGATACGATCCTTTTCCCACGTGAATGTGGTCACTGGCTAGCTCACTGTGAGTAGTGCAAGTTCGGGCAGGGTCATTCGCAAGGTGACTGTCATCGGGGGTGTCTCCCCACCCCACTCACCAAGTGTCCAGCGTGATGCCCCCCTTCCCGATGCCCCTCCGCAGTGTCCTGGGGTAGTGAGCCTTCCGGTCAGAGGAGGAGACGCCTCTAATATCTATGCCAACGTGATCGTGCTTTGCCGGTACCTTTTGTCGCCCAGTGGGTAGCTGCTTGGCATGCCCGGAGCGTGTCGACTCAGGACCGCTTCTCAACCCTTTGTGTGGTCCCGTGCCGCCTCGATCTCTGCAGTGTGGGGGGGGGGGAGGAATCCATCAGCACACAGCCAGCCCGGAGCTCACCTTGCCTCGCTGATTATGTGGACCGGAGGTCTGCGGGGAGCGTAGACCGCCCCACTCTCTATCCGGTGCTGACCTCCCAGTTGCTCCCTCGCAGGTTTCCAGGCTTAGGGATCTAGTGTTTGCCTGCACGGGTCGCTTCACCCAAAATGATTTCGCCTCACAAAATGGCGGTTCCGCCCTCGGGTCGCGGGGGCCACCACAGAGCCTTCCCTTCGTTTCTTGTGGTTGCGCCCGGCAGCCCGGCTACCCGCAAGCCAGTCCGATGGTTGTGGAGGCTTTCCGAGTCTCTCCGACGTGCTTGTCGATGTTCAGTCGCTTCCGGCGGAAGACGCCCGCCGAGGTCCCACTTCCGCCCGGATTCCTTTTGCAGTCCGCACCGCTGCGCGGAAGAGGATAGTAGGCCCCTCCTCGCACCGTGCCGTTCCTACTAATGCCAAGCCGCCGCTGCCTTTAAATGGTCCCTTTGGTCGCCGCACGGTCGCTAGACCCAGTCCGACCCGTCTGGATGATAAGGTTGTCGGATATTACCTCCGGGTTTAGGCGGGATGCCGCCTTACAGTGGGAGCCTATCTAAGGTGCTGCCGCCATCGCCGGCTGCTAGCCACGCCCCTGCTGATTATTATTTTTTACCTATGATTTTGCTTGGTCCATTGGCTTTACCTCTTAATAATACGGATATGTAGCTCTAGGATTTGCTCTTATCCATTGCTGTTAAAATTACACTCACAGAGGGGAAATCTTTTCATCTTCAATCTTACCATACCTGGTAGGAGTGGGTTTCATGTCTTCGTGGAGCTCATACTGTGGTTGAGAGGAAACATTATTCGCCTTCAATTGCTAGCAACGTATGGCGTTCCTTTGATAAATATATGAACTTGTCTACTCAAGGGTTGGCAGCTCAATATCCTTTTGAAACCATTTTTTAACTTAATTTTTTATAGGTGTAGCAGATGTCCCTTCCCACCATTTTATCTCTCTCTCTTTCTTTCTTTCTTTCTTCCAATTCTTTTCCTCCTTCACTCTTCCTGTTTTCATTTCTTCCTCCCCCCGCTGACGTATCTTATTTACCAAGCAATACAAACTCATGTTTGGCTTTACTGGGATATACGTAGATATTCCTTCTGTCCCATCTTTCTGGGGTTTATACTTAGTAGTTGATGAATTTGTAATACCGATTATGTCTCGTATATATTTATCTGATCATTTTTATATGATAACTTCAATTTCTCTTTCATCCCATTCCAGTTGTTATTTGTTATGTATTCTTTTTTATCTTTTTAATTCTTCACCATTATAGATCAAATTCTGAATTCTATGTATTGCTAATGTTTTTCATATGTACTTCTTATTTAATTAATAATAAAATATATTTGAACAAAAGAAAACGTGGCTGAGTTGAGCTCTGCAGTGCACACAGTTTAAGCGACATGCGCCAAGCTGCTTGGAGCTCCTCATGATCATCACCACAGCTTCGGGGAGCTCTGCAAGCGCGACTAATGCAGTTCAGTGAGGTGATGCGGACCACCACACTGAAATGCGTTAGTCTAACTCCTGATGCATGGTACTTGGCTGGACTGCAAGGGTTCAAGTTACTGAAATCTGCGTGAGGCATATCGAAAACCGGGACTGTCCGGGCAAATCCAGGACCTCTGATCACCTTATTTTAGTAGGGTCACAAAAGAGCACCAAGCTTTGGCAAAGCCAATAGGTCTCGTGTTTGCTTTGCCAATATGTTTTAGCCACATTGTTCACCAGCGTGGCTGCTGTTTAGCATGGCTAAAAGGTTGTGGGGTAAAGGAGACTGGTGTGCAATGTTGTAAAGTGGCCTATTGTGGAGCAGAATGGAGTGTTATAGAGTGGGGTAGAGAGTCATAGAGTTGTATATAGTAGAGTTGAGTGGAGTAGAGTGGCAGAGTGGAGTGGCATAGAGGGTGTTGCATATAGTGGATGAGAGTGTTATAGAGTAGAGTGGTGTAGAGTGGGTAGATTGTTGTAAAGTAAGGTGGCATAGAGTGTATTAGAGTGGAATGGTATAGAGTGGAGGGGAGTAGAGTGGAATGGCATAGCATATCTGAGTGGAGTGGAGTAGTGTGTTGTAGAATAAAGTGGAGTAAAGTGGCATGGAGTTGTGTAGAGGGAGTTGTGTTGAGTGTCTTAGAGTGGAGTAGCAAAGAGTGTCACTCAGTGGAGTTTAATGGAGAAGAGCGTTATAGAGTGGAGTATCGTGGAGTGCAGTATCGTAGAGTGGAATAGAATATCCTAGAGTGAAGTGGCATAAAGTACAGTGGTGCAGAGTAGATGGACATAGAGTGCATTGGTTTTGAGAAAAGTAGCATAGAGTGCAGTGTGGAAGAATAGCGTCGCATAGAGTAGAGTGGTGCAGATTAGAGTGGCACAGTGTAGATTGCAATGGCATAGAGTGCTGTGGCATAGGGTGGAGCGGCGCAGAGTGAAGTACAGTGGTGTACAGTAGATTGTTTCAGACTAGAGTGAAGTGGCAGAGAGCGGAGTGGTGCAGGGTAAAGTGCAGAGGTGTAGATTAGAGTGGCATAGAATGCAGTAATGCAGAGTAGTTTAGAGTGGTATAGAGGGCAATGGCATGAGTGAATCTAGCACAGTGAGCAATGAGCTGCCATCAAATCGCTGCATGCAAACTGCATGGTACAGGTTAGAAAGCTATCATTTTCCTCAGTCTTTCATTATCCTGATGTTGCTAAAAAGTTTTGTTTGAGTTAAAATAAATTCCTATTATTAGAGTCAACCCTAACCACTGCGTTATGTTCCAAATCCTGAATTTGTGCTTCTCTAACCCAAGCACTCTTAGAAAATGCCTACCATTATGGAAGACATGTGACTCCCACACCTTGGAAGTTCTTTTCCTTATGTAACATTTTCTATTTTGATAGAGAAGGGGTCTCTAGTTGGCAGTGGCTTGCACCCTGTCCAAGTAGGGACTCTTATTCTAGTCAGGCTAATGGGATTACATAGCTAAAATAACCCCTGCTCACCCCCTTTGGTAACATAGCACGAGCAGTCAGGTTTATTTCAGAGGCAATGTGAAAAGCATTTGTAAAAAACACACACAGTGACATAGTGGAAACACTACTAATGGACACCACACCAGTTTATGAAATGAAATGAATGAAATGAAATTCGATTTCTAGAGCGCACATAGCTGCCCTGAGGCGTCCAAGCGCTAAGAATACCAACTGAGAGCTAAAATCAGGAAAAGGAAGTGTCAAGCTCCACTATTTACGTGGTGAACAAGAGCGTTTTCAGCTGTTTACGGAAGGAGAGGATGTCGGGGTTAGATCTTAGATGCTGGGGAAGGGTATTCCACAGCTTGGCTATATTATGAGAAAAGGAGCGGCCTCCAGATCTTGATTTCTTTATTTGCAGCACAATGGCTAGATTTGCGGAGGTAGAGCGCAGCTGTCTGGTGGGAAGATAGGGTGTGATAAGGGGGAGATTAATTGCCGGACCTAAAGACCAGAAGGTCTGGTGTGCAATGCAAAGTGATTTGAAGTTTACTCTTTCCCTTACGGGAAGCCAGTGCAGTTTCCTTAGTCCGGACTTTACTGAGGATCTGCGGGGGATTTGTAAAAGCTTTCGTGCTGCGCAGTTCTGTATCAGTTGCAATTTGCGTAAAGTAAAGTCAGGAGCTCCGAGATATAATGCATTTCCATAGTCCAGCCGTGATTGGATCAGGCCCAGAACCACGGTTTTTCTTGCTTCAAAGGGGAGTAGAGGTAAGATATTCCTGATGACTCTCAGGATGCCGAAGCAAATGGCAGAAAGTTTTATTGCCTGTTGATCGAATGACAGGGACCTATCGAGCCAGACGCCGAGGCTCTTAATGGCGTCTTTGGGAACAGGGGTAGGACCTAAACTGGATGGCCAAAGAGTGTCTATGGAAGATGGTGCAGTGTGACCCAAGAGCATGAGCTCGGTCTTGTCTCCATTAAGTGTGAGACAAGACTTGGTCATCCAGCTCTTGACCATCTCCAGGCAACCAGCAAGATCTACATTCGCCGAAGATCCCCCTGCCTGTGCCAGAGATACCACCAGCTGAGTATCGTCCGCGTAGGTGACGATCTTAATACCATACGGACGGACGATCTCAGCCAGTGGCCTCATGTAGACGTTAAATAACGTCGGGCTCAATGATGATCCCTGCGGGACTCCGCATCCCAGAGGCTTGCTAGAGGAGGTGACATTGCCCTCGTACACCTGGAAAGATCTGTCACTCAGGTAGGACCTGAACCACTCCAGAGCTCTGCCAGATATTCCGGTGTCCAGGAGACGCTGCAAAAGGATACCGTGGTTAACGGTATCGAATGCCACGCTCAGATCGAGGAGGATGACTGCCACCGATCCTCCCCGATCCAAGATTCTCCTGGACTCCTCTGTAACTGCCAGCAGTGCCGTCTCGGTCCCATGCTTGGGGCGGAAACCAGTCTGGGAGGGATCGAGCAGTTGGTTTTGCTCGAGAAAAGTTGTTAGTAAGCTGTTTATATATTTCTCCAAGATTTTGGCTGCCCAAGGCAACAAGGAGATCGGGCGGAAGTTGTTGAGATTCTTGGTGTCCAGGTTAGGTTTTTTGACAAGAGCCCTCACCATAGCCTGTTTCCACGCTACTGGGACTGTACTGGTGGAGATCGAGGTGTTGAGTACTCCGAGCAGTGTGGGAAGGATGGTCTGTATAGCAGAGATTAGAACATGTGGGGGTGCTGGGTCTCTAGGGGAGCCTGACTTTACTTGCTGCATGAGGGAGGTAAGGTGATCCGCCTCTAACTGGGGGAATTCCGCCGACACCGCAAAGCGGTTCGATGTATTTTCTTGAGGGGGCATAAAGACGCTTTGGTCAAAGTAGTCTGTTCTGAGGATGGAAAGGAAGAGTAGATGAGATTTATTTTCTGGGAAAAGAAGTTGTCCAGATCTTCACAGCGGAGCTGAGGATTCTCATTTATAAGAGGAGGTGTGGGAAGGGTGGTAAGGCTTTTTACTATTTTGAAGATCTCTTTCGAGCTGGAGCTGGCCTCTGCGATCTGGTTTGAATAATATAGGGATTGCGCATTTTTTATGTCTTTTTTATACGCCCTGATGGCCTCTGTTATGTTAAATAATGTTATGTTAAATAAATTTATTAAGCGCGACTAACACCATTCGGTTTCTTTGCGCTTGTGCTGAGGGAACAAAGAAAGGAGTGTGAAATTTAATAACTAATTATAAGACTCGGTGAAGAGGAAGGTTTTAAGAAGGGATCTGAACCTGGAGTAAGGAGAGGGCAGCCTGAGAGCAAGAGGAAGGGAGTTCCAAAAAGATGGGGCTAGAAAAGAGAACCTAAGGGCGCCATGTTTCTTCCTCTTAAATCTGGGAACTGATAGCAAGGCCATCTGAGATGACCGAAGATTGCGAGGAGGAACATACGGGTGGAGAAGGGAAGAGATAAAAAGGGGGCTGTGGCCTGCAAGAGATTTAGAGATAATGCAGCCAAGCTTGAATTTACAGCGGGCAGATACTGGGAGCCAATGGAGACTTTTTAAAAGGGGACGAACATGTTGATCTCTAGGTTGGTGATAAATCAGGCGGGCGGCCTGATTTTGGATCAACTGAAGTCTCCTAAGTTGGTAATCAGGAATGCCTACATACAATGCATTTGCGTAGTCAAGCCTAGACATGACTAACGCAAGCAAGGCCAAAGTAAGGGCCTCGGTAGTAAGTAGGTGAGAGATTTTACAAATTTTCCTGAGTTGGAAATGGCTAGAGGACACTACTGCGCTTATCTGGGGTGTCATAGAGAGGTCGTTGCTAATGACAACTCCCAGACTTTTGGCTGAATTAACAGGGCAGGGAGGACTGCCCAGACTTGCAGGCCAGAAGGAGGGGTGCCAGGGATTGGAGGGTCCCCCGACAAGAACTAACTCGGTCTTGTCGGGGTCGAGCTTCAGATGGTTTGAGCTCATCCAATTACTGATGAAGCAGAGCGTATTTTGAAAAGTGGTAATTGATTCGTCAGAGGAATCAATGGTAAAAACCAGTTGAATGTCATCCGCGTAATTAAACGCGGTGACACTAAACCTGCGGAGGGAACGTATTAACGGAGCCAGGTACAAATTAAAAAGGAGGGGGGACAAAGAGGAGCCCTGCGGGACACCGCAGGTCAGCTCGACCTGAGTAGCGGAGAACTGGGACAGCCTGACGGGTTGTTGGCGTTGGGTCAAGAAAGACCGAACCCAGTCCAGGGCGGTACCCTGGATGCCAGCCTCTCTGACACGGTCGACCAAAATATCATGGTCGACTGTGTCAAAGACGGCCGACAAGTCCAGGAGGACCAGGGCCTGACAGGTGTTAGCGTCGGCCCCTCTGCGCAATTCCTCCATCACAGAGAGGATGACTGCTTCTGTGGAGTGCGCAGGTCTAAACCCGGCCTGCTGGCGGTCCAAGACGCACGAATCTTCCACAAAAGTGCTGAGGGTTTGAGTTACATGCGACTCCAGAACTTTACTGAGGAAGGGGAGAAGGGAAATAGGGCGATAGTTGCTCATGATGGAGGGGTCTGCCGAAGGTTTTTTCAAGATGGCAACCACCTCGGCCTGTTTAAAGGAACCAGGAACCTCCCCGGTGGTCAAAGAGTTGTTTAAAAGGGCCATGGGGGGTTCAGGGCAGGAAGTAAAAGCTTCCTGAAGGGCCGAGGGGGGGCAGCAGTCGCCAGGAGAACCAGAAGAGACTTTGTGCAAAAGTGAGAGAAAGTTGACTTTCGGGATAGGGGGGATCTGGGTTAAAGTGTGGGTGTTGAAATGATGACAGGAAGCACTAGACAGAGGGGGGACAGGCGGGGCTTGGACAGAAATGCTGGTTTTAATCTTGACAATCTTGTCCACAAAAAATTGGTTCAGGGAATCACATAGGGACTGGGAGGGGAGGGGCGCAATAGTGACTCTCGTGGGATTAGACAGTTCCTCAACAATTGAGAATATGTCCTTGGACTTGTTTGAGGAGTCCAGAATTCTATTGGAGAAATAGAGTGATTTAGCCAGCGTTATGGCTGACTTATACTCTCTCAGCAGAGAGGAGAATATCTCTTTTGTCTCGGGGGAGTACCCCCGGCGCCAGCGCCGTTCTGCCTGACGAAGACCAAGTTTTAAGGCTCCGAGGTCCTCGGTGAACCACCTTTGGGCGTCATGACTGCGCCTCGCTCTAACTGGTTTTAAAGGTGCCACCAAATCAGCAGCAGAGGTAAGCCAGTGAGTGAGGCCCTGTGTCTGGGAATCGATGGAGATGGTAGGTCCAGTGATGGATGGAGCAGATGAACTAAGGAGGGAGGTGAATTTGTTTAAGTCAGCCTTGTTCCAATTGCGTGCCAGGAAGTTGGTTTCTCGGACCATAGTGACAGGGGAGGGCATAGCTAAAGTAAAAAGTAATTAAAAAATGGTCTGACCAAAGGCAGGGAAGAATAAGGGGTGCAGAGATGTCTAGGCAAGAGGTCCAGACCTGGTCTAAAATATGGCCCTTAGCATGAGTGGGTGAGTGTATATGTTGAATGCAACTTAAGCCTAACATGAGGTCTGAGAAGGCCAGTGAGCCTGGGGTTTCATGAGCGTCCGACGGCCAGTAATTGAAATCTCCCAGGACCAAGACGTTAGCGTTATTGATGGTGAGTTGGGAGATGAGATCGCCAAACTAGACTGAAAAGCTGGGCATGGATTGGGGGGGGCGGTAAACCAAGACGCATATGAGAGATGACCCTGGTTGCTCCAATCTGAGTACGAAACAATCAGTCAAGGGGATACTGGTGGTGGGCACTGGGGAGAAACAAATGGGGTGCCTAATGATGGCTGCAACCCCTCCACCAGCTTTGCCAGAGGAGCAGATGATTTTGTCTGCTTCCGCATATCCTAGTTGCCCTTTACGTTCCAGTCTCTTACAATAGCGCTTTTTCTCCCGTAGTTCATTAGAGTACCAGGGAGCTGAGATCCTGGATCTTTTGAAGACAGTTTTCTTCAAGGGTAGCGTGGCATTTAGAGAATTATATATCCATTCATTAAATGTTTCATTGGCCTGCGAAGGTGTCTGACTGACTAAGGGAGTTGATTTTTGTAACTCCTGGGTCCACTGGGCCAGCGGGATTTTAGACCAATTTCGACTTTCTTGGACTATAGGTGTGAGGGGTATAGATTTCTCAGTTGTCCATAGCAGCGGGACTAAAGCATGGTCTGTCCAAGGAAGTGCAATAGGGGAGCATGCCTTCAATTTTGGACAGTTGCTGAAAACTGGATCCAGCAAGTGACCTTTCGTGTGCGGAGGTGATGAGACCAGCTGAAGCAGCTGCAAAGCGGAGAGATCCCCGATTAGTTTATTGGCGGTGGAGTTATTAGGGTCATCAAAGTGTATATTGAGATCACCCAATAGCGTGAAGTTAGAGGGTGATAGGGCCAAATCAGCGACTAGCGGGGGCAGAGATTCGTAGAACTGTTTGGGTGTGCCCGGTGGGCGATATATAAGTGTTCCAGAGAAACTTATATTGGGGGAAAATTCCAGGGTAAAAGTCATGCTTTCACATTCCGGGAAGGGTTTGGGGGTGCAGCGACAGGTGAAACAGTCTCTGAAGATAATGGCTAAACCACCCCCTCTTTCATTTTCCCGGTCCTGTCTTGCAATTTGGTATCCCTGCCCCAGGGTTTTGAACCAACTCAGGATCGGAGTGAGGGGTTAGCCATGTCTCAGTTAAAAAGAGAGCGTCAAGTTTAGAAAAATAACCAATCTTTATTTAAATAAAACAAGACCAAAAAGACAAAAATCCAACCTACACAAGCAAATTTATCACTCCTAAAATTTTCTAAACAGTTAATTCCATAGGAAACTATGGAAGCGTCACTTTTATGGCAACGTTCCTGAGATGCGTCAAAATCTAAGACGAAAACAGGTGCAGGGGAGATGAAGCGCCATAAAGCAAAGCGATGCATCGATTCCTTACTCACAGGGGAGGTGATGCGTAGATTCCTTAATGCTGTGAAGAGGAGGTGATGCGTCAATTCCTAGCTGTCAGGGAAGGTGATGCATTGATTCCTTACTCAAGGGGAGGTGATGCATCGAACTCTGGACACCCGGCCTCAGTTCCATACTGCTGAGCAACATGATGGGAGATGAAGAAGTGGGGCGGCTTCAGCACAGGAGCTTGCCTTAGAAGCATGTGTGTTGGCCCCCTCATCTTTCACCAATTTAGCAATTGGTATATAATTTCTTTCTGTGGCTGCAGCAGGACTGAAACAGGAGCTGCGTAGAAAAGAAAAGCTGTGCTTCAGCAGACAGCGTTCAGGACCCCCTAACCACACAGTAAGCAGCTATTGAGGGGCTAAGCCTGAACTCACCAGGACATGGTTCAAGCAGCACACTGAGGAGGTCTGGTGGTTGGTGGTGGGAGCTAGCAGCTGCAGAATGCTCACTTTTTAGGTTTTACCCGCACAGCGCTTACTCTGTGCTTGAAAATATATTGTTTTTAACGCAAACTTAAAAAGGACTTACATCCTGCCGCCTCTCTTTCCTGGCTTCTCATTGGTTCCTGTGTGTGCCACTTACCTTTCCTCCATTTCTTCTGGCTGTGGCATATTTTCCTGGATTTATCAATGATTGTTCCTCGCCTGCTTCTCTTATCAGTTTAGTGCTGCTGAAATATTGTTAACATCCTCTTTTGTTGCACTATATTTTCATAACGTTTTGCCTTTCACTCTTGCAGCATATTTATATAACAATTTATCACCGGGAGAGATTAAATGATCTGCATAGAATCACAGGATGTTGCGTGGCTTCACCGATGCTCGAATCAGGTTCCCCAGCTCTCCAGTTAGCAGCTCTGCCACATCCTCTCCACTCCAGTGTTATCTGTGAGAGAGCTGTTTCCTTCTGCCAGGTGATGATTGACGAAAAAAAGCTCTTAATTTATTACAAAGGCAAAAGCAATGCATTACCAATGCTTGTTTGGCCTGTAACAGCAGTTATGGTTCGCAAGTGGAGCATTCTAATTGGCTGGTCGTCTCCAAACGTTCTACTTTAGCAGCTTACAGACATTAGAAAATAAATATTACCCTTGTACCTTAATAGCAAAAAACACTTTCCAATTGCTACTTTATCTATAGGTTTATATAGAGTTCAAAACGCTATGCTGCTTAATCACCTGGATTGCTAAATTATATATATTTAATATATTCAATCATGTTTTTCCAAAAGGAATTAATAAATCCTAGTTACACAAGGGCACAGGTGCGATGCGTTGAAAATCTGGGCACGCTGGTGTGATGCGGCGAAACAGCCGCTGCGCTGTCTTTCCAGCCACATTGCAGGTGACATGTCGATTTATGCCGCCGTACAGCAGGGCCTGCGTCAGAGTCAAAGAGGGTGCCTACGACGTCAGAGACACGTGCTGTGGACTCAGGCTGAGTTGATCTTTCAGTCATCAACGCAGGCGCTGCGTTGATTTTTCGGCCACACTGCGGCAATACTTTGGTTTTTCAGCCACATGACAATGTTCCGTCAGAAAAAAACAGGCGCCGAAGGGTGATGCATGGATGTTCTTCTCTTCTTTGCAGCAAACCACCTCCAAGGGCTCAGAACTGGAATTGGTACCACTTGGCAGGTCTGAACTCGTGCCAGAGGAGTTCAGGGGCTGCAGGTGAAGTCTTTGATGGCCCTGAGACTTCTTAACAGGAGGCAAGCACACACTAGCCCTTGGAGAACCCTGGCAAGGGGGATACAAAAAGCAAAGTCCAGTTATGTCCCTGTCCAAGACAGAAGCAGCAGGCCAGCACAACACAGCAAGAGAAGAGTGGCAGGCCCCCTCCTACAGCTTCCACAACGTTTCTTCTTTGCATGATCTCCACTTAGTACAGAAGTGTTCTGAAGTTATGGTGTTACAGCTCCAGTACTTATATCAGTTTCTGCCTTTGAAATAGTCAAATTTCAAAAGAAAAGTCTTCGAAGTGCACAAGACCCTGCCTTTCCCTGACCTTGCTCCAGACACACTACAGGTGGGTGGAGACAAAGGCCAGCCCGATTCAGGTGTCAGTTACAACTCTGCCTTCTACTCGAGCTCACGAAAATCCATCAGCCTGCTGATGGGGCATCAGGATATGCAGGGCACACCACAGCTCCCTTTGTGTGACTGTCTAGAGTGAATACACAAACAGCCCAAATGTCAGTCTAACCTAGATGTGGATTTCATAGGCAGGCAGAAGCACAGAATGGTAAAGCAAGAATATGATCCCCTTTGAAAAGTTCCATTTTAAAACATACAATTTAAAAACCAGCTTCACTAAATATTAATTTATTAGGTTTCGACCTTGGGGAGGGCACTGCGAAGCAGTGCCCCTCCCAGTCGAAAGCTATTGTATACTATATGGGGGACTTGAATCCGCCCCTTCTTTCATTGGCTAGCTCCATAAATGGAGGCTAGCCATTGGAAGAGATTGGCCGTCAATCACGTTTTCCAGTGAAAACGCGATTCGGGGGCGTTTCTGGGTCTTTTTTTAAGCCCTGCCCCTTCTTGCCGTGTGTCCCGGGCCGCGCTGTGATTGGCTGCCGGCCCGGGACACCCCAGTGACGTCATTTCCCGGGCCGCGCTGTGATTGGCTGCCGCCCGGGACACCCCCGTGACGTCAGCCAATCACAGCACGGCCCCGAATCCCTACAGGGCGCGCTGTGCCTTCAGTCGACAGCTCGTTTTCGGGAGGCGGTAGACTCCCGAATTTGAAGCCCAAAAGCCGCCAGAAGAAGTCCAGGTGAGTGCTTTGTTTAATTTTCTTGCCTTCCTGCCCCCCCCCTCTCCCTCCCGTTGTGTCCGCCGTCACAAAAAGTTGGACGGTGCCAGGTTTTCATTTGCGTGTCCGTTCCTGCCTCCCCCCTCCCGCTGTGTCCCGCCTTCACAAAAAGTTGGACGGTGCCAGGTTTTCATTTGCGTTTCGGCTTGTTTTTTCTTCATGTGCCTATAGCAAGCAGTGGATGTGTACTCGCAGAATGCATTTGCGAAGACGATATGCACGTCGTATCATCAAATGGATTAGAGCGAAATATATTTTCCCTCTCGTTGTTTCTATTTTAAGGACATTCCTTCCAAGTTTCGGCGTATAGATTGACGCGGGCTTGTCGCCCTGTATCCTTTTCATTTGCACGCAGCCGAGGTCGCGCGGGTGCGTTTGTTGCTGGTCTGGGACTCTGGAGAGGATTCTGCTCGGCCCCGTGATTGGAAGACCCCTTATGACCTCACAGCCGTGGATCTTTGTAGAGCACCGGCTGAGCGTTCTGGTACACCGGGAGGATTCTGTGCGGCCCCGCTGATATTAACTAAGTGATTGTGAGACCCCTTATGACCTCACAATCGTAGAACTGTGTTAGTGCACCGTCGGTGCTGCGGTAATCCACGCGCCGAAATACACCAAATTCACCAACGCCGTCTCATTTGCCTGTGCACCCCTGAAAGCGCTGATTATACCAAGTTCTAGGCAGCGTCTTTGTTGAATGTGCACCCAGGCCATATGGTGGAGCAAGCAGCATTAACTTGACGGGGATAACGGATGGTGGAATCGGGGCATGACCTCGCCTCCAGCTTCCGGTAACTCCTTCTGGTCGAGGATCACAGGTTTATAGAGCGGGATGCAGCAAAACGACAGATGGATTAACTATACATAAAACTGTTACTTTCTTTTTATTTCCTCTTTGTAATTGGAAAAAGGCGTCTGAAAGCGACATTAGAAAAACGATACCATCAACACAAATTAAACTGACTATTGGAAATTAGGAAGCCAGGTTAACCAAGATACTTCTCTGTGCTCACGCGGCATCAAAAACCATGATGGTTTTTGAGGCCGCGTGATTTCTAAGGCAAGATTTTCATGATCGCTTACAACCAGTTATGGCATCCGTTGCCATTGTTAAAATCTGCTGATTTGCAAATGTATTCTCCCTCTTTTCTTTACTTCCTTACAGAATGCATGTTTTTGAACTGGATGACGAATGACTGCATGCCTGGCTCGAGCAGCAATTACATCCTGTGCATTATATGGAATTGTGTTCTTGTGGAACTATCCTTAACACTTGTAGTAACGCCCGTGTGGTGGTTACATCAATGATATTTGTAATGCCTCCACCACGCGCGACGCACCTGCTCCTTGCTTTTGTGCGGCATGTTGTAGAAATATGGATCTCCGTGAAGGCCAATACACCAAAGCGCTAATTAAGTGCTCCTTGCTTGGTCTGTGTGTCAATCCTGAAGATAAGCGTGCTTACCTGATGGAATTTTTTTGTTTGTTATCTCTTTGATAAAAAGATACGTTTACCCAGTGGCATTTATACTGTATATGTGATACTTGAGTGGCACCTCGCAAGATCTGCTCTGGGAAACCTAGCTTTGGTCTGCTATAGAATCTTTGCAGCCCAAACATCTGGAGAGCCCCTGTCATATGAAGTGTCATTTAAGAAACAAAATCCTTTCCAACACCAAAATCTTGCTGCCTATTTTCCATCAAGGTGGAAGAGGGAAGCAGTGTAATTTAGCAATGCATCTTTGCTTGCTGGTCAGACACACAGCAAGAAACACGGTTAATTCTTGGTGATCTATGGTTGGCCAAATTTAACCACGGTTTATCTCATAATGTAAAATTAGGGAGCGAATAAGCAAGCAGTGCAAATGGGAGGTTATCTAGGGGCATGCGTAATAATTTGAATGAATATTTGGAAAAAGGGGACCCCTATATAATATAGTAGCACTTGCTATACATAGGGAAGAAACAGAGTTAGGAAAGGTCTATAGCAAAGTGACAGACATTGATTAGATAATACAATTTACGTTTTTTTGTAAACAAAAACCTAGAATGAAACAGTATATTAAGTCCACTTGTGTACAGAAACCAATGAGCAAAATAATTTCTGATAGAGCTTTATTGTTTATTGTTGTTGACTATTTTTCTTTTGTTTTCTACTGTTTTTTTTAATATATATAGTTTTTATAAGTGATTATGTGTTTAAATTTTATATAGTCTTGAATTAAAAAATACAAAAGAGAAAATACAAAATCAATAGACATGAAACATATATACAGTGATGAAGGCAAAGCGGGAGACACCACTACGCGCGTTTCGGCTCTTGAGCCTTCTTCAGGTGACCGTCTATTGTTAGAGTTTCAAAGAGTCCAGGACTCACAGTTAGGTGTGGCGTGGATATAAAAGGTCAGTCGGTAAAGGCAGCTTCTTAAGATCTTGAGATGTGGAACGATGTAGTCCTATAGCTTGTCATATGATGTTATGACATCAGAGAAAATGAGGTGGTAGAACAGTATAGTGGAGGTAGCTTAGATTCAGATAGTTATTTGTGTTGACATTTGTAGAACCTCCACGAGTATAACTTCCAGTGAGTAGATGGTAAGGTGATGAGAGCAATAGTGAAGGAAACGAGTATTTATCTCCACAAGTTGATAAAATATCCGGAGGCGAGCAATAATGATGTATAATTGTTAGCACGAATATTTTGTATCCACCTAAAGATAAAGTAGAAAAGATGTCCCAGGAGCGGAAGATACTATGGAGGATGATCTGGTCATAGCATCGCCCGTGAGGTTTGATGAAAATAGTGACGCTCCTGGTAGAAAAGGACTGGTAGCAATACTCGACCGCCAAAAGATCACACACCGGTATGCTAGAATGCAAGCATGGATACAAAATATTCGTGCTAACAATTATACATCATTATTGCTCGCCTCCGGATATTTTATCAACTTGTGGAGATAAATACTCGTTTCCTTCACTATTGCTCTCATCACCTTACCATCTACTCACTGGAAGTTATACTCGTGGAGGTTCTACAAATGTCAACACAAATAACTATCTGAATCTAAGCTACCTCCACTATACTGTTCTACCACCTCATTTTCTCTGATGTCATAACATCATATGACAAGCTATAGGACTACATCGTTCCACATCTCAAGATCTTAAGAAGCTGCCTTTACCGACTGACCTTTTATATCCACGCCACACCTAACTGTGAGTCCTGGACTCTTTGAAACTCTAACAATAGACGGTCACCTGAAGAAGGCTCAAGAGCCGAAACGCGCGTAGTGGTGTCTACCGCTTTGCCTTCATCACTGTATATATGTTTCATGTCTATTGATTTTGTATTTTCTCTTTTGTATTTTTTAATTCAAGACTATATAAAATTTAAACACATAATCACTTATAAAAACTATATATATTAAAAAAAAACAGTAGAAAACAAAAGAAAAATAGTCAACAACAATAAACAATAAAGCTCTATCAGAAATTATTTTGCTCATTGGTTTCTGTACACAAGTGGACTTAATATACTGTTTCATTCTAGGTTTTTGTTTACAAAAAAACGTAAATTGTATTATCTAATCAATGTCTGTCACTTTGCTATAGACCTTTCCTAACTCTAATAATTTGAATGAATTCTTTACCTGCATACTGACTAAAAACATTTTCTCTACAAATTAGGTATTTACTATAGGTATTTGCACTAATACGCGTTTAAATGAAACTGCTTTGCTTGCTAATGTGAAAAAAAAATCTATTTTCAGTACATGGTTGAATCCCAAGTGTTTTAGAAGGTCTGTCCTACTGTTCACACTTTCTAGTTGCAGTTTTTATTAAAATGTCTCAATAGGTCACAAAACTATTGTGAACATATTTTCAGAGTTGCATTAATAAACTGTTTCTCACCAAGATAATGCACCGTTATGCGACTTAAAATATTTTGTAGTGTTCTTTTCAGTGTGAGTTTAATGGCGAACCTTAAGTTGTAGTAATAGAAAACAATGTCAATTTCACGTTTCTGGTCAAACCACGCTGTTATTCCATCTCCTCTGAATTAGAATTTTTTTTAAATTCCTGTCTCTATAACTAGGTTAAAACTTGCGTCCCCAAGGTGGTCATTAATGCATCATCTAGTTTTGCGCATATGGTGGTCTTTTAAACATCACTGATGCTCTTGTTCTCTTGACCCTAGAGTGTTGCACCTCTGCCTGCTGCTGGTCAATCAAGAACAAATGCTTTTAGTGTAAATTTTATTGATTTGTTTGTATCATTAATCTGCCCTTCATTCCGCCCTACAATTAAACCTCCTGCATTTTTTGTTTTAGGTTTCGCCTCGCCGAAAGCTGCGCAAGCAGACGGTAGCGCAAGGCGAAAACTTTTGTTTACTAGAATGGACAAAAGTCCCGCTTCTCTGTTCCATTGGCTAGCTCCATAAATGGAGGCTAGCCATTGGAAGAGAGAGGCGTCCGTCTTTCAGCGAGGCGATAGGTGGGCGTTCCCGACGATTTTTCTCATCCTGCCCCTTTGACAAAGTCAATGCGGCAGTGGGCGTTTACTTTTTTTTTTTGGCCGCCTTTTATTTTGTCATTTGCCCCGACCTCTGGTGAGTGCTTGCTGCTGTCCTGCCTTCCTCCATCCCCCCTCCCACTGTCCGTGTGCCCGCCCCCCCTCCCGCTGTCCGTGAGCCCGTTCATCCGCCCCCCCCCCCCCTTCCGCTGTCCGTGTAACTCTTAACCCTGATTCGGCTCCGTGGACAGATGTTTTGACAGTCTGGATTTGTGCTGTCTCTGTTCACGGCTAGTTATAAAGGTGCGACCCTCGAGCATGCATTTGTTTCTGCTGTTATCGATAGCGCCCAGAAGCCACTTTGCACGGTTACGAAAGTTAGCGGACACTAATGGGTGATCCTGCAAGGAACAAGACGGTACGGGTGGTGGGTGGAAAGAACAGAAGGTAAAGTTTGGAGGTGCAGCACCCCTGACCCCCCTCCCTTCCCCCATACACACATAAATGACAAATGACACTTTTGGCACCAAAGGGCGCCTTTCCTTAATAGAACTGGCGCTAGGGGGTCACGAGCTGTGACAAGCAGAGACCCCAGTACAGGCAGGGGCCAACCCAGTGGGCAGCATCCGGGGTCTCAGGAACCCCCTCCACAGTCTTCTGCTCTTCATCAACTGCACGCTATGCCTTCTGATAACACGGAAGTGTTATCTACTTGGAATCTCAGCGTTTCGTCCAGTTCTTCACACACATTGGAACATTCAAATGAAAAGAAGTGTTGAAAACGCGGTTTGGTCAGTATTATTGTGGCCCCCTGACTAAGCTACAGGTCGGAAAGTGCTTATTTTAAAAATCAAATAGTTTCAAGGCGCTTGCATAAGTGTCTTCGAATTCTACATTTCTGAAGATTTCATTGAGGCCACTATGACGTATACCGCTGACATTTGACCGCGAGCAACACGTTAATACTCTCTGCCCCGCACCCTGCTGTTTGAGTTTTTTTCATTCACATCCAAGTTTTTCAACAGAAGTTTTGTGTAAGAATTCCTTATAACAAAGCGAACTCCGGTTGCCACTGCAGACATATTTGGAACCGAGACTGCATAGAACCTCAACATGCGGGACTGTGGCCCGTGGGATCTGCGCTCGCTTTGGTGCAGACTCCCATGTGTGAGGCGGCTGGCAGGATTCCACACTTCCTTTTCACACGGGAGCCTGTGAGGCCCGCACTCTGGATGGTACTCAGGGGTAAGGGCCCAGCTTTGGGACGTCCCGGAAACCCTGCAATGTGTGTCCGTGGGCCGCAGCGGGATACTCTGAAGCCAGCCTCAGCCGCCCCCCTCAGGAGGTTTGACTTTGCCCTCAGCCTTGGCCACTTTGTTTTGGAAGATCCTAGCGCGTTTCATCACAGTTTATGAGGTGGCTGTAGTGACAGCAGCGGAGCAGGACTGTGTTTTATTATTTTCCACTGATGTGTTCTCGTAAAAAAAGTAGATGGGTGCTTCTGGATTGAAGAGAACGGAAGAGCGCTTGAGAGTGGACATTCCAGTTGACCAGTTACAAATGTTTTTGTTCAGGTTGTCTGGCGTCCCAGAGGCACTTTCTATGGACAGAACATATCCATGAAAAATACTTTATTCTAGTGGCTCTATTCCCTCCGCCCTCCTTCTTGCTCTCTCTCTTCTACCATCCCTCTCTTTTCTGCCTTCTTACTCCCTCCTGCCCTCCCTTTCCACCTCTCTCTTCTGCTTTCTTTCACCTTCTTGTCCTCCACCTCTCTCTTGTTCTCTCTCCTTTCTGTCCTCTCCTCCTCTAGCCATCCTTCTCCTTCCTGCCCTCCCTCTCCTACCTGCCTCCCTCTCCTTTCTGCCCTCTCACACACTCCTACCTTCCCTCCTGCCCTCTCACTCCTTTCTGCCTCTTTTCCTTCCTGCCCTCTCTCTCTCTCCTGCCCTCTCTTCCTTTTGACCTCTCTTCCTTCTTCCTTCTTACTCCTGCTCTCCTTAACTTCTATATCTATCACTTCTTCTCTTGCACTCAGTTTCCATCTCTCTCCCTCTTGCCCTCTCTTTATCTTGCACTCTCTCCTTCTTGCCCTCTTTCTCCTGTCTTCTCTCACACTCCTGGCTACACTAACATGCTAACAAGCTTTATGAAATAACGTGTATTCTAATTCACTGTGCATCTGCAACTAATTGCATTATAAATGCAATCGATATTTCTGTGTAAAGTAAAACACATCAACGTTTTACACATATTTCAAAGAAGTTAGAAAAGACCATTTGTCAAAAGCAATACCAAAAGCTCAAACTTTAACAAAGGCGAAACCATTGCATTGTAAATGCTTGTTTTTAAATTGTGAGTTCAGGGACGCCAAGCACCAAATCTCTATCTCTTCCCAATTGGAAGTTACACTTGTAAATGGTTACAAGGGAGCTCCAGTGATGACCTGTGAGAGAAATAGTCCTTGCAATCATGAAAAATGAAATTGGCAGTATTTAACTATCAGGACATGTAAAACACATGAGCACATGTCCTACCTTTAACATACACTGCACCCTGTCCATGGGGCGAACTTGGGCCTACCTTAAGTGTGCCTTACATGTAGAAAAAGGGAAGGTTTGACCCTGGCAAGTTGATGAACTTGCCAGATCGAAATAGCAGTTTAAAACTGCCAACACAGACACTGCAGTTACAAGTCTGAGACATGGTTGTAGGGCTACTTATGTGTTTGATTTTAAGACACCTGGACACGTATGGTGGTGGATGAAGAGTTTATTAAGATGGTAGCAACATCCCCTGCACATTTCCTCTCTCCTCAACAACTGACTTCACTATCTCCTCTGGAATCTCCATTCTAGAATCTAGTGCAAGCAGCAAACCAGTTGCGAAGACACAACACATCTCCGCTTTCCCCAAAACACAACAACTTCATTATTTAATATTGAATAAATAATTTCTTATTGCTATAATGACTGGTTACAGGTGGCATGCCACTAAAAACTATGCACATTGCTAGGATAAGTATTCTAATAACTATGTGCCATAACCTAAGATTCAGAGCTTAAGATGTAGCCACAAACAAAAGGCATGATACCAACACAAACCACCTACACAACTATGATCATCCTCTTGCTGCTTGGGGTTTAACTTTATATGTTTATCTTCGCTTCTTGTGGCAGTGGATCTACACCGGTCATTAACTGCAACTTCGCTTGATTTCCTTAACCATGTGTTGTGTACAAGGTCATTGCATAAAGTGATCCTGCAGATATTCCTTCTCTTTACATCTTCCAACCACACTTTACTTCCCATTACTCTTCTGATTCACTTGGGCTCAGAACATTTAGACAAACCCATCTTCTGAGTGCCTATTACACTTGTCCTCCCCCAATCTCCAACCACAAAATTGAACATTTTCTTCTACAGTATGTCAATGTGTCCCTTCCCATACTTTTCCTGATACTTTTTGACTCTACACTCCAAATCCTTCTTGTTCACACTTCTTGTTTCAGATTTGATCATGCACGCTGGTGAGAGTCTAGTACCCTCATGCTTTCTCTTCAAAAGCTCAACTGGAGTTTCCAATGTGACAGAAAGGGGCATGCTGCAGTAACTCCACAACATCTCTCTGACTGCCTCTCTACACTAACCACCACTTTCCTCACACAACTGTATACATTCCTTTAACACACAGTTGAATCTCTCAATGAGACCATTGTCCCTGGGATGATACACAGCTGTGATATGGTGAAATACTCAAATCCTTCTAAAATACCTCTTGAATTCTTCTGCAGTGAATTGGGGTCCCTTGTCCATGATCCATATTTCAGGATACCCCTCCTGCGGAACATTTTGACACAACATTCTATGATGTTGAATGCTTTGATTTCTCTTGTGAAAGCCACTTCTGGCCATTTAGAATAATAATCTATGAATACAACTGCATACCTACTTGCTATTCCTCTGGCTGAGAAAGGCCCACAAATATGCCTAGCTACCTTCTGCCATGGTCTATCAGGTGACATTGTCAACATGAGGGAAGACTCTTCTAATCGGTGGAATTTGTCTCTGCACATACAATCAACACAACCCTGTACACACCTCTCCACCTCTCTAGCCATACCTGGACACCAGAAGTTTTCCCTTGCTCTCCTTTTTATCCCTGACATGCCGCTATGCCCCTCATGTAGTAACTTAAGAAGTCTGGTTCTCAAACTTACTGTCACCACCAATTTTCCATCTCTTCTAACAACATCATCCTCCACAGA
Source organism: Lissotriton vulgaris (assembly GCF_964263255.1). Taxonomy (NCBI): domain Eukaryota; kingdom Metazoa; phylum Chordata; class Amphibia; order Caudata; family Salamandridae; genus Lissotriton; species Lissotriton vulgaris. The sequence continues at coordinate 711,379,635 of NC_141696.1, read as the reverse complement.
AATTTCAGACCATACTTTCTTGAACTCTCCAAAATCCTTTCTTATAGTTAGATCAGATCTTGAATATTTGAATAACTCACTCAACAGTTTCTTCAAGACATTGTCCCCCACCCTTTTGTTCTGTTCTAATTGTACCCCAAACATCATTCAAATTATTATTTACCAAAAGATCCACAAGGGCCTTATGAACTCTTTTCTTCCGTCCCTTATAACTCCTAGTCTGTCCTGTTCCCAATCTCTCTGCCCCATTAATGTTCAGGACTCCTCCTATGATAACCTGTGGGGGCCAAGCAGCTAACTCAGAGTCTAAAAACTGTATTATTTCCGGGTCATCCTGCGTTGATCCGTAAACTGCCACTAGCGTTGTCCATACACCTTCTATCAAGATCTCCGTCATGGCCCACCTTCCCCATTTGTCCTCTAATTTCTTCCCTGTTATCAGATTTTTACTCCTTGACAGGATAGCAACCCCTCTATTTTTTGCACCTTGTTTGGATCTTGCTATTAAATGAAACCCCAACTGATTAAGACAATACTCCTGGGTACTCATTATGTGTGTCTCTTGCAGGAATATGAAATCTACTTCCATCTGACGCAATCGGATGCCTATCTTTTGCCTCTTTTGGGCATCATTTAAGCCGCACACATTCCATGTTACAAATCTAAGAGTCATATCTAGATTTTCCGGGGCAATTGGCTACCTGCTCACTTGTATTTCTTACATTATTAGATTTGCTCTCTGTTACATCTATTACACATATTACACAGTTTTTAGTTTCCATCTTCCCTTCCTTACAACCATACTGCTCATACACCTGTTTCAGAGTGTGCCCTTCATGATCCCAATGTGTTTCAAAACCATTGTGCCCTACCCTTGTGCTCTCCCTCACCCCCCAGTAAGCCCTCCCTCAGGAACCCACCCCCCCTACAGGCAAATAGGTCCATAAGACCTATGTCTGGCCGACGCTTGCCAACGGGATGCCTCACCCTCTCCCCCCTGATTTTCCTTAATCCTTTTTTCAGGAGTTGTATTCCAAGATTGGGAGAGGCGGGGGATAAGAAAGATCGGAGATATCAAGGGAACCCACGGTATATTACAATTTGCAGAATTACAGAATAGATATACTTTAAATGCAAAGCATTTTTTTAAATATCTCCAAATAAGAAGTTGTGTATCAAATAAAAAAGGGGGGCCTTTGGGTTTTGACAGAACTGTATTGATGGACCTTATAGAAGATGGTACCGATTGTACTATAAAGAGACTTTATCTGGAAATGACAAAACTAAAGAAAGATGATTTGGAGAAATGGATAAATAAGTGGTCTACAGATTTGGATATAGCTAGGGATATCTTTTCGGAGTCATTAGAAATGGGAGGAAAACTGTTGTGCTCATCATCTCTACAGGCTCAACATTACAAGATATTATATCATCTGTATTATACACCTGGAAAAATTGCTCAATGGGGGGGTCTCTCTGGAACTACCTGTTTTAGGTGTGGTAGTGCGGAGGCGGATTTGATACATATCTTTTCAGTTTGCCCACGATTAGATGGAGTAAAACAGGACATTGGGAATTTTCTTCAGAATGTATTATCAACTACAATAGAATTAAATCCAGCTGTAATGTTACTAGGAGTCAGCCCCGAGGGACATGTGAATAATGAAAACTTTTTATTTGTCGTAATGGCTATTTTTAGATTGTTAGTGGCCTCGGCATGGCTTGATCCTAATCCTCCCACATATCATCAATGGTTGGGCAAGGTATTATCAATACAAAAATTGGAATCCGCTATATATGCTAGGAAGGGGAAAAAGGGTAAGAAACTTGGTACGCAAATATGGGATCCTCTTATTCGGTGGAAGCAAGGCTCTGATCATTGATCATTGATCACTGGGGGGGGGAAATGGAGAATGTATTGTATGGAATTCCTTGTTTATATTGTTTATATTGTTTATTTGGAACAACTATGTATGATTTGGTATTTTATACCTCTATATTCCTGTTGTATATATGAATGTGTGCTCTACCATTATGAATTCTATTGTGCCCTGCTCATGTTTTAAGGGGGAAAAAAAAGGGGGGGGAAAATTCTTCAATAAAAATATTTAAAAAAAAAAAAGACATTGTCCCCCACCACAGCTTGTTTCCCCTCTACCTCACTTATGGCTAGGGTGACCAACTGGTATGGGTGCAAATTCAGGATGGTGAGTGTGAAAATTGAGGACGAAGGGTCCAAATTCAGGACACAATATTGGAAGTTGTGCGATAGTATAAAAGTAAGTAAATAGACAACCACTTAAGTACAAGTCAAAATATGTTTATATTAGGTTGAGACAGTTGGGCAGTTCATGGTTTGTCAGTATGCGCGCAGCTGTGAGCAACTGTGCAGGTCTTTTTGTGGTATTTCATATGATAATAATCTATTTATATGGTTACTGCACTGTGTTGTCCAGTCTGATATTTTGTTTACAACTCATGGTCCCGAGCAGGCATATTTGATGAGAGAAGTGGTCAGGAAGATCTGCAAGGATAGACTTTGTTACTAGCATCTCATATCGAGTGCCCATGTGAGATGTAAAGCAACATGCATAGTTGAACTGAATGGCGGATTGCTGGCATGAACCCACTATAGGGATTGCATTATGGGTGTTTCAGCAAATGGAACTTAAAATATTGAATCTGACTTTGCTTATGGGGGCTTTGCAGAGAGTTGCACAAGCTGAGGGAAGTCACAAAGGTGCTTTTCCTTGCAACCTTCTTAAAGAAGGCACTGTCAAAACACTAGTACATTGTTTATTTTTGACGACTTGCCTATTGTTACACACACAATATACATCTCAAGCACATCTCATGGCACTATAAGGCTTTCCCTAAAACCTTACGGTTGTAAAGTCATCCTATGCCCTGGGCATCCCCCAACTTTGTACAGACTGGTACTGGTGGTAACTGACTCTGACTGACCCTGGGCTCTGCCTAACCAGGACCAGGACAGTGCAGTGCTAAAGAAGACACACTTAGATTACAGTAAAAACACTTATATACAATAGGGTACACTAGGGTTGGGGTACCCCTGTGATTGGCATGGCCTACCACATAGGGTCCTAGTACACAATAGGGCAATGGGATTGAAAATACCTCTCAGGACCTAGTATACAATAGGGCATGGTAGTTTAGAGGCCAGCAGCCCTTTTCTGCACTTGCATGTGCTGGTCCTGAAGTCAGTCTAAAAGTGGCCCTGTGCTGCAGGACTGCTTTTAAGAAGTAAATTGTGCCCAAACTCGACGTTTGTGTTTGGAGCACTTAAACATGGTTAACCTACAATGTGTGGCCATATGAGCTACCCCAGGGTCTCCCCCAGGTGTCACAGGGGTGTGGGGCCAGATATCTATAAGGTAGACCCTTATAAAATGAGTTTTATATTCCCTGGGTAAAGTGAAATTGCAAATTACACTCCCCACATTGTGATAACGTGCTGCCCAAAATCGACTTTGGTGGTAGGAGTACTGTGGAGGAAGGATCTGCAATATTTCTGCATATTCAGAAACCTTAGAGTCTCCCCTAGGTATACCAGGGGTGGGGTCCTATAGAAATAGGCAGCATACTTATAAAATATGTTTTTATAAGCCATGGTGCTTGAAAAATGGCCCATGTCATTTTTCCCAATGCAAATCCCCTGCCACACAGGATGACATGGGCGAATGTTATTCACTAATAACTCTTGATAGGAGAAGCCTAAAAGTCCCATTCAAGGACTTCCCAGAATGATATTAATAAACTCAACAATGTGATATTGTTGAATTTCTCGTAAAATGTACATACAAAAAGTTATAAGACTCTCTTGTTTGTAAGTCCAAATTCAGCCTTCCAGTGGTCTGTCCTGTTTGCTCAGAGTTAAGGGGATTAGCCATCTCCTTTGAAGAGGTGATAAAGAGCCCCTGGGGTTAAACAGCTCTGCTGGGAAGGCAGTGTCCTGTTGCACAGGAATGCCAGAGCAGGGGGAAGAGTCTTAAACAATGGACTTCAAGGGAAGGGGAGGACCTCAGTGTCATTTATAACCTTACCCTCTTAAACCCCAGTTAGATGCTAGGATTAAGGAAGGAATAATCAGGTGCAAGGGGGAGACACTATGGAGATTAGCCATCCAAGGGGTGTGTTTAGCCAGCTCTTCTCTCCCTGATAGAACATCAGCCCTTATGAATTTGGAATAATTGGTGCACTCTGGGACAAAATAGTGCCACACACTGCAGGACGTGGTCAGACCTTTGGGTGGTACCCTGCAGCCCATTGGACAGTTTGACCTCCTGCTTGACCCAGAGAAGTTGGAATAAGTATCTGAGAAGGGCAGAGCCCCTCAGATCTGCTGCTTGAAACCTAAGAAAGCAAGATGACCATGCTGGAAGCTACAGCCTGTGGATTACTTTGCTGTAAAAGGACTAAAGAGTGGACTCCCTGCAAGCTACAGGTTAATAGAGCTCACCTGGAACATCACACCAGGAATCCTCAACCGGGAGAACTACCAGTGGATTTGTAAGGGTTATGTCCAAGTGGATTGTGGGCAAAGAAGTCCTCAACTTTCAAGGACCATCTTGGAGCTTTGAGACCCTTGAGGTGAGTTTGAGACCCTTTGGAACCCTTTGGGAAACTTCAGGAAGAAGTTCCAGAAGTTTGGAGAACTTTGGGGCAACTTTGGAAAACACCTTTATAAGGAGACCAAATCATCCTGGCCTGGCAAGCCGCCTGACTTCAACTGCCAGCCTTCCTGCTGTCCAGGTTTGTCTCACGGAAAAGCTTCGTAGGTCCTACTTCCAGAGTTTGACTGGGAGTAGAAGAAATCCGAGGCCGGCGAACACTCACCGAATCCGGCCTGGCGAAGAGCATCAAGGGACACCGCGAGAAAAAGCTCCATAAAAGTTTTTAAGACCGAACGCAGAAAAGGTGACAAGGAACAAACCGCAAAAGCCAAGCTGCTTGCCTACAACCGCATGTCGGACCGGGTCCTTGGTGTGTCCCGCTGGACTTCCATAAGTTTGACCGGGAGCTCGTTGCAAGGCAATCCGGCGACCCCACACCGAATCTGGACTGGCTGAGAGCTTCGAGAGACCCCAGAAAAAAAGCTCCAGAAAAGTTTCTAAGTCAGGAGGTGAAAACTGTGACCAAGACTTACTTCAACGGGGTAGCCGTCAGAGCTCCATCGCGGTCCGCCTGGAACTTTTACTTTGACCCAGTCTATCGCGACCAGATGTCCTGATAAGGCGCTATAGGTTTCTATGTGCTAGAAATGGCTAAATCTTTGAAAATTCATATCTCCAGTTTCCTACATTGGACGTTTGTCATTTTGGTGTCATTTTAAAGACAAAAATATTTTCTAGTGTTATAAACTGCTGTTGGATTTTTATTTTGTGTTTTGTCTTAATTAGGTACTAAAATGATGTTTTTAAAAGCTTTACATAACTGTCTTTGAAGTTAGCCTACCTGCTCGCAGCCAAGCTACCAATGGTTGAGCATAGGAATAATTTTCTAAGACCGATTCTAAGCCCTAAACATTGTTAGTGGCCTTATTGCCAGTGGCAGATACACAGTTGCCCCTACTAATAATCCACTTTCCAACATTTGGTGCTCAGCGGTGTGGATGAGGATTTGTGTTTAAAATGTACACCTTTCAGAGAAGTGAATTAAGATTGTAAAAATCCACTAAATTGCCTTAGAACAAAACTTTTGAGTTTGATTATTGGAATTTGGACTAAACTGTTTTTAATCCATTGTTGTATTTTTCCAAGTTGTTCTAAGTCTATTGTGTCTAGTTATTGTAAACTAGGGAACCATGAAGCTGTACCTGGCTAAAGTTCAGGGTGGCTGATCTTAGGGTACGGTGTAGGCTTAGGGGGCTGCCTGATTCTAACAAGATTAAAAAGGCAGGGTTGGTAAAGTCCCTAGAGGCCTGGGCTGGGGCCGCTGAGGAGATTCCAGGGGAGATGGAGGGTGCTTCCCCAACATCCCCCCCAGAGGTGGGTGAGGATGATGCCTGTTCTATTTACTCTAGTGTCAGGCAGTGGATTCCAGATGGTGGGAGGGGGAAGGGTCCCTTACTCAGGAACCACCACTGTCCCTTGCAGAGAGACAGCTTAAGGCTCAATTAGCTTGATAGCCTTGGAAAAAGAGAAACTGGAATTGGCTGAAAAGAAATAGGAGAGGGTGGAAGAGAAAAGAAAGGGTGGCAATGAAAATGATGAAGATGTTGAGACGTCCAGGGGTGGTGGTTGTGGATCACAAACTTCCTAAAGGTATAGTACCCAAGTACACTGAGGAGGATGACATTGACAAGTGGCTAACAGTGTCACATGGTTGCTAGGGGCACTGTCGTCATCTTTAAGTTAGCATGAGCCCGGAAGCCATGATGCAGCTTTTACACACATTACTAGATGCTTTCTCTTATGCAAGACTATTTACACTTTTCACATGAGAACTATCTGCTGCGATAGTTCTCTGCTTGTTCCTGGAGTTTAGTCTGAACATTGTAAGCAAGGTCAATTATATTCTGTTCTGGTCAGGCCCTAGCACATAGACAAAACATACCCTGCAGCTGCTGTTTGCAGAACACTTGTATTTTGATATTCCAGGACTGCATGTTTAACACAGAGACACTTGGAGAGGGACCTTTCCAGGGAGAAGAGCAATACGCACCTGTGATGTAGAAATACAATCTATGTCCTAAAGGTATGGGGTATGCTGACCAGAGATCTTCTATTGTCCAATACTTCATATTCAGTCCATGGGGATGGAGCTTGGGCACTGTAGTCCCATTTCCAATGTCTTTGTAAGATGACATCTCCCTTCATAAGGTATGGACTTGCTGCTATGCTGACAATATTTGTATTATGCATTATTACGCTAGTAGTGGCATGTATACTGCATTTTAGAGCACGTTAGTTGAAATAAATATTTTAAGCTAACTCAGTAACTCTGTCAGATCTTGTTGTGGACAAGTACTAGAGCAGTGAGCAAAAGGAGTGTATTGTTACCACGATTCCTGAGAGATCCGGAAGTGTTGTCTTCTGGGTTGTCTAATTATTTCTTTTTCCATTTGTGAGTAGGAAAGCGAGTGAGACACTATAGCTTGTCGGTCCTGGGCTTGTGGGTACTAAGGCAGTAGGAGGTCATAGCCCCTATACACGAGGTCCCATAATCCTGTGCATATTTCTGTGTATGTGCAGAATCCCTACAACATGGCGCCACTAACGTTTGGTCTGGTACTTATTGGCGAGACCCCTGAGTAGAGCTTGTGCTTCTCCACAATATCCTCCCACCAATAACAGAGACGTCCGTGGTATAAGGGACAAACCACCTGTATTTGAGATTTATAGGTTTTTCAAACTTGAATTTTAAAAGGTTCTAAATAAAACCAGGTGTTGTGCTACCATTTGGCTTAAGGTACTAGTCATGGCTGTTAATATTAGGGCACCGAACCGCGCAGCTGTTACTGCACATTTGACCCAACATGGGGTGCCCATTGCGGGGGCAGACTTTATTTTTGTTTTACAGGCAAATGCTGCCTACCGCTTCGAGGTTTTTTACACCTGAGTTAAAGTTCCGGCTGGTCAATTCTTTCATGAGTATGAACTAGTTGTAGTCCCGGCAAGTTACCGTCCCTATAATTTGCTTTAAGTTCTGTTGTCGGCTTGGCAACACACTATCCTGACCCTGTTACATCAGTCTGTCTCAACCCATTGTCGGTCGACAGGGCCACGTGGCCCATTTTCGGGGGCTGTACTCCGCATCCTATTTATTTGAATCTTACCAAAGCAGAGCTGAGAGTATTACCTACATATTTGATTCATATTCACCGAAGTGTGAAACCATATTTGGCACGTAATTTGCCTGTGGCTCCGGAAGGACAAGGGGGCATGGTAATTTGTCCTCTCATGGTTAATTTTGTGATGGGGAAGGGCCCTCAGAATAGGGATAAATTCCCGTTTGGTTGGCTGAAAAGTTTGAACAGCTCTATGCTGTTTTTACACACACGTCTTCTGTAGATAAACACAGGATATTGACAATGAGTATGCCAAAAGGCTTAGTTCCCAATTTGGCTGAGTGAAGCACCTGGGGAGGAGTGTTCACTGCTGTGTATTCCCTGTGCTTTGGTACCCCCCTCCATGACTGTACTTCCGACGGTAATAAAGAAAGTTAAAGATGAATAAGGTGTGGAAGCCGCACTGGAGCTGGGTATGAGACTGGTGGGGGTATTCCCCGTCGTTTCTGATATAATCCTAGTGAATCTAAAAGGGGAAGCAGTGAGCTTACAGATGAGTCAGCTGTTAGAGGGGTTCCTGATGTGGATAAACCACAGGAATTTCCAAAAATTAAAGCTAAGGTATATAAAGCCTTGGGCCGTAATAATTTGGGACTTAAACCTTTTACTCAAACTCAGCAACAAACAAAGCCCCAACCTGAAAAGGAGGGACAACCATTCTTCCCTAAAAAGATTTGGAGTAAGAATAAGCGGCATGAACAACAGAAGCAGGATTTGCGTGCTTGTTCACCGACCCTAAACATCTGAGTGTAAAAATGATTTGTGACCACATTAAACTAAAGACCCCGGAACTATTTCAAGTTCCTGGACCTCGTTCTCGTTCCTTTCAAGAATCATCGGACCGGCATTTCGCTGGAGGGAAGTGTCAGGATTGAAGACCAGGCAAGTCCAGTCAACCATGACAGGATCAGCCAAGACAATTTGAAGTTAAACAGAAGACGGAGAGACAACCTCTGTGTCGTGCACAGTTTTAGAAGAAGAAAGTTGCAGCTTTGAAAGCGAAATATGCCTCAGATGGTTAAAACCCTGCTACTTGATTGGAGATGGGCTGTGACTCTCCTTGACAGCGCGGCGGAAGGTACCATAGTGCGAGAGGCACTGCGTCCTTGTCTGGAGGCGACAGGAACTGATACTTTTGTAACAGCAGAAATGGCCGATACACGAGTCGCGCAACCTGATACATTATATGAAGTCACTCTACAAATAGAGGGTGATATCAGGCGGAAAGTTAAGGCGATCTTTTGGGAATGCCTAACCTCTTCATATGACATTTTGTTAGCGGAGGCAGATTGGCCACCTTCGTTCATTTTGGCATCTTCACGGGGGGAGGATGTGATTTTACCAAGGATTTTCTGTAACGTCTCGGAAGAGGCAAAAAGTAATTACGCGTCAGAATGGGTGCTTGCTTTGGCGCCGGCTGTGAATCGTAATCAAGGGGGCTGGGACAGATTTTCTCCGGCACATGAGATACCATTACATTTTATGCCTCAGCCACAAGCTCAATATCCCATCAAAGGCAAGGCCAAAGCTGAAATTAACAAAATACTAAAACAATTGGAATATCAGGGTGTGATTGAACCCTGTGTTTCAGCAATGAATAATCCTCTTTTCCCAATAGTGAAAACGGATGGCTCCTATCCTAAACCATTGGATTCATGACATTTGAATCGTCATGTGTGCACATTTGCAGTACAAAATGCGCACAGCTCTGCTTTGGTCAATGACATAGTACGCAAAAGATATAAGATATATAAGTGTCCAGCACCTTCCCTGATTTAATGTAGTTTGGAGTTGGAATAGTAAATTATATATGTTTAGTGTCCAGCACCCACCCTGAGTTGGAACAGTTTGGAGTGGGAATAGTACATTATATATGTTTAGTGTCCTGCTGTTTCCCTGAGTTGATATAGTGTAGAGTGGGAATAGTATAATAATAGTTCTTTAATTTGTAGTAATGTTAATGATACAAATCTATGTTTAAGTGGTAATAGTATTTTATCTATGTATTTAAAAAAAAATTGTGTGATATATAATTCAAGATAATTATTTGATTTTAAATACATAAAACAACAATTGATAAATAACATATATACAATGCAATCTATATATTTGTTTACAGTTTTTATTTTCATTCAAAGAGTCAAGCAAATAAATAATATCCATTTTGTTTAATCAACCTTTTTTAAATATATATATTGTCATAAAGAGAAATAATAATACATTTGTTATTTTTGGATACATTTCATTTTTAGTTCATATTTCAACATAAACATATACTTTTTAAGTATAGTCAGCATAAAACAATTGCAACTTTTTGATTATGTAGAACTTGGTAAATATGTAATGTTTTTTACAAATAAATAGTTGTTCACTGGTTTTTATACTTCTTTTATACCATAGTTTTTAGGTAACAGTTATAGAATATCTTTTTACATTGTAAATATGCATTACATAATTAGATACAAGGTACATTTTTAATAATATACATTTTTTAACAATAGTCTCATTGTATGACCTTTTTTTATATTTATTGCCTATTTGTTAATAAATAATATTATATGTTGTTTTATATTTAAGTTGTAAATATAACTTACATTATTAAGGTAAGAACATATTTTGATAAAGAAAAATATTTTTTAACACTTACACATTTTTTCCTATCTTTAGCAAACATTATATATTTTTTGTATTACATTGGTAAGTTTACATATTTTATTTTAATGTATAATGTATAAATATTATTTATTTTCTGATACTTATTATTATAGTTTAACATTTTATAATAGTAAAAAAACATATAGTACATTAGTAATATGAATTATAATGTTTTAGTATTGCATTTGTAATGTACATTGAGTTTAATGTGAAAACGTTTTTTTGTTATTTCATTTAGGTAGCCATTTTCTAAACTAAGTTGTATTTTGTAGGCTATCTGTGTTGTTTTAGGTCATTTTAAAGGGGAGAAGCTCACATTTGGAAGCTGTGTCACATCGGTCAAGGTAAGTTTAATTTTATTACTTTTAGGCTTAATTTAGGTGTAGTTTGAAGGTAGCTAAGTACGGTATAGTGTATGTGTAGTTTGAATTTTGTGTTTTTGGTGCTGTTTACTTAGTTGTTTTGTGTTTGCGAAATGCGGTAGTTCGTTGATAGGTAGGTGTTAGGATATGTATTATATGTTCATATATGTTTAGAATATGGTGGTATTAGTGTGTTTATGTGTGTTTTTTAATGACTTTATTGTGTATTTGTGAGGGAGGTATTGTATTGTTTTTTTTACAGGATTTAGTCGTTTGGAAGTTGCCGTTGGAAGAAGCATGCTTTTTTTTTTTAAAGGAACAGTGTATTAGTTTCTCGTAAACTAATATTTATTAACCAGTTCCTTTTTTTGGGGTTTTCCTGGGGTGTTTCTTTTTTTAATTACATTTTTCAGGTTTTTAATGGATTGGAGTCTACGGATACGTTGTTGCCTGGATTATATTTTTTCCAGTTGTAATTTTCCATTTTTTGGGGGGGGTGTTTTAAATATGTTTTGGCATCTTTACACGCTTTGATTTATTATTGGCAGTTTGGATTCAATTCTTCAGCGATAAAAAGTAAGTCATTTTACATTATTTATAATGGGTGGGAAATGTAATTTTTTATTTTTTATTGACGTTTGTAAATATATAAAATATATTTATTATGTCAAATAATTAATCTAAGTAAGTTAAAGTTACATTTGTCCTTATCTCACCAATAAGCTTCTCCATATCTTAATTAAAAGCTGTCATTTTCCAACTGAGCGCCCTACGGTTAACTGCACTTGCTTAGGTCGACCCGACCAGCCTCGTTTGTTGAAGGCTTGGTGTAATCATAGGACCCGGGGGAATGCCAACTCAAATTATATGAATCTCAAATCTCGGCCTCAACTCATAAGGGGCTGCCAGATATTTATCGAGCTTTCCCCAGTTGCATTCTGATCAAAACGAGCCATGGCAAATGTGGCTTTAATCCAGTCCTTACACTTTGGGGGCTGTGGGTCTGTCCACTTCATGCAGATCTCTCTCGAGGCAAGTAACACCAAAAATAGCAGTAAACCATCATCACCAAAAACACTAATGATAGGTTCAACTCAATTTTGACTTTAAAAATGCCACAAAGGATGTCTCCCACCCCCTTCCAAAAAGTTCTGAATTCGGAACAATCATAAAAGATATGGATGTTTTTGGCGTTGAGAGTCAAACACCTGGGGCATTTTGAGATGGGCAATGGGGCAAACTTGGCTATCTTGGCCGGTCTGTAAAAGAGTCTGTTGATAACAAAAACGTGATTCTTCTTAAGGCTATCTGGTTTAATGAATTTATTAAGTAGTTTCAATGAGGGCTCAAACAGGTCTACAATGTTGGGCTCGAAGGGGGATTGATTCCAAACCGATGATTGCGGTGGGAGTTCCAGGTCTTCTGCATCTAGAAAACTCCTTATACCAAATAGAAATCTCTTTCTTTTTTGGATGCACTGATTGGAGGAGATGCTCCGTTTCCCAATCTCCACATATATCCCCCTTTTCTGCTTCAAACCAAGATATGAGTTATAAATGCTTAAACCTGGAAAAACCGGTTCTGATCTTAGCCCTTAATAGCTCCCAAGGATGAATTCCTTCTGCATCTAAGAGGTCAGACTAAATGGTGATGCCCGCTCTTTTAATTGGTACAGCCAAACTATCCTTAAGACATAATGGTGTCCCAAGGGAATCCCATATGGGTGCAAAATCTGAGTAGTATCCGATTCACCATCTACATCTTACTTCATACCAAATATCCAAGGCGGCCTTAAGGACCTTCAGGTGTACTCATTAAAAAACTTATATAGAAAGCCTTCTCCGCCTCCTCCACCCTCCGTCATAGCCATTCGCCCAGCAGCCTTCCCCACGATTTCTCCTCTGGTTTTGAGAGTAGCATCCGGACGCCTTTAAATTGAAATGCGACCGAATGCCAACCGATATCCGGCAGAGCCCACCCCCCCTTTGGTGAGCCTACGCCTCAGCTTCTTCCAGGACAGCCTTGCCCCCTTATCTCCTCAATAAAGTTACCGACCTTACTTTGAATCTTGCAAATAGTCTTACTGAGGAAAGCAAAAGGGACTGCATTAAACAGGTAGGTCAGCTTGGGGAAGATAACCATCTTCACCAGGTTAACCTTCCTGTATATTGTCAAGGGAAGATTCCTCCATCTAGCAAAGAGGTGAATTATTTCCTTGGTGGTTTTGTTCAAATTGATCTGGGGGATTTTATCCAGTTCTTTGACAATATAAATACCCAAATATTTTAGCTCTTTGCTAGTAGTATCCTCCCATTGATCGATGTTCCAGCACATCACCTCTGTTTTAGATGTATTAGCTAAATAGCCCGCGATAGAGCCAAATTCTTCCAAAAGGGCTTCGACCTGTGGAATAGCCACCCCCGGGTTACTATTGTATAACATCAAGTCATCCGTGTACATGGCTGACTTGCATCAATAAAGTTGGGATTTAAAAGGATAGATTGAATCATCCAATCGAATAGCTTGCGCTAATGGCTCTATATAAATATTGAACAACAGAGGGGAAATAGGACAACCCTGTCTTGTATTAAAACTGGAAGTCAGCATACCATTCAACAAAATACTTGCAGAGTCTCCGTGATATCATTTTCTCAGGGTTTTAATAAAAATGGAGCCGAAGCCCATTACCCCTAGTACTTCCCAGAGGTACACCCAACAGACCCTATTGAATGCCTTGGCCGCATCCAAGGCTACCACGGCGAAGGGATCTGATCTTGCCATGGTCAAGTCAATGTTGCCTGTCAGCAGTTGTGTCTGCTCCTGAATATATCTCCCTGTTACAAAGCCCTTCTGATCGATGTTAACCAGGTTCGGGACCAGTTTGGCCAATCTCCCCGCCAGAATACCCATGAAGATCTTATAATCGGCATTAAGCAGGGAGAGTGGATGATAAGAGACAGCTTTTAGAGGGTCCTTTCCTGGTTTCAGGATTAATACAATGGTTGCTTCCTTCCAGGAACTGGGGACCTGCCCCGTCTGGCTGAACACTGAATTAAACATTGTACCCTATACCGGGGCCAATTCGTCTGATACGAGTTTGTAGATTTTGTTCAGGAGTGCATCCATTCCATGCTGCTTTATTATTTCTGCATTTCTTTATTTGGTCTTTAATCTCTTCTAAGGTGATAGGGGCATCAAGGATGTCATGGCTATCATCCGTTAGAGTAGAGAGAGATTTCCCTCTCAGCCAAGTTTGTACATGATTAAGGAAAGGGACCAAGTCCTCTTTATAAAGATCCGAAAAGAGGGAGAGCAGGCAGGCTTGCATGTCCTCTAAGCTACTTGACTTTCCTCCATTGTTATTTATTATCAGTTTATTGATATTCTTTTTTGAACGGTCAACTCTACCATTCCAGGCCAGTAAGACGCCGACCTTCTTCCCATACTCAAAGTTTTGTATGTTCTTAGTGAGCCATTGTGCCCTACACTTCTGGTCCAATTTACCCCTGTACTCCTGCCTAGCACCTTCCAGGTCACCCTGACTTGTGCCAACCTTCTTGGACTCCAGTGGCTGAGTCGATTCCTCTCAGCCTCTAACTGCAGGATTTTCCCCTCAATGGTATGTAGTTCCAGGGCCTCAGCTCTATTTTTGGAACATATAAGGCCATGCAGCCTGCCCCTCAAATTGGCCTTAAATGCGTCCCAGACAAAATCCATGGTCGTGGAACCAATGTTAAATAGAAAATACTCTAGGCAGGATAATTTAGTGGCCCAGATGATCTTGAGGTCCAACAGCATAGCTCTGTTAAGCGTCCATCTAGGTTGTAACGTATAACTCTTCCTAAAATATGAAAATTACACTGGAGCATGATCCGAGAGGTGACTTGGTAATACTGAGATCCCCGCCAAGCCATCCAGGGTAGACCTGTCAGTTAGAATGTAGTCAGTCCTGGATGAGTGCCGATATTTTTTACTGTAAAACGTGAACTCTGAAGGTCTCCCCTCTTTGCCTTCCAGACGTCCACCAGGTCCAGGTCATGCAGCAGATTTTTCATAACTCAACGGACTTGAGGGGCCCCTATATAGTGACTCTGATTAGACTTATCTTTTATTGGATCTAGGAGGACATTGAAATCTCCTCCTATGATCGGGGGGGGGGGGCTACCACGGTTAATTTAGATTGTAGCTTGCAGATATAAGTCGGATCATTAGGTCCATAAAATGAGGCACAAACTAGCTCTAAACCTCCAAAATCCAACTGTGCCACTATCCACCTCCCTGTCTGGTCAGTCTGCACCGATTTATTAGAACAAGAGGCCCCCTGCTTAATCATGATTAATACACCTCTACTATTGATTGTTTGTTGTGAGGAGCAATAACATTTTACCCAGGGGATTCTGGAAAATATTAAGCAACACTCTGCAAAACTTAGGTGTGTCTCCTGTATGAGACAAATCTGGGCTGGGGAAAGTTCTAGATATTTCAGTATCAGCCTTTGTCTGCGGGGACATCTTAACCCGTTTACGTTCCAGGAGATAAAGTTGACCTTGCTACCCTTTGTAGAAGTACCTGCCATCAGCTTGCAGACCCTTGCTGACAACTAGACGGGCATTTCTTAATAGTGAGATGAGATGAGATTTTTTTTATTTTTCCCACTGCACCCACCCTCTCCCCTCTTCCCCACCCTGTGATCGATATCACCATGAAGAACCCTCCCTAACAATAGGCTAAGCCTATTCAATCACCACTCCCTCAGGCATTATAAAAATACACAAGTACTAACAGTTAAATCCAGGGACTTGCTGTCTGGGGT
Organism: Lissotriton vulgaris; assembly: GCF_964263255.1. Lineage (NCBI taxonomy): Eukaryota > Metazoa > Chordata > Amphibia > Caudata > Salamandridae > Lissotriton > Lissotriton vulgaris. Next base: position 711,363,995 of record NC_141696.1, on the reverse strand, counting down.
CCCCCATAACTTCAACGCCCTCCCTCCCGACCCTCCAGCTCCATTTTGATCTTAACAATAAAGGCATCCACTCTCCTCAGTCGTGCAGAACTGGCGCGTATGATTATTCCACATTACGCATAATAACGCAGGGAACCTCATCTGTGCCTTGGCCCCAGGCTATTTAACTCCTTGAGCCTCCTCCCCAACTCCCACTGTCTTGTTGCAGTAATATTAGAGATAACAGATCTTATAGAGAAGGAGAAGGGATTTAGACCTGTGGATGTTATGATGCCTTCCTTGAGGGCGGAGGATAAAATCAACTCCTTAACAGAATATGACAAAAAGTTAACAAGAATCTTCCTGGGTTTTTGCTTAGCTAGATTCCTCTTTAAGAGGTCGCAGTGCACCCTTTGTATCTTGTGCGCGAGGTCTATGCTAGGTGAGTTCTTCAATACTGTTTCCTTTAATAAGGAAATCACAAACCCCTTTATGTCCGACTCTTCAAGAGCTGCAGGAATATTTAGGAGCCTCAGGTTATTCTTTCTAAAATGGTTTTCCAAACGTTCAAGATCATCTTTTAGTTCTTTAATCTGGACCGTTAACTTTGACAATTCCGCTGAAGTGGTAAGCACAGCTTCCTTAAGTTTTGGGATCTTCAACTCTATTGCATCAGTTCCTATAGTGACTTCTTCCAATTTCTTAGCCAACACCTCACAGGATGCTTGAATGGCAGCCTGATTCTCTTCTGAAATGGAGAACCTACTGGATATCTCATCCTGGTTCATCTCTGACACAGTGAACCTACTTCTCGTCCTTAAGGGCACGTAATATATCCGCCAGCGAGCGTGTCATAGTATCTGAAGCTACACACTCATTTGTAACTTTAGTGACATTCTGCTGTGCTTCCTGGGTGTCTTGAATTGCTAGGACGGAGTATCTATCAGAGAGGCTTACTGCAGGGGAAAGAGGAGATGAAGATGAACCATCAAGACTCTCGACTGGATCCTTCAATGGGTTCAGTGGCCTTGGACCCTTCAAATTGCTCTGCGGGATAGTAAGCGTAACTTCTGATGCTGCCATTATTCCATCTGAAGGCTTACTTATGCAGACAGCTGGAAGGCTCTGTAGACTATGTGCACCCACCGAAGGGCTATCCTGGCCAGCATTCTTTTTGAGATCACAGGCTGTTGAGGTTGAGGAAGTAATCCGTTTTCAATGAAGGGGCTATTTTCACTTTTAGGGGAAATGCTTCTTACCCCTGCCCCTCCCCTTACCAGCCTCTTTCCCCTTAGAAATGGTTCTGTGGTCTGTTGTACCCTCTCTCTGCTTACACGGCTTTACTGACGCTGTAACTTCAGAGATAGGAGGGGAGACTCCTGGAGACAAGATAGACTGAGTAATATCTATGCTGAAGGAGGAGTGGGCTGCTCTAGCTCGCAGAGAATATCTTCTAACTTTTGGTGGTGAGATACCCAATTTCACTGCGTCGCTTGTCTTCATGCAGTTAGGGAGTGCCTCTCCCCCCACAGGTAGCTTGGAGAATACAAAAACCCTCTTGTGGTGAGACAGGAAAATACTGATGATGGAACTGCCTGGAAGTAATGTATGTCTCCCCTTACCTTCCCTCCAAATGACCGTGTTAGCGTCTTCAGAAAAAATAGAGCTCAGACTCCCCACCTGGGAGCTGGACTCTACCGCCCATTCTGCTTTGGTCCCAGAGCTCATGTAGAAGTCAGTGCTAGTGCTAGCCCTGCCCCTGGTGATCCGGAGCTGGAAGCAGGCGGTATACAGTACTGCCACTCACATGCCGCTTCCTCCCACCGCCAATCTCCGAGTGCCGTTGAGCCGCTGGAAGGATCCGGGACCATACACCCGCCAAAGCTGGAAAGAGCTAGAAAGAGGAGGCTCGCCGCGCAGAACAGCCCCTGAGGTAGGCATGGAGGGCGAGGGTGCCTTAACTTAAACACAGGAGTATCAGGGCTCCAGCAGCAACCCTAGGGAGCAGGACCGCAGCTGTTTAGCTAGCAGCCGCCATGTTCCTGAGTTAATGTTAATTGACATCATTTTTATAATTGATATGTTTGCAGAGAAATGTTTATTTAGGAATTTAATGCACAATTATGATATTGCTATGTTTTTGTAGTACTGGTCTAAAGTAGGGATTTACCTATTGTTTCTAGATATTCGAGCCCTTTAGTGTTTGGGTAGAGTCTTACATTGTATTGTAGGTGCTGGAACATTGTTTCAGTCTGTTTAGTTAGTTTTAGACCTAGCTGCGTTACAGGCTGTTTAAGTCTTTGGGCCCGATTACGATCTCGTTGGGAAAGCCCTTTGGCTGACTCGGACCAGTAGAGCTTTCTGAACGACTCGGGCTCCGAGCGACGAGTATGCTGCAATACTCGCTGACCGACTCGGGTCGCTCGGAGTCCCATTGAAGTCTCTGGGAGTCTGTTACACATCATGTACATTGGCTCCCATAGGGAAAAAAGGTAGGTCGCGGAAAAGGGCACCCCCTGTCATGGGACGCATTGGTGACCCTGCACCGTGCTTGCATGTATTGGGGGGACCCTTTCGTAGGGTTAGGGGTGAAGGGAGGCCTGCTACGGGCCCCCAAAGTACGTCTCCGGGAACGGCCACATCTCGCCAGGAGCGAGTCTATCTAACTGACAGACGCGCTCATCGTACTTGCTCGCTCGTAAATCAGTCCAATTGTGCAGCGCGAGTCAGCTATGTTAGAGTCGTCCAGAAGGTGTCGCTGACAGGTGCGTGTCGTTCGGAGCGCGAGTCATCGTACTTGCTCGCTCATACAGAAGTACAAGTTGTTCGGAAAACGGGGCAGTGAGTTGGGCTCGCTCTTGAAGGTTGCGGTTCGTAGCCCTTCCTAGCGAGATCGTAATCGGGCCTTAGTTGTAGGTAGCTTTGTTTCTTTTGGAAGGATTGTACTAATTTATGTAGGGTTGGTTGGGTTCTGCCTGTTGTGGCTTGGAAAGCATTATGCCATCCTTCCACATCGTTATTAGTTTTTGCTTTTTTGTTTAGGGTACTATTATATACATTCCACCATGGTATGTATTATTTGGGCTGTCTCCTGTGTCCAGATCTGTGTAGCCGTCCCCCCCAGGTGTCCTCAAGATAGTCAAGTAGGAGACTTTAGGGGCAGATTACGATGGCGGGCGGACTTGAGTCCGCCCACAATCGTAGCGTGATCGGGACCGCCCGCCTGTAATGCGGTGGTCCCGCACCCCTAATTACAATGCAACCGCGGAGGTCACATCTGGCAATTGAACATTGCAGCGGGTGCTGCAGCCAATAGCAACAGTCGCAATGTTAAATGGCCATGTTGTGCATTTCCATGCACAACGTGGCAGGAACCGTGCGGTGCCTGCCACCTTGTGCATGGAAATGTAGGGGGGTAGCATGGATACCCCCAGTGTACAACTGGCCCCCCACCACAGAGTGGGCCCGTAACGGGCCCCCCGAAGCCAGCCTCCGCCAGCCTCTCCATTGCGGTTCCACTGCCATGGAAAGGCTGGCTGATGCCAGCATTGTGATCGGGCGGGCGGTGCCTGATAGGCACCGCCACCATATACCCAGGCTGAACCGCTCCGCCAGGCAATCGCAACAATTGCCTGTGGCAGAAGGGTGACGGGTGCACTTTGGGCCCGCAAAGCTTGCAGAACGATTCCCCCCCGCCTTCCTGATATGGCGGGGGAAATGGGCATTCAGATGGTGGAGGGACCGCCACCGCACGGCTGGCGGTGGCGATCCCTCTGCCATTGTAATCAACCTCTTAGTTTTTGTTAATTTGTTTGGTAGTAGGTGCTTTCTATTAAGAGATTGTAGTGTTCTGCTACATCATATATTGGGCAGGCCCTCCAGCCTTTCGCGATTTCGCGATTTGCAAACAAATCGCGAAATCGGCTGACTAGCGCGATTGCCGCGATATTTACAATTATTGCCGCGATAATTGTAACCAATTCAAACATTACCCTTTTATAGGCTGTTTGCGCACATGTCATTACTGCCGCCGTCCAGCCGCCGAATACCTGCTGTGTCACAATTGACAAGATCCAATCCTTTAGCCTGCGTGGCTTTGATGTGTAAATGCAGCTATTGGCACCTCGCTCCGGGAACAGGACTTTCTCTCATCATGACGCCTGAGGCCAATAACAAACTCTGAGCCTGCTGGCGAGTTCGCACCCCTTCCTACCTTCTGGCAGGCGAGTACTGTAAGAGCAAAGGGTCACGGCGCCTTACATAATTTTCCCAAGCGCTAAAGTGTATCTCCCCGTCACCAAACCCTGTGTTTGAGGCTCGTGTGCAGCGTCTGTTTACCTGCTGCGTTCACCTTTCCCTTAGAAAGCTCAAGGCGGTGCTCTGGGAGGGTGGGCACAAGGAATGCGACTCTTTGCCCCCAAGTGCTCGAATACCGCTCACTTTACCTGTGTAACTGAGTATTTACAACTAATAAATAGTGGAGCGGCCCGAGGCACTGCCGCAGTAAGGAATTGCTACACTGAAGAAAGATGCGAGGACAATTCTTGCACCTCTGATGTGTGGAAACAATGGCCTCTGCCCTGTCCTACATTTCAGCTTGAAAGCCGGCTTCAGAGAAACTGAATCTGTGATCTTTCGAGTGCGGGGGGCAGTCAAAAATAAAGCAGGAACATTACCGTATTACTGCTGCTCGAGTCCACAGTCCAACAAGTGAGCGAGCGGGCGTCTCTGCCTCTTGACCTAAAGCTAGTAATATGGATAGAAACAGTGAGGGAAGATTTAGCTTAAGAACACCCAGCGATGCCACATTCAAAGAAGGAGAAAAACGTCTAATGTTAGATTTGACCGGAAAAGCTGACTGTGAACAGAGAATCAAAGAATAAAGAATCACACGAAAACCAAATATAAGTACTGGTGAAAAGGTTCAAATGGACTCGTCACTGCAGATGGCCGTGACTAGATGGATGACGTGGGGCCTGGTTGGATTGTTGCAGTCCACTCTCTTCCTCACTCAGGACGCAACCCACCGAGAAAATGCTAGGATGGCAAGCCAATCATTCCCAGAGCAGGACATCGCTTAATTTGAGAGGGGGGGGGTGAGGGGGGACACCGAATCAATGGGAAAACACACAGTTCGGGAAGAAAGACAATTAAGATGGCAACCCCGTCACAAAAGGAGAAAGCAGGGACCTGCCAGAGTGAGATAATAGAGCAGGGAGTGTCTGGCAGTGGAGTACCAGGCAGGAGGTGGATTTAAGACAGGCGCGCAACACCCATTGGGCTCACCGGGCTTCAGCCCCCCCACCCGTCGTTTGTGTCAACCCAGGATGACACCGTTTGGCGGGCTGAGGACGTCTAATGCAGCCGCACCCGAGTACCAAACTGGTCTTTCAATCAGGTTACAAAGGCACTAGGCTAATGTCCTTCCTTTTCTGGTACTTTGCAGCAGTTTCAAGATATTCTTAGAGTTTCTAATTGCTCAAATGGGGGTATTTCTGATATTTATTTGTTTCCCTAGACTTCATTGCTTGATTTCGCTCAGGAGAAACTGTCACTCATAATCGTTGAACGTCACTCATATTTACACTTAATTTATGAAAATGTCACACATAAGCAATCTGAAGCCTTGGCAGTTATGTACCCAGCGCTTCAGAACTGCTGGGGATATTTTAAGGCCCTTTTAGGCCATTGGGTTTCAGATAGGAGGATAGTTTTTTTATGGATTTCCTTGCCTTTGTCCACTCACAAAGTGTCACTTGAATTGTCACACTTAATTCAATGCATTACTTTCTAGTAACGCTCTCCAGCAGCAAAGCAAGACTTCCTGTATGGGTCATATTTGTATTATTAATATATTTTCAATGTTAAAAAGGGTGATAGAAATGACTGTTTTTTAAAATGGACGGGTCCAGGAGGTAGCGGTGCCCCGGCAGGGGTGCATACATGGGTGCTAGAACACCCCAGGGAGAAATAGGCCCCCTCTCACGAGGTGCAGATTGGAGCTGTGCTTCTGTAGAACCGCAGACACTTTAAACATGCCAGTTTCACAGTGGAATTCCCTGTTAAATCAGTTTACATTGATTTAAGGCCGAAAAGGAATGCTCACGAGTAAAATAAAGTGCCGCAATAATGCCGCTAAATTTCCATTTTTGTGCCGCTAAATTTCCATTTTTGTGCCGCTAAATATGCAAATCTATGCCGCAATATCCTGGGGGGTCTGATTGGGACGTATGCTAGTGCAATTCGTTTTTTTAATTTCATATGCAAAATTGGTATTAGTTGCATATTCTACACTGAGCGTAGATTTTTGAAGGTGTCTCCAAATGCATTGGTTAAAGTGGTAATAGCAACGTCACATTGCTGTGTGAGGGTAGTTTTTCAGGATGGCTTTTATCATTGACTGTTCCAAGTCTATGATACTTTTTTGAGTGTAGTAATTATTAGTTTCTTGCTTACTTTTGTAAAGAGTTCTACTAGGTAGTGGTTTGTTTGTTTGGTAACAGGGCATATATAAAGGGATGTTGGTATTGTGATACAGCCAGTGGATTCTATATAATTGGTAAAATGGTTTGGGACATATTTTAAATCCATCATCCATGTCTCACAATTCTATAGTATAAGTTAGTTTGTGGGAGTTGCATATATAATAATTCTTTTGGCATTAGATTTATTGTCATAAAGTAGATATTGCTCTTCAGTATGACTTACAGTGAGTTCAGGTGGTCTTTATATTTCACTGAAAGTTTTGGGGTTAGGTGGAGTGGCAGCAGTTGCTTTTTTGTTCTAGCTATTAGCCTTTTCAATGTTTTCAATGTTGAGACAGAGGGTAATTGGCCAATTACATGTTCTGGAACTCTAGGGAGTACATATTTTAATATTTCAGTAGTAGGTCTTTGAAAGCTAGTGCTAGCTTCTTTCAGAGTGTCTAAAGCATCTCTCACTACCATTTCAGCTGTGTTAGGGGGTGTTATGTTCCTTAACATGTAAAATAGGAGTTTCTTTAGTTGTAGCCCTCCCATAAGATGCATTTGGATAATATTGCTGCATTTCCAAATAACTTTGCCGCCTGCCTGTTTGCCCTGGGTATAGACATAGCCCATATAATATAATAAATATTTTCCTTTCTGAGAATTTATGAATTTGGCACCTTCAGTCATTCTAATGTTTCGAATTCTATGAGAAATGTGTATAACAAATATTAAATGTATTATACTTGTTTTAATTTTAATACAGGTTTTTATATACAACATTATGCTTACATGTTTGAATATGTTGACCTTTTTTTACGCTGAGGTGTTTCTGTTGGTGCTTGCCTTTAGTGTTTATTTTGATTTCCTGCAGAAGAAAAATTTACATTTTTATAAATGTATTCAACAGCATTTATTTCACTTTGGGGTTTGTGCAGTTAGTGGGCGATTTTTTAGTTATTGTAAAAAGTGCTTTACAATTATTGTATGCAATTGTAACTTTAAATAGATATTTTACTTACTTTTTGAATGTGTATTCAGAGCTTTCAATGGTGAAGTCCAGTGTTGCAGCAGTAATCCGGCAGAGATTCCCCTTATTCTTGTTTTAGTTGTTGGAGCATGAAATAATGTAACATTTTCTTTTGTTTATATAGTATTTTTAATTGGTTGTTACTAATTTTTTCAATTAATTTGGCAGTTTTTTCCCTGGGAAATGCTAATTAATGTTCAGTTGAACTTTTTCTTATTCTTACTTTATTTAAAAGTGTAATAGTACATTATTTGTATTTTATTTTGCATTCATGTAAATTAAAAAATATTTATTTTATATATAGTGTGTGTAAGTATAATACATTTGTTGAGTGTAAATATGCTAAAGTAATTTTTTTAAATTAAAATGTATTTAGTGGTATATTAATGTATATAATAAGTTGTGTGTGTTTGTGATGTTGTGTATATTATTTTTGTTATATATGATATTATAAAAAATATTTTTACAGTGTCAATATTTTTCGGGGGTGATATTAGTGTGATCTATATTTTTGTTTTTTCATATTTGTGTCATTTTATATGTGTATTTAATGATTTAGATATTAGTTAATATGATATTTTTGTGATCGATATTAGTTATATCGAGGTTAACAATTGTCGATAATTTTGTGTCAAAATTTTGTATTTTTTTAAATAAGTATAGCGTATCGATATTTATGTTATAGATATTTGTCTGTTGATAATTTTGTAGATCGATATTTTGAGTGTTGATGTTATGTCAGTGATCCCAGTCTTTAGGTGACTGTACAGCTCAATTGGCTGAGCTGCGTGCTTTGGTGTTGGCTTCAGAATTTGCAGATCCAACAATCCGCGCTCTTATAGTGTGTGATTCCTTTTATTGTGTGCAATCATACAATGACAATTTGATCTTTTGGTCATGGAATGATTTTTGCGACACGAAAGGTAGCACAATTAAGCATAAAACGCATTGGGTTCAAGTGGCGGCTTCCAAGGAAAGCCTGCCACTCACACATGTTATACATACTCTTGGCCATAAGAGTGTGGGAGCACATGCTTTGGGCAATTCCTTGGTGGATGAAGCAGCCAAATCTGCAGTTGCCACATATTCAGTAGCAGAAATTACAAGGTCCATGACAAAAATTGATAATGACATTCTTGCCGCCATAGCGGCTACTAAGGATGGGACCAAGTTCCCTCAAGGGTTCCCGTCCAAATATTCTTATCATTTGTCCCTGGAACAAGTTCCAATAGCAACAATATCTTCCGTTGGGGATCGGCTGATTCCTAATGAGGACCGCAGACTTGCATTGATCATAGCAGCGCATGAGGGCATGGCTTCGGCACATGCTGGAGTTTCTGCAACAGTGTCCCTCTTGCAGCAGCGTTACAGGTGGTGTGGCTTGTACCAACAGACCCGCAATTATGTTCTGTCCTGTGACGTTTGGCTACAAATAAAACCATCAAATATCATACGCCCGCCACATACGCAGCTATACATATTGAACCACCCGTTTGGTTGTATATATCTTGATAACTGCAGCCCTCTGTCGTTGCACAAAACAGAGCCACCCAATATTCCCAGAGGGACTGGGTATTATCAATAACAATATGCACAAGTGTCCCTATAGGAATTATTTAAACAGCATTCAGTGAATTTCAAATAGCCGCAGGCGCGGTCAATTATTTAGCAAGAAGCAAGGAAAACAGAATTAAACTGTTTTTATTATTCAAAATATATTTTTAGTCTTTTATCTTTCTTTATACTTTTTCCATATACACAACTCAAATATGGCAACAAAAATACTACGATATTGGCAAACAAAATTCTCAGTAGTATACGGCAACTTTTGTTATACACATGGAACAATAGATATATACCATGTACAAGACAATATTTGTCACTAAATAGTCATTTAACAGTCAAAAAATGAAACAGAGAGTAAACAAAACGTTGCCAAGCGTCGACGTTTCGGTCCTTAATCGGTTAAAATAATCCATAGGACCATCTTCAGGACCAAACGTTGCACATATTCATCTAAAAACAAATACATATATAAATATATAATACAATATCCTTGCCAGAATAGTACCGTCCACCTACTCCAAAGGAAAATACCGAAACTGTGACACACAACACTTAAAAGTGACACTAATGATGTCTACCAACACCAAAAACACAGAAACATCACCGGGAGTGCACTATAATACAAAAATATACATAATCTGGATAGCAATGGGCTTACCCAGGACCTCCAGCCGGAAGCCAAAGCGTTATGCACTGCATAAGCCTAATGTCTGAAGAAAAAGAAACCACTATCAAGAGCAAGTTAACTCAAGAAGCCCTACCTAAAGGCTGTGAAAATGACACACAATGTCATGACACCTACCTACAGAAGAGATCAATATCTTAAGTAGTCACATCTTTTGCACCAGAAAGAAATTCGGGCATATATATGAAGTACACACGTCACCTACAAAGTAAAACACTGCATTAACAAATGCTAGCGTACGTGTGATGAACCCCCTAGCAAAGCCCAGCCCTAAATAATAAGGGGACTCGTCAGCCAGAACTTACTGAAAGGCGTGGAACAAGCACCGCAGTTGCACCTCGATCCGCATTAGCGTCCGAACAGAGCATCGGAACGCTACCGTGTGAAGGCGTTTAAAACGTCGTGAAATCACACGTTCTCGGGAGCCATCTTGGTGTAGTCTGAGGCTCTCCACGTTAATGTGTGTAACTGACGCGAAACAGAGTGGAATCACCGATCAAAGCTCATAAACAGAAAACAACGAAGCCACTCAAACTAAGGGATCATGGTGGTGCCGTGTTACTCTAGGGGAACGTGGGGAAGCCGTGTTGATGTTAGACCCGGCAAAGTGCATAACTACAAATCTCACAAAGTCAGTACACAACAACAAGCATAACGGGGGCCATCTTGGAACGGAGTCCTATCAATCTATTCCTATACAGGAGTGGCTGAGAAGGCAGTGTTGACACACTCACATCTACACACAATATGGATGGACTAAACATCAAGTAAGATGAAGAGATCAATAAGCTGCATCGACTCACAGGGTGGCCACAGCATGCCACTCAATCATAGAGTTCAAGCCCCTATCTACAGTGTCACAAGTCCAGATCCATTTATTTTCCTTTAGAGTAAGCAAGCGTTCCACATTCTGGCGACGCTTGGTAACTTTAATAACATCAATTACAAACCAATGTATTTCGTTAGGCATATGCAATTTTTGTTGATAATGTTCAACCAACGGGGCAGTGATAACATTACACCTTATTCTGGACTGATGCTGTAACACTCGTTTCTTGACTTGCTGTGTAGTTTTACCAATGTACGAAAGCATGCACGGACATTGTATACAATAAATAACGTTCTTGGTGTTACAGTTTGAATTGTGATACAGTTTGATGTCTTTACCATTTATAGTGCAGTTTTTCAGTGTCTTAGTAGTACCACAAGCCGTACACGAGCCACAGGGGAAATGCCCAACTACAGGTGGTAACCTCCATTGGGACTGAATGGTAGTAGGTGATGGTTCATTATAGGCCCTTACCAGGAAATCTCTCAGGTTTCTCCCTCTTTTGAAAGCAAAACGGGGTTGCTCAAAGTGAGGTTCGACTTTGCTGATTAGATGCCAGTTGTTTTTTATGATAGATTTAATTTGGTTAGATTCAGAGCCAAAAGTAGTTACACATGTAAGAGATCTTGTGTCAGGCTCAGACATCCCAGTCTTTTCTTTTTTTTTTTTTTTTTTTTTTTTTAGTCAACAAAGCCTCCCGGTCATAATACCAGGCACGTTTCATGGCCTGTTTCACTAGTCTGCGAGGGTAGGACCGCATCACCAATTTAAGTTGTAACACCTTGGCCTCGCGAAAATAATCAGTCTTCTTGGTGCAGTTGCGTCGAAGACGCAAAAACTGCCCAAAGGGATGATTATCGCGTAGGTTGCGTGGATGATGACTATCATATTTTAAAAGGGTGTTCCTCGCTGTAGGTTTCGTGTAAAGCCTCATAGCTAAGGTGTTATTATCGCTATAGATAGATAGGTCAAGGAAATTAATCGACAGTCTGTCATTCTCAAGTGTGAATTGTAAATTACTGTCCTGTAAGTTTAACCATTCGTGGAACTCTTTTAATGCAGTCTCTGTGCCATTCCAAACTAAACAAACGTCATCAATGTAACGTAAGTAATGGCGTAAGTTGTCAATATAGGTGTTGTTCTTATATATTACCCTCTCCTCGAAGGTTGCCACATAAAGGTTCGCTATGTCCGGCGCGAAAATCGCGCCCATTGCCACACCTTTAAGTTGGCCATAAAAATCAGGCCCAAAGATGAAATAATTCTCCTTAAGAGCAATACTGGCACTTTGAACTATAAAATCAGTGGGAACCTGATGGGGTCGTGTTCGTGTCTCCAAAATATCATTGATTATGGAGAGTGCATCTTCTTGAGGGATGTTAGTATACAAGCTACTAATGTCCATGGTCACCAAAATATCACTGGTGGGATCAAATGGTTGGCCTTCAAGTTTTGTGATAACATCTCTGCTGTCTTGTGTGTATGCTCTGGTCAAAGGAACAAAAGGTTTCAAAAAATAATCAACATATTCTGCTAAAGTTTGGAGTACGGACTGGCACCCCGCCACAATAGGTCTTCCAGGGGGGGATCTGGTGTCTTTATGAATTTTAGGAAGCGTATAAAACGCTGGTATTGTAAAGTCCTTTTTGTTCATATAATCAAATTCTTTAGTGCTTAACCAGAGACCCTCAAGGCCTGTCGTTGTGAGTACTAAGATCTCTTTCCGTATTCTTGTGGTAGGATCACCTCTGAGTTTTTTATAATGTATGGGATTACTAGGTTGGCGGAGGGCTTCCTCATCGTAATCTATTTTGTTTTGCAGAATGATCCCACCCCCTTTATCCGCTGGTTTCACTATAAGATCATCCAGATTAGAAAGGGTTTGGAGTACCAATTTAGCCTCTTTAGAAAAGTTATATTTGACATATTTTCTATGTTGAAACATTTGTTGAATTTCATTGAGCACTACATTCTCAAAGGTGATGAGATCTTTAGGCATCATATTAGTTGGTGGAAAGAAGGTAGAGGGACACTTCAAACCACTGATGTTAGGAACATATACAGTTTGGGGATTTACAAAGAAATAGTACTTCAGACGTATCGTACGAAAGAACTTATACAGCTCTACGTATGTCATAAAGGCATCATTCCTGTTGGTCGGGACAAAGGATAACCCATGACTCAGTATCTCCACTTCTTTCGAACTTAACTCGTGTGAAGATAAATTAAAGATAGGAACAATGGTCAAATTCTGGTTGCTTTGCATTTCTTTATCTACTCCTAGAGTTACCACTCGTAATAACTGTTCCTGTTTGGCGGAACCCTGGAGTGTACTGGTTCCTGTACCAACCCTTCCTATTGTTCCGAGCACGACCTCTCTGTTGTTGTGCGCCTCTCCCTAAAAAAGGAGAGGAATTATGTCCTCTGCCCCCTCTGTAGTTTGAACTATTGCCCGATTCAGATTTTCATCAGAGCTTGAAGACCCAGTCTCAGAGAAAGTGGTATGTTTAGGGGCCAGTTTGTTTGGTTATTGGTGGACTGAAAAAAATATTTTTTTAAATATGGATAAGTCCGTTCTTTGTTATAGTTTTTTAGATCTTTTTGTAATTTCTCAGTCTTTTTTATGATATTATTTCTTTGGAAATCAGTAATTACGGTATCAAGCTTTTTCAAAAACTCCTCAGTATCCGTGGCTACAGTGTCTTCACGGATCTGTTTCTCCAATTCTGCAATCTCTAGCCTAAGTTTGTCAATATGTTTCAGTGCCGTCTCTATGCTCAGGACCATCCAACTCCTCGGGCATTTGTTTCCTACAAAACTAAAGCCCACCTTGTAGTCCTCATCCTCTACAAAGATTGCTGGTATATTGCGGACTTGTAATCCAATAGGAATAATGTTATTGCTCAAACAATCCGTCAGAAATTTAGCATGTAACTCAGTTCTTATGAGTTTTTTATGCAATCGTTCTAGGGTGTTACGAGCTGCGGATTGTTGGATGTTTAAATTGTTGCCAATATTTTGAGGCCCTAACAATGAGGGGCCACCAGCTATTTTGGTTATATAGTCATCGGTATAGGTGAGGGTTTCTTGTTCGGACATAGGGAGATGTATCTCTGTCAACACTACTATACAGTTTTAAATACAAACAATACACAAATACATAAACAGATATAAGTGCATACAATTTGACACATGTATATATACATACAGGGTGGACAGATACCTATATACAAACTCAACCACTTTCGTTAAGAAGGGCCCTTGCAGACCTCTGTCGTTGGACACTGCTTATAAATACATCTTAGTTGTATTGGATTTGTGCACAAAATTCCTTTGGGTTTTGCCACAACGTATTGCTGACCCTCAAAATGTCATATGAGACTTGCGTGTCTTTGTCGGAACCTTTCTATGCAGCTCTTTCCAATTGGATCGAGGTCCAGCGTTTGCCTCTGAGGCTTACAAGGACGCAATGATGTAGTTGGGGGTACTGTTGCAATTTTCGTCTCCATACAGGCCTGAGGGCAATTCCGTAGTGGAGCGAATGAACCATGACTTACAGCAGTCTTTGATAGCTAGAGTTTTTGGTACAGGTCGGGGTTGGCTGCATCACTTATATGGTGTCCAAGGTGCACTAAATAATCTCCCAAGAAGATCTCTGGGTCGGCGGATCCCATACGAAATGCTCTTTGGCATTAAATGTTTGTGGCAGACTTTGATGGTCTAGATGTTGCGGCAGCTGCCACAACGTTTGACGTAGATAACAATTGTAGTATGTTGCAGGCTCTACAAAAGAAACAAGATACTCTTGCAACATGTCAGTTGCCTTCCCACCGACACTGGAGTGCTGATTCCTGTCACAGGCTAGCTTCTGAAAGTGGGTAATCTGGTCTGGGAGAAGATATAGAATAAAAAAGAAGTTGGTCCCTCCTACGTGTACCAGTTCCAGTCCTTGGATTGAAGGGTATTCGTACAGTAATTTTGCCTCTGTTGCCTGGACGAAAGGCAACTAATACATTTCCATTGAAAATGTCAAACTACACCTGTTGGCCAACTCTTAATAATGTGCCTAGGAACACTCCAAAATGATATGTTTCCCTTACTACAATGTCGTCTACACCTAATCCTGTGCAGCAAGTACGGGAGGTGGAGGCTGCCATTGACATGTTGCCAATTGAATCCTCAACTTCGACTGCTGCTCACCCGGATTATGCCTTGCCGCCACTGGAGCCCTCAGAGGCTGTTCCTGATGCTGCACCACAGTCGTCCATTTATCCTGATCAACCGCCTATCTTCTGCCTGGGTTAGAGTGGCTATTATATGGACAGAGATATCTTTTCCTCATCTTCTTCTTCGATTTGCCCGGTGGAGGATCCCACTAGCAGAATTTGCATTTTCTTTTCATGGTGTACCTGGTGCCTCTTTGGACTTACGTTTGGATGGCACTTAGGATGATTTTTCTCTTTATGTGGATTGGCTTTGTGACTGTCTTTTTTTTTTTAAATGGCCAATATTTACCTGAACACTCTGCTGTCCATTTTGGAGATGGAGTTATTGCCCCTCTCACTTCTTTTCATATAATGAAACGAGATGGAACTCACGTTAACATTTCTGCTTTACCCATTGTTGATGGCATTGTTTGGGACAAGGCGGCTTACGAAATGTATGGCCCGACCGAGACCATCAGGATGCCATACGTCTTTCGGGTGTCCCTGGGTGACGTCATCACAAATGGAATGCATTCTGATGACTGGGTAGTTAATGCTGCCCATTCATTGTTTTCAGATCTTAAGTATTATACTGCTTTTGAAACTGAGGATTTGCATTTAAATTCTGCAAATTACGCTGATTTATTCTGTTATCAGCATTATGGTAATTTTTTTTGCATAAATCAAACACTATTAGAAGTCATGTCAATTATACCCAATTGGAACATTGTCCGGCACCATTTCAGGAAAATTCCCAAACACAGAAAAATACGTTTGTCTATTTTTCAGACTACAATCTGTGTGACCCTAGGTCTTACTTTTACAAATTGAATGCACCAGGCGGCACAAAGTTCATTCTGACTCATACTAAGTTGATTTATTCTTCCAAATTCATAGCCAATTTGGCAATAAAAGTCAATGATTTCTGGAAGGACCAGGTGGGATTAAAGTCTATCTGGGGAACGAAAGATTGGCATGTACAGGGTACTGAATCCTTGTATCGGGTATGTTTGATGCCGTCTCAATTGATCTTTCTTAAAGAATCTGTTCAACAGACTACATGTTATGGTTTGGCAACAGCCAAATATTTTAATTCTCCCTTAATTCCCTTGTTGGCTGCTTATGAAACTTGAAAGCAACTCACAAATTATACTCTTGATAACCTAAATTCAATGGTGCAGAATGGTTCCCTTAACATATCAAATATGGCTCCATTACGCTGGTTGATTTGACCCCTACATACTAATGCCTGTCTGAAATGATTTTTGAATGCTTCTACTGGATTTACACTCAGTGGACCTGACCCTCGCTACCCTCAATCACATTCAGTGACTACTTATTCTGTGGGTAAATTGTGTCAACAGTGGTTACAACATTCAACATTGTCATCTGTAAAACAACATCTTGCTCTTTTGTCTAGAGATATCGATTTGTCCATGTTTCGTTTGGGTCCTAGATCCCCACATCCTAAACGTTTTACATACGAGTCATACAATGAATTCTGGAAATTTTCCCAGATGGAAGAGGCTTTCTGCTTGCGTCAAACTGATCAAGATAATTTATGAAAAGTCATTGATGTTGTAGATAATAGTATTAATACGTTGTCTTCTCAAATTTATACTTTCGATAATATTGTATCATCTGTCATTGACATCGTACAATCTGATGTTTCTGTTTTGTATCATGGTCAAAACCAACCACTGTCTGTAATGCAGTTTGGTTGGATTTTGCAGACGTTAAAAACTGGTTAAGTTCCATGGGATTATTTAAATACAACTGCCCTGTTTTTGCCTTTCCGCCTTACAGATAAACAAATACTGTTGTGTATGAAAGATTCCACATACACTATGGTTGCATATTGAGAAATTAGAACAGTTGCCATTTTCTATAGTGTAAACTGATTCCTCTATTTGGCTCATACACTGGGTTATTTCTTTGCCTATCTCTCACTTTCAAGTCACTGCATGCATGAAACATTACCCAATCGGTAGATTTGAACCTCTCAGTAGTAATTTCCTTCACGAAGTGTGCTCTTTACCTTTCACTTTACGCTGTTTACGGGAGGATAAGGAATTATTCCTAATTGGGAGGACTGTGATTCCACAGTGGGACAGGCTTTGGTTTGCCATCAAGTTAAATTGCATGACGCTTGCAACATAACGGCACCTAATTTGGCCTGTTTTTTAAAAGGAACCCCAGTCTCTGCCATAATTCACACACTCACGTTGCTTTCTAATGGAAGTTATCTTATCCTTAATAACCACAACTGCTGTGGCTTACGGGCAGGCATACCATACATTGTAACCGTTTCCTAACAAGTCACTTGTTGCAGCAATGTTCTTTTTCTGCCCCCGTATGGGATTGTAGATTATTCGATGTGGCCTTCCATTCCCAATTTGAAAGCAGAGTTCAATAAACTAAGCAGACTCAAAGCACTACTATTCCAACAAGAAGTGGTTCTCACTTCGAGTCGAAAGTTCTTCGAATTGCAGGTGGCCAGGACTTGTATTGAAATCCAGTCACTGTTAAACACAAATCTCCCCCTACATTTTGGAGAACTAATTCCTCAAATATTTATACTGAAGGCCTTGCACATTTTATAAACTGGTGGGCTTTGGCCTTGTTTCTTCTTTTCAGATGATATTTGGTGTACTACCAGCTTTTATACACTCTATATTTTCCAGCTCATTTGGTGGCTTGCCATTAATCCTATTGCTTGCTGGTGAAGTCCTGGTGCTTCTACTACTACTTCACAATGCCTGCTTGTCACATGGTACTCGATCAGCTGGTCCAGTTGCGGCTTTACCGTAGACGGATGTAGAAACGTTTTGGGTGCTTGCCTCTGGGTGTCATAAGTGCCGCTTATGGACTCACCTTGCGTTATGCCTACTTTACTTGTGTCCAATCTGTATTGTTGGGCAGGAAGTGCTCATTTACATGGGCTGTGGATCTCTGCCTCTCGAACACAGCGCAGCCTGACACAGATTACAAACTGTTGATGGGTCCTTTGTTGGCTCATGACCAGGCTTGTTCCAATGGGGACCGCATGCGGCTTGCGGCCGTAAATGAAGTACTGGCGTGCTGGAATACCTGTGAGGTTGCATTGCGCCTCTTGCAACAAAGTTTGATTGAAGATGACAAAAGTTGCCCGGATATGCTCTTTAAAGGAATGGATTATAACAAGCACGTCTGCTCCTTTGATCTGCTCAACTGGATGGCTTCCCACTTTGCTTTCAATGACAATGATTGTTTTTTAGAACGTCTTGCCTTCCAAGGATCTAATGAATTGCTGCATTTTTCAGATGCACCTTGAGTATTTTGTTACATCTATAAATTGCCAAATGCGTTTTTATTTTCTCTTCCTCTCCTTCTTTTCTTATCGCTTCACTGTATTTGGATTTTTCCACTGTACTTTGACTCTGCTGACCTTTGAGATTTGATTTCATCCTGTGCTACAACCACGCCAAGGGGAGTGTGTCACATGGTTGCTAGGGGCACTGTCAACAACTTTAAATTAGCATGAACCCTGGAGCAATGATGCAGCCTTTACACATGTTACTAGACACTTTCTCTTATGCAAGGCTATTTACACTTCTCACATGAGAATTGTCTGCTGCAATCATTCTCCGTTTGTTCCTGGAGTTTAGTCTGAACATTGTAAGCAAGGTGAATCAACAATACCCCTTGGTATTCTGTTCTGGTCAGGCCCTAGCACATAGACAAAACATACCCTGCAGCTGCTGTTTGCGGAACACTTGTATTTTGATATTACGGGACTGCGTGTTTAACAGAGAGACACTTGGTGAGGGACCTTTCCAGGGAGAAGAGCAATATGCACATGTGATGTAGAAATACAATCTATGTCCTAAAGATATGGGGTCTGCTGACAAAGCCCAGAGATCTTCTATTATATAATACTTCATATTCAGTCCGCGAGGAGGGAGCTTGGGCACTGTAGTCCCGTTCCAAAGTCTTTGTAAGATGACATCTCCCTTCATAATGTATGGACTTGCTGCTATGCTGACAATATCTGTATTATGCATTATTACACTAGTAATGGCATGTATACTGCATTTTAGAGCACTTTCGTTGAAATAAATATTTTAAAACTAAATCAGTGACTCTGTCAGATCTTGTTGTCGGCAAGTATGAGAGAAGTGAGTGTCTTGTTGCCGCGATTCCTGAGAGATCCACGAGTGTTGTGTTCTGGGTTGTCTAATAATTTGTTACTATAATTAACAAAGAAGGGAGGTAGAGTACAAAGTAGGATTCCTACTCCACGGGCACTGATAAATAAACAAGAAGAATCCTACTACCAGTGTGTATCAAAGGGAAAAGGGGACACTCAGTGTTGTGTAAAATACCCCTCACACACCAACAGGCCCCTTGGTGTCATGCTTCATCATCGGGGTCTTCGCACCCCGCTAAAGGGATGCGGCACGCTGCGACCTGCGACTACGCGGGAGCGTTGACGAGTTGGACTATGTGTGGTGTGTGTTGAGTGTAAGTGAAAGGGATTGATGTGAGTGGAGGTGTGGTGAAAAATTTAAAAAGTACCTGGCTAGTGGGTAAAGTGAAAAAAACTTTATTTCGTACCCCTGGCTGGTGCTGTTAAAAGGTGTGCAAAAGAACGAGGTTTTTTGTCTTAATTAGGGACAAAACCTCTGGTGTGCGTCAACATGTTTCGGTACTGGTGTACCTTCTTCAGGACGGGGCACAACTTCCCAACCCTACTCACGTTTTTCTAAGAAAAATTGGGGTTATCTTAATTTTTCTAAAAAGTGATAACACTCTTAAAGACGGCTACAATGTGCCTACAGCGGTTCTTTGGATCATGTAATCACATGTCCTGAAAAAAAGAAAAAACCATTAGGTTTGGTTACCATATAGGAATGGCTCAGACAGGTGCAGTCACCTGGAGCCCCAAACAGTTAATTAAACCTGTAAAGGAAAAAGACATACAAAACACACAACATATAAGACACATTTAGGGTTTTTTTGTACTTATTTTCTTTGGACATACTCATGGTCTTTGTTGTCTATTGCCTCATGAGCAAATCCTGGGCATCAAGGTAGGTAGGTGGATCCACAATCTATGAGGGTAGAGAAGTGGATTCAGTGTTGTAGCTTTTACTCACTGTTTAACTCCACCATACACCTGGACAGGCTGGGGTTGCACTTTGTTTGAAAAAATACTCACGAAATCCGCCTATATTGGCCTCCTTCTACCACCCTGTGCTGCTCCGCCGTGAATGAAATACGGATGAGCTAGGCGGTATATAAAGGAGGATTGGGTGTGTTTTCATTGGTTGATTAGCGGAAAATGGCAAGCGACCTTGTAAGGAAACATCCATGTTGCCGCCTCCTCTGAACATGTGTCATTCGTTCATTGCCGGGTTTTTGGATGTCCAAATATGGACCTTCCGCTCGTCAGCCACTCACGGGCTCTTGCTGTGGCTCGCGCTGATAGAGAACCCTTCAATGCAGCTGCCGCTCGGCTGTCTCTCATGCGCGCATGCGCACAAGTAATTCCGCCGCGCCTTCTCAGCGCATGTGCGATACTGTTTGTAGGCAGCGCATGCGCGATACTGTCTGTCGGCAGCGCTGATCACTGGGGATGCCTGGATTTTCGGTTTCCAATATTTTATCATCATTCAGGATGCGTCAGGGTGCCGATTACCAGTCAGTTTTCTTCAAAAAACGGGGCATAGGTTAAACATGAAGTGTCCATGTCCTTTTCAATGTTTAGTTTTTTTCAAGGATTTGGTACACTATATTAGTTGTCTGGGGAGAGATGTCATTTAGATATATTCAATTTGGTGGCATCTTTTCTCTGATATCAATACTAAAGAAATTTTAAAGAAAATTAGTTGATGGTATTTTTTCATATCGAGAAGGATCAAGTCAATTGGCTCCATGATTTATCGCTTTTTGGCCACTGATATGGGTTCACAGGCTCACATTTACACCGGAGATTGTTGTTGACCCTTTTATATCTCGAGGGTGATCAGGTGATTTGGCTCCATGGTATATCGTCATTTAGACCTGTGATATGGGTTCCCAGGCGGAACACCCAACGTTGTTCCTTCTGGAACAAGCCCGTTTCTGAGGGTAGTCGTTCGATGATAGTCCAGCGTAAATCATTGATGCAATATTGGTGTGACAGAAAATGTGATGCCATCTTGGTTGTCGTTTTCTTGATACCTGCGGGTCATTGTTATGCGCATTATAAATTGCCATTCATTCATTATGTAATGTTCTCTGGTTCTTCTCTTCCCTTTTTCGAATTATCTTGCTAGGCGCCTTGATACCTGCGGGTCATTGTTATGCGCATTATAAATTGCCATTCATTCATTATAAATTGCCATTCATTCATTTCTTGCAGCGTATATTGCTTTTATGTTCCCCTATCCTTATTTTGACGGGTCGGGTGGTCATGCCCACATATTCCAGTCCACATGGGCAAGTTATCATGTAGACCACGTTTTTTGTGTTGCAGTTGGAAAATTGGCGTTGTTCCCATGATGTGCCATTTCTGAAGGTGAGGGTTCTGCTTTTCTGGGTTTGGTGACAGCAACTGCAATCCCCACATGGGAAGTGACCTTGGATACCAGTCATATTTTGTCTTGCAGTCTGGTTTTCCCGTGGTCTAGTGTGTACCACAATGTCCTTTATGTTCTTGCCCCTCCGATGTGCATGCATTGGTTTCTCAAAATTCAGGTCTCCACAGTTCAATATTCCCCAGTGCTTATCGATGACCTTTGATACCTGGTTCGATATGGAAGAGTAAGTTGTCACACAAATAGGCCTCTTGTTTGTTCCTTTCTCTTGTGGGTTTTCTTCTATGAGTGCCTCCCTGTGATTGTTTTTTGCGCGTTTCATCGCTTTGTCGATGGTCCTAGTGGGATACTGCCTTTGTATAAGTTTGGTTCTTAGGTCTTTTGCTTGTCGATTGAATTCGCTCAATTCTGTGCAGTTCCTCCGTAGTCTTAAAAATTGACCATACGGCAGATTTTCCCTTAGATGCCTGGGATGAAAACTGTCGTAGCGTAACAGACAATTCCTGGAGGTGGGTTTAAAGTGGGTAGTGCTTTTTAGCCTTCCATCCTCACTGTAAATATTCAGATCCAGAAAAACCATCGATATGTTTGAAATGGTGCTGGTGAATTTCAGGTACTCGTTCTGGTTGTTCAGCCAGGTCACAAAATTCGTGGCGCTATTGACGTCACCGTTCCATATGATGAAAATGTCATCTATGTACCGTTTCCAGGTGCCAATCTGGGAACGGTAAGGGTTGCTTTCATGTAGAATTTTGTGTTCCTCCAGATGGTGGACGTATAGTCCTGCTAGGCTTGGAGCAAAAGTACTACCCATGCTCGTTCCGTGGGTTTGTAGGTATAGTGTCTCTTTGTACTTGAAGAAGTTGTCTTTCAAGGCCATGGTGATGCACTCTAAGACCAGGTTTCTCGGTGTCTGATACTTCCATGCATGACTGAAGAGTACTTCTTCAATAATCTCTAGTGTCTCTTCATGGGGCAGGCTCGTGTACAAGCTCTCCACGTCGAGGCTTACTAAGAGCTGTGTGGTTGGATCAAATATTTTATCTTCCAGGAGTTGTAGGACCGATTTGGTGTCTTTAAGGTACGTATTTGTTGCTTGTACCATTGGTCTGAGGAAAGCGTCAGCGAATTTTGACAAAGGCTCCAGAATAGACCCAATCCCAGAAACAATTGGTCTTCCTGGTGGATTGTCGATGTTCTTATGTATCTTAGGGATACAGTAGAAGTATGGTATCTTAGGGGTGGGTTGTTGTAAGAAATCCGCTTCCTTTTTGCTGAGCCAGTCATGGGCTAGGCCTTCCTCCACCATACCACCGATCCGTGTTCGAAGTCTTTCTGTTGGGTCACTCTCCAACACTCTATAGTTCCGTTCATCAGACAGAAGACGTTGGCATTCTTTGTCGTATGTCTCAAGGGTTTGTAACACTATTGCTCCCCCTTTGTCTGCTGGTTTAATGACGAGCTCGCTGTTGGCCGTCAGTTCTCGAAGGGCTTTCTGTTCCTCTCCACTTGTATTGTAGAAGACGTTTCTCCCTTGTGTAATCAGCTTGTTGACCTCTGTGACCACTGCCTTTTCAAAGGTTAGAATTTCTACTGGGATATTAGAGTCGGGTGGGGTGAAGGTTGATTTTAACCTCAGACCCGTGTCTGTCTTCTCTTCTGGCATAGGTTTATCTTTAAAAAAAGCCTGCAGTTTTAGTTTTCTGAAGAAGTCTTGTAGCTCCACATTGAGTTTGAAAACGTCCGGTTTCTGAGTGGGTACGTACCCCAAGCCTTTGTTTAGGATATTCTTCTGCGTCACTGTTAATGTGATGGGTGTGAGGTTCACCACTAAGTCCCTCTCTTGCTGGTTGATGGCTGATTGGGAAGTGATCCCGTCATGCTCCGAGTTGTTCGGGCATTGGGCTGTTCCTGGTCCTCCCACGCCACATTGTTGCCTTTCCGGTTCTTCCCGCGTGTGTTCTGGCGTGCCCCTAAAAAAGGTTGTTGTTGCCCTCCATAGGGTTGTTGTTGTCCATAATAACCATCACTGTATTCCTGGTTCCACATTGGTCCGAACTGGAAGGGGTTGAATTGTGGTGGACCCATAAATTGTTGGAAATGGGTTGGTGGTTGGTATCCCCGCCATCCTCTTTGTCTAGGGAACTGTTGACGCCTCTGTCTCCATCCTCCTCTGCGTTGTCTGTTTCCTTTGTTTCCGCTCGAATTGGAACCTGACGAGCCAGTATCCGAAGTGTCGCTATCCGCATCACTGTAGCTGTTTTTTGAGACATAATCCGCTTTCGTGTACGGATATGCACTTTCGGGAGTGAACTTTGCCACATCTTTAGTCAGTTTGTTGGTTTTGCTCTGTTTCAGATTGAACTCGAAGTCGGTCATCTGTTGATTCAGTTCCTCGAGTCTGGTTTTCAGCTCTTCCGGTGAGATATATGTTTTCAATTGGACCTCAATTCTATTTATTTCAATTTTGAGTTCCTGTGTGATCCTGGCAGCTGTCTTAATTATAAGGACTAACCAGTCTCTTGAGCAGTGCCAAGAGATTAATGACCACTCTTTCTTGAAAATCATATCATGCTGGAAAATTAGTGGTTCGTTTTTCACAATCAGAAATGGCACATCATGGGAACAACGCCAATTTTCCAACTGCAACACAAAAAACGTGGTCTACATGATAACTTGCCCATGTGGACTGGAATATGTGGGCATGACCACCCGACCCGTCAAAATAAGGATAGGGGAACATAAAAGCAATATACGCTGCAAGAAAACGACAACCAAGATGGCATCACATTTTCTGTCACACCAGCATTGCATCAATGATTTACGCTGGACTATCATCGAACGACTACCCTCAGAAACGGGCTTGTTCCAGAAGGAACAACGTTGGGTGTTCCGCCTGGGAACCCATATCACAGGTCTAAATGACGATATACCATGGAGCCAAATCACCTGATCACCCTCGAGATATAAAAGGGTCAACAACAATCTCCGGTGTAAATGTGAGCCTGTGAACCCATATCAGTGGCCAAAAAGCGATAAATCATGGAGCCAATTGACTTGATCCTTCTCGATATGAAAAAGTACCATCAACTAATTTTCTTTAAAATTTCTTTAGTATTGATATCAGAGAAAAGATGCCACCAAATTGAATATATCTAAATGACATCTCTCCCCAGACAACTAATATAGTGTACCAAATCCTTGAAAAAAACTAAACATTGAAAAGGACATGGACACTTCATGTTTAACCTATGCCCCGTTTTTTGAAGAAAACTGACTGGTAATCGGCACCCTGAGGCATCCTGAATGATGATAAAATATTGGAAACCGAAAATCCAGGCATCCCCAGTGATCAGCGCTGCCGACAGACAGTATCCCGCATGCGCTGCCTACAAACAGTATCGCGCATGCGCTGAGAAGGCGCGGCGGAATTACTTGTGCGCATGCGCGCATGAGAGACAGCCGAGCGGCAGCTGCATTGAAGGGTTCTCTATCAGCGCGAGCCACAGCAAGAGCCCGTGAGTGGCTGACGAGCGGAAGGTCCATATTTGGACATCCAAAAACCCGGCAATGAACGAATGACAGAGGGATACATGTTACATGTGTCTAGATCACATGTTCAGAGGAGGCGGCAACATGGATGTTTCCTTACAAGGTCGCTTGCCATTCCTGCTAATCAACCAATGAAAACACACCCAATCCTCCTTTATATACCGCCTAGCTCATCCGTATTTCATTCACGGCGGAGCAGCACAGGGTGGTAGAAGGAGGCCAATATAGGCGGATTTTGTGAGTATTTTTTCAAACAAAGTGCAACCCCAGCCTGTCCAGGTGTATGGTGGAGTTAAACAGTGAGTAAAAGCTACAACACTGAATCCACTTCTCTACCCTCATAGATTGTGGATCCACCTACCTACCTTGATGCCCAGGATTTGCTCATGAGGCAATAGACAACAAAGACCATGAGTATGTCCAAAGAAAATAAGTACAAAAAAACCCTAAATGTGTCTTATATGTTGTGTGTTTTGTATGTCTTTTTCCTTTACAGGTTTAATTAACTGTTTGGGGCTCCAGGTGACTGCACCTGTCTGAGCCATTCCTATATGGTAACCAAACCTAATGGTTTTTTCTTTTTTTCAGGACATGTGATTACATGATCCAAAGAACCGCTGTAGGCACATTGTAGCCGTCTTTAAGAGTGTTATCACTTTTTAGAAAAATTAAGATAACCCCAATTTTTCTTAGAAAAACGTGAGTAGGGTTGGGAAGTTGTGCCCCGTCCTGAAGAAGGTACACCAGTACCGAAACATGTCGACGCACACCAGAGGTTTTGTCCCTAATTAAGACAAAAAACCTCGTTCTTTTGCACACCTTTTAACAGCACCAGCCAGGGGTACGAAATAAAGTTTTTTTCACTTTACCCACTAGCCAGGTACTTTTTAAATTTTTCACCACACCTCCCACTCACATCAATCCCTTTCACTTACACTCAACACACACCACACATAGTCCAACTCGTCAACGCTCCCGCGTAGTCGCAGGTCGCAGCGTGCCGCATCCCTTTAGCGGGGTGCGAAGACCCCGATGATGAAGCATGACACCAAGGGGCCTGTTGGTGTGTGAGGGGTATTTTAATAATTTGTTACTCCATTTGTGAGTAGGAGAGCGAGTGAGACACTATAACTAGTCCGTTCTGGTCTTGTGGGTACTATGGCGGTAGAAAGGCATAGCCTCTATACACGAGGCCCATAATCTTGTGCATAGTTCTGCGAATGTGCAGAATTCCTACAACAACAGCCTTTGAGAGGGCCCTTAAAATGAGTAGGGTCCATTCTAAGTATTGGGGTGCTCTCCTGTGGGAGTTAATTCCAGTAGCTGGGAAGGATAGGATCCTGACCCTGAAGGAGGAGGATGCAAAGTCATACCAGCAGATGAAGGCATGTTTAGTCAAGAGTTTGGTCTGACTCCAGAGCAGTACAGGGTGACGTTTAGAAGGGAGGGGCTGGTCATTTGGACCCTGGAACAAAGGGCCAAGCATCCAAGGACAAGGATACTGGGCCTAGTGAACCAGCCTAGGGATCTCTAGAGGTGCAGGAAGAATCTAACCCTGATGGGCGGATCTTGGCTTTGAAGGAAGGACTCCATCCCTGCCAGAGCTGTCAGATTTGGCAGAACTGACAGGAGCAGGTGGACCCTCCATAGAGTAGTTCAGCGAGAGACAGAGAGACTGTCCCACCCTTTTGAGCTTGAGGCGGATTTCTTCTAAGCAAGAGGAGGGGGATGACAGTGGGTTTCACAGAATCTACTGGGCAGATGGACTGCTTTATACTGAGGCCAGAAACCTCAAGGAGGGGGGCACCAGGAGGTTGGTGGTGCCCCAGAAGTACAGAGAGTTCATCCAGACTTTGGGTCATGATATCCCCTTGACAAGATATTTGGGACAGACAAAGACACGGAACCGGTTGGTGAACCATTTCTACTGGCCCCATATGTCTGAAAAGGTAAAGGAGTTTTGCAGCTCTTGTGTCACCTGTCAGGCCAGTGGCAAGGCATGGTACAAGACAAAGGCTCCCCTAATACCACTGCTAGTGGATGGGGTTCCTTTTTAAAGGGAGGAGATGGACATTGTTGGTCCCCTAGACCCACCTACTGCATCAGGGAATAAGTATATGTTAGTGATAGAGGATTATGCCACGAAGTACCCTGAAACAAACCCTCTTAGAACCATTGATGCTCCTGCAGTGGCTACAACACTGTTTGGTGTGTTCACCAAAGTGTGCTTTCCGAAAGAGGTGGTGTCAGATAGGGGCACGAACTTCCTGTCCATTTATCTGACTGCTATGTGTGATGAGTGTGGTGTCAACTACAAGTTCACCACCCCCTATCACCCACAAGCAAATGGTCTAGTTGAGAGATTCAACAAAACCCTGAAGGGCAAGATACATGGGTTGTCAGAGAAACTCAGGAGGAGATGGGATGCTCTCCTCCCATGCCTACTGTTTGCCTACAGGGAGGTGCCACTGAAAGGGGTTGGTTTCAGTCTCTTTGAGTTGTTATTCGGACATCCAGTGAGGTGGCCATTGAGCCTGCTGAGAGAGTCTTTAGAGAAGCCTCTTAAAGAAGCAAAGGACAATGTGATTGACTATGTGCTAGGCCTCAGATTTAGAATGGCAGAGTACATGTACAAGGCCAGCAGGAAATTGGGGCAAGCCAGAAGCTCATGAAGCACTGGTATGATCCAAAGGCTACTATGCCTGAGTATACTCCAGGACCATTGGTGTGGGGTTTGGAGTCTGTGGCTCCCCAGGCCCTCCATGACAAGTGGAGTGAGCCCTATCTAATCTTAGAAAAGAAGGGTGAGGTTACCTATTTGGTTGACCTTGGCACCGCAAGGAGCCCTTATAGGGTCCTGCATGTGAATAGATTGAAACACTACCATGACAGTGCAGATATGACCATGTTAATGGTCACTAATGAGGGAGTGAAGGAGGAAACTGAGCCAGTGCCTGATCTCCTCTCCACTGATGTGCAAGATGGGTCAGTGGAGGGAGTGGTACTCTCTCGCATGTTGACAGAGCAGCAGCACAGGGACTGTAAGCAAATGCTAGAGCAGTTTGCTGGCCTGTTCTCTTTGAACCCAGGCATCACTGAGTGGTGTGTGCACCACATTGACACTGGTAACAGGCTACCTGTCAAAAATAAATTGTACAGGTTGTCTGACCATGTCAGAGCCAGTATTAAAGCTGAGGTTGCTAAAATGCTGGAATTGGGGGGTAATTGCACCTTCTGAGAAGTCGATGGGCCAGTCCAGTGGTGCTGGTGCCCAAATCTAATCCACAAGGGGGACCCAAAGAGTTAAGGTTCTGTGTGGACTACAGAGGGTTGAATGCAGTCCCAAAGACTGAGGCTCACCCTATACCTAGAGCTGATGGGCTCATTGACAGGTTAAGGGCGGCTAGGTACCTGGGCACTTTTGATTTGACTTCAGGGTACCGGCAGATTGCCCTCACTGATTAAGCAAAGGAGGGGTCAGCATTCAACACACCAAAGGACCAACATCAAGGTAATGCCCTTTGGCTTAAAGAATGCACCTGCCACCTTTCAAAGGTTGGTGAATATGATCTTGTCTGGGTTGGACCAGTCCAGTGCAGCTTACCTGGATGATAAAGCTGTATATAGTTCTACCTGGGGGGGTCACTTAAGCCACCTAAGGGACGTGTTTCAGACCATGCAGCAGGCAAGCCTGACTATTAAGTTAAGCAAGTCCCAAATAGGGTAGAGGTCTGTGGTGTACCTGGGCCACCTGGTAGGTGGGGGCCATGTATAACCTCTCCAAGTTAAAATACAAACTATTTTGGATTGGACAGCTCCTGTTACCCAGACTCAGGTTAGGGCATTCCTTGGACTGACAGGTTATTATAGAAGGTTTGTTCAGACTCACGGGACCATTGTGGGGCCCCTAACAGAACTCACTTCTAAGAAGAGGCCCAAAAAGGTGTATTGGACCCCAGAGTGTCAGAAAGCTTTAGACCCTCTGAAAGCTGCTATGTGTTTAGCACCAGTGTTACTGGCCCCTTACTAGACAAAATAATTTGTGGGTCAGACAGATGCTTCAGAACAAGGGAATGGGGCAGCGTGATCAGCCAGTTGCCGTTATTATTAGGCGACTTATTCCCAGAGAGCAGAGGTAGAGGGCCATTGAGACAGAGGCTTTTGCTGTGGTTTTGTCCCTGAAAAAGTTGTGAACATATTTGTTTGGGACTCACGTTTGTGTTCAGATGGACCACAGGCCTCCCAGGTGGCTCATGCAGATGGGAGGGTAGAATCCCAAGTAGTTAAGGTTGTCCATTTCCCTACAGGGAACAGACTTTACAGTGGAACACAGACCAGCAAATGCAGATGGACTTAGACTTTCCAGGTTTTTCCACCTAGCTGATTAGGACTACCAGAGTGTCGGTTAGTAGCCCACCACCACCTTTTGTTTGGGGGGTATGTTGGAAAGTCAGCCTGTGCCCTGGGCACCCTCCAACATTTTGCTGACTGGTACTGGTGATAACTGACTCTGACTGACCCTGGGTTCTGCCTAACCAGGCCCATGGCCAGGGCTATGTTATAAGTGACACACTTAGAATACAGTGAAAACACCCATATACACTAGGGTACACTAAGGGTTGGGGTACCCCTGTGATTGGCATTACCTACCCCATAGGGCCCTAGTATTTAATAGGGTAGGGGGATTGAAACTACCTCTCAGTCCCTAGTATATAATAGGATATGGTAGTCCAGAGGCCAGCAGCCCTTTTCTGCACTTGCATGTGTGCACTGCTGGACCTGAGGTCAGTTTAAAAGTAGCCCTGTGCTGCAGGACTGCTTTTAAGATGTAAATGCTGCGCAAACTCAACGTTTATGTTTGGAGCACTTAAAAATGATTAACCTACAATGTTTGGGCATATTAGGTACCCCAGGGTCTCCTCTAGGCGTCCCAGGGGCAGGGGCCAGATATCTATAAGGTAGACCCTTATAAAATTAGATCTTCTGCTTGAAATCTAAAAAATAAAGACTGCCATGTTGGAAGTTTGATGTGCATTTCTAAAGGCCTGCACTCTGAAGATTGCACCTTCTGCACCATCTGCAACTACAGCCTGTGGATTACTTTGCTGTAAAAGGACTAAAGAGTGGACTTCCTGCAAGCTACAGGTTAACAGAGTTCACCTGCAACATCACCACCAAGAGTCCTCAACCTGCAGAACTACCAGTGGATTTGTAAGGGTTTTGTCCAAGTGGATTGTTGGAATTGAAGTCCTCAACTTTTAAGGACCATCTTGGACCGTCCAGACCCTTGGAGTGAGTTTGAGGCACTTTGGGGAACTTCAGGAAGAAGTTCCAGAAGATTGGAGAACGTTGGAGAAACTTTAAAAAAAGCTCCATAAGGGGAGGGACTCAACCTGGCCAGCCAAGCCACCTGCCTTCAACCGCGAGCCGGCCTGCTGTCCAGGTTTGTCCGGCTGAAAAGCTTCGTAGGTCCTACTTCCACAGTTTGACCGGGAGTAGAAGAAATCCGAGGCAGGTGAACCCTTACCGAATCTGGGCTGGTGAAGAGCATCGAGGGACCCCACGAGAAAAAGCTCCGTAAAAGTTTTGAAGTCCGAACGAAAAAAAGGTGACCGGGAGTAACCGCGAAAGCCAAGCTGCCTGCCTTCAACCGTGTGTCGACCTAGATCCTTGGTTTGTCCCGCTGGTACGCCCGAAAGTTGGAATTCCATAAATTTGACCAGGAGCTTACCGCAAGGCAATCCGGTGAACCCTCACTGAATCCGGACTCGCTGAGAGGTTCAAGAGACCTCAGAAAGAAAATCTCTAGAAAAGTTTCTAAGTCAGAAGGTATAAACTGTGATCAAGACCTACCACGAGGGGTAGCCACCCAGTCTCCATTGGGATTGGCCTGAAACGTTGACTTTGACCCGATCTATTGTGACCAGATGTACCGATAAGGAGCTATATGTTTCTATGTGCTAGAAATTGCTAAATCTTTGAAAATTCATATCTCTGGTTCCCTACATTGGATTTTTGTTGTTTTCCTGTCACATTAAAGATAAAAATATTTCCTAGTTTTATAAATTGGTGTTTGATTTTTATTTTGTATTGTGTCCTAATTATTGACTGAAATTGTGTTTTTAAATGCTTTACATACCTGTCTTTGAAGTTGAGCCTGCCTGCTCATAGCCAAGCTGCCAAGGGTTGAGCATAGGAATAATTTTCTAAGCCCTATTCTGAGCCATATACTATGTCAGTGGCCTTATTGCCAGTGGCAGATATACATTTGTCCCTACTAATAATCCACTTTCCAACACTTACACCTACAAAAACATGCAAACATTTAGCAAGTAGCAGCTGGTTGTCACTCAAAATGTAATAGGCATGATGTATAGATACCACACATAAGCACACAGCAAATACAGAACAGTAAAACATAGGCAAGGGAAGGGAGTAGCCAGAAAATGTAAATACCTCCCACTTTGAACTAAAGCTCTTATGGCACCAAGAAAGCAAACTAAGTCATTACAACCCTCCCACAAGAGCTCTCTTGTCCAAGGATCTAGCCACACATCCTTCCATCAAACCCCAGATACCCACCATTTCAAATGTACACTCTGTCATTCATTAATTCTTTCATCCATCATTCAGTCTTTCACCATTTATTCTGTCCTTCTATCTGTGGGCCCATCAATATCCAAACATTTTCAACCATTTGCAAACCTATCCATCATCTATCCTTCCATCCATCATTTCACCCATCCATCCTGACATCCACCCTTTCACTCATCCATCTACCCATTCACCCAATCCATCCTTTCACTCATCCATCTACTCTTCTACCCATCCATCTATGTATTCATCCATCCAACCATTTACCCTTTTACTCAAGCCATCCTTTCACTCATCCATCCACTCTTCCACCCATCCATTCACTAATCCATCCAACCTTTCACCCACCCAGCCATCCTTTTACTTACTCATCCATCCACCCAGTCACTCAACCAATTCAACTTTTCATTCATCCATCCATCTTTTCACTCATCCATTCATCCTTTCTTCTAGCTTTCCGCCCTCCTTTTCACTCATATATGCACTCTTCCACTTATCCATCTTTACATTCTTCTTTTCACTCATCCATGTACCCAGTCGCCAATCCATTCTACCAATCATTCATCCATGCTTTCACTCATCTATCCACCCATCCATCCTCCCTTCTCTCTTGATTTCCCTTTCACTTAGCACCCATCCTTCTATCCACCCTTCATCCACCCACCCACTCATCCATTTATTCATCCACTCATGAATCAATCTATTGACCCTATCACTCATCCATCCTTTCTCTCATCCATCCACCCTTTCACTCATCTATCCATCCTTTCACTCATCTATCCATCCTTTTGTCCATCTACCCTCTCTTTCACTCACTCGTCCATCCTTCCATCCACCCTTTCACTCATTCATCCATCCATTCATTCACCTTTTTACTTATCAATTCATCAGTCCATCGTTTCTCTCATCCATCCACCCATTCACTTGCCCATCATCCACCCTTTCACTCATCTATCCCCCATACATCCATCTATTTACACTTATCCATCCTTTCCACTCATGCATCCATCCTTTCTCTCATCCATTCAAGCTTTCACTAATCCATCCAGCCATTTACCCATTCCTTCTCTTATTCACTCACCCACCTTTTCACATTGTTTATGAGCTGAGCCTTTGTCTACCGAGTTGCAGACAAAATAGGTCCATAAAGAGCTTCACCTGTGCTGTAGTTCCTAAAGCACGGGGGGGGGGGGGGGGAGGGTTCACTATGCCTCAGCAGATAGGCAATCTGAAAACTTGGAAGTCATGAGTCATGCATGATGCACAGTGCCAGGGCGTGAGGTGTCTGTGAGATAGTGGGGGTCTCTCCAAGGGACAAGTCTGATGTAACTAAGGGCGTGGCTTAAAACCAGTTTCTATCTTTGCATCCAGTAACATTAGACCTACAACAAGCCATGACTATTGGCTTTATCAATGCTGGATGTTAGTTGCATAAAATAAATTTAAAAAAGCAACTATGGCTTTGTTGTATATAATATAAAAAATGATTCAGCTCTGAAATGATGAGACTGTGTAAGAACTATACTCTCTTCTTTTTAACTTCTTTTGCCAGCTTAATTTCATGAATTGCCATATAGCAGCAAGGGTGTTTTTGTGCATTCGTTTTATACATTTCTTCCATCTAACCCTAACAGAATTCCCTGCCCCAGACGATGGCAGGAGGAAACCACCACATGCTTTAACAGCCCAGACTGGCCCATTGTCATTCTGCAGGTGGCAAACAGCCGCATACAGAATCACAATGGAGTGGAGTGGTGTGGCTCACTGGTTAGAGGCGGCAGACCCGGAAGCAGGAGTTGTCCCGGTACCAGGGTTCAATTCCCAACGTGGCAGGGTCTTGGACCAGGGTCAGCGGACTCGATAATTCTCGCCTCGGTGCCTACTCTAACCAGGGGTCCCACTCTGCAACTCTGGGCAGCTTGCCTAATCTCCACAACGGCCCCATCAACGCCGGGGATGCCTGGCTCCACTTTGGGGACTCCCAGTAGGGACCATCCCACAGGGAAAGCCAGGACGGGTTCCCCAGCGGTATACCACGCCAGGAAACTCCGGTAGTAATTGTGCGTGTTACAAAACAGCTTATAAAAACATAACATAACAATGGGCGTGGTGGGCTTTTTCTTGTGCTCCAAAGATGAGTTTGAGGCGGTCCCATCAGTGAGCTGAGTTCTCAAGCAGGGGAATAGCTCTGCTCCCTGCAAGCCCCAGAATTACGGAAAAAAGGCGTTCATAAAAGGGATTCTCAAGCACAATGGACGTGCGGTCCAAATTACAGACGGTCTCTGAAATTTACCGACGGTTGGTCACCCAACTTATGGCACCATCACACGATTCCGATACACTAGCTACTACGCATCCATCGATAATTTCGTCCTCCTCATCCATACACTGTAATGGTAAGCAGGACAGACAGTCAGCAATAATATTGCGATTCCGAGGACCATAATTCAATGCAAAGTCATAACCATGCAATCTGTACAGCCACTTGTCAATCCTTGGCATTGCCTTGCCTGCTCCATTGGTTGCGAACATATCAATTAGCGGTCTGTGATCAGTTCTTACTTAAAAATATGTGCCCCACACATAAGTTTTAAAATAGTTGACTCCCCACCAGCATGCTAGTTCTTCCTTTCTATGACAGAGTATGTGGCTTTTGCTCCCTTCAGGGTTCGCAACGTAAACGCCAGGGCTCGAGTCGGGGTACCACGAGGTTGGACGGTGTCCCCCCACTTATTTTACCGGGGGGACGCCGTCCCTGCTGCCAAACAGCTGGACTTCACTCTTTGGCCTCTCTGGGACGAGGAGCTCGGCACCTTTCGTGACGTCACTTCCGGTGACAGTGTCCCCCACTTCCTTTTTTACGACTTGTGCCCTGGTAAACGCCACTACCCGCTCTTGTCCGTGTCTTCTCTGCATTAAGATGGCTTCTAGACCTTATGCACTAGCATCTACCACAATTATGCTATATTACAATCTTGTGGGTCAAATGGTTTTAGTGCAACAACCTTGACTATTTGTTCTTTAATTTCCTTAAAGGACTGGACAAAAACTGGTTTTCCCTCACATCCCAAGATTATTATTTTTTCAGTGTGCTGGGCATCGCACAGAGCATGCTGATTAGGCGCCGGCTGCTTTCACTTTTTTCTGTGCTTGGGGGCCCAGATCATCTGAATGAGCACCAATTTGCTCCCCAGGAGGGCAGAAAGCCCACTAGAACCAGGGAATGTTTTTTAATTAAAACCTGGCATTGGGCCATGCTCGTGTCCCCCCCCCCTAGTGGGCCCACCAGTCTTTCTACACCCCTGGGGGAACGACTGGAGATTTACACCCCAATATGCTCTTGTGGGGAGGCAGAAAGCCTACTGGATGCTAGAGATAATTTTTCAAAAACAAGCATTTGCAATGCAATCGGTCTCGCCTTTGGGACCTTATAAGTATTTCGCTATGCAGCAGATTGTTGCACATTACTGCAAAGTAGCCTAGCTATGGACGGTGTAAGAGCAATCACGGGTTAGGCAATAGATTTGGCAACAGACAAGTGAACATGGCATTTGGGCTCTTAGGAGAGCGTTGAAGACAAATACATTAAATTGTTGATACATTTTAATTACATTTGTAAAAAAGTGGATCCTACAAAGAAGTCTGTGTAAGTGTTTGTAAATTAAATTGCTTGTCCTTGTTATTATTTGCCGTTATCACCAGCTTTCGATGTGGAGGGAACTCTGCTCTCAAACTTTCAACCTTTTATTCGTAGTTGAAACTATCAGTAGTAAGCTAACTACTAGTACCCCCAGAAAATGAAAACCTAGAACCGCAAATGACACGTTGCATTTTGCCAGGAGTTGCTTCTGAACTGTGGAAAGTGACAAACTCAAGGTAGTAAAGCAGCCAATCAGAGGGCGGCAACAGCAGTGTACACACAGTTTGCCTAAACTGCATCACAGCAGCGTGCACTCGGAGTTTTAAGCAAACCTGTGGCACGCGCTCCAGGCCCCACTTACTGATGCCCATTCAGTAATTTTACAGTGGTGATGGTAAACTTCACCCCTGGGGGGTCCAGGGTGGGGGCGGTCTGGGTCGTGCGCCTGGCCGTTCTGCTCTGAGCGCAGCCAACAAAGTCAGCTGCCGACCGGGAAAATGCCAGAGCGGAGGTATTGCTAGCGCTGGCCTGCTTTCTGTGGCAAGTGTATCACTGTGTGTTGCCTTATTATTACATATTGCACACGAGTGGGAAGAACCCCCCCAAAAAAACACAGCCTCTATGCTACCATCTCGTGACTTCACGCATTTAAATAAAATGTGAAATACGGGAAAAAAAGAGTAGAAATAAAAAACCAATGTGCTAATAATTATACAGCGCTTAAAGAGGCAGGGGTGCATGGAACGCTACTGTGCCCTACACAGGCAGCACGTACCCCCCCCCCGTCCCCAGTGTCTGGAAGCTCAGGCTCCTGCCTGCCCTCGGTAAAGCTGCACCTATATTCCCTCATCCTCCGTGGCTGCAAGCTGAGGCTCCTGCCTGCCCTGCGTAAAGCGCACCGCAGGACGCTCATTAGCATTAGAGCCACCATTCTGCTGCTGATATCGACCCTTCTGCCTTCTCACAGCCGCGTTTCTGCTTCCAGGTAAAGTCTGGATTGTGCATGTGAGTGTTCAGGACAAGTCAGGCAAAACAGAGTGCGAATGCACTCAGCCAATCCCAGGAGGAAACAAGCATTTACAAATGCAATAAGACTTGTATTTACGCGAGACCTATTGTATTGCAAACAAAAGTACGCCGTCCAAAAAGGCAGAAACGGAGTGGTGGTGAGGGGGGGTTGTGGTGGGCACCGAAGTCACGGATTGCGGGAGGGAATGGGGAGAGGCAGGGGAACCAAAACGTTTTTAAAGTAAAGGGGCTGATAGCTATGGAAGGAGAAAAATGACGACATGGTCGTCAGAAGGTGGGACTAAGTTCCTGAAAACCAATCACAATGCAGTATTTAAGATTTCGGCCAATGAAAAAGATCAGTAAAGCTAGGAAGAAAGTGGGCGGAGCTTCCCCCGCTATACTGTATACAGCATCTCTCCACGAGTCAGCGCATGCGCTGACTAGGCGAGACCTAATAATGGGGTTGCACGGGTCCATCCTAACATCAGGTTGCAGCCCCACTACTAACGCCCCAAAAGTATTTTTGCCCCCCGCATCCCCATACCCCTGGAAAGCTAAAGGACCTTTGACGTTCTGTACAGATTCAAAAGAGGAAGTACCTAGTTTGCTGGGAGGTGTTAAGTTCTGGTTCTTAACAGTTATGACATAATCAGAGAACAGAGTGTGATTGAATGTGGATGAATAAAGACATATAATCAAGAGCTCCAAATGTGGCATATTCATTTGCATTCTCCTGGGCTGGGTAGGATGCTACAATTGACAAAAAGTGCAGGATCTGTGCCCCGAAGAAACAAGATTATTCTCCCTGGCAGTTTGCCACATTACAGCATACTTTTTGCGTGTGCCATGTGCACCCAATTCGATGAGAAGCAGTTTGAAGGTGGTCTTTGCGGAATCGAAACCCAGTTCGAGCCCATAAGCTGCCCTCAACGAAGTTGAAGACTCGGCTGAGAAGCGCATTCAAAAAGCCTACCAGAAACCCACTGGTAAGGCCAACAGAAGAGACACTGCGCTACCGCATAAGACAGAGCCATCATCGATACAAAGTAAAACTAATAAAGCTAAAAGCAGTGGACACAATTACAAAAGATGAAACCGTCAGTTACGGTAAAAAAAAAAGATGGTGCTTTACAACCTCCAATCGGCTGCGACGACCCAAGTACAAGCACACGGACTGTGCTTACAGAAGGCATCAGACCAGAAGAACAGCTGCCGTCATCCAAATAGCATATACTCTCAACAGCAGTAGAAAAAAGTATGAAGTACAATGCCGCTGTGTTTCTAAAACCACCACCACCAATCGAAATGGCGAAGAAGCAGAATATTGGCGCCAGGTGGACTGCCTGGATTGAGGTGTTAAATGACTTCATAGACGCCCCAGAAGAAGTAGATGCTAAGAAAATCAATAAATATTTGAAGAACCTTGCCGGTGATGGAGTAAAAGAAGTCTGGAAAAAATAATGCAAGCTGATGCAGTATCATACCATAAAATCAAGGAAGTGTTGGAAGCTAAGTTCATTCCAATGCCTCAGTTTGGCTGAACCGTGTACATACTGGCTGAGTTATTGCTCCTTCCAAACGTTGTTAATTTAACATTGGTATTTTTGGATTGAGTCCACACGGAAATATCAGTGATATTTATAATTTTCATCAGAATGGGTTCCATGTGAATGCATGTTTCAAGGATCACTTGATACCCCTGTTCGCACTGACATAAGGGTTGCTCTTGTTGTTTTGTTTGATATTGTGGATACATGGTGACAGTCCATCATTCTGGATACTTCATTATATAGAACTCATCACACTTTGAGCACCTACCTCTGCGATGGTCAGCTCCTGCACTTACACCAGAGGCCATTCTGCCTTACAGTCCAGATCAAACATCAGAAACATTGGTGCATGAACAGAGTGCAT
The DNA here is from genome assembly GCF_964263255.1 of Lissotriton vulgaris. NCBI lineage: Eukaryota > Metazoa > Chordata > Amphibia > Caudata > Salamandridae > Lissotriton > Lissotriton vulgaris. The sequence continues at coordinate 711,325,963 of NC_141696.1, read as the reverse complement.
CTCAACCACCTAATGCCACTCTATCTGTCCGAGCACCATGAGGACTTATCGAAGAGATATAATGTAACTGTTTGTACAAAGTGGGGGATGTAGTGTTGGGAGACTTTGTGTGCTAGGAACCTTGCAGGTCTGGGCGGATTCAAAAGAGGAAGTATGTAGTTTGCCAGGAGGTTTTAAGATGTGGGGATTAACTATATGACGTAATTGATGAACAGAGCATGATTGTATGTGAATGTAATAGGATGTACACTCAAGAGCTCTGTGTCTGGTGTAATTATTTGCATGCTCCCTGGCTGGGAAGGATGCTACAATATGGATGGACAGAGAAGGGGTAAATCCAATTTTTCTCACACTTGCCATGCTAAATGGCTCCACTATTTAGGCTCTAGATTAGTCAGCAACCAGGGAACCATAGCAACCCTATTGATTTCTCAAACCTATAGACCCAGGGGGTGTGTGTTGCGGGAATCCCAACACTTTTTCCTACCGAGAATGCACATCAAGCATTAAAGTATGGTTCGTAAAAGTATATTTTTCTCATATTTATGTAATAGAAAACACTGGCAATTCCACTGAATGGCACACTTCCTACCTCCATACATTCCTACATCTCTCCTGACTGAATCATTTCCACTCGTCTGTGGGTGGCCCTAACCAACATGATAGGAATGGACCAAAACTGTAACCATATGAAGATTTCAATGATACCACCTTGACTTCACTGGGTTCTGGTTTTGACTAATTGCTGTTGTGGGTAAGAGGCCCACCCACATAAGTCAGATAGCATTTTTTGGGAGAAGTCTGGGAAGGCAGGTAGGTAAGACTTTTATTGAGTCTTGCAGATAATGTACAATTGCCTCATAAAAATGTGAGGAAAATACATGATTTTAGCCTAAGTTTCTTGTTTGCATGACATTCTTAATATGAAAGCATAGTGGGAACCAGGCAAATCACACTATCCTGGACTCCCTAGGTTGTCAAATTTCCAGAAATGTCTGGGTTTAGCAAATTTCACTGGATAGCACCCAAGTGGTTACCCACATTGCTAGATGGCTAAATTGGCAAGGCAACATTTTGAGGTCTCCATGTTGCATTTTGGGACATTTCCTGTTGCAGATTATTGTTCTGTGGGAACACAGAACAGTAGAACATTTGTTACTCTCAATAGAAATCTGTCCATTATTGGCTTTAAATGTTAGCCAGTATGCAAAAATCATGTTGCAAAATGTCCCTTGAATCACATAATAGTATGGGTAACCCTAAATGAACAAATAACACTGTTCCTAAACTCAGTATCCTGGGCACATTTAAAAATGCCTAGGTTTCCAACATGCAAATTTTTCATTCATTATATTTTATCGTATGAATTGATGCATGGTCGGTACACAATAAAAAACCATAATAAGCTGCAGGTTAGGTATTGGCTCTGGACATCATATTTTTTGGACAACTAACACTATATATCCCTTTGACCAAAAGAGACTATAAGAACATAAGAATATATTACTTTTGTATGTCGCCCATTGGAGCAAAAAAGTACAGATGAAAGCACTGCTACCTAGTTCTAGTTTTTCCTACTTATTTTCATTTCAACGAGGGATGGAGCGCTGAATGAAACCAGTCCCAGGATGCTTGTTTCCGGGTCCAGGGAAGACATGGATTGGCAGTTCGGGTTGGACTGTTCCCATGAGGCACAGGGTCAAGACTGATTTGCATATAGCTGTGTCTGAACTGGGGTGGCGAAGTGAGCTAAAGAACGATCATGGATTCAACCCAGATCTGTGACTGGGGGTGAGTGTGAATGTCTGAAAAGTTTCAGCGCTCCGTCCATCATCTCCTTGTATTTGTTTTGTACGCCTGAAGTTGGCAGGGTATGCCCAGACGTGAGTCCCTTGCTCACTTTGCCACTGGATTCAAGCTAGCCCGACTGATGAGGGCTGTTAGCTCCAAAATGGTCCTAGGATGCTTGTTTCTGATCCAGGGAAGACATGGCTTGGCAGTTCGGGCTGGACTAATCCCATGAGGCACAGGTTTAAGACAGATTTGCATATAGCTGTGTCTGAACTGGGGTGGCAAAGTGAGCTAAAGAATGATGATGGATTCAACCCAGATCTGTGACTGGGGGTGAGTGTGAATGTCTGAAAAGTTTCAGCACTCCGTCCATCATCTCCTTATGTTTGCATAATTTATACTATCACTACAGCATTTGCAATGAAATTTTGATAAGGAAACTGTGCATGATGGTGGCGGGAGTTATAGTTACCTTAGGGCATGAGTTATAGTTACCTTAGGGCATGAATTATAGTTACCAAAGCTAGCTCTAACTGGTGAATTTCACTGTTTTTACATTTAAAAGTTACATTGGTACTGAAATTCATAACTAGTTATGACATTTAACGTTACTTTTATCTTTGTTTTTTCATTACATTTCTAGTTTTTTTTAAATTTAAGGTAATATTTTGTTACCGTAAGTAAAGCCAATCCCCTTGCGGCCAGACCCAGCATAGACCACTGCAAGTAGCCAACCCCAAGCTGAGCACGACCTTTGGCAATGTGCGGCGAGGAGTTGGTAGTAGTGGTTTTAGACATTTAAAACATTACATTGTCACTGAAATTCTCACCTAAGTATAATGTTACTTTAACCTTTGGTTTATATATATATACATATATATTTGTATTTCTATGTCTAGCCTTCATCTGTGTGTGTGCTATAGTACTTTGTCTTAATACAGATAAAAGCAGTGACTGATCAATGATTTATTGAGTGTTATTATGTGTGTTACAGAATTCAAAGTTTCCAACCTACATCAACTCCAAGAGAGAGTGTTGGACTGCTCTGCCATCTCTTCCTTGAGAATCAAATGCTGATGGGGTGCACTTTGTTTTCTATTTGGGGTAACAATAGTACAGGGCCCTGGAACAATAGAGGTAAACAACCTCAGTTGAAACAACTGAGGCACAGTAACCCCTGGATGCTCTTGGTCCACACAAAAAAGTCCTCACAGTCCCTTTTCCACCCTGTAAATGGATGGAGTTATACTCCAGTGAAGGCCCTCAACGACTTTATGTCTGCGGTGGGAAGGAGACTTCATTCCCTTCAAATGTGGACGGGATGTAGGGAAAGCAGTATTTCATGGGAAAAACTGTGTATCACGCTGTATTTTCCTACTACATAAATGTACATAATTACCAATATACTTTGGGAAAAAGGGGGAACAGAAAAAATGTCACATGACATTCCCAGTGGTTCACTGCAATCCTGCACCTGGTACAGCTTTTAGGCATGCTACTGGTATTCTTTCTGAATTCCAAAAATAGGTGCAAAAGTATATTTAAATGAGAGAGGGGATGGCTTTAAGTGGGCTAGGTCACTCTGGGTCTCAGACCCAATAGTAAATAAAAACAGACATTGAAACTGCCCTTATTTGGCTTTCTATACATGTCCTCAACTTTACACACTTAGCTTGCTTGACATAGAAATCACTGCACCAGAACACACCCACTTACCTGGCAAATAAACTTGAACTAGCGAGTGGGAATCAGGCACTAAGAAGTTCAAACAAGCAGGCCACATTGTACAGCGGTCCGATACCCTGCCGGGTCATGTTCACGCTTTATAAAACTTTTCAAATAAATGAAATAAATAAATTAACTTGCAAAACATTGATCGAATTCTGAAAAATGAATGTAAAAAATGTTAAGGTAGCGTTAAGGTAATCCATGTCAGGAATTTAATTCTGATTTATATTTCACGTTTTACTTAATCTTACATTCCCAAGAGGGTTAGCTATTTCCAGGATGCTGTGTTTCTGTTTTTCTTTTTGGGTAGTTGTTAGACTTGGCATCTTTTGGCGTGTTTCCCCAGAGTTTTTGCTTTCTGACCTCCCCGTTTTGACTCTGTTTTTGCTGGCATAGTATTTCTGCACACTTATCTCACTGCTGATCAGTGGTAAAGTGCAAGTGCTCCTGTGGTAAATTGTGTTATGGATTGGTGTTTCCATGATTGGATATTTAATTTACTTGTTAGTCCCTAGTAAGGTGCACTGAGTGTGCCAGGGCCTGTGAATCAAATTCTACTAGTGGGCCTGCAGCCCTGATTGTGCCACCCACGTGAGTAGCCCTGAAAAGGCAACTCAGACCCGCCATTTCAGAGTCTGCACACAGTGTGTGACAGCCATGTCGACTTGGCCAGTGCACCCACTTGCCAGTCCCCCACCTTCCCTTTTCTTCCATGTCAGCCACCCCTAAGGTAGGTCCAAGGTACCCCTGTGGGCTGGGTGCAGTGTATGTGAAAGGTAGGGCATGCCCTGGTGTGTGTAACATGTCCTGATAGCGGATTACGGCTAATTTAGTTTTTCGCTATTGCAAGGCTACCTGTTCCCCATAGGATAGAATAGGGAGTTTGTTTAAAACATCTTGTAAACATAACTGGCCCGGGGAATTAGGTAGGAATATAAAGTTTAGTATGCCTGAACTCAGAATCTAAAGATGCATCTTTTTTTTTTTTGTTGATAATCAAGTTTTATTAAAGTTTTGGGTACATGTAAATTCATTGGCAACGAGTCACACATCATATTTTAAAACCCCCGTTTCCCCCTGATAACATCACAACACGTATTAGTCACTTCTGAATAGGGAAATAGCCCTTTTGCATCAGACCGGCAGAGCGGACTGGGGCCCTTCAAGGCGGAAGCAGGCCAAACCATTTTCCCCACACTTTGTTGAATATTTCTGGGCATCCCCGAGCCTCGAAGAGGGACTCCTCCTGCACCCCGCACCAGTCCACACCCCTCCTCCATTTCTGCAGTGTCGGTGCCTCAGCCTGGGACCATCTAGCCGCTATATCTCGTTTCGCCACTGCTAGTGCTGTACCCAGGAAGCGCCTATCGGCCCGGGAGCCATCTAGGCCGTCGAACACTCCCAGTAGCAAGTGTCTCGGGTCGTGGGGAACTACCCATCCCAAGGCCTGCGTGAGCTCACGCTCCACCCCTCCCCAGAACCGATCCAAGGCCGGGCATAGCCACACCATATGGTAGAAGACGGCTGGGGCACCAGATCAGCGCGCACAGTCTGGGGAGGCTTGTATGCCAGCGCGAAAAAGACGCGCCGGGGTGAGGTAGGCCGCGTGGAGATCGTAAAGCTGGACCAGGCGAAGTTTAGAAGATGTGGTCAGGTTTTTGGGTGCCATAAGGGCATCACGTAAGGGCATCTGCCTCGTCCAAAGGACCTACCCACCCCTCCCATCACTCCCTAAGTTGGTCCATGGATGTGGGACAGTTATTTACCAGGGCTCGGTATATACGGGACACCCCCCTCATGACTTGTGCCTCCAGGGGGCTGAATTCCGGGAGGGAGGTGGGCGGTGTATGTGAAGGGCGTGGTGGAGTTGCAAATATTTGTAGAACTGGGAGTGTAGGAGGGTGTGCCTATGTTGTAGGTCAGAAAAGGAGCACATGTGGTCCCCTACCCACACATCACCGAGTTGTGTTATCCCCATCAAGTCCCAACGACGGAAGGCCTCCAGGGAAGAGACCTCATTCAGCCAGGTGCCATGCCAAAGGGGCTTCTGGTCCCAGGTCACCAAGCGAAGGGCAGCGCGCCAGGCCATGAGAACCGACCTAGTGATTGGGGGCAGGGTTTGTGGCACCGGGGAGCCATATAGGAAGCTTTGAATCTGTGGAAAGTCCAGGGTAGCGAGCTCCACCCGGTAGGCTCGGTCGGACCAGCCGCCTGAAAAACAATCATGGATCACTATGAGTTTTGTAGCTAAATAGTAAAAATGGAGGTTGGTGACTCCCATACACCGTCGAAGGGGGAATCCGGCAATGGGACAGGGACATCCGCGATCTTCCACCATCCCACAAAAACCGAATGAGTGTGCCGTCTAGTTCTCTAAACCAGCTACTTGAGAGGGGGATCGAGGTGTTCTGCAGAATGTAAAGAAAGCGGGGGAGGATCATCATTTTGAAAAGGGCACTTCTGCCCAGCGGGTTAAGGGGGAGAGATTGCCAGTTCCTAAGGTCAGTTTTCATCCGGGTGACCAGGGGGGTAACATTAAGGGCCCATTCCAGCTCCGGCAGGAGGGTCACCCACACTCCCAGTGTCACGGCTCGCGGCGTTGCCGCGGCCGGCCATCCCACTGACACACACGGGAGGCCAGGATACTCACTTCCGGCGGAAGTCGAGTACCCGGTCTAGCCCCTGGGAAGCGAGGCACAGAAGCGCTTCCGGGGGAAAACGCATAAACCGCGCTTTTCCCGCCGGCTGAGCGCTTCGGATTCTGAATTCAGGCTGAACCAGAGACCGGCATTCTAGGAGAGCCGCGCTGCCTTGCTACATTGTGTCCGCGGCATACCAGGAGAGCCGCGCTGCCTTGCTACATTGTGTCCGCGGCATACCAGGAGAGCCGCGCTGCCTTGCAACATTGTGTCCGCGGCATACCAGGAGAGCCGCGCTGCCTTGCAACATTGTGTCCGCGGCATACCAGGAGAGCCGCGCTGCCCTGCTCCTTGTTTCCTTCTGCTTCTGGGAGAAAGCCGCGCTGTAGCGCTTCATGGTCTTTGACAGCGCCTTCCAGGAGCGCTGGTGTACTTCTTACCTGGGAGTTCCAGGAAAGCCCTTGTTTATTTTTCATGACCCTTGGTGCGCAGGAGCGCCCTAAGGGTGTACATTTAACCGACTTGTGTTTTGGGGGTTTTTTACTTTGTTCCTTCCCACCGCGCAGGAGCGCTATAAGGGAATACCTCCGCCTGCAGACCTTGTCCCCATTACAGGGAATACCACAAGCTGGGTGGTTGATTCCCATTTCCAGTTACCCGCGCAGGAGCGCTTTCCTTTTTGTTTTAGCTTGGGTGAACGCGCAGGAGCGCTTTCTTTAGTTTGTACTTGGCGATTACGCGCTGGAGCGCCTTCCTCGCTATTCACAACAGGAGCTGCATTCATCGGGGAACCTTCGTTTCGGGAGCCTTGGTAAGTCCTCACGGGGTACCTGGTCCTGTGTGTGTAGGTGGGGTGGTTCTTTTCGGGTCTGCTTCACTTTCTGATCTTTTCTCATTCTGGTTTCCAGTGACACCGGAACGCCCCACCAGCTCCACGCCATTCTTAACCCTACACCCTGGCTTCCATCCCTGCGTCCATCTCATCCCTGCTGGGTTTCGTCGTCCACGAGGGTTAGGTGGGTACAGGGACGGGAGCTCTTGTCGTCTCTGCGGAATCGCGCCACAAGCAAAGGTGAGTCTTGTGGGGCAAACCTGACAGAATCCGAAGCCCACGTAAACCATTCCGCCCAGACGACATGAGTGAGGAAGTCACCCTGCAAGACATCGCAGTCATGCTGGCTGCCATGCAAACCGAGAACCTCGCCCTCCGCCAGGACATAACGGCCCTACAGGGTCAAATGGCGGCCGGGGTCACTAATCCTTGGGGTTCCATACCCAGCCCCAGAGCCAGATCAGACGGCCTGTTGAGACAACCTACGTTCACCTTTGGGGGGCCTTCCACCACCGCGAGCCAAGACACAGCCATCCAGGTCGTCACTCCCCACCCGGTGCAGTTGGCACCACCCGAACGGTTTTACGGGGATAGTACTAAGTACGGAATATTCATCCATCAATGCCAACTACATTTCATGGCTAGAATTGCGGCTTTTCCCGACGATGCTTCCAAGGTCGCCTACATCCTTTCTTACATGGGCGGGGATGCGGCTCAGTGGTCCATCTCCTTGGTGGAGAACGACGACCCCATGCTGAACCACCTGCCTACGTTTAAGGAAACTATGCGGCGTATGTTCGCTCGCCATACCTTCGTGCAGGCTGCAGACAACAAGTTGCTCGGCCTCAAGCAAGGCAACCAGGACTTGCTCCATTACATCACCATGTTCAACCGGCTGGTCATCGAGGCCCACTGGCCAGAGGACAAGAAGGTATCAGTGTTCTATCGGGGGTTACGGGATGACCTAAAGGACCTCATCTCGCAGTATCCCGATCCGCCCGAAGCTATAGGCCCTTTCATTGACATGGTGGTGAAAATGAACTTCCGCCTACAGGAAAGAAAGACCGATAGGGGAAAAGGGAACGACACCCGTCTCGTGCCCATTGGTGACAAGGGCGTCGAGAAAGCCAAAGAAGCACCTGCTCCCCAGGGAGAAGCGTCCGAACCCATGCAGATCGGAGGCGTCAGAGGACCACTGACCAGTCAAGAACGGGAAAAAAGGAGGAAGCAGAACCAGTGCCTGTATTGTGGCAAAAGCGGCCACTTTGTACGGGAATGCCCTGCTAAGCCCTCGAGACCACGAGGCAGAAGGCCGTTCGTGTTGCCCATCAGCAAAGGAGACCAGACGGGAAACGAGGAAACCCAGTAGACACAGGGGTCCGTCTTCTGGGTTCTTCGTCATGCACATCTGCGATCCCTGTGGTATACGACGGTAGTCATCACGTCGGCATGGACGTGTCCTTACGGAATCTGGCGGGCAGAACCTGGGTGGTGACAGCCATGTTGGATTCCGGGGCGACAGGCTGCTTTATCGATACAGCATTTTCCCGCGCATTGGGTATCGACACTGTGACGAAGGCCCAACCTGAACCTGTCAAGGCCGTAGATGGAACGGACCTTACTTCCGGCCCCATCCGACACCGAACAGAGACCTTGACCATGATCTTCCCTAACAACCACACCGAGTCCATATGTTTCGACGTCATCGATGCCCCTCAGTTCAAGGTGATCCTGGGTTTGCCTTGGTTGGTGAAGCACAATCCCCGCATCGATTGGGTGACCAGAACCGTCCGTCTTGAATCAGAGTACTGCAATAGCACATGTTACGCGGAGATCGACCTGACAGGTCCTCGGGTCATACAGGCACACTCGTTACCTGTAGTAGGGATGGGAATGGTTTCCCAAGGAACCATACCAAAAGAATACCAGGACCTAGCGGGTGTATTCGACAAGAAGGGAGCCAACACCTTGCCACCCCATCGATCCTTTGACTGCCGCATAGACCTGATTCCCGGCTCCACGCTGCCATGCAGTAGGATCTACTCGCTCACAGAAAAGGAGAACATCCACCTCCGCTCCTATCTGGACGAATACCTGGACAATGGCTTCATACGTCACTCCAGATCTCCGGTTTCCTCTCCTCTTTTCTTCGTGTCGAAGAAGGAAGGGGATTTGAGGACCTGCATCGACTTTCGTGCGATGAATACCATCACGATTAAAAACCGGTACCCGCTACCGTTGATAACCAACCTCTTGGACCAGGTCAAAAACGCCACCATTTACACCAAACTGGACCTTCGGGGGGCTTACCACCTTGTCAGGGTCCGGAAGGGCGACGAATGGAAGACCGCCTTCCGGACGAAGTTCGGCCTCTTCGAATATCAGGTCATGCCGTTCGGACTCTGCAACGCCCCCGCCGCATTCCAGTTTTTTATTGATGAGGTGTTGAGGGACTTCATCGACGTCTTTTGTATCGTCTACATCGCGACATCCTGATTTATTCACAAACCAACGAAGAGCACGTCCATCATGTACGTTCTGTTCTTCAGCAACTGGAGAAACACCGTCTGTACGTGAAGTTAGAAAAAAGCCTGTTTCACGTCACATCGGTGGAGTTCCTGGGGCACATCATCACACCGGCAGGCATTCAAATGGACAACAAAAAAGTGGAAGCCATCCTGTCTTGGCCTACACCTGAGTCGGTGAAGGGCGTCCAACGGTTCCTCGGCTTTTCCAACTACTATCGTCGTTTTATCACGGGCTTCTCTGAGATGGTGGCTCCCATTACGCGTTTGCTGCGCAAGGGAGTAAGATTTGATTGGGACCAAAAAGCCGATAACGCCTTCCAGGAACTAAAGAGACGGTTTACAACGGCCCCGGTTCTGGTGCACCCCGATACCGAGCAGCCTTTCATCGTGGAGGCTGATGCTTCCAAGGACGCCATAGGCGGTGTGCTATCACAACGGAACTGCGAGACGGGCCGACTGCATCCCGTGGCCTTTTACTCTAAGAAACTCCAACCCGCCGAGCGCAACTACACCGTGTCTGATCGGGAACTGCTAGCCATCAAGACCGCATTCGAGGAATGGCGACACTTCCTGAAGGACTCAAAACATAAAGTGACCATCTATACAGACCACAGAAACCTGCAGTTTCTACGATCAGCACGTGCCCTCACCGCCCGACAGCTCCGATGGACCTTGTTCTTCAACGAGTACGACTTTCTGATTACATTCCGGCCCGGGAAAGACAACGCCAAAGCAGATGCACTGTCGCGGTTGGCTGAAACGGAAGAAAACGCCGAGGACCAGGAGCCTGGTCTGATCTTACCGGAGAAGCATTTCCAGGGCATCATCGCTCCTGTTCGTTCCAGTGGCCAGGCAGAACCAGACACGGCACGGTCCGATCCCGTTGTCTTGGAAGGAAACGAAGAAGGAGGGACAAGAAACCAGACTCATCTAACCGGGATGACCGAACAAACAAAGGCCCTATACTTGTGTCACAATCATGTACTCTCCGGCCATCCCGGTTACCACAAAACGCTCGACCTTGTGCGGAGGCAGTACTGGTGGCCAACGATGGTGACGGATACAAAGGCACACGTAACGAACTGCGCAGTTTGCCTGCTTGGCAAGAACAGATCCGAACCATCGGTTGGTCGTTTACAGCCCATTCCCGTGCCTCCTTCTCCCTGGCATACCATCTCCATGGACTTCGTGGTTGAGCTCCCACTCACCAAATCTGGACACACCACGGTTCTCACGATCGTGGACCACCTCACCAAGATGGCACATTTCGTTCCTTTGACGAAACTTCCCACGGCGGCCGAGCTGGCCTTGATATTCGTCCAAGAGGTGGTTCGTCTCCATGGCATTCCTTCCGTGGTCATAACGGACAGGGGATCGCAGTTTGTTTCCCGTTTTTGGAAGGAGGCATGCAGGATACTCGAGATGGACGTACGTCTCTCCTCGGCGTACCACCCCCAGACCGACGGACAGGCTGAAAGAACAAACCACACCATGGAACAGTACCTCCGTTGTCTGCTTCTGACAGTCGAGAAAGAATGGTCCGAAGTGCTCTGGATGGCAGAGTATGCGTACAACAACAGCAAGCATTCGGCCATCGGCATGTCCCCCTTCTTCTGCCTCCATGGCCGCCATCCTCGCACGTCGGCATGGGAAGAGCCTCAGGACAGCCCCCTACCCACCGTGCGTTCTTACCATGGAACACTGCGCGACCTGTGGCAAAAGGCACGGTTCGAGTTGGCCAAAGCAAAGGACACCTACAAGGAGCGGGCAGACGCCCATCGACAACGGGAACCCGCGTATCGCGAAGGCGATAGCGTATGGCTGTCTATTCGGCACCTGAATGTGCATGGGCCCAAAAAACTGCTGCCACGTTATGTGGGTCCCTTTCCGGTGGAGAAGGTAATCAACCCGGTGGCCATGAAGCTGTCCCTGCCTGCACACATGAAGATCCATCCGGTCTTCCACGTCTCCCTGTTGCGGGCTGTACAGTCTGGCGGTTCTCTTCCGTCGCCCCCTTCTCCGGTGGTGGTGGAGGGCCAGGAGGAATATGAAGTCAGGGCTATCTTGGGGTCCCGTCGTACCAGGGGCAAGCTGTTCTACCTTGTGGACTGGAAGGGGTACGGTCCCGATGAACGATCCTGGGAGCCCTTGTCCCATGTACGCCATGCTCCTGTTCTGGTCCGTGCTTTTCACCTAAGTCATCCCCTGTGTCCTCGCCCAGTCTCTCTTTTCTGACTTCGGGGGGGGGGCCTTGGAGGGGTTCTGTTCTGGGGGTGGGTACTGTCACGGCTCGCGGCGTTGCCGCGGCCGGCCATCCCACTGACACACACGGGAGGCCAGGATACTCACTTCCGGCGGAAGTCGAGTACCCGGTCTAGCCCCTGGGAAGCGAGGCACAGAAGCGCTTCCGGGGGAAAACGCATAAACCGCGCTTTTCCCGCCGGCTGAGCGCTTCGGATTCTGAATTCAGGCTGAACCAGAGACCGGCATTCTAGGAGAGCCGCGCTGCCTTGCTACATTGTGTCCGCGGCATACCAGGAGAGCCGCGCTGCCTTGCTACATTGTGTCCGCGGCATACCAGGAGAGCCGCGCTGCCTTGCAACATTGTGTCCGCGGCATACCAGGAGAGCCGCGCTGCCTTGCAACATTGTGTCCGCGGCATACCAGGAGAGCCGCGCTGCCCTGCTCCTTGTTTCCTTCTGCTTCTGGGAGAAAGCCGCGCTGTAGCGCTTCATGGTCTTTGACAGCGCCTTCCAGGAGCGCTGGTGTACTTCTTACCTGGGAGTTCCAGGAAAGCCCTTGTTTATTTTTCATGACCCTTGGTGCGCAGGAGCGCCCTAAGGGTGTACATTTAACCGACTTGTGTTTTGGGGGTTTTTTACTTTGTTCCTTCCCACCGCGCAGGAGCGCTATAAGGGAATACCTCCGCCTGCAGACCTTGTCCCCATTACAGGGAATACCACAAGCTGGGTGGTTGATTCCCATTTCCAGTTACCCGCGCAGGAGCGCTTTCCTTTTTGTTTTAGCTTGGGTGAACGCGCAGGAGCGCTTTCTTTAGTTTGTACTTGGCGATTACGCGCTGGAGCGCCTTCCTCGCTATTCACAACAGGAGCTGCATTCATCGGGGAACCTTCGTTTCGGGAGCCTTGGTAAGTCCTCACGGGGTACCTGGTCCTGTGTGTGCAGGTGGGGTGGTTCTTTTCGGGTCTGCTTCACTTTCTGATCTTTTCTCATTCTGGTTTCCAGTGACACCGGAACGCCCCACCAGCTCCACGCCATTCTTAACCCTACACCCTGGCTTCCATCCCTGCGTCCATCTCATCCCTGCTGGGTTTCGTCGTCCACGAGGGTTAGGTGGGTACAGGGACGGGAGCTCTTGTCGTCTCTGCGGAATCGCGCCACAAGCAAAGGTGAGTCTTGTGGGGCAAACCTGACACCCAGATACTTAAATGACTCCCTCCGAAGGGGGATCATCTCCTGCCAATCGAAACAATCCCGGGAGGGGTGAAGGGGGACCAGGGTAGACTTCGCCGGGTTGAGACGAAGGCCGGAGACCTGTTCAAACTCAGAGAGGGTCATAAGGGACCTAGGGCCGGAATGCTCCGGGTCGGACAAGTAGAGCAGAACATTCTCTGCGTACAAGGCGATTTTGTCCACCTGTCTCTGATCCCACACCCATCCCCGGATAAGGGAGTCCTGCCGGACCAGCGCCGCCAGAGGCTCCATCACCAGAGCAAATAGGAGTGGGGAGAGGGGGCAGTCTTGCCGGGTGCCTCTCCGGATCGGGAATGGCTCAGAAAATGATGCATCTTTTAGTGAAGGTGATTTTTACATTCTGTTTTTGAAAATACCACTTTTAGAAAGTAGGTATTTTCTTGCTCAGTCATCCTGTGTTCCTCTGCTGGAATGTGGATTGCCTGTCTGGGTTTTGGATGACAGCAGGCTGAGGTGCAGGAGTGGCTCCAGATAGTCTAGGTGGGTCAGGAAAGGGTTGAAAAGGCCTGGGTTGCAATTGGGGAAAGGGGAGGAGATTTCCTTGCACGTCAAGGGCCTGGTCTGCCTTTGACTATGTTGTCTCCACCTCCTGCCAGGAAGTCATGCCAGAGAAGGCAGAACTGGTTCTGGCTGGGCACAGACACTCTCTGCCTAAGAGATTTTGGGATATAAATATTGGGGACCAGACCCCTGAACTTTAGAACTCTTTTGGATCAAGAAGACTACCAAGAAGAAGAGCAGGGGAAGCTGTGAGGAGGAACTACCACTTTGCTGTGTGCTTTGCTGTGTTGAACTGCAGTGGCTGCTTCTGTCTTGGGCAGTGAAAGGACTGGACTGAACTTTCTACAATCTACTTTTGTGAGTTTCTCCAAGGACTTGAGGTAGAGCTTGCCCCCTGTTCAAGAAGTCTCAGGAACAGCAAGGGCTTCAAGCTCTTCTGCCCTCAACACTGGAGACTGTGTGTTTTGTGCTGCAACAGAGAAAAAAGCAACCCAACGCCGTCTACGACGCTGCTGCTGACTCTGTGTCCTGAAGGTCACGCAGAGGGCCCGCCGCAATGCCGCACCGCGAACCTTGGTCACACCGATGACGCCTGCTGACGCCGCCACCGAGACGCTGCTCGCACCGCGACTTGTGGGCACCGCACTCCTCACCGCCTCGCTTCACGATGCCTCCGCTGCTCCACAACTTAATCAACGCCGCTGCTTGCACCGTGGTTCGAAGGTCGCCGCTCGTAAAGTTACACGACGCACCACCCTCATCCCGCACCGCAGCCTTAGCCAACAGAGGCCGGTTCAATCGACTCCAGACGACAGCGCTCCAGCAACGACGACGCCGCTGCTTGCACCGTGACCTGCCAGCCCTACGACGAGCACTGCATTCACTTCGCACCGTGACCCTGGTCTCACTGATGACCCCATCTGACGCTGCCACTGAGCTGCTGCTCGCACCGCGATCTGAGGGCACCGCACGCCGCACCGCTACACTTCGCCCTGCAGCACCCGATGCCTGCCGACGCCAGCGCTCCTGACTTCAACAGAGAGGAGTTTGATCTGCAACGTGTGTGACTTCAAGGGCCCCGACGACTCCTGCAGCGACCTCTGGAACCGATGCCTACGAACGGCATGTTTCCGGAAACTCAACAAGAGGTGGTCGACGCCCTGCATTTCTAAAAGGTACTGTTTTCGGGTCTTTCTGACACCGTAGCTGGCCCGTGACGCCGCCCCCTGTTCAAGAAGTCTCAGGAACAACAAGGGCTTCAAGCTCTTCTGCCCTCAGCACTGGAGACTGTGTGTTTTGTGCTGCAACAGAGGAAAAAGCAACCCAACGCCGTCTACAACGACGCTGCTGACTCTGTGTCCTGAAGGTCACGCAGAGGGCCCGCCGCAATGCCCCACCGCGAACCTTGGTCGCACCGATGACGCCTGTTGACGCCGCCACCTAGACGCTGCTCGCACCGCGACTTGTGGGCACCGCACTCCTCACCGCCTCGCTTCACGATACCTCCGCTGCTCCACAACTTAATCAACGCCGCTGCTTGCACCGTGGTTCGAGGGTCGCCGCTCGTAAAGTTACACGATGCACCGCGCTCATCCCGCACCGCAGCCTTAGCCAACAGAGGCCGGCGCCATCGACTCCAGACGACAGCGCTCCAGCAACGACGACGCCGCTGCTTGCACCGTGACCTGCCAGCCCTACGACGAGCACTGCATTCACTTCGCACCGCGACCCTGGTCTCCCCGACGACCCCATCTGACGCTGCCACTGAGCTGCTGCTCGCACCGCGATCTGAGGGCACCGCACGCCGCACCGCTGCACTTCGCCCTGCAGCACCCGACGCCTGCCGACGCCAGCGCTCCTGACTTCAACAGAGAGGAGTTTGATCTGCAACGTGTGTGACTTCAAGGGCCCCGACGACTCCTGCAGCGACCTCTGGAACCGACGCATGCGAACGGCCTGTTTCCGGAAACTCAACAAGAGGTCGTCGACGCCCTGCATTTCTAAAAGGTACTGTTTTCGGGTCTTTCTGACACCGTAGCTGGCCCGTGACGCCGCGGTCAGACAGAACTGTTTGGACTTGTTTGTTCACGACACCGTGATAGCTCTGGATGGAGCTATCGACTTCAAGGAACTGTTTTTGAAGGTTATTTTGATAACTGAAGATTTCTAAGTACTGTATTGTGGATTTTTATAGTTTTTGGTCTTGTCTTAAGTATATAAAAATATTGGATATTTTTCTAAACTGGTGTGGTGTCCTTTTGTAGTGCCTATACTGTATTCCTATTGGACTGCTTTGCACACTGTCTCTAATATAAGCCTGACTGCTCATGCCAAGCTACCAAGGGGGTGAGCAGGGGTTATTTTAGGAGTGTAACTCCCTTAACCTGACTAGCGTGGTGGTTTCTGCCTGGCTTTACCTTTATATAGTGCGTACATTGAAATGATTCGGCTAGAGGCATTTATAACAAGCCATGACTGACAGCGCTGGGGTTGAGGCTGAAGGCAGTGTACGTTTCTCGCAGTGCCCGACTATGAGTTAGTAATGTGTTCAGAATACATGGCCATCCAATCTTTGGCCTCTCTGCAGAGGGCACAGAGCAATGGCCATGTATACCAGTTGCAATTGTGATTTTGTGGAAATGGGTGTGCAAGAGGTACACAGTTCTCAAAATACTGACAAGGCAAAATTAAAAGAAAATGCAGTGATTACAGGTGAGTGGGTGGATTGTGTGTTTGGGGTTAGTGAAGTGGAAGGTGTGATGAAGTGCGTGTAGGAGAAAATGAAAATATGGTGCTAAAGAGGAAAGAGATGAGGTTTAAAATATGCAGAGGGTCGAGATGTGGAAAGAAAGAGGGTGTGCATGGCTAAGACAGAACATAACTGGAGGGATTGAGACACCCTGAAGACCACTACCCCTTCCACTGGTCTCAGTAATATTTAATTCACAGTCTCACGATTTCATAATTGAAATATTTTCAATATTAATTCCAGTAATCAAAAATGAAGAAATTAATTCTTATTTTTGTAACACAGCTAATAACCATTGATAAAGCAAATAGTCCTTGATAGTTTTAGGTGTAGGTCAGTCGTGTTAATCTGGAAGCAGTAACAGAAAGCCTAGAGTTGAAAAAAATAACAGTTGGGTGGCAAACTATGGGAATAACTAAAATGTAAGTTTACATGTTTAGGCCAAGCACTCCATTACATAGACCGCGCCCCTTCTAGAGCCCCCCTTTACCCTCTCACTTTAAGCCATGTACATTTGCATTCTAACTCTTCATTGGCCACCTGTGAAAGAGAGCTTGTGAATAAAATCCTCTGCATAGTCCACTTTGCTCTTTTTAATAGCAACGCTATAAATTCTCTCACTCTTTTTAGGTCGAGCCTGGGCTGCCCATGCGCTGCTCCTTGAGGCATGCTGTATTCGTGTAGGGAATTGCAGCTCCACCCACTCTCCGCCCATATTTTTCATTGGCTTGTGTCATTGTCCACTGTAAACTCTGGCTGTTCATTGGTCAGTAGTCTTAGTAGACCCTCCTTAGAACCGACTTGTCTCATTTTGTGACCTCTCATGGTGACACCACCTGTTACGCGTGTTGTTACACAGTAGGCTTTAATTTCAGCCTCCGAGCACTATTTTCTGAAATATCTTTGTGGGGCCCGCTCAGGACATGCTCTCTCATAACGCTTAACATTTAAAAAAAATCTTTATAGCACAGGTGGCGAACGCATTTGCAATGCAATAAGTGTCACATTTGCGAGAGTCTAAACTATTGGCATTGTAAATGACAATGCCTTTTATTTATCTATTTAAAAAAAAAAACATATCTAAAAGGCATTGTCATTTACAATGCCAATAGCTCAAACACTCGTAAATGCGAGACCTATTGTATTGCAAATGCTTGTTCTCTGGGTGATTCAGCCGAGCTAACGTTGCATTATTTGCCCTCGGGGGAACATTAGGGTCTTACAGTTGAACACGCTCCTTCCAAATGCATACAAACTCAGTTTTGCTCCGCAAATAAAATAGAATTATTTTTTTTGTCATGCGCTATGGAGAGAATTTAAGGTGTGATTTCACTAATGGAAGAAAGAGGGCTATGTTTTTCGGTGATAGGAAAGTATGTTCATTATTTTGCCACCGAAATGGAAAGTACGGGCGGAAATGTTCGAGAAATGGAAAGGAAAATGCACTGATTTGGCCCAGTACTTGAAAAAAATTTGCACTCTTTCTTTAGACTCTTAATATCAGTGAATGTGCACTGTTTTTTTCAGTAATGTGACGGAATGTGCACTTAGTCAACGCCTCTTGCTGACTTTAGACCCAAGATGCAGTAGCTTCAAAAGCATCATATTTAATCAAATATTTGATTTTTGTTTCTTGGAAGGGGGGGGGGGTGAAGAGCCACCTTCTCATATGGATTCTCCACAGTACCATCCTTTAATAGCAGAAGCTCCCCTTTAAAAATCTCAGGCCCTGCAGTTGTCACAGATTGTTAAATATACGAAGAAGCTGTCGGCCCTAGTGGCATTACAAGATACAGGGTAATTCAGGAAAAAAGAGATTGAGGACGAGGCGTGGAATTCACTGCTCTCTGTGGAGGTACTAAGAGATAGTTTAAGATTCTGGACCATCATAAACACCCCTTTTTTTCTGGGAAGAATAATGAGGTTCAGGACTGTAATATCTCTGAGGCTCAATGGCTTTCTCATTTCGAAGCGATTTATGAGTCGGTGGGGGCTGCAAACTGTACACCTTGGTCCTCACTCTATCGCGCCAGCACCCCGCTTGAGTTTAATGATGGGGAAATTGAGAAGGCCATAAGAGACACTGCTGGTCATAAAGCACCAGGTCCAGATGATGTTCCTGCAGACCTCTATAAAAGTAATCCTCAATTTCGGGCCAAAATACTTACAAATGTTTTTAATGCTGTGGGCTCAGCTGGTTTCCCATCCTCCTGGGTAAAATCAATTATTATACCCATTTTTAAAAATTGCAGCGAGGTGATTCTCTGTTTTATAGGCCGATATCCCTTATTGATTCCGCTGTAAAAATCCTGGGAAAGGTAATCCTAATTAAATTTACTGATTGGGTAGATGAGAGGGGGATTTTATCTAATATGCAATATGGTTTTAGAGGCGGGAGGAGCACCATGGATCAATGTTTAAATTTGCACTTATTAATAGGCAAATATACTATGGCCAAGGAGGGGTGCTTGGCGATGGCGTTTATGGACTTATCCAGCGCTTTTGACCTGGTTAACAGGTCAAAGTTTTGGAATGTCCTGCTGGAAAAGGGTCTCGACCCTTGCCTAGTCTATTTTTTAGCCAACATTCACCAAGATCTTACAGCCTCGGTTAGGATAACGCAGGCTGGTGTTTGCACTAGATCATTCAATTCTGGGAGGGACGTTCGGCAGGGATGCATTCTTGCACCCCAGCTGTTCACCCTTTACATTAATGATCTGGACAAAGTGCTTGTGGAGGCGACCTTGGATATCCAGCGTGTAGGAGGCTGCTTAATCCCTGTTCTCCTATATGCGGATGACGCAGTACTTCTAGCCAGTGCTTAATGTGTGCCGGTGCTTGCCGGTGCTTAGCACCGGCACTTACTTATCAGGGCCGGGTCTACACGAGGCGGCATCTGCATATCACATATTGGCATTATTTATAAGTCTGGCAAGACTGCTTTATTGCGCAGACGCAGAGTGTTGTTCTTCTTGTGACTCGTCCCCTGACAGAGTCGTGGTGAAGAGTGTTGCAGCTGTGAGAGCTCCCTAAGCTCAGATTCGTAATATATGATGCCGGCCGCGGCCCTTGGTTTAGTTAGTGTTGCCGGTAGGTGGGATTTGGAACATTGATGGACTGGAATCTGGATAGATTTATTTCTGGGGGCTGTGTGCGCCAGGCAGCATGCGCAATATTTTTTTCAGATTGCCACGTGACCCGTATGGCCGCACCCCACCCACGAGTAAAAGTCAGCCTGACGTTAGTTGCGGAGCAGAGGCACAGCAGGCCTGTGGCCTGCTATACTACACCCCCCACCACGAGTAAACCGTAAGTATGCCATTGCGCTACCAACGCTGCTTTTCCATTTTTTAAGCGTGGTGGTAGCTCCGACTCCACAAGATGCCATGGATGCACTGCAGTGCCCGCCCCGGCCTAGTAGCAGCCAGCAGCCGCCGGAGTACACATTACAATTTAGGGCCAGGGTTAAGTTAAAGGCCCAGCCTGGCCCGGCCCCTGCCCTGAAAAGCAGAATGTTGTAGTGGTTGTAATGTGCGGCAGGCAGCACGCCCAAAATGTTCATATACTGCTAACCAAGTTAACTTCCCATTTCGTGCGAGTTTTACATTGTAATGGTCTTTCAAGGACCTTATTCTACTCTTCTTACCACCCGGGCCTTATGACTTTGAATATATATGCTTCAGAAAAGGGGGTGGTGATGAACAGAGTGTCTGAATTAAGCAGACCACTCTTACCCAGTCCAAAGATCAGGGCTTGATCCATCACCGTTATTTAGCTCACTGCACCATCCCAGTTCAGAACCTGGCTATATGCAAATCAGTCTGTCCCTGGCCCAGTGCATCATGGGAACAGGGCAGACTAAACTACCAAGCCAATTCTTCACCAGAAAGGAGACAAGCTTCCGGGGACCGGTTTCTGGCATTTCAGCCGTCATCGGCCCGGCTTGCTTGAATCCTGATGGTGCAGTGAGCAAGGGACTCATGTCTGAGTATACCCCGCCACACCTATAGTGGCCAACAATGATTCAGAAAAGGGGGTGGTGATGAACAGAGTGTCTGAATTAAGCAGACCACTCTTACCCAGTCCAAAGATCAGGGCTTGATCCATCACCGTTATTTAGCTCACTGCACCATCCCAGTTCAGAACCTGGCTATATGCAAATCAGTCTGTCCCTGGCCCAGTGCATCATGGGAACAGGGCAGACTAAACTACCAAGCCAATTCTTCACCCGAAAGGAGACAAGCTTCCGGGGACCGGTTTCTAGCATTTCAGCCGTCATCGGCCCGGCTTGCTTGAATCCTGATGGTGCAGTGAGCAAGGGACTCATGTCTGAGTATACCCCGCCACACCTATAGTGGCCAAAAATGATTCAGAAAAGGGGGTGGTGATGAACAGAGTGTCTGAATTAAGCAGACCACTCTTACCCAGTCCAAAGATCAGGGCTTGATCCATCACCGTTATTTAGCTCACTGCACCATCCCAGTTCAGAACCTGGCTATATGCAAATCAGTCTGTCCCTGGCCCAGTGCATCATGGGAACAGGGCAGACTAAACTACCAAGCCAATTCTTCACCAGAAAGGAGACAAGCTTCCGGGGACCAGTTTCTGGCATTTCAGCCGTCATCGGCCCGGCTTGCTTGAATCCTGATGGTGCAGTGAGCAAGGGACTCATGTCTGAGTATATCCCGCCACACCTATAGTGGCCAAAAATGATTCAGAAAAGGGGGTGGTGATGAACAGAGTGTCTGAATTAAGCAGACCACTCTTACCCAGTCCAAAGTTCAGGGCTTGATCCATCACCGTTATTTAGCTCACTGCACCATCCCAGTTCAGAACCTGGCTATATGCAAATCAGTCTGTCCCTGGCCCAGTGCATCATGGGAACAGGGCAGACTAAACTACCAAGCCAATTCTTCACCAGAAAGGAGACAAGCTTCCGGGGACCGGTTTCTGGCATTTCAGCCGTCATCGGCCCGGCTTGCTTGAATCCTGATGGTGCAGTGAGCAAGGGACTCATGTCTGAGTATACCCCGCCACACCTATAGTGGCCAAAAATGATTCAGAAAAGGGGGTGGTGATGAACAGAGTGTCTGAATTAAGCAGACCACTCTTACCCAGTCCAAAGATCAGGGCTTGATCCATCACTGTTATTTAGCTCACTGCACCATCCCAGTTCAGAACCTGGCTATATGCAAATCAGTCTGTCCCTGGCCCAGTGCATCATGGGAACAGGGCAGACTAAACTACCAAGCCAATTCTTCACCAGAAAGGAGACAAGCTTCCGGGGACTGGTTTCTGGCATTTCAGCCGTCATCGGCCCAGCTTGCTTGAATCCTGATGGTGCAGTGAGCAAGGGACTCATGTCTGAGTATACCCCGCCACACCTATAGTGGCCAAAAATGAAGGGTATACTCAGATGTGAGTCCCTTGCTCATTGCACCATCAGGTAGCTTGTTTCCTTCCCAGTATAAGAATTGGCTTGGTAGTTTGGTCTGCCCTGTTCCCATGATGCACTGGGCCAGGGTCAGACTAATTTGCATATAGCCAAGTTCTGAGCTGGGATGGTGCAGTGAGCTAAAAAACGGTGATGGATCAAGCCCTGATCTTTGGACTGGGTAAGAGTGGTCTGCTTAATTCAGACACTCTGTTCATCACCACCCCCTTTTCTGAATCATTTGAATATATAAATGCAGCATAAGTATGTGTGTGTTCACGGAAGTGACAGTTTCGTTTCTATTCTATGAACTTTGTTTTTTAGCATGCCTGTGTTTGTATAGAGCCTCAAATAAGCCCTTTGAAGCATTCGCAAATATGAATGTTGCTACTACACGCAACAAAATATACATAATAATGTAAATTAAAATAAATCCGTTTCTGTTATGTATCCAGTAAAATTTGCCAGGTTTTAAAGAACCTTTGCTAGAATCTATGTATATTTTAGATTTACAAGTGCCATGCTTTGCAACGCTACTTTAGACTTTCCCATATACTGTTTACCTGTAGAGAGCAAATCAAGTTAGAAGAAGGTAATAGAAGTCCGTGTGCAATAGTGGTGAAGGGACTTATTCTGAGTGTTGTGCAGCAGGGCTCTAAGTGGGCTGAAATAACCCAGGGGTCTCTCTTAGGGGTATGGACGTGGACGATGTAATTAAGGGTGTTGCTTAAAACCCCCTGAGCTAAAAATCTGTCCTTGGCATAGTGTGCCACCCGACTGGTATTTTGCTGCTTCTGCCAGTGCACCCAGATATAACATAACAAGTAACATTACACCTACTGTTAGTTGCTTATGCTAAATAGGCAACTACTATGGCTTCCTTGTATACAGTATTGAAAATGCTTCCGTTGTGAAATTATGAGACAGTGAAATTTTAATAACGAGTCTCTTTGATTTTACATCAAAGGCAGTTAAGGATGGTACTGCTACAGAGTTAAAAAAAAATAATAATAACATTTCACCCTGAGGATGAGGGTAAACATGGAGAGCCCGATAGGGCCCCGTCTAAATACCCGATTTTTAGAACTGGCTGTGGTAAGTACATCAAGACCCACCCCACTTAAAGCCCTGTTGTGCAGGAGAGGTCATGGATAGGGTAAGATATCTAGGTGGGAAAAGAGCTATTTCGTCACTGGGGGTGCAAAGGCTTAAGTATTTAAGGCAGGTCTTTGTCGGTGATTGTGCGCTTCCTTTATTATCAAGTACATGACTGATGTGGATTGTTTGATATGTGGGAGAATGATGTTTCAGTTTCTGGCTCATAAATGGAGGTGGTTTTCCTCTTGTATCTTTTGTTTTTCATTTCTTGATTTTGAGTCTGGCCGTGTTGTGACTCCATCTGTGGCACTGATAGCTTGAGATATGATTTTATTACTGAGAGCTTTCAGCCAGATAACAAGGATAAGCCTAACCTTACACTGCAACAAACAAAGTATATCTTTTTTTAAATTATTGATGGCACATTTGGTTAGCATCACCCCTAAACTGATGAGCTCCTCCTTTGGGACTGTTGAGCATGTTTAACAGATTAGCATAGTTAGCTTGCAAACACATGTTCGCTGCCTTCAGAATATTCCATTTGGTGCTTTTTCTTACAATCATTTTAATTGTAGGGTTGTGTGTTTTGCTGTTAAAGTTATGAATATGTATACAATTTCTTGAATCCATATCTTGCCTGTGTCTCGTGTTTAGATTGCCCTGACAAATGCTCATTTTCTACAGCATGTAAAATACAAAATAGGCAGCAGAGAAGTGTGCAGCAAACATTTAAGCAACCCTTCAAAGTTTGCACTAGGTTGCCTCTTCTCTTCACAAGGTGTGCTTGTCACATTCACTGGAGAGGTTTAGAATGCCCCAATACCTGCAACAAGCACACATTTAAAATGAACACATCTGTGGTGTACCTGCATTGAGTTTAAGAATCATATAGGGTTTTGATATGCACCTGATCATTACTGACTTGGAGAGTGCCAGTGGCAGAAATAAGCTCCAGGCTGCAGTGGCACCTGGACACGGGGTGAAGGGGATAGTGACAGGTCCATTTGTCATACTTTCACTGGTGACCTTTGCAGTATTGTAATGCAACTATGTTCTCCACTTGTAAGCTGTCATAGTGGGGTTGTCACTACACAGCTAGCTGTCTTTTATATATTTCATCTGAATTTGACAAGGAACAGAGGTCTCAATACAGTCTGCTTAACCCCTCATCTATTTTGTGAGAAGTGTCTGAGTGTGTGTCGGATGACATCTCTCTTGTTATGTTACTTCCTCCAGATTTCAAACAATACAAATACAATTGCAAATCCCACAGTTAGCAAGCACTATAAAGACAAGTTATCATGTTTTATGGTTCTAATTCTTAAACCAGTCATATAATAACATTATATGAGGTGAATTGTATATGTGCAGATGTTATTCACGTATTTGCTTCACAGTCAAAAGGCTCCCTTGCTGAAATTCAGATCGGGTATTACATCTGCCAGTTGAAGATGTAGGTGGGATCAATAGAGTAAGTGGGTGGAGCCAGTGTAGTATGTGGGTGGAGCAAGGCAAAGTGGGTGTGGCCTCTGACAAACATTTGAGCACCTGGACTTCATATTTTACAAATTAAGCACTGCTTCTAGCCCGTACAGCAGTGGGCCTCCAGCGGCTTCTAGACGCCTTTGGGGCTTTTATGCACTCCTTGGATTTAATTGTGAATAACGGAAAGTCACATACTATGACAGTAGGTCGCAGAGTTAGGAAAACATTTTATTGTAATGGATTGGAAGTCTCTTCCGTGTCCTCCTTCACTTATCTGTGAGTCCTTTTTGATGACAGGTCTTCCTGGGTTATGCAACAAAAAGTTAAAAAGAATGCAGTCATACGTGCTTCATCATCTCTTTTAGGGTTTGTACAGCGATTGGGGGCGAGACCGATAGAGGTTATTATAAAGGTTTACAAAGCCAAGTGCCTATTGATCCTCTATCTGGGGCTATAAAGAACAGGTTGGGATACAGATAGCTGAAAACAAATTCCTACGTAGTCTTCTGTCTGTTCCACAATCTACCCCATTGTATGCCATACACCAGGAGTTAGGGCTAGGCTATGTTACTGATACTTTGTACACAGCTCCGTTGCTCTGCTGACTCAAAACCTGGTTGAACCCTGATTTAACCTTGAATCATTTGATTTTACGGGACTGTTTGAAGTTAGATAAGTCCATTAAAATCAAATAGCTCTCATATGTTAAAAGCATGTTTATTAAAAGAAGACGGCCAGAACTTTATGAGGAACCGGAGAAGATCAGGAAGGAGGATGTGTTGTGGGTAAAATTGAATTGTAATAAGGTTTTGATGATGGAAAGAGAAGAACAGGAGCTATGTAAACCATCAGTTAGGGCCCATTACCTTTTAAAAACATTAATCAAATTGGAACCTTATTTAACAATAGTTAATAAACCTTACCATTGTTGGCTCCTAATTAGGCTCCGCTTTCAATTGATCCATTTTACATTGGGGGATTATCGGGAATGGTGTAATCCTGTTGTAATGTAATGTAATGATGTCTTGTAAAGCACATGAATCACCCCAAATGGGGTATCTCCGCGCTGTAGACCGCTGGGGCACCCATCCTGGCTTTCCCTGTGAGATGGACCCTACTGGGTATCTCCTGGGTGAAACCAGGCATCTCCGGCGTATGTGGGGGGCCGTTGTGAAGATGAGGCAAGCTAATGCCCAGAGTTGCCAAGTGTGATCCCTGGTTAGAGTAGGCACCGAGGCGAGAATTATCGAGTCCGCTGACCCTGGTCCACGACCCTGCCGCGTCGGGAATTGAACCCTGGTCCCGGGCCGTCCTCTGCTTCCAGGTCTGCCGCCTCTAACCAGTGAGCCTCACCACTGATGCTGAACCCTGCAAACTTTTCATCTCAGGACACATTGCACTTCGTGATGTTTTGTGATTTTTATTCCCATATTCGTTTGAGATTTCTGGTTCCTATCCTGAGAGTCAGGGGTTTCACTCAGGTAAGACTGTCACTGGTCTTCCTACAGTCTTTGTGTAACCCTGGGGATATTTTTAATATTGCATCCTTTTTGGTAGCTGCTGTGAGACTAAAGAAACAAAGAAATTTAAAGATGCCTTCTCCCTAAGCAATATTGTAATTTTTACTGTAATTTTATGGGATATGGGGTATGATTTTGTGTTAGTATTTTTATCTAAGTGCACAGAAATCTTGTCTGTGTATTTTAATTATTAAGTTAAAATTATTTGTTATATTGTCTATGTTTGTGTTTTAATTTTGTACTTTTATGATTTTAATAATCGAATAAAGTGGATTGACTGACTGACTGGGTAATTCACCGGATATGGAGTTTCAATACTGACACTTCACCTGCTCAAAGCAAGGGGATAGCGTTCTGCAGCAACACTTATTCCTGCAGGCCAATCCCCAAAAACCTTGAAATGGGTAATAATTCCGCCCGACCAAGTTATTGATGTCAGAAGTCTCTTTAATGACAGAGGGTTAGGAATTTTATAACAAAATAGTATGTTCTACTGTACAGTCTCTTTTCTTACGCAATATTCGCCTCCCTTATCTTTAATAAAATCAGGACTTTCCTTCACCAATAGACTAGGAAAATCTACCATTACCGGCTGTTTTCGTTTTTTTAAATAACAAAAATGATGTGCAGACCTTTCTTCACAGTTCTGTTTATTTGTCTACTGCTATCCTCTCATGTTACAAAATGTCAAAGATAGATCAAAAACACAAATGATGTTATAAAGTGTAAAATTGTGAAAACGCATCTTGGGACCTAGGGTTTCATGAACCTATGGTGTGGAAGGAGATTTGCCCTGTTCACACGACTTGCTAGCTAATCTCAGAAATTCTTTCATTTTTTAATCGAAAGGGAGAATGAAATCCTTTATCTGTAGACTATTTTTTATCCAAGTCATAATAATTTTGGGTTGTCTAAGTCAAGAAAGGCGGGTTGGTTGATCACCCTCACTGCTAGCCAGTTATGCAGTCCTGGGCAGAAAAAAAGCAGCAATTAGTCGCATTCAGAAGACCAACCACTTCTAGTCTACTCCTGCTCAGCTCCCTCCATGTTGCTTTCTGCTTCATCAGCAGGTGACTGACGGTCTGTCTGAGGCATTTCTTCTGCTCTTTCAGCCTCACTCTCTTCTTTTGGTAGCTCGTCCTCTGTCTTGTTTTCTTCTGTTTCGCTTTCACCTTTCGCTGACTGGCTTCTCACGGACTCTACTTCTTGGTCTTCATCCTTGTCTTTTTCATTTCTCTCTTTTGTTAGCTTCTCATTTTTGGACTTTTGTTTGTCCTTTTTCATCGTCTTGCTTTGCACCTTTTCAGCCTTGGGGTGGTTGTCCTTTTTCATAACCTGCTTCTTGACTTCCTCTCTCTTTCCTTCTGTGCCTTCTGGTTTTGACAGCTGCTTGACATTTTTGGAAGTTTTTGCCTCTGACTTTGCCTCCTCTGTGTCGTTTCTTGGGCTTTCGTCCTTCTTCTTGCTATCCTTAGCAGGTTCCCCTTCTGTTTTCTTGCTTCCCTTTGGCCTTTGCTGAAAAATAAAAACCTTAATTAAATAGCAGATTTGCAATTTCATATTTTTAATACATTGCTGTTTTTGCTTTTGCATATTTTTCAAGCCTAATCAGTATTTCAATCTTTAATAGACGTATATGTAGACGAGGCTTTAAGGGTTACTAGATAAGGTATTAATAGCTAATAATATTACAGTTATGTAGTCATTGTCATTAGGAGTTGTGTGGAGTGGTAATTATAGACTTTTTAGAGAGTGCAGAATAAAACCTGGCAACATTACCCCCCACATCCGCTCACATTTCTCACCTGTGAAAAAATGTGAAGGCAAATAAGCCCAGAATTTAGGGGGGAAATGCAGGAAACATCCTGGTAATCCCAGGACCTCAGTGTTATTTTTAGTGATTCTTAAAAAAAAAAAAAAAAAAAAAAACAGTTTAGGGGTTTATTTATTTTTGGGGGGGATTTCTAAATGTATAACTTTTTTTTCACACTGATGGAGTTTTCTGTAATGCTCTTCCACCATTTCATTCCCAAATATGGGATTTTTCTCCTCACACCAGATGTTGGTTTGCACTCAGTGCAATAATGTGCAACAATGCTGAGAGAGGGATTGTTCTGTTTCACTTCCTGTAGCACGACTTCTGGAGCTTCTCAGATTCCTGGCATTTTCGTATATGTTTTTATGGTCTGGTTTGACAGTGCAGCCACTGCCCAGTCAATGATATGATAATCACCAGAAGAGGGGCTCTGGCTCCACCTAGATGTTTGGGGTTCTGTTTACAGGATTTGATTGGGCAGAAAGTTATGTGCTTCATCTCAAAGAGTGCTTGTTGTACTATCTAAGCAACAATAAATACGCATATTTTAAGCCCTCCTCCTAATGTGATTTCTTTTACTAAAAAGCAAAGGCAGTAAGGCGTTGACGGACAAATCACATAATAGAACGAGGAGGAGGCAGAATCTTTTAGTGACGTTTCAACAGCTTTGTGACTCCGCTCGATTTTCAAACATTTAGTTTCGGTAAGTAGGCGGCTAGTGCCACCCAGTGGTCACGACTAAAGAAAAGCTATTATTCATATTCAGGAGGGATGGTGAAGAGGTACAGCTGTCCATCAACGTCGTCTGCTGCAAACGTGTTTCTGAAGCGATTTACAAACATGGCGTTCCGGCAGCGGACAAATCATAATTTGCTCAGCAGTTTGGTGCAAACCTGTCAATGCGAATATCACTAGAAGCAGCGTGCCTAGTAGGTATGCCATCTTTAAAGACCAGAAATAAAATGAGGAAAGGTTCAGCTCAATTTTCTTTGCTATTAGCAATAGGTCTAGTTATTAGCTTGATGCCATATAAATCACCAGATTAGGAATAGGGATGTAACTGGTTTATTGCTGAAAAAAATAGAACCTGATATACTGGCAAGGTCTAATAATACAGGAACTGTACCCAATATGAACAGAAATCTATACTAAAGGCAATATGATATTGCTATTGCAAAGTGCCATGCTCAATGTTATGTTAAAAAATGGTTGTAGAAAGGCAACAAACAACAGGTCTCTAAAGTGTAACAAACAAAACGTCTCTTGGACCTAATGCCAATTAGACTGGCAGAAGAGAGGCAGAAATCAAATAATAAATTCGATTTTTACATTTTTTATGAAGAACAGATGGGGAAATCTTTTTTCGTTCAGACGGAAGTTTTAGCCAGCTGCGTGGAGCAAGAAACATAAAGGCTTTGCTTTCACAAGTTATTTGTAGATCTTGCCTGGAAGCACATGCACTGTTGCTTGCAAGACTTTTCATTTACTAAGAGTAGGCTTACCATGGGCTGACTTGATCACCCCTCTCATTCCCTTGCTTCTGTTTGGTCAGCCCGTACCGGCTTCATTTCCTCTTTTTGTGTTTGTCCCTCCCTACCACATGGTCGAAATAACTCTTCCTTGCCCAGTGTTCTTCCACTGCTTGCACTTTTTTCTTTTACAGGCTGTGCTCCATAAGAGTACATGTGTTTGCAGGCGTGTTTGCCTCGTACCTCCCACCTCCTCCCGGTTTGTTACTTTCCCTGTCCTCCCAGCCCACTTCTGTGTTGTGTTGTTTGCCCCATACCCCTCATGCATTGTGTTGTGTTGTACATAAAGTATTCGCTCTAGTGTTTCTGGAATGTTTTACTTGCAGAATGTGCTTTGCAGAATGTGCTTTGCTCTCATGTTCTATGTTTTCCTCTGATCTGGGATTCTGTTCCACGGCGTTTACTGTTTGCTGCTGTGGTAGAGAGTCCGCTCTTGTATCTTCTCTGCATCTTATTAAAGGATTAACTGTATTCACCTGGATCGTGTATCTTCTATTTAAGACAATTTTTGGTGACGATACCCGCCGTGCAATCCTACATGATGCTCCTGTGGACTTAAGACAAGAGCGGAAGAGAAGACGCTTACATTCCTGCCAATCCCATGAACCACACGTGAAATGCTCACCACCAACAATTAAACATTTCATCAGCGGTGAGCCATTTACATCCTTTGTACTTTGGATGCTGTCCCCGTGTGTGATCAAAGGCAGGCAGCGGGAAGTAACTCTGGTTGTCATATGTACAGCTTGCACTGTTAAGTCCGTCTCTGCAAGTGATGGACGATAGCGCTAATTATGAGAAACACTGTCAAGTTTCTGGTTAGCAGCGTCAAGTCTGTGTCTACTCTGCTCCTACGTTAACTTTAACTCCGTCTTGCTGCTAATCACCTTCACCGCTGGTTGCAAGAGAGATTCTAAAACAGTGCGTAATCTTTGTGGAGTGGCATGAAGTTCTGGTTTAAGCTGTGTTAAGTGTCCGTGAAGCAGCGTGAACTTTCTGCTGCCCGTTACCGCTTACCGTTGGACGCAGCAGCGATTGTTCTTCTTCGCCTCCTCTCGTCTATCTGATGATATCGTAGAATGTTCATAGGAGTTAGCGAGACTTCGTGACGTCTGCTTTGAAATGACTCTTCTCTTCGTGACGCATCAGCATTATCCAATCGGCTTCTTCGATCCCACGTTGCTGATGTCATCGCGCAAGCCGTAGTGGGCATTTTGTGTTGTGGAATTCTTTACCGTGACAATCCCACCTTCCAGTATACTCGCGTACGCGGAGACAGACGCGTCGCATGCCTAAACGTATTTGTCTGCCGGAACTTTCTTGGAAAACATAAGCCTTCGTCGGCGATGCACACGCCTGATGTGTATCCAGTACTTATAAGTTCTTAGAAGCAAGCCTCTTCTTCGGCGATACACACGCCTATTGCCTCAGGGCTTTAGGTACTTTGGGATTTTGGGGCACAGTCTGTGTGTTCCCGCTAAGTGCACTGTAGCAGTTTTAAACGTGGTGTGGTGGAAAGTTTTTTTCTTTTAGAAATTTCTCTGTTCATATAGATTTTTACTAAGATCTGGTGTATATTTTATTCACTCACCTGACTCAAAGGAAAAAAAATCCCCATAGTCCAAGTGTTTTCTTTTTGTTGCATTATGTTTTCACAAAATTGCTCACAAAACTGCTCAGTTGTACTTCCGCCAAGTTTTCTTCCACATCCAGGCCAGCCAAGCATATCCTGGGAAGATTGGTTCCCAATGTTTGAAAACTACCTTGATGCACAAG
Organism: Lissotriton vulgaris; assembly: GCF_964263255.1. Classification (NCBI taxonomy): domain Eukaryota; kingdom Metazoa; phylum Chordata; class Amphibia; order Caudata; family Salamandridae; genus Lissotriton; species Lissotriton vulgaris. The sequence goes on along the minus strand of NC_141696.1, from coordinate 711,295,042 downwards.
AATACTCAGCAAAGCGGAAGAAAGCGCTGTTATTGAGTTCTTTAGGGAACGAAGGTCAATGTGTCTTTTAGTTTCTTCCCCAAGCCCTTCAAGCGAAGGGTCAAGCGCTTGCGGATGAATATAAAGAAGCTATATCGCGATTAGAAGTTACATATTCCAAGGAGGAAAACCTTGTTATGAATAGATATAAATTCTACACTAAGAGACTGGTGAGTCAATTGACGACTTTGTCTCAAGACTTAGAGAAATGTCTGTCAAATGCAAGTTTGTAAACATGACTGATGAACTAATTAGGGACTAGCTCATAGTCCAGTGCAACAATGAAAAAATTCAAGAACCTTTGTGGGCGGCTGAAAATCCAAACTTGCAAACTGCCATTGAGCTAGCTAAAATAGTAGAACAGTCAGAAGGGTGTATAAAGGAGCTGGAGAAAAGGTCGTCTTCAAGTGATGTCAATGAAGTTTCTTTTCATGACTCAATGGATCAGTCTCAGTTTGATGATGATCAAGGTGAAATTGCAGCGGTTAAGAATAAAAAGATGAGCAAGAAAGTTTTTTCCCCAAAGGTTACTAACACTCCGAAACCTTCTAGTGCCAAGTTGTGTAATAGGTGTAGGAGTACTGTACACTCTTCTGACTCAAAATGTTGTTTTGCAGCCAAACAGGAGTGTCTGAAGTGCGGTTGCATAGGCCACTATGCTAGAGTTTGTAAGACTAAGGCTCGTTCTAGCGTTGCTTGCATACCGAATTCTACACATCTGGCTGATGAAAAAGACAACATTTTAGTAGTGGAGTCAAGTTTATCCTCTGGACAAGAGGAAGACAAACATAAGAATAGGCCTAAAGCTTTATTCACTGTTAATGGTCGGGGCATTCATTTAATGGTTGACACTGGTTCAAGGTACACAATAATCCCTAATTCTTTGCTCATGAAGGAGTGGGGTACAAGACCTCTCCTTCCCAAAGATATTTCTTCTGGGGGCTACCAGGGGGACTCTATAGATATTCTAGGTTACTTCGAAACACACATCACATTCTCTCACAGACACAGCCAAGGGAAAGTTTATGTGTCTGTGACTGGACCTGCCATTCTGGGGTGGGTACATCAGTACGACTTAGGCATCATTGTTAATCCTCGTTCCAATCCACAAGTCATGATCATTGATGATGGAGATTTAGACAGCATTCTCTCTGAAGCTAAAAGTGTATTTAGAGAAGGGTTAGGTCAACTCAAAGGGTATTCTCATCAAATCATTTTAAAGAAAAACTCAGTTCCCGTACAACACAAAGTTAGGCGGGTTCCCATTGTTGTTAGAGATGAAGTCAAGCGGCTCATTGAGGATATGTTAGTGACTGGTGTTATAGAACCTGTGGAGGCATCACAAGGATTTCTCCCATTGTCGTCACCAAGAAGTCGGAATGTAAGCTCCGCTTCTGCGTGGACTTGAGGTCTTTAAATCAGTGTGTAGTCACAGACACCTTTCCTTTGCCCAATATTTCAGAGTTAGTTACCACTTTGAAAGGTGCAAAGGTATTCTCCAAGCTAGACCTTAGGAGTGCGTACCACCAAATTAAATTTCACAAAAATTCTAAACACTTGATGCCATTTATCACACCCTATGGTACATTTCAGTTCACTCGTCTCCCTTTTGGCCTCAATTCTGCGGCCAGTGTTTTCCAGAGGATGGTGTCCAGTATTTTTGAGGGAGTAGGTAACACGGTCTATTTTCAAGACAACATTTTGGTTTATGGACAATCAGTCGAACAACACAACACCATTCTTAAGATAGATTTAGTTAGACTGTCTTCAGCTGGTCTCACCCTCCACAGAGACAAGTGTAAATGTTTAGTCGATCACATTGATTACTTGGGTTACACCATCACTTCTACAGGGATAAAACCCAAAAGAGACTTACGTCAGGCTATTCACTCTGCACCCCAACCAAAAGACAAAGACCAGTTAGGTTCTTTTATGGGACTCATTGAGTACTACTCAAGATTTGTAAAGAATTTTTCAGACAAAACATCATGTATCAGATCCTTACTTAAACATGGTGTGGGCTTTTCATGGAATGTTCAACATCAGGAATGTTTTGAAAATATCAAGAAAGAAATTTGTAATGCTAAAGTTTTATCGCCATTTGATGTACATAACAAATCTGTTGTTAAAGTGGATGCGAGCGCAATCTATCTTGGGGCTATGCTTTCACAAGTCAAAGGTGGGTCAGAACATACAGTTGCTTTTGATTCCAGGACCTTAACCGAGGCTGAAAAGAACTACTCGGTTATTGAACGGGAGGCGTTGGCTGCTTCCTGGGCAGTGGAGTATTTTAGGACATATCTTTGGGGCATGAAATTTGTCTTAAGAACAGACCACAAACCACTTCTTAAAATTATTTCTCCGGGAGGTACTGGTAAAGGGTCAGCTAGACTAGTTAAACTTACCTCCAGAATTCAAGAGTTTCAATATGCTGTTAAATATATCCAGGTATGGAAGAATGTACAGGCTGACTGCCTCTTTAGAATGTCTCTGGATTGGCGTTCCATTACTGATCCATTTGTCTACGAAGGTGCTGATGACTTTGCTGTTGCTTCCATAGAGGATGCCGTGTTTGTCGGTGAGGGTGCCTTTGAGGCTGGTGACTGGGAACGCAAGATAAATGCTGATCACACTTTTCAGGAAGTTATCAGACTTCTTAAACTTGGTTCTAGGAGAGAAAGTTCTGTCCCTATTTCAGTCAGACCCTTTATCAAAGTTCTTGATGATCTATCTGTCATCAATAATAACATTTTAGTCAAAGATGAGAAATTTATACCTCCGTTTGGCCTCAGAAACAAACTTTTAGCCTTAGTACATGACGGTCATATGGGTCATACCCTCACACAGCGTCGGCTTTAAAACCATTTTTGGTGGCCAGGGATGGATTCTCAGGTTGTGGAGTGGGTGGAAAATTGTGCTATTTGCAAGGAAGGTGAGAAGAGACTCAAAATGGGACCCAAATCTATAGATGCTCACATACAAAACCCGGGCTTACCCTGGCAGAGCATTTACCTTGATTTTATAGGTCCCATGGGTGAATTAAATGAAAAGGATAGATTTGCCATCGGTGTGGTTGACAATTTTTCTAAATGGTTAGGTGTTGAGTTTACTAATGATGTTACCACGGAGAGGAGTTCTTAGGAAATCTCTTTAAGGATGAAGGTATTCCTTTGGTCATTATCACAGATAATTGCACACAACTTACATCTAAAGAGATGCAGACATTTCTAAAGAGTTGTGTGGTCTCTCACCGTCGCACTTCACTGTACAATCCCCTGGGCAATGGAATATGTGAAAGAGCTAACAAAGTGGTCAAAGATATTATTCAGATGGCCTCTGCCAGTGGTTTTATTGTGAGGAAAATGGTTAATGAAATGCTGTGGGCCTACCACACAACTCCTTTAATTGATGGTCAGTTTTCACCATTCCAAATTATGAGAGGGTGAGCTCCTGGTTTGAAATTGGTACCAGCCTGAATGAAACAGGTTGTTACTTTAAAATCTAAAGCTCCAGTCTTACCCTCTTCCTCAAAAGTGCCTCCTTCTTTTATTGTGGGGGATCTGGTCAAAATTAAGAGTGGGAGAGTCCAAAAAGGGTTGTCTAAATTCAAAGGACCTTTTACTGTCAAGAAAGTTCTTGATCATGGTGTCATTCTCAACAATAGTGAATGTTGGAATTTTAGAAGAGTGGCGTATATAAAATAAATGTTGCTGTTTCTGGTGAGAGTAATGTCTCTTCTTACCTCAGTTCTAGTGCTTATCTCTTAGCTAATACACCTGTTAAGTCTGCTTCTTTAGTTCCGACAGGTGAAGCTCGCAATGTTGGGAGTGGAGATGCTCCTATACCTGTAAACCACTCTTTCCAAACATCTAATTTACCTGCAGGTGGCTTGGTCAATGATCGTATTCCAAGGCACCTCAGACCATCAACCTATTTACAGGATTTTGTTTGTTAGGTTTCGCTTTTATGCTCACGTGATGGTTATTGCTCATCTGTTAAGATTTCATTTTTTCTTTCTTTTATTTTCTTTATCTTTTGCTTTTAACAATAGAAAGGAAGAAGATGTGTTGTACATAAAGTATTCACTCTAGTGTTTCTGGAATGTTTTATTTGTAGAATGTGCTTTGCAGAATGTGATTTGCTCTCATGTTCTATGTTTTCTTCTGATCTGGGATTCTGTTCCACGGCAGTTACTGGTTGCTGCTGTGGTGGATAGTCCGCTCTTGTATCTTGTCTGCATCTTATTAAAGGATTAACTGTATTCACCTGGATCGTGTACCTTCTATTTACGACATGTTGCTTGCCCCATCTCTCCCGCCCCTTCCCACGTTATGTTACTTTCCCCGCACCTCCTGTCAGAAAAAAAAGTACTATGACGTGGCCTGTGCCAGCTGCGTCAAAGAGCTTTTTCTCTTAACTTTCAGCCATATTGCACAAAAGCCAACCTGTTGTACAACATGGCTAAAAGACATTGAAAATGCCTATAACTTTCACCTAGACGAGACCTATTGACTATGGCATTGCTCGTCATCTTGTTTATTTATCCAGCTGTCTGAGCTTGAACATTCTGGGGCACACAGGCATAAAGGGTACCTCCTAAAAGACCTATATTGCTTTTGTCAAAAGAATATATCCAAGGAACATTTACATGTAATAGGATGCTATAGACAGGAGCCAAGACTTATAGATATTACAAAAACATTGTTTTATTTTCTTTGTCTTTTTTTAAAAAAAATTCTTTTTATAGATTTGTACAACTGTACATTTTATATTTTATCATATAACAACACAAGTAGAAATTTGTAAATGTTCGTTATACATTTTATAGATTTGAAAACAGTGCGGTTAAATAAAGTGCAGTTGAAAAAAAGTTTGTGCCCCTAACAATATTGTGTCATACTAACATACATACTCTCTCACATACCAGTCATACATCTATATTCATTTAAAAATACATGGAAACATGAAAACAGGACTTAACAAAATGAAACGGTAACCCGAAGGTGCATGTGGTGGTTCACTGTTGGTACATGCATTTGAAAATCCCACCAATTAATCATTGATCTGTGTGTTGTTGACCAATCTTTGATTCATTGTCCAGATCTTATTGGGATGTACGGCCTATGTACGTTTCGGTGATAAGATCACCTTCCTCAGGGCCAAGATGATTAAACGCAAAAGAAACTAACATATACACTCAATCAGTATACCAGGGTTAAAAAGAAGAAGGGGCAATGCAATTTTTCTTTTCTATTTTTAGTCACATGTGTACAGATAATATGTACAAAGGGAGAGGTTTGTATCCACTCTTTCTGCTAAAAGACATTGAAAATGCCTATAACTTTCACCTAGACGAGACCTATTGACTATGGCATTGCTGGTCATCTTGTTTATTTATCCAGCTGTCTGAGCTTGAACATTCTGGGGCACACACAACATTTTTAATGACATTCTAATGCTATTAAAATGTCTTAGATAATTCAATAATTTACAGTGTTTGTTTTTCACTGGCAGCAGCACAGACGTGAGAAGGACAGTCATTAACTACATACTTCAGAGCACAGTGCTGCACTAATCTACATGGAATTGTAAGTTTGGCTTGACAGTGCAACTTTCGCCTGACTTTTTGTGGGTGTTGGGTAAAGTCCAAAGCCAATGATAAAGGGTGAAGGTTTTATCGGTTCATTCTGAATAGTCATGCCAGATTTCATAGGAGACATCTGTACATTGCGAAAACTTATAACAAAGTCAGTAGGTCTGACCTACTTGTTAAAGACAATAGGCATTTAAGGATGAATTATTATTACAATGTGCAAAAACCTGTAAACTGGTATTCTGTCACATGAAATATAGCATGCTACCATAGTAGGCAAGGGTTTTTGGTGTCTGTGAACAAACTATGGGGACAGACAATATGCACTATGGTAGTCCTTATAAGACTCTATTACTAGGGTGTTTAAATTGTTTTTGCAAGTGTATTTTTGTACATAATTGTAATTTTATTACAGTATACCTATTGAAGGCTTATTAACCAACACAGAAGGTCTGAGTTCGTTATGGTGAGAAGCCAATGATGAAGGTTATAGACCTGATAGTTTAGAATGAAACATTATAACACATAACATACTGATTGTGAAAAACATATGTTAAAATCAAATCGCATTTAAACGTAAATATGTATACCATTGGTTTACTTTTATGTTAGTTACTTGTGTGTTTATTAGTGATTACATTCAGGTGAGCACTTTTAAAAGGTGTAAGTGAATACAATAATAGTTTACTGGTTCTCCCTTAGGGCCCAGACACCAAAAAGAAAAAGAGATAGCCTAAGATGGGCAGAGATAACTTTAACTAGTTATTTCCCTAACTATGCTGCAGATAGTCTGCTGATGTGAACATTCTTCTGGGCACTGAACTCCTTCTCCTAATCTGTTGCTCTTGTCCGATTGGCAGCCCAAAGATGGTGTAATATCTGTCTGTTTTGCTATATTTTGAAGGTCCCTGTGGCTGTTTGGTTACCTATAGCGCCAGGACACCTCTTTCTGAAGTATTTCTGCGCTTAATAAATATTTCACGTACATACAAGTCGGATGACCTCCATCTCCTAGAGTCATTGCTCAGTTTAGGACCAGACATGAGGGCCTACCCATTCGATATTCTAGAATGCCTCTGCTTCAGTATGGTTCACTGTGGGTATAATATAGTAGGTGGGCCTTGTATGTATGCCTTATAATGAGCGAATTTAGCAAAGCAATGTTCCCAACAAGCAGATCTGCTTTAAAACTGAGTCAAGACCTTGCCTCAAATATAAACCCCAAGTGACGACTGCAATAAACTTGACACATCAAATGAACAACTAAGCACATATGTCAGAAAATACAGATGTACTCTGGTTTCCATTTGTGTTTTGTGTGATTTGGCACCTTATTTGCCCTTCCACTTCAACACTTTGGCCTTTTTATGATAACTGTACAAATGGTGCATTTAAGACTTGTACAATTGAAACCTCTAGAGGCACTTGTTCAGGCCCATGCAATTAAATGGGCATCACTTCCATGTTCTTTGGTTGTCCTAGCAGCATGTGCCTCTTTTCTGTTTCCACTTGCTCATTGCTATCCTTTCTGCTGTAATAGGTTGTCATGGTGTTACCTTGTCATTCTGTGTGTTGTACCATCCGCGGGGATATTTGGCAATGCTGTCCATATACTGTTCAGCCTTTTGATAGTCTTCGGCCCACTTCTGAACTCGATACTGAGGCTCGCACTTTTCAATCCTTTCCAGTATGTTTTGGTTCTCTCTGGAGACTTTAAGCAGTTCCTGCTCTCTCTTCTCTTTGTTCAAACTGTATGAAAACACAAACATTGAAAACAACAATATTTTAATCAGAAATTGAATTGTAAACACATTTTTATGAAAAGCTTTCTATGAGAGAATTTTTAGAGTCAGGATGAATGATAATTGATTATTGACTAGATGAGTGAGAACACATCATACAGTCCTTGATGACAAATCACTCACTGGTTTCACAAAAATGCAGCATCATGCTAGACCACATCCCCAATTAGATCATCAGTTTAAGACCAATTTCGGCCAACCTGTATAGACTTCCATTACCATACCAGCATTTAGTATGAGTGGAAATGATATTGGTGATGTGCATACATAATCTTCCTGCAGTTTCCACAGTGCAAGTGCGAAGCACTGTACAGAGCAAACAACGAAGTACACTCTTACTGTAACGGGGTCGCTGACAGACGCACGACAACCAGTGACTTACCGAGATCATAGTATAACCATCTGCGTTCATCCTGGTCCAACAGGTGTTTACATATGCACATATTGTACCATGTTATAATTGCATTTGTGTAGTGCTTCATACCCCATTGCAGAGCACCAAAATGTATTATTGGATGGATTGCACAAAACACCCTGTGGAGTCATTGGTTGAAAGGATATTTTATTTACTGTCGATGGTGAGCTACCAACTTGCTGTTCTTATTGTGTCTTAGGCCACAGCGCTTAGCGGTGCAATGGAAGAAGGGTAAATGAGAGAAAGGGTGCTCTAAGGGTATTTTAACTGGATGTTATAAATACTCTGTGGGCTCTGCATTTCATTATTATTTTTTGTTGGTGCGTTCCAAATATTTTGTATTCATCTTCTTGAATTGTGAATGGAAATTTGACCTTTTAAGTCTTGTGAGTCTGAGAGGAGAGAACTAGCTCATGGAGGGGTCAGAAAGGGGACATATGTTTCCCTGGATATCAGTTGTACCCTATATGAGGTCATCCAGCCTGCAATGATCACAGCTGGTTATGGCCAAGTCCAGTTGCAGACTTCCTGTGACATGCAGACTTCCTGTGACGGTTCGACACTCTTGGGCATAGTGTCACGTTCTGTTCTCAAATGTTGGTCAGTTTGATACCACAGGTGCTGACACTCTTCTGCATATTTATCTAGTGAAGAGCCAGGGTTTTACTTTGTTCCTGAAATTTAGATGGTCTTGTATAGTTAAAAAAAAAAAAAAAAAAAAAAAAAATATATATATATATATATATATATATATATATATATATATATATATATATATATATATATATGAAAAACAAAGCTCCTCCTCAGCACGCTCTGCGCTCTCAGACACCGCTTCCACGCCAGCAAGAATGAGGAACGGACCAACAAAGTCAGCAAGATGTTTGTTTATTTACTCCAACCGAACCAGCGACGCGTTTCGAGCAAAAGAGCCCTTGTTCACGCTGCAACATGGTCAAAATTGAAATGCTTTTTTATATACTTTTAATGGTGACATCACCACCCCCTAGTGGTGACCTCCAGTGTCACATGTGTAACAAACAGTGAAAACATACTGTCGCTGTGAGTCTTTTCTTGCATATACCGTAAAAGAAACTTAGTAACTGGTTAAATCCGTGTAATTAATACCAACTACAAATGGCATACAATGGAAAGATCGATACGTATGAAGGCTGATAATTGCCAGTTAGCAAAGACATCAATCTCATGAAATATGGATAATCAATATACATCCAAAAAGGTATGATTCACTGGCCTAACAATAATTGAATTCATATCACTTCAAGCCATATGTAGTATTTCTTATAACTTGTGCAAATCTATACATTTAGCAGCGAAAGATAAAGTGCAAAAAGTGTAAAAAAGTGCAAAGTGTAAGAGTCTAAAAAGTGCAAAGTGCGAGAGTGAGCCGCATTACCATCAGAACAGAGATACCTTGTAATTCCTATGAATCTAAATTCTCAATTTCCTGATTTCATAAATGACTGTATTACTGGATAATAGCTTCTCTAAAAGTTGCAAATGGTAGAAAAGTATCAAAGGGTTAAAAATGGGAATATGTAAAAATAATACCATATCCCATGTATAAATACACGTCATGACCAACTGTACATTAAAATGCTATAGAAAAAGTGGGAAAAATTTCATAATATACCAGTATGATACAGTTCAAATGTATATATCAACAGGAAATAAGTTTTAAAAAACCTAAATACCATAATAATTACAGAACTATAAAATACATGTAAAACAGATGGAAGTGTATGTTACAGAATACATATTCATAATAAGATCTAAATCTGATATATATATCAGTTTATTGCATTTTATACTAATTAGATATATTGCAACAAAAGAGAAACTTTTAAAAACAGAGAAATCACAAATAAACAGCGTACAACAAGGAGAAATTTCCAGGTAATAAAATGTATCACAACCGCACAATAATAATGGAGGTGTAACATTTGGCCATTCAGATTAGCACAATTCAAGAATCGTCCTGGGTGGAAGTCCTTTTCAGGAGACCCCTGGCTTGCCACTTGCGACCCCTGGCAGATCCTTTGCGACCTAGGGCATCGGGGTGGAAAATAAGTGTCAAGACAAGAAGGCAAACAGTGCCTTTTATGAGCACTGTTTACTTTCTACAGCTTCCACTGGAACCTGGACAGGAAATGGAATTGGAAGCTTACGTTTCTAAAAATAAATATCCTTTGCAGTGGAGTGGGCTCTCCTGTGATTAAACAAATAACACACATTTTTAAACAAGTTGTTGCTATATTTCATTGTAATTACATAAAAATATTTGTCTCAACAAAACCTTCACTTTTGTGCTTTTCATGAGTAGTAATGCCTAACAAGTGAACATAAATTAAAATGAGGCAAGAATAATAAATAATGTAAGCAAATATCTTAGTCTCTGTTCAATTTACAGACGCTGATTCACCTTTGGGTAACCGCGGTTTTCTAGTCTGGTGGCTAGGTCCGCTGATTGTGATTTATAATCATTCACATTCGAACAGTTTCTTCTGATCCGAAGGAACTGGCCAAAGGGTAAGTTTTCTTTAAGAGGACGGGGGTGGAAGCTGGTGTAGTGAAGCAATGAGTTCCTCGCTGTAGGTTTGTAGTAAGTGGTGGTTGCTAGGGTTCCACCTTACCCAAAGGCTATCCACCTTACCCAAAGGCTATCATCAAGAAAACCCAGAAGAGGGCCAGAAACCAAAACCGTGACGCTCTACTTGAAGACATTACCAAAGAAGATGAGGAACAACCCACAACTTGTGTCACCACTTACAATACTGCCTCCAATGAGGTTGCAAAAATCATCAAAAAACATTGGAGAATCATTAATTCAGGACAAAGGAAATGGGAACTACCAAGGTTTGCTTACAAAAGGTGCCACAACCTGCGAGACCAACTAGTCAGCACCCGACCTAAACCACCACCAAAACCAACTGAGAACACTATACTCAACGCATGGGGAATGCCCAAAGTAACAGGACACTACCCCTGCAACGACTGCAGTGTTTGCCACCTTACATCCCACACTAAAACTCTGACCCTGGAACCCAATAAAATCTGGTCCCTAAGGAGCCACACCAATTGTAATTCACGGAACGTGATTTACTTACTCACATGCACGTGTGGCCTCAGATATGTGGGCATGACCACGCGCAAAGTCAGAACCAGGATAACTTAACATCGCAGTACGATGCGATGCAAGAAAAACATTAGCAAATTGACTAACCATTTCATCACCCACTGTCACACACCCAATGACTTTACTTGGACAGTCATTGAGCAAATCCCTGAAAGCCCCATCAATAATGACAAAAAACTGCTAAACAAAGAGCAAAGATGGATATACCGTCTGTCCACAGCTACAGATGGTCTGAACGATGCCATCCCCTGGAATTCCTTGACCTACTTATGAACTTAAGGTTGCCTGCTCTTATGAGCACTGCCCGAGCCTTACACTCCTGAATATTGGGTAGTTTTGGGCCCCCTTTTACCATCTATAATGCACCCCCTTGAGACAATCAGCCTTTCAGATCAGCCAGGCATCTCCACCTATTAGCACTGAATAGTGGGTAGATTTGCGCCCCTCTGCCTTGAACCCCCTAGACATTACCACCTATGAGCACAGAATAGTGGTTATTTTTGCGCCCCTCTACCTTGAACCCCCTTGGCATTTCCAGCCTTTTGATAGCCTGGCATCTTAACTTTCAACACTTTAATTATGCCACGCATGCCCAGAACGAAAGAACAATGCCTAAACGCAAGCGCCCATCACCGGCACTACGCGTCAGTACGCACGCGCCAGTCACTCGCTAGACGCATGCGCGGTAACACTGACCGGCCGCGCATGCGCTCTACTCCCCATACGAACCGCGCATGCGCAGAGAGTACCCACTACATCGCGCACTAGCGCGAAGCAACCGGCACACACCTGAGCGCGATTATGACTCGAGACTCCGAGTCTTTCCACCATTCCTTCCTTCTCCAGGTGCCCTCACTTATCCAATCAGTATCAGTATAAAAACCGGCAACACCAGTCATTCCCTACCGGTTCTGCGAAGGAGGCACAACAGGTCCAACGCCGGTGTTGGCCAGAAATCCTGTGAGTATGCTGATCTACCACCTCTACAATGGGTAAGCGCTACCTCTCCAGCTTTTTCCAACAGGTCTCCTAACCCCAGTGGTCCTACCTTTGTCTCCCACATAGGGCCAACCCCTTGCCACTTCAATAACCTTGAAGCTTAACCAACCTAAAACTAGCGTAAGACATGGACCTTGCGCCTCAAACCTTTTCACTCTTTTCACCATTGTTGTATAATGTACCGCTCTTTTAACCACTTCACCTACGAAGTTCTAGTGCGATCTTTCACCATAATGGTACCACCAGTACCATTACACTTGAGCCGCTTATAGCCTGCACCCCATCGCTATTTAGCCGGCTTTCATAACTGATGACAAATATCTCCTAGTGACTCTTTTCTCCCATGTATGTTTTGTCTTTGTCATTTTATGTTATATCTACAGGTGATCTTGAGAAGGGAATCCCCCTCTCACAGTTAGATACACTTTAGGGCGTGTAGACACATAGACTACACTACACACCCCCTAATTTTAACTACACACACATTTTATTGTCCTGAAGAAAGCCAGAATATTGATAAGGCACTGGCTGAAACATGTTGACACACTAAGGACGTAGGAGGTCGTAACCCGCCTCTAACGTCCCACAGCCTTATTTTTAACCGCTGACGGAGGCCCATTTAATAAAGTGTCCTCACCCTCTGGGACCCCCGCCAAGCCGTTTTAAACTCACAAACTTATCACCCTTCACCGCACACACAGTGACATACCTGCTCCGCTGTAATCAGGCGTCGTAGCACACCCGGGACACGCTAGGTGTCACTGGGTGGGCCCGATGATGAAGCATGCCACCAACTAGGTTGGTGGGTGAGGGCTTTCTAAAGACACCCAGCAGGTGCCACCACCAATTGACAAAACAATACTGAGTCACCATGATGGTTATAATATTAATGTCATGCTAACCCCATTCCTAGCTAGTCTCAAAAGGTGATGTGACATCAGGTCCTGTGCTGCAGCTTTGTTCAAAGACTGTATGATATCACTTTCACTACCAGTCTGTCAAATCCAGCTATGATATACTTCATAGGTGCAGCTCTGGGGAAGGGTGGGGTTTTCAGGAGGATTACCAGGCTGATCCAAGTGAGGGTCATGAGGGCAGAAAGATTTACTGTAGCCAGACATCATTACAAACAGAGGGTTTTCGTTAACCATTACTGACCACAAGTTTCTCTCCTAGGCAGCAAATCCCCTTGAAAGCGCAGTTAGAAACATCAAGTACTTGAGACCCGCCCTTGCATTCTCACAGCTTACAGCAGAGTATGTGCCATGGGACAATCACATGCTAACGATGAAGGGATTCACATGAGAGTAAACAGATAGATGGTAATGAATGGCACAAAGGCGTAAATAAAGTGTAAATGAGTGGCCAGACCGAGGCTCCTTTCGATTACGCATGAGTGCTGCCTGCCTGCTGCAGAGGCAGATTCACTCGTCATAGCGGGATCAGAATAAAAAGTACTCCAGCTGCTAGTGCTGCATTCTCAAAAGCTACTAATAATTTCGTGTCAGATTCTGCAAGCAAGAAAAATTATGCCCACGCCATCATGAAAAGCGAGGAAGAAAAAACACTGAATGTCAGACAGCACTTATGCTGAAAAAGGAAATACGTGCCTGCCATACAGTACACTAAGGCCCAAACCTACTATGTTTTTGCATCACTTTTGTGGCACAACAAGGAGGTAAAATAATTCTTGTCATTTACTAAGCCATGCAAAGCCACTTTACGTGGTTTGGTTAATTCATAGTGATGCAATGCAGCACATAGTGCTTCCTTTTGCTACTTTGGTCAGGTAGGAGTTACATCTATGAATCATGGGTGTTTCCTTGCATCCACCTAAGTATTTTGTCCCAAACTCAGATTTACAAAGACTTGTTAACCTTGGTTTGTGCCAAAATGTTGCGCTTACCCGACAGCGGCATAACAAGGAAAAATATGTTTATTAAGATGAATATGCTTCAAAGGATTGTTTTTGTTCAGGAAGGTGTCCCTTTCTGAACAAAAACAATCCTGCCAATAATGCACGCATTCTTGAACTACGGTGCAAGGGTGCCTGTGTTGGTGCTAGGCAGAGATGTTCTATATATTTGAAAATACAAATAATTTCTACCTCTTGCTTTCATGCAAAGTGGTGCAGAATGTTCCCTTGTTGTGCCGCTTTGCGTGAAATAATAGTAAAGGTTCCCCTAAATGGTTTACATTGGCACATAGATGACAGACATAACTAAAACATGGAGGAACTAAAGAACCAATTACTGATATCAACACACAGATGCAGAATGAAGATAGTGTGCTTTGTTGTGAAACGAGTAAGACCTCTGACCCTGGTCTCAGGCCTACGCTCTCCCCACATCCCGCTCCACCTGCGTCGCCGCTAAGCCCTCCTTCCCCCTCCTGTGAGGTTTTCGAGGCGGCTGTGTGCTCTGCCTGATTCCGCCACTTGTCCGCGCCCATAATTGCTGGTACTGTCTGTGTTGTTCTTAATTTTGCTGCGCCTGTAACTGCAGGTACCGTCTGTGTTTTTTCATAAAATGTTTGTCTTCAGTGTTTCTGCCTCATTGGTAGTGTAATTTTCAGTTCAGCATTGTAGTTCCCAGTCTCTCCCCGCTCCCTTCCCACCACTGCTGCCCCTGTGGCCCTGCCCCTCTGTACACGCCGGCTCCCCGCCTCCCAGCTGCTGTCCTTTCCACCTACCCTACTTAATGTCGGCCGCGCACAGCCGGTGGCGCCTAAGGCAAGCCTGTCTGCGCTCGTCCACGACCCGACGGTGACCGGGGCCAGGGACCCTGCATCTCGAACCCCCAGCACTGCAGCTCAGCCGCCTTCCACGCGCTCAATACAGGAAGACTCGGAGACTGCCTCCAAGCCACGCCAAACACAACCCATGTCCAGTTCTCCTGCCTCCACTGCCGCCAGACCTTCAACACCAACCCGGGCCGTCAAAACCACCGGCGACAATACAAACGATACCCTCAGCTGCATCCTCATCAACGTGCGTTCCGTGGAGATATGGAACCTACTTACCGCCCTCTCGCCTGACATCGCCTTCTTCACAGACACCTGGAACAACGCCACCTCCGCCCCCGACATCAACACCGCCATGTCCGATGGAAAATCAAGTGGAAGGATCGCCCAAACCACCCGGGAGGGGGCCTCGCCATCGCCCACAAGAACACCCTCCGCCTCACCACCTCCAGCGAGACCTTAACCAACGCCTAACACCTGCATTTCTAGATCAAAACCAGCCCCGGCTCCACACTCCGTAGAACCCCCATCTACAGACAGCCCCGGCATTGGCCCCCCTTGACCACTGCCATCACCGAACTCATCGCACCCCATGCCATCGCCTCAATGAACTACATAATCATTGGAGACCTGAACTTCCACCTCGACAACCCCAGTGACCCCAACTCCACCACGGTCCGGGACAACCTCACCAACATCGGACTCAAACAACTCAACCACACCAATACACAGGGCGGGGTACACCCTCGACCCCATCTTCACCTGAGGAAACAGCGTACACTTCAGCCACACTACGCAACCTCCTTGGACCGGCAACCACGGCGTACACTTCACCGTCGACAAGTCCAAGATACCCAAACCTGCCCCACGCCCACCACGGAGGAACTGGAGCAAGGTCACAGACGAGCAACTGAACTCCACCCTCACTCGCACCACAGTCAACCACACCACGGCAGCAGACGCAAACGTCACAGCCAGGGAACTTCACACCTGTATCTCCACCTGCACAGATGAGCTTGCCTCGCTACGCAACCCCGACAAACAATGACCCAGGAAAGCCGCCTGGTTCACCTCCGATCTCCAAGAGGCCAGACGCACCTGTAGACACCTGGAGAAGAAATGGAGAAACACTAAGACACCCGAAAACCACACCACCTACAAGAACGCCATGACGGACTACCACAACGGATCAGAACCACCAAGACGACTTTCATCCACACCAAGATCATCGCCAACTCCAAGGAACTCTTCAGTGTCATCCAAGAATTCACCAACCCTCGCAGCGAATCCTCAAGCATCATGCCACCCCAAGACCTCTGCGACAAGCTCGGAACTTACTTCCACCTCAAAATCGAAAACCTCTACGACAACTTCATCGACCATCAACCAGATGCCACAGCCACCCCGCCCCATAGACACACCAGCCAGCCCACCATCTCCACCTGGACGCCAATCACGGCCAAAGACACCACCTGGACCATAAAAGGCATCCACTCAGGGGTCCCCACCGACCCCTGCCCACCGCACAACTACCACAGAGCCGCCACCACCATCGCACCCGAACTACAAAGCACCATCACACCACCTTCGAAACAGGCATCTTGCCAGACGAGTGGAAACACGCAGAAGTCAGACCCCTGCTCAAGAAGCCTGCGGCTGACCCCACTGACCTCAAGAACTACCGGCCCATCTCGCTCCTCCCCTTCGCAGCAAAAGTTGCAGAGAAAAAACTCAACAGGGGACTGTCATGTTTCATCCAGGACAATGCCATATATTCGACCCATCCCAATCAGGATTCCGAAGAAACCACAGCACCGAAACGGCCCTACTCGCTGCCACAGAGGACATACACAACATCCTTGGCCAGGGCCACTCCACAGCCCTCATCCTCCATGACCTCTCAGCAGCCTTAGACACCGTCTCCCACCGCACCCTCCTCGCCAGTCTACACAATGCCAGCATACAAGGAACAGCCTTAGACTGGATCCGATCCTTCCTCATTGGAAGAAGCCAGAGAATCAGACTGCCACCCTTCCTCTCTGTCACCACGGATATCACCTGCATAGTCCCACAGGGGTCGTCACTAAGCCCAACACTCTTCAACGTGTACATATCCACCGGGCCGCCATCGTCTGAAAACACACCTCAACATCATATCCTAAGCTGACGACACCCAACTCATCCTCTCCCTCCCTAAACACCCCACCAGTGCCAGACCAGACTTCCAGAAAGGAATGCACGATGTAGCAGCCTGGATGACCAATAGCAGCCTAAAACTAAATGCCGAGAAGACGGAAGTCCCCGTATTCTGAACCACCCCCGCAGCATGGGACAACACCTGGTGGCCAACCGCCCTCGGATTGGGACCCACGTCTGGGCATACCCTGCCAACGTAAGGCAAACTAAGCGATACCAAAGGGGATGATGGACGGAGCGTTTGAGCAAATCAAACACTCACCCCCAGTCAACTGATCTGGGTTTAATCCATCACCATTCTTTAGCTCACTCCACCACCCCAGTTCAGACATGGCCATATGCAAATCAGTCTGACCCTGTGCCTCATGGGAACAGTCCAGCCCGACTGCCAAGCCATGTCTTCTCTGGACCGGAAACAAACATCCTGGGACTGGTTTTGGATTCATAATCCTCATTAGCCAGGCTATCTTGAATCCAGTGGTAGAGTGAGCAAGAGACCCAGGCCTGGGCATTGCCTGCCAACTTAGGGCGAACAAAGCGATACCAAAGGGGATAATGGACGGAGCGTTTGAGCAAATCAAACATTCACCCCCAATCAACTGATCTGGGTTTATTCCATCACCATTCATTAGCTCACTCCACCACCCCAGTTCAGCCATGGCCATATGCAAATCAGTCTGACCCTGTGCCTCATGGGAACAGTCCAGCCCTAAACTGCCAAGCCATGTCTTCCCTGGACCAGAAACAAGCAACCTGGGACCGGTTTCGGATTCATAATCCTCATCAGCCAGGCTATCTTGAATCCAGTAGTAGAGTGAGCAAAGGACCCACGTCTGGGCATACCCTGCAAACTTAGGGCGAACAAAGCGATACCAAAGGGGATGATGGAAGGAGCATTTGAGCAAATCAAACACTCACCCCTAGTCAACTGATTTGGGTTTAATCCATCACCATTCTTTAGCTCACTCCACCACCCCAGTTCATCCATGGCCATATGCAAATCAGTCTGACCCTGTGCCTCATGGGAACAGTCCAGCCCGAACTGCCAAGCCATGTCTTCCCTGGACCGGAAGCATTCATAATCCTCATCAGCCAGGCTATCTTGAATCCAGTGGTAGAGTGAGCAAGGGACCCATGTCTGGGCATACCCTGCCAACTTGGGGCGAACAAAGCGATACCAAAGGGAATGATGGTTGGAGCTTTTGAGCAAATCAAACACTCACCCGCAGTCAACTGATCTGAGTTTAATCCATCACCATTCTTTAGCTCACTCCACCACCCCAGTGCAGACATGGCCATAAGCAAATCAGTCTGACCCTGTGCCTCATGGGAACAGTCCAGCCCGAACTGCTAAGCCATGTCTTCCCTGGACCTGAAACAAGCATTCTGTGACCGGTTTCGGAATCATAATCCTCATCAGCCAGTCTATCTTGAATCTAGTGGCCATGTCTGAACTGGAGTGGTGTGGTGAGCAAAAAAACGATGGATTTAGGGCCAGATCTCTGTACTGGGGTGAATGTATGCCATTGTTCTGCATTCTGTCCATCAACTGTTATTTTTGTATTTGTCACCCCGAGTGGGACGGGTATGCTCAGACGTGAGTTCCGTGCTCTCCACACCACTGGAGTCAAGCTTTCCTCGCTGAAGACGACTGATAGCCAGAAACTGGTCCTAGGATGCTTGATTCCGGTCCAGGGAAGACATGGCTTGGCAGTTCGGGCTGGACTGTCCCCATGAGGCACAGGATCAAGGCTGATTTGCATATGGCCATGTCTGAACTGGGGTGCTGTGGTGAGCAACAAAACTATGGATTTAGGCCCATATCTCTGTACTGGGGTGAATGTATGACATCGTTCTGCATTCGGACCATCAACTGTTGTTTTTGCATTTGTCACCCCGAGTGGGATGGGTATGCTCAGACGTGAGTCCCGTGCTCTCCACGCCACTGGAGTCAAGCTATCCTGGCTGAAGACGGATGATAGCCAGAAACCGGTCCTAGGATCTTGATTCCGGTCCAGGGAAGACATGGCTTGAGAGTTCGGGCTGGACTTTTCCCATGAGGCACAGGGTCAAGGCTTATTTGCATATGCCATGTCTGAACTGGGATGGTGTAGTGTGCAAAAAAACGATGGATTTAGGCCAAGATCTCCGTACTGGGGTGAATGTATGACATTGTTCTGCATTCTGTCCATCAACTGCTGTTTTTGCATTCGTCACCCCGCGTGGGACGGGTATGCTCAGACGTGAGTCCCTTGCTCTCCACGCCACTGGAGTCAAGCTATCCTGGCTGAAGATGGCTGATAGCCAGAAACCGGTCCTAGGATGCTTGATTCCGGTCCAGGGAAGACATGGCTTGGCAGTTTGGGCTGGCCTGTTCCCATGAGGCACAGGGTCAAGGCTGTTTTGCATATGGCCATGTCTGAACTGGGGTGTGTGGTGAGTAAAAAAACGATGGATTTAGGCCCAGATCTCTGTACTGGGGTGAATGTATGACATTGTTCTGCATTCTGTCCATCAACTGTTGGTTTTAGGGTCGACTAATTATGCAGCAAGAAAAGCCAAATTATGTGGCGTAATGTGGCACATTTTATGATAGCATTACTTAATTATTTTGTGATTTTTAAACTTGTAAACAATGTCTGGACATAGGTTGTACCTCATTAGTATCAGTTTAGCAATCAAATATAGCAATACGCATTTGAAAGAGGACCAGCCAACCTTTGCAAAGGGCCTTGTACTGCACTGCAACATGTGTAGTTTTGTGTTAGTAACTTCTGAGCCATTTGACCTAGAAACATTTTTTTTAATCTGAAGCTTATGCAGAATATAGATATGTAGCAAATACAGTAAATTCTAGAATCATGAGAAAAACGCAGCAGCCGCACAATCGCATAATTCCAGTGGCCCTTATGCTTGGCACTGTAACAACATGCTAACATTACATTTCTACATGTCCTGCTAGTAGATACCATGCACACCGCCTTCTGGGCTACAATATTTATATAGGGTGACTTATTCATAATTAAAAGAGAGGTGTTCACCTGTCAAAAAGGGTTTATTTGACAGGTTGCAGTACATTTTCGGTTACAGTCAAGCTAAAGTAGTAGGCCTGAAGCCATGTTTGCGCTGCCACCATAGTGGATGGTACAATAGGTGCAGTAGTCTACTTTGACATTCAACTTCCAGGTCCTTGGTGCACTTTGTACCATATACAAGGGACTTATAAGCAAGTTTAATATGCCCATTAGGAATATGCTAATTTGGCTATGTTTATTTAATGAGGGGAGTACAGGTACGTTACTACTGGTAAGTAGAGGTAAAGTTCACAAAAGACACCAAAGATTTAGGGTCAAGCAAAAGGTCATGGAGTGACCATGCTGAAAATGTAGATTTCTTACAAGTGACATGCTTACTAAGTATTCAGTGACACATCATTAGAGTCGATGGTCAGGTTATACTACTTACTTCCTATCAAGTCTGTGGGGAACAAAGAGCATGCACATGCATCTCTGCTACTCCTTTGACTCTGTTGAATGGCACCATAAAATCAATGCATCCAGGCCTAGTTAATTGAGATGTTTCAAGTTCTTAAGGGATTAAACTGAGCATGCATTACCTTTTCATTTCATAATTGTTTCTGTTATCAACTCCTCCTTTTGTTCTCATGATACAGGACATCTTCTCCATTAGCAAACGATTGTCTCTTTCGATGATGGATAGGCGTTCCTCCTCTAACTGTGGGTATAAAAATCACAGACCTGTGAACTTTTAGGTCAAATTGCTGGCTTCATTCAGGTGTATTGAATGTCTGCTTATTTCTCAATTAAGAATGGTATTTGCATAGCTCAAAATATGTAAATTAAGGATCAGGGGTGTAGCTTGGTCAGTAGGATTGGAGGTGGGGGGTTAACTTCATATTTCCCAACAATCTCTCTTCTTAAAATGTATTATATGAGAAGCAGGACATGACAGGGTGTACGAGGCAATGAAAAGGAAAAGAAGTGTGGATTGTTATAAATACTTAAAAACCAACATTTTGTAAGCTAATCAACATTTTTGAAGGCGTTTAAGACAAGAGAGAATGTATGTGTTTTTTTCTTCCAGTGTGGACATGTAAAAATCAGAGGCGAAATCCGACAGATACCTCACAATATCCAACTGAAAGCACTTTTACCCAACTATTTACCATGGAATACATTTTTTAGGGAGTGTAACATCCCAAACACACCACATGAAGCTACACCCCTGTTAAGAATGTGTGAAATGGTTAGTGCTTCCTGGATAATCCAGAGATTGAGCAGAATTTTCTTTTTCGCCATCATCCCTGGGGACAGAATGATCTAGTGTGAGTTTGGCAGAGTACAATCAGGCTAAATAGAAGGGGTCTTGCGTATGTACCCCCAGTGGTGTTTGTGGAGGAGTCTCCAACCTGACTTGTGAGTGGATGTGGGCAAATGTGCCCCAACTGATATTTAGCAGTTATAGTCTGCTAAGGGTACATCTTTTCAACATTTGCTGCATGATGACCCTTTATTAGATTTTCACAACATTGCACGCACTTTTTTCACCCTCCCTAGAGGATCCACTCCCCACACACCTGCATGCATCATCCATCAGCCTTAAAAGATCTCCGATTAAGTGACCCTTCGGGGGGCCCGTAGGAAATTGCAGCGCCGGCCCTACGAGGAGCAACAGCCCGATGATGAAGCATGACATCCTTCGGGGTGTGTGAGGGCATCAGAGGACAATGAGTGGTCTTCCATTTCCTTGGTGGGCCCCTCACCTAGGTTTTTATTGCACTCCCTTTTTTCTTCTTTTTCTTAACTTGTCTTTTAAGGGCATGGGTGACTTTTTGCACCTAGCCATAGGAACAGTGTCCTCTTGTTGATTGATAAACAGTTAGAGGGAGCATGGACACTGTACCTTTATTAGCTCCCTGCCCCCCCCCCCCCCCCCTTGTGTTTGATAGACATCCTTATTCCAAGAACACCTCTGCAGCATTGAACTCCAAGCTACATTCCTAGGAAAAGCAACTAAAAAGTGCACTGAATTAAATCAAAACCTTGCTAGCTAAAACCTAGCATTTCCATTATGAAACCTGGAAAGATAAGACTCATACCCGGATCATGACTTGATTAGATTGTAATTAGCACTTGCAGATTGCGTAATAAATTTCGCCTTGTGGAAGCTACTCTGTTTTGTCTAGAAAACCTCATTTACTTTACTTATAGCCTTTGGGTCTAGGTTAGATTGCCTGCTGTCCTTCCGTAAGGCCATCAAGACCTACCTATTCCATACGATCTAGCCCTTGCTTTCTATTGGCACTGCTGCAAGTGCCGGGACGCCCCTTCACTGAGGCAGCTGCGTGCTATATAAAAATACCTAACAATAACAATAACAGTTTGCCGGGTTACCCACCAGTTTTGACATGCCCAGCTCTAAAAAATCCTTCCTGATATAACTGAGCCATGGTATAGCATAGGCATTGTCCAAAGCAAGACAGTCTTCCATTGCATCTCTCAATAGTTATGCCTTTGTGTTTCCCCAGACCCTGAGCCAGAATAATAGGGCCTCAACTTAATCTTATCAGCCAAAGGAGTCAAACCATCTCTGAAAGGTGCATACAAATAGGAGTAGATTAAGAACTGCCAGCGATCAGCACGGAAACTTATTTTCTACCTCCTGTAATGGCCCGGTACCTTTATATTCGCAAACTCCTGCTCAAGAAGTCGCCACAGAGAAATATTTGCACTTATAAATCATGATCATTTCTCTAATCGTTTTTTGGCTGAACCTTCTGGCAAAAGAAAAGACCGACACCCCAGCTTTTTTACTTTAGGCAGCCCTGGTATAATGCACATTTTCCCAGGATATATTTAATCGAAGGGGAGACCCAAATACGTAAAATCTTTACTCTTAAAAGATCTGTCACCCCATAGATAAAATAACCCAGTTTTCACATGTCTTGTGGCAATGCTGATTGCAAATGATTTGTGTACATTTGTTTTAAGGTCCAGATCCCCCATATACTTATTTAATTAATCTAAAAGAAACTGCAATCCATTAGCAGTCCTCAACATTAAAACCGCATCATCCAAATACAATAAAACTGGGAGAACTCTAGATTTGATTTTGGGCAGATCTTTCCTTACTTTGTCAGATGTGATTCTGAATCATTAATATATATCATGATTTGAACTGGTCGAAAACGTTATCTCTTTAAGTTGTTTGTGAGCCAAAGAATGTCTAAACATATCACGAGGGAAGTTTTTTGCCTTCTTTGTTTTTTTAACGCACGAGCACTTTATTGATCGCCATTTCTCCTATGCTGCATAGAGAAGCAGTAAATATTAGCACTTTACAATATGTCTGCCGCTATTTTCATGTACTGTTTGGCTTAGTCCTCTTTCTATTGTTGATAAGAGTTGGAGTTTAAATGGCGATTTTTTACAATGCACAATTGACACTGAGGAAGCCGTTTCACGGCGAAACGCGTTTGTCTTTTGATGGGGTGACGGGGGTCTGTCAATAAACCGAAAAAACATCCAGCTCCGAGTGCCGTCTGCTTTCTTGGATGCGAGCGAGCGTGCAGCAGTATTACGCGGCTCACCACCGCGAGACGAGAGCACCCGGGACGTGTTTGGAGCGACGGCGGTGATCGTCTTGTGTAGGAAGTTAATTTGGCCGTCCGCCTCGAGGGAACAAGGATTCATCACGGTGCCAGCATTTCGGAACCGACGAGAACGTAGGAACCACGGAGGAACCTGCGTGCAGCCTGCCCAATCCGTGTGACCGCGGAGTGCCGCCAGCCGCCGCGGACGTCGGAAGACGGTAAGAGCTGCTTGCACAAGTACCCGGAGAATGTTCTTTTAATTATTTCCCTCAGTCCCGCTGTGAGCATACTTGACAGACCCCCCTTGAGACTCTCTAGTAACCCCATACCAAGATATCGCTGAAATCAACACAGCGGTCAACGCTAGTGCCACGGACTCCCTCGACATTATGTCCCTGATTGCGGAAAGGGAGAAGGAGGCGGATGATGTTTTCAAAAGTTTGAATACCGTCACAAAAAGACCAGAAACTGCGAAGTCGTCCCAAGCACCATTGAACAACTTACAGACTTTGTTTCACCAACTTGAAAAAATCCAAGAACGAGAAATTAGGAAGTGGTGGGAAGCGACGTCATTACAGAGATATGTAGATTGTAATAGGGTCCCTAGAGGCCTACGCATCTTCACCATTCCTTCCTATGAAAACCCAGATCCCCAGCTGTTGAAAGACTGGGCAGCCTACACAGCTGATTCAAGCAAGGGCATGTTACTGTTGCTCATTAAGTATGCATGGAGCGATAGGGACAAAGCCCTTAATGAAATACAGAAAATAGAAGATCTAATCGCAAAAGAGAAAGACACAAAGAGCACCGAAGAATTACGTGCAATTATGCAAAAGCGTCTGAAAGAATATGAGGGCGGAATCAAAAAGAGGAAGCAAACGAAGTTCCAAAGGGACGAGCAAGACTACCTAACGGGCAGGATACTTACTTTTGCGAAGAAATTCGACGCAACACGAACAAGGCTGGCCCAGGGAACCCAACAGGCAAAACAATATGTTACCTCTGAATCTGAGGTCTCGGCATCTGAAGATGAGGCGCCCAGGACAAGCGGGCTACAAAACACGGGACCCACTCCAGAGGAGCCTTTTTTAGACGAATTTCAGGTCCTGCAGGAGACAAGACAGCGTCCCCCACCTCAGAAGGCGAAAAAATCTACAAAAAAAGGAGGAAAACCAGACGGGGCAGAAGGGGCCGCCCAAGATACTGCACCCATGATGACCTGAAGCAGGGGCAGGAGGGGAAGACGCTAAAGAAAGAAAACACCATAATAAACCTCTCTCAGAGAAAACTCACGACCTATGAGGAAAGAGTACTGAGTAGGGGTATGACTTTCTGTCCAACTGCCAAATTTGACCCCGTGGAAACGAGGATTGATATCTTCAAATTTGTTCGAAAATTAAAACTGGACAAAATCCATGCCAATCGTCCATCATCAGACCCAGCAACGAATACTGACTCTATGGACGGAACAAATAATGATCTCAGGGATGAAGATCTGTCCCTCCTCCAGATCACACACTCCTTAGCCGGCACTGAAGACCTACCGAGCTCAAGTGAGGTATTCAGGAGGGAAGAAATTACACAAAAACGGGATCCTAGCAACATCAAGAAAAAGTCGAGATTCCTACCTCATGCCACGCATGACGCCATTGATGTCTTCAATGATGCGGTTTTACAGGACCTGGAGAAATTAGCTGCCCAAAAAGTGGAAATTTCAAGTAAAAATTCCAACATCTCAAGTATGGAGTGGCAAGCCATAAGATCGCTCAAGGAAGATAACTTAATAGAGATCAAACCCTCAGACAAGGGAGGGAACATAGTTATCTTTGACAAGAATAAATACAAACTAGAGGCCCTCAGACAACTGGAGGACAGAGACTGCTACGAGACGATTAACAAGAAAGACTTTGAGCAATGTATCCTTGAATATCATGGACTTTTGAAAATGTGGCGAGATGACGGCATGTTGAGCAAAAATGAATATGAATACCTATATTGCGAACATCCAATCATTCCCACATTCTACCACCTGCCGAAGGTGCACAAAGACATCAGGCACCCTCCAGGAAGACCAATCGTCTCCTCAATTGGCAGTCTTTTGGAAGCAACCTCTAGATTCATTGATAACTACCTCTCTCCATTCGTCAAGGATCTTCCGTCCTTCGTCAGGGATACACAAGATTTCCTGAGGATAATTGATGGGATACACTGGGACACTGAGATGTTATTCATTACTCTAGACGTTGCAAACTTGTATACGTCCATAGGACATCAAGATGGACTCCAAGCGATCGAATGGTTCCTAAAAAAGAAGAACATGCAATTTCACCAACATAATCGCATGTTACTGAGAATGACTGAATTCTGTCTCTTTAACAATATCTTTCTGTTTGCAGGTACATTATACCGTCAAATCAGGGGGACCGCCATGGGCACGTGCTTCGCCCCCAGCTACGCGAACCTTTTCGTGGGCTGGTGGGAGAAGCACGTGGCCTGGGGGGGGACCAACGAGTACTGTCTTGACCATATTATGGTCTGGACAAGGTACATAGATGACCTGTTTGTTGTGTGGCGGGGCGACAGACCCTCGGCTGAGAGGTTTGTGGCAACGCTCAACAACAACAGTCTAAACCTGAGGTTTACCAGCGAAATAAGTGAGAGGTCAGTCCACTATCTAGATTTAGAGGTATTTGCGGCAGGGGGTAGTATACAAACCAAACTCTACCGCAAACCTACGGCAGGAAATGCCGTACTTCACGCTGCCAGTCACCACCCCAAATCAATGGTGAAAAACATCCCATATGGCGAACTATTGCGCATCAAACGGAATTGCTCTGAAACCAGCGATTTCCTAGATGCACAAGAGGCAGCGATATCTAGATTCCAAGAACGGGGCTACTCCAAAACATCTCTAGTAGCAGCCTCAAAGAAAGTGGAATAGAAAGACAGAAAAGACCTCCTGGTAACCAAGAACAAACAGGTAGAGACAGAATCCACAACAAGGATGATAACAACTTACAACATGAGATCAAAAGAATTGGTCCAAATCTTTAATAACAACTGGCATATTCTGACTACAGACAACATCTTGAAGAACAGAATATCGCCTAGACCTTTGATCACATACAGACGTTGTCAGTCACTCGGTGATCATCTGACCAGGAGTCACTACACTGAGCCCCCTATAGCGCCAAGATCCAAACCCATACAAGGTTTTTATCCTTGCATGCACTGCAAAGCGTGCAAGTATAGCCAGAAGAAGACCAAATATGAGGGTAGACCGAAAGATCCACGACCAACCAGGAATATCACGAAATTCCTGAATTGCAACTCGGAATTTGTTGTATATATTCTGGTTTGTCCGTGCTCCAAGAGATACGTTGGTAGTACCATCAATCCAGCGAAAAAGCGTATCTTGGAGCACATGCGTGCCATCACAAATAGGGATAAGAACTATCCGGTGGCACGCCACTTCGAGACCCACCATAACAGCAACAGGGATCTCTTGTCATTCTATTTAATTGATCAACTAGGGAGACAAGAAAGGGGTGGTGACAAGATCAGAACCCTCAGGGCTATGGAATCCAAATACATCATAGACCTTTAAACAATGAAACCGACAGGTCTTAACAATGATGAGGAACTTTGGGTTCATCTGGATTGATCAATAGGGGTATCTCTTTTCAAGTAACATTATGCAACTTCTGAAAACAATATACGACAACATCATCTGCCGCATTTATCCCTGCACATAGTATATATGTCAACAATGTACTTACATCAGGGAGTCACATGCCCATACAGGGCTAAATGTACAATAACGAAAAACAAACATGTCCATCCAGGGCGTTATAGCAACTTAAGGACTCACACACATGTACGAAACAACATGAAAGAGAAAGACCATATGTACACGATGCACTTTGATATATGACTGTGTAAAGAAGGTTGAATTACATCTATATTTCCCTTCAGTGAATTACGTGGTTCCCCATATAGATCACCTTGCGGGGGACACTCAATGATATTTATTAACAGCATCTTGAATTTAAAAGTATCACAATATATATATATTTATATTGATACAATGTATAATTGTACATATCATGATTTGAACTGGTCGAAAACGTTATCTCTTTAAGTTGTTTGTGAGCCAAAGAATGTCTAAACATATCACGAGGGAAGTTTTTTGCCTTCTTTGTTTTTTTAACGCACGAGCACTTTATTGATCGCCATTTCTCCTATGCTGCATAGAGAAGTAGTAAGCATTAGCACTTTACAATATGTCTGCCGCTATTTTCATGTACTGTTTGGCTTAGTCCTCTTTCTATTGTTGATAAGAGTTGGAGTTTAAATGGCGATTTTTTACAATGCACAATTGACACTGAGGAAGCCGTTTCACGGCGAAACGCGTTTGTCTTTTGATGGGGTGACGGGGGTCTGTCAATAAACCGAAAAAACATCCAGCTCCGAGTGCCGTCTGCTTTCTTGGATGCGAGCGAGCGTGCAGCAATATATATATATATATATATATATATATATATATATATATATATATATATATATATATATATATATGGTAGAAAAATGGAGCCATCACCCACCCTGTGACCGTATATTCTGGGAGAATTCCCCATCTTTGCCATACCTGACCCATATAATGGTTTCCCAGTGATCCTTTGTATTAGCCCTATTAAGCCCAGGTCAATTACAATGTTGGCCATGCTATCCGAGATCTTCACCCTGTTAACCATATTGAAGACAGAGGAGAGGTCCATAAACGCAAGGTGAATGGAAACTCTGTTCGCCTGAGCATGCTTACCATTGATCAACTGTAGGTTAAGGCACTGCTCAACAGTGTCAACCCCTGGGCGGAAACCATACTGAACACTTGATACACATTGATTTTCCTGCAGCCAGACTTCCAATTTGGATGCAAGGATCCTTCTTAAAATTTGTAAAGAGCTGTCCAGGAGGGAAATCGGGCAATAGCAGGCCAGTGAGTTATATTTCCCTTTTTGAAAATGGGCACAACTATGGCTACACTCCAAGTAGGAATAAGATCCCCTTTTATTGACACCTTGAAAACACTAGTTAAGGTGGGGGCCCAAAGCAGTACATTTTCTTTAAAAAATCCCATCTGGAGCTAGAGCCTTTCCTGCAGGGCTATGAGTAATTGAAGTGATGACATCCTTTATTTCAATAGAATTGCTCAGGGCATCATACATTTCTGAGTTATGGGCTTCTACTTCACTGATGTCTCTGGTAATGGCTACATTGACAGGATTGAAGATGTTACTAAAATGGTCATCCTCGCGTCCGTTAACATAACTGTGCGTAGTGTCTGTTTTTACTAACCCGTAAAGAAAGGTTGGTTAACCAGCCTCCAGAAGGCAACACTGTGCCTCAATCTGGCAGTCTTTTCCAATTCTTCCCAGGCAACCAATCGCAGCTCAGATCTCCTGGCCCTCAGAGTTGCTTTATAGGACTGCCATGCATTCAAAATGTCTTTCCTTGAGCGAGCAGTTTTCAACTTTTATGGGCCAAATTGCATGCATGGTTAAACCAACCAAAAGGGGGCAATGGTTTAGCAGCTCTATTACACCAAAACCTTCATCAACTTCAGCACAAAGGGCTCTAAAAGCTTCACTAATAGACCTGGGGGGTTCCTCTGCCAAAGTCAATACTGAATTAGAATGCAGATTATCCTTGACCAGATTAGTCAGGAAGGACCCTTCATTTAGCGCCTCTCATTTTATTCTTAGGCCCTTATTATGCGAGTTGGTTAATGTTAAGTTCTCCTGACTCTGTGCATTACTCCCCAGTTGCAGATCAAGGGCCAATACCAGGGGTTTTGATTACTCAGAAAGGAAGCACTGAGCTCATAACCCAAAAACAGTATATGTGGGGAGCAGAGTAGATCCGTCTGCTCTGAATTCTTTGCCAAAAAACAGGTTCCTGGAGACTATGATCACATTCAAATATTCCCCAATTGGCGAGTAAAAGAAATGCGGGGAGTCTCCCCCCCATGCCTGTCTTTAGTTCCACAGGGTGATGGTTCATTATTGCCTCTCTGCTTAATGTTAAAATTGCCCGCCCATGCCATAAGCACTCCCTATTGAAGTTCTCCGTAATGGTTTCTGGGTCAGTCTCCACACCCTCGATTTCCTCCATCACTCCTGAGTCAAACACATCGAATGAGTATGGGATCTGTAATCATTTCATCTGAAAATGGGATGAAAGACAAATAATTCTAGACGAGATGCCTATAAGACTAACAGACATTAAAATAACAAGCACCCCCTTTGCCTGCCCTGAGCTAGATGGGGAGGGGGGGGGGAGTGGGGTCTGCGCTACAGAAGGAATAGAAACCATCTGCATCAAAATCGTCAAGGGATCATGTTTCTGCAGTAATATGACATCTGCTTTTCCCTATTTCAGAGATCCAATCAGGACTTACGAGCTTATAATGGAGACCAGCAATATTCCAAGACAGGAACTTTAGCCCCTGCCTTTCTGTCCCAGAACATCCAGAGCTATCAAGGTTAGGCACAGAGGCCCCTGAGACCGTACAGAGACCGTTCTCCAAGGGCTCCTCCTGCCTCTAAGGCACATGAACCCCCAGCCCCATCATGCCCAGTTGAGATCCAAGCTGCATAACCCCTTCTGGGCTGTGAGGAAGTCTGTCCTGATATTCTAAGGAGGCAAGTGGTTCATAAATGTTCCACCATTCAACATTTAACTCTTGACTCACATCCCCTGGCTGACAAGAACTTTCTTGCATTGGTCTGGGAGGAAGCACCATTGACCGGACAAAAATATCCCAACGGCAAACCCTGAATGGACCCCGCGTACCAACATTGAGAATAGAAAAACTTTAATAATGATTTGGGGCCAGATGTAGGAGCCCTAATACCGGTTGGTAACGGCTGCCGAATTCGGCAGTTACCGGCCGGTATTAGGGTTTTCTGATGTAGGGGGCCTATATTTTACCGATTCTGTAAATTTACTGAATAGGTAAATTTACAGAATCGGTAAAATACCAAATCGGTATATATACCGATTCGGTAAATCCATATGTAGCTGGCACTCCTAAGAGTGCCACAGGCCCTTCAGAGTCTGTATTTTATCACCCAATCCTATTGTGTGGTAAAATATCGAATTCAGGTGTGCATGCACATCTGTGCATGCACACCTGTGCAATGTGACCCACAGACATGCCCTTAGGGCATGTATGTGTGCCACATGGCACACAAGCCTGTACTTGGGGTGCTAGAGGGTGTCAAAGTGACACCCCCTGCACCCTTGCAGGATTCGGTATTTACCGATTCGGTAAATACCGAATCAGTATTGCCCATTGATTCCTATGGGCTTCAAGGCCCATAGGAATCAATGGGCAATACCGATTCGGTATTTACCGAATCGGTAAATACCGAATGTTACAGATTCGGTAAATTAGATTTTTGATTTACCTACATCTGCCTCCTTCTAATTTACCGATTCATAAATACCGAATCGGTAAAATTCGGTATTTATGAGTCGGTAAATTAGATTTACCTACATCTAGCCCTTAGTGACTTAAAGTTCATAATGAGGCAGTAACCAAGAACTTCCTTCTTGCCAGGCCCAATCCAGGGCGTTCCTCTGATCATTAAAATCTCCCTAGGAAAGTCAATTGGCCAGCCGGATTTGCCCTTTAACTAACAGGTTACTATATTTTTCAGCACAGAATAACTTTCTCTCGTAAGCGGGGCTACAACCAGAACGTATTTCAGCACCAGGTGTCCACTCAGGCGGGAGCTGAGGAAAAACGTTAGCTGGTCCATGCCCTGTAGGCTCAAATGCCCCTTTGATTGTGATTCAGGTTCTTCACTGCCCTCTGGTCTACACTAAGGGCTGATTTCCCTCCTCTCATAGTTGCTCCCAGCCCACCCTCCTTGATCGTGTAGACATTAACTTGAAATACTGGAGTTTTCAGACACTGGCAAAGAGTTAGGTAACAGAGGAGTCATTTGAGGGACAACCCGGGGTGCTGTGCGGCGTGGGGTGTGGCAGCGCACTTCAAGGGCATGGCTCCTTTTTGCCAGCTCTTTCTCGATATTATCAAGGTGGTCAAAAATCCGATTTATTATCTATCACAGAAATCAGAATTCGATTGCACCGATCTTCCACTGACTCAGAGGCCCCAGTCCCCACCTTCCCCCTTGATTGGGGACCTGAGCATAACAGTTGGGGTGGCAATTGAATTGATGTGCTGGGGCACTGTCTCTTGAATTGCCCCTCACAACTCTCTGTCTCTTCTCTGCTTGCCCTCTTGTTTTGATGCCATTGGAGTGTGTTTGAAATTGGGATTCTGTCCCCTACAGATACCCAGCGGGCTCTCCACCTGGGAAGCTAACTCCACTAGTGGCAATGCCTGAGGTGTCTGGCCTTACCTCTGACATACAGGAGACTAGACCCACATTGGCAGTTGGCACATCAGGCAAAAACAGTGTGTCATGAATGAGGAAAGTGAGAAGTGTATCTCTGCCAAATTGATCTCTTTACTAATCACCCCCCCTCCTCTGCAGCATAAATCCATCCAGAGTAGCTCCCTGTGTGGGTAAAGGGGGGATCTCAGAAGATTTAAATTTTCCTATATTGTCACAATGATGGGAAAGGCAGACTTGGATAAATCCTTAAAGAGAGCCAAGGATACAACAGTACCTTGCAATTGATGTAAAGTGGGTTGGCGTTGCCCAGCCTCTTCCAGCTGCTGATAGGTGCAGAGCTGCCCACTCTTGGCCCGGTGTTCGCCAGGGAACCATTCATGGGACCTTAGATACCCTAAGATCTGTAAATATCTGCTATATATGGGCATCTCAAGGGCCCCATGCCACATTCTGCACGGAGCTATCCATTTGTGTGACGCTGCTGCTCCGCAACAGCCCCGGTTAAAATACACAACCTCAGCAAGACCAATGCTTGTAAACCTCTTGGATTAACTATACTATAACAATCTTATTCTGCAAGCAATACATTTTTTAGCATGTAATAACCATGTACCTGGTAGTATCAGGACAGAAGACAAATAAAGTTTGTTAAAACTAATAGGATTACCAATAAAATGAACCCACTGCTTATACCTTCAACTTCTTCAGCTTTAGATTTAGATGACCATAGGTTCGTGGAGAACTTGCATCCACCATTGGTTTAGCAGTCTGGACCTGTAACGAGCAGAAAATAAAATGTTTTTCCTTTTGTGAACAATGTACTTTTCAAGTCATATTATGGCAATACCATACTTTTTCAGCAACAATTTAAAAAAGGTTATCCGTGTGCTCTTGGCGCTGTTGGTCTAACATTCCTAACAAATGTAGTGATTTACGTCAGTGATATGTTTTAGTCCTCCTAGAAGTAAATATTGGTAAAGATGCGCTACAACGGAAAGTCTACCATTAAAGAGGCTGATGAGTATAGGAATTCAAGGCAAACTTTTACATATGGGAAACTTTATGGGATGTAAAACTAATTTTACTGGAAGTCAGTCAAGTGTTTTTATACCCCTGCCTTCCCATGATCTCTTCTTCACACCTCTCAACTGAAATAATATGTGTTGCTTCGTTTATGACATGTTAAGGAAGGGAAATGGATCCAGTGATATCAGCAAGATGTATACACCCAGAATTATCTTAAGACTTTCTCCCTGAATGACATCTCCCTGAACTCCAATACCTAAGAAAAATTCAAAAATG
This sequence comes from Lissotriton vulgaris, assembly GCF_964263255.1. NCBI lineage: Eukaryota > Metazoa > Chordata > Amphibia > Caudata > Salamandridae > Lissotriton > Lissotriton vulgaris. The sequence goes on along the minus strand of NC_141696.1, from coordinate 711,261,752 downwards.
GATTACCAATTATCACCCAAGACTCAAATGCATGAAAATAGAATTCCTGACAATCGCCCTGCAAAAACCTACCTCTCCAAATGTGCTGCAACTCGTTCTCCTCTGGATTATAAACCGGTTATTGTGGATAAAGCTAAATGTTTGGGAGTCATCCTTGACCAACAGCTATACCTACAATGTACAATATCCGCCATGCCCAAGATCACGTGCTACCACCTCAGACTGCTCAGGAGTGTCAAGCATTTCATTTCTGATCAAGACCTAATGTCAGTTGTACAGGCACTCAATCTCTGCAGACTGTACTGATGGAGCAGATTTAATCTGCAGTCAGGCATTGTTTATTTTTGTGCTTCAGACAGACTGCATTTAAATTGCCACGCACATTTTGGTGCAAGTTAAAAACATGGCACATGAAAAACATGAAAGTGAGGCCTATTCAGTCTGAAATGCTTTTGCTGAATTAACATGTGTTTTTGCAGTGTGGAGAAAAACTTGTGATAAGTGGCCTTTTTAGCTTTGAAGATTAATAGAATGTGTTTCTCCCTTCCCAGCTCATCCCTTGTAATCTAAATTCACTTTCCCTGTCTTAAAAGACTTTGACTTGTTGCATATTTTGATAAAAATTTTCAGTTAAAAACACCTCTTTTTATATTGTGTGTGAATTAATAATGCAGCAAACACTACAAATGGGGCTAAATGCTTTTTTGCATGAAAAGCTATCTAAAACACTAAAGCATGTTGCTGTGTGCGTTGTATTAACTGTGTGTGCGTTTAAAATTTACACTAAAGCATAAAAATGCCAAGTTGCACATTGCACATTTTTGCATGTTGTCATAAATAATAGAAAAGCTGCTTTTCACTAATTGCTTGGCTAGGTAAACATTTATAAGGGGTATTAGTATGAGGGAGGGAAACATAATGGGCTGATTTACATGAAATTAATATTCTCTTTGTGTTTGTTTTATTTTTGGGCCTACCATTAAATGGCTGCCTATGAATCCAGCAAGGCTATGGCTTGCTTTGAAAGAGAAGAGAGCATGCGCAGACTGTACCAGCTTTCATAAAGAAGTCAAGGACACTTTAAACTTTGGACATTCTTGTGATTGTGCCAATGTACCAGTTAGTTAAAATATCCGTCCTACTGCACTGTGAAAGGAAGGAAGAGAATTAGAATGAAACATTTTAGCTATCAATTGTTGCAAACTTATAAAATGTATTTATTATGTATGATTCTTTCGTTAAAACTGGTATAGTCAGGATTTTTAGAATGAGTCAGGGTAGTGAGAACTCATGCTATTGTGGCTGACCAATCACGTACAGGTTTTCCTGAAGATGCAACATTTTTGTGTAGACACCCAAGAATTAGAGTATAAATAATGACCTCTCTGGAGGGGTTTTGGCTTCTAGGCTCATATGGCTTTTTTGCTCATAGGGCTTTCTTAGCTCACCTGGCTTCTTGCTCATTTTGGCTTAGGCTTTGCTTCATTCTATGGGTTAGGTATGAGATCGTTAAGGGTACAGCCTTGGGCGTCCGAGGAGAGTCAGGTGGGGGTTCCCTGGTGATTTTTTCCAAAGTTCTTGCACGTCATATTTTGGCACAGCAGGCGACATTCCTTTGAAATTGGTGAAAGAGGGGCTCTCCCACTCCTTGCTTGCTCTTTAGACACAGACAGGAGCAGAGTGCAGCTGATTAAGATAGAATTAGATGCTAATCTTTAGGTTTATGCTTTGACTAATTAATTAGGACTGAAAAGATTTATTTGACTTATGCATTTATTTCTCTTAATGGGAGATTTTTGCCAACTATTTAATTATTGATTAGCTTTGCAAGACTATTTTTCTTAGAAACTCTTTAAGAGTTTTGACTGATATTTTGCGCCACATTTTCTTTCCTACATGTAATGCTTATGTTCAGACTATAATGTGTTCTGTATTAATGCTATTTTTCCTGTTTTCCAAATTCTGTACCCTGATTGATATTTTACTAATGAATAAAGGGTCAGAGAAAAACTTAACTTTTGACTAGAAAATAAAACCCTTTAAAAAATACTCAACAACTCTCTTTATTTGCTTGAATAATAATTGGATTTTTGACTGTTCATGAATATTTAAACTCTCCTGAAGGTAATACATGGTGTGAAGGGCCCAACACCTTTTGCAGCGGTAAAATAGAGGTAGCATGAGGGTTTTACTTTGAGAAATTACCAGAAGAAATTACCACTCCATCAGTTGTTGGTAATCAGAGGATGGTCATTATTGATTAGTTTGGTGATTAATGATTATTGATTTTACCATCAACTATTCAACTAATGGATCATTAACCTTAGGAAGGAAGTACAATAATTGCCAAAGTTAGATAAATGTCCAAGTCCTGATTCCTGATTCCAATGCTCAGAACCTGAAGACTGGCAAAGCAGTACTGGAAGGTGATGCAAGAAGTGGTGCGAGTATCAATAGGGTTGTGAAATGTTGTTAATGTGCTAGGATGTACTTTTAAAGTACTGAAAATATTAAGTTTTTTTTACTGTTGGTGACATTTTGCTCATTTTGAATTGATGGTGTTATTGATTATATTGGTAATTTCATAGGATATAATTTTTTGGTTATTGATTACATGTTTTAACTCTTTATGTTAAGTTAGTGTCTTGTTCTATGTTGTCTGAACACACAGGTATGCACACCTGTGGAATCCCGGGAAGGAATAGCGGGTGGTAAATGGAAGCCACACTGTACTGAGGTTACTCGTCTGTTGGAGTAACACTGAGAAGCTAGGTAGGGCTGGCAGTGTTAAATTAGGGACTATTTTCTGTGTGAGTGATTGATAGCAAAGAGTTTGCTGGGGAAACTTTGGTATGATATCACCTAGAAAGGGTCACACTAAAGGAGTAGCAGGTTCTTCTGAGCTTGATTGATAGCAAAAGGGTTCGCTGGTGAAACTTTGGCCTAAGATATATCCTGAAGGATAAGTCCAAAGGAGTAGCAGGTTCTTCTGAGCTTGAGTGACAGCAAAAGGGTTCGCTGGTGAAACTTTGGCCTAAGATATATCCTGAAGGATAAGTCCAAAGGAGTAGCAGGTTCTTCTGAGCTTGAGGGAAAGTTAAGCGGAAGGGATTTACCTGAAGTGTTTGAAGAGTAAACAGAAAGTCTTACTTTGTGAAGGGTAAGCGGAATGTGTTACTCGCAGTGAATATAAATCTGTCCTTTATTTAGTGGAACAGGCAGAGTAGCAAATGTATTTATGTTGTTACTAACAGTTATTGATTAAGAGAAATTTGCAGTAAGATTTTGTGGAGGGTCAGTGGTAGGAGTAAAACAGACTAAAATTGAGACTGACAGCTTTGTAAAAGAGAAATTGCATTGAACTATTGCAAAAATGAAAATGTTTGAAGGTTGTTAGGAGGTAAAGTGAAAATCGTTTTTTATTGGTGATGCTCCTGAAGGAACACCTGTGCATTTTATGTCTACCAATGTGGGACAAAATAAATGTATGTGGGTTCACCAATGGTGCAAGATTACTAAAAAAGAGGGTGTTTTGAGCTTTCCAAAAGATGGTACTTTTGAATTGCAAATTATTGACAAATTAAGGGAAGTGTTATGTGAAATAAAGACACCATCTAAAGCTGCACAATGTGAGGCCTTAAGCCTGTGGGAAAAAGCAGCAAGAGAGAAAGCAAGTGAGAATAAAAAGGTAAAGCACCAAATGCAGGAGAAGAGAATTAATGATGATAAAGAGCTTCAAATAAATAATGATTCAGGTGATGAAATAATGGATGCATTGTTAACTGAGTGTCCGCCACTTTATGTGGTTCCCATGAAAAATACTGAAAATAGTGTACCAGTAAGTACTGCAGTGGCTACTGTTTCTGTTGAACAGTGAAAAACACAGATTGAGAAAACTGTGCAAACATTTCAGATTGACCCATTACCTGTTGATTCAGCACTGACAGTGATACCTGCAGGTGTTACTGCTTCAAATGTGCCTGATTCAGTTCAAGAATTGCTAACTGCAGATGCACAGATAATGCCTAGAAAAAATATGACTATCCCAATTAAAATGGTCCCTACTGAAAAGGTTCAAAGAGCTGCAGAAGGAGTGATTATGGCAGAATTTATTTCAGAAACTCAGAATTCACAGATTGTTGAACATAAATTACCCCAAGCACTGAAAGGTGAGGGAAAATGGCCTTTACAACATCTACAGCTCAGGATAAAATAAATATGTTTGAAAATGGGATTTCTCAAACCTGCTTTGAGGAAGCAGCAGTGATTAAAAGGATAGAAAACATGGGAGAACATATTAACAAATGCCCTGAAAAAGAGAGACAACTTAGTGTTGTAAATTCAGCACTTCAACATGGAGAAAATAACAGTCCATGCTGTTTAAATTATGAAAATGTGAACCAGTGTCAGGAAAAAGAATTAATTTCCCTGAGTAAGGAAACAGCTGTATGTGCATTAACTACACATAATGGCCTGATAGATTTGGCTCAAAAGTATGAAATTGATGTTTCAGGAAGTTTTCCATCTCAGAAAAGTTTAGGGTACACATGTATGATGAAGCTAATGGGAACATGTGTTCTTCAGGAATGCAATTGCACATTGCAGAAATAAAATATATATTTAAATGCAATGTGTTTGAGAAATTAGGAGACAAATGGGCAAGAAAACATGAGAAGAAAAAGAAACCATCAGACATAGCAAGGAAACTGGATAAGGAAAAGAAGCCACCAGATTTAGTTGAGAAAAATATTAAGCAGAATGAGGGAGAAGCTTTTGCTTACTCATTGAGAGAAATGGTGGGAGAAGTGCATTTTCATATGCCACAGAATAAAAGTGAACTTGCAGCATTTCTGAACACATTTCCACAATTGAGAGACAGAATTATGCTGTGGTACCCACAAGTTGATGGATTTGTTGAAATATTAAAAGAGTTGTGCATTAATTTGGAAATGTTCTTTTACATTGCCATGCAGAATGAATTGTGATTTGAATCAAAAGTTATTCAATGGCCTAGTGAAGAGGAAATGAAAAGGGTTTGCATGAATGCACCATCATTTTCTGTTGATATGGAGGAAAACATAGCAGTGATTACTTTCCTGAAGGGTGGAGTGCCAGCAAAGGATGTTGATTGGGTACAGATTAAAAGAACACAGGTTGGAAGTAAAGGTGTTTTGGTTTATGCAAATTCAGGTATGGATGTTGTACTGCTGGAAAATGTGTCCTTTTGCCATCTTTATAACAGTTTTGAGCATTGGAAGAAGAAATATACATTTAAACATGATGCACAAAAACATGGAGAAATGCAGATGCAAAATATGCCAGCTAAGCAAATGCAAATGTCAGTTCAGAAACAGGTACCAATGGCAGAAATTTTCCAAGCAAAGATGGTCCCACAAAATATGGAAAATGCTAAAATTAATTTAATTAGGTTGTCCAGAGCAAATGTGAATTATTTCCAGAGACAAAATGAGAACCCAATCAAACAGGTTGCTGTGCTTGAAAATGAGAGTTTTAACCCTCACAATTCTGAATTTACCAAGTCCATTGTGGAGGCAGTGGAAAGTCCAGATTTAATTACAGGAGTTTTAAATAAAGAAATTACAAGCCCAGTTCTAGAAGAATTTTCGCCAAAATTAAGCCCATTTGAGGAAGATTGAAAAACTGTTGTCTTTGACTCTGGCCTAGCAGGAAAACAATTATTTTGCAAATTAAACAGCACAGATTACTGTACACCAGATAATGTTAATTTTCAGATTCCTGATGAGGATGTACATTTTAAAATGGCCCAACAAGAGACAGCTGTAGCATTATTTTCAGAAAAGACAGTTGAAAAATTACCTTCTGCTTTGGAAAAAATAATAAACACAGAAATAAGAGAGTTCACAGAGAAGGATATCAGATTAATAAAATGTGCAGAACATGTCTTATTAAAATTAGAACCAAATAACATGTATTCAGGAATACCATCAGTTGCAGGAATTTTACCAATACAAGGATTTTTGATGGAATTGATTGGAAGTTTATGCAACTTTCTGATCACAGGTTCACAGAAAATAAATGAAAAGAACAGAATAGTGCAGGAGATTAAAAGCATATTTTTTCCATGTTGTCCTGTGGTACCGAATCCAGCCAACATATTTTTTTACATTCCATGTGCTGAAGAATGGCTTATTTTTATTGATTTTTGCCAAGCTCATGTCACAGTGCCATTGCATGAGAATAGTCAGGAGTACTGTCAAAAAGAAGATGAATACCTGGGACATAAAATTGGAAAGGGAGGTAGAAAGGTGTCATCAGAGAGGGTGGAAATAATTCCCAAGAAAAATCCACCTCAAATTCAGAAAGAAGTCAGGACATTTTTGGGAATGGTTAGCTGCTGTAGAGAGTGGTTACTAAACCTTTACCTAGTGGCTATGCCTTTACTGAGGCTGACACACAAGGGTGTGTCTGATCTGCTTCCATTGGACAACACTTGCAGAAAAGCATTCCTAGAGTTGAAAAAGAAAAAATGTTGCGCCCCAGCACTAGGAATAAAAGTTTATTTGAAAGAAAATACACCAATTTGCAGTGAAAGGGATGGCTGTGCTCTCTCATTGCCTATTAAAAAAGATGAATGTTTTCAAAGGTCTGGGATGTATTGCCCAATGACCTTTGACCCTAACTTCACAGAAATGTCAGCAAATGAATTGGATTGTGATGAAACTGAATATGAGTGTCTAAATATCATGAAAATATGCATAAAGCCAAATTCAGACTTTAAGGATGAACATCTGAGTCAGCCCAACAATGTCCATTTTGTAGATGGCCCATGTTTGAAAGGTGACACATTAAAAGCAGCACATGCTCTGCTCCTTATGCATTATGTTGTCAAAGCTTCATGGCTTTCAGTAGTTACCTCAGCCCAAAATTAGAAATTGATTGCCCTTACTATAACATGCAGTATATCTGCTCAAATGGGAGTCACCGTTGTCATGGGAGAGAGAAATGCTAATTCAGTTGCACAAATTTGTGTTTTGATAGCATGTACATTCTATGGAATCTTCGCAGGTGAATTAAAAGAGGCTCAAGAAAATGTTTTTAAAGCAGCACAACAGGGTTGTATCAGAACTGTTTTTGAGAAAAGTGACAACTGCATAGTGGCAAAAGTGTTATTGCAAAGAATGATGCCCAGGCATAGATTGCTAGTTTCTCTGAAATCAGATCATAATGTGGTCTCAAAGATAATGAGTGCAGAACAACAGATTGGACAAGGAATGGATTGTAGCTATCTGCCTGAAGGGTCAAGCATAATAAAGCAACACAATGGCAGCAATGAGTTACCTTTTGCAAAAGACTGTGCTCCAGCATCACCAAAGTGGCTTGAAAATGCATATGGCAATGCACTTGTGGAAAACAATGATATGAACACTAGCCATTGCTGTGTAGGTCTGGTTGATGTACAGTGTGCAGTTTCTCACCAGATTGCAGCTGCTACACAAGATCTGCATAATAGATGGTGCAACGGCTTCGATCTGAGAGATGCTGTGGTGAAACATCTGAATCTGATCTAAGTGAAAATAAGAGTGAAAGGCATTGGTTGAAAACGTGCAAGAGATTGATGGTGCTTTGTCAGAGTTTCTCAGCACCTAAGTAGTCTAATTTGCATTGAAAAGGTAGAGAATGCCACACTGTATGAGCCATTCTGATGGCAAGCTGATGACAAAGAGAAAAGAAATGCTGAAACTGTCCTGTTTAATTTTCCTTTTTATTATTTGTGTTACTTATTTTAAAGAAGACTAACTGTTCCAAGAAGCTACTTACAGAACTCTGCACTAAAACATTTGAGCTTGGCTATATATGATCTGATTACAGACAGACTTGTGTTTGCCTTAGAAATAGAAGTAAAATTGTTATATGCTCAGCTTTTGCAATTTAAAAAAAAATGTCACTTTTGAAATTAAATATGTGTGATGAATTATAAATCATTTGATTATGATTTGATATCATCAGAAGGGTGGATTGATGGAGCAGATTTCATCTGCAGTCAGGCATTGTTTTTTTGTGCTTCAGACAGACTGCATTTAAATTGCGACGCACATTTTGGTGCAAGTTAAAAACATGGCACATGAAAAACATGAAAGTGAGGCCTATTCAGTCTGAAATGCTTTTGCTGAATTAACATATGTTTTTGCAGTGTGGAGAAAAACTTGTGATAAGTGGCCTTTTTAGCTTTGAAGATTAATAGAATGTGTTTCTCTCTTCCCAGCTCATCCCTTGTAATCTAAATTCACTTTCCCTGTCTTAAAAGACTTTGACTTGTTGCATATTGTGTTAAACATTTTCAGTTAAAACACCTCTTTTATATTGTGTGTGAATTAATAATGCACCAAACACTACAAATGGGGCTAAATGCTTTTTTGCATGAAAAGCTATCTAAAACACTAAATCATGTTGCTGTGTGCGCTGTATTAACTGTGTGTGCTTTTAAAATTTACACTAAAGCATAAAAATGCTATGTTGCACATTGCACATTTTTGCATGTTGTCATAAATAATAGAAAAGCTGCTTTTCACCAATAGCTTGACTAGGTAAACATTTATAAGGGATATTAGTATGAGGGAGGGAAACATAATGGGCTGATTTACATGAAATAATATTCTCTTTGTGTTTGTTTTATTTTTGGGCCTACCATTAAATGGCTGCCTGTGAATCCAGCAAGGCTATGGCTTGCTTTGAAAGAGAAGAGAGCATGCACAGACTGTACCAGCTTTCCTAAAGAAGTCAAGGACACTTTAAACTTTGGACATTCTTGTGATTGTGTCAATGTACCAGTTAGTTAAAATATCCGTCCTACTGCACTGTGAAAGGAAGGAAGAGAATTAGAATGAAACATTTTTCCTAGCAATTGTTGCAAACTTATCAAATGTATTTATTATGTATGATTCTTTTGTTAAAACTGGTATAGTCAGGATTGTTAGAATGAGTGAGGGTAGTGAGAACTCATGCTATTGTGGCTGACCAATCACGTACAGGTTTTCCTGAAGATGCAACATTTTTGCGAAAACACCCAAGAATTAGAGTATAAATAATGACCTCTCTGGAGGGGGTTTGGCTTCTAGGCTCATATGGCTTTTTTGTTCATAGGGCTTTCTTAGCTCAGCTGGCTTCTTGCTCATTTTGGCTTAGGCTTTGCTTCATTCTATGGGTTAGGTATGAGATCGTCACGGGTACAGCCTTGGGCGTCCGAGGAGAGTCAGGTGGGGGGTTCCCTGGTGATTTTTTCCAAAGTTCTTGTACGTCATATTTTGGCACAGCAGGCCACATTCCTTTGAAATTGGTGAAGGAGGGTCTCTCTCACTCCTTGCTTGCTCTTTAGACACATACAGGAGCAGAGTGCAGCTGATTAAGATAGAAATAGATGCTAAACTTTAAGTTTATGCTTTGACTAATTAATTAGGACTGAAAAGATTTATTTGACTTATGCGTTTATTTCTCTTAATGGGAGATTTTTGCCAACTATTTAATTATTGATTAGCTTTGCAAGACTATTTTTCTTAGAAACTCTTTAAGAGTTTTGACTGATATTTTGCGCCACATTTTCTTTCCTACATGTAATGCTTATATGCAGACTGTAATGCTTTCTGTATTAATGCTATTTTTCCTGTTTTCCAAATTCTGTAACCTGATTGATATTTTACTAATGAATAAAGGGTCAGAGAAAAACATAACTTTTGACTAGAAAATAAAACCCTTTAAAAAATACTCAACAACTCTCTTTATTTGCTTGGAATAATAATTGCATTTTTGACTGTTCATGATTATTTGAAATCTCCTGAAGGTAATACATGGTGTGAAGGGCCCAACACCTTTTTCAGCGGTAAATTAGAGGTAGCATGAGGGTTTTACATTGAGAAATTACCAGAAGAAATTACCGCTCCATCAGTTTTACTGCACTATGAGAATCACCTTTTACAAGGCTTCCAAAAATCCATATTTCCACCCCTTAGAGCTATGCTACATGCAACCGATTGCTTTCTTACTGGGTACAGGAAAGTTCACTACATCATTCTTGTCCTTTTCACTCTATAGTGGCTCACCATTGAAGAAAGAGCACAATTTAAGACTGCTTACATCACTCACACAGACCTATATACCTCCGCATCCTCCTATTTGGATGAAAAACTGAAAATCTCTGGTAATCTCCAGGGATCCGAGAAGCCTTCCTCCTTGAACCTCTTACATTCTCTGGCAGTGCAACAAGAATCTGGAATTCACTACCACCAGCTTTACGCTTGACTTTCTGCCTTGCAGTTTTTAAACAAGTATTTGCAATGCAATAGGTCTCACATTTGCGAGATTATGAAATATTGGCTTTGTAAATGACAATACCTTTTATTTATGTGTTTGTTATGTGTTGGTTTTTAACACAGATAAATAAAAGGCATTGTAATTTACAATGCCATTAGCTTAAACTCTTGCAAATGCAAGACCTATTGCATTGGAAATGCTACTTGCAGGAGTTTTACAGTAGAAAATAACCGTAAATTCAGAAATCAAAACACAATAAAAAGTGGTTTACAATCTCAAAGAAAATAGACAATGGGCCTGAAAACAATTTTATACATACTATTATAAGAATTATTTACAAACTGGAAAATTACCACTGCCATTTGCGGTTATACAAATGATGTCAGGTATACATGCAGAAAGACTAACCGCACTTCGTATGCTTGCAATGACAGCAAACACCGTATAATAAAAGTGTTCAATCACATTTAGCATTTTATACATGTGCAAATATAGAAAATATAGTGAAAACTACTGCAAGATATAATGCTGCTGCGTCATTATTTTATTTTTTAAATTTACCATGGTAGAGCGAGACAGCCAAAACAACTACGGAAGAAAGGCTAAAATCAGCTTTGTACGATACATCTGTAATGTCAGAAATAAAAACAAGCATTGGCATAGCCAGTAGGTCTCGCTTTTGGGACCTTATAAGTATTTCGTTATGCAGCACAATATCCTTAGTGCAACAACATCAACTGTTGCACAGCTAAGCACTTATAAGGCCCCAAAGGCCAGACCTATTGGTTTTTGCCAATGCTTGTCTTAATAGAGTACAAGTATCCCCAGTACTTAGGTAAGCCTTACTCACACCCGCATACCTGACGGACTACTTCCAAACACCGCCTTATAACAAACACATACTGGATAGCTGATTGCTCGACCTCTGAACTTTCTGAGAAGGGTTAAGATCCACAATCTCCTTAAAGCAGGCAACTTCACCACTAAAGCAGCATGAAGCACCCGAGGCCTGTGCGGTGCAAGCAGAGCACCAAAATAAATGCAAACAGAAATATATATAAACACGCACACATAGCCTATGATTGAAAGCACCAGCATAGAAATCAGTTTTCCTTGCTGAGATTTCCACTTGTGGTTACACACAAACCTCTGAAGCAGTCGGCGAATCCACACAACAGTGGTAAGGCTCTGTTTACCTTTGGGAGCTGAAAATTAAGGGTTAATTTCTAAGACCTTTTAAAAGCACTCTGAGTGTCCAGGTGCATGTAACTTGATCTCTTTCTACGGTGTACTGTTTCCTATCACAGCTGCAAGAAGAAGGTGAAACAGCTTTTTAAAAAATTATGAACTCCGCCGCTTGACCAGCCAGCAACTGTCACATGATGATAGAACTCAGCTTGAGAAAAGAAGACATCATTTTCCGAGTATCCAAATTCTTGTAAAATAAACTACTGCTCAGAACCACGGTCAGACATGGGTAAACATTGACTCCTGTCTAGTTGAACAAGAGCGCACGTGCGGTGCTAGCATAGCACTAAAATAAATGCAAAAAGAAATATATATAAACAGGCACACATAGCCTGTGATTGAAAGCACCAGCAGAGAAATTAGTTTTCCTTGCTGAGATTTCCACTTGTGGTTACACACAAACCTCTGTAGCAGTCGGTGAATCCACACAACAGTGGTAAGGCTCTGTTTACCTTTGGGAGCTGAAAATTAAGGGTTTATTTCTAAGACCTTCTAAAAGCATTCTGAGTTTCCAGGTGCATGTAACTTGATCTCTTTCTACGGTGTACTGTTTCCTATCACAGCTGCAAGAAGAAATTGACACGGCCTTTAAAAAAATGATGATCTCCGCCGCTCGACCAGCCAGCAACTAACACGATTTTAGAACTCAGCTTGAGAAACGAAGACGTAATTTTACAAGTATCCGAATTCTTGTAAAATAAATTACTGCTCAGAACCACGGTCAGACATGGGTAAACATTGACTCCTGTCTAGTTGAACAAGCGCACACGCGCTAAAAGTAAATAAAAAAAAAGAGTTGAGAAAAGGGAAAGCATTTCACTTGCGAGAGCGAGCAGCGCCAAGAGCGATAATTGCTACCATATGGCGCTGCGCGCTCCCGCAAGTGAATAGCCAAACGTGCACGCGTTGCCATTGAAGGCAATGGAACACGTGCACGTTTTTGGCTGAAAAGCCGAAGCGATTCCTAAAGGTCTTTTTGTCTAAGCAGCGCATGCGCGCTGCGTAGGCGAGACCTAAAAAGAATATGTTAGGTTATAGGCTTTGTAAAGCGCATGCCTGCCCCAACAACTGGGTGTCCCAGCTCTAGTCTCAAAAGACCAACTGTAGATGATGACCAAACAGAAAGGTACCCAGGGAGCACTTTGATAGAAAATAACCAGGTCTTCAGTGATTTCAATATGCAATTGATAATAAAAAAAGGAGCATGAAATTGATTTGCAAAATGAAGTGAGCGGAAAGAGTAAAAGTTTGGCAAAATCCAAGACTTAGTAGTTAAGTGTATATTGTGAGATAAATTATTAAAACTTGAAATATTACTCAGTTAACCCATACTTTTGTCATGTTATCTTTCTCTCTGCAACCAAAACTCATGTCCAATTTCACCACAACACACTAATTCACTCTGACTGATCCTAGGCTCTAAGAAAGCCAGTTTTCTTTCCCTCTGTGTGTAAGCACGTTGAATGCATTGTTTTCATATCATACCATTCATTTATTTTTATTTAATTTCATAAGTGACACTCAATTTCAATTTCAATTTATAATCTTTATTCGGTTCTTAAAAAGACACCATAAAAGCACAAATACAATATACATACACAAATAAAAACACAGCAAAGTGATATACAGTTTAAAAGGTGTAAATGTTAAGATGTACTCAAGGAGTGGGCCAGGGGATTTAAAGAGTTTAAATGTTCAAATCACGGCCAGGGGATTTAGAGAATTTAAATGTTCAAATCACGTTAGGGGCCAATGTCTCTGGTGTTCCTCAGTCTTGTTGCAATTCGAATAAAGTTTATCGTGCAAAACAGGGTATAAGCGTCCTCCGCTTCCTGTAGGAATCTCAGCGCCAGTTTTGCGTGTTTAAATTTTAGCTCTTTCAGGATTCCCACCAGGAACTTGCTTCTTGGCATCGTATAAAATGGGCACAGTAAAACAAAGTGGAAGGTATCCTGCGGAGATCTGAGATCGCAGCCGCAGGTACCCTTCTCCTCCACTGTGTGGGTAAACCCAGATGGCACTGCAAGGATGTGGTGTAGCATGTTAATTCTGAAACGGGTCATGAGGTAGCGATCCTGCGCATTGTACATGACCCTCAGATAGGGTTCCATGCCTTGCTTCACAGTGAGTTCGTTATAGGAGAGATTGGTGGGTTTGTGCTTCTCTTTTTCTGCCCTTAATGTCTTCAGCTGTGTAAGAAAAAGTGTTTTAACCAAGGTCTTGCTCTCCGAGGTTAGAGAGTCGGGGGATAAGAAGTATTTAGAGCAGCCAATCTCTGTTAGCGACTTCTTGACAAATTTCAGCCAGGGGATTGCGTGGCCTTTATCTCTTTTGAGGCAGTCCTCAATGATTTGTCTGGTAAGGGCCGCCTCAGGGTTGGTCCATACTTTCACCCATGCCAGGAGAGGTTTGGATTTGATTTTGTCCTCTAAAAAGGATTCTCCTACCTCTTCGTGTATAATGTGGGCCGAAACGCTCTGTGGAACTTTTAATATTCTTCGTAAGAATTTGTTTTCTTCAGTCTGGAGCGGCTGTGCTTTTTTGCCTAGGAAGCCCCACACCTCTGCCCCATAACTTACTTTCGCACAGCAGATGGATCTGTATAAGGTCAGAATTTGTTCCGGGGACCATTTCCCTAGTCTTTGCCCATACCCCAAGATTGCTCCTACTGCAGCTGCCAGTTTTGTAGAGTGTTTTTCAATCAGGGGTTTGAACGATAAGTCGGGATCGAATAACACCCCCAGGTACGTAATAGACTTGACCTGGTCTATTTTATGTGACCCGATGTTATAGGTAAAAGATCCTTTTGTAGGTTTCCCAGATGACATAATATAGGATTTTTCCAGGTTTGTTGCCAGGTCCAGTTTGTCCATGAATTTGACAAACCCGTCAATTAGTTTTTGCAGTCCCAGAGGTGTTCTAGAGAGCAAAACCGCGTCATCGGCGTAGAGTAGTACGGGCACTGCTCGATGACCGATTTGGGGTGAGTCTACTTTGAGTTTAAGGAGGTCCTTTTCCAGTGCATTAATATAAATAAAGAAAAGGAAGGGCGCAAGGATGCATCCCTGCCTTACTCCACTATTGCAGGTGAAGGGATCGGTCTTTTTACCTTCCTGGCTGTACCTTACACTTGCAGAGGTGTTCCGGTGGAGGTTTTGTAGAGTGTCGACTAGTGATTGGTCCGCTCCTAGTTCTTTTAACATGGCCCAGAGCTTTCTCCTGTTTACGCGGTCGAAGGCCGCTGAGAGGTCCATAAACCCCATGTGTATTGACCCCCTCCCGGCGATGGTATATTTTGAAATCAGGGGGTATAGATTTAGGCATTGGTCGGTGGTCGATCTGCCTTTCCTGAAGCCATATTGGATTTCGGAGAGGATTTGTTGCTCCTCTGCCCACTCTTGCAATCTCGATAAGATGACTCGCCCCAGGACTTTGGCTGTCACGTCGATAAGAGAAATGGGTCGGTAACATTGGGGGTCATCACAGTTGCCTTTTTTGTAGATGTGGACTATGGTCGCCGTTGACCAGGACTGGGGGAGGCCTGCCTCCACTGCCTCGTTTAGCACCCTCGTAAGTAACGGAGCCCAAAGTTCAGGTCTACTTAGGAATAGGTCTGGTGGAATTCCGTCCGGGCCCGGCGCTTTATTTTTGCTGAGCCCGGTTATTCCTAGTTCGACCTCTTTCAGGGTGAAATTTAGCTTAACGGACTGATGGGCCTCCGCTGACTCCTCCTGGAGTGCCTGATTTGAATGGTTATATAGGCTCTGGAAGTGTTTCTGCCATTGCTCCGGCAGAATGGTGTTCATGATTTTTGGAGCCCCTTGGTCCTGGAAGCAGGGGGCGTTGATCACTTTCCAGAAGGCAATAGAGTCTTTTCTTTCTGCGGCGTCCCTTAAGTCTTCCCAAGCCTGGTTTTGTATACTTTGCTTTCGTGCCTTCAAAGCTTTTTTGTATTCGGCTCTGTTCCGTGCCACCTTCGTTTTGTCCCTTGGTTGGGCATGGAGACTATCCTTCAGGTAAGTGACACTCATCTACCATGTAATGTCTTGGAAAGTTATAACTGAAAACAAAATGGAGAGAAGAAGGTTTAGTGTTTTCTTTGCAGGATCTCTGCAGTGTCCCAGCTCCCAACTTGTCGGTATATGATTGCATACATTGTTTATTTCCATTTCCATCATATGATAAATGGCATGTACATGTACTAAAACTGGCTAGTAAATTAACTGGTTTGTGACTTCGCCGCAAAACTCCCACACCACACCTTTCCTTAACGCTATCCTAGGCAACTCAGGCAGACTCCTACCGCCATTTCGCTCATGTTCTGAAAGCCCAAACTCGTCAAATGTATCACGTTTCACCTGACAGAAAAACTGCCAGCAGTCGCAGATTAATTTAATCGTCAACATTAGAAAACGCGTTTGGTCCTGAATAGTGAATGTCCCAAACATATACAAATAACAATGAAGTCCACATTTTAGAACATCTTTTTATTAATATATAATGCCGAATACACTCTTTGCCCCTCTAGGTTCTGTAAATGACACTTCCTGCAGTTGCCCAAATGTGTAGTGCACTGAGTATGGCCAGACGATCCTTTACGCACTGCGCCATGAGACTGACGCTGTTCCTACTCCAGAAGCCCAAGAGTGAAGCCAGTCTGGGTGCACTTGTTATTTCCAGTCTGAAGGTGACATGGCCTGACAGCTCGGGCCCAACTGTTTCCAATGGGGCAGGACCAATTCTGATTTGCATGTGGCTGGTCTCTGTCTAAAGTGGCATAGTTGGTAAAAAAAGATAGATTGGAGTGTGCCAGTGGCTGAGATTAATTCAAACATTCCACCTGTTACCATTTAATTTTCTATGGGTTCAATATCCTGACCCGCAATGTAAGAGCTAGTAAACTGCTGAGCCAGCTTGCTGGCATACATGCATGGGCAATATCGGCGGTCCTTCTGTTATTTAAGGAAGGCCTGCTCAACGTGACCGCCAGAGTCACGATCCAGGAAAGAGGCTCCTTCGAAAAAACACAAGGAAAACCCCCCTTGTTAACAAGGCTTAAAATAACTGGCCCTGAACACAGCATGTTATAGTATAACATGAGGGTGAAGCTCTCGATTTCTGCGTCCCCATCTCCCCCTATTTTTCACTGGGAGGCACCCTAGTATACAGACCTCCCGATCCCGCAGGCCCTTTTCTTAAAGCCCTGGATGTGCTAATTGTCCCACGAGCTCTGCATGTCTCTCACTTCATACGCCTCAGGGATTTTAATATCCACTTGGACTGCGGTGAAGCAGGGGACACTCAAGAGATCCTTGACTCTCTGAGACTTGCCCAGCTCCAACAATGGGTTAGTTCTCCCACTCAACTGGGTGGTCACCTGCTCGATCTTATCTGCGCCAACTTTTATATCTCAGTTAAGGATCCCCTGCCCGTGCCCTGGTCTGATCATTTCTTGATTTATTTCTCCTGGCAAATCCTTAAAAAACATATACTGGGACCACCCACCCAGGGGCACCAGGGGAAACCCTCCTTCAGAATCAACCCTTCTGCCCTCAGTCTTGCTCTTACAGAGTCTCTCCAATGACCTGACTGTAACCCTTGACAGTTTCACCAACTTGATTTCCCAGGTGGTAGAGTGCCTGTCTTCTGCGACCTGTAGTAGGTGCACAAGAAATTCCCCTTATAAGCCATGGTTTTCAATCTCTCTCAAAACTCAGAAGCAACAGTATAAAAATTCAAACGTAAATGGAGAGTTGAGTATTGCCCGATTGCTAGGACAGCCCTTATAAAGGTTCAAAAGTCCTATTATGCTTCGATCGCTCAAGCTAAACGTCTTCATTATGCTGATTGCATTGCCCTTTCCGTGAACAATGCCAAAGAAATCTTTAATATAGTACAACATTTCTTCTCCCTTAGAGCAGTGGCTATCACCCACCCCGCCTCATCTGCCTGGTGTGAAGAACTCTCTAGATTTTTATCAATAAGATCCGAGCACTCCAATCTAATTTTGATGTTGTCAATTGCTTCTCTGTAGGAAGCATGCCTCCTAACTGGCTGTCTCCGGCTACTCTAACTATATTGGTGGCCTTCAAAGCCATCACTAAGCCGGACTCTTTACTGGCCCGCAAGTCTCTTAAATCTGGTTCACCAGCAGAACGTTGTCCGGCCAAATTGCTGACCATGGCAACAATCAATCTGGAGGTAAATCGATTGATCACCCTATCCCTTTCCACAGCCACTGTGCCTTCAGCCTGGAAACTGACCAAAATTGTCCCATAGCTGAAAAACCCCACTCCTGACCCCAACATCCCCTCCAGCTATCACTCCATTTACCTCCTCCCTGTCGTGGAGAAAGAATATGAGAAACTGGTTAACCAACAGTTGTCTGAATATGTAGAACAATATGGCCTGCTTCACCCGGCACAATCCGGCTTCAGAGCCTCTGACAGCACTGAGGCTGCTCTGGTAGAAGTTGCTGAAGCCATTCAGGAAACCTTAGATTCAGGAGGCAGGGCAGCTCTGATAGACCTGTCAGCTGCGTTCGACACTGTACCACACTCCCTGCTCCTGGATCGTCTCCAGAAAATTTGAGTATCTGGGTGTGCTTGGAGGTGGCTGAAATTCTTTCTTGATGGCAGAACCCTACATATTTGGATCCCTCTTTTCTCATCCTCCCCTCAGAAAGTGATCACGGGAGGGCCACAAGGGTCTATACTGAGCTCTCTAATTTTTAACATTTATGTCACTCCCCTGATCCAGATGGCTGAGGAGCTCGGTGCCAAAGTCATCGCTTATGCTGATGACACCCAGCTCCTTTTCACATGGAAGAAAAATTACTCCTCCACCTCCCTAGTGAAATCTTGCCTGTCAGCTGCCTTTTGCTGACTTTCCGCTGCCCAGTTAAAATGTATTGAGGAAAAAAATGAGATCCTTCTTTTCGGAAACTTCACCCTCAATTCCAGAGGTCTTTCTGGCCAGAAGAGTTACCCATGCCGACTCCCGAGGGTCAACCCATGAAACATTTAGGGATTTGGGTTGACGAGAAGTTGAGCTTCACTACTCAGATTAAGAAGCTTACTGGTTTGTTCTTTGGTACACTGAAATCCCCCCAAAAGTTCCTCCCTCTTCTCCCTATTTCAGTGAGGGAAACTGTCACCCCTGCGCTGGTATCCTCGAGCCTTGATTATGCCAATGCCTTGTATGTAGGTCTGCCTGGCTATCTACTGAACAAACTGTAGGTGGTGCAGAATGCCACAGCCAGAACTCTTCTTAATATTCCCATAAAGACCAGTGTGAGACAACATGTGCATAACTTGCATTAACTGCCTGTGATTGAGAGGGTGAAGTTTTAATCCCTAGTCCTGGCACATGCAGCTCTCCATGAACTTGAGAAAGTGCGTCAGGTTCTATATCCCTTTCAGACAGCTGCGCTAAACCATGCAACATATTGCCTACGTCCCGAGATTTTGCCTTAAGAGAGTTGGAGGGAGCTCTCTTGCTTTCAGGGTGGCATCGGCCTGGAACCTTCTCCCCCTTGACGGCCGCAGCATTCAGGACCCTAAACTTTTCAGGAAAAGACTTAACACCTTCCTCTTTATCTAAGTTGCTTCTTCCTGTCTTTCCTTCCACTGGGCTCGCGCCGGGACCCTCTTCTGAGTAGCTGTGCTTGCTATTAATCCCTATAAATATAAACATACATACATACAATAAGTCTGTCAAAATATTTGGTGTGTATATGGAATACATTGGGGTTTTTAGACGGTTTGTTAGGTCTGGCCAAGCAACAGTTTCAGCTGCTACTACCTCTCGTTCTATAAGCAAACATAGGTAACTATACAAATAATGAGTAGAATAAAGGATTTCGGGTCCAGCCTTCTTTTGCTATTGGTTACTTTAACTGTCGATTAAAAGTTGTGTCAGCTTCCAGGACAATAGATAAAAAGCGGGAATGGGTCAGCCCTCCTTTGTCATTGGCTTTCTTGAACTCTTCAACTTTATTTCTGTTTTGTTAACTCCATAGCCATTATATAAGTTGCTGGTCAGTTAAACTGAGGTGTGCAATTTCCCTGTGCGCAGGAGAGTCATATTTAATTTGCTTACAAAAATGTGTTCCTGTCTGTGCAAAGGTTAGACTATTTGTTGTTGTTTTTTTAAACATATATTTTGCGTCCAGCTTGCATCCAAATGTTCTGACCAACCACTTCTAAAGGGGTAGGTTTCCGCTTATTTCTTTACACCATATTTTCGGGGTAAAAAGGGCTCTGTAAATTCCCTGTACTCTTGCTCTGTTGGGTGCTGGATGTTTTGATATGTCTATCT